>NC_082639.1:22960000-24280000 GCF_028023285.1 Balaenoptera ricei
TTGGAGTCTGGAGTCTTTTGGGGTGTGTTGTGTGTGTGTGTGTGTGTAGCGTTTCTGAATGTGTGTATCTAAAGCTGTGTACCCGTGTGGGCTGTGGACCGTGTGTGGTCTGTGTGTGTGTTGGTGTGTCTGTCCACCCCCTTCCCAACCCCCCATCCTACCCTGAGGCCTGGGATCCCAGACTGCGGCCCTCTCCTGCGGAGTTGCGCCCGATGCCTCCCCTGGGGCGGCGGTGGCCGGTCCCTTACCGGTGGCGGCCTCAGCATCCCTACCCCCTCCAGTTGGGCGGCTTCAGCCTGGTACCCGGGGCGCTGAGTAACGGGGAGACGCCCCAGACGGATACCCGAGCCAAGACACAGGCAGAAGCACGTCGGCCCCAGAGACTCCTTCAGGCCGCCGGTCTCCGTGAACTGGCCTCTCCCGATAGCGTTCGCTGCCCCGCTGCTCCCTCCGGCCCCTCGGGCGGAGCTCCCTGGGCACCTGCAGCCGCTCCGGCCACGGGCTCTCAGCTCGGCCGGGCCCCCCGGCCCCAGGCCATCGTGCACAGCTTTAGCTTTGACCGCTCGGTGCCCGAGAGGACGCCTAAGGCGACCTCCCTCCTTATCCTCCCCCAACCCCTCCCCCTGTCCTGCAGCAACTTTGTCCCCCTCCCCCACCCTGAGATCAAACCAAGGGTACATGCTCCCCCATCCCTGCCACCATCATCTTGATTCCAAGAACCCTCAGGTGCCCCAGCTCCTGCCAGTAGGGGAGACTGTCAAGGACTGAGGTTTGGGAGTGAGATCTTGAGTGGGTTACTTACATTCTTGGGGCCGCCCTTTCCTCATCTGCCCCATGGGCTTCATAATGAAGGTGTATGGTACTTGGTAGATTGTAAACTAAAGCTCTGTTTGTGAGTGCCAGGGAACAAAAGATGGTTTTGAGGACTGCTACAGAGCCAGAGACTGTGATTTGAAGCCAGGAGGACCTGGGTTCAAATCTGTCTCTGCCACATGCTGTCCCTGTGACCTTGGGCAAGTCACTTCACTTCTACAGTTCCTGGCACCTGTAGCTATTACTGTTGAGCTTAATTCAGAAGCCCTTAGGAGAAGGGGTGTGATGTCCCCTTGTCCCCAAGTTGGTTAGAGTCAGCCCAGCTCCCTGAAGGCCTCCTGAGTCTCCCTCCCCCAAAGGGTGGGTGGTGATGTCTCTGAGCCGTGCAAATCTGGCAGTAATTTATTCTGCTGTGTTCTAGCTCATTTTGTCCTTTTGGTTGCTGGAGTTGTGGACAGCAGGAATGAGGGAGAGGCTGCCCAGTGGTTTCAGATTGGGCAATAAAGGCTTGTCTGGGCAGCTGGCCTTTCTCCCTGGGGGTGGGGGAGGGACTCAGCAGGAAGATGTGCGAGTGGCCAGAGTTGGGGGAGGTGCTGAGCTCCTGGACGGCCTCCCTCCTAGCTCTGGTGTCAGGGGAAATCCAGGGTGGACACCCTGCTTGCTCCAGGCATGCCGCCATCCTTCCATGCCTTCATCAACTAAGCTAGAATGGGGTGGGTGGTGGCTTTTCATGCAGGGCTGGGTTAGCTAGAGTTGCTGGGGTACCTTGTGCCCTCCTTCCTCTTTTAACCCTCTCCCTCCTCCAAGCTGCTCTCCCTGCATCCTGATGCATCCTACCTTTATGCCATCTCAGGGTCTCTCTCATCTGTCCCCTTCTCTCCGTCCTCATCCATCTTTCACAGGCAGGAAGGCTCCAGCCTCTTCCTCCACCCCTCCCTCCATAGTGTCAGGGATCTTCCTAAAACACATGTTTGAAACCTTGGTTTGAAACCCTTTGAAGGCTCCCCATTACCTCCTGGGTTAAGTGCCTCCCCCTATGTCCTCTTGCCTGCTCTAACCCCTGCCTGCCTGTCCAGTCCCATCAGCTTTGTACTACTTGCCTTGCATCCTATGCTGTGGCCAGTCTAACCCACTTACTAATACCCACTAAATGTCCACTCCTGCCATCTCCTCTCTGGGCCTTTGCACAAGCTACATTTTCTCCCTAGAACTCTCTAACTCCACCTCTTCACTGGGTGAGCTCCTGCTCCTCCTTCGGATTTTAGCTTAGACATCACCTCCTCTCTGAAGCCTTCCTTGGTTACTCCCCCTTCTAGCCTAAAAAGGGAGGGTGGGGGTTGATTAGGTTTTTCCATAACACTGTAATTATTGTAATTACAGTTTATTTGTCCTTTCTTCCTTACAGACCATGAGCTCTGTGGGGACAGGGACTGGGTATTTAGTTCCCTTATGAATCTTTAGTGCCAGGTACAAGGCCTGGCCCACTCCTGCTGAGTAAATACACCCAGCATGAAAGAATGAGTGATGTCCAGTGGGTCAGGTTCTGAGCTGGAGATGCCAGATGGGGGCGCACTGACTCCACTGAAAGTAGAGATTACAGAAATAGGTTTCCCTCCAGGAATCTGGAAAATTCTGCTGGGGGATGGTGTTGTGTGTGAAAAGGCCATGCAGAGAGTGTTGTCTGGGAGCTGTGAGTTGGAGAGGTCAACTCTCTGCCTGCCAGCCCCTCCCCCCAGCCACCGTCCTCCGTGGCCCCCTCCCCGAGCCCCACCCCCACTGCCCTTGCCCCCCAGCAGCTGGCAGGGCCTGTCCGGCCCCTGGTCTCAGCTCTTTGTGCTGGAGATTCGGCAGTTGGTGAGAGGCATCGAGTCCCAACTGTCAGTCTGAGCGTCTGGGGAGGAGGGGAGGGCCCTGCGGCAGGAGGGCAGACTCTGTCCTCTGTCTCAGCCTCTGTCCTGGCTGCCTGTGAGCCCAGGAAGGGAGGAGAGCTGCCCCCTGTGTTGACCCCTGCAGGTGGGGTTCGGGGAGGAGGCTGAGGTGTGTGCAGGTGTGATTCTGACATCTGGGCAGTCAGTGTGTGTGTGTGTGTGTGTGTGTGTGTGTGTGTGTGGTTGTGATTGTATGATTGTAGCCTGGGGCACAGGACACATGTGTGACTTCTCAGGGAGTCTAGCCATCTGGTTACCCTGTGTGGCAGAATCTGAATTTGGAGTAAGGAGGCGACAAGCTGGTCTGAACCTGGGGAGCCTGATGCTGGGGTGTCTGGGTATCCAAGTGTCAGATTCCTGGAGTTTGGGGGTGGAGCTATTTGGGTGGGTGGTGTCTCAGGTTCTGGGTGTGGGTGTCCCAGTACCAGGATGTGGGAGGAACCAGGTGTGTCAGCATAAGGATATCCCAGTGTCTCTGGATCCAGAGGTGGGTGTATCCAGGTGTCTGGGAGTCCTCAGGTTAATGGGTGTGTGGGAGTGTAGCCGTGTTGTGTCCAGCTGTGGGGCTGCCCAGGCTGCCCATGTGCCTGGGTGTCTGGGTGTGGGTACCCAAGTGTCCGGGTGTGGGGTATCTATGTATCCGGCAGTGGGGTGCGCATGCATTGGAGTACCCAGGTGTTTGTGAGTTTGGCTGTGGGGTGCCCTGTGGTCTGTGTGTCTGTATATTTAGGTGTCTGCGTCTCCTGGAAAGGGATATGCATGTTTGGGTGGGGAGTGTCCCGGTGACCGTGCCCAGCTATGGACCAGGGACTGGGGCTGTGCCAGCTCAGCCTGTGACACCGCCTTCCCTGGGGCTTGCCTCCTCATCTCCCTACAGCCTCCAATGCCAGCACCCTCTGGAGGAGACCCCAGTGGTTCTGCTTCTCTATGGTTTGTCATTCTAGAGCTGTGTTATCCAATAGGACTTTCTAAAATGATGGAAATGTTCTCTACCTGCTCTCTTCAGTATGGTGGCCACTTAGCTACAGTTCATTAAAATAAGCATTCGGTCCTTCAGTCTCACCAGCCAGATTTCAAGTCCTCAAGAGTCGCCTGTTGCTAGTAGCTATTGAATTGGTCAGTCTGTGAAGGTAGAGAGCATTTCCATCACAGCAAAAAATTCTATAGACAGTGCTGGTCTAGAGGTGCAAGGCCTACAGCATCTTTAGTGAGGCCCGGACACCTCAAGGAGTGGATGGCCTGTTGCTCAGTGGCCACTGAAGAAGGTTTTGCTGAATCCATGTCCCCTCCTCTCCAGCCCCATCATTTCTTGCCTGGACGATTGCAGCAGCCCCCTCCTTGGTCTCCATTCTGCCATCGACTTGCCAGTGCTTCTACCACCCCGGGATCTGAATGACCTCTCAGGCAGGCATAGGATCCTGCCACTCCCTTGTTCTAAGCTGAAGACTCTCCAGCACCCAAGGACCAAAGCCTAACATGACAGATAAGACCCTGTATGACCCAGCCTCTGCTTTCCATGACAGCTTCATGTTTATGCCTCTCCTCCCCTGACCCCACTCCCCACGTCCGCCTTATGATCCAGGCTCACCAGGCCGATGTTGATCCCAGAACCTGCCAGGCCCTTTCACGCCTCTCTGCCTTTGCACGTGCTGTGCTTTCTGCCGAGAACACCACTCCCACCCGTCTTGCTTCCTGGAGGCCTGGCTACTCGCTCAGCCTTCAGAAGTCCAGCTCTGATGTCACTTCCCCAGGACAGCCTTCCCAGACGCCAACCGATACGGTTGGCCAGGTTTCTCCCACCATGCACATGTGTCAGTGGGCTGCAGTGTTTTCCGTCTCCTTCCCCACTAGGCTGGGAGGAAGGGCTGGGCTGGGTCATTGTCATCTCCCGTCCCCAGGGCCTTGTACATGGCATGTGCCTACTCAGTGTTTGCATTGTTGTGGACCCCTGGGTACACAGGGAAGGCTCAGAGGGAGTGGGGGTGGAGCTGGGGCTCCAGAGGGCAGTCATGGTTGGGGGCCGGTATCCCCCCTTGGCTGGCCCTGGGTGGGGCTGCCATTGCCTGAAGAATGGCTGGGGAGGACCCCTGGGGTTGACAACTCAGAAGATAGCTGTTACTGGATGATTCAGGAGGTCTTGAGCAGATTCCCAGGGTGCAGACCCCAGGACCTGGTGGTGAATCTGGAGGGATGAGGAAAAGGGGGCTTAGAGGGGTCCCTGAGATTTGGGAGCTGAGTATAGGTGGAGAGGATGAAGGGATTGGGATAGGGAAGTTGGGAAGGGGTGTTGGAGATATTTGATGAGCAAGATCACAGCTGGGGTGGAGTGACAACTTGGGGGAGGGGGACAACGGGAGGGGGATGGGAGATTACTTGCAATAAAGATATATCTGGGGGGTGGGAACAGCTGGGAATGAGGGGACAGGTGGTGTTGGGGGAACAACTGAGGGTTGGGGGACAGGTGAGGGATGGATAGAAGGGGGATATGGGACAGCTGAGGGGGGATAAGAGGTGACAACTGGGAGGTATCAGAAACCTATCTGGACAGGACAGTTGGGTCTCAGCTGAGAGAGTGGGAAATACATTGCTCAGGATGTGTCTATGTGTGTATGTGTGTGTTTGCATGTGTGTGTGTGTACTCCCTTGTGGTTGTGCATGTGTGCCTGTGTGTTTGTACCTCGAGTGTGGTGGTGGAGAGCACGGACTTGGGAGCCACACCATCTGGGTTCGAATCCTCACTCTACCAGTGCTAGCCATGTAACCCTTGGGCAAGTTACTTGACCTCTCTGGGCCTTTAGTGTTCTCATCTGTGAGATGGGGATAATAATGGAACGAACCCACTGCACGGGGTTGCTGTGAGGATATGTTTTATATACATACGTGTATTGTTTAGAACAGGTTCTGGCATGTGGTAAGCCACTGTATGTGCTAAACTATTATTAAGGGTGTGTGTATGAGTGCAGCATCCTGTGTGCTCAGAAAAGTTTGTTCTTGGCTTCTGATGAAATCCAGGCCTGGGAGGGGTGATGGTGGCTGGGAGCGCTGGAGTGACCATCCAGGTCATCGGGTCTGGCTCGCCTCTCACCCCCTCCCCTCCGTTCATTCCACTTCCCGCCCACCCTGTGCCAGGGCCTAATCCAATAGGTCTCCCTCTGCGTCTCTCTCTCGTCCTGCCCCACACTGCCTGGCCCTGGGCTGTGGGCCAGGGGATGTGCTTTAATTGTCCAAAAGCTTTTCAGCAGAATCTGAATTCATTGTTCTCCTGCCTGCGTGCTGGGGCCCTGCTCAGATAGAAATACCTGGACAATGTGCTCAGTTCTGGCTGTGTGCCCCACGGGTGGCAGTGGCTTCATCCTGTGCCCTTGGAGAGTCACTGGGGTGGAAGATGCTGGGAGTGGGAGGTGAGGTGGGGGGAAGCCCGCAGGGCAGATGAGGCCTCACCCCCAATCCATGGGGTAGCCAGCCCAGCCGGGCAGAGCGGTAGGCACAAGGGCTTCTGGGGGTCCCGGCTCCCCTGCTGTCCAGTGCATCATAGGGAGAAGTGTGCCACCTCTTCACCTCACGCTAAGAACTGCTCTGCATCAAAGCCCCGGACTGCTCTGGCTGTGTGCTCTCTGGGGAGTCCTGGACCCATCACCTCAGGACTGGGCCACTGCATCGCATCCTTGCAGTGCACTGCATCTCAGCCCTATGCTGCATGACTGCGCTGTGTGGGATTCCGCATGACATTGGCTGTGTGGACTCTCCTGCGTGTCTGTATTCTCCACCCGCATTGTCCCGTCGTGCTGTACCTCTGTTCTGCAGTTGCGCTGCCATTTGTGTCTTTGCGGCTCTCTTCTGTGCTGTGTGACTCTATTGGATGATGATGTTGTGTTGGGCTTGTGGACCCTCCTGGGATTGTGCATGGTCCCTGGCAACGCACCACCGCACTGTGCCAACAGATGGCGTGCTACCACGACACTGCATCTGCATCACATGGCCTCTCTGAACTGCACTGCATTGCTGTAGGGGGCATCTGCACTGCATCGGGTATGGCCGGCCACAGCCTGTCTGCAGTCCACCGTCGCGCTTTACAAACACAGTGCCCCTTTGCCCGGCACAGCACTTCTGTCCCACTGCTTCACTGCACTGCACTGGAGATGCGCATCTCCTGGCCCAGCCCGTCATACTGTACCACTGCCGCTGTAACGCCGCGCTCTAGGTTATCTCACCCTGTATGGCCACTGAGGTGTCAGCTGGTGTCCTTCCCCAGGTTTCTGTTGGCAGCCCCAGTTGAGCAACATCTTTGCTTCAGGTGGCCTAGCTGCAGTGTTCCTCTGGCCCCCACTGCTCACTGCCCGAGGAGTCAGGAGCTACACTGCAGCTTGAGGCCATTTTGCTGGGCTCGGGACTGGCGTGGGTTTTTGCAGGCATTACCTTTGCAAGTTGCCGGTGTTGCGTCTGTGCACTGCACACCGTCACTGTCCTGGGCCTCTACCCTGCACTGTACCTGTTCACTGTTGGGATGTGTGCGTTCTACTGGATTTCAAGATGCAGAGCTCTGGCACTGAATTCCCTGTTCCACATGGTGTCTTTACTACATTCCATTTTGGTGCCACTTTCTACCCCTGCTCTCAAGTCTACACTTACTGTACTCCTTGGGACTGTATCAAGCACCCAGCAGTTCCTTCTGCACTGCACCACGTCTTTCTCTTCCCTCTATCTCTGCATGTTCTGCACGCCTCCACTAGACATCCTTTCAGTGAGAACTCATGGAGCGCCAACTATGTGCCAAGCCTAGTGAGGCTTGGACATACCCCCTTGGTGTTCCTGCGTACACCTATCCCTTGGTGCTGAGCGCGAGCCCAATGTACCACTAGGCGCTCACTGCTGCACCGTGCCTCTGTGCAGCTCTGGGTCATGGCCACGATGCATGGGGCACCTCTCCACTGCATCATGGCACCGACCAGTGCTGCCGTGCTGTGCCAGGTGTTGTGTGGGTGTTTGTGTACACTTCTCTGCTTCCCTGCGTTGTATAACTGCGTTCCGCCTCTGTACAGTGGAGCTGCTGCATTGCACCCGCAACACGCCACACCGCAGCCACGTAGCCCTCTCTTGCCACGGGACTGTTAGGAAGTCCAGATCTTTGCACTGTACGTGTTCGTGCACAGCCCTCTGCCTCTCTACGCTGCACTGTGTTTTTATATGACTCACGGTGTCTGCACTACAGGGGTCTGTGTACCCTTTGCCCGCTGTACCTCTGCAAAGAACAACCCTCCATTCAGCCCTTTGCCTCTGTATGGAGTCTGGCCCCGCCCTGTGCCTTCCCCTTACACTACCAACATGGCAGCCCTGCTGTTAACTTTGGGATTTGCTGGGCATATTGATCCGGGAGATGGGGAGTGAGCCTGGCCGAAGTTTCCCCTGCTGTAGTTGGCTTCCTTCTACTCTCAGTAGAGATGGAAGGATGTTGGCATCGCTGGGTTCTGTATTGGCTTCTGTAGGGGATATCAGCTCAGCTTTCTCTCCCTGTGGACTGGCCCTGGGTGTTCTTCTTGGTTGCAGCTCTGCTGAATGCTGGGTGATTAAAAGGTGGGCATATTGCTGCCAGCCCTGCCCTTGTTAATTGCGCATCAATTATTCAGGGCTCTGGAGGGCAACTCCGGGGAGCCCTAGCCAAGGTCTGGTTGTGTTGATCTGGGCCAGGAGAGCAGTGAAGTGGGCTGGGCCAGATCTCTGGGCTGGAGTCATGGTCCTTGCGCCTGGATCAGACTAGCTGGGATCATGGGGTCAGTAGGTCCAGCCACGGTTGGCATTCTACTATACACAGGGCTTGGGGATGGGGCTCAGAGGCATAAGAGACAGTCTCTGATCTCAAGAAGGGAGGAGGTAGGGGTTAGACAGGCCTGAGACGGAGCTGTTTTTGCGGTGGAGAACATGGGATGGGGCTGGGTTGGGCAGGAATGGCCAAGGGTGAGCCTGTGTTGGTTCCAGGGTTGGGTTGGGCTACCTAGAAAGGGGGTGTGGCTTCAGACGGTGAAACAGACCAGTGTTATCCTTGGGGTTGTATTTGGGTTCCCCAGGCAAGGCTTGGGGCTATGCCAGGGGTTGGGTATGATGCCAGCCCCTAAATTTGAAACCTGTTGGGAGGAGTTTTGTTTCTCCTGGGGCTGTCCCTTGGGAACTGAATGTTCTATTGACAAACCAAAGGGAACAAAAATCTCACTGCAAACAGCCTCTGTTTACCTAGGGTCTTCGGAAAACACCGATGGCGGCTGGCAGCCACACTTGGCACAGAACGCCATTCCCTGTCTGGTGGCGAGGAAGTCTGGTGCTTCCACGCTTGTGGTGCCCACGTGCACATGCGCGCGCACACACGTACGCACGCACGCACGACTCCCCTCTACCTGCCGTGTACACTCACCTCCTCCTTAGGCACATGCTTACTGCTGAATGTGCCCATATAGCTCTGCAGATAAACGTACAGCCACACACCCACAACTTCACAGCACAGTGCCTGAGGGACCTACACTTTGAGAGCCACACTCACCCTCACCTCTCCCCCACAGTATCTCTCTCTGCCTTCAAGTTATTCTTGCCCACATGCATGCTCACACGAATGGAATCAGAATTCTAGAGGTGGAACAGCCTTCGAGGTCACCGAGGTCGCCATTCTCATTTCACAGGTGAGGAAGCAGGGCTTCCGAGAGGACAAGCCACCTGCTCAGGGTCACACAGGAAGTTAGAGGCTCAGCAGGAATTAGATCCAGGCCTTCTGCCTCCCAGTCGGGTGCTCACAAGTCAGTACCAGGCTATCAGTCTCACAGCCATTTACACGTGTACGCGTGTGCGTGCACACACACACACACACACAGGTCTGCATATGGAAGTACAAGCATATGGAGGGGGGGAGACCCTCACTCCAGGGAGACCCCCTCCCGCACTCTGGCTCTTCCTGCAGAGGTTGCTTTGCCCCTTACCTCACCCCATCCGGAGCCCAGCCGGATGTGGATAAACCATCATCCTGCCTTCCCAAATTGCGGCCGACGGTTGCTCAGGCAACCGCCTGCCAGATTGTGGAGATTAGCTGAGGAATGTAGCTGGGCCAGTTTGAGCTGAGTCTGGGGGAGCTTCTGGGGGTCCTGGGTTGATTCAGCCCACCCTCTCAGGGAGGCCCTGGCAGAGATGGCGTACCCACGGAGGGGTCTGGTTTTCTCCCTGTCCCCAGCCCAGCTGAGACTGTGTCCCCAAGGCTTAGACGAGGCTAGGGGGAGAGAGTATGTGTATGTGAACATTGAGTGTGTGTGTGTCTGTGTGTGTTGTGCATCTCTGTCGGTGTGATTGGAGCGCGTGCCATTTGCATCCAGGATGGGGACTTGAGGCCCCTTCCTCACCAGTTCCTGATATCTGACTCCAGACCCCTTGATGGCTTGTCCCACTTCTGATCCTACAGATCAGATCCTGCCATCTAGAGAAGACACCTGCCCTCCTCATGGCTTATAGGATGTGTCACTTGTCTCGTCGGAATCCAGGTGCTTCTCTGCTCAAATACCTAGTGTGGTTTGCCCCCTTAAAATGAGGCTGGACTTCTCACCCTGGCACTTGGCTGTCCGTGATCTGGCCTCAGCCTCCTTCCCTCCTGTCTTATCTACCATTGTTTGGCCAGTCTAGGCTCCTCTCTGTGCCCTGGACCAGCTGTGTTTACTCACTACCTTCCTTCGCTCCTGCTGGGCCCTTTACCTCAGATGCCCCTCTCTCCATCTCTACTGGCCAGAATGGTACCCATCCTTCCATCCCTCTGCTCAGATGCACCCACCTCCAGGAAGCCTTTCCCCTGTACCCACCCTCCTCCCCTGGACTCCCCTTGTGGCCTTGACCCTTCTCTGCTTTGTCTCATACCCTTACCTCCACTCAGACTAGGAGGTCCTTGAGGGCAGAGCAGAGTCTTGACCATTCTTGTGCCTCTACTAGTGCCAACCTGGGGCCTGCTTTGTACTGTCAGTGAATGAATGTCCAGTGAATGGAACCGAATTTGCACATGTGGCCAGCAGAATACCAGGGCCTTGCTTTGTTTGTGCCTAGTCTCCTTGAATAAAGATAGGTGGTGTAAATCCCAGCTTCTGGGACTTAAGATGTGGCCTTGAGCAAGCCACCTCATCTCTCTGTGCCTCGGTGTCCATCTGTAAAATAGGAATAATAATAGTACTGACCTTGTGAGTTATTATGAGGAATCAGTGGCACAGGGGGTCATGGTGGTAAGTGGCAGCCCTCTTGTGATGGCGTTGATGTGTGTGTGCATGTCTGTGCCCACGTCTGTGTTGATGGAGTCGAGAGGTATTCCCTGACCGTTCTTGCTCTCAACACAAAGTCTGGTCTATTTTTGTTTTCCCCTGGGCTGGCGGCCCCTAGCAGGAGTTGAGTCTCTAGCAGAAGCGGGGACTTGGCGTTGGGACTCCTAGCTCCTGAGCCATCCAGACTGGAGGTGATGAGGCTTTTCCCAGGATCCAGGAGGGCTGATTGTTCCCATCCCAGGGTGAGCTGGGGAGCAGGTGGGGGTAGGGCTCACCTTGGAGAACCTGGCCTCAGAGATGTTACCCCCTGAGGACTGTGGCTGGAATGGGCCTGGCCCAGAAACACAGGGCTGGGGATGGGCATGGATCAGGGAGAGGGAGTCATTCTGCCTCTGGAAGGGGGTACTCTGGATGGGAATGGTCAGCCGGGGAGATCACCCTGGCTGGGGACAGGTGCAGGACTTCCATTTTGACGGAAGTCAGGGGTCACTCTGGACATGGTCAGCTGGTCTGGGGTCAGTCAGTCAGTCTGGTGGTCATTCTGGTCGAAGTCAGATGGTCTTGTGGTCATCTGGAGGATGATGGGGCCACTCTGGCTCAGGTCTATCTGTCTGGGGGTCACTGACCTGGGTCAGGCAGTCTCAGGGTTACTCTGGCCAAGGTCAGACAGTCTGGGGGTCCCTCTGACCAGGTCAGTCAGGCTGGAGTCCTGGCAGCTCACGTGGCCTGGTTCAGAATGGACGGGAGGAAGCCAAGGAGCTGGCATTCCCAGGCTCGCCGCAGGGCCATGGGTGAGACATCTGGGGCAGCTGCCTTGTTCCTTGAGAAGGAACAGGAAGGACCTGAGCCCCAGCAAGACTCTAGATCCTGTGGTTCCCTTTCTGGTAATTTGTCTGGCTCAGGGAGGCCTTGGCTAAGACCCTCAGGCACAGACTCAGCTCAGGCTGAATGAAGTCAGCTGTCCCCTCCTCCAGGAAGCCCTCCCTGATCATCCCTACTAGCTATGTTCTCTCTCCCTGCTGTGCTATGGATCATTTTCTAGGGGGAGAGCTGAGGCCTCCCCAGCACAGATGGGGTTAAAATCCACCTCCACAGGCCATAGGGCACATGCTGATCAGGGCTCTTCACACAGTGAGGCAAAGAGCTCAGCCAACGTCCTGCCCCAGCTCTGGAGAGAGGCTGCTGTTATTTCATCCCATCCACCTGGTGCCAGCCTTATGCCCACATTTTACTGTTTTACACTCTGATGGGGTCCATAAAGAGGAAAGGGAGACCCCCCCCACCAGTAGTGGCAAGCCCCTTGTGCCTGGCTGTGCATTTCGAGATGCTGCTTCACATGATCCGCGAAAACCTGGAGAAGTCCCTGCTGCAGATGAAACAGCAGAGCCTCCTGAAAGTGAGGTCACCAGCAGTGCGTGCAGATGCCCACCGTTGTGCCTGGCATGTGGCACTCACTCTCCAGTTACTCTCTGTTTCTTGTCCCTCCTCTTCTTGAGGCTGGGAAGCAGCTAAAACTTGCTCCTTCTCATAGTGAAGGCTTTTCTGGTGAGAAATGTGGACTTCGGCCTCTGACCGCCATGGATTCAAATCCTGCTTCTGTTACTCAGGTGGCTCAGGTGGAACAGGTGCAGAGCTGCTAGCTCCTGAGTGCTTGCATGTGCTAGGCATTGTGCTAAGTGGACCCCCGCATTGAAACCTCAACAACTCCACTTGTGGGTGGGGAAACTGAGGATGAGAAAGGATCACCATCACAGGGCTGGCAAATTGCAGAGTCAAGGTTCAATCCCAAGTCTGTCTGATGCCGAAGCCCACTTGCTTATCTATCACCGTATACTGTGGATGAATCCCTTCACCCCTCGGAGCCTCAGTCACCTCATCTGTCAAGTGGGGAGAAGTACCAGCGGCTGATAGGCACCCAGGACAGGGCCTGGCCCGATTTGTGCCTGCTTCCTCGCCACTTGTCCATGCATTTTCCCGGGTCTCAGATGCCTTCATTTACCCCTGATGGGGCTCCAAACACGAAGGTTCAGGAGTGAGTGCAGGGACCTGTTTGCAGTTACTTTCTGAACCAGTGGTGTTCTCAAGTGTATTACGTCCAACTCAGGGCTTTGATGAGCCAGCTAAGATATATGGACCTCATTACCGACCAAAGGACTCACATCCATTTCAATCCCTGTCTTACTTAAACTATGCATATGGGTTCCAAATCATGGGAATTTGCTTCCTCTAGTCATATGTGTCCTCAGTCCACACATGACTGTTTTGCCTGCCACATTCCTGCAGGCAGAGACCTCAGTTTGGTGACTTTGGGTAATGTGCATCACTTAAGCCTATCTGTCAAGTAGGAATAATACAGTAGTGGTACCTCCTTAGAAGGCGAGGCCTAAATGGGACTCCACGCTTAAAGCATTTAGCACTGTGCAGGGCTTGTCGTAAGCCTGATGTCATCAGTGGACATTGTTCCTATTTTTAAGGAGATACCATCAGGGCTGACTTAGGGCATTCATGACCCTGCCAGTCCTGGGGCCCACTGTCTGTCCTCTCTGCAAAGATGGAGGGGCAGGTGATGGAACACTGACCAGCAGTCAGAGGATCTTGGTCCAAACCCCACCTCTGTCATTTACCTGCTGTGTGACCTTAAGGAGGTCACAGCCTCTTTGGGCCTCAGTTTCCTCATCTGTAAAGTGGGGATAATTCTAGCTTTGCTCTCATGAGTTGTTGAGAGGCTTTAATGGATAGTAATGATAACTGGTTTTTGTTGAGGAGGGTCTTTGATTGGTGGTTGAGCAGTGGGGGGTCCTGGGGAGTACTGGGGGGGTGGGCAATGTGGGGAGGTCTTGGCATTGGGAGGAGACAATGAAAAGAAGGAGAGGGTGGGGGAGGGAGTGTTTGGTTAGAGGGAGGGAGCAGTGGGGGGAGGGCTTGAGGAGACGGAGGGGATGAGGGTGGGCCTGGGTAGGAAGGGACAGTGGGGGGCACCTAGAGGGTAGCCCCAGGAGCCCTTCTGGCCAGCAGCCCTGCTCTAGCCTGGGCTAAGCAGGCCCTTCCCTCACAGCCGGCTGCACCTTCGAGGAGGCGAGTGACCCAGCAGTGCCCTGTGAGTACAGCCAGGCCCAGTACGATGACTTCCAGTGGGAGCAAGTGAGGATCCACCCTGGCACCCGGGCTCCTGCGGACCTGCCCCATGGTGAGCCTACTCTCAATCACCATTCCCCCTTCGTCTCCTTCCCGGGGCATGCTACCCACCTGCTGTGTTACCTTGGGTACATTTACCTAATCTTTCTGGGCCTCCATCTGCTCTGGCATCTGTAATGACACAAATGACACTGAATATGGAGCTCTGTGGACCCTGACCAATTGTGTACATCAGGTAGTTTTACCTTTAAATGGGTGCAGGTTCAAGTAATCAAAGACCCTTACAAACTGTAAGATAAAGCCCACCTCCCATTACTCCTATGGCAGCTTAGTTCAGGATCCACCTTACTCCTGCCAGGCCTTCCTAAATCCTCCACCTTCAGGGAGGCTTTCTTCTCCCTGTGAGCCTCTGAATCCTGGTCTCCCAGGACTTGAAGATGCTGACAGAGCAGTAACCTTGGGGGCTGGATGTGTGTAAAACCTTTCTGCCTCTGCCCCTTTCTTCCTGGATCTTTCCCGACTTCTGCCCTGCCCTGCCCCTGTTTCAGGATGGGGAATATTTGGCGTCGTGAACACTGGACTGAGAGGAGACTAATTATGTAGATTCTAGTCCTGGCCTTCTACCCTGATGATGGCCTCTAGTGCACTGGTTCCAGAGTCATGAAGGCTGGGCTTCAGATCTTTGCTTCATCACTTTACCAGCTGTGTGACTTTGGGCAAGTCACCTAACTTCTCTGAGCTTCCATTTCCTTAACTATAAAATGGAGAGCACAATAATCCATTTCATAGGATTATTAGATAATGCCTATAAAGTACATAACATGGGGGTGGCATGTAAGGGTTCAATTAATGCTTAGATGCTATTGTTGGAGATATTTGAGGGGGTCCAACTACCAGCACCCCTCTTCACTGGGTACAGAAGCAACTGGGGATTAAGAAAAGGATAAGACAGGTGGAGGCCAAATTATCACCTTTATTACTGATGAAGGCTGAGTCGGAGGACATAGCATAGTGCGAGGACCAAAAGGGCTTGCTGAGGGGACCCAGAATGGGACAGCCTATGGCCCCTCCCCTTTGCCCTGTCACAGTAGTGGGCCAGGGCCTTTGCTGCTCAGCTCACAGCATGGCCGAGATCGCATCTCAGCTCACAGCATGGCCGAGATCGCATCTGCTGTCAAGAGTGTGTGGGAGGGGCAGCAAAGGTTCTCACTGTGGGACCAGGACTTGAAGCCAGCAGGAGAGAGGCCCTCCACGACCCGGCACAGGCAGCCTCCGCAGCCTGGGCTCCTGCCCCTTGCCTCGACTCCCGGAGGCCCCCCTGCCTCCCCTCTTCTGTGCATTTGCTCACACTGTGCCCTCCCTGGGGCATTCCTCTCCGCCTTCACAGGGCTCTCAGCTCCTTGTTTGACCTCTGTCCTGGGAGGTATCAAAGTCTGACCTGTGTGACAGTGATCTGTCAAGGTGCCCACCGTGGCAGGATGCCGAGCGGGCCGATTCCATATCCCCAGGGCCCAGCCTTGGCCTGGTACAGGTTAGCATTCGGGTACAAGTAGCTGATTTGAATTCACCTCTTAGAGTCCTGACCACCCTGTGTGGGGTCTGCTTCTCTCTCTCCCCCACACAAGCAGAGACATACCCAGTGAGAAAAGGGGGAGAGAAATTTTGTATGTAGTGTGGGCCTTGGGCTGGATCCTGGGGATGCAGTGGTGAGCCAGATGGACAGTCTCTCTGCCGTGTTGGTGCTCACATTCTGGGCAAGAGAGTTGGAGGTGGAGAGAGGAGGAAGGAGGGAGATTCACACTCAGAGTCAGAGAGCAGGAGAGAGGAGAAGGAGGGGTGACAGGGATGAAGGGAGTAAATGAAAGAGAAGAGGAGGGATGCAGAGTGAGAAAAGACTAGGGAAGAAGAGAGAAAGGCAGAGGGAGCAGGAGGGAGAGGCAAGAACAAAGTGTCAGTTTGAGCACACACAGCTGCTCCCAGGGAGAGGAGAGAGGATGGAGGAGTGGGCCGAGAGAGCCTGTGTGGGGGCTGGGATGTGCCCCTTCCTGGGTGGGAATGGGGACCTGGAGTTTTGTTTACTACCCCACCAGGACTGATGCAGGAGCTGCCTTCTTCACAGGCTTCTGGCTCCCAGAGATGAATGCGGTTCCCTCCAGCGGAGTCCCTGGAGAGCCCTCCTGGGGCAGGGAGCCTCGTGGTTTGGGATCTGAATGGGCTTGTGTGGGCTGGCAGCCAGGCCTGGGGGGAGGCGGCCCTGGGTGGCTGCAGGCACCCCGTTAGCAGCTGCTGGGGCCTTCTCCCCACAGGAGGGAAGCCATAATCCCCCAGCCAGGTCCTGAGGAGTCCAGCCCCCTTTCCCCCTCCACCCCTCTCCCTCACTCCCAGCATACAGCTTGGATCTCTGGGGAAGGGGCAGGGCTGCCTTTCTCTAGGTTCGAAATCAAGAGAATTGTATCCCAGGAGTTTAGATTGAGGGGGTGGGGGCTGGAAGGGAAGTTAGAGCCCTTTCATTCCATCTCTGTTCTGTAAGTTCATTCAGCTTGCAGACCTGTGCTGGGGACGCAGCGGAGCCCTGAGGCATCACAGGCTGGTGGGGAGAGTGATACATACTTTATTAATGATCCAAGGGCCAGGAGAGACACCCATAGAGGGATGGAGAGGGAGGGCTTCAGAAGAGGTGGACTTTGAGGGCCTGTCATGTGCCGGACTCTTGACTCCTGAGATGAATGTCCTAGTCCTTGCCTCGCAGGACAGCTCAGAATGTGGGGAAAGCTGTGGATCAGCACAAGCTTGGACTGAGGTCGTAAAGAGTGAGGTGAGGAGCCAGAAAGGGGTTTTGGCACAGCCAGATTTGTGTGTTTTTTTGCTGCTCCAAGTCTTTACTTTGGGAAACAGATGCAGGGAAATGAAGGGACTTACCCAGTGAGTCAGAGCTGGGACCAGAACTCAGGCCCCTGACTCCAGATGGGTCCAAATGCCTGGAGTCCTTTGTTTCTGCCTCCTCCTCTGTGCCCACCTGACCCTGGTCCTCCCCTGAGTTCTCAGCTCCTGCCTCTTCCTCCTCTCTTTCCAGGCTCCTATTTAATGGTCAATGCTTCCCAGCATGCTCCAGGCCAGCGGGCCCATGTCATCTTCCAGAGTCTGAGTGAGAATGACACCCACTGTGTGCAGTTCAGCTACTTCCTGTACAGCCGGGATGGGCACAGCCCGGGCACTTTGGGCATCTATGTGCGTGTCAATGGGGGTCCCCTGGGCAGTGCCGTCTGGAATATGACTGGATCCCACGGCCGCCAGTGGCACCAGGCTGAGCTGGCTGTCAGCACATTCTGGCCCAATGAATATCAGGTGGGCTGGGTTCAGTCGGCGGTCAGTCTGTGCTTGGGGGTGTGGGTAGAGGGGTGTCAGCATGAGATCAGAGTAAGCAAGTGGCCAAGGTTGGAATTAGTTTGTGTTCAGCATCAGGAGTCAGTCTGTGGTCAAGGTCAGTGGCCAGTCTGTGGTCAGCATTGGGTTCTTCAGTGATGGGTCAGTCTGGTTCAGTGTCAGAGGTCATTGTTATTAGGAATAGTTTATGGTTGGGGTCGAGGTGAGTTGGAATAGTGCTGACTTGGAAACCCTGTCTGGCTGGGAAGTTTTGTGGCTTGAAGGTAACTGTCCAGGATTGGGATGGAACCTCTGGCCTTGACCTTGTTAGCTCTGGGTGCTGACACCCCCTTCCACAACAAGCTGGTTTGGTATGGGGGGTAACTGTGAGCTGGGCTGCTTGTTGAGAAGGATGGGGCTGGAGCAGAGCTGAAAGGGGGCTCTTGCGGGCATCTCCCCAGGCAGGGCTGGAGGGATGTCAGCATGACAGGGACCCTCCCACCTCCCCCAGGTGCTGTTTGAGGCCCTCATCTCCTCAGACCGCAGGGGCTACATGGGCCTAGATGACATCCTGCTTCTCAGCTACCCCTGCGGTGAGTCCCAGCCCACTGGGGTGCAGGGTGAGGGGTACGGGCGGCTGCGGCTCCTGCTGACAGGGGGCGCGAGCCCAGCTCACGCCAAGGCTCTGTTCCGGCAGCAAAGGCCCCGCACTTCTCCCGCCTGGGCGACGTGGAGGTCAACGCGGGCCAGAACGCCTCGTTCCAGTGCATGGCTGCTGGCAGAGCAGCGGAGGCCGAGCGCTTCCTTCTGCAGGTGAGGCGGGTGGGGTGGGAGTGCGGGGGGACCTTGGCCAACTTCTTATGAAAAGTTCTGGCTCCTTTGCGGAATTCTGAGTCCTTCCGTTATTCTCCAGCACCCATACACATGCGTCCTGGCTCTCCCTAGGCTCTGCTCTGCCCTCTTGGGTGCCCCATCCCCCGAGGACAGAGAGCGGCTCCAGGATCCTCCAACCACACCTTCCATCAAAGGCAGAGCGACCACAGTCCCTTAATCAGACCCACACCTTCCTGTGGCAGAGCTGGTTCCAGGAACCCCAAATGTCCCTGTGTAGTAGGGATGGCTAAATGGGGCCGGGACATTTACCACTCCCCTCGCCCGGGTCACAGCGAGATCTGGACCTTTCTTCCCCGGCGCCCATGACCCATTGGCCCCTCTCCCCGCTCAGCGACAGAGCGGGGCACTGGTGCCCGCGGCCGGCGTGAGGCACATCAGCCACCGGCGCTTCCTGGCCACCTTCCCGCTGGCCGCCGTGCGCCGCGCGGAGCAGGACCTGTACCGCTGCGTGTCCCAGGCCCCGCGTGGCGTGGGCGTCTCCAACTTCGCAGAGCTGATCGTCAAAGGTGAGCTCGGGGACGCTTGCAGAGGGCGGGCTTCCGAGGGGCGGGGCGAGCGGAGGGTGGGGGCGCAGGTTCTACCAGGGGGCGGAGTCTTGTCAGGGGGCGTGGCCCATGGACGGGTAGGGAAGGAAGGGTTTGACCGGGGGCGTGGTCTGACCGCGGGGCGGGGCTTGGGGAGGGGCACAATCTCACCCGCGATCAGGTCCGACTGGAGGTGAGGGGATGTGACTGAGAGGTGGGCCCGCGTGGGGACTGGGTCAAGGTGTGAGCCCGGCGAGGCGGGATCTGGCTATTGGGCCCTAGGGTTGACCGGAGCGGGCAAGCGGTCAGTCCTTGGAGGCGAGGACTTGGGGATTCAGAAGGGAGTGAGGGAGAGGGTGTAGGCTGAGGGTTGAGGACGGGGTCAGCTTTTGGAGTGGGGAGCTCCTTAGGGCCTGGGGATTTAGTGGGGAGAGGCAGTCTAGTCTAGGGCTTGGGGGCTGCGTGAGGGGCCTGGGGGAACAGGGGGGCTCTTGGGCTTTTGGGTGTGGTGGGGTGAGGAGCTGAGGGCCAGGGATTCATAGCGGCATCCGTGGGCTCCGTCTCTCTCCCATCTCCTTGCAGAGCCCCCTACCCCCATTGCGCCCCCGCAGCTGCTGCGCGCTGGTCCCACCTACCTCATCATCCAGCTCAACACCAACTCAATCATTGGCGACGGGCCGATCGTGCGTAAGGAGATTGAGTACCGCATGGCGCGCGGCCCGTGGGCGGAGGTGCACGCGGTCAGCCTGCAGACCTACAAGCTGTGGCACCTCGACCCCGACACGGAGTACGAGATCAGCGTCCTGCTCACGCGCCCCGGTGACGGCGGCACCGGCCGCCCCGGGCCGCCCCTCGTCAGCCGCACCAAGTGCGCAGGTGGGTGCCTCCTGGCTCCACTCCCTTCTCCAGATACTCGGGTGTGGACTCAGGGCAACCGAGGGGCGAAGGGTACATTCCGAGCGGTAGTATGGCCTCGATCTGTGCTTCTAAAACTTTCTAAAACATCGTGACCTTCCCTCAATCCTAGTTATGGTAAAGAAAATAATGATAGCTAACATTTCACTTTGTGATGGACATTTATACATATATTGTGTGTGTGTCATTTATTGATTTAAAACTCAGAACGACACCATGATCTAGGTACTCTTGTCATACCCGTTTTACAGATGAGGTGTAAAATCTGTAACCTCTGTACAGATTATTATTAACAGAGATGTTAAGTGACTGGCTCAAAGTCACACAGCTAGTAAGCAGCAGAGCAGTAAAGGATTGGAACACTTGACCGGCTGTCTTCAGAATCTGTGTTCTTAATTCTACATTATATCATCTAGATAAAATAAACAACTAAACACCATAAAATAAAAGTGTTATTAAATTCTAGCTGGATTCTCTTGTCTGGGCAATTGAGCCTGAAGTCCGCTTTTGCTTGTTTCAAAGGGTAATGCAGCTGTTACGCGCAATGGCACACCTGCACCAGGGGAGACTTTATTGTTTAATCAGAAGAGAAATTGACAACAGAACAATTTTCTTACTCTGTGATTTCAGCGTTTTTGTTGTTGTTGAATTTTTATTGAGATATAGAAGATTCATATGCGGTTGTAAGAAAAAATATAAGAGAGATTTCCTTATACGCTTTACCCTGTTTCCTGAATTTTGCAAAACTGTAGTGTAAATCACACTCAAGATACTGACATTGATAAAATCCACAGATCTTATTCAGACTTTCCCGGTTTCATTTGTCCTGATTTGTGTGTATCTGTGTATATTTAGTTCTATACAGTTTATCAAATGTGTTGGTTGCTTTGTGTATTTACCACCACAGTCAAGATAGTGAACAGTGCAATCAGCTTAAAGATCCTTCGTTGCTCTTTTATATCATTTCTGTCCCTTCCTCCACCGCCAACCCCTGGTAACCACTAATTTGTCCTTCATTTCTAAAATTTTGTCACTTTAGAAATGTTATATAGATAATGAAATCATACAGTGTATAACCTTTTGAATCGGCTTTTTAATTTGGTAACAGCTTTATGAGATATAATTCACACCTCATACAATTCACTCAGAGTGTACAGTTCAATGGTTTTTAGTATATTCACAGAGTTGTGCAACCATCACCACAATCAATTTTAGAACATTTTTCATCTCCCCCAAAGGAAACCTTGTATTCTTTTGCAGTCCACGCCTCCCCTCATTTCCCCCTAATTCCTGCAGCTCAAGGCAGCCACTAATTTACTTTTTGTCTCTATAGATTGGCCTCTTTGTGGACATTTCATATAAATGGAATCATACAATATGTAGTACTTAGTGACTGGCTTCTTTCACTTAGCACAAGTTTTCAAGGTTTATCCATGTTGTGGCATGCATTAGTATTTTTTTAAAAATAAATTTATTTATTTTATTTTTGGCTGCGTTGGGTCTTTGTTGCTGTGCACGGGCTTTCTCTAGTTGCGGCAAGCGGGGGCTACTCTTCTTGTGGTGCACAGGCTTCTCATTGTGGTGGCTTCTTTTGTTGCGGAGCGTGGGCTCTAGGCGCGCGGGCTTCAGTAGTTGTGGCTCGCGGGCTCTAGAGCGCAGGCTCAATAGTTGTGATGCACAGGCTTAGTTGCTTCGCGGCATGTGGGGTCTTCCCGGACCAGGGCTCGAAATCGCATCCCCTGCATTGGCAGATGTATTCTTAACCACTGTGCCTCCAGGGAAGTCCCGCCACCAGGGAAGTCCCAGTACTTTTTATTGTTGAATAATACTCTGTTTTGTAGACATACCATAATTTACTTATCCATTCATCGGTTGGTAGGCATTTGCGTTGTTTATACTTGTTGGTTATTATGAACAGTATTCTTATGAATATTAAAGTGCAGGTTTTGGTATGGACATATGTTTTCATTTCTCCTGGGTGTGTGTATGTATATATATATATATATATATATATATATATATATATATATATATATATACACACACATGGTATGGTAACTATGTTTAACCATTTAGGGAACTGCTGGACTGTTTTCCAAAGCAACCACTCCACTTTACATTCTCATCAGCAGTGTATGGGGGTTCCAGTTTCTCTACATTCTCACTAACACTTGTCATTATCTGTCTTCTGATTATAACCGTCCTAGTGGGTATGAAGGGGTGTCTCATTGTGGTGTTGCATTTCCCTGATGGTTAATGATATTGAACTTTTTTCATGTGCTTATTGGCCATTTATATGTCTTCTCTATAGAAATGTCTATTCAGATCCTTTACTCATTTTTAAGTTCAGTTTTTTTATTATTGAGTTGTAAAAGTTTTTATATGTTCTGGATACTAGACCCTTATCAGAGATATTTGCAAGTGTTTTCTTCCATTCTGTGGTTTGTCTTTTAGTTTTCTTGATGGTGTCCTTTGAAGCACAAAGGTTTTTAATTTTGATGAAGTACAATTTATCTATTTTTTTCTTTTGTTTGTGCTTTCAATGTCATATCTAAAAAAACATTAACTAATCCAAAGTCACGAAGATTTACCCTTATTTTTTTCTAAGAGTTTTATAGTTTTAGCTCTTACGTTTAGGTCCTTGATCCATTTTGAGTGAATTTTTGTATATGGTGTGAGGTAGGAGTCCAATCTCATTCTTTCACTTGAAGATGTCCACTTGTTCCAGCACCATTTATTGAAAAGACTGTTCTTTTCCCATTGAATTGTCTTGGCACTGAGATTTGCTTTTTTGCTCATTGTAATTTCCTGGAGATTCATGCAAGTTGTTGTGTAAATCAATAGTTCATTCCTTTTTAATGCTAAGTAGTATTCCATGGTGTGGATATACCAGAGTTTGTTTAACCATTTATCTGTTGAAGGAACTTGAACTGGTCCCAGTTTTTGGTTATTACAGGTAGAGCTGCTATGAACATTCATTTACAAGTTTTTCATGAACATAATTTTTCATATTTTTCTGGGATAAATGCCTGAGGGTACAATTGATGGATCATATGGTAATTGCATATTTAGTTTTATTGGAAACTGTCAGAGAGGCTGTATTGTTTTACATCCTCACCAGCAATATATGAGTGATCCAGTTTTCTACATCCTTGCCAGCATTTGGTGCTGTCATTATTATTATTTTTCAAAAAAAATTTTAGCCGTTCTGAGAGGTGTGTAGTAATATCCTATCCTGGTCTTAATTTGCATTTCTTTAATGCCTTGTGATGTTAAACATCTTTTCATGTGCTGTTTGCCATCTGTATATCCTCTTTGGTGAATTATTCATGTCCTTGCCCGTTTAAAAATAATTAATTAATTAATTAATTAATTTTTGGCCGCATTGGGTCTTCGTTGCTGCACGCGGGCTTTTCTCTAGTTGTGGCGAGCAGGGGCTACTCTTCGTTGTGGTGCACAGGTTTCTCATTGCAGTGGCTTTTCTTGTTGTGGGGCACGGGCTCTAGGCGTGCGGGCTTCAGTAGTTGTGGCACTCGGGCTCAGTAGTTGTGGCTCGTGGGCTGTAGAACACAGGCTCAGTAGTTGTGACACACAGGCTTAATTACTCCGCGGCATGTGGGATCTTCCCGGATCAGGGCTTGAACCCATGTCCCCTGCCTTGGCAAGCGGATTCCTTTTTTTTTTTTTTTTTTTAATAGATCTTTATTGGAGTATAATTGCTTCACAATACTGTGTTAGTTTCTGTTGTACACCAGAGTGAATCAGCCATATGTATACATATGTCCCCATATCCCCTCCCTCTTGAGCCTCCCTCCCATCCTCCCTATCCCACCCCTGTAGGTCATCGCAAAGCACCGAGCTGATCTCCCTGTGCTACGCAGCTGCTTCCCACTAGCTAACTATTTTACATTCGGTAGTGTACATATGTCGATGCTACGCTCACTTCACCCCAGCTTCCCCCTCCCACCCCACGCCCTCAAGTCCATTGTCTATGTCTACATCTTTATTCCTGCCCCGCAACTAGGTTCATCAGTACCATTTTTTAATTTTTATATTCCATATATATGTGTTAGCATATGGTATTTGTTTTCTCTTTCTGACTTAGTTCACTCTGTATGACAGACTCTAGGTCCATCCACCTCACTACAAATAACTCAATTTCGTTTCTTTTTATGGCTGAGTAATATTCCATTGTATATACGGCAGGCAAATTCTTAACCACTGTGCCACCAGGGAAGTCCCTGTCCTTGCCCATTTTCTAATTGGATTATTCACTTTATATTGTTGAGCTTTGAGAGTTCTTTACACATTCTAGATACTAGTCCTTTTTTGGGTATGTAGTTTGTAAATATTTTCTCCTGGCTTTTAGCTTGTCTTTTTATCCTCTTCACCTGAGCTTTCACGGAGCAACCATTTTTAATTTTGATGAGGGCCAATTTATCAAAATTTTCTTTTATGAATTGTGCTTTTGGTGTCAAATTTAAGAACTCCTTACCTAGCCCTAGATCCCCCAAATTTTCTCCTTTAAAAAAAAAAAAAGTGTTATAGTTTTACATGCAAATCCGTGATCCATTTTGAGTTAATTTTTGGATAAGCTACATGTTTAGGTTGAGGTTTATTTATTTTTTGCCAATCAGTATTCTTAAGTATTTTAAAAAGCTGATCCGGGAACCATCTAAAATATAGTTTAATGCCATATTTAGAGAGACCCTTGGGTGTTGGGTAAGAGTATTCCAGTGGAAGTTACTTTCTAGCTGAGGGATCTGAGTCAGGTTACTTAACCTCCCTAAGCTTTAGTCCCCTTGTTTTGTAACATGGGAATGATAATAATCCTTACCATACAGGGTAAGTGTGAAGATTCATTCAAGACATGTTTATTGAGTGCCTATTATGTGTCACGCACTGTTTAGTTGCTAAGGATATAAGACTGCGATCAAGACAGACAAAAGCCACTAGTGAGTGAGTTCCTGCTGCCGGAGCTCTGCATGGAACTCACATTCTGGTGGAGGAGACAGTAAACAAGTGAAATATATGGATGGTCAGATGACCAGGGCTGTGAAGGTTAAAGCAGGAAGGGGGATGGAGTGTGGGGGCAGGAGAATTGTCATTTCAAAAAGGCTCAGGGACCGTTTTGCCGAGAAGGTGACATTTGAGCAGAGGCCCGAAGGAGGTGAGGGACAGTGCCACGCAGGAAGCTGGAGGAATTGCTGGGGGAAGGGGCATTCCAGGCAGACATAATAGCAAGGAAGTCTGTATAGCGTGCTTGGCATGTGTGAGGAGCAGCAAGCAGACCAGTAGAACTGTGGTCTAGTGACTGAGAGGGGAGCTGGCAGGAGAGAAGGTCAAAGTCATGCTGGGGATGTGGGACTCAGAGCCATTTTATGCTGGGTGGGCTGGGGAGCCATTGCGGGTTTGGAGAGCAGGAATGACATCACTTACTATGTTTAAAAGGATCACTTTGGTCCTTTTGTGGAGAATAGATTCCAGGAGGGCAAGGGGACCAGAGGAGAGACCAGTGAGGAGGCTATGCAACAATTCAGCTGGGACGTGGTGGAGGCTGGGAGCTGGGAGGAAGTAGTGGTGGTGGTGGTGAAAAGTGGTTTATTTTCTGAGTTTGTTTTGAAGGTAGAGCTAACTGCATTTGTTCATGGATTGGATGTGCAGTGAGAGAAGGAAATAGAAGTCAAGGCTGGCTCCAAGGTGTTTTGCTTGAGCAGCTGGAAGGATGGAGTTATCATTTTACTGAGAGGGAGCAGACTGCGGGAGGAGCAGGTGTAGTAGATGCGGTGCCGTAGATAAGGAGTTCTGTGTTGGAAATGTTCACTTTGAGATGCCTATTCAAGTGGAGATATCTATCAGGTGGATGGATTTACGAGTATGGAGCTCAGGGAAGAGGTTCGGGCTGCAGATATAAATTTGAAAGTCATCAGTATAGACATGGTGTAGATGGTATTTACATCCATGAGACTGGATGAGATCTCTTATGCTGGTGGTTCTCAACTGGGGGGTGATTTTGTCTCCCAGGAGACATCTGCAGGGTCTGGAGGCATATTGGTTGTAACAACTGGGGGTGGGGTGCTAATGGCATCTAAGGGGTAGAGGAAGCCAGAGAAGCTGATGAACATCCTGCAGTGTATAAACAGCCTCTTCAACAAAGAATTATCTAGTCCGAAACGTCAATAATGCTGAGGTTGAGAACCCCTGATTTAGTCCTTAGATTTTAGGGAATAAGTGTAGGCGGAAAAGAGAAAAGCAGTGAAGCCTGAACCGTGGGACCTTCCAGTGTTTTGGGTTAAATGCAGGTCATGGCATGCAAATGCATTAAACGCCTGTGAAGTATAGTGCCTAACACACACAGTAAGCACTCAGTAAATGACAACTATTGTTGCTATGGAGTTTTTAACTCTTCAAAGCCAGTTCTGGTCAAGTACTTGGAATAAAAGAAATCAGAGCCGGGGATCCACAGAGAATCTCTCTTCTACTCTCCTTAGTGTACAGATGAAACCCAGAGAGAGGAAGGCACTTGCCTGTGATCATACAGTGGGTTAAGAACCCATGTTTTATGGTGACAGCTGTTGTTCGTTCCCATTTCACAGATGAGAAAACTGAGATTTAGAGATTTAGTCACTTGCCCAAATCTACGTAGTGAGTCTGTAGCAGAGTCAGAACCAAAGTTTGAATGTCCTGCCTTCCAGTCTAGTGTTTGAAACCACCACCACCGTCACGACCACACCATCAGGAACAGCAGCAGCAGCTGCCATTGTGGGCTGAGTGCCCACTTTGTGCCAGCACTGCTAAACACTTTACATAGGCTGGCCGGGACGGGACCTGGGACAGGGATCAGGCAGACAGGAGCCGGACAACTCACCCTGCCTTCTCTTCGCTGGCATCACCACCCCTCCTTGCTTAGGCACCTTGGCCCATAGTTGTTTTGCTATTGGCCAGCTGTGTTGTCATCTCCCTGGTCCCCATGAAACTCCGCTCCCACAATATTATTTAATGTAAAAACAATAATATAACGTCAGTAGAAGGCATTTAAAAGAAATCACTCTAAATCTCACCATCCTAGCCCAACAGCTGTTTTAGTTTTCCTGCCTTCTTCAAATCTCTGCCCACATGCCTACAGTACACATTTCACACCCTTGTCATTGGGATGTAGAAAGCATTCTGTATTCTGCTTCCTTTTCTTGGTGTTGTTAACATGTGTTATGTTGTTTATAATTATGTTTATTGGCTGTAGGAGTCCACTGAGTGTCTCCATATGGCTGGGCTATTTGTCTCTAGATTCCTATTATTGTGAATAATACTGTATTGAAAAATTTAGTGCTTATCGTGCTTTATTTCCTCCTTGAGTTATTTCTTTCAGACGAGTAGTCGGGGTGGTTTAAGAAAGGACTTTGACATATATTGCTTTAAAAATGGTTGCACTAATTTATACTGTTACTATAAAGGGTGCTGCTGTATATAAGGGTGTATCTCACCCTTAGAGTGTACATATTAATTAATTAACTACTATAAGTTAGATCATCTCATGTAACTCTCACACTTGCTCTTCAAAGTAGGTGTTATTATATCTCCATTTTTTAGTCAAGGATCTGGATGTTCAAAAGGGGGTTAAATCACTTGCCTGAAGTCACAGAACTAATGAGAGGTGGAGATGATAGGATTTGAACTCTGGAGCACCCGACCCCACTCCAAAGCCCCTTCCTCAAGAAACAGTTAATGTTTCAGGGTTATTGAATCCTCCTTAACATCATTAAAATCAACACATTTTGGCCTAATTTAACAGATGTTAACTGTTAACCTTCTTGTTTTAATGTGCATTTTGACCTTTTTTTTTTTTTTTTATAGGAACAATAATGACATTCTTTTTTTTTTTTTTTAAGTATTTGTTTATTTATTTATTTATGGCTGTGTTGGGTCTTCGTTTCTGTGCGAGGGCTTTCTCTAGTTGTGGCAAGCGGGGGCCACTCTTCATCGCGGTGCGCGGGGCTCTCACTATCGCGGTCTCTCTTGTTGCGGAGCACAGGCTCCAGACGCGCAGGCTCAGCAATTGTGGCTCACGGGCCCAGCTGCTCCGCGGCACGTGGGATCCCCCCAGACCGTGGCTCGAACCCGTGTCCCCTGCATTGGCAGGCAGACTCTCAACGACTGCGCCACCAGGGAAGCCCCATTTTGACCTTTGATCTCTGAGTAACCTACAGCCATATGGAATTTAGAGAGATGGGGCTTTGAGGTCCCCAAGTTCTGTTTTGCCAGTGTGTGCTGGCAGCTGAAGAGAGTGTGTCTGGGTGCCAGATGGTTTTTGGAAACACAGAGAGACTCATGAATTCACACCCCTCAATCAACATATCAGCCTTTAGTCAACAAACTATTTGAGCCGCTGGATCTGCCCAGATTTGTTCAGGGTCGGGAGAGAAAGAAAAGTGAGCTTTCTTTTCAAAGACCCCTTCTTCTAGCGAGGCGGATGGGGGCTAACACAGCTGTTGGAGAATGAGATACCCAAGCACGAGGGTGAAAGTTTCATCCTCCAAGTTAGAGGTTACCATTTTGTGCCCTGCAAAGTGGTTTTAAGAAACCTGAGTAGGTTGCCAGTATTTAAAAATCTGGAGATTTCACACACACAAATCGGAATTTCTGGCTTCTCTTAAGAAATGGGAGGATCTGGCAACCCTGAGCCTGTAGTCCTGCATGGCGACATCACCTGGAACTGAGTGGCAGCTGCCCCTTTTGGATGGGACACTTACAGTCTTGTTGGTCATAGTTCCGACCCAGCCTGTGTTACTGGTTTATATTTAACGTTTCATGTCCTTCTCTAAATGCTGCCGGATGGTGAAGGAAGCAGTGCACTTTGGCCAAACCTGGAAGGATGGCAAAGAATGTAGAGCAGGTGTTCCCGGGGGTGGGATGGTGTGAGCAGAGCTGCAGGGAAACGAGATCCACTCTCACTAGTGCAAATAAAGCCATGGTACTTGGCTTTAGTAGACATAGACATAGACATGGACATGGACATGGACATGGACATGGACATGGACATGGACATAGACACCTTGGAACAGGACACATCGGGCAGCCAGGACCAGAGCCAGACAGTCAGGGAATAAAGCAAGGATCTCTGAACAAGATGGCAGAGTGAGCACACACAAAATCCTCCCACTCCTCTCCAAACACATAAGAACGATGGGTTAAAACAAAACTATATAGAAAACCATTAGGAAAATCTCTGTGGGCCAGGAACGGGAGAGAAAACACAAGTGTGGTAAGTGGGCTTGCAGCCAGCAACCCTCAGGTTGCAGTGAGCAGGGAGCCAGCCCTTTAACGTTTTTGTCGGGTGGGGATCGAGTCTGCCTCGTTTGTGGGGAGAAGAGAGCCAGGCTCTCTGTAAGAAGTCAAGAGGTGGGCCTTGCTCTTAGCATGTGCTGAAATCTCTCTTTGGTGGTCTGATGTATGACTGGAGACTGCCACTTGCCTGTGGTCCAGAGAAGGAAGGAAAGCTCCTGGGCGGAAACAAACTTGCATTGTGCTGTCCTTGGGACCAGTGTCTAAAGCTGTGCCACCTACCCAGGCATTCCCAAGTAAAGAGCAGCCTGATGTTTCTCTTTGCATCATCTTTGTAAACAGCATCCTGAGCAAATTAATCGTATAAAAATGATAATAGGGTCATACTTAATGATCTTAAGAGGCCAAGCAGTAGTGCTTTCTTTCCTGTTCATTAAGGTGTGTCCTGAGGTCCTCTAACTGGGGAAACTTTGAAGGTGTCACAGAACCTGCACAGTCAGGGGGCAAGAGAGAAGAGGATCATTAGTAATCTTGGCTTCTTCCATCATTTTATAGATGAGGAAACTGAGGCCCAGAGATTTGCTTAGGATCACACAGCTGGTCAATGCAGATGCAGGACTGGGGTCTGAGACCCCCTGGGCTCCATCCTGGCTTTGCTTCAGAAGCCTTGATTTCTTTACTTATAAAATGAGGATAACTTTCCGGTTTTATGGAATCATCAAGAGGCTGTAAAGCACAGTAATATACACCTCCCTTGTGTTGGGGTAGCTGCCTCTCCAGAGGCGTTGGTGTGATTTATTTTTATTTTTTGGACAGTGAATTCCTCATGGGGAGGCGGGGTAGTGGTGGTTAAGAGTGTGGGTTCTGAAGCCAGCCTGTCCAGGTTTGGATCCCAGCTTTACCACTTATTGTCTGTGCGACTGTGGGCAAGTTACTTATCTCTCCTGTGTGCCTCCATTTCTACATGTGTGTAACAGGGCTAATAATCACACCTGTCTATTGGATTACAGAGAGGATTAAATGAGATAAAGCATCTTAAAGCCTCTGAACAATGCCTAGCACATACAAAGCCTCTAATAAATGTTAACAGCCATTATCATCATCATCATCACTATCATCATCTAACATTATATTTCCCTTTTTGCTTTGGCAGCCAGGAAACTCACCACCTAATATGAATCTTATCTTTAGCTCCACATAGAACCTAATGACATGCATTTCTATTTTCCTAACATTCTCTGGCATTATTTAACTATTTGCCTCTCATTTCCCCCATCATCCTGACTTCTCTATACTATTGTATCGTATATATTACTATAAGCTGTTTTAGAACAAGTTTGGAATTAATAAATTAAGGAAAATACAGCAGTTGGTTGATTCAGACTCTCTTGACGTCCTCCAGCACGATCTTGAAATAGGAAGTGAACTGTATTATTAAAAAAATTATAGCTAAAATTTTCGAGGGCCTGTTGTGTATTAGCCATTATTGCACATGCTTTGCATGTATTACCTTAAACCTCACAGCCATCCTATGAGGTAGGGCCTATTATCCCTTTTTGCAATTGAGAAAACTAAAGCTCAGAGAGGTGAAGCAGCTTAGCCAGTGGTTGCCAGCTGCAAGTGGCAGAGCCAGGATTCAAATGTGGCCCCGCCTGACTCCAAACACACTTTTACTCACTGTTTGCTCTTCTAGGGGGGTCTCTTGGACTCTTGGGGGCAAAGGAAGGTTGATATCAGTCAGCTGAATGATGTTTTCTCTCCCATCTACTCTTCTTTTCCCATTTCTTCTACCTTTTCTCTCTGCTTCCTGGGTTGCCCAGAGCCCATGAGGGCCCCCAAAGGCCTGGCTTTTGCTGAGATCCAGGCCCGCCAGCTGACCCTGCAGTGGGAACCACTGGGCTACAACGTGACACGTTGCCACACCTACACTGTGTCCCTGTGCTATCACTACACCCTGGGCAGCAGCCACAACCAGACCATCCGGGAATGTGTGAAGATAGAGCAGGGTGTCAGCCGCTACACCATCAAGAACCTACTGCCCTACCGGAATGTCCACGTGCGGCTCGTCCTCACTAACCCCGAGGGGCGCAAGGAGGGCAAGGAGGTCACGTTCCAGACGGACGAGGATGGTAAGAGTCCCCCTTATTCCCAGTGTCCTCAGTGCCTCCCACAGACGCTGCGTGTCTGAGACTGAAATTGCTATAGGAAATTATTTGCTTAGGATTAAACTGACTGTATAAGAGTAAAGTAATGATACTGATATCTATTCCCCTGAAGACTTTGGGTTAAGTTGGTATATTTCTTCCTTAATTGTTTGGGAACATTTAGCAGTGAAGTCATTTGGGCCTGGAGTTTTCTTTGTGGCAGGGTTTTTTAATAGTAGTTTTAATTTTCAAAACAGATATTGGAATATTCAGGTTTTCTACTCTTGTATCAGTTTTGGTATACTGCGTTTTTAAGGAGTTTGATCATTTCACCTAAATTGTCAAATTTCTTGCCATAAAGTCGGTTATAATACTATCTTATTATATTTATTGAACATCGGTAGGATCTATAGTGCTATTCCCTTTTTCATTCCTGATATTGGTAATTTGTGTCTTCTCTCTTATTCTCATGTTTCTCATGGTAAGGGTGTATAAATTTTATTAATCTTTCCAAAGAGCCAACTTTTGGCCTAGTTTATTTTCTTTATTGAATATTTTCTATTCTTTATTTCTTTTTTTAAAAAAATACTTTCTTTGGATTTGACTGGCTTTTCTTTTAGCTTTTTGAGATAGAAACTTATTAGATCATTGATTCTGAGCATTTCTTTATTTCTAATATATACAGTTAAAGCTATAAATTTCCCTCTAAGCCCTGCTTTAGCTGTATCCCACAGGTTCTGATATATCCTATCTTCAGTATCATTCAGTTTAAAATATTTTCTAATTTCTGTTATGATTTCTTCTTTGACCCAAGAGTTACTTAGAATTACATTGCTTGATTTCTAAGCAATTGGGATTTTTCTAATTATCTTTTTGTTATTGATTTTTAGTTTACTTCCACTATGGTCAGAGTATATACTCTAGTTTTGGTCTTTTGAAATTTGATCCTTGCTTTATGGCCTGACATATGGTTAAATTTTGATAAATGTTCCATATCTACTTGAAAAAAATAGGCGTTCTGTCCTAGTTGGGTGCACTGTTCTACTTACGTCAAGCTAATATTTATTAAGCACTTACTATATGTCAAGCACTATTCTGAATGCTTTTCATATATTAATGCATATGATCCTCACGACAACCCTATTTGGTTATTTACTATTACCATTCCCATTTTACAGATGAGGGCACATAGCTAGTAGATGGGTAGCAGAGCTGGGTTTCAAACCTGGCCATCTGTTTGAGAGTTGTTTTTCTTAACAGCTACACTCTAATGCCAGCAAAAGCGTTCTCCAGATCGCTGTAAAATCCCAGGTAACCCCAAGCTCCTTGGTTAATAGTTTTTTGTTTTGTTTTGTGTTTTGCTTCCTCACATATGAAGTTTTCTGTTCTGCACAGCAGCATCCCAGATATAAAATTCAACTCCTTCCTTGATTTCCAGAAAACCCCACTCACCGGAGGCAACGTGTGTGCTCTATGCCCTGCACTGATGCGCTGAAGATTTGCTGGGGATGGGAGTGAGGACTAGAGGGGTTTACCCTGAATCATTGCAAATGTAGGAAAGGAAAAACTTAACTTTTTTCTTCTACTCATCTTAGGTTCATTGGTTGGGGCCTTGTAAATTAGACGGAGAAAAAACAGATTAACAAGAGAAAAACAAACAAGAGTTTATTTTTATTTTAATTTATTTATTTTATTAAAAAGTTTTAAATTGAGGTATAATTGATTTACAATATTGTGTTAGTTTCAGGTGTACAGCAAAGTGATTCAGATATAAGATATATATATACATATACATATTTTTTCGGATTCTTTTCCTTTCTAGGAAATAGTAGTTTATGAACACATGCATCACCCATAACAGGGGAGTACTCAGTGATGAGTAACTCAAAGGGGTGGTGAGAACTTGGACTTATATAGTGTCCTAACAAAAGAACAATGAATTTTTAGAGAAGTGACAAGACAAAGGAAAAGGACTTTGAGCTTCTAGGGGCAGCAAATTAGGGGAAGTCAAATATATGGGGAAACTAATGGTAGTCTGTAAAGTTTGTTAGGTAGATTCCTCCAGGCTGATAAGGGTCTAGTTTTCTCAGTGATTAACTTCTGTCCTTCCTGGTAGAGAGGGGAAGGGGGCACCTTTACAAATTTATGTCCTACTTTTAGGCAAATAGGGGGAGGGCAGAGAATTTTTTCTCATGTATGCTCCTACGTTGCCTTCTCAATTCAGCTCAAAATGATCCTTACACCAAGTGGCATGTTTTGGGTAGCATATACTGATACCCTTCTCAGGTAACCTCAAACTGAATATCAGACTGCTCCATTCTTTTTTTTTTTTTTTTTTTTTTTTGAGTTTGAAGTGACTTTATTTTTTTATTTTTTTATTTTTTTTTTTAAACATCTTTATTGAAGTATAATTGCCTTACAATAGTGTGTTAGCTTCTGCTTTATAACAAAGTGAATCAGTTATACATATACAATATGTTCCCATTTCTCTTCCCTCTTGCATCTCCCTCCCTCCCACCCTCCCCATCCCACCCCTCTAGGTGGTCACAAAGCACCGAGCTGATCTCCCTGGGCTATGCGGCTGCTTCCCACTAGCTATCTATTTTACATTTGGTAGTGTATATATGTCCATGACACTCTCTCACCCTGTCACATCTCACCCCACCCCCTCCCCATATCCTCAAGTCCATTCTCTAGTAGGTCTGTGTCTTTATTCCCGTCTTGCCACTAGGTTCTTCATGGCCTTTTTTTTTTTTCCTTAGATTCCGTATATATGTGTTAGCATACTGTATTTGTTTTTCTCTTTCTGACTTACTTCACTCTGTATGACAGACTCTAACTCCATCCACCTCATTACAAATACCTCCATTTCATTTCTTTTTATGGCTGAGTAATATTCCATTGTATATATGTGCCACATCTTCTTTATCCATTCGTCTGTCGATGGACATTTAGGTTGCTTCCATGTCCTGGCTATTGTAAATAGAGCTGCAATGAACATTGTGGTACATGACACTTTTTGACCTATGGTTTTCTCAGGGTATATGCCCAGTAGTGGAATTGCTGGGTCGTATGGTAGTTCTATTTGTAGTTTTTTAAGGAACCTCCATACTGTTCTCCATAGTGGCTGTATCAATTTACATTCCCACCAACAGTGCAAGAGTGTTCCCTTTCCTCCACACCCTCTCCAGCATTTATTGTTTCTAGATTTTTTGATGATGGCCATTCTGACCGGTGTGAGATGATATCTCATTGTAGTTTTGATTTGCATTTCTCTAATGATTAATGATGTTGAGCATTCTTTCATGTGTCTGTAGGCCATCTGTATATCTTCTTTGGAGAAATGTCTATTTAGGTCTTCTGCCCATTTTTGGATTGGGTTGTTCGTTTTTTTGTTATTGAGCTGCATGAGCTGCTTGTAAATCTTGGGGAATCAGGCTCCCTGACTTCAGACTATACTACAAAGCTTCAGTAATCAAGACAGTTTGGTACTGGCACAAAAACAGAAATATAGATCAATGGAACAGGATAGAAAGCCCAGAGATAAACCCACACTCATATGGTCACCTTATCTTTGATAAAGGAGGCAAGCATATACAGTGGAGAAAAGACAGCCTCTTCAATAAGTGGTGCTGGGAAAATTGGACAGGTACATGTAAAAGTATGAAATTAGAACACTCCCTGACACCATGCACAAAAATAAACTCCAAATGGATTAAAGACCTAAGTGTAAGGCCAGACACTATCAAACTCTTAGAGGAAAACATAGGCAGAACACTCTATGACATACATCACAGCAAGATTCTTTTTGACCCAGCTCCCAGAGAAATGGAAATAAGAACACAAATAAACAAATATGACCTAATGAAACTTAAAAGCTTTTGCACAGCAAAGGAAACCATAAACAAGACCAAAAGACAACCCTTAGAATGGGAGAAAATATTTGCAAATGAAGCAACTGACAAAGGATTAATCTCCATTCTTAAAATCTGTTGACCTTTCCCCTCTCCCCCTGCTAGGTACGTTGTTGTGGCTGCTTCACACCCCCTCCCCCACCCCTGGCCAGGCCTCACTTGGGTTACTTGGTTTTCTTTCTTCTTTCTCTGTCCCTCTTCTCCCCCCTCCCTCTGATAACTGCTCATTATTTAATATTTTTTACTTTCCACTGAAGTATTAGTATCATACTTACGGGAAGTGTGCTTATCTTAAGTGGTCAGCTCAAAGCATTCTCAAAGATGGCACACATCAGGATAACCCACACCCAGACCAATAAAAAGCATTACCAGCAGCCCAGAAGCCCCCCTTTTTGCACCCTCCCCCTCACAACCTTCCAAAGATAAGCATTATCCTGACCTGTATTGCCACAGATTAATTTCTGCTTGGTTTTGAACATTACATCAATGGGATCATACAGTGTGTACTCTTTTTATGACTGGCTTCTTTCTCTCAGCTTTATGCTTGAGAGATTCAGCCATGTTGTGTGTACAGTTCTAGAGAATTCATTCTCAATGCTGAATAGTCCATTATGTGAATATACCACATTTATTTTTCTTATTTACTATTGTTGGGCATTTGGGTCATTTTCAACTATTTTAAATTGTGCTGCAAATAAAATTCTTGTAGATTCTTTTTTTTTTTTTTGGTAGATATACACATTTCTGATGGGTTTATGCCTAGGAGTAGAACGGCTAGGTTATAGGATATGTGTTCATGATAAGTAGATATATCCAGTTTTCCCAAGTGGTTGTATCAATTTATGCTCCCACTAGCAGTGTGTGAAAATTTCGGTTGCTCTGCATCCTCACCAACACTTGGAATTGTCTTTTTCCTTTTATCATTTTGGTGGGTGGATAGTGGTGTCACCTTGTTAACTGTTCATTTTAACACAAGGCACTTGAGCTGCCCCTGATTGTTATCTGGGTTTCTGCTTTCCCCTATCTTAGGAGTTCAGCTTCCCCACAAGGGTTTATCAAGGTGTTTTCCCAAACAAAGGTCGTTCTCTTCCTAGAAGAAATTCCTTGAGCCTGCTGTTAAGATGATACCTTAAAAGAAAACAAAACAAAAACAAAACCGTACCTGAAAGGGCTTCTGCTGAAATGTTGACAGTATTTATCTCTGGGTGATGGAATTGTAGGTGCCATTAATTTTCTTTATGCCTATTTTGATTTTCTACATTGAACATATTGTTTGTGTAATTAGTAATATTTAGACAAGAAAACAACTCCACCCATAATCCTGCCACTCTAATGCGGTTGTTTTCATTTTTCTGGCAAATGTCTATATTTTCTGAAAACCACTCAACTGGAACAAAATAGGAGCATTCATTCTTCTCTGCCAAATGCATCCTGCACAGTGATGAAAGTGCCAGCTGCCCTTTTCGAGTACTCAGGCGTAGGCTGAACCATATGAGAGTGCTGATATTTATTTGCCTTGGGGCTTTATGTACATCACATCATTTAATTCTGGTGAGGGAGGTGTTATTATCATCCCCATTTCACAGATGAGGAAGCTGAGGCTCAGAGAGGTTGAGTGGTCCAAGCATTCCAGCTAGGAAATAGCAAAGCTGGAATCTGAACTCAGGTATCTGGTTCCAAAGCTTGCTTTTCCCTGCCCCATGTCGCCTTTCCCTTGCAGTGCCTGGCGGGATTGCGGCTGAGTCCCTGACCTTCACTCCGCTGGAGGACATGATCTTCCTCAAGTGGGAGGAGCCCCAGGAACCCAATGGCCTCATCACTCAGTATGAGGTGGGTTTGGACCCTATTACAACTGGGGCCCCTGGTGGAAGGTGGGCCCACAGGTTGGAGAGGGAAGTGTATGGGGCGGAGGAACAGAGGTGAACATCGGGATTCCTTCCACTATGGCTGGGGTCTGTGCCCCATGTGTTATGGGGACAGGGGCCCTGAAGGCAGAAGAGACAGGCGAAGGTGCCCAGAGGCCTGGACTAAGGGGCATCCACGGTCCCCCCACCAAGCTTCTCCCCTTTGCCCAACCTTATCCCTAGCTCACCTGAACCATGATGGGTGGGAGGCTACGGGACCAGTGATGCCCTTCCCCATCCCTGTTCCCGCCTACCTGCCCATCCTGCCCCCAGATCAGCTACCAGAGCATCGAGTCGTCAGACCCGGCGGTGAATGTGCCGGGCCCACGGCGTACCATCTCCAAGCTCCGCAATGAGACCTACCACGTCTTCTCCAACCTGCACCCGGGCACCACCTACCTGTTCTCCGTGCGGGCCCGCACGGGCAAAGGCTTCGGCCAGGCGGCGCTCACCGAGATCACCACCAACATCTCAGGTAAGCCCCGCCCGACCCGCCCTGGCCCCTTTGAAGGAGGCACAGAGTCTCAGGGTTCCATGGGTAGGGGGTGAGGCTTCCTGGGGGTGGTGATGGAGGGCTCCTGCTGAGATAAATGTACCATTTAGAGGTTGAGGTCAGGGGTCAGGGGAGCATTAAATCAGAGGAGTCTAGAGACGATGATCGGTGGAATCCAAGGGCTGAGGTCAGGGGTCAGGGAAGCTCAGGTCAGAGGGAACAAGGAGGCGAAGGCTGAAGGGGAAGAGATCTGAGGACAGGGGTCAAGGAGGCTGGAGGCCTGACCTTCCTGGTCCAGTGGCCAGGCTCTGTGCTTATGTCCTGTCCCCTTCCCCAGCTCCCAGCTTTGATTATGCCGACATGCCGTCGCCGCTGGGCGAGTCTGAGAACACCATCACCGTGCTGCTGAGGCCGGCGCAGGGCCGCGGGGCGCCCATCAGGTGGGGACACCTGCACGGAGGGGCGGGAGGTCAGGACCATAGGGAAGACTCCCTTGCTCTGACCCAGAGTCCCCACCCAGGCCAGCTCACCCTTGTCCTTCCTCAGTCTCGCACTAAGGGTTCAGAGTGTCAGGAGGAGGACATTCTGTGATCCTGGGCAGGCAGGACGCCTGCAGTCACTCCCCTCTGAGGCCACAGGGTGCCTGGTGGTGACTGTCATGAGACCTCTGGACAACATCCAGCCTGGAGAGGGGACTGCTTAGGCCTCTCCAGAGGGCCTCCTTCTGACACCTTGGAGAAGTGAACTCTGGGGGCCTTATTTTTCCCAGCATTTTCCCTGGAGGATCCCATCCAGGGAGACACAGAGATGGGCTTTCTGGAAGGCTAGTGCAGCCAGCCAGATGGGGCCATCTCTCTGGAGTGGCCAAGAGCTTGGCCTCCCCACTTCTTTGCAGAGAAAGCTGATGCCATAGTGGCTGTTTCTGTTGGGGAGAAGGTGCTGGAGACAAGATGTGTGTGTGTGTGTGTGTGTGTGTGTGTGCACGTGTGGTGAAGACACGTGATGTGTGTGTGATGTGTGAGCGTGTATGTGAAAGAGTGTGAGCGTGTTTGTGGAATGTGTGCACATACTTCGTGTCAGCCAGACATCGTGTTAGGGACTTTACCTGCATGAGTCATGTTATCCTCGTGGCAGCCTGTGGAGTGGGTATTAGTACCCTTATTTTACATATCAGGAAACAGGCTCAGAGAGCCTGAATAACGAGCCCCCATGGCCACAGAGCTGGTAAACGATAGCGCTGGGATTTGGAAGCCAGGTTTGTCTGCAAAGCCTGTACCTTTCCTTGAAGTCACAGAGCCTCCCTGCCCCTCTGGTCCACCCCCTCCTACCATAAAGTTTCATGCACTGGGAGAGGGTGACAGCCTGCATTTGGGCATGGGAGGGTCCTCTTAAGCCCCCCAAGAAGGCAGTGGGTTTCTCAGGTGCCCTTGACACCCCCTCATTTCCTCACTCCTCCCCCCTTCCACTCTTTTCTCCTTCTTTGGCTCCCCTGTATTTGCCACTGCAAAGCCTGCCCTGGGCTGATTCCCAGACCCCAGGAAAAAGTCTGGGCATATCAGGGGCATTTGGCGTTTTGTGGGAGCCTCAGGGCCCTCTTGCCTCTGAATCTGGGAGGAGTTGGGAAACCAGCATCACCTTCTTCTCCTTTCCTTTTCCCTTGGGGGATCCTGTGAGCAGGCCTGGTCAGCGTCTCTCAGGGATGATGATGGCAAGGCTGGGTCTGGGCGAGGGGTGGACCATGTGAGGGGGAGAGGCCTGATGGCTGTGCAACCTTGGGCATGTCCCTTCACCCCTCTGAGCCTCCCTTAGGTGCATCATGGGGATCATCCCAGATCAAGATGTGCTTTGTTCATGGCTCATGATTATTATCATCTCCTGGTGGGACTTCGGGCCAGGAGAGGCCTCACATCAGCCTGGGAAATGGAGGGTTGAGAAGGGCCTGGGCTTGTTAGTGATGGAATGAACCTGTCTGGCCCAAATCCCAGGGTGCTGGGGTGATTCCCTCCCAACTTGGAAGCTCAAAAGAAACAGCTGGAGAGCAAGGAAAAGGCATTTCTACTTTGCCAGAGTGCAGGCTGTCAGTATGGGGTATCCCATGCCAAGACGTGACCGAGGCTGGGACTGGAAATATTTAAATTTGTCAGCATTCATTTATTTACTCTTGGCTTTGTTCCACAGAGGATTTGGAGGAGTTCACAGCAAGGCCATTCAGTAAAGTGATGAAAATAAATAGAAACACACAAGTCGGGATCAGGAGACACAAATCAGAGGGAATACAGACCAGGGAACACAAATCAGCCATCAGGACTGGGAGATGGCAGGCTCAGAGTTGCAGTCTCGAGGCTGCCTCGGGTTGGGAGGGTACTCGAGATGTAGGGTTAGTGTGACCTCGTTTGCCTGCTAAGTGACTGGCTCCCCCACTGGAGGGCAGTTCCAGGAAGCCTACATCCCCCAAGTGCCCAGCACAGGGCCCATGTCTGAGCTTAGTAAACACTTTCTGGGTGAGTGAATGCATCATGTCTTACTCGAATTCATTGTGGCCTAGAGGGACCTGTCGGGAACCTGGTTGGAGCCTGAGGCTTGGGGTTCCCAGGCCCTGGAGGACTCATTGAGGAGTCAGGGTGGGGCTTTAGGGCTTGGTTCCCTTAAGCAGGGCTCACATTCTTTCAGCCTTAGTTACAGTAATAACAACTGACAGGCACTGGCTGCTTGCTAAACTTGCCTCCTTCCTCACCTCTACCTTATGTAACAGTCCTGTAATCACTCCCGTTTTACAGAGGGGGAAACTGAGGCCCAGGGAGCTTAAGTGACTTGCCCAGCTAGTAAGAGGCAGAGCTGAGATGGGCCCTCTCCTGGGCCTGACCCCAAAGCCCACGCCCTTAGCCACCAGATGGCTCTCCCTGTTCTCTGGCAACCGTGACCACTGCGCTTTCCCCTCCCCATGTCCAGTGTGTACCAGGTTATTGTGGAGGAGGAGCGGCCTCGGAGACTCCGGCGGGAGCCAGGCGGCCAGGACTGCTTCCCAGTGCCGCTGACCTTCGATGCGGCGCTGGCCCGAGGCCTGGTGCACTACTTCGGGGCTGAACTGGCGGCCAGCAGTCTGCCTGAGGCCATGCCCTTCACCGTGGGTGACAACAATACCTATCGTGGCTTCTGGAACCCACCGCTTGAGCCCAGGAAGGCCTACCTCATCTACTTCCAGGCAACAAGCCACCTGAAGGGGGTGAGGGGCTGGCCGGGGTGGTGGCGGGGGCGGTTGGGGGGCAGGATTGGCGACACCTTGGAGCAGGCTGCTACAGAGGCCAGAGACCCACCCCCACCAGGCCCTACCCTGGTCCTGATCCCGCCCCCGCTGATGAGCCTTGCCCTCCGATAGCTCCTCCCACTCCCAGCCCCGCCCACTCACCTGAGCCCCGCCCTCCTGACCCCAGCCACCTTCTCTCCAGCAGTACCCCCTTCCTGAACCATTTTTCCCCAGACTCTTTTCTATCCAAGCTCCCAGCCTGGTCCCTGCCACCTCCTGAGGCCCTGGTCTTCTATCTCAGGCTCCTCTCTCTCCAGAGGGGGCCCATCTCAGGTTACCACTTTCACCAGACCTTGAGGAGGCCTGGAACCCGCCTCCTCCCTGAAGCCCTGCCCGTCTCCATGCTCCGCCCTCCTCGGATCGCTCCTTCCCAGGCTGCCCCCCTCCTAAGCAGACCCCTGGATCTAAGCCCTACCCTCATTTCTGAGCGCCTCCCCCAACCAGCCCTCTTCCCATGCTGTTTCTTTCTCTGTTTCCACCTATCTCATCCCCCTTTCCTAAGGCATTACCCTATTGCAGGCTCCTTCCCTCTTGGCCCCTCCCTCCCTGGTTCCCCCCAGGCCCTCTTGCCAGGTGGGGTGTCTTTAGTAACAGTCCACACCAGAAAAGCCCTGACCAGGCCCAAGACACGCTGTCTAAGATTCCCTCTGGGGAGGGTCAGGTCTTGGCTTCAGCGGTGCTGAGACCCCCATCTGTGCCTCCAGGAGACCCGGCTGAATTGCATCCGCATTGCCAGGAAAGGTAAGTCCCCCCTGGGTTCAGTCCTTTAGTAGCGGGTTTCTTACTTGCTGGGCTCTGGGGAGGTGGACCCTGGGTCCCCAGGCCTGTGGGAGCAGAGGAGGGTGGTCCGGCAGGCTTGGGGGTCAGGAAACATTTCCCTTTCTTGCTCCCTGTATGCCCCACCTCAAGGGCTCCTTCTTCCAGACTGGGCAGTGGGGACAAACCCTCATCCTGCCATGGTCACAGAAGGGGCCTTGGCAGGGGCCTGGAGGAGGGTGAGCCATTATGGTTGGGCCACGGGGGTGGTGGGTACTGGACACTGAGGTCTGTATCTGCCCCCTTCCCTGTGGTGGGGAGAAGTGGGGACAGCATGGACCCTGTGGTGTAGGGATTGTCCCTGCTCCCAGATGGGGAATGTGGTTGGTTCCCCATCCTGAGATGCCCTAACCATGCCCTGGGTACATAATTCTCTCCCCCCATTGCCTCCCAGGAGGGCAAAAGGGCGGGGTCTGAAGGCCCCACACATCCTCCATCTCCCGTCCACTGAAGGATGGGGAGGATTTGAGCAAACAGAGAGGTGAAGGGAGCTATCCCTGTTAGGGGCACAGGGCACGTAAAGCCTCTGACACGGGAATGCGGAAGGTGTGAGGGATGATGAGGAGATGGGTTTGATTGAAAGGTGGGACACATGCTGAGGATGAGGGGCAGATGTCTTTGTGAACCTGTTTGTGCAGCCGGGTTTATTCCTTGGGGCTTAAGGTGGTCCTGATCTCCCCTCTGATCCTTTGTTCTGCTTTGTTCTCCCCAGCTGCCTGCAAGGAAAGCAAACAGCCCCTGGAGGTGTCCCAGAGGTCGGAGGAGATGGGGCTCATCCTGGGCATCTGTGCAGGGGGACTTGCCGTCCTCATCCTCCTCCTGGGGGCCATTATTATTATCATCCGAAAGGGGTGAGTGAGGCCGGTGCCCTGGCCCACCCGAGGCTTCTCTCCGTCAGAGGCCTGGTGAGCAGAGAGGAGGCTGGGGGCTGGTCAGGCAGTCTCCTGGCGGGTGTGTGGAGGGCTGCCAGCCTGGGCATCAGGCCTGTGAATGGACCCAAGCCGGGTCGGGGGAAGCCCGAGACTCTGCAAATGGAGCTGCCCTAGAGTGGCTTGGCTGGAGCCCAGTTCTGGCTGGTGCCAGGTGCCACTGTCCAGGCAAGGGCACTCACTGCCGGCTCAAGGCCAAGGAGCCGTGCTGGGCGTGGGCACCGCCCTCCTGTGCCTGCTGGGCTGTTCTGATGGGGAAGGTGTGGAGGTAACCTGACTTTGAATCCTCAGCCCCCCGAAGGTCTTCTGCTCTCTTGTCTCCCTAACCATGGGCTTGTGGTGTTGATCCTGAGGTGGGGGCAGGGCTCACTCCACTCAAAGCAAGGACCCTCTGCTCTTCCCAGGCCCCACCTTCTCTTGGGCTTAGCTTGCCCTGGACTCTGTTACCGTTGATCCCTCAGGAGTCCTCCTGGGCCCGTGACTCAGAGGAGACCTCCTTCCTGCCCGTGCCATCTCCTGGGCCTCAAAGGTCCAGTCCTTGTGTTTGTGAGGGATGCATTTTCCCAGTGCATTTTGCAGTGGGCAGAGTGAATCCCAGCATATCTTAGAATCCAGGATTTACAATTTTGGAGTTTTAGAAATCCAGGATTTGAGATTCTGAGAATCTCAGAATTTAGAATTATAGAGGCTCAGAGCCCAGAAACTGAGAGCTGCCATGTAGCTCAAGGACGTCTAGTCTCGTGGTTTTCCAGTCTTTCAAAAGCAGCAGAACCCATCTTCAAAACACCAAATAAACCTCTCCTGGGAGCTCAGTATATGGAGCAGCTGAAGGCTGAGCCTCGGGTTGGAGCTGAGTGGGGACTTCTGAGACCCCTTTGCTCTCCCTCCCCACCCCACCGCATTCCCCACCAGGCAGCCCCAGGACACTGTGGTCCAAGCCCCTTAATTGAGGGATGGAGATGCTGAGGCCCAGAAAGGGTCATGGACCTGCCCGAGGTCACCCAGGGAGCCAGAGGCAGAGCCCGCTCCACCCTCTCCCCGCCTGGGTTCTGGCTTCTGGCTTTGGTAGCCCTTGCTGCTGCCAGGCTGGGCACACGTGGGTGTGTTGGCTCTGGGTCTCTGGGATGCCAGGAGCAGATAAGCGGGATCCAGGGAGATGAGGGAGAACTGGCCAGGGCCCCCTTGCCTGAGGCCAGGCAACGATAGGAGAAAAACTCTCCTAGAGAGTCTGGGGGTGGGGCAGGCCACCGGTGGGGTGGCGTGGGGATGTCCAGTCCAGATTGCTGGGCTCTGATTTTTCCCTTCCCGTAGTCCCTGTACAGATTCCTGAGACAAAATATTTTAAACTGTCATTTAATGAATATTACTCTGTGCCAGGAGTTCTATACACATCAGCCATTAGAACAGGAGTTATTGAGCACCTACTGTGTACGAAGCACTGTTCTGGGACTCGGAATACATCAGAGAATTTTTCCTTCTTGGATTCTGACCCACGAAGCAGGTCTAAGTCCCTTTTCACAGGTCAGGAAACTATCATTAAGCGACTCGCCCATGTCACTTGGCTAAGTGGCAGGTCCTGACTGAACCCAGGCCTGACTGCAAAGCCCATCCTCCTCACGGCTGGGCACGTGAAGGGCCTCACCACAACTGGCACACAATAGGTTCCTGTAAGTGGCAAGGCCCTGGGGGCTGGGTAGTGGTGCAGATAGAGAGGGCTGTAAGGGAGGGGTCAGATCTTGGGGGTTGCAGGTGGTATTCGAGGCTCTAGAAATTTACCCTCAAGGGAAGATTGGCAAAGTAGGGGACGTTAGCCACCCCTGCAAAGAGAGCGCCAGGCCCAGGAGAGGGTGGGTCAGAGATGCTGCCAGAGCCTCACTAGGAAACCCTCCACTTTATGCAGCTGCTACTGGAAGCCTCTAGGATCCACCCCCCCCCCCCGCCCCTCCTTAGGCCCTCTAAAAGCCATTCGGTCCCCTACTTTGCAGCACCTCGCTGCATCCCCCGAATCCTACCCGGCCTTCAGGGTCCACTGTGCTCCTGGGGGCTCCCCTAGTCTGTACTGTGGGGTGCCATGGGACAGAGCAGCTCTGGCAGGGATGGGGGTGTTCAGATCAACCTGGGGTACAGATGTAATGGACAGATTAGGAGGTTGCGGAGGGAGGGCAGCTCCCAGTTAGCCCCTGTGCACCTGGTTGGAGGGAGGAGGCGCCTGCCGTGGGGGTTATGGGAGGCGCTGGGGGCAGGTGTCGGCTTCTCCATCCTGCCCTGCCCTGCGGACAGTGAGGCTGGATGCACCTGCCCTGGGGAACTCCGGGGTGCCCCTGGCCGGTTGGATCCCTTGGTTCCGCTTCCAGAGACCCTCCCCACTTCCCTTTGCAGCCCTCCCCGCCCCGGTCCCCCCAACCCCAGCACTTCATTCACATGCTCGCAGCGCTTTGCTCAGTATTTCTCTTCCCTGCTGGACTGAGAGCTGCGTGGGGGTGGAGGAAGTTCTGTCTCGTTGGCTGTGTATCCCCAGGGTCTGGCCCAGGGGACTTGGGTCCTCCTGAACGCCCCTCCCAACCCAGCAGAAGGAGGGGGCAGGGAAGGGCTGAGTGCGTGCTTGCCTTGGGGGGATTATTATTAACCTCACTTGTTTAGAGGAGGAAATGGAAGCTCATAAAAGTGGAGTTCTTTTATTTATTTTTCCTCATTTATTGATTACTCGATTCAATAAAATATCTATGGAATATAATGTGCTGGGCACTGTCCTGGGCCCTGGGGATCCAGTGGTGGGCAAAAGCGACCAAGATGCCGTCCTCTTGTGCTTTGTGGTTATAAGTGGCGGGCCTGGCATTAAACTAGAAAAAGCACAAATGCGTAATTACAAATTGTGAAAAGACCAGGGTGTCGGGGTGGGGGGCAGAGAGAGGGTAAAGGGGGACATAATGTAGTTGGTGACTGTGGGGGACTCCTTAGGGAAGGCTCTTTTAAACTCATGATATTTCAGCTGAGACCAGAAGAACACCACTCCTTCAGCCCCTCCCCCCTCCCCTCAGAGCCTCTGTGAACAGCTCAGGGCCCTGGACCCCCCCTCTGTCCCTGGGGTGGGTGACATGCTGTGCGACCTCGAGCCAATCTCCTGCCCTGGCTGGGCCTCAGTCTTCCCCTCCCCTCTCCTTCCCTTCCCTCCCCACTGATGGGTGACGTGGGGCGGGTGAGTGGAGGACCCTGGAGTGGGCCTGGACGGGGCCGCAGGAGGGAGCTGGCTCTGGGGGCAGGGTCCTGGGCCTACTCTGGACTCTCGCTGACCCCCAAGAGCCCCAGGCAGACCGTGACTCTCCGGGACCCGGCTTCCCCACCTGGGAGCTGGGAGTCAGACCTGCCCCCCCTCCTCGCTGCTGGTGCCTGGCGGTCAGGTCAGGGCTCTTGACCCCCCCTGTGCTCTGGGTGCCTGTGAGGGGGTGACCTGGCTCCTTTAATGGACCCCGCACCCAGGGGCAGTCTGGGTGGGTGACGAGGCCACAGTGTCCCCTGCCCCGGCCGCTCGTTCCCTCCCAGGCACAGGTGCGTGCAGAGGGCTGTCCCGGCCGCTCGTTCCCTCCCAGGCACAGGTGCGTGCAGAGGGCTGTCCCTCCCGTCAAGGGCAGAGGGGCCTGCAGGGGTGGGCAGCACGGGGACCGCAGTGGGGACTGTCTGCAGGGGAGAGTGCGGCAGTTACCTTGAGTGTGTGAGTGGGGGTGTCCGTGTGTGTGAGCGCAGGCGTCTGTGTGTGAGCGTGTGTTTGTGAATGTGTGTTTGTGTATGTACCTGTGTGTGTCAGAATACATGTGTACGAGTGTCTGCATGTGTGTAAATATCTGTGTTTGTAAGTGCATGAGTGTGTCATTGTGTTTCTGTGTATGAGCGTGTGTATCCATATGAGTGTGTCTGCATATGTGAGCGTGCAGTGCATTTCTCTTTGTGAACGCGTGTGTGCATGACTGTGTGTGAAAGCTCTGCTTCCCTCCAGGCCCTTTCCCCACCTCCTTCTCACTCCAGCAGTGGGCTTGGTGAAGGTTCTAGAAGGGACCTTGGGTCCTGGTCCTCAGAGACTGAACCCGGCCAGCCCTTGGGTCAAGGAAGGCCCTTCTGACCTGTCGGTCCCCGGCCAGCCCCGTCCCCAGCACGGAAAGCACCAGGCCCCTCCCTGCTGGGGGTGCTGCCCTGGGCCCGGCCTGGGGAAGGACCGTGGCCCACCTGTGCTGTTCTCTTTGCACGCTGCCAGGAGAGACCACTATGCCTACTCCTACTACCCGTAAGTAGCGCACCTGCCTCAGAGCCCCGCCCCTCCTGGGGAGCCCCTGCCCCCTCGCCGGCCTGGCCTGGCGTCAGCCCCTCCTCCACGGCCACCCTGTCTCTGAGCTTCCCTCCTCTGCTCTGTCTCTCCTCTCCCTGTCATCCTCCTGTGTGGAGGTCAGGAGCGCTGGCTTTGTGGTCAGTCTCAGGTTCAGACCTGGCTCTGCTGAGCCACCCCAGGCAAGTCACTCGACCTCCCTGAGCCTCTGTGTCCTCTTGCCCCCGAGGCAGCCCCTTGTGTCTTGAGCCACTACTGCTGGGTGGGACCTCCTGATGTCAGACCGCAGTCCGCATCCAGGAAGGTCCTCACCCGGGTCCCGCTCTGGATCCACAGCTCTGTGCGCGTGTGTGTGGGGCAGACACATGGCAGCTCTCCGCACGGTGCACGCGGCTCCCAGGGTGCCACCAGCCCTTCTCCAGCTGGTGACCCCAGCTCCTCAGACCCACCGTTTCCTGGGCACCTCCCCTGGGCTCAGTTCTTCACACAGAATTCGCACAACAACCCTGAGAAGAGGCACTGTGATCACCCCATTTTACTGATGAGGAAACTGAGGCTCAGGAAATTTAAGGGACTCATCAGAGGCCACAGGACAGGCAGAGCTGGGGTTACAACCCAGGCCCCGTCTGACTCCACGGTCTGTCCATGCTGCTCTGTTTCCTGCCTCTGTGATCGCTGACCCTGCAAGCCTTCCAGAACATTCCCCTTACCTGTGCTTGTCCCCTCCTTACACAGCAGACTCAGGTGGCCCCGGGCCAGCCCAGGGGACGGTGGTCTCTCACCTCCTCCCTGGACCCTCTTCTTGCATCGAAGTCACCCACCATCACACTGGCTTTTCCAGCAACCACACCCCTGTCAACTCATGTGGAGCCTCCAGCTCGGCTTTTCCAGGAGCTGCTGACAAGGCAGCTCGCCCTCCCTCTCTACTTTGCAGCTAATTTTGAACCTAAATGCAGAACTTTTCCAAGGGTCCATGTTACGTGGCATCTGCTTGGTCTCACCCTGAGATCGGCTGGAGGCCTCAGTGCGAGGTGTCCCTCCTGGCTGTGTCTGTGGATCTGGTTGGTTGGTGTTTCAGGTTCCTCTTCCAAGTGGACCAGGAGGCCTGGGTGGGAACAGGGCCCTGGGGTACACCGCTGCAGACCTTCTAGGCCAGTATCCATGGTGACAGGTCCTCCTTGGGCACCATTGTTCAGCCAGCTTGATGGGCTGTCCTCTATCTGTCTTCCCTGTGGTTGCTGGTGTCTGACCTGTCCCTCCCTCCCTCTGTCTCCTTCCCTCTCTCTCTCTCCTTGTCATTGTCCCTTTACTCTCCTCCTCCTCTGTCAGTCCTCTTGCCCCTTCTCTTCTCCCTCCTCACCTCCCTTCCTCCTCCACCTTCTCTCTTATGTTGATGGTCAAGGTCACAGCCACAGAGGCTTCTTCTCACCTGCCCCCAAAGAGGTCTTTGGCTCTGCCCCAGGCCACAGTAAGGGTGACGCCCAGAGCCCGCGGGTGGGGCTGGGAGCAGGAGGCCTGGGCCTGCTGAGCCATCTCTTGTCCAGACTGGGAAGGCCGTGCCCACCGCAGTGCCCGGCAGCACTGGTCCCCAGCGTGGACACAGAGCCATCTTAGCACAGGAAGGACGTCGAGGTCCTGGCAGGAGGGGCATCCAGAGGTCATCCTGTCCCGCTTGGGCCCCAGGCGGCTGTTGAGCCAGGAGGGGCTGAGTGGAGTTTGCCTGTTTGTCTGGGGGATCCGTGCACTGGCCTCTTCATCTCCAGGGATGACCAGTGTCCCTGAGCCCGCATGACCCGGAAGTCCTCTCTCAGGTCTGCCCCACACCCTGCATGCTGTAGGGCCTAGAGGTGAATGGCTCTCTCGTCTCGAGCCTTCCCTGTGATGGGGCCCTGGCTCTTCTCCAGTCTCAGCGCAGGTCCCAAGTCCTTTCCCTTTGCCCGTTGCTCAGCCCCTCGGTCTTGGAGCTGTGGCCCTTGCCTCCCCACCCCGTTCTCCCTCCCAGTTTCCTCCGAGTTCCCTGGGGTCACAAACTGCCATGCTCATCTGTAAAGCTGGGCTGCAGGCCTGGGCTGTGTGTGGCCCCGGCCCAGGGTCTCTCCAGAAGCTCTGCCCTCTCGGGAGGGTCCGGGGCCTCTCGCCTTCTCTCTCTGCTGCTTCCGGTGGCTGGGTGGAGTGGTGGGCAGTGACGGGAATAGGGACCCTGCGTGGATTTCTTTACAAGTCTAGTGTGGCCTGTGGTGGAACCATCCTGGGGGTTCTGGGGGGTAAGAAGAAGTCATGGTTGGAGTCATTCTGTGCCCAGTGAAAACTTATGAGACTGACCGAGTACTAGCCAGACTCTTCTCCATGAAGGAGTGTAGTCTAACCCCATTGCAGGAGGAAGAGTTCCCAGGGCAGCTGTGTGGTGAGGATGGAGGAAGGAAGGTTACCTATGGGGCTTGCTGGGGCTGGAGCTGGGGCAGGCATCTCCCTTGTTTGGGGTGCAGTGACTGTCTGCTGTGACACCAAAATAGTCACCCAGAGTGACTTTCCTCCCCTTTCCTGAGCCCTCGGGGCCAGTGAGAGTTAGGAGGCAGATCCCAGCCTGAGGCCACTGCTGTTCCATCCCTTGCTGTCAGCAAAGGTCCCCAGGACAGGGACCCTGCCCAGTCCCTCTTGGGGGAGGCAGCAGCTCACTGGGTCTGGTGGGCAAAGGATGGAGGCAGAGCCCCCTCAGCATCCAGAGATGCTTCTAGACTGGCTCCTGGCCTCAAGGCCCCTTGACTGCCAGGCCTCCCCATCCAGCTCTGGCTGCTTTCCTGCCCAGCTGAGCACCCATGTCTCCCATCACCCCTCCTCTGCAGGAAGCCAGTGAACATGACCAAGGCCACGGTCAACTACCGCCAGGAGAAGACCCACATGATGAGTGCCGTGGACCGGAGCTTCACGGACCAGAGCACCTTGCAGGAAGATGAGCGGCTGGGCCTCTCCTTCATGGACGGCCATGGCTACAGCCCCCGGGGTGAGTGCCCGGCCCTTCCTCGTGGCCCCCAGGCACTCCTTCCCCAGACTTCTGAGCCAACAGCCCAGAGCCCCACATCAGATGATTCTGTAACACCCCGAACCAACAGTACTAAGCATCCTGCTGGGTACCAGCACTGGCCCTGGGAATACAGAGAAGGCACAGGTATTATCTTTGTACTGGAGGAGCTTTAGGAAAATTGAGGACTTAGAGACAGATTCATCTAAGAGGAGTGCGAGTTCACAGGTTAATTTGTGGGAAGTGTTCTGGGGACTCAGAGGAGGGAGGGCTGCTGTGGGATCAGAGCAGTCTCTTTCCTGCTGTGTGAGAGGAAGTGCTCGGGAGTCAGACCTCAGTGTGCATCTCACATCCCCTTAGGTGCATGACCTGGGGCAAGTGGCTTAATCCCTCTGGATGTCTGCCTCCTCATGTATAAAATGAGGATAAAGATCATATCTGCTGGTAGGGCTGCTGGAAGACTAAATAAGAGAATGTGTGTTCATCATTTAGTGCTGTACCTGGCCTGCAGGGAGAGTATAGTGAGTCAGCTGTATATGCTAGGAGCTTGTCATAAATTGCTTCATCACACATCTTTTTATTCTACTTAGTGCTGATTTGTACAAAAAACAACATTTATGAAAATCATAAAGTCATAATAATACACCAAACACCGGTGAACCCCGCTGGTGAATTTGAATGTCATCTGGGTGCCCCTCCCATATCCACTACCTCCCTCTTACATGTAAATATTCCCCTGAAATTTATGTTTATAACTTTCTTGCCTTTTTGGGAGTAATTTTACCATATGTGCATGTGTCCCCAAACAGTGCATTATATAATTTTGCTCATTTTCGAGCTTGATAGAAATGAAATTGCTCTCTATTTTTCAACACAGCACCATGTTTCCAATATTTACCCAGGTGGATGTTTTGCTGTAGTTCATTTATTTTCTCTGATGTATAGCTTTCCACTGTATGAATATATCACAATTTATTTCTTCATTCTGACATCCATGGGCATTTGATTTGTTCCTAGTTTTCTTGTTATTACAAACGAGGCTGCTGTGAACATTCTTAAATGAATCTCCAGATGCACCTGCACAGCAGATTCTGGAAGTAGAACTGCTAGATTATAAAGTATGTGCTTGTTCTGCTTTATAAGACAGTGTCAAATTGTTTTCCAAAGTGTCTTTGCCTGTGTTCACTCCTAGCAACAGGGTGTAAGTTTCCATTGCTCCACATCAAGATCAAAATTTGCCAGGCTTCTTCACTTTTGTCAAACTAGTTTGTATAAGATGGTAATTCTCTATAGTCTTAATTTACATTTCTCTGATTACTAGTGAGGTTGAATATATTTGCAAATCATCATTGGCCATTCAGGTTTCTTCTTCCATAAAATGCCTCTTCATGTCTTTTACCTAATTTTCTGTTCGGTTTTCTGTTGCTCTCTTAGTGGTTTTTAGGAGTTCTTTATATATTTGGGATGAGACTCATTTGTCCCTTATGAATTGCAAATATCTTCTCCCAATTTGTGGCTCATCTTTGCAGGTTATTTATAGTATCTTTGGATGAACAGATTTTTATTTCAATTCAGTCAAGTTCATCAATCTTTTCCTTTTTGATTTCTATTTTTTGTGCTTGCTTAAAGAATTCTTCCTTATGCAAGGTCATAAGATATTTTTTACTTTTCTCTAAAACTTTTAATATTTTGCATTTTGCATTTAAATCTTTATCCATCTGTAGTTGATTTTTGTATGTGATATGAATTAAGGATTTTATTTTTTCTATAGGGAAAACCAGCTGTCCCAGCATCAGGTATTATAGTTTGTATTTTCACCACTGATTTGCAGTGCCACCCTTATCATATATCACATTCCCATACATATATGGATTGTGTTTTGGCTCCCTATTCTTTCATCAGCCCGTTTGGTGATTCCTGTACCAATAGCAAACTAGCTATCTAGGTCTTGATTTTTGACACATCAAGCCCTCCCAACTTAGTTCTTCATCAAGGATGTCTTGGCTATATTTGCGCTCATTCTCTTTCTTACAGATTTTAGAATCATCTTTTCAAGTTCCTTGGAAAACTTTGTTGGATGAATTTGCTTTGAATCTTTGGATCGATTTTCATTTTGTAAAACTGAAACTCTGTATCCATTAAACGCCCCTTTCCCTACCTTCTCAGCCCCTGGCAACCGCCATTCTACTTTCTGTCTCTATGACTTTGATTACTCTATCTCATATTAAGTGGAATCATACGGTACTTGTCTTTAGGGACTGGCTTATTTCAATTAGCATAATGTACTCAAGGTTCATCCATGTTGTAGCATCTTTCAGAATTGCCTTTGTTTTCTTAAGTGTTTCTTAAAATTGCTTTTTAAAAAATATTTTATTTATTTATTTAAAAAAATTTTTTGGCCACGCCACACAGCATGTGGGATCTTTAGTCCCCCAACCAGGGATTGAATCCGTACCCCCTGCAGTGGAAGCACAGAGTCCTAACCACTGGACCGCCGGGGAATTCCCAGAATTGACTTTCTTTTTAAGGCTGAATAATATTTCATTGTATGTATACACATACTTTTCTTATCCATTTGTCTGTTGATGGACACTTGGGTTGCTTCCATGTTTTAGCTCTTGTGAATAATGCTACTATGAACATGGGTGTATACAAATATCTCTTTGGGGCCCTGCTTTCAATACTTTTGGGTATATACCCAGAAATGGAATTGCTGGATCATACAGTAGTTCTATTTTTAATTTTTCGAGGAACTGCCATACTGTTTTCCACAGTGGATGCACCATTTTACATTCCCACCAATAGTGCACAAGGGTTCCAGTTTTCCCCACATCCTTGCCAACACTTGTTTTCTGTTCAAGACAGTTTTTTTTTTATAGCAGCCATCGTAATGGATGTGAGATGGTATCTCATAGTTCTGATTTGCATTTCCCTAATGCTGAATGATGTGATGTTGGGCATCTTTTCATGTGTTTATTGGCCATTTGTGTATTTTATCTGGAGAATTTTTGAATTGGGTTGTTTGTCCTTTTGTTGTTGAGTTTTAGGAGTTCTGTATATATCCTGGATATTAATCCTTATCAGATGAACGATTTACAAATATTTTATCTCATAGTGTGGGTTGCCTTTTTACTCTGCAGATAGTGTCTTTTGATGAACAAATGTTTACATTTTGATGTAGTCCATTTTGTCTTTTTTTTTCTTTTGTTACTTATGCCTTTGGTGTCATAGCCCAGAAATCCTTGCCAAATCTGATGTCATGAAACTTTTAATTTTTATTTATTTATGGCTGTGTTGGGTCTTCGTTTCTGTGCGAGGGCTTTCTCTAGTTGTGGCAAGTGGGGGCCACTCTTCATCGCGGTGCGCGGGCCTCTCACTATCGTGGCCTCTCTTGTTGCGGAGCACAGGCTCCAGACGCGCAGGCTCAGTAATTGCGGCTCACGGGCCCAGTTGCTCCGCGGCATGTGGGATCTTCCCAGACCAGGGCTCGAACCCGTGTCCCCTGCATTGGCAGGCAGATTCTCAACCACTGCGCCACCAGGGAAGCCCCTGATGTCATGAAACTTTTGCCCTATGTTTTCTTCTAAGAGTTTTATAGTTTGGGGTCTTACATTTAGGTCTTTAGTGTTTTTTGAGTTAATTTTTGTGTATGGTTTTAGATAAGGGTCCAAATTCATTCTTTTGCATATGGATGTCCAGTTTTCCCAGCATAAATGGTATTGATACATTTTTAGAAGATCATATTTCTAAGTATTGGTCATATAGAGAAATGCAGTTGATTTTTATATGTATAGATGTTGATCTTATATCCATACACCTTGATAAACTTTCTTTTTTTTAATTGAAGTATAGTTGGCTTAGTTTCACGTATACAATATAGTTATTTGATATTTTTATAGATTATACACCATACAAAGTTATTACAATATTATTGACTATATTCCCTGTGCTGTATATTATATCCCTGTGACTACTTTATTTTATCACTGGTAGTTTGTACCTCTTAATCCTCTTCATCTGTTTTGCCCATCCTCCCACCCCTCTCCCCTCGGGCAACCACTAATTTGTTCTCCATATCTGTGAGTCTGCTTCTGTTTTGTTATATTTGTCTATTTGTTTGGCTTTTTAGATTCTACACATAAGTGAAAACATACAATATTTGTCTTTCTCTGTCTGATTTATTTCACTAAGCATAATACCCTCCAGGTCCATCCATGTTGTCACAAATGGCAAGATTTCATTCTTTTTTTATGGCTGAGTAATATTCCATTGTGTGTATATATATATATATATATATATACACACACACACACACATATATATATATATATATATATATATATATATAGCACATCTTCTTTATCTATTCATCTGTCATTGGACACTTAGGTTGCTTCCATATCTTGGCTATTATACATAGTGCTGCAAAGAACACTGAGGTGCATATCTCTTTTTGAACTAGTGTTTTCATTTTCTTTGGGTAAATATTCAGAAGTGGAATTGTTGGGTCATACGGTAGTTCTATTTTAAAGTTTTTGCAGAACCTCTGCACTGTTTTCTATAGTGACTACACCAATTTACATTCCTACCAACATTGCAGGAGGCTTCCCTTTTCTCCACATCCTCACCAACATTTGTTATTTCTTGCCTTTTTGAGGATGGCCATTCTGATGGGTGTGAGATGATATCTCACTGTGGTTTTGATTTGCATTTCCCTGATGATTAGTGATGTTGAACATCTTTTCATGTGCCTGTTGGCCATCTGCATGTATTCTTTGGAAAAATGCCTAAGTCTTTAAGGCATTTTGAGTTTATTTTTAAATATGGTATGAGAAAATGGTCTAGTTTCATTATTTTACTTGTAGTTGTCCAGTTTTCCCAGTACCACTTGTTGAAGAGACTGTCTTTTCCCCATTATATATTCTTGCCTCTTTGTCATAGATTAATAGACCATATGTATGTAGGTTTATTTCTGGACTCTTTATTCTGTTCCGTTGATCTATATGTCTGCTTTTGTGCCAGTACCATACTGTTTTGATTACTGTAGCTTTGTAGTATAGTTTGAAGTCAGGGTGCTTGATATCTCCAGCTTTGTTCTTCTTTCTCAAGATTGCTTTGGCTATTCAGGGTCTAAACTTTCTGATTAATTCTAATTTGTCTGTAGAATCATTCAGATTTCCTGAGTACAAAGGATCTGTGAATATTGACAGTTCTGTTTCTTATTTCTCGTTTCTTATCCTTTTTTTCCTTATCTTTCTGCATGGCACTGGCTGGAACCTCAAATGGAAGTGGTTATAGCAGAAATCATTGTCTTGTTTTCCTGGTTTTAAAAGAAATGCTTCTAACATTAAAACACTGAGAATGAAGTTTGCCATAGGTTTTTGGAAGAAGTGTCTTATCAGATTAACAAAATTCCTTTCGGTTTTTAGTTTGCTAAGAGATTTTATTTTAAATGGGCATTAAATTTAGCAAATGCTTTTTTTTCTGGATTTACTATGATGCCATATTTTTTTCCTTTAGTTTGTTAGTGAGGTGAGTGACATTTTTAGATTTTCTAATGTTAAAATAACTTTCAATTCCTGGGGTAAATTCAACTTGGTCATCATGCATAATTTTTTTAATGAATTATTGGATTCAGTATAATTATAATATTGTTCAAGATTCTAAAGTTGTATTCCCGAGTGGGATTGGCCTATAATTTTTCTTTTTTTATACTGTCTTTGTCTGGTTTCTGGTATCAAGATTCTGTTTGTCTTATAAAATGCATTGAGGTCTCTTCTCTTTTTTCCTTATCATGGGAGATTGGAGTAATTGGCTCCTTGAAAGTTTGGTGGAATTCACCTGTGAAACAATCTCTTTTTTTTGTTTTCTTTATGGAAACATTTTAAACTTTTAATTCAATCTATTTAAAGGAGTAAAGGACTATTCAAGCTTTCTGTTTTTTTCAAGACACTTTTAGTAAGTTATATTTGTCTAGGAATGTGTCCATTTCATTTATGTTTTCAAATTCATTGACATGCATTTATGCATCACGTTCTCTTTGTGACCTCCCTCATTAAATTTACACACACAGTAGTAGCTGTTATCAACCCTTCATCTTACAAATGAGGAAACAGAGACCCAGAGAGGAGAATCACTTGTCCAGATCAAGCAGAAGGTGGCAGAGTCAGGATTTAAATTCAGTTCTTTCTGAATTGCAAATTGCTGTTTCTGCTGTATCATGCTGGGCCTAGAGGACCGCGTAGGATTTGGACCGGCAGAGATGGGAAGGAAAAGGCAAATGTGCATGAAGAACAGCATGTGTAAATGCGTGGAGGTGGGCACAGAGGATGACATGGAGAGGTTTGCTTGGGCTGAAAACTCAAGTGGGTGCTGGGGAGAGTGGGAGGTGCAGGTGGTGTGGGCACATGCCTTGCTGCTGAGTCTTATGGAGAGATGCAGTGAGGCAGGAAACACGGGTTCTGCTCCCAAGGAACTCACTGACTAGTTGGGGAGATGAGATTGACCCAGGGAAGTCCACACCAGGCTAATTGCCAGGGGGTAGTGGGGACAATTAGTGCTGCCATAGTCTTGAGAAGATATACCTTTGGGCAGGGGAGGTCAGGGTTTCGGCTGAGATGGATGAGATTTGACTGATGGTGAGGAGGGCGGGGGCACTGAAGGTAGGATGCAGGACACGGGGAAGGTGTGACGGCTGGGAAGCTCAAGGTGTAGTCAGGAGACTGGAGCTCAGTCTCAAGGCTTCTCTCTCTTTCTTTATGCCCCATGCTGGTCTAGCCGCCACTTCCTTCTTTTCTTTCCAAACAGTGGAGGCCAGAGTTTTGTGGTTTAGAACAGAAAGCCATGTTGATTTTGATGTATCCTCAATATGGAAGTTTTAAATAGGGACTTCCCATGCTGAGTAAATGTTGAGCTGGGATGTTCCCAAGATGTTGGAATGTGCCCCCGTCGACTCTGATCTTGCCTATGAAAACCCTCAAACCCTCTGGGGCCTTGTCCATCCGGAGCTCTTGACCAGTGTGGGAACCAGTGGGTTCCGGCCAAATGGTTCGTCAAATAAGTGCCTCTTATTTGACACCACAAATGCCCCTTTATCAGGAGAGGAAAACAGAGAAAGACAACAGGATCCCAGAGTCAGATGGGCCTGGGTTTGAATCCTGATGCTTCCACTTAAGGAGCAGGTAACTTAACCCTTCTGGGCCTCAGTTTCCTTGTTTAATAGGGGGGATAACAATAGCACCTACGTCATAGGGATATTCTAAGGATTGAATGACTTAAGAATCATGCTAGGCATATGAAAGCACTCAATATATTAGATATTGTTAGCTATTATTACAGACTGTGTTTCTTTAAAGTTATTTGCTAATTGCAAATAGTGAAGGAAAAATATAATATGCTGCTAGATTGTATAATCGGTGGCCTGTCTTCATCTGAGGGTGGATGGGAATCGGGGAAAGTGCCCATCTTTGAGGAAAGTCTGAGGATCTCCATTTTCAAATGAGGAAACTGAGGTCCAGAGAGGTCAAGTGACTTGAGTCAGAATTCAAATTCAGGCTTCTCCGACTCCACACCCAGTGTTCTTTCCTCTGGGCTTCAGCCCTCCCCACAAAACATCAGCTGTCCAGTGGTTACTCCCAAAAATTGTCCGACAATCATAGTGGAGCTGGGGAGAGCCTGGGAGAGCCCCTGAGTGGTGACCTTGAAGCTGAGGGCTGGCTCTTACTTTCCTTCCTCTCTTCCTCCCTTTCAGGGGCTTCTGGCTGTGGGTAAGCTTGTTCTTGGGGTATGTGTGTGTATGGGAGAGGCGGAGTGGGGGGGAGTGTGTGTGTGTGTGTGTGTGTGTGTGTGTGTGTGTGTGTGTGAGTGTGAGTGAAATCCCATGGTAATTCATGGGTGAGAAGAGTAAGGACCTGTCTTCTCTGGGCCCCACGAAATGGAGGGTCTTAATGGCAGCATAATTGTTCATGATCCTTTGTCTTCTGGTGGTCTTATTTGTAGAACATCTTGTGTTGCTCTCGGGCTCAGCTGGAAGCCACCCAGCTTTGGCTGTGGCTTCCTGTCTGGATCCCAAGCAAGTGGGATTTTTTGCTTGTCTTCACCCATTGCAAGATGATTCCATGCCTACTTGTGAGGCTGTATCAGGGCTTCCAACCCTTCAAGATCTCTGGGATGAGCTATTGGATTCTCCACCCGGAGAGCTCTCTATGGAGCTGTTGGCATGGTTTCCACGAAGAACACTTAGGACCCCTTCATCTCTGAGTTCTTTGAGCCAGCAGAAATCTTTTTTTCTTGACACCTTTGTGGTTGTCTTGTGTGTTTGTGGTAGATGGTCTTTAGAATTGTCAGGTCCTGGACCAAGATCCTACAGTGGAGAAGGACCAAGACAGAAAGGCCACCTCTTATCAAACAGCTGCCCTGGCTTTCTGGGACTCCAGAGGTTCCTCCCTTTCCTGGAAACTCCTAATCATGTCAACAGCTCCATCTGCAGGTGCTCATGTGCCAGGCACTGGGCTGGGTGCTTTATACACATTATCTTATTGAATATTTACATCATCATCTTGGAGAGTAACAGTTTTAATCTTCATTTGTCATATGAAAAGGGAAATTTCTGGAGAGTAATTAACATCCCCAAGGTCACATGCAGAGTTGGGATTTGATCTGAGGCCTGTCTGACTCCAGAGCATGTCTCTTAATCGCCATATTACACTGTGTTCCCCTGAGGATGTTTCATGAAACAAGCTTTCCGTGGTGAAAGAGGGAGGTGAAACATTGCTATTTTCCTCCATCTCTTGGAGATTTAAAATACACACTGGGCTTCCCTGGTGGCGCAGTGGTTGAGAATCTGCCTGCCAATGCAGGGGACACGGGTTCGAGCCCTGGTCTGAGAGGATCCCACATGCCGCAGAGCAACTAGGCCCGTGAGCCACAACCACTGAGCCTGCGCATCTGGAGCCTGTGCTCCGCAACAAGAGAGGCCGCGATAGTGAGAGGCCCGCGCACTGCGATGAAGAGTGGCCTCCGCTTGCCGCAACTAGAGAAAGCCCTCGCACAGAAACGAAGACCCAACACAGCCAAAAATAAATAAATAATAAAAATAAATAAATTTAAAATACACACTAACTTGTTGGAAGCCCTGAGAGGTTTAACAGGGAAAAAAAACCTACTTATTTTTGTTTAAAACAATTTCACTGACTCCTTTAAAACGTAGAACCCCTCCTCATCCTCCTTCTCTTCTTTTTAATGGAATACCGTTGAGTCATCTGGCACAACCAGTATTTTCTGGAACACACTTGGACAACCACTGCATTAGGCAAATCTCTCCTCTTTGGATCTCCGTTTCCCTATCTGAAAAACTAAGGGCTTGGGGCATTGGACCACGAATGTGTAACTGGCACATGACTTGCCCTCCAGCTGTAAGCAACTAGAAATCTGGATAAAATACATCAAACAGTTGTTTTCAGACATCGGGCGCCAGGCACCTCATGACTGTGATTCCCGAGAGAAGAGAAACAAATGAGGTGATCCTTGCCTGGCATGACCTTTCTACTTGGAGGCAGTTTTCAAACCTCAGCACAGGAAGGGGAACCCAAGCAGGGCCTGCAGTCTCCCTGATTTGAAGAGGCAGAGATTGGAGTTTGGGGAAGTGGAGCTGCACAGAGGAGGGGGGTTGTGGTGTCCGTCCCGGTGCTGCATTCATTCTGTCTATTAGTCATGACTAGGAAGTAGAGGCCAGGCACCAGCCAGAGAAGGCTCCCCACGGAGGGTCATTTTAGCTGAGACCTGAAGGATGAATATGAGTTCACCAGGCATAAAGGAGGGAGTGTTTGAAGCAGAGGAAAAGCATGTGTGAAGGCACAGGGCAGGGAGGGGGCTGGCATCTGGGCCCCGCTGGGCAGAGAACAGCGGTGAGACATGCGGAGAATAAGCCCCTGCACCTCACCCAGGCCAGGAGAAGGGAATCAGCGTGTGGGAGTGAGTGTTGGAAGGTGGGTGTGGTTGGACAGGACTGTTTTCTCAATCCCAGGACCTGATCTAAGGACCAGGGTGGGATGTCCTTGGGGATGCTGACCAGGAGAGCCGGGGAGTGGGTGGTCTGGAGGGAGAGGACAGTTTCCTGGGGCGCGTGGGGCACTGTGAGCCTCTCCACCTCTTCCCCACGGGCTGAGCCTACGCACAGGCTGACAATGGAAATGCTTACGCGGAGAAACGCCTCTATTCAGGTGCTTCCTGTTAATCTGCAGAAGGGGTGGCAGCAGCAGCTAGTTTCGGGACTTGCTTATCTTTGAATGGGGGTAATTGCTGGGAGTTGTCAATGTTCCAGATTGTTCCCTGGAAGAGGGGAAGGAAGGAGGGATGTCATGGGCTCTGCTGAGCACTTCCCCCTGCAGGCAGCAGGTGAAGTCACAGAAGGGTGGGCCCAGGGGGGTGAGGGGACCACGGGATCACAGCTGGCAGGGCTGAACCAGAAGGGCCCTCTGAGTTCATATGAACCAATCCCCTCATTTTACAGATGGGAAAACTGAGATGCAGCAGCGAAGGGGCCACCCAGGGTCACACAGGGTGGGCCCAGCCAGCTGCTTGGCTCCAGCAAACAACCCAGGCGTCCTCCACGCTGGCCGTGCTCCCTTCCCTCCCTCGGCCCCCTGAGTCCATCTGGGGTTCCCCAGGCTGGGGCCCGTGTGTATCAGAAACCCCTTTCCCTTTCTCTGACTACAGGAGACCAGCGCAGTGGTGGGGTCACTGAGGCCAGCAGCCTCCTGGGGGGCTCACCGCGGCGTCCGTGTGGCCGGAAGGGCTCCCCGTACCACACGGGACAGCTGCATCCCGCGGTGCGTGTGGCCGACCTCTTGCAGCACATCAACCAGATGAAGACGGCCGAGGGCTACGGCTTCAAGCAGGAGTATGAGGTGCATGGCCCCAGTCCAGCCAGGACCCCTTGCCAAGGCCTTGCCTGGTTGCTCCTCCCTGTGGACCCTGGCAGCCCTCAGCCCAGCCCTGGATGGACCCATGCTCTGACAGTCCCTAAATTCAACCTAATTTTTTGACCTTGACCTTGATCCTAACCTCAGACTGACCTGGTTTCTAACTCTCACCCTAACCCTGACTTGAAAACTGATCTTGAAACTTATCTCAGTCTCCATCTGGACCCTGCCGGGATCCTTATTCTATTCCTGATATGAACCTGACCACCAACACTGACCCTGACCTCCAACCTAAATCCCAGTCTGACTTTGACCCCGACTGTCATCCTAAGCTCCGTTTGGACTCTGACTTGAATCCCATCCTACCTCCATCTGGACTTAATTTGACCCTCACCCTTACCTTCTTCCCAGCTCAAACCTGGATTTGCCCTAAACCTGACCCTCATTCTAAAATGTCTCTGAACTCTAACCCTCTTTTTCCCTCTTTTCTCACTTCCCCCTACACAGCTTGGTATTGAACTTAGTCCCTCACTTACAAAGGAATTTACAGTGACTTTATTTCAGGCCCCAAGTTTAACCCTGAACCTGGCCCTTATCGTGGTCCCACTCCCATTCTCTTAAGGGGATAGGGCTCCCTCCCTCACTAACTACCACTTTCCCTTCTGGCAGAGCTTTTTTGAAGGCTGGGATGCTACAAAGAAGAAAGACAAGGTCAAGGGCGGCCGGCAGGAGCCCATGCCTGCCTGTGAGTCCTGGGGGAGGGCCTGGGGTCTGGGGCAGTGGGTAGGAGGGAACAGGAAGCAGGAGAACAGCATGAGCCATTTATTGAGCGCCTGTCTCATGCCAAGCTGTGTGCTGAGCATCACACCTGTTATCTCACTTAGTCCTCTCAGTAACCCTGTGAAGTGGATGTAGTAGAACCCCCACTTTACAGATAAGGAAACTGAGGCTTGGGAGGTTAAGCCCCCTGCCCAAGGTCACACAGCTAATATACTTGTGTGAGCAGCACAGGACCTCAGGCCTTCTTGACGCTGCAGCCCAGACTCTAACCACTGGCCTGCCCTGCCTCCAGCAGTACCAAGGGCCTACTCGTTGGTCCTGAGCCTCTAGGTTCCCTGGCTGACCTGCCTGTGCCCCACCTCTGGCCTCCAGGAAGCTTCCCCCACTGCCTCAGCTCTGGGCTCCCCAGTTCAGCCCCTGCCCACCCCATGGCCACCTGCTCTGTGTTTCCAGACGATCGGCACCGAGTGAAACTGCACCCGATGCTGGGAGACCCTGATGCCGACTACATTCATGCCAACTACATAGACGTGAGTGCCTCGCCCCGTCATCTCTGCTGACCGGCCCTGCCCGCTCCAGGCTGACTGTCCAGGCAGGGCGGGACCTGTCAGGGAATAAATGGGGGTTCACGTGGCTGGCTTCTGAGTGCCCCCACCTCCTGCAGTCAGTGCCGGGGAGCTCAGCCGAGGGGAGGAGAGGGTGGGCGGCAGCTGTCAGGAGGGCTTCCTGCAGGCCAGAGTTGGCCTGAGAGATGGGAGATGGTGGGGGGGGGGGGCGGTGTCAGTGAGGCAGAATGGAGGGAAGAGGGCAGACAGCTAGGCCTAGATATGAGGAAGGATCCCCTCTCGGTGAGGGGCCAAGAGGCTGGGGGTGGGATTCTGGTGATACACAGTGAGGCTGAAGGCAGACAGGGGCTGGGCTGAAGGCCACGAATGACAAGCTGAGGAATTTGGGCTTTTCCCTAGGGGCACCAGGGAGTCATTAAAAGTGTTTACCCATGATCAGAGTGGTACTTTAAGAAAAATAACTCAGGTTTATTGACCATGTACTGTGTGCCAAGCACTGTGCTAAGCACTTTATACCAAGTAATTAATTTTATATAATCCCTACAACCACCCTATGCAGTAGTTAGCATTGTGTGGCCTCACTTAACAGGTGAGGAAACTGGGGCTCAGAGACGTGAAGCTACTTTTCCCAGGTCACACAGCTAGGGAGTGGTAAAGAAGGGATTCAAATCTCAGCCTGTCAGGGTCTCCAAAGCCTTTGCTGCTAACCATGAGACTGTCCTGCCAGCCACAGCAGCAACTGGTCGGGCTGGACCGGAGGGAGGGGCCAGAGACAGGGCAGGCAGCCAAGGGGCCTGAGCTTGAGTGTGAAGGAGAGGTGATGAGTCTCCTCCCCAAGTGTGGATGAGGGTGAGACAGGACAGGCCCAGGAGTCGGACCCTGATCAGACTCCCTGACCTGCAGCGAGCCGAGTTGGGTAGAGAGTCATTTATTCATTTGTTAGCTATGTTTTGAGCACCTACTGTGTGCCAGGCACGGTGCTGGGCACCAGGGATACAGCAGTGAGCAAGCAGACACAGTCCCTGCTTTCCGTGAACATATAGATTCTAGCTGGGGAGACACATAAGCGTACAAGTGAAATAAATTCAGACTGGATGGAAAAGCACAGGCCAGAAGAGAGGAATGACTTCCTCAGCGTCACACAGCAAGGTGGTGGTAGGGCCAGGGTTAGCTGTGGCCTGCTGCATGGAAGCAGAGGGCTTGTGCTGGCCTTGGGTGGCTGGAGAGGGAAGGGAAGGGTGGCCCAGGTAGGAGCAGCATGACCGGCTGGAGGTGGAGGAGGCATGTATCTGGGAGGCGGGTAGTCAGGGACTCTGGAGGTGACCTGTCCTTTCCTTTGTCTTCATTCCCTCCTGGTGGCCAGATGCGCTACCCGGTATTTCCCAGAATTCCTTGCCTTCTCCCCCACCTCCCATCCTCTCCCCTGGCTGGGCTACGGGGCCGGGCCTGGCCTCGCCTCTCAGACTTGGGCAGTTTTGGTGACAGGGGCCTCGCCTCGGTCTCCTCAAGGTCCTCGTCGGCTTCTCCTTGGGCCCCGGCAGGGACGTGCCCCTCCCCCTCTCTTGCCCAGCCCTCCCATCTCTGCTCTGCCGCCCCTGCTGGCATCACCCATTCTGGCCACTGCTGTGCTCCGTCCACCTCCATCTGCCTCTGGCCTAATATCTGTCTCTTTTGCTTTGTACTGTTCCCTCACTGGAATCATTAAGATTCGGATAAACCGTGAAGTAAGTATCTCTCTCCCCGTCTCCTCCTCCTCCTCCTCCTGTCTGTCTGACCGGCTATGTCTCAGACTCTCTCACAGTCTCTGGCTGTCTCTCTCTCTGTCTCTGTCCTCCTTCCCCTCCACTCGTGCGCCCAACACCAACCGTCCACTTCAGCAGCCTGGCCAGGGGCCGCCCAGGGTTGAAGATTCGACACGATCCCAGTTTAAACCATTCCCTCCATCTCCTCTGCCCTGAGACGGGCCGGCAGTGCTGGGGTGCCTCCGGGTGTCTCCCCAGGCTCTGTTCTTCACCGGCTGTCACCTCTGTCACCCTTGTCCCGGGCTCCCCGTGCCTGATGAATCCTCAGTAGCCGCACCTTTTGCAGGCCTGGGAGGGGTGGGATGGGAGGAGCTGCCCTGGGTGCCCGTGCTGCTTGGGGGTCAGGACCTTCCAGGAAGCAAGGATGGCCCCGGGCAGTCCCCTTAATACTAGTTGCCCTGGTGTTCAAATCCCTTTGTGATCAGTTTGCTTGAAACTCAACCCTCGCTACTTTGCCCTCAATGTAGCCCTAATTTGAATGTTTTATTTTGGGGGAGCAGTATGGGTATTTTATTTTCAAAAATTGTGCTGTGTTTGGGCCTTTTAAGAATTAAAAAAAACCCCAATTCATCTAGCAATCCTCTGATTTGTCTTTTAATACATATTATTTTTGTAATAGTTGATGCCCGATGGGATTGTTTTCCTTTTTGGGTACTTTGTCTGTTTTATCTCCTTTTTTCTTTTACAAATATATTTCTTGCTTTTTTTATGATTGCAAAAATACAATTCATCATTAGACTTTCAGACAGCATGGAGATACCTAATATGTAAAGTGTAAGGTCCCGGCTGTCGCGTCTGCTGGAGATGACAGTTGTCCCAGATGTGCTTCTAGACACCCTCTGCCTTGTTTTGAGTTTGTTTAAACAGTTTATTTGTAAAGTTGCTAAACTTAAATGGAATATTAGGCCCACAGAAGGCAGTGGATGTACTCAGCCCTAGCGCCGCCCTTAGGAGGTGGTGAATATAGGTCATTGTATCAATACTTTATGTCTCAATCTCCACAAAACACACTACTCATTTAGTTATCGTCAGACTCTTACGAAATGCCCCGAGGAGACTTGGCTTAATTCATCTTCGAATGTCCATTAACAAGAGTGTCATTGGCTGAGCACCTGCTCTGTGCCAGGCACCTCAGGCACATCATGCCATCCTTATCACGCTCTGCAAAGTTGGGACCTGCATTTGGCAGACGAGAAAATTGAGGCTTAGAAATGTTGAGTGGCTTACTCATGGCCCCACGGCTCCGGATTAGCTCAAACCCAGCCTGAGCCCTCCACCCTTACACGAGACCCTGGATCTCTCCCTTCGGGGGCATCGGGATGCCCTGGGGTCTTGCCCACCGTGCAAGTCATCAGTCTCCCAGCTCCACCCACTCAGAGACTCCAGGGAAGGACGGGTGTCTGCCACTCAGAGGCACCAGGGAGGGGTGCAAGCAGGCCCCTAGGACATGCTGGTGCCCCGGAGTGTGAAGACCTCTGCTCTCTAATCCTGGTCTCTAAAGTGGGTGTGCTCAAGGTGTCTCCTTATCTTCCTTTAACATCTGATCATTTAAAACTTTCCATTTCACTGTCCTCTATGTGATATAATTGTGTAATACATGCACGCAATTAAAAAGTTAATATGCAGATATTGAAGGCCATCTGTCTAAAACCTTGTTCAGCTGTTTGCTGTATACTGACTAGCAATTGGGTGCTGGCAGTGTGCTGGGCACTGGCGGGACAGAGATGGATGAATCAGAAGAGACCCTGGCTCTCTCGCGTGAGATTCTCAGGCAAACCGGTTTTAGGTGGAGTAGCCTGTCCCCAGCTTGACTAAGGCTGGGTGTGGAGGGCAGACCTGGCAGCACCTCTGCTGGGCGCCCCTCTGACCCCAGATGCCCAGCAGCTCCCCTGAGGTCTTGAAGCAGAGGCAGTGGCTGGGGAGATGGCAGGAGGGAATTAGGCTAGACCCAGAGAAGTTCCAGTAGTGAGGGCTGAATGACTCTGGGAGGCTTTTTGTTATTGGTAACGTTGACTATGTTTTGGTCATTTTCATGGGAACGTGTAGGTATACAACATGTGCATGTCTTGCTATTATCCTCATATTCTGGAGGAGAACAGAGGCTTAGAGAGCCTGGCTACTCAGAGTGTGTTTTGAAGCCCAGCCTTGGCACCACCTGGGATCTGGTTGGAAATGCACAATCCTGGGCCCTGCCCCAGACCTTCTGAATCTGAATCTGCCTTTTAACAAGATCTCCAGGAGATTCGCGTGCACAGTAAAGGCTGAGAAGAGCCCGCTTAGTGCCTGGAATCACACAGCTGCTCCTTGGTAGAGTTGCAACAGAGACCCAGGTCAACTTGACCCAAGACTCAGATTCTTAACCCCTGTTGTAAACCACTGTCTGCCCAGGGATTCTTGACGTTCACACCATTTAGATCTCCAGGAATTCTTGACATTCGCACCATTTAGATCTTCAGGGGTACTCGTTGGCCTTTAAAGTAGTAGTAATAGGAATGGCTGTTACTGATTAAGTACTGGCTTAGTGCTTGGCATGGTGCCAAGCCCTTGGCATATGTAACTTTATTTACTCCTCACAACAGTCCAAGGAAGTAAATGCTATAAATATTCCCATTTTATAGATGTGATAATACAAGCATAGAGAAGTAAAGGGATTTGCCCAAGGGCACATACTTAGCAAGAGCTATTCAGAGCAGGGATTTGAACTCTGGCAGTCTGACTCCAGGGCTCCTTGGGCCTGGGAAGCCCATGGGGCCAGAGGATTTGCTGGGAGCTGTATTGAGGGTGTGAACTTGAGGCAAGTGGCCGAGCTTGGTTGTTTCTCTTGCACCGGCCCTGCAGTACTTCTTCCCTGTCCCGTGTTGCCTGCATTGATTCCCTGGGTGTCTCGTGTGGGCAGGACCTCATGGGTGGCTAAGGCCCCAGGGTGGGAATGGAGTCTGGCTGGTTCCACTTCTCAGCCTGAGGGCTCTGGGGATGGAGGACGAAGTAGCTCTTGGCCTCTCTTTTGTGGGAGATAATGTAGGTAAAGTGCTTAGCACAGTATGTGACCATAATAGGGCCTCAAAAATGTATTATTATTTTAATAAATAATTATTTTAATTATTTGTTATTGTTTTTATTATTGATTTCAAAGATTTTAAAACACATTTTATCTAAGGGCCATGAGCAACTCCTGTGCTCATTTGCTCCTAACCTGAAGCCTTCATCTGGCCACCCAAGCTCTGGGTGACTGGGGTAGTTGGGGGGGGGACATTGCCCATTCTGGTTGCCCTGAAGGGGGCTGGGATAGCTGACAAGACCCAGCCTAGGATCTGGGGTTGCTTAGGGTCTCTGGGGCTTTAGGAACAGGGCAGGGTCACCCCGAAATTTATTTGTCTTCAAACAGCAGCCGGGTTGTAAGCAGATTGTGGATAATTATCCCCAATTTATGAATGAGGAGACCCTCTAGGCCCATAAAGGAGTTGTGTCCTCCCTAGGGTCACATAGCAAAGATGGGTTTAAACCTAAGACACTGGTGTCTAAGCTGTACTTCCTTCCTTACTTGGAGACTGGGAGGACAGGGTCACCCTGGTCAGGAGGGTGGGGCAGTTCCCGGGGGAATGTGTGCAGCTTCTGGGAGAGGAGGGCAGAGGGGGCCTGAGCAAGTGAGGGGCTGCTCCCTGGGGTCTTAACACACCCTCTTCTCCTGTTCCAGGGTTACCACAGGTCAAACCACTTCATAGCCACTCAAGGTACCTGGCACCTCCGCCCATGTGCCCCTCAGTGTGCTGAGTGCCCTCTGCCTGCCTTCCTGCCTTCCCTGCTTATCTGCCTGCCTCCCATCTGTGTCTCTGTCTGTCTGAGCCCCACTCTCTGACTGGGTGTCTGGAATCTGGCCATCCGTCTCCGCCCCCTCTTTGTGTTTTTGTTTCCCTGATGTGCACCATCCACTTGTAGCTCCTGGTCCAGCTGTCTGTCTGCATGCAAAAGGGCCAGCCAGACTCGGTCCTCACGGGTGTGGATTGTGCCTCTTGGTCTGGGGGCCGCCTGGGTCCCTCTGGCTGTGTCTTCCCGCCCAGCTGTCCATCTGTCCATCCCGCCTGGAGACTTGTGCCGTGGCTCTCTAACTCTGCTTCTTGGGTTGCGCGCGGGATGAGGGGGGTCTCCTGGCAGCCCCTCCCTGATAATGCCCACCCCCAGGGCCCAACAGGCATGAGTTGGCAGTTGGTGGGGTGTGTGTGGGGTGAGCACGAAGCCCCCATTTGGGGCTCAGGAGTCTCCTGGCCTGGGGTGGTGGTGCGGGGCCGCCGTGTGCTGGGCCTGGGTGGAGACCTGGCCTCAGGGACAAGCACCCTCTGTGCCCCCAGGGCCGAAGCCCGAGATGGTCTACGACTTCTGGCGCATGGTATGGCAGGAGCACTGTTCCAGCATTGTCATGATCACCAAGCTGGTGGAGGTGGGCAGGGTAAGTGGGGCCGTGGGGGACGGGTGTGGTGGGCCGGGGGCAGTGAGGAGCCCACTGAGCCTGCCCCGCGGGGACTCCAGGTGAAATGCTCGCGGTACTGGCCAGAGGACTCGGACATGTACGGGGACATCAAGATCACGCTGGTGAAGACGGAGATCCTAGCGGAGTATGTCGTGCGCAGCTTTGCCCTGGAGCGGGTGAGTCTCCTGTCGTCACGGGGCCCTTCCCAGGCTGCCTGAGAGGTGGGGCAGAGCCCACCTCCCCCAGCCCAGGAGTGGAGGGTGGGAAGGGCACCGCTGCCTGCCCAGCAAGGCAGCTACTCGGTAACTGCTGGGAGCACCGTGGACGGGTGGAAAGGTAGCCGTCTTTGCTGGCGACTCCGAGAGGAAGTCGAGGCGATGAGGATGATGAGGATCTCAGCCCAGGTGCCGGTCCTGTTCTGTGCTGGGCGCTGTGCTAAGCCCGTTGCACATATTGTTTCAGCCCTGGAAAGCTCTGTGGGATTAGGCCTTTGCCCTTAGCCCCATTTTACAGATAAGGAAAGTGAGGCTCAGAGTGGTTACGTCACTCATGAAAGGCCACAGGGCCCGGGATGACCAGATCTTCCTAATCATGGTCCCATTTGATCGTCTGTAAAATCCTCAGAAGAAAGATAGTTTTCCCCCTTCGAACTAAGACCCGGAGAGTCAAAATGATCTCCTAGGGCTGTTGTGTAACCCAGGCGGTAGAGATGGGTGACTAATAACGCAGGTTGGGCATCAGGAAGATCCCAGCCCAACTCCTGCATGATATCTGTCTCGTCTAACCTCGGGCAAGTGGTTTCTCCTCTTTCGAGCCTTAGTTTTCTTGCCTGTACAATGAGTCATTAATACCCACCTCGTGAGTCTCGTTGGGGTGAACTGAGTTCTTGCGGTGAGATGCTCACGCCAGTGCCTGGCACACAGCAAGCGTCTGATAGACGCCAGCAGAGACTCTGACTGTTACTACTCTTGTCTCCCCAGAGAGGCTACTCTGCCCGCCACGAGGTCCGCCAGTTCCACTTCACGGCGTGGCCGGAGCACGGCGTCCCCTACCACGCCACGGGGCTGCTGGCCTTCATCCGGCGCGTGAAGGCCTCCACGCCCCCTGATGCTGGGCCCATTGTCATCCACTGCAGGTGGGGTGCCGGGAAGCCCGGGGAGAAGAGGGGCGGGGAATGGGGCTGTTGGAGGTCCCTAAACGAGACTGGGCTTGGGTCCATCCTGCTCAGAGACAGAGGACAAGGGAGGATGACCACCAGGGGCCCTTTGCCCTTTGAACTTTGGCTCCGGGGTTGGCACCCTCGTGCGCTCCCCAAGACCTGGGAAGGCCCTTCTCTCAGATGCCGAGGAGGCGCTGGAGACATGGAGGGGGTGAGGGGTTGGCGAGGCACCAGGCAGGACTGAGTTCCATTTGCTTCCTTTGAGCAAGTGTGCCCCTGGAGTCCCCTTCTGGTCTGTACCCACCTTCTCTCTTCCAGAGCAATCACTGTCCTGACTTCTAAACCGTAGATTCATTTTGCATGCTTTTGAACTTTGTATAAATGGAATCATACATCAGGTTCACTTTGGAATCTGACTTTCCCTTAACCTTATGTTTATAAGGTTCATCCATATTGTATCCTATTCCACTGGGTGAATAAACCACAATGTATTTATCCACTCTGCTGTGGATAAGCATTTCCAGCTTTGAGCTATTATGAATAGTGCTACTAAGGACATTGTATTACATGTCTTTTGGCCGACACACACACACCTTCCAGGGAGGTATGTACGTAGGAGTGGAATTGCTCTGCGTGAATGTTCAGCCTTACTAGGTACTACAAACAGTTTTCCAAAGTCGTTGCACTAATTCAAGCCGCCGGCAGCGGTGTACAGGAGATCTGGTGGCTGTGTCTTGGCCGACACTTTGCTACTGCCATTTTCAAGCTTGAGATCTTGGTGTCATCTTTGTCCTCCCCCCTCCTCTCAACTCTGCTCAACCTGGTGCTGAATGTGAGGATCCCAGAGTTGGGTCCGACCCAGCCCAGCTCTCAAGGGGCTCCCAGTTGGTGAGGGAGACAGCCACATAAACAATGACCACGGAGCAGGAAGGAAGGTTTTGATAAAAGTCCACCCAAATTGCTCTGGGAGCTCAAAAGCATGACATTTGCTAGAGGATCCACTGAGTATGTGAGTGGGTTTGAGTGCGTAGGGCTTTGAAGGATGTGCAGGAGATTTTGGGACATCCAAGAGACCAGAACATTCTTGGATTAATGTTCTCTGAGCAGCACCTTTGTTCCTCTCCCCCAGTCACAGCTGCTAAGTTGGGCTGGTTTCACATCTGCATTCTCCCTACCCTTTCTTTCCTCTTCTTCCCCAAGGCCCAGCCCCCACTCTGTCCTCTATCACATTTCACTGGAACTCTTCCAAGCAGCCTTGTCCCTGGCTCCTCCTGTATCCCCCATCCCCTGTGTGGTGTAGATGTGGCCAGGGGCCCCAGGCACCCTCTTCTCTTCTTCTGCGTGGTCCCGGGCTTCCTCCCCAAGGCCCCGACCTGACCTGGGCTGCTCTCTCCCCAGTGCGGGCACTGGCCGCACAGGTTGCTACATCGTTCTGGATGTGATGCTGGACATGGCGGAGTGTGAGGGCGTCGTGGACATTTACAACTGCGTGAAGACCCTCTGCTCCCGGCGCGTCAACATGATCCAGACTGAGGTGGGGATGCAGCCCTCTCCCCACTTCCCCTCCAGCAGGAGTGTCCCTCGTGCAGGAGCTCGAAGCCGGTGGAGTGTGTCAGAAGGGTGTCCTAGGATGTCCCCTTGTTCTTTCCCATCCCTGAACTTGGCCGGCCAGCCTCTTAGGGTCTTCCCAAACTCAGCTCCACTGTGTTCAGTTGGGTGAGGTCAAACAGCACTGGGCCAAGGTCATAGGTTCTACAGTCAAGACATAATGCTTACTGGGTTTGTCTCCTCACTAGACGTGTGACCCTGGGCTGTCCCCTCACCTTCAGAGCTTCTCGTAGGGTTGTTATGGGGATGAAATATGAGATAAGTGAGCAAACATCCCTGAAGGTTGTTTCAGGTACAGTGCGTCCAACCTGTAGTAACAGGTGGTTGGACTCCACCTCAGAGCAACCCAGCCTCAAACATGAGCTTGCCTTCCCCCTCAACCCTAAAATCTCTAACTTCTGCTCCCCTCCTGGTTCCTCATATTCTCGTCTCCTGCTCCAGGAGCAGTACATCTTTATCCATGACGCAATCCTGGAGGCCTGCCTGTGTGGGGAGACCACCATCCCTGTCAGCGAATTCAAGGCCACCTACAAGGAGATGATCCGCATTGACCCTCAGAGTAATTCCTCCCAGCTTCGGGAGGAGTTCCAGGTGGGGCATGAGTGTATGTGTATAGGTGTGGTTTGTGAGTATGTGAGTGTGTGTGTGTGTGTGTGTGTGTGTGTGTGTGTGTGTGTGTGTAGTATTGGGAGGTCCTCAGTGCTGTAGGAGTCATTGAGGGCCAAGCAGGATGCACAGAGCTGGGTTACTAGGAAGGACTTAGAGACAGTGGAGGACGTAGTGCATCCGAGAAATTAAGAGCCCAGGCTTTGAAGTCAGATAAACCTGGGTTCAAATCCTGGCTTACCTAGTTAAGAGCTGTGAATAACCTTGAACAAATCACTTTACCTCTCTAAACCACAGTTTTCTTACCCAGAAAAGAAAGATAGTTAATATTGTCCTTGCAGTCTTTGTAGTCATTAGGATTCTTTTGGTTGCAAGTGATAAAAGTCCAGCTCAGTGACTCTTGTAACTGAAAAGTCTGAGGATGGTGCAGCTTTAGTTATGGCTGGATCCAGGGGTTCAGATGATGATGTCAAGATTTAGTCTCTGTCCATTTTTGGTTCTACTTTCTTCTGTTTTTGGCTTCATTCTCAGACCCACACTCTGGCCCCTCACAGTGCCAGGCTTACGTTATCTTTGCTGTCAGAAGACTCTGGAAGAGGGCACTTCGTGCTCCCAACAGCCCCAATAAAAGTCCCAACCAGACTCTCATGTGCCCATTTCTGAGCTGATCACTGGGACCAGAGAGATGGAGCACACTGATCGGCCTAGGCCTGGTTCTGGGGGCAGGGCCAGTCTTACAATGTCACATGACTGCGATGGGAGAAGGCTGGTTCTCCAGAGAAGTTTGAGCATGGTCACTGGGTACGGAGAGACCCCAGATGTCCTTTCTACTCCAAGGTTCCCGTGAGGGTTCGGTGGTACATGCCGGGTGCCTGGCGCTCTAGGACCGGCATAGAGTGATGTCACAGGAAATGTTCTCTGTGATTCCTGGAGAAGGATGTTGAGCCCTGAGGACCATGAGAGACTGGGTTCCCTGATAGGGAGCCCCAAGAACAAGAGAAGAAATGGAGACCCCGCGAATCAGGATGCATGAGGCATGAAGGCAGGAGGGTAGGGGAGGTGACCCAGAGTCCCTGGCTTGCTATTGTGCCAGGTGTCCCTTGACAGGGCCGTGACGGAGGAAGGTGACTACCTGTGTCAGGTCCCTGGAGTCTGCTTTGTGGAAGATGTGGGGTTTCAGGGCTTAGCTCCTTGCAAGCACCTGGTAATGATCCTCATGGTGCCATCTGTGTATTGAAGGCTGTGCATGTGCCAGGCTTGATATTATCTCACTTATCCTCCCAGCAGCCCCTTGAGGTAGGCATATTATTATCCCATTTTACAGTTGAGGGAAAATGAGGCTGAGAGATACAGTAGCTTGTCTAAAGTTACACAGGTAGTGAGGAGGCAGACTCCAGTCTCCAGAGCTCTGTCCAGGCCCTGTGCATCCTGGAGACAGGGAGCCTGGATCCCTCCCTCTCTCCCTTCCCTCTGGACCTCAGTTTCTCCATCCATTAAATGGGCCTAATAACCCAGCCCCATCTCCTTCATGGGGTGGGAGGAGGCCCCACAAACACAGGAGTCACCTCCCTTTCCTCTCCCCACTCCTTGTAGACGCTGAACTCGGTCACGCCGCCGCTGGACGTGGAGGAGTGCAGCATCGCCCTGCTGCCCCGGAACCGGGACAAGAACCGCAGCATGGACGTCCTGCCGCCTGACCGCTGCCTGCCCTTCCTCATCTCCACCGACGGGGACCCCAACAACTACATCAACGCAGCCCTGACGGACGTGAGGGCACGGGGGTGGGGTGGGCTCTGGGACTCTCCCACCCAGCAGCATCTGGGAAGGTCCAGGAGCCAGGGGGACAGAGCTGAGGGCTCTGATTAGGGGGACCCTCTGCCTTTCTTGGGACCAGGCCCATTGTGTGGTCCTCCTTCCCCCAGGGATCTTCCATTCAGGGCACTTGAGCCAGTGCTCCGCCTCAGGTATTACCCTTGGCCTGAATAGAAGTCTGGGTGGTGGAGTTCAGACAGGGCTGTCTCCAGGGTCAGGCCCGGCAGAGCCTGGAGTAGGATGAGTGATTCGAGGGCTTTGACTGGGGAGGCTGGGAGGGTTTGGGGTTGGGACTTGAGATTTGATATCTGGAGCCAGGGGAGCTTGTCTTGGGGTGGTCGAGCTAGAGCCTGCCCAGGACCTGGCCTGGAGTAGTGACTTGTTCCCTGGGCCCAGCCTGGCCATGGTCTGAGGGCTCAGGAGCTGTTTAGAAGCCCCTTCCCTTGCTCCCGGCTCAGGGGACTCCACCGCCTTTATTGGGCATTGCGAGCAGAGCAGGGGCTTTAGGGTCCAGTGAATAACTCCCAGGTGCTGCTACCTGAGGGGGATGAGTAGTGAGTGTCCCCTCACTCCTTCCCAAACTGGACCCAGTTGAGGGAGAGGTGTGGGGGCCAGGCAGGTGGAGGTAAAATGTTACCGTTTTAAGAAAGCCAGTGACACTGGAGAGTGTGACTTCAGCGATGTGGCTCAGTGGACCGGCTGCTCCTTCACCCCTCAGGCAGGCAGACCCGTCCTCCCGGCCACAGCTGTCCGGCCACAGCCCCACGCGTGCCCCCTGCATCAGGGCTGGGCCTTTACTGCGGCAGGGAGAGCAGCAATTGAATGCACACCTTCTGAGGACGGGCTGGCCTGGGAAAAGAAGGGGAGGGGCCGAGCTCAGCGTGCTTGGTCCTCATCCCAAACTCGCCCATGGGAGGAGTGCATGAAGGTGGGCCGAGGCCAGGTGTGTCACCACTGGACGTCCCTCCACGTGGAAATGAGAGCTGTGGGGAGGGAGGTTCCCCTACAGCAGGGACGAGGGAGATGGGCCTTTCTTGGCCCAGTTCCTGGCCAGGGCCCCTTGGCACGCAGGTGCAGGGGACAGTAGGGTTTCTCTAAGGAGGGAAAGCTCCCACACTTGCTTCCCAGGGGCTTCCTGGAACGAGCTGAAGGCAAGTGGGGGAGCGGCCCCAGCCACTGAAGGGAGTGAGGGGAGAGGGGGCCGGAGCCCTGGGGAGGTGGCAGAGGGTGCTGGCGAGCTTTGGGTGGGGACGTAGGAATCTGTGGCCTCCCTCTCAGCTAGCTCTTTGGCCTCCGTGTGCCCATCTGCACATGGGGGGATGGAAAGGAGGCTCTCTGAGGTCCTGAGAGTCTCTGAGCTGGAGAGGGTCACATTGGCTCCCTGGCCTTGGATGGGAATGGGTGAGTAAGGTGGCGAAGCGTCCCTGGGGCCATGATATCTCACACACTTGATCCCAGCCATGCAAAGCCTATTGGCTCATGAACCATGAGTCCCAGGAGCCAGGAGGCCCTGATGCTTGGGTTGTAGTGAGCTAATCTCGGGGCCAGCTGGGGTCTGTTGTGGGTGGTTAAGTCTGCAGGGAGCTCCACTGGGTGCCCAGGCCAGAGTTTTGGAGTCTGGCTGGGCCTGGCCTTCAGGAGCTGGCAATCAGGGAGCCTTCAGTGAGTCCTGGGGAGGGGGTTGGGAGAGAAGCGCATCAGGAGAGGGAGGGGGACATGGCACAGGTGGGTCAAGGCAGGGCACCAGGAGGAGACGTGGGGCTGGAGCACTGACAGGGGGGAAGGCTGGTGCCAGCCCACCTGGAGGGGCAAGGTTGGGAGCAGGGAACAGAGTCAGTACCGGTCACTGGTCTGGGGTCCTGGGTTGGGGTCTCAGACCTTTTATCCGTGGAGTTGGAAGGGACCTAGCTATTTATTTATTCAAAAATATTTATTTATTTATTTATTTGTTTGTTTTTTAACATCTTTTTTTTTTTTTTTTAACATCTTTATTGGAGTATAATTCCTTTACAATGGTGTGTTAGTTTCTGCTTTATAACAAAGGGAATCAGTTATAAACCCCTACAAAGTTCTGGGCACAGGCCACACCCTGAAATCTCTGCCTTCCTGAACCTTGTATTTGGGGAATGGGTTGAGACGGTCAACAAACAAATATGCAATGGAATGTCAGTCGCTGGTAATTTCTACAAAAAACAACCAGGCAGAAGAAGAACTTAATGTGGGTCTTGGGGTATGTGTGTGGCAATTTTTAATGAGTTCGTAATAAGGGCCACTTTGAAGAGGTGAAGTTAAGCAAAGACCAGAAAGAAGTGAGGGAGAGAGCCATGTATACACTTGGGAAATTTGTTCCTGGCAACAGGAATAGCAGATGCAAAGGCCCTGAGGCAGGGAGCAAGCTTGGCCAGCCTCTGCCTACCATGCCCAAGCTCCCATTGCCACCCATTGGGAACCTTTTGCTGTTTAACTCCTGGGGGCCATGGGCTTGGGCATTAGAGGTCTGGGGGCTCACCCCATCAACTCAGGCCTCAGTTGCTGGCCAGCCTCCAAATTGGGCCCCTGGAGGCAGCCTGGTCCTTTGGGGGCAGAGCTGTGGTGGGCAGGGCAGGAGGACAGTCTGTTGCAGAGGCTTGGCAATGTCGGGGCACTGAGTCCTGGTTTCCCTGCAGAGCTACACGCGGAGCGCAGCCTTCATCGTGACCCTGCACCCGCTGCAGAGCACCACGCCCGACTTCTGGCGGCTGGTCTACGACTACGGGTGCACCTCCGTCGTCATGCTCAACCAACTGCACCAGTCCAACTCCGCCTGGGTGAGGGCCCCACTGGCCGGGCAGGCTGGCTACCTGCAGCCTAGGACCTCAGTGTGTTCAAGGACACATCTCAAAAGTCAGTGGTTGGAACCCAGCTCTGCCACCTACTTGCTGAGTAGGGACCTTAGATGTGTCCTACTTCCTCCCAGAGCCTCAGTTTCCTTGTCTGTAAAATGGAGCTCAGACTAGAGAAAAATAGCTGTTCTTTATGGAGCATCTGATGTATGCCAGGGACTCTGCTTTGCACTTATGGGCTTCAGGTGAGAAAATTAAGACCCAGAGAGGTGAAGTGACTTCTCCAAGGTCACATAGCTGGGCAGTGGCAGAGCTGTGCCCCCTACCCTGGGCTGCCTCCTCCCAGAGCCTCTGCTTTTTCAGTCATTCAGTGAAACTGCTCATCATGGGGGCCTTCGAGGCAGAGTAAAATTCCAGCCTCCTTACCTTCTAACTGTTTGATCTAGGGTAAGTTAATCTACCTCTCTGAGCCTCAGCTTCCTTCTCTGTGAAATGGGGACTATCACAGCACCTGTTCTCTCAGGGGTTATTGTCAGGACCATGTGAGACGTATGCTTAGCACTGTGTCACGCCCAGCACATAGCAGGTGCTCAGTACGTGGCAGGGATGAAGATGATGAGGGTGACAGTCACTTCTGAGGTTGGTCCAGACACTGGTCAGTGATTTCAGCCTAGGGGCAGCTACCCTCATTTCCTTTCAGGGCTCCCAAAGCTGGAACTCCTGGGAGGTACAGATGCCCAGCCTTCCACCCTGCATGACCATCTTCTCTAGATCTCTGGGCCCCCGCTCTCCCCAGGTCCCCATCCCAGGAGGCCCAGGAAGATTTGCTGTAAAATGAGCATGACAGCCTCTTAATGGCTGCCTGGGGAAGATTGTTAACTGGATTCTTTGCAAGTCAGGCGCTTGGTATAAATGACCTAGAACTGCAGGGTAATGGGCTCCAGCACCTGGGCAGGGAATCCCATGTGGCAAGGACCTGCCCTTGCTAAGATGGAGGCGAGGGACCCATAGGGAGTCTCACACAGATGTCATTCACTGGTCACCCATTTGCTCATTCATTCAACCACCTTTCCTCACGGGCCACACCCTGTCAGCCTGTTGGGGAAACAGAAGAACACACGGCCCCTCCCAGATCTCATGGTCCAGGGGTAAGCAGGTACAAAAGCTGATCATGACAGCAGAGGGAGAGGGCTATCATGGAGCTGGCACAGGGACAGACAGGAGCCTGGGGGGATGATGGATCAAGGAGGGCTTCCTGGAGGAGGTAATATCTGAGCTGAGATGTGTAGGAAGGGTAGAGTTAACTAGGTGAAGAGGTGGGAGATGAGTGATCCATGGAGAGGGAGCAGCATGTAAAGGCCTGAATGCAAGGAGTTGCCAGGCCCCCAGGCAAAAGAGGAAGGTAGTGTCCTCTCTTCGTGGTCAGAGAGGGAGGCAGATGGAGCATGGTGTTGTCTGGGAGGAGCCTAGGGACCATTTCACAGGTGGAGAAACTGGGGCCCAGAGAAAGGAAGAGCCTTGCTAGAAGGCTGCTAGAAGCTGGGGCCTCGGACCAGCTGCCCAGAGGACCCGTGTATGTATGTGTGGGGGCTGCTTCTCCTGTGTCCCTCCACTGTCTTGAGTCTGTGGCCTGGAGGGGGTACATTTAGGACCCTGACTGCACGGAGGGATCTTGGGGCAGGAGTCGGGGTGCTGAGCTGTGTTGCAGCACAGGGACACCTCACGTCTGTGAGCTGATGCTGGAGGGCCGAGGCAGCAAGAGAGAGGGCCGTGGGCCAGGGGTGCTGGCGTGGGTGGGGGTGATCTGAGGCCTGTCCCTGGAAGAAGGCAACTTCGTGTAGGTGTGTGTGCTGGTGAGCGTGTTGGGTGTAGCTGTCTAGTGGCACGGCAGTGAGTGTCCGTTTACCACTGTAAAGGGTTTGCCTCGGCTGACCTGAGTGTGTCAGTACAAACGCACTGGGGCGGGCGTGCACTGCGGTCTGATGGGTGAGCGGGGGGATGTGGGGGGAACTGAAGGTGAGTCTGGAGTGAATGGTGGGCCCCGGGCAAGCCCGGGAAGTCTGGGGGTGGGTGTGAGCGGCAGCTGCCCAGCCGGCTCTGCTCAGCTCCGCTCCGCTCCCTCTGCCCGCGCTCCCAGCCATGCCTGCAGTACTGGCCTGAGCCGGGCCGGCAGCAGTATGGCCTCATGGAGGTGGAGTTCATGTCAGGCACAGTGGACGAGGACTTGGTGACCCGCGTTTTCCGGGTGCAGAACATCTCTCGGGTGAGTGATCTGGGAGCTCCAGGATGAGAACCTGGGTGGGGGCTGAGTGGCTTTGAATGACCCTCTTGAGGTCCCCAGGGGGCCGTGCAACCCTTGGCACTCATGTCCCCTGGCTGATCGCCTGCACCCCCAGCTGCAGGAGGGGCACCTGCTGGTGCGACACTTCCAGTTCCTGCGCTGGTCTGCGTACCGGGACACGCCGGACTCCAAGAAGGCCTTCCTGCACCTGTTGGCCGAGGTGGACAAGTGGCAGGCAGAGAGCGGGGACGGGCGCACCGTCGTGCACTGCCTGTGAGTGCCGGCCCTCCCTCGGCTGCGGGGCGGGGTCAGGGCCCCACGGGACCGGGGCAGAGGCCAGCGTGAGAGAGGGCCTCGGGGCTGCCACCCAAACCCTGAGCTCCCAGGCAGCGCAGCCTGGACTCTGCCCACCGAGGCGAGGCTGGCCCTGCCTTCCACGGAGGAGCCAGTCACTTTCCAGGGTGTGGACTCAATCCTGAACACCCGCCCAGTGCTCTCTGTGTGATGTTTGACTTTGCCAATTTAATTAGAGAGAGTCTTGTCAGAATAGTTAGTTTAGCCCATGATACGGTAATATACTTTTCAAACCAACGGAATTCTGGTCTTTGGTCATGCCTGCATGCATGTAGCTTTTTTCATTCATTCATTCACAGATTGATTGATTCGCTCACGTCTGGGTGCAGTCACTTCTTTGCCTCCCACTTCTTCATGCTTTCAGCACTTACCCTTCCCTGTATCAGGCTGGGCACATGGGGGACAGGGGCAGGGAGCTGAGTCAGGCAGGGCCTGGCCCTCGAGGGCTTTTGGTTCTAGTGGGAGAGACCCCTTGAGAAGGGGACAGAGGGCCTAGTCCGTCCCCCATCTCCCAAGAGGAACCCCACACCCCAGGTCACAGGGAACAGTGGAGGGAGAGGGCTGGGGACTGGGGGAATGGGAGGGTCTCCGTGTGAGAGGCCATGGGTTTGACTGGGAGTGTATCTGTGTTACTAGGGGTGGCTGGTCTTCCCAGTGTTTGTTTTCCATCCTGCTCTCTGGTTTTTCGCTTAATGCTCTGCAGCCCTCTTCTGTCGCTGGCTTTGTCTCAGTGTCTTTCTCCTGGAGTGTGTCTGGCCTCCTTTCTCTCGAATCTGCTCTGTTTCTCTTGGAAGCTCTGTCTTCCTAGATACCTTCCACTTCGGATGCTAGTCTTTTATCCTCTGACTCCTCCCCCTTAACCTTCTCTTCCTGCTGCTCGCCTCTGGGCTCCCTGACTCCTCCCATCTGGGCTCCCTAACTCCTCCCTTCTGGCCTCCCTGACTCCTCCCATCTGGGTTCCCTGCCCCACCCCTCCCTTCTGGGCTCCCTAACTCCTCCCTTCTGGGCTCCCTCACTCCTCCCTTCTGGCCTCCCTGACTCCTCCCATCTGGGTTCCCTGCCCCACCCCTCCCTTCTGGGCTCCCTAACTCCTCCCTTCTGGCCTCCCTGACTCCTCCCATCTGGGTTCCCTGCCCCACCCCTCCCTTCTGGGCTCCCTAACTCCTCCCTTCTGGCCTCCCTGACTCCTCCCATCTGGGTTCCCTGCGCCACCCCTCCCTTCTGGGCTCCCTAACTCCTCCCTTCTGGGCTCCCTAACTCCTCCCTTCTGGCCTCCTTGACTCCTCCCATCTGGGTTCCCTGCCCCACCCCTCCCTTCTGGGCTCCCTGACTCCTCCCTTCTGGCGTCCCTGACCCCTCCCATCTGGGTTCCCTGCCCCGCCCCTCCCTTCTGGATTCCCTGGCCCTGCCCTGCCCTTCACCCTTGAGTTCGCTCTACCCACCAAGCCCAACCCCAAATCTTTCGTGTCTCTCCTTTAGCAATGGGGGCGGCCGCAGTGGCACCTTCTGCGCCTGCGCCACGGTGCTGGAGATGATCCGCTGCCACAACCTGGTAGACGTTTTCTTTGCTGCCAAAATGCTTAGAAACTACAAACCCAATATGGTGGAGACCCTGGTGAGGCGCCATGTACCCCTTGCCCAGCCACTTCCAACTTCCCGGTCCACGCCCGGCCAGGCCCCTCAGCACCCCTCTCCCTTATCTGGCCCCCACAGTTGGGCCTTGGGTTCTAGTCCTCTGGTGCCAAAATGTGACCCCCATTTCTCCCCTTCTCCCCATCGATGGGGCAGGGCTTATGCTTGCCCCTTCGCCCCAGTACTAGAGAGGGACCAGGCTGGTGATTCCTTCTCTCCCTCTCCCAGGATCAGTACCACTTCTGCTATGACGTGGCCCTGGAGTACCTGGAGGGACTGGAGTCAAGATAGCAGGGGCCCCTGGCCTGGGGCACCCACTGCGCACTCAGGGCCAGGCCCACCATCCCGGACTGACGAGGAAGACCCGCGCCCCCAGCTCTGCTCAGCTGCAGCCCTCACAGGGAAATCACCGGAGTGGGCGCTGGGCCATCCTGGTGCCCCCTTCCACTGTGGGCAGGGCCTTTCAGCACCTCCGTGGGCAGGCTGCGGGCCAAGGAGGAGCTTAGCAAGACTGCAGCCCAGCCCACCTCCGCGGGGTCCTGCAGGCCTGCTGAGAGGCCTGGCGCTGCCCGGCAGAGTGACAGGCTCAGAACTGCCGGCTCTGGGAGACCCAAGCCCAAGCCCCTGGATTGCATCCCAACCCTTGGCAGAGATGAGTGAGGCCCTGTAGAGCAAGTGCCAGGCCAGGATTTCCACCCAGCTTGGCTGGACATGGGTAGAGAGTGCACTGGGGCTTGGCATCTAGCATCCCATCTGGCCCAGCCCCTGAGGGTCCTGGGGAGACTGAACTCTGCCCTCATTTGCCAGTGGGCACTTCAGACTCGTCCTCCCAGGGGGAACTTCAGCTCCTTCCTCTACCCGCTGCCTCCCTGCAGCCCCGGGGATATTTTGCTCATGATCCCCACCCCCCACCCTCCATTTCTGCTTCCCTGAATGTGCTCTGAGCTTCCCGGAACCAGGATCTGCCCACCCCTACCCTGTCCCGTGTGGGGTCCCTTCCCTGCTTGACCCAATGTCTGCAGAATGAAGTCACCTCAGCCCCCACTGCCTATAACTTTCAGGCCTCACTGGCTGGGTCCTGCTCAGCCTGGGTCAGTGACAATCTGCAAGGCTGAATGACAGCCCCTGGGGTTGAGGTCCCTGTGGCTTCTGGTGAGGCTGGCCACTGGGACGCTATTAAATCAGGGGTGCTCAGCACCCCTAGAGTTTGGAGAAAGAAGGTATATTTTGGGATGGAGGATCTATGCTTTTTTTTGTTTATTTTTTAAGGGGGGTGTGGGAAGGTCTCTTTAAAATGGGGCAAGCCACCCCCCCATTCCGTGCCTCAATTTCCCCATCTGTAAACTGTAGATATGACTACTGACCTACCTCGCAGGGGGCTGTGGGGAGGCATAAGCTGATGTTTGTAAAGCGCTTTGTAAATAAACGTACTCTCTGAATGCCACAGAGCAGCCTTATGTGTGTCTGGCCGGTCTGACTGGGGCCTGCTCACCTGCCCCCAGCCTCCCAGTGCGGCGGGAGGGCCCTGGTCTGGCCTCGAATATTCCATCCATAAAATGGGAGGGGCATGGACCAGAGCATCGTTCAGGGGCCTTCCACTTGCAGAGCTGGTTCCAAGGGACCTTGGCTGTTGCTTTCTCCAGCCAAGCCTCTGAAGCACTTACTCAGACAGGGGGCTTTATCCTGAGACCGCCGAGGGCCACAGAGCTGCCTCTCAACCCCTGGGGGCCTGGATCTAGGTTGAGCTCCTTCGCGTCCAGCATGGGAAGCTCAGGCTTCAGTGTCAGGCTGATGGTCCCCACCATCTGTGAGACCCTGGGCAAATCAGCTGCCTCTCCTAGCCTTGGTTTCTCATCTGTAAAATGGGGACAATTCTATCATGATGAGCTGAGGTAGTGGTTAAGTGCCTATGTGGTGCCAGGTGTGCAGAAAGAGCTCCATTTAAAACACAACAGAGATAGGACAGAGCAGACACGTATCTCGTCGGGATGATTGTCCAGCTGCCTGAGTCCAGCCCATTCCCAGTCTCTGGCTTCCTCAGGGTGTGGAGTGGGAGGAATAGTGCACTGGTTGGCAGGGACCTGAGTCACTCCTGGCTCTGTCACAAACTTGCTGTAGGACTTGGTGAAGACACTTCCTGTTTCTGGGTCTCAGTTTCTTCATATGAAGACTGGCTCTGTGATGTACTGATTCTGTTCACACACTGGCTGACTCTGCTTCAGTTTCTCCATTGGTTAAAGGATGTGACCCATTCTAATGACCTCGCAATTCAACATCCTTTGATCTGAATTAAACAATTTTTAGACAGTTGTGATCCCATTTAGCTAAGGCAGAAACTGACCCCCTCACACTCATTCTGAACTGACCACTAAGCCTTACCTGATGGGCCACAAATGTATGTCATAGATACTGGCCAAGCAACAGAGTATAACTTGCTTTGACCAACAGAATGTGGCAAAATTGACATCAAGTGAGCTCTGGCTTCTAGACCTCAAGGGGCATTGCAGCTTTTGATTTTTCCCTCTTGGCACTCTGCCATGTAATGAAACCTGTCTTGCTTACTGGGAGATTTGAGGGCATGTGGAGAAGAACCAACATGTGGTGAATGAGGCCATCTTGGGCCCTCCAGCCTGGCTGACCTGTCAGGCGAGTGTACTTATACGATTAAATGTAGCAGAAACTGCCCAACCAACTCCCAGAACTGGAAGAGATAATTGTTCTTTCTTTTAAGCCAGTAAGTTTGGGGATTGTTTGTTATGCAGCAAAAGCTAACTGATACATATGTGTTCTGTGCAGTGGGTCAGCAGCCCTGCTTTTCCCTCCATAAGGTGCTGAGTTCCTTAAGGGCAGGAAGTGTTTCTGTGTCCATCTGAGTGTATCCACTTCTCAGCAAAGTGCTGGACTTGGAGCTGATGTTCAGGAAATGTTGGCGTGAGGGAGGGAGGGTGGTGTGGTTCTGCCTGTCTGTCTGGCCTTACTTGACCTTTCAGAGGAGCTGGGAGGGTGGGTTGTGTATTAGGAGAAGCACCAGCTCCAGAATCAACAAGCCAAGCTCCCACATCCCCCTAGCTGGTGACCTTGCTCAAGTCCCCGAACCACCCCAGGTTCAGTTTCTTAATCTAGAGAATGGACATAGCATTACCTACTTGCAGGATTGGTTGTGAAGTCTGGAGATAAAATTGTTTAAAAAGAACTAGCAGAGTCCCTGGTGACATCATTGTCCCTCAGTAAATGCCATCTCTTACCATGATACTGAAGTCTCTGGGTAGTAGACGTGGTCACCATTGCCTGTCGCTGAGCACCTGCAGGCTTTGTCTCTTACTTAATCCACATGACAGCTCTTCAAAGTAGGGGCCACTACCCCTTCATTTTAGAGGTGAGGAGACAGAGGCTGAGGGAGGCATCTCCTCACCTAAAGTCACAGCCATTGCACGGCAGAGCCCGGACTTGAACTTGAACACACACCGGGCTGCACCGGGCTGACTCCAAAGCCCGGGCCTTTAACTGCTCTGCTCTGTGCCCGTCCGGGTGGCGTTGAAAGCCAGACGATCCCTTGATGCGACACCAAATGGGTGATCTGTGGCCTGGGCGCTGATTTTCAAATGCTGTGAAATGTGTCAGAGGCAGTGGCCTCTCAGACGAGGCTGCCTGGAGCACAAGAAGACGAATGGTCCAGCCTGGCTCTGCCCAGGGCCACGGGCAGAGCAGATGTGGGGTAGAAGCCCCCGCCCGCCCCACTCCAGTAAATAGGATTTCCACAAGCACCGAGGGGCCAGCTGCCTATTGACTGCCAGGAGCTAAATTTTTTTCTTTATGTCATAATAAATCTGGCTGTAGGAACCTGCCAAGGCAATTATTACTTCTCACAGCCTCTCCGCCGGGCGCTGATTGGGACATGTTATATATCCCGGGCACCCAGGAGATGGAGCCGTGACTTTGACAGACGCTAAGGCCATTTGCAAAGCCCTAACTGAGAGCAGCGCCTGGCTGCTCCCTGTCACTGGGCTCCCAGCGACCTCTGCTTGACAGGGGCTTAATAGACACCCCCAGGGCAGAAATAACGGTGTCTTTATGTGGGCAGAACCTACCTTGTGATGTGGTGACATGAGCAGGGATGATGGCGTCCAAGGCTCTTGGTCCGCGGGCCTCCTACTCTCAGGGGCACTGAGACCGGTCTTGACCTTCAGTGAGCCTCGGGGGCCTCATCCAAGAAATGGGAGTAGAAAGAACCAGAGGCTGTGGTGCTCCCAGGGCAGTGGGAGGCTGGGTGGTGTTGATGGAATTGGAGGGACCTATGGTTTCAACAGGTTCAGGCCAAGCGACATCCTGCTGGTGAAGGACGAGAGCTTTGGACGTGGTGATGTGAAAAAGCAAAGCTCCACGTCCTGGCTATTGTAAATAGTGCTGCAATGAACAACCTAAATGTCCATCGACAGATGAATGGATAAAGAAGATGTGGCACATATATACAATGGAATATTACTCAACCATAAAGAGAAACAAAACTGAGTTATTTGTAGTGAGGTGGATGGACCTAGAGTCTGTCATACAGAGTGAAGTAAGTCAGAAAGGGAAAAACAAATACCATATGCTAACACATATATATGGAATCAAAAAAAAAAATGGTACTAATGAACATAGTGGCAGGGCAAGAATAAAGACGTAGACATAGAGAATGGACTTGAGGACATGGTTGGGGGGAGGGGGAAGCTGGGGTGAAGCGAGAGTAGCATCGACATTTATACACTACCAAATGTAGAATAGTTAGCTAGTGGGAAGCAGCAGCATAGCACAGGGAGATGAGCTCGGTGCTTTGTGACGACCTAGAGGGGTGGGATAGGGAGGGCGGGAGGGAGGCTCAAGAGGGAGGGGAGATGGGGGTATATGTATGCATATGGCTAATTCACTTTGTTGTACAACAGAAATTAACACAGTATTGTGAAGCAATTATACGCCAATAAAGATCTATTAAAAAAAAAAAAAGCAAAAGAAGCTCTATTCAGCACTTAGAAGACGCAGGGCGCGTTGCCAAGTGCTCCTTGTGGATTGTCCTGTCGTCCTCCGAGGAGACCGGTGAGGCAGGAATCGTTGTCACCCCCACTTTATAGGTGAGGAGATCGGGGCTCCACGAGCTTAAGCGACCTGTCCAAGGTCACAGAGTCATCGAGTGACTGACAAACAGCGGCAGCCAGAGCGATCGCTTGAAAAAATACGCCAGGTCCCATCACCCAGCCGCTCAGACCCTCAGTGACCTCCCACTGCTCGGCGGGCGAAGCTGAGTTCCTGGCTGTGGCCTCCGAGGCCCTGCCTGACGGGGCTCTGCCCTCTCCCTGCGTGTCCCTCCTGCTCCTTTGCTCACTCGGGCGTCACTTCTCCTCACTGCGCTGAGCTCTCAGCCTGGACGCCCTGCAGCAGTCTCTGTGCGGCTGGTCCTCCTTGGTGTCCAGGTCCCAGCTCAGATGCCCCCCAAAAAGGCCCGCCCTGACTGCCCTGAGGGGACCCCCTGCCCCACTGTCCTGTCTGTCTCAGGACCTCACCCCTTGTATGTCCCTCCTTGCTCTCCCACAGTGGGTGATCTTATTTATTCATTGGTTATTTGTTCACTGTCTCGCCCTCCAGACTGTGAGAGGGTGGGGGCCATGTGAATCCGGTCCCCCTGTGGTCCCCAACACTGAGCACAGGTGCCTGCCATGTGTCAGACGCTCAATGAATATTTGCTGAATAAATGAAGGTTGCAGAGGGAGGACACGAACTCAGGCCTGCCTTGCTCCAGAACCCATACTCTGAAACACGTTATTTTTAGTCTTCCAGATGGTCAAATGGCTTGATGCCATTTGAGGCCTTGTTCCAGTGCTGGCTTGGCCACCACCATGCTGTGTTGCCTTGGGTGATCACCTGCCCTCTCTGGGGCTCTGATCTGTCCAGTGAGGAGGTGGAATCAGGTAGGGCACCGATGGTTCACTATTAGTGACAATGGGGCTGGCATTGTTTGGTGGTGGTGCCAGGCCACTGGCCTGAGCATCTGCTCTGTGAGTCTGGTGAAACCTTGGGTGTGGTTTGGGCTTTGGTCTGATGGGTCTGGGCACCTACCCTAGCAGGTCCTTGGATTACATTTAATACAGACATTATCCCTAATCTTCCCAGCAACCCTGAGGTAGATACAGCCAAAACCATTTGATATATGAGGAAACAGGCTCAGAGAGGTGAAGCGAATTGCTTAAGGTCAGACAGCCACTAAAGAACCAAGTCAGAATTAGAACCCATGTCACTTGACTCCAAAGTCCTTGCTCTTGTAATCCTCACAGAATTCTGGAGAATCTGAACCTGAACCACATTAACTACTTGCAATTTCTCTTGTCCATGGATCAATCTTCCCTCTCAACACTTGCTCAAGCCAGACTCAGCCACAGACAGCTGTAGACAGGCTTAGCTGAGGCCCACAGTCAAACAGCCTCCCAGACTCAGTGCTTGTCACCTAGTAGGCCTGCTGATAATGCTGTTGGATGAACATTTGAATGTCTGTTGAATCTGCAGATGGTGGGGCTGGCCTGAGTCAGCAGGAGCCAAGGAGCTGAGAAAGCCTCTTCAAAAGAAATGAAATGCATCTCAACTCACTTCCTACTTACTCCCAGGGGTGGGGAGAGGGAACCTGTCCAGGAATTTTATTTTCTGTTCATTTGAAAGCTGAACAATGTGGCTTTCTTGAGCTGTGTTTATTATGGGGCTGCATTCTCTTTCTGAAGAGCACTGGGGGCCAGAGTTCACTCCCCAGGGCTACAGCCCCCTGCCTGCCCCTCCCTCTGCTAAAGGCAGAGAAACCTTTGCCCCTCTAGCCTCTTTCCCTGACAGACTCGTGCTCCCTTCCATGTCTGTCTCTCCCACAATACCAGTTATCTATTTTTTTTGTCCCTGAGCTTCAAATACACCCTTCTTTGCCCTGCTTTGAGATACTGGAGCTGGACCCTGTAAACAGTTCTCTTTTGCCAGCTGGAGCAATGTTAGGCTTTGTCAATAGGGGGCACTAGAGGGACACTGTAGGTAATATAGCAGGAGTGCACTGCCATTCCAGCTTCTGATCCTCCACACATCTTTTCCTGTTTTTTTCTCAGTACAGGAGCCATGACCTCAGTGACCCTTGTGGACCAGCTCTGGATGTATCCTCAAGCTTCACTCTCCAGAGGGCCTTTTCTACAGACAAGTGCTAGCCCATATTCCCTGGCATGTTTCTTAGCCACTGGAGGCTGCGTGTGGTCCTCATACCCTCCCTGAAGAGGTCTGAACCTCAGTCTTGGGGGAAGACTTTCTCCTCAGTCTTTTAGTTCCATCATTATTTGCTCTCCCTCAGCCTAGACATATTAGCTGCTTTTTTTTTGCAGACCCCTTTTTCTTCTGGGTGTTTCTTTCTTGCTGCTTCCAGGTTCCTTAGAATCCTCTTTCACCCCCTGTTAGTAACTAACTACCTTTGCTAGTTAACAATTCTTTATATTAAAAATTTCCATGCTCAGTTTATGGGTTCTGAACTCTGTCTCTTGACTGGATTCTAATCGATATAGAATTGGGAGCAGGGGTGGTCCCAGGAACAGACCTTCAAAGGTGGGATTTTGATTGGTTTCGTTGTGCCCTTGGGCTTGAGTACAGTGCTGTGCTCCCTGCCAATGGGACATCGGATGCTACTAGTCAACAGCATAGTGGCATCGGAATCATGCTTTCACCTGTGATGGGTTTTGATGCAGTGCTAATTGAAGCAAGTGTCTGGGGAGCCCAAGTGACTAGTGCACTTGACCATCGTGTCAGTAATTATGACTGCAAAGACTGTGGTGTGACATGGATTTTTTTTTTTAACATCTTTATTGGAGTATAATTGCTTTACAATGGTGTGTTAGTTTCTGCTGCATAACAAAGCGAATCAGCTATCCGTATACATATATCCCCATAACCCCTCCCTCTTGCGTCTCCCTCCCACCCTCCCTATCCCACCCCTCTAGGTGGTCACAAAGCACCGAGCTGATCTCCTTGTGCTATGTGGCTGCTTCTCACTTGCTATCTATTTTACATTTGGTAGTGTATATATGTCCATGCCATTCTCTCACTTCGTCCCAGCTTACCCTTCCCCCTCCCCGTGTCCTCAAGTCCATTCTCCACGTCTGCATCTTTATTCCCGTCCTGCCCCTAGGTTCTTCAGAACCATTTTTTTTTTTTTTTTTTTTTTTTTAGATTCCCTATATATAGTTAGCATACGGTATTTGTTTTTCTCTTTCTGACTTACTTCACTCTGTATGACAGACTCTAGGTCCATCCACCTGACTACAAATAACTCAATTTCGTTTCTTTTTATGGCTGAGTAACATTCCATTGTATGTATGTGCCACATCTTCTTTATCCATTCATCTGTCAGTGGACACTTAGGTTGCTTCCAGTGACATGGATTCTTGAATGTACTGGAGCACTTACTCGAAAGAAAATGATAAGTTCAGGTCATTTAATTCTCAGCTCAAACCATGATTTGAGAACCACAGAGCTTCCATGGCATCTTTAAAAGAAACTTATTTCATGTAGCCACAGGGCTGATATTGCTGAAAATAAAATATAAAATTTAATGGTGTGGGTCACAGAATTTAAACGTCAGTTAAATTTACAGCATTTCCAAGTTTCTCACATGAGAGTTTGGGCATAAGTTAGGAAAGAATGGGATCCTGAAACGTCTGGTAGAGACATCTGGTTGGACCCAGATGAAATGGAGAGCCACTCTGAGGCTCACTTTACCAATGGAAAGAACTCTCCCTGGCTTCCCTGGTGGTGCAGTGGTTAAGAATCCGCCTGCCAACGCAGGGGACACGGGTTCGAGGCCTGGTCTGGGAAGATCCCACGTGCCGTGGAGCAACTAAGCCCATGCACCACAACTACTGAACCTGCGCTCTAGAGCCTGCGAGCCAACTACTGAAGCCCACGCACCTAGAGCCCGTGCTCTGCAACAAGAGAAGCCACCGCAATGAGAAGCCCGTGCACCGCAACGAAGAGTATCTCCCGCTCTCCGCAACTAGGGGAAGCCCGTGCGCAGCAACGAAGACCCAACGCAGCCAAAAATAAATAAGAAAGAAAGAAAGAAAGAAAGAACTCTCCCTCTTGTATCTGAAGAGACTAGTTTTCCTTTGTTTGAAAACCCTGTGATACGGGGCATATACCTTGAAAAGAGATGACCATTCTCCTCAAGACATAACACAAGCATCCTTTGTTGCCATTAGATCCGTAATGAAGGTCAAATCTCAACATGCTCCAAGGGGTCAGGTATATACTGTGATCCAGGAGGAGATAGTTTATACAGTAGAAGAATGGCAAGCTTTGACATAATCCTGGGGAATATATATGGACTTGATTCTAAGGGTGGAAGAGAATACTAAATCATTCTGAATTCATGGATGTAGAGTCGGGACTTAAAGTGTCAGCTTGTGCAGCTGAAGGTGGCTGTAACGTTTTAGTTGGTTGACTGAAACTTGGACTTGAAAATGACTTACACTGAATGAGTGGAGGTGCTAGAGTTTCCATGGAATAATGTGGAAGAAGGATTCCAAAGTCTTCTTTTTTTGAAGGATAATCTATTTTATTTATTTTATTTTTATTTTTTATTTTTACAGTAGGTCCTTGTTGGTTATCTGTTTTATATATAGCAGTGTGTATATGTCAATCTCAAACTCCCAATCTATCCACGCCCTGCCCTTCCCCCTGGTAACCATAAGTTTATTCTCTAAGTCTGTGAGTCTGTTTTTGTTTTGTAAATAAGTTCATTTGTATCATTTTTTAAAAAAGATTCTGCATATAAGCGATATCATATGATATTGGTCTTTCTCTGTCTGACTTACTTCACTCAGTACGGCAATCTCTAGGTCCATCCATGTCACTGCAAATGGCATTATTTTGTTCTTTTTTATGGCTGAGTAATATTCCATTGTATATATGTACCACATCTTCTTTATCCATTCATCAGGCGATGGCCATTTAGGTTGCTTCCGTGTCTTGACTATTGTAAACAGTGCTGCAGTGAACACTGGGGTGCACGTATCCTTTTGAACCATGTTTTTCTCTGGATATATGCCCAGGAGTGGGATTGCTAGATCATATGGTAGCTCTATTTTTAGTCTTTTAAGGAAGCTCCATACTGTTCTCCATAGTGGCTGTACCAATTTACATTCCCACCAACAGTGTAGGAGGGTTCCCTTTTCTCCACACCCTCTCCAGTATTTATTGTTTGTGGATTTTTTGATGATGGCCATTCTGACTGGTGTGAGGTGATATCTCATTGTAGTTTTGATTTGCATTTCTCTAATAATTAGTGATGTTGAGCATCCTTTCATGTGCCTCTTGGCCATCTGTATGTCTTCTTTGGAGAAATGTCTATTTAGGTCTTCCACTCACTTTTTGATTGGGTTGTTTATTTTTTGAATATTGAGCCACATGAGCTGTTTGTAAATTTTGGAGACTAATCCCTTGTTGGTTGCATCATTTGTGAATATTTTCTGCCATTCTGTTGGTTGTCTTTTCGTTTTGTTTTTGGTTTCCTTTGCTGTCCAAAAGCTTTTGAGTTTAATTAGGTCCCATTTGTTTATTTTTGTTTTTATTTCCACTACTCCAGGAGACTGATTGAAAAAGATATTGCTGCGATTTATGTCAAAGGGTGTTCTGCCTATGTTTTCCTCTGATCCAAAGGCTTAAGGATAGAGGATTTTGGACTGGATTTATCATGTGTGACCTGCACAGCCACCCCTAAACTATGTTCCATAAAATTCCAAGGAGACATTTTCACAAACAAGGCTTTGAAAAACATATTAGTGAGTTGAGAACCTACATCCTTAAGATACTCTGTGGATGTTCACCTTTGTAGACCAGATATTATAATGCTGTCATTCAGACCGGCTCCCTGATTTCATGGAGATGGTAGGATCCTGGAGTGGTAGAGGCTAAGTGGCAGTACTTAATAGCCAAAGACAAGGTGAGTGCATTTACCATAAATGGCAGCAGGGATGTACCAGTAATCAGAATGCCTTGGCCAACAGAGATCTTTGGTAGTGACTAATGGGTCAGTGCATCACGAGGAAGGAACTAGGTGGACAGCCTACTAGAGTATTGCTTGATTTACATAACAGAAAGAAAATCAACCAACCAACCAGCCAAAACCTGAGCTGACTCACCACATTGGTTAGTGGTGGCCTCTCTTCGTTTTGAGACAGGTTAGAGCCCCTTTATTGAAGAGGAGGCCAGGCCCCTTGAAGAAGATTCCTGCAGCAGTGCTATGAGTATGTACCATAAATCTTCCTCCAAGCCTTCACCAGAGGAAGCTTTGGCCGTTTACTAGATGACTACACTTGGGAAAGGAAGGCACTCAGATCTTTGGAGATTACTAGACACTGCTCTGAATTTATGATAATTCCTGGGAATGCAAAATGCCACTGAGGCTACCGGTCAAAGTGAAAACTTAGGTAGTCAGGTGATAGATACTCAGCTCAGGTGTGTCCGGTGGGTCACTTCCCCATTTCCTGAATTGTATAATTGAAGTAGACATGCTTGGCAACTGGAAGAATCCCCACTTTGGGTCTCTGACTCATGAAGTGAGGGCACTTGTGGAAGGAAGGGCTCACTGGAAGTTCCTGGAACTTCCCCTTTACCGTGATAGTAAATTGGAAGCAATTCTCTATCCCTGGGGAAAGTTCAGAGACTGGTGAAGGCTGAAATACACAGAGGTGGTGATTCCCATCCCATTCCTATTTAACTTTCCTGTTTGGCCTATGCAGACATTTGATGAGTTTTGGAGAATGACTAGATTATTCATCTATTTCATCGGGTGGTGACTCCAACTGCAGCTGCTGTCCCAGATACAGTATGTTTACAGGAGCAACTCAGTATAGTACTTAGTATGTAGCCATTGACCTAGATACTGCCTTTTTCTCCAAACCAACTTGTGAGGACCGCCAAACCAGTTTTTCTTTACCTGGAAAGGCCAAAAATATACCTTCACAGTCTTGCTTCAGAGCTAAGTCAGTTCTCTTGCTTTCTGCCATTACATAGTCCACAGATAATGTGATCATCTTGACATTCCACAAAGCATCACACTGGTGCACTACACTGATGACAAGCTTATTGCTTTTGAAGAACAGGAGGTAGCAAGAACAACATATATGAATGAAAGGGTGGGAAATAAATACCACAACATTTCAAAGGTCACTATCTCAGTAAAGTTTCTGAGGCTTCAATAGTATGGAACACATTGAGATATCCTCTCTGAGGTGAAAGTCAAGCTGCTGCACTTTATACTACTTACCTCAAAAGAAGAGGCACGGCACTTGGTAGGCTTTTTGGATTTTGGAGGAAACATATATCACATCTGTGTGTGTTTCTTTGACCCATTGACAAAATCCCTGCAAGACGGACAGTTTTGAGTGGGCACCAAAGAAAAAGAGCAAGTAAAGGCTTTAGTACACGTCCTTCTACCACTTGGCTCTTATAATCCATTAGATTTGATGATTATCAAAGATTTTATAGCAAATAGGAATGCCGTATAGTCTCAGGCAAGGCCCCAAAGGAGGATCACAGTGCCAACTTCCAGGATTTTAGAGTAAATCTTTTCCTCTTATGCAGATAACACTTCTTTTTCTGAGAGACAGCTTCTAGCTTTCTACTGGTCTGTGGTAAGAGACCACAGCAGGTGACCATGCTGCCTGAGACCCCCATTTAGGATTCCTCTAGCACAGCTAGCCATAAATTTAACTTTGTGTAGCAGCAATCTACAATCAGATGGAAGTGGTATAAAAGAGACCACGCTTGGGCAAATCCGGAAGATATGAGTAAGTTGTATGATTCAATGATTCAGACTCCCGCTTCATTGCCTCTTCTTCCTCATATCACGCCGATGGCTTTGTGGGGAGTTCCTTATGGCCAGTTAGCTGAGGAATACAAACTCAAGCCTGGTTTACAGATGCTGCTGTTACATGATATGTGAGTACCACCCCAGAGTAGAAGACTGCAGCATTATAACGTCATCAGGGGGTGACCCTGAAGGACAGCGGTGAAGGAAAATCTTTTCAGTGGGTAGAACTTTAAGCAGTGTATTTGGTTGTCCGTTTTGGAATTGGATATGAAGTATGAATCTACACTGATTTATGAGCAGTTTTTAAAAATATTTTTATTTATTTATTTTTTGGTTGCGTTGGGTCTTAGTTGCGGCACGTGGGATATTTCGTTGCGGCGCACAGGCTCTTAGTTGCAGTGCGTGGGCTTCTCTCTAGCTGTGGCACGTGGGCTTAGTTGCCCCATGGCATGTGGGGTCCTATTACCCTGAGCAGGGATCGAACCGGCATCCCCTGCATTGCAAGACGGATTCTTAATCACTGGACCACCAGGGAAGTCCCCATGACCAGTTGTTAATGGTATGGTTTGGCTGGATGGTAAGGGACTTGGAAAGAATGGGATTGGAAGATTGGTGACAAGGAATTCTGGGGAAGAGGTATGAAGATGGACTCTTCAGGATGGGCATAGACTGTGAAGATTTGGGTCCCATGTGAATGCTCACTAATGGGAATCTGCTGCCCTGGAGGCTTTCAATTATCAGATGAACAACATGTCATGCTTTGTGGTATCAGTTACCTTGTTTATCCAGTGGTCCCTGTTCTTGTCCAATGGTACTGTGAATAAAGTGTCCATAGTGGCAGGGATGGAGGATATGCATGGGCTCAAAAACATGAATTTCCCGTTACTAAGGACAGCTTTGGTTACTGCCGCTTCTGGGTGCTCAATCTTTCAACAGAAAAGACCAACATGCACCCATGATATGGCACCATTCTCTGGAGAGACCAGCGGCTTACCTGGTGGCAGGTTGATTTCATTGTATCTCTTCCATCATGTATGGGGCAGAGATACTTTCTTACTAGAATAGAATTCTTTTTCTGGATATAAATCTGCTGTCTCTGCCTGTAATGCCTTTATCCACACCACCATGTTCATACTTACAGAATGCCACCATCATGGTATTCTACCCAGAATGTCTCTTCTCAAGGAATTCATTTCATAACAAAGGAAGTGCAGCAGTAGGCTTATCCCCATGGAATTCATTAGTTTTACAATATAACTCATCACCCAGAAGTGGATGGCCTAATTGAAAGGTGGAATGGCATCCTCAGGGCTCAGGTACGGCACCAGTTGGTAGACAAATCCTGAAATGATGCAGTATATGCTTTGAATCAGACACAATTGTATGAGGCTGCCTCCCTCATCATTAGAATACATGAGTCCATTAATCAAGTTGTGGAAATGGGAGTGTTCTGTGTCAGCCAAGATCCAACCAGGAGACAGAAACTACATTAAATTAACTAAAGGGGAACAAAAAGAACTCTAAAGAATACCACTAAGATGGAAGGAGAGTATGCAAGGAATAAAACTTGGGAGGGAGGGAGGATCCTCCCCATGGGTGGAATTCAGACCATTGGACAGAGCATGGATGCAGCCCACTGGATGGCAGAAGATGTCACTGGGTTGTCCAGGCCAGAGGTAGTCTAATGGTGGGCCAAGTTTAGTGGGCAGAGAATGGCCTGCTGAGGTGCTGATGCCATTCAGAAATTGGCTATGGGGTTTGCTGTTGAACATACTGAGAAGCCAGCTAGGGAACTGGCTGCTAAGGAGTTTCTCACAGAGTTGGGGTTAGGGTTAGGGTTAGGGTATAGGGAAGACTGGGAGTATTCTTGGAAGTGAGCTGGGGCTCCCATCAACCTTGCCTTTCGGAAGTCAGCTGTGGGGTTGCCACTGATGCCATGAGGGGCGTGCTCCGTTGAGTGTCCTACACACAACCAGGTGCTGCAGGAGAAAGAAGCAGCAGAGTAGACTGGCATCAGGTAGAGTGTCCTGTGTCCTGCCGGTGCCACCTATTGACAAAGATTAACATCATCCTTGTAAGGAAAAATGTTCTAGTGCCACAGGCAGGTCTTGAAGGGTGGATTTGGAGCCAAGAAGCAATACATGACAACTAGTACTTCTCACTATCATTCTTAATCACCCACTTGCAGAACTGTTGCTTCTTGTAGTAGCAAATTTGAGCTCTACTGGCTTGGAGATCTCTGTTCCGGAGGGGGCATACCAGAGGATTCAACAGTGGTTCCAGTGAGCAGAAGAATGAGACTGCCATGTAGCCATTAGAGATCCTTACGTCACTGAACAAACACTGAAGCCAAAAAAAGCGTTACTCTACCGCATAGAAGGATTGATCCTGATTAATAAGGGGAAATTGGGTTGCTGCTACACAATGAGAGTACAGAAGACTATGTATGGAACTCCGGGTATTCTCTGGGGCACCTCTTAATACTTCCATGTCCAGTTGCAAATATTACTGAAAAACTTCAGCAACCCAAAAAAGCAGAATAATTGAGGATTCATACCATTCAGGAATGAAGTTTTGGTTCACTCTTCCTGGTAAAAATCCCAGCTAGCTGAGGTTCTGGTTGAGGGTGGGGGAAATGTGAAACAGGTAGTGGAAGAAGGAAGCAATAAATATAAACCATGGCTTTGACCAATTACAGAAATGAGGACTGTAGTAGCTTTGCTTGTTATGTTTATAAACTTGTATCTGTATGTTAACCATTTTTTTCTCCTATCTCCTTCCCATTATTATCTCTATGTAAGTTCTTGGAAGTTAACTTTAGAATTTAGTCTTTAGGAAACAGAATATTCAGTGTGACTGTACTGAATTTGAGGAGTCATTCATACAGCCAGCAATGGATATAATGACGTTGCAACTATGTATCTCCTTATTTTGAGGCAAGTGTGAGAACTTCTTTATTTGTACAAAAGATAGCTGTGCCCTGTTAGGTGGAAACAGAGTTGCTGTGTTGTGAATGAAGTTCCAACGTGCATGGAAGGTGTATGTGGAAGCTGATTAGCCCAAGGTAAGGATTGTGGCTGTTGTCACTTTATTTCTCTCAGCTCCAAGTCTACCCTTCTTTGCCCTGCTTTGTGATACTGGAGCTGGACCCTGTGAACATTTCTTCTCTGCCAGCTGGTGCAATGTTAATATCTGTCAGTAGGGGGCACTGGAGGGACCAGCTCCAGCCACGCCCTCGGTCATTCCTAGAGGTAGTAAAATTTCCCTACATTTGCCATTCCTCTCTTTTTTAGTATCCTTTTTACTAGTTTTAGTCATTAACCCCCTTTTCCTAATTAACACTTGTTTACAGTAAATTTTCCATGTTCAGATCACTGATGTGCTCTCTGCCTCCTGAACAGACCCTGAATCAAATACTCTCCACCCTGGTTTCCTTTGCTATCTCCATGTCAACCCTTGGAAGATTTGGGCCCTCTTTTGTTCTTATTATCTTTGCCTTTCTCCTCACCTCTGCCTATTTCAGGTCCCTCCTGTCACGGTGCAAAGACAAGGATGTGGCATCCTCCAAGGGTGCCTTGCAAAAAGGTGGAATTTCACCAAACTGGTGGTATGGAAAGAGCCTGGATCTTGGAAACAGGGTGCCTGGATTTTAGACCCAGCTCAGCCTCTGAACCATGTATTATACAGGTGGGAAATGGAGCAGAAGTTGTGATAAATAACTACTCATACTTCTCTAATCAGCTGTCGAAGATTTTCTCCCAGCCTCAGTTCCCATTATTTTATGTGTTCCTCATGAGAACCATTTTCACATGGTTTGGCTGGATAGGTCTTCCTCTTCTTATTCCAATTAGTACAGTGGTCCTCAATTGGGGCAGTTTTGCTTCTTAGAAGACATTTGGTTGTAACAAGGTGTGTGTTTGTGCTACTGGCATCTAGTGCACAGAGGCCCGGGATGCTGCTGAACATCCTATAATGCACAGGACAGCTCTCCACAATAAGGAATTATCTGGCCCCAAATGCCAATGGTGCTGAGGCTGAGAAGTCCTGAGTTAACATATAGAAATGGAGGTCCAGAGAGTGGAAATGACTTGCCTAGGGTCACACAGAAAGTGGGCAGCAGAACTTGAATGACAGTCCAGGACCTCACTATCACCCATTCTTCTTCCTGGGGCAAGGATAGCAAAGGAGATGGGAAGCCAGTAAGGCCTGCCCTCACTAATCCTGTGCCTGCAGGGGGCTGGCATTCTCCTCTTGCCACCCTGCCATGCCAAACCCCAGCCATTTTCCAATGCAACCATCTGCTTTCTCAACTCCTGTTCTGAGCTGCCAGGAAGCCGTCAAGAAAACCGTACTCAATGAGTACACTGCCAGGGAGTCAGTGCCAACGTAAGCTGGCTCCAGCATCGTCCATCCTTCTGGCCTTCCTGTAATTTGCTCCACTCCCCTGCCTACCTTCAAGGACTATTCAAGTCCTCTGCCTTCACAAGCCCTCTCCCATCCCAATCATCAACTCTTTCACTCCCAACATGTAACTGACTTTCCTGAGTACTCCCTTCTCTCCTACGGCTAAACCTAATCTCAGCCAGTTCAGGAACAGAAAATTTTCTCTTCTGGTGGAAGACATCTCTTCTGTCCTCTGGATCCATTCCTTTCTACCTTTGCCAAGGGTTGTCCCTACTGAGTATTCTCTCTCTCTGTCTCTGTCTGCCTCTGTCTCTCTCTCTCATTTGTCAACTCCCCCAACTCCACTACCTAAGGCTTCCCTGCATAAAGGCTGCTCAAGTCTCCCCCATAATTAATTTTAAAATAAGTTATTTTCTTGAACTCCTCTGGCCCTTTGAGCCACTTTTATTTCTTCCCCTCCCATCCATATACTCTTCACGCTGCCTGGATTAGCTGCTCCCCACGCCTGCTCCAGCTGCAAAACTCCTAGTCACGCTTCAAACCCAGCTCAAATGTCAGCTTCTCTAAGACGCCATAGCAGATGCTGTTGATCCCCCACCTCACCCCCCTCGACTTTCTGAGTTCTCCTGCAGCTACAGAAAGTTCTGGGCATGCTGACATCTTCCCACCTCAAGTGCCTGCATTTATTTTATTCTTTCCTCAGAGGGTCCCCAGCAGAACTGAGCCCCGGTGCCCACCGCTGTAACCCACTCATGAACCCCGGCTTCGCTGGCTCTCCTCCCTGCCCTGCTCAGTCTCTCCATGTCCTCCCGCGTGCTCCCTGGGCTCACCCCCCAGAGGAACTACCGGCACCAGAGCCCTTGTTTCAGGGTCCGCTTTGGGGGCCCCACCCTGAGACCCATGCCCACCCCACCCGCCCCTGAGGGAGTTCCGTGCTCCCTCCTCCTGCTCCTGGTGTCTCTTCTTGCACTTCTTGAGGCAGAGCCTCTGTCTCCTGTTCCAGACTGTGAGCCCCTCGAGGGTGACGGCAAGCTCTTCATCACCCCTGTGTCCCCTTCACCTGGCACATTACCCGTCCCATCACTGGCCAAGAATTGTTTGCTGAGTGAGGGAGTGAGAAAGTAAATGGGTAAATGATGACATGAATCTCCAGGGCACCTACGCTGGGTGACAGACCCTGTGAATTGAATTATCCCATCGGTGTGGCCCTCTGAACCCCTGCCTCCTCCTCTCCTATCGGGGGGCCTATTCCTGACCCCCCTGCCAGGTCCTGAGGCACCTCCCTCTGCCATCGATACCTGTTCTGCCCTCTATAACACCGTCGCAGTTGGCTCCCAGGACGCCTCCTGCCAGGAAAAGTCCCCAGACCAGGGAAGTGGGTCTCTTGGTAGGAGATTCCAACTTCAGTTAAATAAAGGCTACAGGAGCCCGGGGAGATGCTATTATAGTGTGACATAATTCAATGCCACCAGCCAGCAGATGTTGCTTTGGAGGGCTGGAGTTGTCCCAGATGGACTCTGGGGCTCGTGCAGAAGCACTCAGAACAACTACCTGCTTCTGATGTGAGCAGCCCCAGGAAACGGTAATTTCTAGAAATCAGCTTATTCAGCCCAAGTACATGGAGCCGAGTTTCCAGCAGGAGGAGATAAAATCATTGCTGGGGAAGTGAAGCAGCTGCTCCCAAGCCAAGAGGTCACGGAGACCATGTCCAGTTTTGAAACCTTTGGGGGAATGGGACACTCTGAGTACATCCAGAATGCTGGGGAACTCAAACTCAGCGACCTGGTCCTGTGAAAGATCGCTGTACACATAAGAAAACCGAGGTGTGCAGAGGCAAAGGAAAGGCTGCCCAAGGTCATGCACAGTGAGTCAGTGGCAAACCTGGGACTCAAGTCTAAATCCAAACAGATCTGCCCCCAACAGTCCCCAACTTCTCAGAAGACCAGGCAAAATGGGAGTCACGCTGAAACTAAAACCAAACCAAAACAAAAAAACAACCAACACCCTGGACTGACTCACAGGTTGTGCCTGCCATTTTGTTACAGACACTGGCCTGAAAATTAGAGACCCTGAGATCAGATGCTTGTTCTGCCTCTCTCTTGCTGGAGACTGCTCTCTGGGTTTCAGTTTTTTTTTCTGTGAAACAGAAGATTAATGACCTCTAGAATTCTTCAGCTTCCAAAAATCACTTCGAGCCTCAGTTTCCCCATTTAAGGGGTATAATGCTCTACTTCCTAGGATGATGTGAGAATCACGCGATGTCCAGAAGAAGTTCCTTGACACAATTGTGTGAAAGTAACCTCAGGGACAGTGTTATCATCACTCCCACGTCTGCAGCAAGGTGATGCTGAGGGTAGAGCTGGTTCCACATCTGAGCTGCTAGAAGGAGTGAAGGGAAACCAGTGTATCATCTGCTCGCCAAGAGGCCCTGGAGCAGCGAAGGGGTTTCAGGGTGGGTTTAAATCTGGATTTTCTCCCCATAAGGTGAGGTTGTCTCTGAAGCCATTTCCCTCTTGCTGTCCCAGCAAGTGACATGGAAAGTCAAATCTCAGGGTGCCTGCCCAAAGGGATCTTGGCAGTGCTGGGCTGTGGGCAAGAGCGGAAGGAAGGGAAAGGGAGAAAGTGGTGATTTACAAGGGGGTGGGGAGGAAGAAAAGGGGGTGAGAGGAAGAGGAGGGCAAAGAGGAGGAGAAGGAACATCTGGAGGGGGATGACCGTCTCCGTTCAATGGTGCAAAATGCAAGCAGGAAGTGTGGGCTCTAGAATCAGAAAGACCCGAGATCAAAGGCCAGCTCATCTACTCATCATATGGGGGCCTTTGGGCTAATGATTCAACCACCGTAAACCTGTTTCCACATCAGTAAAATGGGGATAAGAATGGTGCCTCTGTCTTAGGGATAATCTTGGCAAAGTGCTTAGCACCGTGCCTGGCCCAGAGTAAGTTCTCAATACACAGTAACTAGAGTGGCCACATAAACAGAGTAATTAGCGGTAAATCTACCAATTAGTGTGTTCTTCAGGAGGGGATGTAGGATCCATCCCAGTGACTGTGGCTACAGGAAGACAAGAGGGCTTGTTCAAGTAGAGGAGCAGGTGGGTTTGTCCAAGTTGACAGAAGCCTGAAGAAGCACAGAAACCCAGATAACACATGCAAAGCAACATAGTTAACACATTTTTATTGTGTTGACTATAGCAGGAATTATTCTTATTTGGCTAACAGCAATTATATTAGTGAGGACAACAATACATGTGCTAATGGTGGCTAAACTGATTAAAATAACAAGAAGGCAAATTTAAAGTCATTACATCCATCAGGAAGAAATGCCAATGTCAACCATGATCAAATGACTGTCACATGTATAAACAATAGGTATGATGTTAGAGAGATGGAAGATGGGGTGATGGGGCACTCACCGGGATCAGCAACGACATCAAATGAAACAACACTCCCCAAATCCCACCATGGGTGAGTGGAGCCCAGACTCCAACCCAGGTGTCTGAAGCCGAGGCTCTGACCACCCATCAAAGTTGGCCAGCACCACATCGTCTTCAGGCTGGAGTTTCCCAGGCCTCGCAGGTCCAGCAAGACTGGGGGACAGAGCAGTTGAGGACTGAGGGGCTGGGGTGAGGGGACCTTCCCTACAGTCCTGATGGACTGGTCATGAAGTATAACCAGGGACCCTGTCTGCCAGAAGGATGGATGCACTGAGCTGTGGGCTTTCCAGCTCCCTGGGATTATGAAATCCTTTTAGGCTTTCCCTTCAGCACCCACCAAGAGGAGAACTCTTCCCTCAGGGATGCCAGAGCTTTCTCTTCTTAGTAGATCTACATGGTTGCTATGACCACAAAGCTATGGGTGGAGTTAAAAAAACTTAGGAGGCACACATTTAAAAATTAATTAATTTTTATTTTTTATTAAATTTTTTCTTCCAATTTTATTGAGATATAGTTGACATACAGCAGTGTATAAGTTTAAGGTGTACAGCATAATGACTTGACTTATATACATCATGAAACAATTATCACAATAAGTTTAGTGAACATTGATCATCTCGTATGATACAGAATTAAAGAAATAGAAAAAATTGTTTCCTTGTGATGAGAACTTAGGAATTACTCTCTTAATAAATTTTGTATATAACATACAGCAGTGTAAATTATATTTATCATGTTGTACATTATATCCCTAGTACTTATTCATCTTATAACTGGAAGTTTGTTCCTTTTGACTGCCTTCATCCAATTTCCCCTCACCCCATCCCCTGCCTCTGGTAACACAAATCTGATCTCTTTTGCTATGAGTTTGTTTGTTTGTTTGTTTTTGAAGTATAATTGACCTACAACACTATATTAGTTCCTGTTGTAAGCATAGTGATTCGATATTTCTATATATTTCAAAATGATCATGGAATGCACACATTTTTGAACTGGGATAAAATGCGAGCTAAAGATTTGTCCTAGATTCTCCCTCTTGAGTAACTGAATTATGAGATGCCAATTGTTTAATATGAGAGATGTATCATCACACAGAGAATCTATTACATGCAGTCAGTCAGATACATACCCATGTGTACACACACACACACAAAGAGAAGGTCATTGGGGATTTTTCCTTCTTCAAGAACACTGGATCGTTCTTAGGAAGTGAAAAAAAGTCTCCAAATTCAAGGAAATATTTTCGCTGAAGTCTGTGAATGCCACACACAATTGCCCTAATCTTGTTCCTCCAGCTTTCCTCATTAACCTCCATCTCTACCTTGCTCTGAGGATTCTGTCCCCTGAGCTGAAGGGTAAGAAGTAAGGAATATTCACTCCCTAGCCTTCAGGGTTGCTCAACTTCTTGAGAGTCTTCTCTGACTCTTCCCCCTTCATCCCCTTCCAAGAGATAGAAATAGACCAGAAGCTTTAAGGTCTGAACTCACCGTTGGAATGATTTAATCCTGCTTCAGCACCACGGACAGAGCCCCCCCCCCCACCCCGCCGCCGCCCACCCCTACCCCGCCGCCGCCCCCCCCCCAACGCCGACCCCGGAGGAGAAACTGGGGGTTTCTTGCTAATGGCGTCATGATATGGGAACACCCAGATTACCAAAAGGTCTGAATGTAGACAGTGCTTCATCTAGACCCCAAACCACAAGCTCACAGGTTCTTTAAATTCTCCAATTTAATATTTCAAAAATATGCACATTTTGCTTTCTATATTATACCCATGATTGTTTTAATATAAAATACAAAGCAATGGATATTTCCATGTATTAGAGTAGGGAGGATGTCCTATGCCTATGTAATGTCTTCTTGTACTGCTGGGCACACCTTAAAAATTCCTGTGGCGTGTGTGTGTGCGTGTGTGTCTGTGGTGGGGTACAGTGCTCACAGGATGAAGTTCAAGATACTTACCTTGGAATTCACATCATCATCTGCTACCTCCTCCTTTTCCTCTACCACTTTCACTGATGCCGCACTCTCACATCTCACACAAGAGCTACATACCACACACACACATGTCACACATATATAGGATCCCATTGAACCCCTGACTCACCCTTCAGTGCTCTTGGGGTTGTATCCTTTCTCATGGAAGAAGGTGGGTCCCTCCACTCCTTCCTTCTCTGATTCTGCCTGTGAATACAGACACGTCCTGCACTCTGAGATGCAATCCATGCCACCCAGCAGATCAGCACTGTGGCTCTGCTGTTTTAAAGGAATAAACCTAGGCTGACCCCCATTGATTTATTTCACTCTTTGAATCTTGTCGCCAGTCATGGGCTCTTCATCATTGCCTGCAATGAGCAGACTGAGGAGAGAGTCTTAGAGCTTGACTGCCCAGGTCAGCTGCAACTGGAAAGTAAAGGGTTGAGCTTTTGGTGAATTTTTTTCCCTCCAATTGTGGTTCAGTGAGCCTTTAACAGCACTAGAGGTTCTGTGTGAGCTGAACCATGCAGGTTGCATGCTAAATCTCTTCCAGTGAAATCTCTTTCTGCTGCTCTAACATGGGGCTGGGGTCTCCAGGAGGCATTCTGGGTGAACAGAGGAACAGCAGCTGGTCCCTGACATAGGAGGTTAGAGCAGGAAGGTACAGCTCCCACAATGATTGGTCAACAACCCAATTGACATCTGCTCTGTGCCAGGCCTGCCCTGGGCTCTGGGGCTGCTTGGACATTGCCCTAGAGCTCAGTCTGGGGGCTGGTGGGCGAATCACAAATGGAGGACCAGAGAGGGGGTATGATTCACCCCGAGCCCCACAGTCAGGCAACTGGCTGGGTTAGGATAGAACCTAGGACTCCTGACACCTGGGCTTTCCAACCAGGAGCCAGGGCAGTGATAGGGGTCGGGGAATGTTTTCTGGGGAAAGATCTTGACTCGTAAGTACTGTACATGGAGATGGAATAAAAAAGAAAGGGGATTAGACCACCCCCACCCCACCCCTGGTCGGAGCACCCCTGCCTGCTTCTTTTCCAGCTCTATCCAATTCTGTCCTCCAGAAATGCCCTGCTCCAGTTAGGAACTTTTCACTTGAAGGTAACAATAAACGGGTTAAACAAATGTGGGAATTTGCTGGCTCAGCGAACCAGCAAAGGTAGGTCCAGCCAGGCTCCACCTCTCTGACATTCTCTCCTCCAGTGTTGCCGTCACCCCTGGCCCCTCGTGCCCCTCACTCCCTGGAGCCAGAAGAAAAGCGGGTCCATTCTGGGAGTTCCGCCATAGGAGAGAGGGCGATCCTTTCCCCCAGAAACTCCAGCAAACATCTCACCTCTCATTGGCCTGAGCTGGGTCATGTGCCCTGCCCTGAACCAATCACGTACCAGCAGGATGGGGTAGGCTGATGGCTTAAGCCAATCAGGCCCCACCTCGGGAGCTGAGGCCGAGTCAATCATACCACATGACGGAGAGTGGGAAGAGGCAGCTCCTTCAAGGAGAGTGTGGTGGGCTTGTTGGAAAGAGGTGAGATGGAAGCTGGGGGGTGGGGGGCAACAAAGGTTGTGACAGATGCCACCACCTGAGATGGGTAATAACATCCAATCAATGAGAAGTCTTCTTTGCCGCTCCAGCCCCGTCTCCAATGTCCTGCCTCATGTCCAAGGCTGCTGAGAGGCTTGGAGTCCACCGTCTCCCACCATCGTGGCTCATGACTCCATCCATCTCCCTGGCTGTGCCCCCAGCTGGGATTCTCCATCCCCACTCCACCCCCCTTCACCCTTTAGATCGCAGCTCAAGCTTTACCTTTTGCAACTACGAAATGAGTCACCTCTGCTGGGTGCCCCCACCACCATTTGCTGCACCATTATGATCAAGTTTTCTATCGTCCCCTGCCCACCCCCTACACACAGAGCTTACCAGTTCCTTGAAGGTGTAAAATAAAATAAATCTCTAGGCCCAAGATGGAGCCGCTCCTGCCCAAGGTGCCGCATCAGCACGACGAAACCCAGATAACTTTTGTGTCCCTGTAAATGCTCCACTTGACCAGAAATGCAGTATACCTAGTAAGCCAATCAATCCTCGAAGGCCAAGCCAGCTTTGGACTTTATGCCTTTTCCTTGTTCCTTATTTATTTTCTCCTTTTCTCGTCCTTGTTCTATATTCATTTTCTGGTTTTCTCTTCCTTGTTCTTTATTCTTTATCTTATAAATGCTTCCTGCCTTCTGCCCAATTTTGCAGTTCTCTGGACCCTTGGGAACGAAGACTTCCTGCTTCATGAAGTGTTAAAGTTTGTTTGTATCACCTACATCGTCTTCTTCAATCATTTAAAAACAAAGGTATGGACCTGGACAAGTCTTAACTAATCTCTTTGTTCCCAGCCTCTAGGTACTGCCTGGTTTAGAGCAAGAAGTCAATAAATATTTGTTGAATTAATGAAAATAAGTCTGTGTTGAAGACATGACTTCTGTGAAGTTGTTTGCGTTTTAACAAAGGACAAAGCCTCAAGCCTTAGGAATGAAGCTCAAATGGTAGGGTTTCAGGCACCAGTAAACTCAGGACGGAAGCTTCCTCCATTGTTTAGTGCCTGGAGGAGAAAGTGTCTGTCTCAGCAGGTGGAATTTTCCATTCATGGCTTTCCAGTGCAAAAACAATCACATGGTCTCCTGAAAACACGTGTCATGGAAACAAATGTATTTCCCTTTGGCTTTCTTGTGGAAGGAAACTGCTCTAGTCCTATCAAGTTTCCTGCTCTGGTTCTGGTTGACAGAATGTTCCTTCCTGACTTCCTGTGAACTATGAAGATGACACCCTGATTGACCCACCTCAGCTCTCTGACCCCACAGCCATGGAGCCCTACCTGTCAGTCCAGCTCTGCCTAGCCAGGAGACCCATCCTGCAGCTCAGGCACTTCCACATCAAGCCCCTTGGCCTGGATGCTTCTCCAGAGCTTACCTGGGGCCCATCTTCACCACTGGGCTCCCCTCTGGTCTTCTGGCTGACGGCCCCACCCCCACCCCTCCATGCTCCAGCTCTGTGCACTGACAGCCTCTCTGCCCTCAAGTACCTCCACTCCAGCCCTCTACTCTGCCCTGGAGTGACCCTCCACAGCACAAAATTGACTGGTTCCCTCCTGCTATAAATCCTTCCCAGGCTCCATGGTGCCCTTGGATCACGTTCCAGAATCCTTGGCCCTGCACCAGCCACGCAGAGGCACAGACATTAGCCAGGTACACAGCAGGCAAGGACCTGCCCCTGCTTTTGCCTGGATGCCCTTCCCCTCCCTATTGGCCTGGCGAGCTCTTACTCACTCCTCAAGACCCAATCCCAACACCCTCTTCTCTGTGAACCTTCCCTGGGGAGCCTATTTCTGTCTCTGCTCATGGACCCTCATTACCGATCCCCTGGTCTGTCTCCCTCACTAACCTGGGAGCACCTCTAAGTCAGAAGCCAAGCCTGATTTTCCGTGTCCCCAGCATCTGGCAGCAGAAAAAGTGTCAGTATGTGTTTATGGAATGAATGAATGAATGAACGGACTTACTACTGTTAAGAGAACAGCAACAACTTATCTCTTATTTCTGGAGCATATATTACGCACCAGGCACTGCACTAGGCAATTTGCCTGCATTAATCCTCCATAGTGTCACACCCCTTCTGAGTCTGGCATGATTATTAGGTCCATTTTACAGAGGAGACACTTTGGGCTCCTCTGTAAAGGAGGAGAGGTCAAGGATCCAGAGAGGTCAAGGATCCAGTCCAAGGTTACAGTGTAAGGGAATGACGGGGCTAGAACTTGAACTCAGGGGTGTCTGGCTCCAACTTCTTCATTTACTGAGGACCTACTATGTGCCTACGATTCCCGGAAACAGAACCAGCCAAGTGTCTGACCTTGTGGAGTTCCTATTGTATGGGGTGAGGAGAGGACAAACAATAAAGAAATATGTATATATAAATAATGTCAGACCTGATGAGTGCTACACAGAAAAATAAAATAGGGTTGAAGGCTGTATTAGTTTGCTTGGGCTGCCTTAACAAAATAGCACAGACTGGGTGGCTTAAGCAACAGAAATCTGTTTTCTCACAGTTATAGAGGCTAGAAGTCCAAAATTAGGGTGTTGGCAGATTTAGTTTCTTTGAGGCCTCTCTCCTTGGCTAGCAGACAGCCACCTTCTTGCTGTGTCTTCCTCTGTGTACACACATCCCTGGTGTCTCTCTGTGTGTCCTAATCTCTTCTTATAAGGACACCAGTCAGATTGGATTAGGGACCCTCCTAACGGCTTCATTTTAAATGAATCACCTCTTTAGAGGTGCTATCTCTAAGTACAGTCACATTCTATGGTACTGGGGGTTAGGGTTTGAACACATGAAGTTTGTGGGGGGCAAATTCAGGGGGTCAAGGAGTGGTAGGCTGGGGTGGGTGATACTCTAAGGGATGGCTGAGTTGAGACCTGAATGAAATGAAGGGACAAACCTGGTGACACCTGAGGGAAGCAGGAGCAGAAGAAACAGCAAGTGCAAAGGCCCTGAGGCTGGAAAAGGCATAGCCTCTTTGAGGAATGGCAGGAGGTCATGGAGGCTGTTGCTTTGTGATCTGGGGAGAGGGGAGAGGGATAAGGTTAAAAGGGCCAACACACACACACATCCTCTGAACAGCCTCAGAAGTTAGTGGCCCAGTGTGACTGACACTTCTTACCTCTATAAGTATCTATTTCCATACCTGCTTTGTGCAGATGGGGAAACTGAGGATGAGAAAGGCCCAGGATGAGAAAGGCCCTGCTCAGAGTCACATAGCATGTTGGTGTTGGATGTCCTGCCCTTAGACTGCCTTTAGTGCCCCTCTTTCTGGGGAGGTGGGTGGAGTGCAACCGGTGCTGGCAAAGTACCACTGGGAGGAAGGGTCTGCGAACTGGGATTAGTGTAATTATTGTTACTGTTACCTCTGTGTAGAAATGACAGTGGATCCTGCCAAGAGCCAAGTGGGAGAAGAGAAGTGGGGGGATTTGGGGCAGCTGCTCCCTAGGAGGGGAGAGTGATTCTCCCAGGCAGTGTCTCTGTCTCGCCCTGATGCTCTTCCTTTTTGTCAGTTTAAGCAGCTTCTTCCCTGTGCCGGGCTCCACACATGGTGTGACCCCAGTCCCTCTGAGCCTCTGACAGGCTGGGGATGAGGTGACTGAGACCCAGAGGGGTTGGGCTACCTGATCAAGGCACTGAGCTGGTGACTAGGAGATGGGATTTGAACCCACACCCATGGGCCTCCAGAGAGCACCAACTCTAACCGCCCACCATCCTCAGCCTATGTCTCCTGGGCACTGCCTGCCGCTCGCCACCCTTGGGCAAGTCATTTCCCATCCCTGGACCTCGTTTTTCTCATCTGGAAAATGGAAGAGACACCCCTGGCCCTTCTGCCTCCCAGGGATATTTTGATGCCCCTTCCCCAGGGGGGATTTGGATTCATGATGCCACGGGTGGCAGCACCGAGGACTGAGCCACACACAGGAGCTCGTCAGGCCCTCAGGGAAGCCCTGTGGAGTGAGGGGTCTCAACCCTGCTTCCTGAGGAGGGAGATGAAGCTCAGAGAGGTTCAGGAGCTCACCCAAGGTCACACAGCTGAGAAGGACAGAGCCAGGGCCCTAACACCCCTCTCTGTCTGAGGATTCCCGCCACGCCCCCTTCCCATCCAATGGGAGCTGAGCCTCCTAAAACCTTGGTCAGCAGTGGCTGTTGGACATAGTAAGGCTGAGCTTAAGGGGAACTTAAAAAAATTGAATCATGTCACTTCCCCCCGTTTAAAAGTCACACTCTGAACAGGCACCTGTGAAGCCCTCTGTGGCAGGGCCCCACCCAACCCCCCCTCATCTCAAGCACCTCCCCCTCCCTCCATGCGCCCACCCACTCCCGGCACTTCCTGGAACACGTCCTGTTCATTCAGGCCTGACCTGCCTGTGAGCTGCTCCCTCTTCCTGGAACGCTCTTCTCCCTTCCCTCTCCTCCCCTAGTCCACGCTCCACAGAGCAGACAAAAGAGCTGTAAAAACACCGGCCTGGTGGCGTCACAATCCTGCTTAAAGCTCTCCCACGGCCCCTACTGCCCTGGGATAAGCCACTACTAGAACACGTAGCCCCTCCTGACCTGGTCCTGTCCGTTTCCAGCCTCATTCTAACTACACTAGCGGCCTCTGTTCCTGGGAAGCCCCAAGCTCCTTCCTGCCTCAGGGCCTTCACTTGGCAGTTCCTGCCACCAGGAAAGCTCTTCCTCTTCCCTTTTTGTCTGACCCCTGACCCTTCTGGTCTCAGTTCAAATATTCCCTCAGGGAGGCCCTCCCTGGACCCCCGAGATTAAGCTGCCATCTTCTTCTCCCTCATGTTATTTTATTCTCTCACTTCACAATAAGCATCCCAGTTTCTGATTATATTCATTTGTTTATCTCTTTACATCTCCTTCCTCAGCTAAACGATAGGATCTCTGAGGACAGGGAACACGTCGTGGTGTTCAGAACAAAATAGATGCTGGGGAAATATATGGAATGAGTGAGGGAACGAATGAACAAAGTTGGGTCCTCAGTAACCTGAATGAGACAGAAATTCAGGGGTGTCCCCAGGAGGGTCCGACAGGCTCCTTCTCTCCCAGCTGCCCGTGTCCCCTTTGGTGAGTGGGGAGTCAGCAGGGATGCTGTCACCATGGCTACACACTCAGCAGCAGCCTCTCCAGTCAGGTCGGTATTTAATTCCACTCAGTTCCACTCATCATTTCTTCCAGGGAAATCATAACATTTTGACATCATCAGGGGCCTGGAGACACGAGTGTCTCAATGCACCACTGACATGTCAGGCTTGGTCCCCGGCTCCCTGCATGCCTTGAAAGGCTCCCATCCAATGCAAGGCCATTTTGTCCTTTGCGTGTTGGGAAGGATGTGCCCCCTGGTGGGGGAGGTGGGGAGACTCCTAGAGGCCCAAGGTCATTGGGAATCTGGAGGCAGCACCAATGCCAGCCCCACTGTGTCTTAATAGTAGCTCATGGCAGAACTCAACACGTGATTGGCCGAACAAATGAATTCATCTGACTGGGTGAGTTCATTGGTCCAGCTGACTGGCAGTCCCTGCTGATTGGTTCCTCTTGTGATTTGCTTGCTGATATTTTCTTCCCCAAATTCTGGGTTATTCTAAGGCATCCGCCTTCCTGTTGTTTACTCATTCACCCCCAGATGCAGGAGGCAGCTTGGCCAGGCCCAGAGCCCAGGAGAAGGCCGGGGATGTTACCTCTTCCAGGGGCCCTGAGGACTGTGGTGGGAGGTCGAGACCTCCATTCCCTCCACTCATGCCTTTGCTTCCTGTTTCTGATCAGAGAGTCTGGGAGCAGATTCTGCCTTTCCAGACTTTCCGCTGTCTCCTGAGACCTTTGATCTGGCCCATCCCTGCCTCTGCTGACCCCATGGACCTCACAGTTCACCTTCTTGGGCTGGGGAGTGGGGGCTGCAGTCCTATCAGGGAGACAGACCCTCATTCTCCCCGGGTCCTGTGAAGTGAAGGTTGCATCAGCTCATTGCGAGGAGCTCTGAGGGGTTTGTCCTTCCTTTCTCTCTTATCAACAGGATCCTCTGATATGGACACTGGGAGGGAGATGGGCCCTCTTCCTCTGAGGTCACAAGCTGTAAGGACCATCTAAGCCTGGAATCGCTGGTGGCCATCTTCCCCTCAGTGGGGAGAAAGCCTGTCTGAGAAGGACGTCGACACAGAGGGAAGCAGAGCGAAGAGAAGGGAGGAAGCAGGTAGAGCTTTTGCCTCCAGCTGCCCCTGTGGAACCAGTTCCACGCACTGTATGTTCCAGTTCTGTGGGCCAACAAGTCCTATACCTTTTGCTTTAACTCTTCATGCTCTGCCCCTTGCAACAAAAGGTTCTGCCTAAAACAAGCTGCAATCAAGGAGCAGAACCCGACTCTGAAAGGGAAGCAAGGCCCAGAACAGAGAAGGAGAGAAGCCTCAGAGCTGAGATGCCAGGAACGATGGGCCGTGTCACCAGTGAGAGTGGCCAGCTGTCAGCAGGGCTGGATGCAGAGGCTCGGCCGTGCCAGGCTGGGGCGCCGGCCAGGCCTGCCTGTGGGAGCCCTGCTGCCCTGGGCCTGAGGAACTGTGCCTTCTGCCCTGACGTGGTAGACCAGATAGCTTCTGGGGCCATGAGCTGAGGCCAAGCAATCATTATCTCCATGTTACAGATCAGGAACTTGAGGCCTGAAGAGGGGAAGTGACTCTCCTGAGGTCACTCAGCTAGTAGGGAACAGAGTCAGGATTTGGACCTGGATCCATGCCCAGAAGTAGGATTGCTGGATCATACGGTAGCTCTATTTTCAATTTTCTGAGGAAGCTCCATACTGTTTTCTATAATGGCTGTACCAGTTGACATTCCCAGTAACAGTGCACAAGGGTCCCCTTTTCTCCACATCCTCTAGGCCTCTCAACTTAATGTGTCTACCCAGAATCCCCCGCTCCAGCCCCACGCTGCCCCGCACCTGCTCCTCTCTGCCTCTCCCCCCACGTCTCCAGCCTCCATCTCTAGGTGTGGGCCTTGCCTCCCTGACCTGGCCAGGAGGTGGAAGTGTGTAAGCTGTTCAGACCCTGGGCCTTGACTTCAAGCTTAGTGCCTAGTTTCACTGCTATTGAGCACAGAGTTTGCAAACAGTTGCCCGGGGGGCTGATTCAGCTCACAGATCTATTGCTTTTGGCCCTCGTGGTGTTTCTGTTCTCTTTAATAAAATTTTTTCTTTTAGAGTATGTTTAGATTTGCAGAAAAGTTGCAAAGATGGTCCAGAGAGTTCCCATAAACCCCACACACAGTTTCTCCTATTATTATTTTAAAAAACATGGCAGTTAAAAAAAATGAGGCTATTCAACAACAACAACAACAAAAAGGTAGAAAGAGAAAAGGCAAAAAAATCCAGCTGTCTGCCTTGCCCTGAAAAATCGGAAGATCTGGCCACACTGGGTTCATACTGGTCATAGCTATGATGGGACTGGGTTCCCCAGACCCTCCCAGCCTGCCCCTCACACAGTGTGTGTGTTGGTACTCATATCTGGCCCGTTTCACTCACACACATTCTCTGCCTGCCTCTTCTTGGCATTTGAGCCTGGGATCCTTGGTTAAAAGTACTAACGGTTTAAGATTCTTGAACCACAGAAGCACAGAATATTAGAATCAGAGTCTCAGGTACCTAGAACTATAGAATCTTAGAATTTGTTTACTTATTTAATAAATATTTTCTGAATGTCCCCTTGGTGCCAGGCTCTGTGCTGAGTGCTGAGACAATTCTGCAGGTCGAGAATAGATTCTTAAAGCAGGAGTGGAATCAGGATCTCAGGGGGAAGAGCCTCACTCAAGCCTCCTGCCTGCTCAGGCTTCATCTACCTTCTGCTTAGTGCCAGCAAATAGGGACCCCGCCCAGACAGGGCAACACACCAGGAGCCTGCAACCATCGGGAACTGCAGAGTGCCCAGGAGCTGCCACCAGGAAGGAGTCCTCACCTACCTCTTCTTGCTGGAGGAAAAGCGCAGGTGTGCGCGCGTGTGCGTGTGTGTGTTTGTGTGTGTTGACCCCCAGCAGGGAAGTCTTAACTCTCTGTAGCCACTTGAAGTTCATACTCTTTTTCTGGTTGGTTTCAGCTCCCCAGTTCTCCCAGCACAGGCAGCCAGGGTGGCACAGGGGAAAGAAATAACATAGGCGTATGCAACAACGATAATATGAATAAACAAGGCCACCATGTGCTGAATAATTACTACATGCCAGACCCTGACCCACTTGTTCATGGGATCCTCAAAAGAGCCCAGCGAGATTGTTACTCCCTGTTTTAGAGATGGGGAAACTGAGGCTAAAATAACTTGCTCAAGGCCTCACAACGGTCAAGGGCTAGAGCTGGAATTCAAACTCATGCCAGTTTGACTCAGAGCCTGTCTTTTCTCCTCTGTGCCACTGTCTGACCCTCTTACAATTCTGTAAGTTGAGGCTAATTATAGTGCTTAACTCACTTCTTCTTGTGAGACAGAAACAAGATGATGCATGGAACATAGTAGGTGCTCAATAAGCAGTAGCTGTTGGTATTAGGATTGTGGTTGGTCCCAGAGGGGAGGCTGGCTGGGGTTCCCGCTTCTGGCCCTGCCAGCCCGGTGAGTGACGTCTGCACGGAAGCTGATATGTGTGTCGGGTGGTGGTGGGGGGGGGAGCTGCTGTTTATTTATTCCTCACCTGCACTCTGCTGGAGGGATGGAGAGCATGACAGAGGAAGGTCAGTCCAGTGAAGGTGGATGAGCTTCAGACACCTCTGAATGACTTGTGATTTATTCATTAGCTCCCTCGAAGATACCATGCATGACCCCTCAACCCATTCCTGAATTTTCCGGATCTAGCCAGGCAGTGTTCCTTGACTGGGACAATTCCAAGCAAGGCTCTCCTCCCAGCACCTCTGAGAGGCAGGGATTATTGTGACTGATTCACAGATGGAGAAACCCAGAGGCTGCAGAACGGACCTGCCCTCTCCTGATCTGGGAGAGGCTGCGTGTGGAGTCCCCAGTGGTGGGTCTCAGAGGAGGGCACATCAAAAGGGGGTCGCCTGGAGAGGTGGACAGCCCTGGGCTCGACACTGCGTTTCCCCGGCTCTAATCTCAGCTCGGAGTCTCCGAGTGACCTGCTGGGACTCTGTGTCCCCACCTGACAACGATGGAATTGGACCAGACGGTCTCTACGGTAGTGCTGCTCTAGATTGAATAACAAATAGACAAGAGTGAACCTCAGGCTGGAAAAGGGGATTAAACCGTGTTGAGGGGGGACTCAGAGTCCAGACAGGAAGATCATAAGAACAGGGACCTGCTCCCTAAGGATGAGCTCCCGGCTCCGAGAGAACCTGCAGAGGAGAAGGTGGGGAAAGAGCTAACAAGGATGACGGCAATCACAGAACACGGGGCAGCACGGCGGGCGTCCTTCATGTCGGAGTCCCCCAACAAGCCCGAGATGCAGGGGCAATGACCCCATTGTACAATGAGGAGGGTGAGACCTGAGGGGGAAGCAGCTCTAGGGGGTGGGACGGGGATGTGGGGCCAGGACTTCGAACCTGGGTCTCCGCCCAGTGCCCGACGTGCAGGGCAGGGGCTCAGAGGATGGGCAGGGCCTGTCCTGGGGCCTGGAGAACTTGGACGGGTGTGTCGATCCGTTTCTTTCCACACAGAGCCACCCCGAGGTGTGCTGTTTGGCTCGGGAGGTGGTGAGTGCCCTGTGTCTGTGAAGGGGGCAGGACCAAGACAGCTGCGGCCACAGTGCCCCTGCCTGTCAGGCCTTGGAACCCCAGGGGCCCTGGGAAGATGACAATTCGCACACCGTTCTCAGGCTTCTCAGCATCTCCAGTCCTCACGACAACCCCTGCGGGGTACATGGTGGTGCCCCACTTTACACGGAAGCAAGCTGAGGCTCCCAGGGGTGAAGAGACGTCCCCAGGCTCACGCAGCCTGGAAGTAGAGGGTCCACCCTCAGGGCCGCTGGCCCCAAGCCCCCAGTCAGCACCTCTGGGGTCTCATGTTGGGAAAGCAGCAAGACTGACGCGTGTGTCTGCAGCCGGGCCCCGCTGTTCCCAGCTCTCCCATCCAAACGGCTGGGCCAGCAAGTGTTTTATTACTTAAATCAAATCCAATAAGTATTACCCCTTTGGCTGGACATTGAGAAATTGTCTCAGCCGCCAAGGTGGAAGGTGAAAGAGGAATTGCCGGAGAAGAGGAAAAAAGATCAGCCTGACAGCGGCTGGGTGGACCGGGACACAGAGAAAGACCCGAGGCCGAGGAGGCCAGCCAGGGGTCCGGGGCAGCGGGCTCCCAGCCCAGCGATCCTATCACTGAGCCCCAGCTCACCCGGGCAGGCCCGTTCACCTCTCCAGGCCTGGCTCCCTCCTGGGTGAAATGGCTCTGGCCGTGCACAGCCTTTGGGCGGCTCTATTTCTGGAATTTTCAGGGACGCTGACTGCTGGATCCTTTTACCTCCTCTGTCCTCCCAGCCTTTGCTCCGCCGGTGGCTCTGCCAGGAGCCTCTTCCCTCCTGTGGCCTGCGTACCCCTGCTCGTCCTCCTGAGCCCAGCTGACACCACTTCCTCTGGGAGGGCCCCTGATGCACCCACGCTGGACTGTCTGCCCTGCTCTGCCCACTGCCCGTGCCCCCTTCCCAGGGCGTTGAATCTGTCCTGCTCAGAGGTGTGTCCCCAGTGCCTAGGACAGGGCCTGGCATATAGCAGGTGCTTAATAAATGAATGACATTTACTTATGTATTGAGTACCAGGTACATGCCAGACCTTAAGTGGGTGCTGGGGATCCTGTGGAGGAGGGGGAGCAGGACCCCTGGTTCCAGAGAACTTCCCTTCCGGAGGTTTTAGGGGAGGATGGGAAAAAAATGGAGACATTAATGTGACAAGTGACAGAGGGACCAGGTGGGGGACATATGTCTTAGGTCAGGCCCAGCCTCTCTGAGGAGGTGACAGGTGAGCTGGAATCGGATGGACAAAGCTGGGGGTCAGGGGATGCACAAATGGAGACTAGGGTGACCAGCTGTCCTGGTTTGCTGGGTCCTGAGGGCTTCCTGGGATGCAGGATTTTCAGTGCTGAAATTGGGACAGTCCCAGGTAAAACGGGATAAGCTGGTCACCCGAATGGAGACACTGGCCCTGCCCTTGGTGAGCTTGGGGTGGGGTGAAGCTGACAGACCCAGAAACAGCCACTGTGAACACGGTGGGAAGGGCTCACATGGAGGCACTGTGAACAAATGCTTTACCCACAGGAACTCACTGAATCCTCACAACAACCCTGCGAGGAAGGCATCACCATCCTCCCTATCTTACAGATGCAGAAACTGAGGCCCAGCACAGTTAAGAAGCTTTCCCAGTCACACACCGGGGAGGACTAGAGCCCAGATTCACACCCAGCCAGGCTGACTCCTGGCACCGAGCCTGTCACCACCCTGCCCTGCTGCTTCTATGACTGACAGCGACGACAGCTGATACGTGCCGAGATCTCCTACGCACAGGCACGGGGCCAAGCACTTACAAGACTCATCTCACCCAATCCTCTCCTCCACCCTCCAAGGTGGCCATTTTTCACCCCATCTTTTCCTTCACATCTTTTGCCCCAAGAACAGATGGGAGGCTGAGGTCCAGAGCGATCAAGGGACATGTTCCAGGTCACCCAGGGCGCAAGAGGTAGAGACAGGACTCGAGCTCAGGCCCGGCTGAATCCGGAGCCTGTGCTGTTGGTGACATGAGCACCTGACCCCAGTGACAAGTCCTGACTCCAGGACTCAGCATCCAGGTGATTGGGAGGGAGGCCGGAGAACGTCGAGAGTGTGATGTGCTTCCTTTCACGGGGAATCTGCATTTCAGAAGGGCCTCTCTGGCAGCAGCAATGCTTCCCCCATGGCTCCCCACGCTCATGGTGGAGACCCAGGCGTCCGGCAGATGGTGACTACCGGCCAGCGAGAAACCCTCCCCCTCCCAGAGGCGCTGAGTGTGGCCCCTGAGCTGACGGTGACACTCTCCCCAATTGGCAGACAGAGACTGAGGGCCCTGGGCTGGGTTCCCAGAGGGAGAGAGAGACGGCTAGGCCCGGCAGATGCTCTAAAGGAAAGCACAAGGCCTGACTCCTAGGAGAGAGCCCAGGCCACAGACAAACACAGGGCCATTGGGGATGTGTCTGGGGGAGAGTAGATGATGGAAAGCCCAGGGGAGTGGTCAGGTGGAAGCAGTGTTTCAGCCTTGGCCCGTGCCCGATGGCTGGTGGGTGGCTTAGGAGTGAGCGCTAAACCAACAGCTGCACAGCCCGAAAAACGATTTCCTCCCACGGTGAGAATAACAGGGTTGAAGTGACAATGTTGGGAGGCAGGGAAGCGTGTGTGGCTTTAAAGGCCATGGACGTTGGGATGGCAAGCCCTTGGTGGACTGTAGCAGGGGACTGACTTGTTCTGCCGGTGCTTTAGGAAGATGTGGCTTTAATCTGGACAATGGGCAGGAGGGGTGGGTGCTTCAAATAGCCACTCTCATCACTGACCCCAGCCGTGACTCGGCTCAGAGCCGTCCATGAGGCGGAGCCTGAGGAGACTGGGTGACGGGCTCAGCGCGGGCAGATGGAGTCTGCAGGGCCTGCTGAGCCTGGATGTGCAGAGCTGGGCCTATGGGAGAGGTCAGGGCCCCAAGGGAGGGCTGGCAGATGGCTATTGATAGGGCAGGGAAATAACCCCAGTCAGAAGGGCTGAAAAAACAGGCCTAAGCGTTCACATCCAAACTGAGGTCACACAGTTGACTTCAGGGGGCTGGAAGATTTGTGCAAAGCCGTGACCTTGGAGGGACTTTCTGGCCAAGGATCACCCTGCCCTTCCTGTTATATCTCCCTTTGCTGATCCTACCAAACCCCACTTTTCTCTATGCTCCAAAGATGCTCTGGGCTTCCCCACTTCCTGGTTTTCCTCATGCTGCTTCTTCCACCTGGAACGTCCCTCCCTCGCCTACACCAGTGTCCTGTCCCCTCTGTCCGTCAGAATGCTTAGCCTCCTTCAAACTCCAGCTCACACGTGACCTCCCCCCCACCCCACCCTGACTCCTGCCCAGGTCCCCCACAGCCGCACGTTGCCTCCCTCTCCTCTGCTCAGGGGGGTGAGTGGAAAGAGCATGGAAGGGGAGCCAGGCAGGTGGGGTTTGCACCCAGCTCCTCACTGCCCAGCTGTGTGACCTTGGGTGAGCCTCTTCCCCTCTCTGAGTCTATTTCCTCCTCTGTGGGCTGGGGGAGGTGACGCCCACTGACCAGACTGTTGCCTGACTCTCGGTGAGGCACCCAATAAATGCTGACTTGGTCACTCTCCTTGAGATAGTCTTTTTGAATTATGGTTTTCTCTGGATAAATGTCCAGGAGTGGGATTGCTGGGTCATATGGTAATTCTATTTTTAGTTCCATACTGTTCTCCATAGTGGCTGTATCAATTTACATTCCCACCAACAGTGCAAGAGGGTTCCCTTTTCTCCACACCCTCTCTAGCATTTGTTGTTTGTAGATTTTTTGATGATGGCCAATCTGACCAGTGTGAGGTGATATCTCATTGTAGTTTTGATTTGTATTTCTGTAATAATTAGTGATGTTGAGCATTTTTTCATGTTTTTGTTGGCCATCTGTATGTCTTCTTCGGAGAAATGTCTGTTTAGGTCTTCCACCCATTTTTTGACTGGGTTGTTCGTTTTTTTGATATTGAGCTGCATGAGCTGTTTGTATATTCTGGAGATTAATCCTTTGTCAGTTGCTTCATTTGCAAATATTTTCTCCTATTCTAAGGGTTGTCTTTTCATCTTGTTTATGGTTTCCTTTGCTGTGCAAGGAAAGTTTAAGTTTCATTAGTTCCCATTTGTTTGTTTTTGTTTTTATTCTCATTACTCTAGGAGGTGGGTCAAAAAAGATCTTGCTGCAATTTATGTCAAAGAGTGTTCTGCCTATGTTTTCTCTCTAAGAGTTTTATAGTGTCTGGCTTTACATTTAGGTCTTTATTCCATTTTGAGTTTATTTTTGTGTATGGTGTTAGGGAGTGTTCTAATTTCATTCTTTTACATGTAGCTGTCCAGTTTTCCCAGCACCACTTATTGAAGAGGCTGTCATTGCTCCATTGTATATTCTGGCTCCCTTTGTCATAGACTAGGTGACCATAGGTGGGTGGGTTTATCTCTGGGCTTTCTATCCTGTTCTGTTGATCTATGTTTCTGTTTTTGTGCCAGTGCCATACCGTCTTGATTACTGTAGCTTTGTAGTATAGTCTGAAGTCAGGGAGCCTGATTCCTCCAGCTCCATTTTTTCTTTTTTTTTTTATCAAGATTTCTTTTGCTATTCGAGGTCTTTTGTGTTTCCATACAAATTGTAAAATTTTTTGTTCTAGTTCTGTGAAAAATGCCATTGGTAATTTGATAGGGATTGCATTGAATCTGTAGATTGCTTTGGGTAGTATAGTCATTTTCACAATATTAATTCTTCCAATCCAAGAACATGGTATATCTCTCCATGCACCACAATGTTCATTGCAGCACTATTTACAATAGCCAGGACATGGAAGCAACCTAAATGTCCAGCAACAGAGGAATGGATAAAGAAGATGTGGTGCATATATACAATGGAATATTACTCAGCCACAAAAGGGAACGAAATTGGGTCATTTGTAGAGACGTGGATGGACCTAGAGACTGTCATACAGAGTGAAGTAAGTCAGAAAGAGAAAAACAAATATTGTATATTAATGCATATGTGTGGAATGTGAAAAAATTGGTACAGATGATCTTACTTACCAAGCAGAAATAGAGACACAGACATAGAGAACAAATGTGTGGATACCAAGGGGGAAAGGGGAGAGTGGTATGAATTGGGAGATTGGGATTGACATATATACACTACTGATACTATGTATAAAATAGATAACTGCTGAGAACCTACTGTATAGAACAGGGAACTCTACTCAGTGCTCTGTGGTGACCTGTATGGGAAGGAAATCCAAAAAAGAGGGGATATATGTATACGTATAGCTGATTCACTTTGCTGTACAGTAGAAACTCACACAACGTTGTAAAGCAACTATACTCCAATAAAAATTTTAAAAAAATGTGAAAACCCTGAAAAAAATAAGATAGTCTTTTGTTCATTACTTTTGTTCTGCAGTCTCTCTGACGATAAAATGAACTCCTACAAGTAAAGAGTCTTCTTTGGTTCAGCACTTATTTATGAAGTGTCTCCCCTGCACAGGCCAGGTCCTGGGCCTCAGGGGTGACACTCAGAGCCCCACCTCTGCCCTTGAGAAACATCTGCATCCTTCATGACGCCGTGACCTGATCGTAACTGGAGTTCCGTGGGGCCCAGTCTCAATTCAGTGTTGTACCCAAAGAAACAGTCCGGTGACCAACAGTCATTTAAAAAGGAATTCCTATTTTACTCCCATTTCCTGAAGAAGACTCCGGGGAGGCGGTTTGTGCTCCCACAATTTCTCAAGGCCCCATTCCTCACTTTCAGGGGATTGCAGAGCCTCTTACAAGCTGAAGCTTCCAGGTCTCTCCAGCCCGCAGCTTGCAGAGCTGTTCTGTCTCCTTTCCTTCCCTTCCCCGCTTGCATCATGTAGAACCATCACCTCAGTCTTGGTTTCACCTTTGGTTTTCTCCCTGTTGTCAATTCTCCTGGCTCTGCTTTGTAAGCGGGCTCACATACACATCGGAAACCATCTTGCAAAGATAACATTCTCGTTTAGAGGGCAGGGAAGGGGGGAAGCTGGGTGGGTAAAGATAAAATTCTTGTGTGTGTTTGTTTGTGTGTATGTGTGTAAATGGTTGCAAATAAGTATGCAGACGATAGTAAATCCTGTTCCTGCCATGGCAGGTTATTAGTAAGTGCCTAGGAGAGTCCCTGCCTCCTCGAGGTGCTGTGGTTCCATGAATTTTAAGATGTCAGACCTCAAGGGGGTGGGGATGAGTTAGAAGCCATCACTCCACCAGTGCCTCTAAGATACTACCAACTCCACAGCCACGATAGAAGCCAGACCACCAAACAGCAGTCTCAGGTATGCCACTGCCTGCTTCTTCTCAGAGGAGAGAAGAGGACCCAGCTCACTGATGCTCTTACCCTGACAGCCCTACTCCCAGCCCCTCAGCTCCCAGGTGCCACCTTGTTTCCTGTATCTTCCCCCAGGACCTCTGAAGGCTGCAGCCAAATCTGTGCCATAGACGTGTGTGTGTGTGTGTGTGTGTGTGTGTGTGTGTGTGTGTGTGTGTGTGTTGGGGAGAATAGGCACCACAGCTCAGCCTGCAGAGCAAAGGGCCAGAGCCATTGCCTCTGAGTAGAGCCAGGTGCCTCCCTTCTCTCAAAAGCCCCTCCTTTATTCATTCAACACATGCTCACTGTCTCGCCCTGGTCCTGCCCTGGGGTGGACACTGGGGCCCTAGAGGGAATCCCACCTTCACAGTCTCGGGTCTGGATGGGGAGGCAGGCGGAGACACAGACCATCTACACAGGCCACCTAGAATGATAAGGACTCCAGAGGCAAGAACTTGGGACGGGAACCCAGAGGAGGACCTCAGGTTGAGTCTCGGGATGGGAGAGGTTGATGGGTGGGGCTGGGGGAGGCTCCAGGCTGCAGTCACAGGCTCAGCTCAGACCTCATTCCCTCCATTTGTTCATCCATTCAATCATCCATTCCGTATTTCTTGTGCATGAGCTATGATGCTGGAGAGACAGGTGACCAGGACCCAGTGGCCGCTCTCGTGGAGTTTGCAGCCAGCGGAGGAGAGTTGCGCTGAATGGATCACTGCCCACATCTTTAATTCATCACACGTGGGGCAACTGCCAGGCAGCAGAGGGCTTTGATGCTCTGAAAGAGGCGTGATAATATGGACTTGAGCTGCTCAGGGAAGGGGAGGAAGAGCCACCGGGACCGGGAGGGTGATCTAGGCAGAGAGAAGGGCACCTGTAAAGGCCCTGTGGTGGGCGGGAGCTGGTGTCTTCTGGGAGACTGAGAGGAGGCCCTAAATGCTGGAGGGCAGAGGGAACAGAGTGGGGAAGCCAGACATAGAAGGAGGCTGGGGAAACAGGAGAGACCCGGCTGAGGGCGTCTGGGGGAGCCTTCCTGCCCGGGTCCCACAGCTGTCGTCCCTTCACCAGCCACGTGTCTCAGGGGATGCTCTCTCTGTGCCACGACTGGGCTGGGCACTAAGGGTCCTGGGGGTGAAACAGGAGTGACTGGGGCCTCTCGCAGCTGCTCGCAGCTTTCGCCCACTCCAGCCCCTGGCCCTGCTCTGGGCGCTCGCTCTTGACACCCAGCTGACCCCTGAAGGGGCCCTGGTCTGACAGTCAGAGGATGGGGGTGCTGACGCTGAGCATGCCACCGGGGACAGGTGACTTCACCTGCAGATGGGAAGGTGATCGTGCCCCCTTGCGGGCTGGTTGTGAGGAGTAATTAGACAGAGCGGGGAGAGGATGGGGCCATAAGCCCGGCTGCGGGGCCTCTGCCACCTTGTCCAGCCTCTCGTCCTGTTACAGGGCCCTGCTATTCTCTGGAACAGCATTGAAGGCGCCCTGAAGCAGAGCGTGACCCCTCACACAGCGCGATAAAACCATCCCCATGGACGGCTGAGCCGCACGCAGGGCCCACAGCGGGAGCACGTGGCCCGGTGAGGACCCCGCCTGCCCCTCAGTCAGATCAGACTCCTGCACTCAAGGGCGAGGCGGCCGGCATTACCTGCTGGAGGTGGGCTTCTTCCCCGCGGACCCCAGGGCCCAGCATACTGTTTGTGCGCTGTAGGTGCTCCAGGTTGCCCCTGATATTTGAGGGACGGAGACCACACCTAATGGAGGCCCTCGTTCCTGAATATTTAAGATGATAAATCAAACCAGTGAAGTGGAAATAGTATATATTCTATTTGCTACCTTGACAAAGATAACTTTATAACAACCTGGGAGACCAGGTTTGACTTGAAGTGCTTGGGGTTCCAGCCCAGATGTGGAGGTGCAGGGAGAACCTTCCTTGGCCCCCCCGGGCCCATCCCCTTCTCTTCCTCTCCCTAGGTCCGCCCCACAGCACAAGGGTGTGGATGCCCCAGCGCACGTGTTCAAACTCCTTTCACGACCCCCACGAACAGCTGCCCCTTGGCGCCCTTCAGGCCTGGGGTGCTCACCCCCCAACCAAGCGCATCCACCCTCAGCAGCACAGGCCCAGGGAAGAGGCCCACCTGGGTCAGGAAGTGGGCTTCAGGCCACTTGGATGGGGATTTCTGGGGTCCTAGGTATCCAAACTGTTGTCTAAATCAGGGGCTAGTCTCCAATGAGCACATCCTTTTGGCTACACATGTGCGTCATCCTGTGAGGAGAGGCATGGCTAGAGGAGGGACAGAGCAGGGTCCTTTAATGTCTGGGGTCCAGGGTAGGGGCCTGTCTTGGCCCAGGTCTGAGGATGGTATGAAATCCAGCCCTGCTCCACCTGCCAGACTGTCTGCCTGGTTCGACAGTAGGAAGGAACCAAGAGGCTGGACCAAGTCACTAGGGAGAGGGAGACTCACAGACTCCATGCCAAGGCCACGGACAAAGGTCCAGAGACAGGACCATTTGGGCCTGGAGCCCCAAGGATGGAGTCAACCAGAGAAAGGACCTGGGCTCTATGGAGCTGTACAGGTTTGAGGGTGCAGCTGGGGCTTTAAGGTGGTGACAGACCCCGCCAGACCTCTACCATTTCCCTGCAGGTCATGAACAGAAACAGAAGCCCTGAGCACCAGTTAGGAGCAGGTAATTACAGACAGCTCTACAGCAAAGCTATTCAACCTGCACCGTAATGGCCCACTGACCTTGCCTGGGTTTACACACTCTCACTCAGCTGTATTTTACACCATAAATGAATGCTTTTTTAAAGAGCTATATCTTTCCAACAGTACATGAATTTCCTAGATTCATCTCCCTTAACAGATCATTCATAAGAATGAATGTCTTAGCTCAGCTGCTATAACAAAAGGGGGCTTAAACAACAGTAATTTATTTCTCACAGTTCTGGAGGCTGGAGGTCTGAGATGGGGGTGCCAGCGCGGTTGGGTTCTGGTGAGGGGACTTGTAGATACCTGCCTTCTTGCTGTGTCCTCACAGGATGTGGGGAAAGAGAGAGTGTGAGCAAGCAATCTGAGGTCTCTTCTTAAAGGGACACTAATCCCATCCTTGGCGCCCCACCTTCATGACCTCATCTGACTCTAATCACCTCCCAAAGGCCCCATCTCCTACTACCAGCACACTGGGGGTCAGGGCATCAACATACGAATTTTGAGCAGGAGTTAATTAAGTCCATAGTAATGAACAAGGGTCGCCCGCATATAAAAGAAAAGAAAAAGGAGAAAAGGTAACATGTAGTGGAGAGGAAACTGCTTTTAACATACTGTGGCTTAAAAGGAGGAGCCATGTGTCCCTGAATAGTTTTTACCGAGTCCCTCACACATGGGGACAGCTTGTTTGTTCATAAAGGCAAAACGCAAGGATGCTGGTATGTTTTTGCTCTCGTCATCAATCGGGTAGAAGATGTTGTTTTCCGTGAAATTTTCACGTGAACTGGGAATCCTTCTCCACATAGAGCCAGACCCACTCTGTCAAAGCTGGATGGGGAGGGAGAGAGGAGGTGTCAGGGGCAGGAGAGGGACAGCCACAAACCTCCCACGTGGGATTCTGGAAAGGACACCAGGAGCGAATGATAACTTTGGGAACAACAACCCTCCTGTGGGTCCAGGGCTTCACTAAGAGGCCCCCTGCAGAGCCCCCAGCTCGGGGTGACGCCGGCTGCCTTTGATGGAGGGTGCCTTCTGTGCAGACCCTGTGCCAGCACTTTAGGAGGATTGTCTCACTGAGTCCTCAGCTCGACTTGCAGGGGGATGCTATCATTATCTCCATTTTGCAGGTGAGGACACTGAGACTCAGGGAAGGGGCGGGGCTTGCCCACGGTCTCACAGCCAGGAGGCAGGGGAGCAGGACACAAGTCCCCGAAGCGTGACTGTGGAGCTATGTCCCTGGCTGGGGCGTCCTGGCCAGGTTTGGGCGCGGAGGGAGCCCGCTCTGGCAGGGACCGTCCACCTGCCAGGCTCTGGGCCGGGCCTGTTGCATATTTCAGGGTCTATTACTCCGAGCCGCAGTCCTGGGGGGGTGTTATTATCCCCATTGCCCTGCTCAGAGCAGCGAGGCCACCGGCCCAGGGTCACAGAGAAGCGCGTGTGGAGCAGGGCGCCGTTCCTGTCTGCAGTCCGCTCACTCTGCACCCAAGAGCTCATCCCGGCGGGAGAGTGGTCCCCCGGGTGCAGCGCCCACCCGGCGCCCTGCACCTCCTCCCTCCTGTGACCCCCCCCAGCCCTGGGTACCACCTCCTCCTCCGCTGCTGCCCAGCCCTCCTCCCGGACTTGCTCTGCCTCACAGCCGCCTGCTGGCCCCACCGCGTCGCCGCAGTGTCGCTGCCTGGTCTGAGAGGGACCCTGCTGTGGGGAGAGGGGGAGGGGCTGGCACAGCCCTTCCAGGCAGCCTGAGCCTTTCACAGGGGTCTCCCGGGAAACGGCGTACCCAGGGGGAGCGTCCAAACACAGCCTCTTAAGGGTGAGACCTTAGCTAGCATGCTGTCAGAGGCGTGATGACCTGGTGGGGACAGAGGTGGTAGAGAAAGAGTCCTTTATTCTCTGTGGGATTTGGTCCAGCTCAGCCCCTGACTTGCTGTGTGGCGCTCTGTCAGCCTGTACTCCTGCTCCCAATTCCTATGTGGGTGTAGTTCTTCCCACATCAAGCAATTTCCCAGCACTAGCTCAGTGTCCTACAATTCAACTCAGTTCTGACACTACCTACCTAGAGATAGTCTCAGATCCTACAGAGTAAAGGCTCAGTCCCACAAGGCTGCGTCCCCGTTGCCGGCCACCCCCCACACACTTCAGACTTCAGTGGAAAATCTAGGCTGGCTCCTGTGCTTCTGACCTACTGGCTATAAATCAGAGGTTTCCACAACATCCTCCTTGGGTTTGATTTATTTGCTAAAGCGGTTCACAGAACTCAGAAACCAGTTTACTCACTAGATTACTTGTTTATTGTAAAAGGATATAACTCAGGAACAGCCAGATGGACGAGATGCATAGGACAAGGTAGGTAGGAAGGGGCACGGAGCTTCCGTGCCCTCTCCAGGCACACCACCCTCCCTGCACCTCCACGTGTTCACCAACCTGGAAACTCTCTGAACCCTGTCCTTTTGGGTTTTTATGGAAGCCTCGTTATGTAGGCATGATTGATTAAATCATTGACCACTGATGATTGATTCAATTTCCAGCCCTTCTCCCCTCCAGGGAGGTTGGATGGGACTCTCACCCTCTAATTACATGGTTGGTTCTCCTGGCAACCAGCCCCCGTCCTTAGGTGGGGTCCAAAAGTTGCCTCATTAGCATAATAAAGACACCCTTATTACTCTCATCACTTACGAAATTCCAGAGGTTTTAGGAGCTCTGTGCCAGGAATGGGGATGAAGCCCAAATAGATATTTCTCATTATAAATCACAATATCACACGGACGTTGTCATCATAATGCTGCGTGAAACACCCCCTGAAGGGTGTAGCTTCCAGCAGTGGGCACTTGCTCTTCTTGTTCGTGGGTCTGTGGACTGGCTGGGCAGCCTGTCCCGGGTTCTGAGTTGGATGCACTTGGCTGCAGACCTTGGGCTGGGTTTTGGCTTGCTCCACGAGCCTCTCGTCCTCTGTTGTTTTGACTCCTACTCATCTTGTGTGAAACTTATAGGACTTAAGCTACGATAAGTAGTTCAAAATGGAGTCACAGTGGCCAACGTGAACTCCATATTGGATGTTTGGAAATGCTCACTGTGGGACTGCGAGTGTCTTCGAGTGATAAACTAAGAGTATTGCTTTAGATAGGAAGTTTGAGGGGCTTCCTTGGTGGCGCAGTGGTTGAGAATCTGCCTGCCAATGCAGGGGACACGGATTTGAGCCCTGGTTTGGGAAGATCCCACATGCCGTGGAGCAACTGGGCCCGTGAGCCACAACTACCGAGCCCACGCGTCTGGAGCCTGTGCTCTGCAACAGGAGAGGCCGCGATAGTGAGAGGCCCGCGCACCGCAATGAAGAGTGGCCCCCGCTTGCCGCAACTAGAGAAAGCCCTTGCACAGAAACGAAGACCCAACACAGCCAAAAATAAATAAATAAATAAATAAAAAAAAAGAAGTTTGATGGATCACGTACATCACTCAAACAGAAGGAGAAGCTGATAGAATCAAGACCTCTCCTGGGGTGACCATCCCTCCTTAAAAAGAGACCACTAAGACGAGTGACTTGAAGGCTCTTCGCGGGAGGACCTGTCTCCACGCTGCTGAGAGATGCTGCCAGACTGATGCTGCCAGAGGCCCTGTCGGCGCAGAAGGAGGCTTCCCACTCACGCTTGTGGCGAGACCCATTGCTGGACTGGAGACCGCTGCTCGTGCTGAAATATCTCCATCCCGGACTTCTCCTGGAAGTGGTTTGTTACCCCTTTTATCCCTACTTTGATTAACCCATGTTGCATGCTAACTGTGTGCGATAAACCGAGTGATTCACGAATAGAATATTGGCTACTGTGTCGTATATCTTCAGTCCTGTGATTGTCACGTGCCCTTCCTGCTGGGCCCCGGGACAAACCCCTGTGGATCAGTGGCTCCTGAAGGCGTGCTCTGCTCATCGAAAATGGCACAAGCACAAGAGGCTGAGCAGAAACACGGGATGCTCCTTAAGGACTTGGCTCAGAATTGCCACCTGTCACATCCGCTGACACTCTCTTGGCCCAAACAGGTCACAGGGCCAGGCTCTGCATCATTAGGGCAGAAGGCCGTGAATATTTGCTGAAAAGGATCCAAACGGCTGCAGAGACTTTGAACAATCACTCCCCACCCCTAGACGTGGGAAGTCCTTCTGTCTAGTTATGGAGTTGGGTTATGTCCACGAGCTTTTCTATCCCCAACTCTCTGTGAAAGGAAAATCAAAATGGAGCTGGCAATGTTAAGGGAGCTCTCTAAATAGAGCCAGGAGGCCATGGAGGGAGTGAGACTTATGGACGTCCCAGTTCGGATGGAATCTGACCTTTTGACCACTTATTGTCTTATTGAAGGCACCCAGAACATCCGCCCAAGGTTCCAGAAACTCAAGATACTTATCGGACACTTACCCTAAAATAACTCATGACAGCCGATCCCGTGAGGACAAGTATTTCCTTTCTTGTGTCAGGGTCGATCATAATTCTTTCCAGACAACTTAACCTTGTGGCACTGCCTTTGTAAGCCCCTGACTCTTTCTCTTCCCCGGGAACACTTCAGGTTTTACCTGAATGTGTGTCTCCCGAATTGCGGTTCCTAAGACCCCCAAATAAGCTTTTTCTTATTTGTAGCCTTCTGTGTCTTCTTGGTTGACACCCCACGAGAGTGGGGTTTGTTACATTTCCTCAATCCAGGGCCGCCCAATCTCCCAAGGGGTCGCAGAGCCCAGTCGTGAGCTGGGGCTGGGGTGCGGGTCTAAGAGCCAGGCTGCTGTTCCTCTAAGCCCTTGGGCTTCCCACACACCTGGCACCACCGCCTGCCGTCCCCCTGTTCACAGTCTTATCTGAGCCTCCCAGCTCTGCTCAGTCCCACCTGCTCCCGCTCCCTGAAACGCCCCCCAACAGCCAGGGTCACTCCTTGAACCCGTGCCTGGTACAGCCTTCTCAGCTCCAAATCCCTTTCATCTTTCACTGTGACTCTGCCCTCTCCCTCACCCCCCCCCCCAAAATTCCAGCCTTATCTGACCCAGGTCCAAGGGTCTCCCCATCCCAGGCCCCAAGATCAGCTGTCTTCATTTCAAGCTCCACACAAAAGGAGACTAAAGCTTAGCCACGGAATCTCTGCAACGGTGTGGGGTTTGCTCCTCCCCTCCCCCCATCAGGGCCAGGGCACCTGCATGCGGACCCTTCATTCAGGCTGTGGCTGCAGTTAAAGTGCTCTCCCACAATCAGTTCTTCCCTTTCTTTGGGGCGCCTGCCTCTCTCTCTAACGCCTCCTTTTGTGTTGCCGCAAATTGTTTCCAGTTCCAGCAAAGCAGGTCTCTGACTTTTCATAAAGTCCAAGCTCGCGGGCCCTGGAGGGACGGCTTTCCACCTGCTTTCCCTCCCTCCTGGCCGGGCACCGAGTCCTCACTGTCTGAGCCACAGAGGAAGGGTGGCATGGCACCTTGGAGGTGACAGAAAAGTCTCTCCCTGTGGCCATAAATGTCTCTGCCCACGAGGTCCATGAATCAGCACATCAGGCCCCCTCCCCCCATGTTCACAGATAAACATGTGCCCCATGTTCACCCGGAAAGGAGCCGTGTGATCCTCACGGTAATGACACTGATGGTAACTCGTGATCATGGAGCCCTTCCTGTGGGCTGGGGGCCGAGCCAGGTGTTTTCCAGGCACCATCTCTTGGTCCTCCCCGGAACTCTATAAAGCGGGTGCTACGACTGTCCCCATTCCTCAGATGAAGACGCTGAGGCTTAGAGAAAAATCTTTGCCAAGGTCATGCAACTAGTTAGCAGTTGCGCAGGGAATTATCCCCAGGGCTGTCTGAATATGGGTGCTTCTACATCACACCATGTGGGCAGTACTGAACCAGCCCCCTGGAATCCCCACATGCCCTTACACCAACGCACACCCCAACGTGTACCGGGAAAATACTTGTTGCTTCGCTGATGGGCAACATCCCTGTGTGCACCGATGAAAAGCCTCCTTGTGCACAGGGAGGTGAATGTCCCGTGAACACTAGTGATGCCCTCTGTGAACACAATGGATGTCGCTGCCCGTGTTCTGGATCCAGCAGGTCGTTGGGCTCAGTGATGAACCCGCTTTCAGGTAGCCCCATAAACAGCTTCCAGGAGCACCGGACTCCAAGCCCTGGGGGCTGATTGGTGAACGGCTAACTAATGAACAGGTTCTCCAAGTGCCCTCCTCGCCCACATAACGCTGATCCCAGAGGGGTCCACAAGCCTCTGCTCCTTCCTTCCTCCCCTTGATCTCATTTGCCCATTTCTAAACCCTCTCACGCCCACGGCCTGGCTGGGGGAAGCCAGCCTTCCTCAGCAACAGAGGAAGATAATTAACTGCCATCATTTTAGCTTAATCAGCTCCAGTGTGGGGAAGGCTGTCGGGATGGGAGGAGCCCAGGTTTTGTGGATGTGAATTATGTGCTCCCAGCACTTTATCACCCTTTATTACCCTCGGTTACTATCTTATCTTTATGCATTCTGACAAATTAAATTAGCACTGTCTTTCTAATCTTGTTCTCCGGGAGGAATTAAACAACAGAGGCCAAGAGAGAACTGACCATAATGCAAGTGTTTGAGCACTTCTGAGCACCCTGTGTCTTAAAGGCCCACTTGCCCTGGAAAATACCAGAAAACCATATCTACTGGGGATGGAGTATCACATCAGCAAAATGGGCCCTACCTTAGTGTTGGCATGAGAAGCACAGGCCTGGGTTCTGGAATTCTGGGTGATGGCAGGCATCAACCTTGACAGTGGGCTTTGTAATTTCACCCCAGCAGCATGAAGATATAGAGAGTGGAGAGCAAGCCGGTTGGAGGCAGTTTAAGATTGTAACCTGGGATGACCTCTGAGGCAACTCCTAGCTGTGATCAAAGGACCTTCCGCGCTTCAGGGGTTGCCAAACTTGTTCTGTACATTCGCCTGTGAACTTGTTAAAAATACAGATTCCTGGACCTTAGCACATAACTCTCTAAGATCATAGGCTGGGATGTGCATTTCCCCAAAGCTTTCAGGATACTATCTGAGTCAGGTGGTCTATAAATCAGAGTTTGGGACTCACTGCTCTAACGCTAATGCTCCTAACTTTTGGGGGGGTGTCCCTGACATAACTGGTGCTCATCAATATCCAGCTCTCCTCCCCTTCCTGGGCACATGGAAGTCTTCCCAGCTTCCCTTGCAGTGAGGTGCACCATGTGACTAGTTGTGATGTGTGTCATGTGGGCTGCAGCAGGAAGAGGCCCCTGGAAGGTGTGCCAGCTCTTTCTTCTTTGCTGGAGATCATGGAGGCAGCATGTTGAGATAGTTGAGGTATAAGCTCAGAGCAGCCTGGATCGCTGAGTCAACCCATGTGGGACCCTGGAGAGTCACCTGCCCCACAGTGTAGTTCATGACAGACAAAGAGATAAACTCCTAGTCAGGGAGCTTTGGGGCTGTTTGTTACTAAGCATAATTCTGGCCTGTCCTGACTAACACAGACCCCTTTGAGGACCTGATAAAAACTATGGATCTTTTCTCTAGGAAAATATGCATTTATATATAGTCATAAAGTCTAAGCTAGCTTCTTGGGGGTCCCTTTGTCTTCTTCAGCTCTAGGAATGATTGGCTCAAGTCCCAGACAATTTCATACTCTGTGACCTGACTTGTGACAATGGTGGCATTCCCCTCCTTTCACTGCTCCTTTTCCCAACCCCCCTTAATTGATGGCCTTTGGGTGCTCCAAGCTCTTCTCTCTTACTCATGCAGAGCCATCCAGCTCTCTGCTCCTACCCCACCTATGTAGGTCCAAACTTATCCAAGTGGCCAGGAATGTGAAGTTTATCAGCATCTACCCTCCTGAGAAGGTGAATGCTCACCACCCCCTCCATCTCTGTCTCTCACTTTTAAATACTCCAAGGTCTGGTTCAAATGCCACCAACGTGTCCCCTGACCCAATTAGAATGACCTACCTCTCCCGTCCCAGGACCCCCTCACTCTTATTGGCTATGTTTCACTTTCTGCCTTTATTGCTGTATTTTTCAGACTTTCTTAATGAGAGAAAGTTAGTGCTTAGTGAGCACCTGCTCTATGCCAGATTTTGTGTCAGGCGCTTCATCAGCATCCACTTCTGATTTTTTCATCAACCTGAGAGGGAAGCCCCATTATCCCCATTTCACAGAGGTGGACGTTGAGGCTTTGAGAGGTCAGGTGGCACCATAGTCACGCAGCAGTGAGGGGGGCTGCCTGCCTCCCACGTGGGGGTCCCTGGGGCAGGGGCTGTGTCTTGCCCATGGTGGGTGCCCGCAGAGGTTTGCTGAGGGGATGTGGGTTGTACCCACCCCTAGTCCTTGTGACTCAGAAACCAGCAGGTAGAACCAAGCAGCTCTGAGGCCAGGGCTTGGGGTGCAAATGCTGGGCAGGTCTCTGTCCTTCTGTCAGGGAGTCTGGTTCAAGGTGAAGACAGGAGGGACTTCCTTGGTGGTCCAGTGGTTAAGACTCTGAGCTTCCATTGCAGGGGCACTGGTTTGATCCCTGGTCGGGGAACTAAGATTTCACATGCTGTGTGGCGCAGTCAAAGAAAAAAAAAAAAGGTGAGGACAGGAGGAGAAAGCCCTGCTCAATGCAGATGCACCCACAACACCTCTTGGTCCTTAGGGCTCAGGGTGGAGGCAGAGCGTGTCTGGGTGGTTGGATCTGGGAGGGTGACTGTCTCCACTCCGCTGACAGTTCAGGCTCCTGTGAGCTGAGTCAGGAGGTGGTGGAAGAAAGAGGGCTGCGGGCAGCGGAGGAGAGGCGTGAGCTCTGAGCATCTGATGCTCTGGGCGCTGCTGGCTCCCGCCTCCCTCCAGCTCCCTCCTCCCTCCAGCTTCTCTCATGACCTCTCCCCATCACTCTCTCTCTCTGTTTATTATCCTCTTCTCATTCTCTCTTCTTTCTCACTCACTATGGCCTTTTCTATCTCCCTGACCCGGTCCTCATTCCCTCTATCTGTGTCTATTGTAACTCGCCTCTGTCTCTCCATATGGCTGACTGTCTGACTGTCCATCTCTGCCTGGCTGTGCATCTCTAAGTCTCTCTCACCCAGCCTCTGTTTCTTTCTGAGTTTCACATTCTCTCTTCATGTGAAGGTGTCTGTAACTGTGTCTTTGTAAATGTGTTGTGGGCTTTTGTACCTTTCAACCCATTTCTGTATATTTCTATCTTGATCTTCCTGTGGCTATTTCTTAGTCTTTGTTTTTCCTTCCTTTTCTGAGTCTGCTTTTTCCTCTTTCTCTCCCTCCTTCTCCTTTCTCTTTATATCTATTATCTCATTTCCACACATCTCATCTCTCACCTTGTGTGTGTGTTTCTCTCCTTCCTTCCATGTGAATGTGTGTGTGTGTGTTTATGTGTGAATGTGTTTATGTGTTTGTGAACCTGGTGTCTGTGTTTCATAAAGGCTGCTCGATACTTCTGTCTCTGTTTCTCAATGAGCCATTTAATTTCTCTCTCTCTGTCTGACTTGCTCACTCCTTCCACCTCATATTTGCTGCTAATATTAACATGGGGACCCGAGGGCCTCAAGTTCTGAGGAAGGAGAAATCAGTTTTCGGCAGCAGGCAGCTCTCGGCTGATCCTCAGGGAAGGAACATGTTGCAAATCCCAGGGGGCTCCTGAGTCACCTTGTCCAAATGTGCTGGAAAGCGCACTGGACTCAGGGCCAGAGAATCAGAGCTCAAGTACTGCCTCTTCCACTTCCTGTGTGACCTTGGGCAAGTCGCTCAGCCTCTCTGATCCTCGGTTCCCTCATTAGTAAAATGGGCCTGTTGTACAACTGGAGGCCAGTACACAGACTGAGGGGCACAACAAATAGAGGAGGAGTCAGGACTCAAAGGCAGCCCGGGCGTGGCCTAAGGCCCACAGGTGTACACTGGATGGAGGAACTGCTGGTGGTTATGAAGGAGCCATGGAGGCTTCCTGGAGGCGGTGTGGAGACAGGCTGCGGGGAACAGATGGCAGGTGCTGTCAGGGGAGGGCAGCAGGAGGTTGATGCTGGTGTCCTCCTGGCCTGGCTCAGGCCTCTCTCTCCCCCACCCTCCAGTACTCCCAGTCCCCTCCCCAGGGAAGGCCACCCCCAGGGGCCGCACGGAGGTGGGGACCCCGGGACTAGGCCTCAGGGCTGGCACAGTGACCAAGCCCTTTGAATCCAACCTGTCGTCAAGAGGGAATCGGGGGGACTTCCCTGGTGGTCCAGTGGTTGAGAATCCACCTTCCAATGCAGGGGACATGGGTTCGATCCCTGGCTGGGGAACTAAGGTCCCACATGCCGCAGGGCAACTAAGCCCGCACACCACAACTAGAGAAGCCCGCACGCCGCGACAAAAGATCCCGTGTGCCAACTAAGACCTGAGGCAGCCAAAAATAAAATAAATACATAAATATTTATTAAAAAAAAAAAAAAAAGGAGGGAATCGGGCCTGGTGCAGGGAAGCAGGGCTGGGGTCGCCATCCTGCCCCCGCCCTGCACATGGGGCTGGGACAGACGGCACCACCTCTCAGAGAGACGTGCTCACTCGCTTCCCAGGTGTTTCCCGAGCCCTGATATGTGGGGCTGGTGATACAGCAGGGGGGCTCGGTCTGGAGGGGAGATGGAGAGATTCAACACCTGCAGGACACATGGGTGACTGCACACCATGATGGAGGAGCACAGGGGGTGATAAGCACACAGAGCCATGCGTCTGACCCCATGTGGAGGTCAAGGTGGGCTTCCCTGAGGAGGTGATGTTGGGGCTGAGAACATGCAGGATGAGAAGGGACTGAGCTCTGCTCGGCTGGGGAGGGCAGTTCTGCTCTAGCTGTTTATTGCTGCACATCAATCTACCACAACACTTGACGGCTTAAAACAACCATTTTATTTTGCTCAGCATTTTGTGGGTCAGAAATTGGGGAAGGGCTCAGCTAGGGGCTGGCTCCTGAGGATCCCTCCCGAGATGCCCGCTTAAGTCCTTCACTTCAAGCTCGGCCTCCCGGTGCTCTGGGCTCCTCTCTCTCTGGGGTGTCTCCTCCTCCGGACCCTCTCCATACGCCTTGGGCTTCCTCACAGGGTGACAGCATCCTGAGAGATGAAGTTCTTACACGGAGGCTCAGGGCTCCAAGAGACCATGGCAGAAGCTGCCAGACCCCTTAAAGGCTAGGCTCAGGGCTGGCATAACATCACCTCCGCCAAATGCAACTGGTCAAACAGGGGACAGACCAGCCCACACTGGAGGGGAGGGGACATAGTGCAGCGAATATAGTGTGTGTATGAGTTGAACATTTAAACGGACTGGTGATATGTGCTGTAGATGAGGAAAGACCAGGGAACTGTTCTGGAAGTTGGGAGGGGACACAGAGGGAGAATTCTTACTCTGGGTTCAGGAGTAAAGTAAGAAATCAGAGCAGATTCAAGCTGGGTCCTGATGTTTGGGAGGGATGTGGAGATAAGCACAAGGGTGCGCTCAGCCCAGGGAATGGTCTGAGCAAAGGGCTGGCAGTGGGGCGCCTCGGTCAGGGATCCTGAGGACGAGCTTGGTTGGCCTGGCGCACTGGTCACCAGAAGGGAAGTGGTGGGAGCCGAGGCTGCAACACAGGTGGTGGCCGATGGGATCAAGAGGCAGAGCCTTGAGCGCCAGGTTACGACCCTGAAGTGGGGGCCCCTGAAGGTCTTGAAGGAGAGGAAGGTCAGCAGCAGTGAGCAAGATGGACGAGGAGAGGCGGGGGGGTGGGGGCGACACCTCAGGCAGGGGACCTGGGGAGGAGGCCATCTCATTAGGCAAGGACAGAGGAGAGATGGAGCCCGTACCAGGGTGAATGGGTGAATGTGGAGGAGGGGCAGAGAATTAAAAATGCTAACAGCTGCCATTAATTGAGAATTTCTACCACCCAGGCACTTGATACTACATTATCATGTTTGATCCTTACAGCCACTCCATGAAGTAGGTGTTATTGTTAACCGCAATTTGCCAGCATAGTACTGAGGCTCAGAGAGGTAAAGAAACTTGTCCAAGGTCACACAGAAAGCGTCACAGCTGAGATTCCCAAGACTGGGTCTGCTACTTTCCAGCACCTATGCTTCTGTTTTCCGCATTATTAGGGGAAAATTGGCTCAATTGTTATGTATACAGAGGGTGGAAGTGGGGAGGACAAGAGAGAAAAACGCAGACCTGGAGACGATAACATGGTTTCTACTCCAGTTATTGGAAGGGGGGCCGAACACTTCACAAGACCTGAGGATCTGTGAGCAATGACCTCAGATGGGCAGTTTCCTTGGGTTTGGCTGGGGGTAAGTGTCTGGAGAGTTGGCTTTGGATGGCTGGGTCCAAGGGACGTATGAGATATGGGGGTGGGGAAGGGGAGAGGATCCTGAATGCAACTGTGAAGTGGAGGAGCCACATTGGATGGGGTGGAATGCACTCTGAGGACTAGAAGGGACCAGAGAGGGTGAGCAGCTTGCCGAAGGTCACACAGCGAGTGAGGAACCGAGCCAAGCCTGATCCTGAGTCTCCAGACTCCAGAGAAAGACTCCAGACCGCATCCTGTACCATCTAAAGCTGTGAAGAGAACAGGCTCTGGAGTCTGACAGAGCCAAGTTCAAATCCCAGCTTCATCACAGAGCCATTGGACCAATTACTCTGCCTCTCTGAGTCTCAGTTTCCCATCTGTAAAATGAGCGGAAATATTACCTTCTTCAAAGGAATATAGTGAAAATTAAATGAGATAATGTAAAGTGCTTGGAACAGCTCCTGGCATGTCATCAACATTTAATAATGTTTGGCTGCTCTTTTTATTTGTGTCCATTGTTTTACTGTCATTATTATCATAGCATTGTGGTTAAAAATGTAGACTCTGGAGCCAGATTGGTTTGAATCCCAATACTGTCACTTACCAACCACATGACCTTGGGCAAGTTACTTAACCTCTCTATGCCTTAGTTTTCTCACCTACAAAATGGGGATAATGTTGATATCAACTTTTTAGAGTTGTTGGAAAGAGTAAATGCATTAATATATGTAAAATACTTAAAACACTGCCTGGCACATAGTGGTGCCATATAACTGCCTGATATAGTCATCCTCCCTATTATCTGCACCATAAGAATCACCACCACCACCACCACACCACCACCATCATCATCCTCACCATCCTCACCATCATCATCCTCACCATCATCACCATCCTCACCATCATCCTCCTCACCACCACCACTACCATCACCACCAGCATCCTCACCACCACCATCATCACCATCAGCATCCTCACCACCACCATCATCATCCTCACCATCCTCACCATCAGCATCCTCACCACCACCATCATCATCCTCACCATCCTCACCATCCTCACCATCATCCTCATCACAACCACCATCACCACCATCCTCACCATCATCATCCTCACCACCATCATCATCCTCACCACCACCACCACCGCTACCATCATCATCACCATCATCCTCACCACAACCACCATCACCACTACCATCACCATCAGCATCCTCACCACTATCACCATCATCATCCTCACCACCATCATCCAGTCTTGAATCAGTGAAGGGTAGATTTTCTTTGTTCCCCGTCATGCTTACTGGCCCTTCCTCTGACTGTTTCTCAAAGAGCAACCCCCCCTCCCCCTTCCTGCCTCCGCACCCACTGTGCCCCCAGCCTGGCCCTCAGGATGAGCCTTTGTTGATCTGTAAGGAGCAGACAGAGAAAATGTGGTGTTCTGGACCCTGGGCTGCTGTGCAGGGGAGAAGTGTAAAGCTCTGAGGCTGTTTCCAGCAGAGGAGGGGATGGAGCCAGGGGGGCAGGGGTCAACCAGGTCACCAGTCTAGTCAGTGCTGAGGGGAAGAGAACTAGAGTGTGTGAGCTCCCACTGTGTGCCAGGCACCCCATGTAAATTATTACATTTATTCCTCTCACCCTCCCAGAAAGTGGCTCTTATTTTCCCATATCACAGATGAGAAAACTGAGGCTCAGAGTGGTAAAGGAATTGCTCAAGGCCATAGCAAATCAGCAGCAGAGCTGGGATCTGAGCACAGCCTTGTCTGACTTAAGTGCCTGGCACCATGTCTGGCATGCAGTAGGTGCTCAATGGGTGTCTGAGCTCCCTCCCCAAAAGCCCCTTCCCAATCCAGGGGCCCCTTTAGGGCACTGACATGGTTCTATGTTTAATATCAGAGACAGGGAGTGTTTCCTCTCTTTGAAAATTACCCTTTGAAACCAGAGATTTGCTGGCTTCTCTGAGGACACCCAGAAGATCCCCAGCAGGGCTGAGACCTATCAGGGTGAGGGATGCAGGCCTTGAGGACCTGGTCCTTTCTTCTGGCCCCCCCTCTTCACAACTTTGGAATCTGGAACCCATCTCTTGCTTTCTCGGGGCCTCAGTTTCTCTCTCCATACAGTTACAGGGGCTTGGACTGGATGGTTTTTGTTTTAATAATAACAGTAACAGCTGGTACTCACTGAGCATTTGCTGTAGGCTTGCCCAGCACTGAGCTCTCTACATGTGGTATTATCCTACTTCCTCCTACAAAGGTGTGATTTATCATCCCACTTTTAAAAAACTTTTTTATTATGGAAAATTTCAAACATACACAAAGTGGAAGGAGTAGTGTAATAAATCCCCATGAATCCCTCAATTAGCTTCAAGAATTATCAATACATATCATCCCATTTTATAGACAAGAAAACTGATCCCAAATGGTTAAGTGACTTGAGACCAATACACCCCAAAGCTTGTCTCTTTGTCACCACAAGCCCCTTTCCATGAAGTGGGAGACCCCTCTGTGAGCCCTAATAATGGTCATCTCCCCTCTGTCCACATTCACACTGAGAGTGGATCTGTTCCTGAGTGCAGAGTATGAGGGGGAGAAGGAACAAGGTCACTGAGTTGCCAAGGGGTTGGGGAAGTCACCAAAGGAGGGGGCCTGGTGTAAAACAAAATTACCCACCACCCAGTTCTACAAGGCTCAAGTCATTAGCCACTGCAGTCGCTGACCTGCAGGACACCCTGAAAGGAATTCAAGACAAAGAACAGGATGAGGTACTCTGTGCTTTGGAAAAATAGGCAAAACAGGCCCTTAGATAGATATATTTCCAGAAGAATTTTTTATGAACCTAGATTCTTGCATCTTCCCATACTGAGAAAAGCACTAAAATCCTTAACTGAGATATCTGTTCCTCGTGATTAGCAGTGACCTTCTACCGAGATGTGTGCTGGATTGCACATGCTCCTTAGCTAAAATCACATATATACTGGCCTCTCCCCCCGCCTCTTCGGGGTGGTTCCTCAGAGCTCTCTGAGAGGCTGTCTCCCAGGCTGTCGTCCCCAGTAAGATCCCTGAGTAAAACTGAAACTAACAGCTCTCACGTTGTACGCTTTCTTCGGTTGACACCAGGTGGGCGTCCTCAACATCCAGCGCTGACTGCGGAGCGGCACCCCTCCTCCGTCCCTCCTCCATCCCCGTCTCGCAGGGATGCTAGCAGGGCTGTGCCCACCTTCTGTCCTGCAGGCCTGCGCAGCTCAATAGACACAATGAAACAGTGGGAGACGGTGTCCTGGGCAGATCTGCCCTAGAAAGTGAATCCGTGTGCGGGGCCAGATGGCGCGCCCCCTCCTGCTGAGTCATGGGGTCTCCTGCAGGGGAAGCAGAGGGTTCTGTCCCCTCAGGCACCATCAGCACAGACAGGACTGTCACCTTCTGGTTGTTCATCCCTGCTCCTGCTGGCGGGGAGGGTGGGTGGCTGAGAGAGAAGGCTCTTTGGGGAGGCTGGCTGGGTTCTAATTGGGCTCCACAATTTGCCACCTGTGGGGCCTTGGACAAGTCACTGCTCACCTCTGACCTGCTCATCTGTAAAATGGGGGCATCGGCAGTTGTATTGGGAGGGTTCAGGGGGATAATAGCTGTGCGAAGCACCTTGTTCTCTACCTGGCACAGGTAGTGAGCCGAGTGTCAGCTAATAGGATTACCAGCCAGCCAACCCACCAGATACCTTCCAAACTGGCCTAGCTCCAGGCCCCTCATGCAGCAATGCCTGGGGCAAGTTCAATGGGTGGGGGGGGGGCAACCTCATTCCCTGGGCCCTCCTTGGTGCCAGGCATTGGGGTTGGGGAGGGGGCTCTCACACTGCCATTTCATCCCCACCACAGCCCTATGAAATGGGCGTCACCATCTTCCTTTTACATATAAAGGGTCAAAGCCTTGGGGAGGATCACAGAGTGTGGAGGGGAGTGAATGTCAGAGCTTCGCTCCCAGATTTGTCACCCCAGGGCTTTCTCTGTCGATGACATTCTCAGGGCTGCCAGGGAATCACATCTGACATTGATGGGGCTCTGACTCTGCTGAATGCCCGTCCTGTGGGTAACTGACCCCTCACAACCAGCCTATGAGGGGTACCGTTATCTCCCCATTTTACAGATGAGGACATTGAGGCTCAAGAGGTTACGTGGCTTGCCCATGACGTGGCTGCTCAGGGTCAGAGCCAAGATGTGAACTGGTGCATCTGACTCCAGAGCCCGTCTACCCCTCTAGGCCTCCAGAGAGCAACCATCCCACAGCAAGCACCACCCCCCGCTCCCCCCAAACTCCCAGCATCCTGGAGACCACAGGCAGTAGAGGATCAGCCACTGAGTCCCTGGGACAGAACTCTAACCTGGGTCTGTCTGACCCTGGGCAGAGACCTTAACCCCAGTGACCCCAGCCCCCAGAGATCAAGCCTTGGGCAGGCCTGACCAGGGCCTGGGCCTGAGCCTGAGACCAGGGCAGAGCCAAGGCTGGCTCCTGCTGGCTCCTGTCTGACCACAGGACCTTTACCTGGACAGGGCTGTCTTGTCACTCCCATCTTGGCCTCCTGTTTACCGCCCCAGAGGGGTCTGGGCACAGACTGAGCACTGGGGCCAGAGACCCGTGTGAGCCTGGACAAGTCACGGAGCCCCCATGCAGGGCCAGTAAGCCCCTCCCCACGGGATTGTGGGATGTGAATGAACGTGCCTCACTGAACTCCTCAGCAGGTGGATTAGTGATTCCGCCCTGCTGGACTGTAGTGAGGTCCAGATCCCACACTGCATGTGGGGAGCCTGGCCAGGGCCTGGCACTTATTCTGGGGTAACAAAGTGGGTCACTCTGTCCTCTTGCTTGGCCTGGGTCCCTACCCTGGGCCCAGACTAGGGAGACCCTCGTGGCCTTTTCTCTACTTGGTCCTGGCTCCTGTGTCCTTGAGTTTCACTTTTACCTGAACACCAAGGTGAGGTGGACTCTGGCCTCTTGGACCATCCAGGACATGGGGGTAACTGAGGTAGGGAGGAGGGGTGCAGGGTGCTGCGGGCAGCATGGCTTCGGGGCTGTGCCCACCCCTCCCCCTCATCACCCCGCCCCTCCCTCGCCCCCCGGCCTTCTCCCTTCTGTTTTTCAGTCCCCAGGGTGCTGTGGAGTCTCTCTCCACTTCGGAACTTCCTGCTCCCTCCGCTTGAAACTTGCTCCCTTCACCTCCACCTGCCTTCCCAAAGGCGCCTTCTCTGGGCTCCACAGCCATTTGCCTCGCCACCCCCCATCACAGCACTTACACATTTTGTGTCCCTGCTGGTCCATTCCCCTGCCTTGCCCACTATACTGGGGACAGAGACCGCGGCTGTGTCACAGTTGCATCCTCGGAAGCCAGCCCAGGGTAAGATGAATGAATGAATGGATGGATGAAAAAAGCCACCATGGCTATCTTCCAGTAAATATTTCATGAAAGAAGGAACCGCCATGATCATTCCTTCAAATATTTAGAGCGCTGCCATGGGAAAAGAGGATTCAGGCTGGGTGGCCCAGCAGTTGTGCCTGGGATGGAAGAATAAGGCCACAGGGACAGCTTTCAGGTGAGTCTAGGGAAAGGCTTTCTAACAGTCAGGACTGCCTCCCTGTGGTGGGTGACTTAGGGGAGTGAGTGTCCCGTCGCAGGAGGTATGTAAGCGAGGCCCGGTCATGAGGCCTGGTGGCAGTGCCCTGAGAGGTATTTCAGTATTGGACTTGGCAACCACAGCCCACTTCCTGGGATGATGCAGAACATCTGTGGGGAGGTCCCCGTTCCCCTGACCTTCTGGTGGGGAGGACATAGGGGAACATCTCCCTGGAGGCTGTAGAGAGCTGAAGGGGGTGCATAGCTCCAGTGGCCTGGTGAGCGCCAGACATTTGGCTCCCAAGGTTGAGGTCGGGGAGGGGCAGGGCCGAGGGCCGTCACAGCCTCTGGGTGGGAGGGGAACAGGGAGGTGGGAGTGCAGAGGGGCCTAAGAGAAGGAGAAGGCCTGGATCCAGGGACCCAGCCTGTGCTGGGTCAGAGAAACCCTGGGTGTGAGTCCTGACCAGCCCTGGCACTACCCTTGCTGCTGCCCTTGCACTCACCACTGTCACTCTTTCAGCCTGAGCTCCCCTGTTTGTCAAAGGAGAGTTGGATTCAGTCCTCCCCAGGAGCCAAGAGGACCAGCTGCTGCTGTGTGCCCTTGGGCAGGTAGCTTGACCTTTCTGACCCTTTGCTTCTTTGTCAAGAAAGATGAGATAATGGCAGTTGCCCTCCCCCATCCGCAGGGGCATTCTGGGACCCAAGTCGAACCTGCGAATGGGATGTCCTTCATTCATTCTGTCAGTCTTCGTTGTGCACCTCCTATGTGCTTTGAAAAGTCTGAACTATCATCCCCATTCCAGCTACGGTGTGTGTTTATGTATGCTGAAGTGACTCCACTTTGCCTCCCTGTGCAATGGGTCCATGACCCCCGCTCCCTCCTGTAGCTGAAGGTTGTCCCCCACCCTTCCCACCACTTAATCTGCAGCATTAGGATGAGGACTCGTGCTCTGAGAGCAGACACAGCTTCCTGGGAGTGGTGTCCTTGGTGCTGTTCAGGGAGCACAGGCCCGAGTTCTCATTAAATTCTTCACTCCAGCCTCTGTATTCCAAGAGGCCTCAGGAAAACCATACTTCATGAATGAAACATCAAAACGTTTATAAGAAATAAACAACTGAAAGCAGTCCTGGTTTTCTGGATGAGGTGACGGCTGCATCAGAAGGGTCCTGATCCCTCTGGGTGCTTCCCTCGGGAAGCACAGCCCAGATTCTACCCAATAAATCTTTCCCTGAACGAGGGGCATCGTAAGAGCCACGTTTACTGAACACCTATTGTGCGATGGTTCACGGGACCCCAGGGGCGGTGCTGTGATCACCCCTACTTACAGAAGGGGAGCTGAATTACCAGAGCTGGGGGGCGGTTGGGGTGGTGGTGGAGTGAAGATGGGGCAGAAAAGGGGTCAGGGAGGAGGGAGGGCGCCAGGCAAAGACAGGGATTCACAGTTTATTTTCCTTCTTTGTCTCTTTCTCATTCTGTCTCTGTCTCTGTGTGCTGTCTTCTCTCTCACTCTCTCTTTCATCTTTCTGTCTCTGTCTCATGCACACACACAGGCACACACACACTCCCACACACACCATCTTCCCCGCTGGCTTCTGGCCTCTCTCCCGGCTCCTTCCCACTGCCTGGGCGCCTGGCCCTTCTCTGGGCAGCGGCTCAGTGGCTGGTAGTGCTCCGGTGTCTGTCTGGCTCCGGTCCAGGCACAGAAGCAAAGCAGGAACCCCTGAGTGTGGGGAGAAGGGGGCAGAGAGCCAGGACCCAGCAGGAGGGTCTGCGCCTGAACCTGGCGGAAAGGTTTGGTTTTCAAAGATTAGGAATGCTGAATGTTTTACTTTTAAATGTTTTCTTGTTCCTTTTCACTGGCTGGTACCTCCTCCCTTTCACGGAAAGACATTCCGTCAAGAGCAAAGAGGTGATGGAAGAGCGTATCAACCCCCACCGGCCGTGATCGCATTTCATCCTCCCGTGGCCAGTGAGGTCGGGTCCTTGTTCCCATTTGCAGCCAAAGAAACGAAGGCTCAGAGGTGGGGTGTGAATTGTTTGAGGCCACAGGTTCATTCCACTAGAAAGTGACCTAGACTTGCCTGACCCCAGGCCCTCCTCTTTCCCTTCTGTCCCGTGACAGCTCTGAAATAAACTCTGTCTTTTTGATTTTTTGATGGTGATAATCTGCAAAGTGCATTGGGAAGGTCTGGGTGGGAGGCAGGGAGGTACTGGCCAGCACATGGAATGAAGCTGGTCCCTGCTGTGGTTACTTCCTGAAGGCAGTGGTGACCAGCTCCGGGGCTGATAACCTTCCTGAGGACAAGAGGCAAGATGAAGCATTGACATCTGACTTCCCTGGGCTCAGCCAGAGCTGCCTCCAGTCTCCTGGAAGGTGATCAAACTCTGGAACTTTCTCTTACCCAGAAAGCCCTGGCCACTCCCTTTACTAAGAGCAGGAAATCCCTGAATCTCTCAGTGACTTTCCTTCTCAGGGCTCGTGGAGTCTTCAAGCTGCTCCTGGTACAGCACTGCTTGATGCAGAACCTGCTTCCCCACCCATGGGTGAGCCAGCAGTCATCAGGCTCCCCAGTGCCAGGTGCTGGCTGCTCCACGCGCCGCAGGACTGGGGGCTCCAGAGGCCGGGCTGAGTGTGGTTCACTCCCCATAGGGATGCTCTGGGTGGCTCTGGGGACTGTGGGGAAGGGGCTGATGGGGGACAGTCCTCGTCCTCCTGTGGAATCCACAGCTGATTCCCCCCAGCTTCCCCTGAGCCTCCTTCTAGGGTCTCACCGGGCAAATGCACAAAAAACCCAGATCAGGGCTAATAAGGGCTATCACATGTGTCACCATGAGGGTTCAAGAGCCAGAGTGTCTGGTCCAGTTCTGGCTTGGCCATTACTAGCCCTGTGACCTTGGACAAGTTACCTAGCTTCTTTCTGCCTCAGTTTCCTCATCTGTAAAATGGGGGTAATGGTTTCTTTTTCACAGGCTTGTTGGGAGCAGTGTATAAATTCCTGCTTGTGAATTACTTAAAGCAGTGCCCAGTACTTAGGTGGTAAATGCCCACTAATCAACAGTTGTTGTTATTATTATTTGGCACTGTTTTTTTAATCTTTGAATTTTTTCATTGTTGTAAAATACACATAATGTAGAATTTACCATATTAATCATTTTAAGTGTATAGTTCAGTGGTATTAAATGCATTCTTAATGTTGTGCACCCCTTACCACCATCCATCCCCACAACTCTATCTTGTAAAACTGAAACTCCATCCCCATTAAACGACATCTCCCCATTCCTCCCTCCCCGCAGCCGCTGGGGACCCCGTTCTACTTTGTGTCTCTATGATTTGACTACTTGAAGTATCTCATCTAAGTGGAATCATACAGGTTTGTCTTTCTGCGACTGGCTTATCTTTCTTAGCATAATGTCCTCAAGGTTCATCCGTGTTGTAGCATGTGTCAGGTTTTCCTTCCTTTTTCAGGCTGAATGATATTCCACTGTAGGGATAGACCACATTTTGCTCATGCATTCACCGGCCAGTGGCCAGTCGGGCTGCGTTTTGGCTGTTGTGTGTAATGCTGCCGTGGGAGTGCAGAGAGCTCTTCCAGACCCTGCTTCCAATTCTCCTATGGCACCGCTTTCTGCAGCACAGGTTGTGGGATGACAGCTACAGGAAGGAGCAGCTAGAGCTTCTGGTTTTCATCTCTAACACGTCTAAGTTTAGGGCTTGGAGCAGGAGAGGACATCACCATCTGGAGGGACAGACTCAGTTCTCTGCATCCTACTGAGCCATGCTGAAATGTTTCCATTGCATCTGGGGAGCAGGGATGAGGATGGTGCCAGATGGGGCCCCCAGGGATGAGGGAGGGAGGCGGAGGGGCACAGAGAAGAGGCGGCAGGTAGCTGGGCAGAGGGGCCCCGTCCAGTCCGCACACCTTCCTCCCATCGAGTGGACCAGCCTGCAGCGGCTCCCACAACCTGGGTCACTGGAAAGAACACTGGGGTCCAGCATGTCCCTCATTTTACAGATGAGACGTCCGATGTGAGTGCTTTTTTACACACCACCAAGCAATTAACTCAGTTCCGACACTATCTCCCTGGAAGTAGCATCAGATCCCACAGGTGAAGGGTTCGTGCCTACGACTCCCTGCCCACCTCACTTCAGATGCCAATTGCAAGTCCAGGTTGTCACCTGTGCTTCTGACCAACCGCCTATAGATGGGAACCAAGACCCCCTCCTCAGATTTAATTTATTTGTTAGAGCGGCTCACAGGACCCAGAGAAACATTTTATTCACTAGATTACCCATTTATTGTAAACAGATATAACTCAGAAATGGCCAGATAGAAGAGGTACATAGGGCAAGGTGCGGGAAGAGACTTCATTACATAGGAACGGTGGATTACATCATTGGCCATTGGTGATTGAACTGAAAGTCTAGCCCCTTTCCCCTCCCTAGAGGTTGGTGGGGGCTGGGGGAGGGGAGGGACTGAAAATTCTAACCCTCCAATCGCCTGGTTGGTTCCCCTGGCAACCAGTCCCCATTCTGAGGTTAACCTAGGTGCTTTCCAAAAGTCACCTCCTTCATACAACAAAAGGCACCTTTATTGCTCTCAAAGCTTAGGAAATTCCAAGAGTTTTAGGAGCTGTGCCAGGAACAGTGCATGAAGACTAAATATATATTTCTTATAAATCACAGTATCTCAGGCTCCAAAGAGGAAGACGCTTGTCCAAGGTTATGCAGCAAATCATCATACAGGCTGGGCTGAGGCCTGTGAAAGAAAAATAAAAATGGAGTTAGTATTGCTAAGACAATTCTCTAAAATGAAGCCAGGAGACCATTGAGCAAGTGTGACCTATGCACGGCTCAGTCTGGAGGGAATCTGACCTTTTGACCACTTATCCTCCTAATGAAGGCATCCAGAACATCTGCCAGAAACTCAAGAAAATTAGGGGACCCTTACCCTAAAACAACTCGTGACAGCCCTCACTTAAGGACAAATATTTCTTTTCTTGTGTCAGAGTACAGCCTTGAGGCATTTTCCTTAATAAGCCCTTGACTCTTTCTCTTCCCCAGAACATTCTTTCGGTTTTAACTCAATCTCTGTCTCCCAAATTGCAGTTCTTAAGACCCTAAATAAACTCTTTTCTTTTCTTTTTTTTTTAGATGGTTAATATATATATTTTAAAAGTAATTAATTAATTAATTATTGGCTGCGTTGGGTCTCGGTTGCTGCACGCAGGTTTTCTCTAGTTGCAATGAGCAGGGGCTACTCTTCGTTGCGGTGTGCGGCCTTCTCATTGCGGTGGCTTCTTTTGTTAGGGAGCACGGGCTCTAGGCACATGGGCTTCAGTAGTTGTGGCGCATGGGCTTCAGTAGTTGTGGCTCGCGGGCTCCAGAGCGCAGGCTCAGTAGTTGTGGCACGTGGGCTTAGTTGCCCTGCAGCATGTGGGATCTTCCCGGACCAGGGCTCCAACCCGTGTCGCCTGCCTTGGCAGACAGATTCTTAACCACTGCACCACCAGGGAAGTCCTAAGCTCTTTTCTTATTTGCAGCCTCCTGCCTTTTTTTGGTTGCCAGGCCTCAGGCTTCCGACCTCCTGTCCAGTGTTCTTTCTGTTCAGAGAGTCAGAGAGACAGGAAGCTGGGTGGGGCAGGGCTGACCCCAGGGCTCCTCAGAGGTCTGTGGGGGGAGCTTCCTTCTGAGCTGGCCCTTGTCTGCTCACTCTCACCACGCTGAGTGGGTGGATTACCCCTGAGTGACAGTTCCAAACCCCCTCCTCAGGTTCCCGGAGGCCCAGAGAGGGTCAGGCTGGCCTCAGAAGGCACAGCATGGAAGCAGCAGTGCGGGGACTTATCCCTCAGCTGATCCTTTCATTTAAAATCTTACCTAGAGCTTTGGAGCAGAAGCCAATTTTATCTCAGCTTTTGTGTTTTGCATAAACCATGCCCACACACCCATCGTCTTGGAATTATTCTCACACCTATCTTTGTCTACTGGGCCTCAAGAGGCGCCACGGCCTCACCTCCCACCAGCAAGCGCCTCACATTGGCCACGGTGTGGCACAAAGTGCCTGTACTATTTATTTCCTAATAAAAAGACAGCCTGGGTGGCCCACTGGGAGGTTAAAGCAGAGATTTACTACGAGATGATTAACCATAAAACCACAGGTTAAATCAATATTAGACAAGGAGGGGGAGGGGAAAGTTAGCAGAGTGGGGTCACATTCGCACAGGTAACTGGGATTACTGTTGTCTCCAGGATTCCGCCCAGAGACAGCTGAGAGCGGGGCCTGGGCCTGATTCGGGCCCCTCTCGCTGTGTGACTCCAGGCATGTGCCTTCCACTCTCTGGACCTCAGATTCCCCGTTTATCTATATAATACTGAGACTGGACCAGGAGCTTCTTGCTTGGTGCAAGTGAAAAGAACATGGTCTTTGACACCAGATGGGCTGGGGCTTGGAGTCCAGTGTTGCTGTGTCCTGCCGTGGCCTTCAGCAGGCTGAGTTTCCTCCCCCTGGGGAGAGTGGTGATAAAGGTGATGACAAAAACAGTGATAGCAAACATTTACGGAGGGCTTACCCACACTTAGAGAAACACCATTCGTTCTAAGCCTTTCACACGTTTTGAATTGCTGAATCCTCACAACAACGGTGTCGGTACCATCGTTTTCTCCATCTTGCGGAGGGGGTGGGTTTCCCAGCGAGGTTCCGTGGCACCGCAGGGAGCAGATGCCTGGCGACTTGGTTTGGTCCTGCTGTGGGCTGTTTTCTGCCAGCCTCAGCCTGTGGGGCCTCAGCAAACTCTTCACCAAACTTCAGTGGCTCCAGCCACACCCTCTCCAATGAGGTCTGAATCACAGCACTGGTGGGCAGCAGGAGTGGTTCTTTCAAATTAGTTTACTCCTTGAGTACCCTGCCTCAACTCCGTAGATCAGCTATTTCTGTTAGAGTTCTCTTCACATCTTAGCAGTTCATCCCATTACTAGCCAGTCATCCTTTACATTAAATTTTCCTGATAAAATTCTGTGATCCTATTTTCTGTTTAGGTCCTGACTGATATAGAATCGGTACTGGAACAGGTCTCAGGATATGGACCAGCAAAGATGTTATTTTTTTAAACAACCCTTTACAAATGTAAAACTATTTTTAGCTCATGGGCCATACAAAGATAGGCCATGGGCCAGACGTGGCACCCGGGACATGGCTTGCCAATCCCTGTACTAGAGTGACTGTCTACTGGAGAAAAGGAAAGACTCAGACCTTTTAGGAATTTCGGATACTGGCTATGAATTGATGCTAAATCCTGGGGACCCAACATGCCACTGTGCTCCACTAGTCAAAGTGGGGATTTACAACCACCAGGTGATAGATGGGGTCTTATTTCAAGCTCATCTCACAGTGGGCCAAGTCTGTTATTTCCCTAGTTTCCGAAAGTATAATTGGAATAGACATACATAGCAACTGGTAGAATTCCCACTTTGGTTCTCTGGCCCAGGAAGGGTTAAGAAGAAGTTCTGGAACTTTCCCTCCCTAGAAAGGTAATAAACCCAAAGTGATAATGTTTCTTGTAGGAGGCAGTGGTGGTGCAGATTGCAGATTAATGCCACCATCAAAAACAAAACACTAATTCAAAAAGACACATGAACCCCAATGTTCATAGAAGCATTATTTACAATGGCCAAGATATGTAAACAACCTAAGTATCTATCAACAGATGAATGGATAAAGAAGGTGCAGTATATATTATATATACAATGGAATACTATTCAGCCTCAAAAGAGAATGAAGTTTTGCCATTTGCAGCAACATGGATGGACTTGGAGGGCATTATGCTAAGTGAAATAAGTCAGACAGAGAAAGACAAATACTGTATGATATCACTTATATGTGGAATCAAAAAATACAGCAAACTAGTGAACATAACAAAAAAAGAAGCAGGCTCACAGATAAAGAGAACTAACTAGTGGTTACCAGTGGGGGGAGGGGCAATATAGGGGTTGGGGAGTGGGAGGTACAAACTATTGGGTGCAAGATAGGCTCAAGGATGTATTGTGCAACACGAGAAATATAGCCAATATTTTGTAATAACTAAATGGAAAGTAACTTTTCAAAATTGTATAAAAAATAAAAAATAAACAAGCAAAGAAACAAACAAAAAACCCCCCAAAACTCTACGCACAAGAAGTTAAAAAAACTTGAAAGAAACAGGGGTGCTTCTAAATAGGTGTGTTAACTAATCTGATCAACTTGTTCAGAAGTTAGATGGATCTTGGAAAATGACTGTGAATTATTGTAAACGTAGTCAGGTAGTTTTTCCAATTGCAGCTGTTTTCCCAGATGTATTATTTTTGCTAGAGCAAATCGACATGGCCCCTGGCAATTAGAATACAATTATTGGCTTTGCTGATGGCTTTTTCTCTATACCAGTTTTGCAAGGTCCACCAGAAGCAGTTTTCTTTGACCTGGCTGGGCCAACAGTATACTGTCAGAATATTGCCTAAGGGGTATGGCGAGTCTACTGTGGCTCATAACGTAGTCTTGGCTGTCTTGACATTCCACAAAGCATCACACGGATTCACTTCCATCTAACAGCAAGATCATCTATAAAGCTGCCACTTTTGAGTGGGAACCTAGGAAGAGAAGTCTCTGCAGTAATTCTAGGCTACAGTGCATGTTGCTCTATCCCTTTGGCCTTATGATACAACAGATCCAATAATATTTAAAGTATCTGTGGCAAAAAGGGATGCAATTTGGAGCCTCTGGGCAGTACCAATTGAAGAATCACGGTGCAGATCCTTCGCCCTTTGCAGCAAATCTCTGCCTAGCACCGGGGGGCCTCTCCTGACTCCCTCTTGTGTGTGAGTGCCCTGTGGGTGCGGGTGCAAAGGCCAGGGCCAGGGAGTTTGTGCTACCAGGACAGGGTCACATAGCCTTTAGGAGCACTGTGTTCTTTGAGTCCCAGCTCTGTCACTCACTGGCTGTGTGTCCTTATACAGCTTACGTCATCTCTGTGCCCACACCTCCTCATCTGTAGAGTGGGCCTAGGATATCTACACTGCAGGGTCGTTTGAGGATTACCATCATCAAGCTTCGCTCTGTGCAGGCACTGTTCTAAGTGCTCAACATTCCTTGCAAGGGCCTTATGAGGGAGGTACTATTATTATCCCCACTTTCAGGTGGGGACACTGGACATAGAGCAGTTAGATAACTTTCCCTGGGTTCAAGCTGGTGAGTGGAAGAGCTGGTCCTTGAGTCCAAATTGGATGAATCTAGAATCTTAGATCTTAAACACTAGGCTATAAAATGTCCATATAGAACCGAGTATGGAGCCTGGAACACCCTACACCAGTGTTTCTCCAAGGGTGGTCTGCATGCACTCGACCTGCTAGAAGCACCTGGGTGAGGGGGTATGCTGTGTATAAAATACAGATTCCCTGGCTCCATCCCCATCTCTACTAAGTCAGAGTCTCTGGGTCAGGCCTGGGATCGTGCATTTTAACAGACACACCCACCCCTGGGTGGTTCTTCAGCAATCTAAAGACTGAGAGCCAGGGACGAAGAGTGAAATACAGTCGATTCCATCTTCATTGCAAGCATCTTCAGTTGAAGAGCTGCAATTCTGGGCCCTGGAATAAGCCCAGCAGCAAACAAACTGCAGGACCTTGGACAGGTCACCCATGCTGTCTTATCTCAGTTTTCCTGTCTGTATAGTGGGGATCCTGGTCCCCACACTGCCCACCTCTCGCAACACGTGAGAGCATGAAGGTGACAGTGACTGCAGATGGCCTTTGGTAACAAGGCAGGCACTAGAGTCACTCTGACCCTGGTCTAATGCCGGCTCTGCTGCTGTTGATGTGACCTGACACGGTTCTGTCCCTCCTGAGCCTCCATTCCTCATCCTTAAAAAGGAGATAGTGAGATAATAATCCCTTCTCCACCCTGGTTATGATGAGGTTTAATGAGACAGCAGGTACAAGAGCACAGGTAAGATAAATCCCCCATCCCTCCATACATAGAAATTATTATGCATTTTATCCGCTCTAGTTTCTAAAATCTCCAGGGATAACCAAAACCCACAGGCGACTCTCACTCTAGAGTTTTTGCAGAGGCTTCGACTGAGTCAGGATGGGATCTTATCTCTCCTTTCTCCCAAGTCAGAGCAGGGTGGGGCGCTGAAGACCCGTCCAGGTGCAGGCAGGGCAGAAGCCACAGCTGAACAGAAACAGCACCTGTGACTTATCACGGTGGCGCAGCACCTGAGTGAGCTGCACTCGGTCTCATTTTCAACCTGTGTCCCATAGTGAAGTGAAGGCGGAAACCTATCCCTTCTGCTCCACACCTCACCTCAGCCTGACCCCAGCCCCGAAGACCGGGAGCCTGGTGGTCTGTGCTCCCATGTTCCCTGATCACAGGCCGTGGAGAAGGGGTGGAGATAGAGTTCACTGCAAGTGCCAGGACCCCAGCTCTGCTCTCCAGGATGGAAACAAGAGAGATGACTGAGGTGGGCTGCCTTCTTTCCCCCAAGATGGTCTTTGGAAGCACAAAGAGGGAACAGCTCAGAGAGGCCATGGCTGGAGACACACTGTAGGCTTACCGACCAGCCAGCTGTCCCCTCCACTCTCCCCAGCCTCACCTAAGCAGGAGTGAGCCCTGGATGGCCAGGTTCTGGGGCTTTGCCTGTGAAGGTTGAGTCTGAGAAACCTTCTGGAGAGGAGGGAGCACCTGGGCTTTGGAGCAGGGCACCCCTGAGATGGCACCCCTGCTCCAGGATTCTGACATGGAGTGGGGCTCTGGGGGGTTGGGCAGAGCTCTTGCCTTAAAGCTGCATTTACCCTAGGCAATACTTTTATTTAAGGAGGCTTGTGGGGGATGATGGAGATTATCCAGGTGTTCTAAGCCTTAAATCAGGCCTTGGTGGCCACTGCATTGGCATCCTGACTCTACCAGATCCTAGCTGTGTAACCTCAGCCCTGTCACTTCACCTCTCTGATCCTTAACTTTCTCATCTGCCAAATGGGGCCAGCAATGTCCACTTCACAGACTTGTTGTAGCGCCAGGCCCGTGGTGGTCACCCGACGGTGGCCAGTCACAGCCATCACAGCCTTGGCTGCAGCTGCCCCCAGGGCCCACCCAGCGCCCTCTGGGCAGGAAAGAGGCCGGCAGCAAGGCTGCAAAGATGCAGGTAACACCTGCCTTTCTGGAAAGTTCTGACCTGGGTACCAATCTTTATACAGACCCAGCCCTGACCTCCCTGGAATGATCGATTGTCCACCACACCTGTTTCTGATTACCTGGTGGGCAGGAGCACGTGACTCCCCTGGGTCTGGGTCTGGGTCGGTAGAGGAAAACACCAAGTGCAGGACAGGCTCTTAACTAATGTTTGCTTTGAGATGATTCTGACAGTAACGCACGTCTCTTGAGGAAAACACCAAAAAGATGTAAGGAAGAAAGTAGCAGGTACCCATGATCCCACTCCTCAGAGGTGACCACTGTTCATACTATGGCATATTTCAAGTTTCCTTTTATGTATATGACTATAAATCACATTAAATTTCTGTCTGTCTGTTATCCCTGTGGATGAAAATGGCTCTGAAGTTTTTCACCAAATATGGAGGCTTCGTTTGGATGGTCTGACTTGAAAGCAATGAGGTCACCTCAAAATGCACTGGGGTGTTCTGCCTATGTTTTCCTCTAAGAGTTTGATAGTGTCTGGCCTTACATTTAGGTCTTTAATCCATTTTGAGTTTATAGGCAGAACACTCTATGACATAAATCACAGCAAGATCCTTTTTGACCCAGCTCCTAGAGAAACGGAAATAAAAACAAAAATAAACAAATGGGACCTAATGAATCTTAAAAGCTTTTGCACAGCGAAGGAGACCATAAACAAGACCAAAAGACAACCCTCAGAATGGGAGAAAATATTTGCAAATGAAGCAACTGACAAAGGATTAATCTCCAAAATTTACAAGCAGCTCATGCAGCTCAATAACAAAAAAACAAACAACCCAATCCAAAAATGGGCGGAAGACCTAAATAGACATTTCTCCAAAGAAGATACAGATTGCCAACAAACACATGAAAGAATGTTCAACATCATTAATCATTAGAGAAATGCAAATCAAAACTACAATGAGATATCATCTCACACCAGTCAGAATGGCCATCATCAAAAAATCTAGAAACAATAAATGCTGGAGAGGGTGTGGAGAAAAGGGAACACTCTTGCACTGTTGGTGGGAATGTAAATTGATACAGCCACTATGGAGAACAGTATGGACGTTCTTTAAAAAACTAAAAATAGAACTACCATACGACCCAGCAATCCCACTACTGGGCATATACCCTGAGAAAACCATAGGTCAAAAAGAGTCATGTACCAAAATGTTCATTGCAGCTCTATTTACAATAGCCAGTACATGGAAGCAACCTAAATGTCCATCATCGGATGAATGGATAAAGAAGATGTGACACATATATACAATGGAATATTACTCAGCCATATAAAGAAACGACATGGAGTTATTTGTAGTGAGGTGGATGGAGTTAGAGTCTGTCATACAGAATGAAGTAAGTCAGAAAGAGAAAAACAAATACAGTATGCTAACACATATATATGGAATCTAAGGGGGGAAAAAAAAAAGGTCATGAAGAACCTAGTGGCAAGACGGGAATAAAGACACAGACCTACTAGAGAATGGACTTGAGGATGTGGGGAGGGGGAAGGGTAAGATGTGACAAAGTGAGAGAGTGGCATGGACATATATACACTACCAAACGTAAAATAGATAGCTAGTGGGAAGCAGCCGCATAGCACAGGGAGATCAGCTCTGTGCTTTGTGACCACCTAGAGGGGTGGGATGGGGAGGGTGGGAGGGAGGGAGATGCAAGAGGGAAGAGATATGGGAACATATGTATATGTATAACTGATTCACTTTGTTATAAAGCAGAAACTAACACACCATTGTAAAGCAATTATACTCCAATAAAGATGTTAAAACAAAATAAAATAAAATCCTTAATTCAGTTAAAAAAAAATGCACTGGGGAACCGCAAAGAAGTTAACAGCCACCAAGCGGTTAAACCAGAGACCAGAGAGGCCTGTGGGGCTGCACTTGGGCGGGTCTGCCGCAAGCATCAAGATGCAGTGGATGCTTCACACATGCCCTCTCCTCTGCCATCCTCCCTCCCACCCCCGGGGTGTGAGTCACAGGGGCAGGTGCACTGATTTCTTTCTTTCTTTCTTTCTTTTTTACATCTTTATTGGAGTATAATTGCTTTACAATGGTGTGTTAGTTTCTGCTGTATAACAAAGTGAATCAGCTATACGTATACTTATGTCCCCATATCCCCTCCCTCTTGCTTCTCCCTCCCACCCTCCCTATCCCACCCCCTAGGTGGTCACAAAGCACCGAGCTGATCTCCCTGTGCTATGCAGCTGCTTCCTGCTAGCTGTTTTACATTTGGTAGTGTATATATGTCCATGCCACTCTCTCACTTCATCCCAGCTTACCCTTCCCCCTCCACGTGTCCTCAAGTCCATTTTCTATGTCTGCATCTTTATTCCTGTCCTGCCCCTAGGTTCCTCAGACCATTTTTTTTTTTCAGATTCCATACATATGTGTTAGCATACGGTATTTGTTTTTCTCTTTCTGACTTACTTCACTCTGTATGACAGACTGTAGGTCCATCCACCTCACTACAAATAACTCCATTTCGTTTCTTTTTATGGCTGAGTAATATTCCATTGTATATATAGGTGCACTGATTTCTGTTTAGCTGCATCTCACCCAGGCAGCCCCACTTGGATGAGTAGCAGCAGGGAGACATTTATCTAACCACAGCTGGTTATTCTCCTGAGCAATGCCCAGGCAGCTGGCTGCTGCCAGGGTGTGTGCATGTGGGTACGTGCCCATCCCCATATATGTGCCCATACCTGTCTGTGTGTGTTTAACTGGTGTCATCCTGCACATACAGCTTCAAATCCTTTTTCCTTTCACTTTTTTTCATAAGTGTTTGCCTACATTACTCAAGGTGTCAGGAAATGAGTTTGGCATCCAAGGGACTGGCCACAGGTGGGAGGGTCAGCATGTCATCTGCACTGTGTGCCAGGTCCTGTCCCAGACACTTTATAGGTGCTACTATCCTCATCCCTATTCTACAGGTGACCAAACTGAGGCCCAGAGAGATTAAATAGCTTCCTGAAGGCCACACAGCCAGGGAGTAGCAGAGCTGGGATTTGAGCCCAGGCTGTCTGGCTGCAGCCATTTCCTATATACTGCACACCTACTGCATACCAGGAACTTATAAATAAACATCATCTTTTATTCATCACAGACTTACTGTGAAGTAAACAGTTGGTGGAAAACATAAAAATCCTAACATGTCCAGAACCTGGTTTCTTTACTAATCAGGAGGGAACAGGGGATGATTATGACATAAGAACCCTGTGAAGCAAGTGCTATTGTTACCAACCCCATCCTGCAGAGGAGAAGACTGAGACTCAGAGAGGTTAAAGACTTTGCTGAGTCTTTTCAACAAATGATGCTGGAATGAGCGGACATTCATATGCAAAAAGTAAACCTCCATCTAAATGTCACACTTTATACAAAATCAACTCAAGACAGATCATAGATCCAAATGTAAAAAGAATAATGAAACTCTTAGAAGAAAACATAGGAGAAAATATTCATGCCTTGGATTTAGGCAAAGTGTTTTTACATGCAGCACCAAAACATGATCCACAAAATAAAAAGTTGATAAATGATAGTTCATCAAAATGAAAAAAGTTGCTGTGCAAAAAGCACTCTAAAGAGAATGAAAAGACAGGCCACAGACTGGAAGAAAATATCTGAAATCACATAGCCAACAAAAGATTTGTATCTAGAATATGTAAAAAGCTCACAAAACTCAGCAGTAAGAATACACAACTAGAAAATGGACAAAAGACTTGAATAGACCTCAAAGAGAATGTACAGGTGGGAAGCTGTTCTGTACCATTAGCCATTGAGGAAATGAGAATTAAAGCCACAATGACATACCATTGCATACATATTAGAATGGCTAAAATAAAAATACTGACAATAACAAGTGTTGACAAGGATGTGGAACAACTGGGAAGGATGTATGAACAACTCTCACACATTTGTCAATGGGAATGCAAAATGGTGTAGTGGAAAACACTTCGGTAGTTTCTTTTTTTTTTTTTTTAAACATCTTTATTGAAGTATAATTGCCTTACAATGGTGTGTTAGCTTCTGCTTTATAACAAAGTGAATCAGTTATACATATACAATATGTTCCCATTTCTCTTCCCTCTTGCATCTCCCTCCCTCCCACCCTCCCCATCCCACCCCTCTAGGTGGTCACAAAGCACCGAGCTGATATCCCTGTGCTATGTGGCTACTTCCCACTAGCTATCTATTTTACATTTGGTAGTGGATATATGTCCATGACACTCTCTTACCCTGTCACATCTCACCCCACCCCCTCCCCATATCCTCAAGTCCATTCTCTAGTAGGTCTGTGTCTTTATTCCCGTCTTGCCACTAGGTTCTTCATGGCCTTTTTTTTTTCCCTTAGATTCCGTATATATGTGTTAGCATACTGTATTTGTTTTTCTCTTTCTGACTTACTTCACTCTGTATGACAGACTCTAACTCCATCCACCTCATTACAAATACCTCCATTTCATTTCTTTTTATGGCTGAGTAATATTCCATTGTATATATGTGTCACATCTTCTTTATCCATTCATCTGTCGATGGACATTTAGGTTGCTTCCATGTCCTGGCTATTGTAAATAGAGCTGCAATGAACATTTTGGTACATGACTCTTTTTGACCTATGGTTTTCTCAGGGTATATGCCCAGTAGTGGGATTGCTGGGTCGTATGGTAGTTCTATTTGTAGTTTTTTAAGGAACCTCCATACTGTTCTCCATAGTGGCTGTATCAATTTACATTCCCACCAACAGTGCAAGAGTGTTCCCTTTTCTCCACACCCTCTCCAGCATTTATTGTTTCTAGATTTTTTGATGATGGCCATTCTGACTGGTGTGAGATGATATTTCATTGTAGTTTTGATTTGCATTTCTCTAATGATTAATGATATTGAGCATTCTTTCATGTGTCTGTAGGCCATCTGTATATCTTCTTTGGAGAAATGTCTATTTAGGTCTTCTGCCCATTTTTGGATTGGGTTGTTTGTTTTTTTGTTATTGAGCTGCATGAGCTGCTTGTAAATCTTGGAGATTAATCCTTTGTCAGTTGCTTCATTTGCCAATATTTTCTCCCATTCTGATGGTTGTCTTTTGGTCTTGTTTATGGTTTCCTTTGCTGTGCAAAAGCTTTTAAGTTTCATTAGGTCCCATTTGTTTATTTGTGTTCTTATTTCCATTTCTCTGGGAGCTGGGTCAAAAAGAATCTTGCTGTGATGTATGTCATAGAGTGTTCTGCCTATGTTTTCCTCTAAGAGTTTGATAGTGTCTGCCCTTACACTTAGGTCTTTAATCCATTTTGAGTTTATTTTTGTGCATGGTGTCAGGGAGTGTTCTAATTTCATACTTTTACATGTACCTGTCCAATTTTCCCAGCACCATTTATTGAAGAGGCTGTCTTTTCTCCACTGTATATGCTTGCCTCCTTTATCAAAGATAAGCTGACCATATGTGTGTGGGTTTATCTCTGGGCTTTCTATCCTGTTCCATTGATCTATATTTCTGTTTTTGTGCCAGTACCAAACTGTCTTGATTACTGAAGCTTTGTAATATAGTCTGAAGTCAGGGAGCCTGATTCCCCCAGCTCCATTTTTCGTTCTCAAGATTGCTTTGGCTATTCGGGGTCTTTTGTGTTTCCATACAAATTGTGAAATTTTTTGTTCTAGTTCTGTGAAAAATGCCAGTGGTAGTTTGATAGGGATTGCATTGAATCTGTAGATTGCTTTGGGTAGTAGAGTCATTTTCACAATGTTGATTCTTCCAATCCAGGAACATGGTATATCTCTCCATCTATTTGTATCATCTTTAATTTCTTTCATCAGTGTCTTATAATTTTCTGCATACAGGTCTTTTGTCTCCTTAGGTAGGTTTATTCCTAGATATTTTATTCTTTTTGTTGCAATGGTAAACGGGAGTGTTTTCTTAATTTCACTTTCAGATTTTTCGTCATTAGTGTATAGAAATGCAAGAGATTTCTGTGCATTAATTTTGTATCCTGCTTCTTTACCAAATTCATTGATTAGCTCTAGGAGTTTTCTGGTAGCATCTTTAGGATTCTCTATGTATAGTATCATGTCATCTGCAAATAGTGACAGCTTTACTTCTTCTTTTCCGATTTGGATTCCTTTTATTTCTTTGTCTTCTCTGATTGCTGTGGCTAACACTTCCAAAACTATGTTGAATAATAGTGGTGAGAGTGGGCAACCTTGTCTTGTTCCTGATCTTAGTGGAAATGATTTCAGTTTTTCACCATTGAGGACAATGTTGGCTGTGGGTTTGTCATATATGGCCTTTATTATGTTGAGGAAAGTTCCCTCTATGCCTACTTTCTGCAGGGCTTTTATCATAAATGGGTGTTGAATTTTGTCGAAAGCTTTCTCTGCATCTATTGAGATGATCATATGGTTTTTCTCCTTCAATTTGTTAATATGGTGTATCACATTGATTGATTTGCGTATATTGAAGAATCCTTGCATTCCTGGGATAAACCGCACTTGATCATGGTGTATGATCCTTTTGATGTGCTGTTGGATTCTGTTTGCTAGTATTTTGTTGAGGATTTTTGCATCTATGTTCATCAGTGATATTGGCCTGTAGTTTTCTTTCTTTGTGACATCTTTGTCTGGTTTTGGTATCAGGGTGATGGTGGCCTCGTAGAATGAGTTTGGGAGTGTTCCTCCCTCTGCAATATTTTGGAAGAGTTTGAGAAGGATAGGTGTTAGCTCTTCTCTAAATGTTTGATAGAATTCACCTGTGAAGCCATCTGGTCCTGGGCTTTTGTTTGTTGGAAGATTTTTAATCACAGTTTCAATTTCAGTGCTTGTGATTGGGCTGTTCATATTTTCTATTTCTTCCTGGTTCAGTCTCGGTAGTTTGTGCATTTCTAAGAATCTGTCCATTTCTTCCAGGTTGTCCATTTTATTGGCATAGAGTTGCTTGTAGTAATCTCTCATTATCTTTTGTATTTCTGCAGTGTCAGTGGTTACTTCTCCTTTTTCATTTCTAATTCTATTGATTTGAGTCTTCTCCCTTTTTCTCTTGATGAGTCTGGCTAATGGTTTATCAATTTTGTTTATCTTCTCAAAGAACCAGCTTTTAGTTTCATTGATTTTTGCTATTGTTTCCTTCATTTCTTTTTCATTTATTTCTGATCTGATCTTTATAATTTCTTTCCTTCTGCTAGCTTTGGGGTTTTTTTGTTCTTCTTTCTCTAATTGCTTTAGGTGCAAGGTTAGGTTGTTTATTCGAGATGTTTCCTGTTTCTTGAGGTAGGCTTGTATTGCTATAAACTTCCCTCTTAGCACTGCTTTTGCTGCGTCCCATAGGTTTTGGGTCGTCGTATCTCCATTGTCATTTGTTTCTAGGTATTTTTTGATTTCCCCTTTGATTTCTTCAGTGATCACTTCGTTATTAAGTAGTGTATTGTGTAGCCTCCATGTGTTTGTATTTTTTACAGATCTTTTCCTGTGATTGATATCTAGTCTCATAGCGTTGTGGTCGGAAAAGATACTTGATACTATTTCAATTTTCTTAAATTTACCAAGGCTTGATTTGTGACCCAAGATATGATCTATCCTGGAGAATGTTCCATGAGCACTTGAGAAAAATGTGTATTCTGTTGTTTTTGGGTGGAATGTCCTATAAATATCAATTAAGTCCATCTTGTTTAATGTATCATTTAAAGCTTGTGTTTCCTTATTTATTTTCATTTTGGATGATCTGTCCATTGGTGAAAGTGGGGTGTTAAAGTCCCCTACTATGATTGTGTTGCTGTCGATTTCCCCTTTTATGGCTGTTAGTATTTGCCTTATGTATTGAGGTGCTCCTATGTTGGGTGCATAAATATTTACAATTGTTATACCTTCCTCTTGGATCGATCCCTTGATCATTATATAGTGTCCTTCTTTGTCTCTTGTAATAGTCTTTATTTTAAAGTCTATTTTGTCTGATATGAGAATTGCTACTCCAGCTTTCTTTTGATTTCCATTTGCATGGAATATCTTTTTCCATCCCCTCACTTTCAGTCTGTATGTGTCTCTAGGTCTGAAGTGGGTCTCTTGTAGACAGCATATATATGGGTCTTGTTTTTGTATCCATTCAGCCAGTCTGTGTCTTTTGGTGGGAGCATTTAATCCATTTACATTCAAGGTAATTATCGATATGTATGTTCCTATTCCCATTTTCTTAAATGTTTTGGGTTTGTTATTGTAGGTGTTTTCCTTCTCTTGTGTTTCTTGCCTAGAGAAGTTCCTTTAGCATTTGTTGTAAAGCTGGTTTGGTGGTGCTGAACTCTCTCAGCTTTTGCTTGTCTGTAAAGGTTTTAATTTCTCCATCACATCTGAATGAGATCCTTGCTGGGTAGAGTAATCTTGGTTGTAGGTTTTTCTCCTTCATCACTTTAAGTATATCCTGCCACTCCCTTCTGGCTTGCAGAGTTTCTGCTGAAAGATCAGATGTTAACCTTATGGGGATTCCCTTGTGTGTTATTTGTTTTTTTTCCCTTGCTGCCTTTAATATGTTTTCCTTATATTTAATTTTTGACAGTTTGATTAATATGTGTCTTGGCGTGTTTCTCCTTGGGTTTATCCTGTATGGGACTCTCTGTGCTTCCAGGACTTGATTAACTATTTCCTTTCCCATATTAGGGAAGTTTTCAACTATAATCTCTTCAAATATTTTCTCAGTCCCTTTCTTTTTCTCTTCTTCTTCTGGGACCCCTATAATTCGAATGTTGGTGCGTTTAATATTGTCCCAGAGGTCTCTGAGACTGTCCTCAGTTCTTTTCATTCTTTTTTCTTTATCCTGCTCTGCAGTAGTTATTTCCACCATTTTATCTTCCAGGTCACTTATCCTTTCTTCTGCCTCAGTTATTCTGCTATTGATCCCATCTAGAGTATTTTTAATTTCATTTATTGTGTTTTTCATCATTGCTTGGTTCCTCTTTAGTTCTTCTACGTCCTTGTTAAATGTTTCTTGCATTTTGTCTATTCTATTTCCAAGATTTTGGATCATCCTTACTATCATTATTCTGAATTATTTTTCAGGTAGACTACCTATTTCCTCTTCATTTGTTAAGTCTAGTGTGTTTTGACCCTGCTCCTTCATCTGCTGTGTGTTTTTCTGTCGTCTCATTTTGCTTATCTTACTGTGTTTGGGGTCTCCTTATCACAGGTTGCAGGTTCGTAGTTCCCGTTGTTTTTGGTATCTGTCCCCAGTGGCTAAGGTTGGTTCAGTGGGTTGTGTAGGCTTCCTGGTGGAGGGAACTAGTGCCTGAGCTCTGGTGGATGAGGCTGGATCTTGTCTTTCTGGTGGGCACGTCCACGTCTGGTGGTGTATTTTGGGGTGTCTGTGGCCTTATTATGATTTTAGGCAGCCTCTCTGCTAATGGATGGGGCTGTGTTCCTGTCTTGCTAGTTGTTTGGCATAGGGTGTTCAGCACTGTAGCTTGCTGGTCATTGAGTGATGCTGGGTCTTGATGTTGAGATGGAGATCTCTGAGAGATTTTTGCCGTTTGGTATTACGTGGAGCTGGGAGGTCTCTTGTGGACCAGTGACCTGAAGTTGGCTCTCCCACCTCCGAGGTACGGCCCTGATGCCTGGCTGAAGCACCAAGAGCCTTTCGTCCACACGGCTCAGAGTAAAAGGGAGAAAAAATAGAAAGAAAGAAAGAAAGAAAGAGGCTATAATATAGTGAAGTAAAATAAAGCTATTATAAAGCAAAGCTATACAGACAAAATCTCCCCCAGAAGCATATACATATACACTCACAAAAAAAAAGGAAAAGGGGAAAAATTAATATATCCTGCTCCCAAAGTCCACCTCCTGAATTTGGGATGATTCGTTGTCTATTCAGGTATTCAACAGATGCAGGCACATCAAGTTGTTTGTGGAGTTTTAATCCGCTGCTTCTGAGGCTGCTGGGAGAGATTTCCCCTCCTCGTCTCTGTTCGCACAGCTCCTGGGGATCAGCTTTGGATTTGGACCCGCCTCTGCGTGTAGGTCGCCTGAGGGCGTCTGTTCCCCACCCAGACAGGACGGGGTTAAAGGAGCAGCTGCTTCGGGGGCTCTGGCTCCCCCAGGCCGCGGGGAGGGAGGGGTACAGAGGAGGCGGGGCGAGCCTGCGGCGTCAGAGGCCGGCGTGACGTTGCAGCAGCCTGAGGTGCGCAGTGCGTTCTCCCGGGGAAGTTGTCCCTGGATCACGGGACCCTGGCAGTGGCGGGCTGCACGGGCTCCCGGGAGGGGCGGTGTGGAGAGTGACCTGTGCTCGCACACAGGCTTTTTGGAGGCGGCAGCAGCAGCCCCAGCGTCTCACGCCCGTCTCTGGGGTCCGCGCTGATAGCCGCGGCTCGCGCCCGTCTCTGGAGTTCGTTTAGGCGGCGCTCTGAATCCCCTCTCCTCGCGTACCAGGAAACAAAGAGGGAAGAAAAAGTCTCTTGCCTCTTTGGCAGCTGCAGACTTTTTCCCGGTCTCCCTCCCAGCCAGCTGTGGTGCGCTAACCCCTTCAGGCTGTGTTCACGCCGCCAACCCCAGTCCTCTCCCTGCGATCCGACCAAAGCCCGAGCCTCAGCTCCCAGCCCCGCCCGCTCCGGCGGCTGAGCAGACAAGCCTCTCGGGCTGGTGAGTGCTGGTCAGCGCCGAGCCTCCGTGCGGGAAGTGCGGGAATCTCTCCGCTTTGCCCTCCACATTCCTGTGGCTGCGCTCTCCTCCGTGGCTCCGAAGCTTCCCCCCTCTGCCACCCGCAGTCTCTGCCCGCGAAGGGGCTTCCTAGTGCGTGGAAATCTTTCCTCCTTCACAGCTCCTTCCCACTGGTGCAGGTGCCGTCCCTATTCTTTTGTCTCTGTTATTTCTTTTTTCTTTTGCCCTACCCAAGTACGGGGGGAGTTTCTTGCCTTTTGGGAGGTCTGACGTTTTCTGCCAGCGTTCAGTGGGTGTTCTGTAGGAGCAGTTCCACGTGTAGATGTATTTCTACTGTATCTGTGGGAAGGAAGGTGATCTCCGCGTCTTACTCTTCCGCCATCTTCTCTCCTCTCTGGTAGTTTCTTAAACATTAGTTGTGTACTTATCATAGGGTCCAGCAATTCCACTCTTGTACATGAATGCTTCCAGCAGCTCTGTTCATAATCATCAAAAAGAAGAACAACTCAAATGTCCTTCAATTCAAATGTTTGTTTGACTGGATAAACAAGTATTGGTCCATCCACACAACGGCATACTACTCAGCAATAAAAAGGAATGCACTATTTATATATGTAACAACTTGGATGAATCTCAAAGGCATTATGCTGAGTGAAAAAGCCAGTTTCAAAACATTAGTGTAGGGGCTTCCCTGGTGGTGCAGCGGTTGAGAATCTGCCTGCCAATGCAGGGGACACGGGTTGGAGCCCTGGTCTGGGAAGATCCCACATGCCATGGAGCAACTAGGCCCGTGAGCCACAACTACTGAGCCTGCGTGTCTGGAGCTTGTGCTCCGCAACAAGAGAGGCTGCGACAGTGAGAGACCCACGCACCGTGATGAAGAGTGCCCTCCGCTTGCCGCAACTAGAGAAAGCCCTCGCACAGAAACGAAGACCCAACACAGCCAAAAATAAATATAAATAAATTAAAAAAAAAACATTAGTGTATGCTTTCCTGTATATGACATTCTTGAAAAGACAAACCAGTAGTGATGGAGAACAGATCAGTAGTTGCTAGAGTTTTGGGTTGGGGAGAGGGTGTGACTATGAGGCATTAGTGTGAAGGATGTTATTGGGGTTATGGGATTGTTTTGTATCCTGACTGTGGGGGAAGTCACACAAATTTACCCATGTGCTAAAATTCATAGAACTGGATGCCAGAAAGTAAAATTTACTGTATCATATAAAATAAATACTGCATAAAATAAATACTTCATCTGAGAGCACCTAGCTAGCGGGGGGGCACAGCTGTGACTTGAATGCAGGTCCAGCTGGCTCCAAGCCCAAGCATGTAACCACTGCACCACACAGCCCCTCAAGCCCAAGCCCGCCCTCTCTCCTGGTTCCAGAACTGTCCAGTCTGGGGGCAGCAGCCACAAGCTAGAGCAGAGGCCAGGGGAGTGACTGTCAGAGGGGTGAAGATCAAGGCAGATCTGCCGTGTTTCCCTAGTGATCAGGGTCGTGCTTTTAGCATGCAGCCTATGCTATCTCAGCAAATGTCCTGCTGGAGCCAGGGTCTAAACTCTCAAGCTGGGGCTCCCTCCCCCTCCATCTCTAAATCAGGGCCACTCATCACATTAGGGGGACGCTGGCTGGCAGGGCAGAGTGAAGCATCCTGAGCTGGCAGGAGTCCAGCCTGAGAGCTGGCCCAGAAACCCCTGACCTGCCCTGGTGTCTCCTACATGGCGCTCCTGGACTGTGTTGTTCAGACGAAGAGGTGGAGTTAAAGCAAGCAGATTTCTAAGTTTCGCTTGTAAAGACGCTGCAAGACTTGGGACCTAATCGGAGGAAGGGAATGCTCACCACAATGAGGGGCTGACTCAGCCAGGGGGAGCCTGAGAGGGAGAAGCTAAACTCCTCCACTTTTGTTAGGGGGGCACGTAGGAAAGGAGGCAGCCTGTCTCCCCAGGGCAGGGATGGAGGTGGGGACAGGAGGTCAGAGGCTATGGGTGCAGAGAGGACAGTGGGCTTGGCCTTACACAGAGCTGGTTTCAAATCCCCATTCTGCCACCCACTGGATTTGGGTAACTGGGTAAGTTGTGTTGTATCTCTGAGCCTCAGTTTCTCTATCTGTAAAATGGGAAATCTTCCCAGGACTGTGGTGAGCACTAGGTAAGAGAACATACATGAATGAGCCTGGTGTGTGGGAGCTGCTCAGTAACTCTGAGTTCCCCTCCCCTCCAGCAAAGGAGAAACAGGAGGTTACTTCCGTTCAGTTCAAGGGATGTATTATTGTCCAGGGTGAGCAGAAGTTGGAGCGTTCAGCTTTGTGCAGTCTCAAAGGAATGAAGATATTGCCTCTTGGGCTCAATTTACAGATGGGGAAATTGAGGCAGCATAATGACTTACCCTGCTGCCATTGGGCAGCATAATGTGACTGTGACTCTCAAGGAAATTTGTTTGCCATTTGCTGATTTTTTTTTGGAAGTTAATTTCTAACTTCTTTCACTGATAAATGACGAAAAGTATTGCACCTTTTGAAATACACCAAACGGATTGAGTAGGTCATGAAAAAAAAAAAAAAAAAAAAGGACGTCCAGAAGCACTCCCCATCCTCTTTTTTTTTTTTTAATTTTTTTTTTATTTATGTATTCTTTTTTTTAAATATTTTATTTATTTATTTATTTATGGCTGTGTTGGGTCTTCGTTTCTGTGTGAGGGCTTTCTCCAGTTGCGGCAAGTGGGGGCCATTCTTCATCGCGGTGCGCGGGCCTCTCACTGTCGCGGCCTCTCTTGTTGCGGAGCACAGGCTCCAGACGCGCAGGCTCAGTAATTGTGGCTCACGGGCCCAGTCGCTCCGCGGCATGTGGGATCTTCCCAGACCAGGGCTCGAACCCGTGTCCCCTGCATTGGCAGGCAGATTCTCAACCACTGCGCCACCAGGGAAGCCCACTCCCCATCCTCTTGCAAGTCTTCCCTCCAGAGTCTCCTGAGTGAGCCCACCCAGTGGCACAGGTGACAGGGGACAGACGGCAGGAAGAGTGTCTAGGTCTCCTGGCCTCCCGTCCAGGGCCTGTCCACTCTTGAGAGGCAGGAAAGGGGAAAGCGAGTATAACAACCCAGTGTACTTCTCACCCTTTCTGGGCCTCAGTTTCCCCATGGGTGTGTGATGGGGTGGGTAGACAAGGCTTTCCCAAAGGCTAGTCTGGGAGTCTGAAGGTAGGTGATGCACCCACTGTCCTTGGCTGGCCCTCAAGCCCAGACCAGGGTCAAGTGAGGCAGGTGACAGGAGGGGATGGGAGAGGGACAGGAAGAAAGAGATGTGCCAGAGCCTGAGCCCCTGTGCAGGATTGGGGAGCAGCCCTTTACCTCATCCTGACACAAGGCATGCGAGTACCCGACAGGGGTCAGGGTGTTTCCTGCTGGCTCTCCGGGCCCCACCCCTGGCCTGGCCTGGCCTGTCCCCAAGCCGTGTTCCTCACCTCCTCTTTCCCTGTCTGGCCCTCGTTTAGACCTAGCATCTCCCTGAAGCCACCACCACCGTCAGCTACACGCATGTTCTCAGCTCCCCCACCCCTCCCTCAAGTGCACTCTTTGAAACTCACTCCCCCTCCTCCAAACCAGCGGTTCCCCCAGTTGTATCCCAAGCCCTAAAACCACCTCCCCAGCTCTCTCCTTCCCCCTGGAACTGCAAACGCCTTCTACCACTGACCCCCAGCGGCAGCTGAGAAAGAGGACGCCCACTTCTGGGCTGAGCTCAGGCACTGGGCCCAGGACTGTCACTGTTCTGGGGGTTGATGAGAATGGTGACTAGGTCAGTGATCATTCATTCATTCCACAAATATTTCCTGAGCACCTGCTATATGCCAGGCACCACTGCAGATGCTGGTGATGCATCAAAACCAAATCACAACAGAGTCCTTGCTGATCTGGAGCTTACAAGCCTGTGTGTGTGTGTGTGTGTGTGTGTGTGTGTGTGTGTGTGTGTATTACAGATAAACAATAAACACAATGAATAAGTAAATTATACTGTATGTCTGAAGATGATAAGAGCAGGATGTGGGGTTGGAGGAGCTGGGGGGGGCTGCAGTTACAAGCGGGGTGGTCACAGTGGGCTCACTCAGGAGACGCTGGAGGGAAGACTCGCAAGAGGATGGGGAGTGCTTCTGGACTTGTGGTGGTTGGTCACTGCCAGGCGTTGCCCCTGGTCAGTGGACCCATGAGGAAGGGGTGGTGTTTGCCCATTCGTCCCCAGGTTCTTGGCGCCAAGCACAGGGCCGGGCACACAGTAGGAGCACAATCAATCCCTGCTGACTGCAGAGGTGCATGGATGGTCAGAGGGACCAGTGGGGGAATATACACATGGCGAGTCCATTCATCATCGCCTCCCTAGGGACAGGTGAAAGGTGTCCATGGGTGGGAGAGAAACGATTCAGCATTCAGAAAGTCATTTGGTTTAATTTTATGATTGTTTAGGTCTTTTTTCTTCCTTGACAACTATGGATTGGGAGATAATCTGAAAATCAATCTTTCTCTCTCCCACCAAGTTCACCCAGGCCCCCTGCTTGGCTCCACTGACAGTACCCATGGACCATTCATACCGTCCTGTTGGTCGTGACGGATGTTTTTCAGGAGAGTGGAGTAGGGGTCCTTTTCCCCCACTGGCCTGGAGCCCCTGGTGGGAGCTCGGGGAAGTCCTAGGCATCACGTGGGTGGAGCAGCTGAGCCTGGAGAAGCCCCAGGTGTGAGGATGTGGGACGGGATGAACCTGTCATCATGGTCACATTGATGCTGCCCCAGGATACTGGGGGGTCCTCCAGGCTCTCTGCCCCTTTCAGACCATTCTCTCTCTTCCAGTGCTCTGGGGGCCTCCACGCCACCTGTGGATAGATACGTGGGTTGGTGAAGGCACCCCAGATGCAGACGGGCAGTTTCACACACACAGATTGAGGGCAGAATCCAGCTTGGAACTCACATCGAGAACATTCTGGCCTGGACACTCTGACCCATATCTGAGTCCTGCCCTTTTTCAGCCTAAATCTTTCTCGCATTGGGTTGGGCAGTGGCCCTGGGTGTTCAGGGCTCACAAGCTCTAGTGGCCTGGGGCAGGTGGGCAGGTCACATACATGAGTGAGAGGGTGAAGGCAGTGGAGATAAAAGGCAGAGGAAGGAACTGTGGGCACCAGGAGAGGGCAGGTCCCATCACAGGAGAACCAGAGTGAGCACAGTGATAGTCTGGCCTGTGAGCCCACCTGGGTTTACATGTGTGAAACTCATTTATTGCTCAGGACAACCCTTTAGGTAGACATCAGTGATATACCCATCATATAGACGATGTAATTGGGGCCCAAGGGATATGTCACTTGCCCAAGGTAACCTAGTCATCTGGCTCCAAAGCCTGTGATGCTCTTGAAGGTGAGCTTGACTCTTCATAATTGTTGCCATGGAGGACTGTTGCAATACAGTGTCTCAATTCCCTGCTTTTTCAAGAGAAATCAGAGATCTTGTGTCTTTCTATGAAATTTTCAGATTTTTATTATACTGTGGGTGTCAAACAAATTCCGTCTGGGAGCAGGATTCTGCCTGAGGCCGTCGATTTGCAATATCTGGGCTAGTGGAAAGAGCCTGGGATTTCTATTCAAAGGGCCAAGACTTGGAGGCAGACACTCAAGCTCAAATTTTGTACATGGACTTCCCCTCTCTGAGCCTCAGTTTCCCCACATGTGACAACTGAGGAGGAAAAAATATTCCTCTACCCTTCTAGGTTCTTCTGGCTGGTCTAGTCATTAAGTTGACATGAGGACTTCCCTGGTGGCTCAGTGGTTAAGAATCTGCCTGCCAATGCAGGGGAAACGGGTTCAAGCCCTGGTCTGGGAAGATCCCACATGCTGTGGAGCAGCTAAGCCGGTGCGCCACAACTACTGAGCCTGTGCTCTAGAGCCCGTGTGCCACAACTACTGAAGCCCGCGCACCTAGAGCCCATGCTCGGCAACAAGAGAAGCCACCTCAATAAGAAGCCCGCCCTCCACAATGAAGAGTAGCCCCCGCTCGCCACAACTAGAGAAAGCCCGTGCGCAGCAACAAAGACCCAATGCAGCCAAAAATAAAAATAAATAAATAAAATGTAAAAAGTTGACATGAGACAGATTCACAGGAGAAAATCAAATTTTAATTTTGTACGTACGGGAGTTTAGAGAAATGTGAGACTCAAAGAAATGACCGAGGCAGGCAGCCTTTATATCTTTTAAACAAAGAAACAATAAATTTGTGACAAAGACAAAGAAACCTGGGCTTGGGTACTAATTAGTGAATTACCTAAGCAGAGTTTGTTTACATAGCCTTCTTGGCCCCGAATTCCCGATCTCTGGCAATAAGGATGACTCTCTACCTCCTGGTACAGGGAGGGCACCTTTCAACGGGAGATTCATTTTCTGCCTTTAGGGGACAAAGAGGAGGGTCAGAGTGTTCTTCTTGCAGTGGTTGTTCCTCAGGGAGCTTTAATGCAAACTAATGTATATGACACTTTGGGGTGGTCTGCCTCAACAGTTGTCTCCTCTGAAACTTCCCTGGAAGTTTTTCATGTTAATAGCTGAGCCGGTGGCTGTGGAGAAAATTAGGTTAGTAGCTGAGTGGCAGTTTATTCCATATCTCACTGAACCCGTTTCCTAGGCCTGAGAATAGGTCAGTTTAGTTAAACTCATTTCAAGAGGTGATGAGGCAGGTGGGCTCCCAAAGTTAGGCCAATGCTATATTGCACAAGCAATGAGGTATTTAATACCTCTATGGAGGTATCCTAATTCTTCTAATTCTATGGAAACAAAAGAATAACAATGGTTAATTATTGGAACAAATTATAAACCAGTTTTTGAATTCAGAAGGTAGCCTGTCAAGAAGATTTCTAGATGTTAGACTTGAAGCATCTTTAGATGGAGTGAGGGCAGGCAGTGGCAATCTGATAGATTCTCCTGGTTCATAGTTTGAATATCTCCAGTGATTTTTCTGTGTGGCCAAACAGCAACAGGCATGAAGTTTATCCATACATGAGCCGTTGTGGTGATTTCTCTGAAGTTTACATTAAGTTGTCCAACTTTAGTTTACATTAAGTTGTCCAACTTTAGCTTACATGCTCTTTAGAAAAAGGGCAGTTTTAGTTCTCAGTGGCTTTGAATCAGAAGTGTGGGAGAAAAATTGGACATTTTAGTTTAGAGAGTTGTTGCCAGACGATTGGAGGAAAATAGAAGAATTCATTTTCAGTCCATTTTACAAGTAGATAACAAACCTCAGAGACAATTAACAGAACCAGAATCTGATATCCACAATGATATATTACTGAAATATAATATATTATATTATATATAATTATTATAATATATAATATAATATTTTCTTTCTAAAATTACCCCTATTTTTACCAAAGATAGCCATATTAAGACTAATTTGTTTGCAAAATAAGTCTAGTTTTAATAAGCTTGGCTTGATTATTTACATAAGTACAGCATATAGGCTCTTTTAAATCTGCTTTGCTGGAACTTTTGATAAGGAGTCTCCTGCTGAACTTTTAAATGCCTCTTGAGGCCAGTAAGCCAAGCCAAGAACGTGCCATCAGACTCGTCAGCAATACCTATAGATTTGGGTGAATTTCTCTGTCTTTGAGGTTCCCCAAATATCCTGGGGTTCTTGTATCTGCCAAGAAGTGATCTTCCTTACTCACCTGGCTGCTGGGAACCCTGTAAGCAAGGTATCAGTCTGTTTTTCCAAGGAGATTTATTGGCTCCATAAAGTCAATCTTAGTTCCTTAAAGCTATCTGGTCATATCTGAGTCTATGCGTCTCTCTCTCAATATGACATTCTAGTCAAAGCCTTGATAATATTACCAATATTTCCAATTATGTCCTTTTAGGAGGAGAAGATTCTTATTGAACTTATGCAAATAACTATATTGTGGAAAAAAAAAAGAATATTCACTGAGAATTTCTAAATTCTGGAGGGATCAGGTAGGGAGAAAAAGATAAATGTTTCAATTCTGCTTACAAAAGTATAATTTACCAAATTGTTCTAAGTCATAGTTAGCTTAAGAGGAAAGGTTTCCTTATATCTGGAAAACAAAAGATTAAAGAATGAGTAATATTTCAAATAAAGTCATAAAAATTATGATCATCCTATCAGTTTATTCAGTCCCACGTAATTAATTATTGTTCTGCTTAATCTTTTATTAGAAATTTTATGAAACCATCCGTTTCTCCATTAGGGTTCTGTACATTCTTACCTAGTTCAGCAGCATGATTTGAAAATTATTGGAAACTTGTATTTTAGATTACTTGTTAGATTCCTTTCCATGAATTTTTCCAAAGATGAAACACATTTGTTGGAAGCATTTGTAAAAGCATCTGAGTAAAACAATAACTATCTTTAAATGATAAAAGACTTTAAAGTGCACATTATTAAAGATCCGATGAGAGTTCATTATAATAGAATTGACAAGGAAATTTGGTTATTCCTGTAACAAAAAACATTTTAAGATAAATAAAATTATAGCTGATAACATTATACTAGGACATAGAATTTTAGAAATTTTATATAATATTTATAACATAATATACATCAATATATACACAACATAAAGAGGGCTTTGTAGTACTTCTTATTTGACAATGTTTTCCATGTAGTTTAACATATCAAATAAGCCTAATTAGCTTAATATCCCCCTTTTTATAAGGAGAGAGAACAAATCTTTTGAAATGTTCAAGGGATCTTCTGGAAAGTTTCAAAGTTAGTTTGAGGTAAAAAAAGACCACATTTAGAATTTGATTTGGGGAAGTTTGTAAAAAGATATCAAAATGTTTAGACTTTTGACTAAATAGGATTATAAATCATTATGGAATAACACTCAATTATGTATCTGACTGAAGTGACAATAAAAGACAAATACAAAAGTTTACACAGTTGTGTACACAACTTAGCTCTTTTAATATTAAGAAGACTCAGTTTTCCTAGGTAATTAAAGACCTGATAAAAACAAACACAAAATTGTTTTGACAAAACACAAAATCTTTGTTTTCTAGGGATATTACTTAAAAGGTAAAGAAGCTTTCACAATCTGTTATCAAAAGTAGACCAAAAGTCCAATAAAAATTTATCCTTTTAACAGAGAGAAAAACAAATTCTAATTTTGTACCAGCTTACTTTTTTAATTTTTTTTTTTAAACATCTGTTTTATTTTTTATTTTTTTAATTTTTTTTTTTTTAAATTTTTATTTATTTATTTATTTATGGCTGTGTTGGGTCTTCATTTCTGTGCGAGGGCTTTCTCGAGTTGTGGCAAGCGGGGGCCACTCTTCATTGCGGTGCGTGGGCCTCTCGCTATCGCGGCCTCTCTTGTTGCGGAGCACAGGCTCCAGACGCGCAGGCTCAGTAGTTGTGGCTCACGGGCCTCGTTGCTCCGTGGCATATGGGATCTTCCCAGACCAGGGCTCGAACCCGTGTCCCCTGCATTGGCAGGCAGATTCTCAACCACTGCGCCACCAGGGAAGCCCCTTTTTTTTTTTTTTAAATTTTTTTTTTAGTACACATACTGATGAGTTTAGTACACAAACTCATCTTTTTTTAGTTTTATTTATTTATTTATTTATTTATTTATGGCTGTGTTGGGTCTTCGTTTCTGTGCGAGGGCTTTCTCTAGTTGCGGCAAGTGGGGGCCACCCTTCATCGCGGTGCGCGGGCCTCTCACTATCGCGGCCTCTCCCGTTGCGGAGCACAGGCTCCAGACGCGCAGGCTCAGTAGTTGTGGCTCACGGGCGTAGTCGCTCTGCGGCACGTGGGATCTTCCCAGACCAGGGCTCGAACCCGTGTCCCCTGCATTGGCAGGCAGATTCTCAACCACTGCGCCACCACAGAAGCCCCCCAGCTTACTTTTGATATTAAAACTCATTCATTCCAATCTTAGCTAGTCCTGTCCATGTATAAAAGTTCCTTTTCCACAAACCTTCTATAACTTTCTATGTTGATTTAGGTTTTGTCTTACCTTTTTCTTTTTTTCTGTTCTGGAACAATCATTTTACTTTAGGACAAAATTCCATTCATTTTCCTCAGTAAAAACGTATTTCCTTTCTGCATACCTTCTTTTACTGAAAATATACATCCTACTTTTCATATACAGTCATTTCCTTTTTTTTTTTTAAATTTTTATTTATTTATTTTTTTTATGGCTGTGTTGGGTCTTCGTTTCTGTGCGAGGGCTTTCTCCAGTCGCGGCAAGCGGGGGCCACTCTTCATCGCGGTGCGCGGGCCTCTCACCATCACGGCCTCTCTTGTTGCGGAGCACAGGCTCCAGACGCGCAGGCTCAGTAATTGTGGCTCACGGGCTTAGTTGCTCTGCGGCATGTGGGATCTTCCCAGACCAGGGCTCGAACCCGTGTCCCCTGCATTAGCAGGCAGATTCTCAACCACTGCGCCAACAGGGAAGCCCCCAGTCATTTCCTTTTATCCTTATTACTTTAGTAGCTTTAATTACATATATTAACTAGAATTCCTAACCCTTAGAGATTTTTGTTTCTACTGAAGACTAAGAAGTAATCAATTGTGAACTGTTACATCAGCATTTTTTAGATTGGCAAATTCATGAATTCATTTAATAATTTCTAGAAAGATATATTTCCTCATAGCACATTTTTTCAATGTGGCACAAAACATGTTTATTAATGTTTATTAATAGACCCAAACGTCTATAGTCTCTGTAGTAAGGTGTCAAAAGTAGGTAAACTTAGACTTGTTTAGCAATTAATGTTTCAGTATTTTATCTTATTTGGAAATGATCTAGACACTCAGTGAAATCCTGTCATTTAATTTAGCAAAGCTTTAAAGTTTTAAGCTACCAAAAAGATTTTGGAAGATATATACATACCATAACACAAAATTATCGTTAAAAAGTTCAACTATAAACTCTTATCCCATCGACATTATATATATATGTATATAATTATATATATCATTCTATATATTATTTGCTCCTAGAATTTATGTTTAGACTACTCATGAAAACTTCATGAGACTTTAGACAAAGTGAACCGTCATTCCGAACTATTTTTCCTGATGACAAATTTTGTAACAGATAACATAAGCTTATTTGACTTTTAGTAAATATAGGTAGAATAAGAGTATTTAATGTTGATAACTCTAAAAACATGTCTGTATTAATTAAACCAACACATTTAAGCAAGTTTTTATTTACCAAAGATTTTTCCTAGATCACGTGAACTTGAATGCATGTGGGTTAGTTTCTATATTTCTGACAGTTTACAAATACTGAATTTATATGAGTGCTTATTTTTAAGTCAGTTAGGTAGAGCTCTTTTACAAATTAATGTTGGCAATTCCATCTAAAGATAAAAAAATACCATATTTATGATGTACATATATACATATATACAAACAGAGATCTTATGGCTTCTGTTCTAAAACAATATAAAACTCACTAGTTTATAAATAACAGTTTGTGAACTAAAAATGCCACCTGCCATATTAGTAAACAAAGGAGTTGCAGCCATCAAGCCATCACATTATGGCTGCCCAATGGTGAGGCTTGAAGGGTCTCAGGGTGGAGGCAGGATTTGCCCCCCATCTAGCAGTCAGTCACTGCAGCCACCCCCAGTGGTGCACTCTGAGGGGACTCAGGATGGGAAAGTACCAGATACCAGCCCCAGACAGCTGAGGTGCAGATCAAAGGAATGATTTCAATGAGCCCAGACTTTGCATCTTCCCATACATAGAAAAATGTTAAATTCCTTAACTTGAGACATATGGTTTTCTTGAATTAACCGTAATCTTTTGATGTTCCCACTACCTGCTCTTTGTTGCAAAAACTCCTGTATATCCTGGCTCTCCCCTTGCCTCTTCAGAGCAGCCTCTCAGAGTTATCTGAGATGTTGTGTCCTGGGTTTAAGTCCTCAGTTTTGTCTGCCGAATAAAACATAACTCTCAGTTTTTAGGTTGCGCATTTTTTTTCAGTCAACAAGTTGGAATAAGTAAAGTTTACTTGCTCAGATGGCTAAAGGCTTTTACTATTTGTGGAGAAGACTTTTAAGAATTGTATTTGTCTCTGGAAGTAATCTTAAGGAGGCTGTGGTCTAGAGTTTGGCAAGAGAGCTTTTTTGCAGTTTGTATTTTAAAAAGATTTCTTTCTCTTTTATTTTTCTACCCTTTAGTCTCAGGCAATTGTGGGCTGTGTTCACATTTCAAAGACAGGATAAGCTGTATAACTTCAAGGGACAGAGAAAGAATGCAAGTTTTTTTCCCTAGGAGTTTTGGAGTATATTTGCCTATTATTATTAGCCTAAGGTAATTATTATTAAAAATTTCCTAAAAAAAAAAAAATTTCCTTTTTTTTTTTTTTCTTAGGTGCAGGACAATTGTACTTTCAATGTCGTGATTTTCACAATATCTGCAATTGTCTGAAGGCAAACAGGAAAAGGTCTGAGTGGACTTTGAGTTGTTTTCAGAGTTATACTTTTGTTTTTCTAGAGTCAAGTTGTAAATTAAGAATTGTTGATTTTAACTCTTTTTTTTTATTTGCATTCATTCAAGTTATCTTCAAAGAATTGGGTAGCCATTTCCATTATAATGCTTAGAAGTTGGTTTGCCCATTCCACCACACTCTTTGAATTTTCCTTTTTATATCAGGGAGAAAATTTCCAACTAAGATGGAAATAAAAGGATTTCTAAATTCTGTGGCCCAGGGGACATGAATTTTTTCGGTGGGGTTCTAGGATTATACCTGCAAAGAACATTGCATAGGAAGGTCTGAAGCTGGCAAAGCCTGATTATAGAGCCCAGCAAAACAAACATTTTTGTCTGTTCTGGATGCTTCTGTTAAATTTTTTTCTTGGATTTTAGCATTTACATGGGTAACCTGTATACTCTAGGCCTAGAGAGTAGGCTGGAGTGCTCTTTGTAAATCTTGTAGGCAAAGGGAAGTTAAAACAAACAGCTGGGTGTTTAAGGGATTTTCTGGGGAAGGTGGAGTTTGGGGAGTTAAGTGCTAAGGAGTTGGGGCTGGAGTTTGAGAAGGGGAATTTATGTTGGATGTGGACTTTAATTTTGTTCTAAATTTAATTCCTCTTCTTTCATCTTGTTAGGGAGTCCTTAAGCCTAGCCACTATATATATATTTTGGTCATTATACTTTTTAATTTGGTCTTTCCATAGGTACAGATAAGACAATTGTCTAAATTTTCTTTTTTTTCAATTTAAATTTTCAATTTAAAGGATCCATTGTCTGGCCACTGACAAATAGGATCTTATTAGCAACTCAAACCAACAAGCCTTTTTAGGTTAAGGAAGGATGCAAAGGGTGTCCCATCAGAGAGTGCAGCCCTCAAAAGATCCAGAAAGTTCACTCTCAAAGATAGTCTGAGAAAGCAAAGGTCCTCATTGAACAGGTGTGAGGATGGTGTAGTGAAAATGGTGTCTCCTGTCTCTCATGGGAACATGAGACACCTCCAGTTACAAACTTGCTAATCTGTGACACCAGGCAAGTGCTACTGGAATGTGATTTTTCCAGCACTAACAAAGTAAAGAAAATTGAGATGACAAAGGCTCCTGGGGGGACTGGGACCCCTCATGACAAACCCCCCTGCCAGCTGGAACAGCTGGACAAATGGAGTGCTGCTTGTGACTTCCTGTCTTGAAATCTCAGTCTATTCGGACGGCAGAGACCAGAGAAAATATTCTCATTGTCCACAGAGCAAGTTCTCAGGAAATGAAACAAGAAGAAAGGAAAAACCTCATCCAGTTTTTACATAGGGGATATTTTAGAAAAACAGAAAAGTTTGTCTAAACAAGCTCTGCTCTGATGAGAACTGGGAGCTTACCAGTCTGTGAGTAGCTTGTAGGGTCTGTGCCTGTGTTCTGCCCTGTGGTTTTTCCTCCTGATGACAAATGACACAACAAAGACAAAGAAAAACAGTAACCATCTCTGGGAAGAAAAGGATCAATAAAAATCAAGAGTCCTTGTTACCAAGTCGCTATGTGACAAGGAACGAGTTCCACAAATATTTTCTCCTGATAATCAAAATTTAGAAAAAGAAAAGGACTCTCGCCACTCCTGCTTGCAACAGAGTCTGTAGGCAGAGATCCAGGAGGCTGACATGGTAAGAGTGCTAACCTTCTGCCCGTACTTGTCAGAGGTCCCAGGATCTCTCAGCATCTAGCCAGGAAAATTTATCCTGCTGACTACACCAAATGTTGGGGAGGAAAAAAATTTTCCTCTACCCTTCTAGGTTCTTCTGGCTGGTCTAGTCGTTGGATTGACATGAGACAGATTCACAGGAGAAAATCAAATTTTAATTTTGTGCGTACGGGAGTTTATAGAAATGTGAGACTCATAGCAATGACCAAAGCAGGCAGCTTTATACATTTTAGACATAAAAACAATATATTTGTGAAGAACTGACAAGACAAAGAAACTTGGGCTTGGGTACTAATTAGTGAATTATCTAAGCACAGTTTGTTTACACAGCCTTCTTGGCCCCAAGTTCCCAATCTCTGGCGATAAGGTTGCCTCTCTCCCTCCTGGTACAGGGAGGGCACCCTTCACACGGGAGATTTATTTTCTGCCTTCAGGAGACAAAGAGGAGGGTCAGAGTGTTCTTCTCGCACTGCCTGTTCCTCAAGGAGCTATAATTCACACTAATGAATGTGCCACTTTGGCATATTTTGGGCTGGCCTGCCCTGAGCCCTGACGTGACACTTGCCTCATGCGGCTGCTCTGAGCAGTGGAGATCGTGGTTTGCATGTGACAAGCCCTGGACCCACATCAGGTCACACTGGCATCTTCATCTGTTCCCTGGATGTGTCCCCTCCCACCCTTTCCAAGCTCAAAGCAGGGCTTTCCCTGTCTGCTGGGCTCCTCTGCCCTCGGCACTGAGATTTCATTCCCTACCCAATGTGCTCCCTGCCTGGCTCAGGTGCAGTCTCCTTAAAACCCGCCCGGACCCCAACCAGACAAAGCCTGGTCTGGCTCTGAAGCGCTGTCCAGACCCTCCCTCAGCCTGAATCTGCCTGTAGGAGTGACCGTAATGACAACTGTCAAAATCATAAGGAAAATAACAGGTGACCTGTGCAGAGCGGTCACTCTGCCGGGCCCTCGTCAGCGCCCCTTGTCTCATGTCACTCGGTAAACAGCCATCACTGTCCCTGTTTCAGAGTTGAGGAGATCCAGGCTCAGAGAGGCTGTCACTGCCCAAGGTCACACAGCTGGGAGCTGCCTGAGCAGGACCTGGGGAGGTGACCTACTCCCCTCCTTCCCACCCCTGACCTGTGACCTCCTGGAGGACAGAGCCCATAACCTCCCACCTCCGGGCAGCACCAGCACCAGTGAGGCCACCAGGGACCACTGCAGGGCCTGGGGCACGCAGGAGGGCGGCCCCCATACTCTGGACTCCACGGAGTGGGCTTGAGGAGACCCGATTCTGGCCCGGATTCAGCTCCCACTTCTCTGGGTGATTTTGTGCAGGTCGCCTTCCCTCACTGGGCCTCAATTTCCCCATCCCTAAAATGGTGACATCAGTGTCCAGGACAGTTCATTAGTTTTCCAAGTTGAAGTCCCTGGTTTCTGGCCCTGGTGCTGGCAGACGACACAGAGACACTCCCCCTGCCCCCTTAGGCTAATTCTCCTGAGCCTCTAATAGCAGGTCAATCAGACTCACCCCCCGCCCCTGGCACATTCTCCCCCCATCCCCAGAGACAGCTGGGTGTGTACTTCTGGAATTCTCAACCCAGGGCAGGCTCAGCCCTGGGGATCTGCTCCATGACAGAGGGACATTAATAAAGAGATAAAACCCTATACTACCCTCCAGGGCAAACATGAAACACTTTTTATTAAAACCAAGATAGATACATCTGTCTGGAGTCACATAAATTTTGTAGATAAACATGAGTTCAAAGGACTTTCCACTCGCCCCTGACTCATTCGCCTCTGACCCCCTAACCCCCAACCTCACCCCCTGAACCTTCTACATGGAAAAGATCTTTGGAAGCAGAGGGCTATGGGCTCATCCCCATCGTTACCCCTTAGCAGCTGTGCAAACTTGGGCAACTTGTGTTTACTCCCTGGGTCTCAGTTTCTTCATCTGTTAAATGGGTAGAGGTGCTTTGAATGAATCGGAACTGGGGCCCATGTTCTCCTGGCAGGTAGACTTAGGCATCATCCCTTCCATAAATATCTTTTCTTCATTATTCAAGTACATTAGATTAAAGGAGAAGAGAAGAATTTATTTCTGGAGGCAGGTGCCTGTGGGTAAAGAGGGAAGCGATGGTTGGTGGGGGGGGGGGGGGGGAGGGGAGGAGCAGCTGCCTGCATCGTGCTCTTTCTCTTTCTGGCCACAGGGACAGTTCTCCAATTCCATGGAGAGATGGGTTAAGGCCAGAGCATGGCTGTATTCATGAGACGCTGTGCGAGCCTCAGCTTCTGAGCAGTGTGGCTCAGGGACCAGGTAACATCCAGAGACAAGAGATGGGGCATTCTCCCCAGAGCAGGCCACCCGCCCAGCACCTCCTGGGCCTTCTGGGGTCACTGCCTATTGGAGCAGGGAGAGACCTCAGCCCTCAGCAGAGGCGCAGGCTCCCGGAGACACGAGCACTGGAGGCAGAGGTGGGAGACCCCGCTGATGGCTTGCAGGGGTCAGCAGTCCAGGAGGAGGGCAGAGGGGACGATGAGGGTGGTCGGAGCCCTAAGCATGTGTCCCTGCCCACCGTGGATGCTCAGAGCTAACAGGGGAGATCCAAGAGGGAAGTGAGGTTCTATGGTCCTCGGGTAGGTGCAGGGCGGTTGTCTGATGTTAATGTGGCCCCTTTATTTCTTGCTCTGAGACATTCTGATTACAAGAATAGTCTACCCTTCCCAGAGCAGCAGGTTCCGAGGGACACGGAGTGCTGAGAGATGCCAGCAGGTGTTTTCTATGATCAGATCAGTTTGTGTAACTGTATTAGTCAGTTTTTTGCTACGTAATTAGTCATCTGGAAATCTCAATGGGTTACAATAGCAAACGTATTTTCTTGCTCACGGCAGGTGAGAGGGCTCTTCTTGAGGGTGTAGGTGGGCTCCGGTCTGTCCTCAGGTCCTTCTTGAGCCAGCAGCTCCCCTGGGGAGGCTTTTCCGTGACGAATGAAGAGAGCAGAGGAGGGGTGAGCAGGAACATTCGACTCTTTTTCAAATATTTTGTCTTAAACATTAAAACAAATTTACAAACAGTAAAATCCACCCTTTGGTGGTGTACAGGTCTCTGAGTTTTAACACATGCGTAACTTAGTGTCACAACCACCACTATCAGGACACAGAACAGTCCATCACCTCCAAATTCCCTTGTGTGCCCCTGTGTGGTCACACTATTTCCCCACCTCTAAGCCTGGTAACCCCTGGTCTGTTCCTCATGCCTATAGTTTTGCCTTTTCCAGAATGTCATACAAATGGAAACACACAGCATGTAGCTTTTTGAGTCTGGCTTCTTCCACTTGGCATAATTATTTTGACATCTATCCACGTTGTGTGTGTCAGTAGTTCGGCCCTCTTTACTGCTGAGTAGTGTTCCACTGAATGGATGTAAAGGCTTCCCTTGGTATCTGAGGAGGATTGGTCCAGGATCCCTGTGGATACCAAAATCTGAGGATGCTCAAGTCCCTTACATAAAATGGTGTAGTATTTTCCTAGAACCTATGTACATCCTCCCATATACTTTTTCATCTCTAGATTACTTATAATACCTAATACAGTGTAAATGCTATGTAAAAACTTGCTGGTGTGCAGCAAATTCAAGTTTTGCTTATTGGAACATTCTAGAAAAGTTTTTTTCCTAATATTTTTGATCTGCGTTGACTCCATGGATGCGGAGCCCGGGGATCTGGAGGGTTAACTCTACCGGGGTTTTTATTCATTCACCTGTTGAAGAACATTTGGGTTGTTCTCAATTTGGGGCAATGGTAAATAACGCTGCTCTAAACATTCATATACAGGCTTTTGTGTGAAGGTAAGTTTTTATTTCTCTAGTGCAAATACATAGTAGCAGTATGGCTGGGTCATGTGGTAAGTGCATGCTCAACACCATAAGAAACTGCAAAACTGTTTCCCAAAAGGACTGTACCATTTTGCATGCTGACCAGCACTGCATTGAGATGTGCTGACGTCCTTGTCAATTAAAATAAATTAATAGCCATTCTAGTAGATGTGTGGTGGTATCTTATTATGGTTTTATTTCATGTTTCCCTAATGGCTAGTGATGTTGAATGCCTTTTCATGCGCTTGTTTTCCATTCATATGCCTTCTTTGGTGAAAAGTCTTTTGTCTTCAAATCTCTTGTCTATTTTTTCAATGGGTTGTTCATTTTTATATTGTGTTTTGAGAGTTCTTTATAGATTCTGAACACAAGTTCTTTGCTGGATATGTGATTTGTAATATTTTCCTCTAATCTGTCCCTTGTCTTTTCTTTCTATTACCAGTGTCTTTCACAGAGTAAGTTTTTAATTTTGATGAAGTCCAATTTATCCATTTTTTCTTTGATGGATCATATTTTTGATGTCACATCTAAGAGCTCTGCCTAACTCAAGTTCACAAGGATTTTCTCCTATGTTTTCTTCTAAAGCTTATAGGTTTACATTTTATATTTAAGTCTATGATCCATTTTGAATTAATCTTTGTGTAAAGTGTGAGGTATGTTTCGAGGTTCAGTTTTTTTGCACACAGATTCCACCATCACTTGTTAAAAAGATGATCCCTTATCTATTGAATTGCCTCTGCACCTTTGTCAAACATCAATTGACCATATTCTTGTGGGTCATTTTTGGGGTCTCTGTTCCATTCCGCTCATCTATATGTTTATCCTCTCACTATTATCACACTGCCTTAATTACTATAACTTTATAGTAAGTCTCAAAGTTGGGACAGTTGAGTCTTAAGAATTTTGTTCTTATTTTACAAAATTGTTTTGACTCAGTTCCTTTGTCTTTTCATATAAATTTTGGAATTAGCTTGTCTATATCTGACAAAATATTTTGTTAAACTTCTGATTGTGGTCATGTTAAATCTATAGAATAATTTGGGGAGAATTGACATATTAACAGTAGTGAGTCTCCCAGTCCATGAATGTGATATGTTTCTCCATTTATTTAGGTCTTTGGTTTCTTTCATCAGTTTTTTTTTGTTTGTTTGTAGTTTTCAGCATATAGATCCTGTACATATTTTGTTATATTTATACCTAAGTATTTCTAATTTTTTTGAGCTATTGTAAATGGTATTGTTTTCTTAAAAAATTTATTTATTTATTTATTTTTGGCTGCGTTGGGTCCTCGCCTCTGTGCGAGGGCCCCCCCCCAATTGCGGCAAGTGGGGGCCACTCTTCATTGTGGCGCGCGGGCCCCTCACTGCCGCGGCCTCCCTTGTTGCGGAGCACAGGCTCCAGACGTGCAGGCTCAGTAGTTGTGGCTCACGGGCCCAGTCGCTCCGTGGCATGTGGGATCCTCCCAGACCAGGGCTCGAACCCGTGTCCCCTGCATTGGCAGGCAGACTCTCAACCACTGCGCCACCAGGGAAACCCCTATGGTATTGTTTGAAAATTTTTGATTTCTAGCTGTTCATTGTAGTACAAAGAGATTTTCATATGTTAACTTTGTATACTATGGCCTTGCCAGAACTTCTTAGTTCTAGGAAATTTTTTAAAATAGATTCCTTGGGATTTTCTACATGGACAGTCATGTCACCCGTGAATAGGGACAGTTTTACTTATTTTTTTCAGCTTTATTGAGGTATAACTGACAAAATGTGTGTATTTTAAAGTGTGCTACTTTAAGTTTTGATATATGTATACATATATTGTGAAATCATTCAATCTGTATGTCTTTTTCCTCTTAATAGACTGTCTAGGACTTTTAGTACAAAGATGAATAAGAATAGTGAGAGCTGACATTCTTGTCTTGTTCCCTATCTTAGCAGAAATGCCTTCCATGTTTCACTATCAAGTATGATGTTAGCTGCTCTACCTTGCCATTATAGTGTGAAAGCCGACATGGACAATACGTAAATGAATGGGCATAGCTGGGTTCCAATAAAACTTTATTTATTGACACTGAAATTTGAATTTCATATAATTTTATATATTATGAAATATTATTCTTCTTTTGATTTACCCTTACTATTTAAAAATATAAAAACCATTCACAGCTTGTGGCTCATATAAAAACACATGGCGGGCCAGATTTAGCCTTCAGGACATCCTTTGCCAGCCGTTGCTCTAGTCTATTCTTCCATGTTTTCCCCTTAAACGTAAATACATATTTACATTTCCCCCCAAATGTAAATAGAGATGCATTAATTTTTTTCCAGTTTTCTTACTTTAATAATTTTAATGACATCAAAACATTTAACCCACAGATATAGAAAACAAACTTCTGGTTACCAAAGGGGAAAGAAAGGAGGGGGCAGGGATAAATTAGGAGGTTGGGATTAACATATACATATTACTATATATAAAATAGATAACCAACAAGGATCTATTGTACAGCACAGGGAACTCTATGCAATATTTTGTAATAACATATAAGGGAAAAGAATCTGAAAAAGAAGATATATATAGGAATCACTGTGCTGTACACCTGAAACTAACATGACATTGTAAATCAACTGTACCTCAATTAAAAAAAAACTGAAAAAAAAAGTATGATGTTAGCTGTAAATTTTCTGTAGATGCCCTTTACCAAGTTAGGGAAATTCATTTTTATTCCTTGTTTGTTGAGAGATTTTTAAAAAAATCATGAGCATATATTGAATTTTGTCAAATGTCAAAATGTCTTCTGCATCTGTTAATATGATCATATATATATGTATATGTGTATATATATGTATGTGTATGTATATTTTTTCTTCTTTAGTCTGTTGACATTGTGGATAACATGGATCGATTCTTAAATTTCAATCATCTTCATTCCTGGAATAAACAAAATTGGCCATGATGTATTATTCTTATTATATATTCTTGGATTCGACATGCTAATATTTTATCAAGGATTTTTGCATCTATATTCACAAAGGAATATTAATCTTTAGTTTTCTTTTCCTATATGGTCTTTGTCTGGTTTTGTTATCATGGTAATGCTGACCTCATAAAGTGTGTTGGGAAGTGTTCCCTCCTTTTCTACATTCTGGAAGAGATTGTGTAGAGTTGGTATTATTATGTCCCTTAGATGTTGATAGAATTTGACAGTGAGACCATCTGTGCTTCGAATTTTCTTTTTTGGAAGGTTTTCTAACTATAAATTTAATTTCTTAATAGACAGAGGGCTACTCAGATCATCAGATTCTTCTTGAGTGAGCTTTGGTAGTTTTTATCTTTCAAGGAATTGGTCCATTTCATCTAAATTGTGAAATTTATAGGTGTAGAGTTGGTCAAAGTATTTGCTTATTCTCATATTAATGCCTGTGAGGCCAGTAGTGAAGCCCCTGCTTTCATTTATGGTATTGGTAATTTGTGTCTTCTCCCTTTTTTTCTTGATCAGTCTGAACAAGGTTTATCAATTTTATTGATTTTTAAAAATTAACCAAATTTTGATTTTTTCTTTCTTTACTGTTTTTGTTTTTAATTTCATTGGTTTCTGCTTCTGTCTTTATTACTTCCTTCCTTCTGGTTGCATTTTTATTTTGCTCTTCTTTTTCTACTTTCTTAACATGGAAGCTTAGATTATTGGCCTTGAGATATTTCTTTTTTCCCTTAATATAAGCATTTAACATAAAATTTCCTACCAACACAGCTTTAGCTACATCCCACAAATTTTCATTGAGCTCAAAATATTTTTTGATTTACCTTTAGACTTTTTTTGACCTATAGATTATTCATAAGTGTGCTGCTAAACTTCCAAGTGTTTGGGAATCTCCAGATATCTTTCTGTTATTGATTTATAGTTTATTCCCATTTTGGCCAGGGAACATATTTTATAGGATTTCAATTCTTTTAAATTTGTTACTTTGTTTTATGACCCAAGATATGGTCTATCTTCGTGAATATTCCATGTGCACTTAAAAAGAATGTTTTCTGCTGTTGTTGGGTGTGGTATTTTTTAAATGACAATTAGGCTAAGTTGGTCATATTGTTGAGGTCTACTTTTACTGATTTTCTGTATACTTTTTCTATCAATTACAGAGAGGAATGTTGAAGTATCCAAATATAACTGTGGACTTGTCAGTTTCTCCTTACGCTATATTTTGAAGCTCTTTTGTTAGCTCCATACATATTTAGGATTGCTATGTCTTCATGTTAAATCGACTCTTTTGTCATTATGTAATATCTTGCTTTATCTCTGATAACTCTCCTGTTTCTGAAATCTATATTTTTCTGATATTAATAGCCATGCCAAGTTTCTTTTGATTAATGTTTGCATAGTACATTTTTTTTACCAGCTTTTTACTTTTAACCTATATATATCTTTACATAAAAAGTGCTTTTCTTGTAGACAACATGTAGTTGGGTCTTTAAAAGAAATCCAATCCAGCAAACTCTGTCTTTTAATTGAGGTGTTTAGACGATTTGCATTTAATGTAATTATTGATATGTTTGGATTTAAGACTGAGATTTTATTTATTCCTTGTACATTTTTCCCTTGATTTCCCCTTTCCTGACTTCTTTTGGGTTATTTGAATATTGTTATTGTTCCATTTAAATTTATATCTTGGTCTTTTTATTACATCTCTTTGTACAGATTTTTTTGGTGGTTCTCTAGGGATAACAATATACACACTTAACATACAATATACATACTGAACAGTCTACTTCAAATTAATATTTTACCACTTCAAGGGAAATTTAGAAATGTTACAATCCATTATTTCTTTTACTCTCCAACCTTTGTATTACAGTTGTCATAAGTTTTACATGTATATACTACCAGATAATGTTATAATTTTTGTTTTCAACTATCACACATATTTTAAAGTACTAAAGGGAGAAAAATAGTCTATTATTGTTACCCAGATGTTTACCAATTCTCTTACTCTAGCTTCATTTCTGAAGTTCCGAGTTTTTCACTGGTACCATTTCCTTTCTATCTGAACTCCCTTTAGCATTTATTTCAGAGAAGGTTTGCTGGTGACAAATTCTCTTAATTTTCTTTCACCTGAGAATGTTCTTATTTTGCCTTCATTCCTGAAGGATATTTTTTAGTAGCTATAGAATACTGGGTTGACAGTAGTTTTCTTCTAATACTTTAAGAATGTTCCAAATATGTATGAAATGGATAACTAATAAGAACCTGCTGTATAAAAAAATAAATAAAATAAAATTCAAAAAAAAAAAAAAAGAACGTTCCACTGTCTTCTGGCTCTATGAATTCTAGTTAGAAATCCATGGTCATTTGTATGTATTTTTCTCCTATATGTAAAATGTTGTTTTTCTATGGTTGCTTTCAAGATTTTTTTCTTTGTCTTTGGTCTTCAGTAACTTGATTATGATATAACAAGGCATGATTTTCTTTGAGTATATCCATTTTGGGTGTGCTGAACTTCTTGAATTCATAAAATAATGTCTTTCTACAAATTTGAGAAGTTTATATCCATTATTTCTTCAAACACTTTTTCTGCACTGATCTCTTTCTTCTCTCCTTCTGGAAAGACTTCAAAGACACAAATGTTAGACCTTTTGATATTGCCTCACAGTTTCCTGAGGCTCTGTTCATTATTTTCTCATTCTTCTATCCCCGCATCTGTTGTTTATATTGGATAACTTTTATTGATCTGTCCTCAGGCTGACTCATTCCTCTGTTATATCCATTGCTTTACGGAGCCCATCCAATGAAATTTTAAATTTCAGTTATTGCTTTTTTCAGATCTAAAATTCCACTTGGTTATTTTTTTTCCCATTTTAAAAATTGTGGTAAAGTACACGTGACATAAAATTTACCACCTTAACCATTTTAAAATGTATAGTTCAGTGGTATTAAATACATTCATAATGTTGTGCAACCATCACTACCATCCATCTTCATAACTCTTTTCATCTTGTAAAACTCTATACTCATTACATAGAAACTCCTCATTCTGCCCCCCAGGCCCGGCAACCACCATTCTGCTTTCTGTCTCTATGCTAGCGACTATGCCAAGCACCTTGTGTAAGTGGAATCATCCAGAATTTGTCTTTTGTGGCTGGTTTATTTCACTTAGCATAATGTCCTCAAGGTTTCTCTGCATTGTAGTATATGTCAGAATTTTCTTCTCTTCTTAAGGCTGAATAATATCATTTGGTTCTTTTTTAAGCTTCTATTTCTTTGCTGAGAATTTCTATCTTTCCATTTGTTTTAAGAGTATTTTCCCTGATTTCATGGAACATTGTTATCATAGCTGCTTTAAAAATCTTTGTCTGATAATTTCAACATGACTATCATTTCAGAATGGGCTCCTATTGACAGTCTTTTCCCCTACAAGTTGTTGAGATTTTCTGATTCTTTGTATATTGAGTAATTTTGGAGTATATCCTGGACATTTTGAAACTTTGGGGCTCTTTTAAAATTTTGTGGAGAACTTTGATTTTTCTTTAAAAGAAGGCAGTTAGATTAGGAGGGTGCAGGCCACAAATCCTCACCCATCTTCTTTGGCCGGCAGTTTCAATTTCAGTTAAGTTTTCAAAGACTGCAATACTATCTGATTTTTCCCCAAGTGTGTGCCTCCCCTCCCCCAAGGGCACACTACATTGTAATTCAGTTCTTTAAGCCTTTAGTATATTGTTCTGGGTCAGTTACATACATGCCCAACTTGTGTCCAGGACTTCATACACAGCATTATTGGATGGCTTTCTCAAGCTCCCCACTTCCCTGTGCTTTTCTCCCACACTCTCTGACTCCCAAGGGCCCCCTTACTTTGTAAGGCCTCAGTTTGGAAATGCCATGGTCACTTGAACCCACATTCCATTGACCATAGCAAGTCATACGGCCAAGCCAAGATCGTGAGCTTGCCTGTTCTAGGGCTCTACAAATCCACATGGCAGAGGCAGGGAGTAAAAGATGGGAAACAAAAGTCCAACCTACCACTGTAGCACTGAGACTCAGAATCACAGAACACCCTGGCCTCAGATGGCTCAGCTGGGTTGCCCACAGTCCTCCAGATTACTGGTGCCACCTTTCCTTTAATGTCTTGAAAACTGGCTTGAACCACAACTCAGGCTCTCTGCAAAGTCCAGGGCATTCCCAAAGAGGTCTACAGATTCCCCTGGGCTTAGGGTCTCCTGATCACTGCTTCTCCTGGTTTCCTTTCCCTTCTCAGTTTTATCCATGTCCCTCCCGTGCTTTTTCCACCTCCACCTGCACCCCAGCTTAGGGCTCAAGTTTGCATAATCAAAAACCCTTGCTTTGCTTGACAGAGCAAAAAACCATTTATTCTGAGCTTCTCTTTAGCCCCGTAAAACGCCTGTGCATTTTTTCCCCCTTCCTGTTAACTCAATAACATTCTGAGGCACAGCAAACCGCCTGTCTGGGTGAAGACATAAACTAAAGGGGACTAGCATAAAGATTTGTCCCACACCAACTCCTTTCTGGAGTTGTGGTGTTGGAGGAGTGTCTTTTCTTTCTTCCTGATGCTTGTATTAGCATAGGAGGGGCACTGAGAAACACTACGGTGAGAAAGTCAGTTTACGGTTGTTTAGTTCAGCCTTTCCTAAACTTACTTGGCCATGGAACACCTCTGTCATGGAGCATCTATGAACACCTGAAAGCTCAAGGTGTGGGAAAGCTATCGAGAATGGGGGGGTGGTTGTGAGGATTAAAAGAAGGAAGCTGAGCCTCAGGTAGTTTTTGGTGATGCTGGTTCCCTTCCCTCTCTCGAGACCCCACCCTGTCAGTGACCCTGAAAAATGATCCAAATGAGGAAACTATTGAGAGCGAGAGAGGAAGCACTATTAATTATTACGCCAGGGCAGTAGGCATATACTGGGCTGTCCTGGCCAAGCGGGGCATAAGGTCCCCTACCCATTTGTGTTATAGCTGGTGGTAGCTGCAAATGAGCTGTGAGTTCTCTGTAGGTCCCAGTTTCCCCACCTGTGGAGTGATGGCCTCTTAGTTCATTTATTTTTCCATTTATTCAATCAGTCAACAAATATATAACAAAGCTTTCCTAGGAGCTAGCACTGTGCTGGGCCTTCAGGAGCCAACAGTGGGATAAGAGCCTCCCCACCTTCAAGGGGGTCACCATATGGAAGGAGAGACAGACGTGGGACTGTTCGGGGATCATGGTCTCAGCTTCACCTTGACTTTAACCCTGAATCCCCGAACAGAGACCAGTCTAGAAGGGCCTTTTGGTGGTACATCCTGGGCTGTCACAGGAAGATGATCCCATAGCACCTGGAGCCTCCCCTCACCTGCACTGGTTCCAGCAACTTCCAGGCTGGAGTCCTAGGGAACTGGCGGAGGCACGGCCACCTCTCTCTCTCCCTGGGAGCGCTAATCACAACTCACCAGCTGCTCTGGGGAATGATTACCTGTCAAGGTTCATTTGAGCGCGTGGCTTCCTGGAGACTCTCCCCACCCCCTGCATCAGGCCGTCCTGATGGCAGCAGGGAAGCTGCTCCCCAGGAAGTGAGAGAGAGGAAAATTACCTTCCACTGTACCTCGCCACCTATTTGGGCTGGCAGCCACAGCAACAGCTTGTGTCCTGCCAAGCCTGATAACAGAACTGTCATGGTCCGTGGACAGTCTGGCCCTGGGAGGTGAGTGGTGAGGATTCCAGGAAATTGTGGAGATTGCTGGCAAAATAGGCCTCCTCAAATCAGATTGCCTTGCTGAGTGATTTCAGACTCGGCAAATTGCATCTTGAGCAGGGCCTGTTACTTTGCTTCCCTCAGCCCAACTATTAAAGCTTTCTTCAAAGACCATCACCACTAGAGATAGCTGGATTTGGATTTGAATCTCTGTATGTGACCAGGTGCATGAGTGTAGATAAGTTACTTCCCAGGGAACAATATTTCATGGGGATAATAACTGCATCAGTCAGGACCCTTTTGATTATAAGGGAAAGAAAAGCAGAAGAGGAACTAAAAGCTTATTAAATGAAACGTCCAGGGGAATTTCAGGTATGGCTGGATCCAGGTGATCAGGTGAGGTCTTCAGGAATCCATCTCTCCCTGTAAGTTGACTCTTATTTTTCTCCTTTTTTGCTTCCCTACCACACAACCCCTCTCTTCCTGGAGGCCCCCAGAGGTTCCAGCAGAAGGGAGAGCTTCACTAGCTCAGTAATTCCAAAAAAGTCTCAGGATAGAATTTCATTGGTCAGTCCTGAGGTACATGCCCATCTCTAAGCTAATTGCTATGGCCAGAGGTTATGTGCAGTATTTTTAATTACTAATTGGCCAGGCTGACATTATGTGCTCATCTCCTGGAACCCAAACCACCAAGGACCTAGGAAGTGGTGGCAGTGAGTCCCCAAAGAAAAATGGAGGAGGCAGTACTCTAGAGAAAGAGGGAGTAGGTTCAAGCTGGCAAAATTAGTCCCTTGATCGGGGAGAGATTGAAAATACTTACCAACCACTAGACCCAAGGCACTGACCAATAGGGTTGGAGGCTGCCAGAGCTGGGCAGGGCCCCAGAGGCCCCCTGCTGGGCTGCATGGTAACTATTTAGTTACTGGAGGGTGAAGAGGTGTGAGGGTACCTGGAGAGGGGTTGGGGCACACGGGGCTCAGAATGGCAACTGATACCAGCCAATAAAGGCACATTTCTACATTTTTACCAACTGCTCTGCCTGCTCCAGTGCCTCTTGGTGAACATTCCCTGTTGACCGCAGCTCTGCCCAGACCACCCACCTTGTTCTCTCAGGTCAACATCTGCTCGCGGCTTTAGCAGCACCCTCAGGCTTATCTGTGCACACTTCCTCCGTAGATCTTTATTAGCACGCGTGGGCCGCTGTTCAGAACAGCCTGCCCCACAGGCCACCAGCCTTGTAGGTGGACCTCGGCGCGGTGCCAGTGGCAGTGAGCGGTGGGCCCAGCATCTCCACGTTCTCCCAAGCAGGGTCTGTGCTGTTGTGTATTCAGTAACCTTAGACCTCAGGCCGCCTTATCTGCGTCAGCCTCAAAATAGCTGATGTTTGCACAGCACTTATTGGTGCCAGGTACAAGTCTAAGCACCTTCCCTGTGTTAACTCATTGAATCCTCACAGTAACCTCATGAGGGAGGAACCACGATTACCCCCATTTTACAGATGAGAAACCGAAGCACACGGAGGTTCAACAACTTGCTCAGGTCACACAGCTAGTTAGTGGCAGGGCTGAGACTTGAACCTAGGAGGTCTGGCTCCTCATGAGGATTAAACGGGACGATGGGTGCAGGAAGTGCAAATGCCTGGCACGGGGGCAGCACCCAGCGAAGTCACCTCTACTCTGATTAGCTCTTGGCTCAATAAACTGGCACTGAGCACCTGCTATATGTATGGCCTGCGCCGGGGCCTGGGGTTTGGGGGTTTGAATCAGGAAACGGGATTTGCAACCCCCTGGGAAGAGACCGTCCAGCGGGCATGACGTGCTACATGGACAAACATCACTGTTGAACGGGAGGTTCACAGGGACGTTCAAGGTGTTGGGCTCAGAGGTGGCGGGAATGCCCACCATGGGGAAGGTCAGGCTGGGCTCCAAGGAGGGGGCCGCAGATGAACGGGGCCTTGAAAGAAGGGTGTGCAGTCACAGGCAATGAAGTCCTCTTGATGGCAGGAATCAGAAATTCACTCAAGCTAACTTACACCCAGAGGGGGATCCAGGACCTGGGGTGGCCCCCCAGATCCAAGGTCAGGAGTGTGGTCAGACCCCAGAACGGAGAGCGGGGAGTGGGCAGAGCTGGGGGTCTCCCTCATGGTCCTGGGTTTCTGCTCCTCTTACACGTCGTGGTTCCCCCTTCCCCCCCACCAGCATTCTCCTTGACCAGGCCCATGACAGAACCCCGCCACAGACCCCTTGAGTTTATGCAGTTTACAGTTTACACGTTATAGATCTGGCCAAGGAAAGAATAACTCATGGGTCTAATACCATTACTCCTGCCAGGCCCAGCTCTGGTCAAGGGAGCTGTGCTGGGAGCAGGGTGATGCACAGAAAGGCTGTGGGTCCCATTGCTTGCGGGGGAGGGGGGAGTGGAGCGGGGGAGGCTAACTGGGAAGGCCGCCCAGGAGCCCCTCAGGGGGAGAATGTTGCCCAACGGTGACAAGGCCAGGTGGGTATTCTGGAGGCAGAAGTGGGGGAGAAATATTGTCAGGAACAGTTAAGATGACACCGTGGAGTCATGAGAGACGGCTGCAAGAGCTGGCCCTGTGCAGAGTCATTTATACGCTCTTCCCCGATTAGACGTCACCTGAAGTAGATGCGGTGGCATCCTGGAGCATGAGGAACCTGAGACATATTTGCTCAAGTTCACCCAGCTGGGGAGTGGCACAGCCAGGATTCAGAGGCAGAATTTCCTGGTGCCACAATTACGCTGCCCACGTGCCCACACATCTGGATCACCCCCAGGTCAGCCCACACCCAGGATGAAGTCCAAGGCCTCCGAGGCCTTGGCCTGATCTGGTCCCCATCCTCTGTGACCTCCTCTCCCTCCATTTCTTCCTCACTCTGCTCCAGCCCCACTGGTCTCCTGGCCATCCCATGACCACACCCAGTACAGTCCCACACCAGGGTCTTGGCATGTGCCCTTCCCTCTGCCCCAGATGCTTATCCACCTGGATGCACACGACCCACCTGACTCAGGTCTCTGCGCAGATGTCCCCCCACCGCCCCCAGATGGGCCTCCTCTGAACACCCCGTCACCGCAGCCTCTCCGTGGCTCCCTCCGCCCCTCTGCTTTATTCTTCTCTATCACGTGTCCCTCTCCGACATCATGGGATCATATGCATATGAGTTTTTCTGGTCATTGTGCATGTTCTACAGTAAAATGCAAGCTCAAAGATTAGGCTGGTTTTATTCACTGCTATTTCCTGCTGTCTAGAGCATAGCTTGGCACACAAAAGACACTCAATAACTATTTGTGTGCAAATCAACCTATTAAAGGGGGTGTCAACACTTCCGCTATACATGTGTCATGATTACATTACATCGTGTATATATAGAACGCATCATTGGCCTGACTCGGGGCAATTTCTCAATGAAAGTCATTATCATGATCTTTCCCTCAGTTGTGCTCCTGCCCCAGGGTCCTGTGACTTTGCTAAAAGGCAGCAGCAGCCACCCAGTCACCCTAGCTGAAAAGCTGGGTATGGGGGTCACCAGCACCTCTTGCCCAGTATTCCTGCTCTCCACAAGGAAGGGTTGACTTCTCGGCCCCCTGTGGCTGTGGGGGGAGTAGTTGAGCAACTCATTCTGGCCAGTTGTGAGCAAAAGTGCTTGCTATGGACTGAATTGTGTCCCCCCCAGAATTCATATACTGAGGTCTGAACCCTCAATACGATGGTGTTTGGAGATGGGGCACTTGGGAGGTGATTAGGTTTAGATGAAGCCCTGAGGGTGGGGCCCCTGTAATGGGATTAGTGTCCTTATAAGAAGAGATACCAGAGCTTGCTTCCTCTCCCTCTATTCATACTCATGCATGGAGCAAAGGTCATGTGAGGACACAGCAAGAAGGTGGCCGTCTGCAACAGAGAGAGAGCCCTCACCAGACGCCAACCCTGCCAGCACCTTGATCTTGGACTTCTAGTCTCCAGAACTGTGAGAAATAAATTCCTGTTGTTTAAGCCACTCACTACTATTCTAGTATTTTGTTATGGCAGCTTGAGCCGACTGAGACAGTGGTGTGTGTCAACTCTGAGCTGGAGCATTTGATGTTGATGGGAGACCCTCCAGAGTTCTCTGTTGATTTGCTACAGTGAATGGCAATGTAGCAAATGGTGGTCACTCTGTTGGCCTAAGTCCCTGAGTGAAGACCATGAGGGGCAGAGCCTCAGCTGGGCCTCAAAGGACACAAAGCCTGAGTGATAGATTTTTGATCTTTGTTGATTTGGGGGCTATTTATCACTACAGCAGAGCCTTCCTTGTCCTGAATGATAAAGTTACAGGGGCTGGGAAGGTTATCCCTCAATCACACATCAGAACAATATCTCTTTAGGATAAAGGAGGGCTTGCTGTTGCTGGATGAATTCAGGCCTCGTCACTTCTCTGGTTCCTAGAGAGGAATAGCAGCGTGGAAGACAGCAGAGCCCTGGTTTCCACACCCAACTCCTCCACACACCAGCTGTGTGACCTTAGACAAGGCACTACCCTCTCTGTGGCTCAATTTTCTCTTCTGACATGTGGGGATAACAAGAACTTCCTCCTCCCACCCTCCAACGCACACACAGGTTCTTGAGGTAATGAATGTGAGAGCATAGCACAATTGTGGACCATTGATAAGATGAGGAGCCTGGACTGGCAACTGTTCTGGGGTCCCTGCTGGGCCCATGACTCTGTGCCCTTTGATTTCCTGGTTCCTGCAGCCTCCTGAGAAGGGGGCCCTGGTCACTCAGAAATGTTAGCACCGCTCAGGTGAAGAGATGCGATGAACTGGCCGTGTCTCCTGATTCTCCTGCTGTCACATTTAATGCAGGCTCCAAGCCTGGCCACTCAGTCACTGTCACGGAACATTCCAGAGCTAGCACCTGGGTCCTTCCCAGTAATGAGGCTCTTCTCGGAGACTCAGTCCTCACCCCAATCTTGTTTCTCTTTGCGTTTCCTGTCACATCCAGGAGAAAAGTTGTGTTCAAGTTGTCTGTCAGCCAGAGGAAAAGGGAAGCCTTGCTGAGGTGACTTTCTCTAGGGGCTGTCTTTCTGGTGTGGCCCTTTCTGGGCTCCAGAACTCAACTGTGGTCCTGTGGTACCGGTTCCTCCATTGACCCACAGGAGCTCCCAGACTTAAGAGCTTTAGGACATTGATTGGATGATTCCTTGAGAAAGACAGGTCAGCCTCTAAGAAGAGGACTGTTGACAATTCACCGTATGTGTACCGCAAAACTAGATGCAACTTTGAATGATGGAGCCTGTGGCCAAGACATTGTCAAGTTGTGGATGTTAGCAATATCGTTTGGCCAGAATGGCGAAACGCTGGCGACGTTCCAGAGGTTGTGCGGGGTCTTGCTCGTGGTGGATAGGGTCCCAGGATGTGAATCCTGATCTTCACTGTCGGATGGCCCTTTTCCAGTACCTAGCAATGCTTCTGATTATGACAATGTCTTTCTAGCTCTGAATCTGCTGAAATGCAGGTGCTGCCCACATTTCCCAGCCTCCCTTGCAGCTTAGTCCTCCCCATGTGACTCGTTCTGACCAATGGGCCATGAGCAGAAGTAACATGTCACTTCCAGACTGAGATGGCAAACAGCTAATGTGACTCCTCCATCCCTCTCTTCCCATTCAGAGTGACCTAGGGGCCACCTGTTTCAGACAGCAAAGCTATAAGAGCCAACAGACCCACATCAGACTGATGTGAATGAGAAAGACCTTTTTATTAAACCATTGAGATTTGGGGATGTGTCTATGGTGTTGACCAGCATTTAGTATTCCAACCGATGGGGGCCCTGGAGAATACAAACTCCATGTGGGCAGGGCCTGGTCTGTCTCATCCACCCCTGTGGTGGACACCAGTACATAACAAGCATGTAGAAGCTGCTAAATAAGTCTCCAAGAATGAATGACTGAATGAAATCTCTTTTTGAGTTTCCAATGTCTTTTTACTAGGCAACTAGTGAAAACCCTTTATCCAGGTGTGGCTCCAACAAAGGTCTTTGTTCCTCCCTTCCTTCTTGCCTGGCTTGGGTCCTATGGATCCTTATGTCTGAGAATCCCGGCTGCTCCTGCTCATATGCTCTGTCTCCGGGTGTCGCTTCCCTATGATGCAGGCCCTTCTAGCTCTTGCTCTAAATCTGAGTCTTTGTCAACAGCAGTCTGGAGGAGTGCAATTGCCCCCTGTGACATATCTGACACTGTCTTGGGGGCTTCCCATGCCGGTTTCCCCAATAGTCTGGTCAAAGGCCAACGTGGGAATTTGACACATTGATGTTTGGGTCCATGCAAACGCTCCACAGCTGGCCCCCATCCAGTAGATGTGACCAGTGCCACTGTCCACTGGACAGTGGTCATGTGCTTCTAAACCTATCACCAGGCTCAAGTTTTGTGTCCCTGAATCGACCACCTAGACTGGCCGCTAGAGGACTGTTCCTAAAGTCAAAACTGACCCACCCTTCTGTTGCTGAAGAACAGTGTAGTGGCTAAGAACATGGGTTCTAGAACCTGAGTGCCCTGGTTCAAATCCCTCTTCCTCCACTTAATGGCCGTGTGACCTTTGGTAATTTACCGAACCTCTCTCTGCCTCAGTTTCCACACTGTTAATGGGGAAACTTGAGGGGAGAGGAAGCCTCCCCCCAACTCTAAATGATGAAATAATAGTGTGACCACTCTCTGGGCATAGCTCTGTACTAAGCAGGGAGGCCACCCTCTTATGAAAACAGGCTTAGGAAAGTTGACTCACTCTTCCAAACTCCTGAGAAATGCGAGTTGGGAAATGGACCCAGAAATGGCCGTCAACCCTTGCTCTTCACCGCCCCCCACAGTGACCACACTGGGCTCTGGACCCTGCTGGCCTCGCCCCTGGCCCCCTGGGACAGCTCACTCAGTACCAATTGGTTCTGATTATCAGAAAGTGCTTCTTCCTTTGAATTCTTACCTGCCTCCTGGAAGGTTCTGCCAACTGGTCCTCGTTTTGCTCTCTGGAGCCACACAGTGAGTTTAATCTCCTCAGTACCTGCGAAATAAATTTAATAAACTCCATAAAGTGTGTAATCTCATAGACAGGGTGCAGAATTTCTATGCTTCCGACTTTTTACCCCCGTAATTACTAGCACCATGGAAATTGCAGGGATTACAGACTCCACTGGAGACAGAGATGAGTTGTGTCACCAAGAAAGTACAAATGAACTGAAACTCCCGCACAATAAGGTGGGCTGAGATTTGCATTAAATTAGGAGGCAGGTTCGTGCCCATTACCTCCATGGGGACCAACCGTGACCTTCAAGCGTATGTTTAGGAAATGGGGAAGCAGGGTGGGGAACGCAGTTGGGGTTGGGGTGGAGCGCGGCGATTTGGTGGCAGCCTCTCTTTAATAGACTGACTCATTACGCATCTCAGAGCTCATCTGGGCTCACCCCATTTTCCCTGTCAGACAACATTCCTCCTCCATCCCTTTCCAACCAACCTCCATCCCCAGGAAGGAAAAGACTCATACCGACATTACACAGCTGGTCCATGGGAATTGGGACCAGAACACAGGCTTTCTGATGCTACGCCAGTGACCTTCCCATTGCATCCATTAATCCTGGTCCCTATCAGCTTTGGGCTAACACACTGTCAGCAGGTTAGCAAAAAATGCCACGTTGTCATAAGAAGACTCTTCTTTTCATGCACCTGTGATCTACGTGGGGAGAGCATAATGAAGCAGGACCTGCCTCCTCTGAGCTCTAGTCTCCCTGCCCAGCACACGGTGGCACACTTACCACCAACTCCCATCACATACTGATGGCAGACGGCGTTGATGGATTTCAGCACTGTTCCCACTAAGCGTGGATCGCACAATCTTATCCAATACGGTAGTTGACTCATGAGGTAAAAGCTACTCCCCATATCCAGTCTTTATGAGCTCCATCACCCAAGAGAAAAAGTAGGCAATTTGTGAGTTTTAATTTTTTTATCTCTCAAACCCACTATTGAGCTTCAACTGCGGCTGTTAGTGAGCGAAGGGCTATGCTCGACTCGCTGCAAGAATGGCCACAATTCTCCACCCGTCCCTGTAATCAAGTCCTTTGCGATATGACTTTGCAGCTCCTTTCATCAAGTGGGGGAGTTTATTTCTCCCCACCTTGTACTTGGACCGGCTTGTGACTTCCTTCACCCAATAGAATGGGATGGAAATGACAGTGTGACAGTTCAGAGCCTCACCCCAAGAGACGCAGTGTTCTTCTACCCAGTCTCTTGGAATCCTACTGCTGCCATGGGACAAGCCTGGGCTAGCTTACTAGAAGATGAGAGAAACCCTGGGCCTAATCACCCCCATTACCCCAGATGACAGCCAGATAACTGTCATTCATTCGAGTAATGCCACCTAAGACTAGCCAGCTCCAGCTGACCTGCCAGCTGACCACAGACAGATATGTAAGTCCAGGTGAGATCAGCCAAGTTTATCCAGACCAAAAGAATTCCCCAGCTATGTTGCAGACTCATGAAATAAATAAGTGCTTACTGTTTTAAGATACGTTTTGGAGTTATTTTTTAATGCAACCATGACTAACGTGCACTATCTAATGTGGTTCTCTCAATAATTTTTTGTAATAACAATGATCCCCATTTTACAGATGGGAAAGTTGAGGTTCGGAGAAGTAAAGCCTTGTTTGAAGTCATTCTGCTAGTAATCCCAGAGCTAAAATTCAACCCAGGTTTTTCTGACTCCTCTGTCATTTTTTGATGCAGCTGAAGAATCTCTAATACTGGGGTGGCAAATAGGCTTCATTTCACTTGCCAATGTTAGTTAGTTGGTAATGTCTGCCTATAATGTAGCGTTGAAAAGATGGAGGGGGAAAAAAAGATTACTGTGGTTGATTAGTCATGTCTGCCATGGATGGTGAACACAGAAGCAGCAGTGTGAGTGCTATGCATTAGCTATTAAGTCTTGTGTATACCCAAACCCAAAGTATGAGAGAATTTTTGCAGACATATCAGGACTTGTCCCTGAGGCAGAGCAGGGAGCTCTTACCTAAGATGAGCATGCACCCTTATGTTATGCTCAGGCCCTGTGTCTTCTAGTTGTTAGCCCTGTTGCCACCACTACCCAGCTTAGGGTGATATAGCGTAGTTCACCTCTTAAGGTTGGTGTTAGAATTAAAAGAGATAATGGATGAAAAACCATTTAATTTCCAGGTAAAAATGATGGCTAAAGGACACTTGAATCACCTTCCTCTCTCAAAATCAGCTAAAGACAGCAACAACCAAAATTGGAATATAGGGGAATTTTTCCCCTGAATTTTTATTGAAATCAGAAATTGCCATAGCCCCAAACCACAAACACTGAAGTCCTTTTGCCCAAATACTGTGAAATCTAGACCATTGCCCAGAGGAAAGAGAGAATCTATGTAAACATCCCTAGTATGTTTTGTGGATAGGAAAATTGAGGCTTTGCAGGATACATCCCAAACCTGAAAACTTTATCCAAAAATCTTTGGCTTAGAGCCCTGGGACCCAGTCACAGCCTCCCTCGAGGCTTTGCAGGGGCCACACTGACCGCTGGGTGTCAAACACTGAGCTGTGTTTCCACAGCAAAGGAAAAAACTGATGTGGTAAAATAGTTTAAGACGACAAACCCAAATGGAAGCTGTGGTCTCCCTGAGGTCGTCTCTCCCACCCTTTCCCACACTACCATCCCACAAAGAGCTGGCCCCATTCGAAACTGAGTTAAGAAGAAACCAGCACAGGAACTGTGCAGAAGTGCTGCGAAAGGGGAGAAAAGGAACATAAACGAAAGCAGATGAGGAAAATACTCTGCAAGAAGAATTGCCCAAAGAAGCAGGGAAAAACAATTGTTCTTTACAGCCTTCATCATTTTCAAATGACACAATGTCTCTGTAAAAGACTCAAATAAGAAATATAAGGATGGAAAGAAGTGATTATAAAATAGTGAAAATCAAGCTGGCTGTTCTTAGGAATGAAATAGAAAAAAAGAACAAAAGAGATTAAGCCACATTAGAAACACCAGCAAATAAAATGAATATGACTAAACTACAGTAAGAAATATTGCAGTTAAACTATGGAAAGTCATGCAACATTAAACAGAAAAGAAGAACTTTTTTTGGGGGTCAAAGATTAGAGTGATGACATGCCATGGAGTAACTAAGCCCGTGTGCCACAACTACTGAGCCTGCATGCCACAACTACTGAAGCCCATGTGTCCTAGAGCCCGTGCAATGCAACTACTGAGCCCATGGGCTGCAACTACTGAAACCTGCACACTCTAGGACCTGCGTGCTGCAACTACTGAGCCCGGGTGCTGCAACAATTGAAGCCCGTGAACCTAGAGCCAATGCTCTACAACAACAGAAGCCACCACAATGAGAAGCCTGCACACCTCAAGGAAGAGTAGCCCCGCTCACTGCAACTAGAGAAAGCCCACGCTCAGCAATGAAGACCCAACGCAGCCAAAAAAATAAAATTAATAAGATTAAAAAAAAAGATTAGAGTGATGAGAGGCATAAAAGACAGAAAAAGGTTAGCCAATGGATAAACCTTGTATGGGACAATGGTATAAAGATATTCAAAGTTATACTAAAATAAAAGTCTGAAAATAAAGTCATGAATCTTCAGGTTCAAAGTACACACAGTCTTCCAGGAATAATTGCTGAAGAAATATCAGCTCTAAGACAAATCTGAATAACTGAGCTTCAGAAATAAAAGATTCATCTGTTCATCTAGGTAGAAAAATCAAATCACAATGTAGGCAGAAATCAGATTGGCACAAAGGTCTCCATAGTAATGCTAAAAGGCATTGGAACAATGTCTACAAAATCTGAGGGAAAGAAAATACAACTCCCGAATATTATACCCAGCCAAGTTGTCTTTCAAGTGAAAAGGTGACAGACACATTTTCAACTGTCTGGAGCTCAGGAAACAACATTCATGAGTCTTTCTGGAAAAAAATATTTTATTAACAAAAATTGAAAGTAAAAAAGATAAAAGGAAAGGCAAAGATATAGTCAAAAGTTAAAATAAGAAAGAAGGAAGGAAGGAAGAAAGGAAGGATTGGGGCTGAGAAGTGATTCTATTTAAATGCAAAGCTCACTCTAAATTGCCATGAGAATTGTGCTTCCATAACAGCACGAAATGTTGTAAACCCTGACAAGATAAAAATAACGTTTTAAGGGACAGTATAAATGCACTAATTTCCTAACTTTTATTACTAGGGAGTCAGTAGATTCAGTCTAAAATAAAAACATAAAGCTTTTTTTTTTTTTAAAGCATGACCACAACATCTTAATTTTTTTTTTTCAAGCTTTCTTCTTAACTGTAAAAATATTTTTAGGAAAAGGATATATCTTGTGAGGCAACATTTATCTGAAGTTAATACTTATTTCAGTTTAACCTCGATTTTAAATTCTTCTGTTAAATTTAAGTAAAATTATATTTAACACCCTTTTATTAAAAATAGTGTATAATTTCATTTTTCCTCATCTATCTTTCCTTCTATGCTACACATGTGCACAGAGAGGTGCCTAGAATGAGATCCACCAAATGTTGAATTTATTTATTTTTTGTAATCGTCAGTGTTGCTTAAATGTTTTACACTATACATTTGCCATTTTTACAAAATCAAAATTCATTATTTTAAAATTATTTTGGTGGCATCAGTTGGATCTCAGATTGTGTCTTGCTCAATGAGATCAAAGCTGGTGTTTTGACAAAAGTGGGGTGTTAGGGGATATCTTTGCCAAAACTATAGGAGGATATCAGAGGGCCGCAGGGAAGAAGAGCTGAGAGGGGGCCTCCTGGGTGAGTAGCAGATGGTCAGTGTTGAGGGGACATTGGGGACGGCGGGCACGGTGCTGCCTGAACACCATGACTAAGGTGGCGTCCACCTCCGTATTTGCCATCCAAGTGTGGGACAAGGGATGGGACCCACAGACTCCAGCTTAGCTGACATTTACTACAAGCCCACTCTGTAGGAGCCTGTTTGGGTCTGGAGTATAATTACAGATGACAACTTTTCACACCCAAACTGTCTCCTTCCAACCCATTTCTCTGCAAACCCAGTTGTATCACCCAGTCCCCACCTGCCGAAACCCTTCCCTGGGTTCCTCTTGTGCTCAGCCCAACAGAGAGGTTGGATCACTTGCCCAAGGTCACACAGTTAGTCACTGGAAGATGAGGGATTTGAACCTGGTCAGTCTGGCTCCAGAGTCTGTGGGCTTAGTAGCAAAGGCCAAGGTCCTGAGCATGTCATGTCTCCCACCCCATCTATTCAACAGCTCCCAACTCTTCGCTCACACTGGAGAAGCCTGGATTGAGGGGCCTTCATTTAGGAAGAGAAATGGATTTGGCATCTGTCCTTTGGCCCCTTCCCTCTTCTTTTCCCCACTCCCAACTTTCATAGTGAAGTTAAGATAGGTTGGTAGTAAGAGCCTGGCCTGGGAGTGACGAGTTAAGGATTTGAGTCTTGTGACCTCCAGTAAGTCAAACAGATTTGCTCTAGTGCATTAATTAGCTGATCCATTCTTTCAAACACCCACTAGGCCCTGTGCCGGCTGGGTGCCGGCGAGCCAGGGAGACAGATCATAGGGGCATGGATGGAGAATAAGTGGGTGGCGCACGTGGGGCTGACTCCGTTTCAGCTGAGACTTCAAAGATGAGGGAAGCCTGTGGGATGGAGAGCTGGGGCAGAGCATTCCAGGCTGTGGACAGACCGGAAGCCATGGAGGCCATGGTGAGAAGGCTGGATTTTATTCCAAGTTCAGTGGGAGGCCACTGGAGGGTTTTAAGCCGGGAGGCATGTGATTGGATTTACTTTCTCGAATGTTACCCAGGCTGTGGAGGAGGCGGGAGGCCGGAAGTGGGAGAGGAACCAGGCGGGATGAGGTGCCACGGTCGTGCAGTTTCTAACTCGCCATCCTGCCTTCCGCTCTGCTTCCTGGCTGGCCCAGGGCAGGCAGCCCTGGGTCCTGGTCCTTCCTCCACCCCAGGCTTTAGAAGTTGGAAATCAGAGCTGCTGTGCAGTGAGGCAGAGATGGGGAACTCTAGAGAAACACAAGCCTAATTCCCACCCAGCCCTCACGACCCCCAGGATCACCTCCTCAACAGCCACGTCATGTTTGCATAGACACAGAGGTGCAAGATGGCTAGTCTGATGACAATCTTTGGCATTTGTACAACCCCTGACCTCGGCATGGCCTTCCCTGCCCTAGAGGGAGACAGGAATGGAATGTCGGCTGAATGTGCCAGAAAGCTGCCTTACCAGGCTCCCCATTTCCTTTTCCATATTCCAATGCCTTGTCCTGGCATCTCAGAGCGGTTCCTACCCAACCACCCATTCATTTGTTCACCCAAACCCTGTGAGGTTTGTCAGGCAGGGAGGGTCATGCCCACTTGTCAGATGTAGAAACTGAGGCCTGGGGAAGGGAAGCCACTTGTCTGGAGCCACTACCCGGTTGGTGGAGGCTTAGTCCTGTAATGGCTGTGTGACCTCGGGCAAACCACTTAACCTTTCTGAGCTGTCCTTTCCTCCTGGGCTCTGCTTCTTGCATAGTGCAATGGGGAGGTTCAAGCGGATTAGGATACATTTTACACACCTGAGAGGTGAGAGGGATTATTGTGAGCCTGGGTATCATTGTCACCACTGAGCAGCCCGGGGCTCAGCAAGAAGCTTTTCTTCATTTCCCTGGCTCCGTTTTTCCAAACCAAATCCCCCAGCAGGCCAGCAAGTGAAAGCCATGATTGACTTGTCCTTATCAATATTCCTCCCACAGCTTGCCATCCTCCCTGTGGCCTGAGCAAGAAAAACCCATCCCTGCCTCTGGTAGCTCTAAGCCTTGTCAGGTCCTCAGGTTCCTTAGAATCCCAGCAATTCAGGGCTGGACTCTGAGATTCCATCAGACTCAACCCTTTCACTGTGTGGATGGTGAACCTGAGGCCTGAGGGTAAATAATAATAGTAGTAACAAAAAATATCTGGGTCATTGCTTTCAGTTACAGATCATGAGAAGAAAATTCATATCAAACTGGCTTCAGCACAAAGGGGAAGTATTGGCATAGGTAACTGAAAAGTCAAAGAGGAGGGTTTCAGGAATGGCTTGCTCAAGAGCTCAAACAAGGTCTGAGTCTCTTTCTCTCTCCCTGCTCTGGTTCTGCCCCACTGGCTCCATCCTCAGACCCTGTGTTGGCAAGATGCTGCAGCAGCCTTTCTGTCCCCTCAGGTTCAATTTCAGAGGCAAAGAGCAAGTGCTTCAGTCCCAGCATTCCTATCCAGCATTTAATTGCAACTTGTTGGCTCTTATCAGATCTTGTGACCATCCTTGAGCCAATAACTGTGGCCAAGTTAATGTAAATCCCTGACTAGCTGGAGCCACCCAGAACCACAGACTGAGAGTAGAAGGAGGGGGTTACCTTTGATCCCTCCCCAGATCAAGGACTGTTGTTGGAATAAGAGGAGATGAGTACTGGGGCAGCAAAGAACTGATGCCCGTTGGAGTACACATCAACGGCAGTGGAGCACCTACTGCCACGGATGCTGGTCTAAGCACTTGGCATCCAGGATCACAAACCTCCCTAGCAAGCTGCCAGGTGGGCATCCTCACAGAGGAGGAAACTGAAGTCAGAATGGGAGGTGACCTACCTAAGGCACAGCCAGGAAGGGTTCAAAGTCAGCAGCCCAAGCGCATTTCAGAACAGTTACCACTGGGGGTAACTGGGGCTCGGTCCCAGTGAAGAATGCTAGGAGACATTCTAGAACATGCCTGCCAGCTATCCCACGTGGGTCCTCCAGGTTCTCACCCATTGCTGGTGGAAGGCAGGCTGCCTGGCACGCAGGCCGAGAGGAAGCCTCAGATGGAGACTTACAGGTGCCTGATGGAACATTCTAGTGGTAGGGTCTGGGATGGGGATTGTCGAGGGGATGTGCCTGGGACCTGGGCAGCATCTGAGGAGTGTATGATTGACAGAGGGGGAGGGAGTCTTCTCCCTCCTTTCCAGTCTCGCCCACCTCTGCCTTCCTGACCACCCCACCCCTGCAGAGGCGGAGGAGTTGATTCATCAGAGCCGCAGTTACTGGGGGACTGGGTTACTGTGCTACAAGGCCGGAGCCCATGTAGCCTTTCTCTTCCACTTTCTGCCACTGCCATGTGGTGGGCAGATGTAGGCAGGACTCCCCTCACCTTTCCCACTTTGTCCAAAAAACTACTGAGTAAGTTAGGTCACAGACTGCAGCTTGGTCCTATGCCCCCCTTCCCTTCTTGAACGTCCTTCCCTCTTGTGGTCAGACAAATGTAAACCAATCTCAACTCACGTAGGAGCAAGGTAGGAGGACCCATCTAAGCTTTGAGCCTAAGCTAGAAATATCTAGAAGAGGCATAGTCAGGGTGTGGGAGAGCACAGCCTGCACAGAAAGACCCAGAGCAGAGGGCGAGAGAAACTTGTGGACATGGCAAAACGTGGCCTTGTCATCATGGCTGGATTGTTGGGACACCTTTAAGTGGGCTGGCCTGAATTCCAGGGCGCTATGAACCCCAGATATTGAGAACCATCCTGGCCTTGGCAGGTGGGCAGCCGCCCCTTCACTGCGGAGCTCCTGGCTGCACGGCCGTCCCGGCTGGAGGGCCTGGGGGTCCTCAGGGCGAGGTGACCCTGCGCGTGCCCCTCCCCACGCTGGGCGCCCCCCAACACCACCCCCTCGTTTCCTCTCCGCCTGCAGGTCCGGTCGGGGCTCTGGGCCCGCGGACGTCAGCACAAACCTGGAGGAGCCGCGGGGAGGGAACTGCGGCCGCGCCTTTCTTCTTCCTCCTCCTGCCGCCTCAGCCACCTTGTCCCCGGCCACACATCAGGCCAGCGCTCCGGGCTCATACTTTCAAAGGCCTTTTACCTTTTCTAGGTCACGATTTTCTTGCTTTTGGCCAAAGGCCACTGCAGAATTTACAGAACGAGGCGCAGGCGCAACACGGTCTTCGGAGGACGGAGCTCGCGGGGCTGACGGGCGGCTCCCCCGCCCCGGTCTCTGCCCGCTCCTCCCGCAGCGGCGACCCCGGCGGCGGACACAGCCGCATCGGGCGGGGCTGTGATTCCTCTCTCCCGGGCGGGCTGAGCCCGGGGCACCGTCCCCGCCCAGGGGCTGCTGGAGGCCGCGGGCGGAGCCGGAGGTGCTGGACGGAGGGCGGCGCCGCGGGCGGGGCTCGGGGTCCATCGCCTGCCCTGTCCCCTGAGTGGCCGCGTGCCTCGTGGCCGGGAGGCACAGCCCTCCGGGCCTCACGTCCCCCGCCAGGACAGGGGTGAGAAGCACACCCCGTGCGGCTGTGGCCAGGGTTCAGTGAGGCGATGCAGATGGGGTCCGTGTGCCTGGCTTCCAGAACTTTCCATGAGACCCCAATCGCCTGGTGACGGAACGTTAGGAAGCCGGTATCGGGGTAATTTTGTCTCTCTCTCACTGAACCGCGAACCTGGACCCTGAGGTGAGGTCCGGGAACTGTACCGGGAGAAAGTAGAGCCGCGGCTCCGCCCTGACTGACCGGGGCTCCCGCGGGTCAGCGGGGACGCGGGTCCCGTGGCCGGATCGAGGCCCGGCCTGGCCAGCGGGGGCTGCGGCCCCGGCGGTGGAGCCCTGCTGGGTCGGCTGAGTCACAAACGCCCGAGCGCTTCCCAATTTCTTCCTGGGGCCGCAGGGCTCTGAAGCTGAGGCCGGGGCCCCTCAGTCCCTCCTGAGGCCGGTGTGAGCGAGTCAGCAGGGCCCTCCCCACCCAGGAAGCTGCCCCCATCAGGGTCCTCGGCCCAGGGGGAGGAGCGGGCCGGGGGTGGAGCCGAGGGCAGAGACTGGACGCGTCATTCCCCCCTGAGCCTCGCCTGACACCCCGGAGAAGGGCGGTGGTGGTTCGGGCCGCAGGGCTGCTGGGGGGACGGCCCGGGGCATGTAGGCAGAGGTCAGCGGGGGCTGGCACCACCAGGAGGGCCTGGGGGTGGTGGGAAAGGGGTGCGCTAACTGGGACAGCCGTTCCCAGAGGTGGGAGCGCGCAGACTCACCCCGGGAGGTGGTTAAATACAGACTCCCTGGCCCCACCCCATCCCAGAGGCCCTGGTGCCTGGGTCTGGGGAGGGTCCGGGGAATCTGCATGTTCGCAAGCCCCTCCTCCATTCGGGAGGCTACCGACCACACTTTGGGGACCCTGAGGTGTCTTCTCGGGGCTTGGGCTGGAATTGGAGGACGCTGAGTGGGCCAGGGGTCCGGCAGGTGACCGGGGAAGGTGCAGAGGGGGCGCAGAGCTCATGGAGTGGGACAAGAGGCTTTATTGGAAAGGCAGGTGGGATAGGATAGGTGTTCAAGGCTGGGGGCAGGTGGGGCCTGCCTCTGGGTGATGTTTGTCACACGCAACTCACAGACCAGCTGTGGTTCTGTGTGATTTGTCCCCTTGAATTTGGACAGGGGTGGCCTTTGGTTGCTTTGACCAATAGGATATGGCAGAAGTGATGCCGGGCTGGTTTCTGGGCCCAGCCCGCTCCCCCTGCCTCTCTGGGGGAGGCCAATGTTAGGGCTGTGGGGAAGCCCAGGAAACCAGGGGAGGGATGGCTTGGGGAGAGTGATGCCTGCTGACCCCAGCTGTGGCAGCTGAGCCCATCCTAGGTGATATATATGTGAGGGAAGAAGGCATCTGGGCCATCACAGCCCCAGCAGGCGTGTCAGGGGAAGAACTGAAGCCGCTGACAACCAGAACCGAGGCCCAGATACACGGCCCCATCGAGCCCAGCAGCCGTCGACAGCCCTGCCGACTACCCGGCTGTGGCCTGTCACTGCAGCCACACAAGCTGTCCTCCATGTGCCAAATTCCTGGCCCTAAAAATTGTGAGCAAAATTTTAAGCCACTGGGTTTAGAGGGTCTGTTTCACAGCGACAGAGAACCAGAACACCTGGGATTCCATCTGTAAAATGGGGAAACAACACAGCACAGGGTCAGAGTCAGCCTCCAGAGGACACTCCAGGTTCAGCTCTGCCGCTCGGCATCCAAGCGGCCTCGGTCAAGGGACGTAAGTCACCTGGAAGTGAAAGTTAATAATAGTGCAAGTCTCCTGGGGCTTTGTGGGGATTAAGGGTTAATCCATTTGAAGTGCTTAGAACTGTGCTGGCCCGTAGCTCTAACAGACGCCAGCCATGATTGTCACCTATTATCACACATAGGCCTGTGGTGGGCATTAAATGAGAGCTTGTGGGGGCCGGGCACCCAGTAAGCACTCAGTGTATGTGTGCTGCTGTCCTTAAAGATGTACTCTAGAGAGGACCTTCAAGGTGGCGGAGGAGTGAGACGTGGAGATCACCTTCCTCCCCACAAATACATCAAAAATACATCCACATGTGGAACAACTCCTACAGAACACCTACTGAACGCTGGCAGAAGACCTCAGACTTCCCAAAAGGCAAGAAACTCCCCACGTACCTGGGTAGGGCAAAAGAAAAAAGGAAAAACAGAGACAAAAGAATAGGGATGGGACCTGCACCTCTGGGAGGGAGCTGTGAAGGAGGAAAAGTTTCCACACACTAGGAAGCCCCTTCGCGCAGGCAGAGACAGGGGGTGGTGGTGGGGGGGAAGCTTCGGAGCCATCAAGGAGAGCGCAGCAACAGGGATGTGAAGGGCAAAGCGGAGAGATTCCCGCACAGATGAGCGGTGCCGACCAGATATATAGATTGCCAATGAACATATGAAAGGATGCTCAACATCACTAATCATTAGAGAAATGCAAATCAAAACTACAATGAGGTGTCACCTCACACTGGTCAGAATGGCCATCAACAAACAATAAATGCTGGAGAGGGTGTGGAGAAAAGGAACCCTCTTGCACTGTTGGTGGGAATGTAAGTTGATACAGCCACTATGGAGAACAGTATGGAGGTTCCTTAAAAAACTAAAAATAGAACTACCATATGACCCAGCAATCCCACTACTGGGCATATACCCAGAGAAAACCATAATTCAAAAAGAGTCATGTACCACAATGTTCATTGCAGCTCTGTTTACAATAGCCAGGACATGGAAGCAACCTAAGTGTCCATCGACAGATGAATGGATAAAGGAGATATGGCACATATATACAATGGAATATTACTCAGCCATAAAAAGAAACAAAATGGAGTTATTTGTAGCGAGGTGGATGGACCTAGAGTCTGTCATACAGAGTGAAGTAAGTCAGAAAGATAAAAACAATTACCGTATGCTAACACATATATATGGAATCAAAAAAAAAAAAAGAAAAAAAAAAGGTTCTGAGGAACCTAGGGGCAGGACAGGAATAAAGATACAGATGTAGAGAATGGACTTGAGGACGTGGGAAGGGGGAAGGGTAAGCTGGGATGAAGTGAGAGAGTGGCATTGACATATATACACTACCAAATGTAAAATAGATAGCTAGTGGGAAGCAGCCGCATAGCATAGGGAGATCAGCTCTGTGCTTTGTGACCACCTAGAGGGGTGGGATAGGGAGGGTGGGAGGGAGATGAAAGAGGGAGGGGATATGGGGATATATGTATATGTATAGCTGATTCACTTTGTTATACAGCAGAAACTAACACAGTCTTGTAAAGCAATTATGCTCCAATAAAGATGTTAAAAAAAAAAAGAAGATGCACTCTATATCAGGACAAAACTCTAATTCAAAAAAGATACATGCACCCCAATGTTCATGGCAGCACTATTCACAATAGCCAAGACATGGAAACCACCTAAATGTTGGTAGGCAGGTGAATGGATAAAGAAGATGTGGATACAATGGAATACTACTCAGCCATAACAAAGAATGAAATAATGCTGTTTACAGCAACATGGATGGACCTAGAGATTATCATATTAAGCAAAGTAAGGCAGAAAGAGAAAGACAAATACCATATGATATCACTTATGTGTGGAATCGAAAGTATGACGCAAATGAACCTATTTACAAAACAGAAACAGACTCACAGATGTAGAGAACAGACTTTTGGTTGCCAAGGGGGATGGGGGGGGGGAGGGATGGATTGGGAGTTGGGGATTAGCAGATGCAAATTAGTGTATATAGAATGGATAAACAACAAAGTTCTACTGTATAGCACAGGGAACTATATTCAATATCCTGTGACAAGCCATAATGGAAAAGAATATAAAAAAGAATATGTATATATATGTATAACTGAATCACTTTGCTGTACATCAGAAATTAACATAACATTGTGAATCAACTCTACTTCAATAAAAAAAGGATGCATTCATTGATTGAGTACCTACTATGTGCCAGACACTGTCCAGGAGCTTGGGGTCACATCAGGAACAAACAGACCAAGATCTGTGAGTGATGGGGGAGGAGGAAAAGAAGGTGGGGGGATGGTGATGTGCCCCCACCCCACAGTTATGTGACTATGCAGACCCTGAGAAAAGCAAGGCAGAGATGAGATAGTCATTGAGCCCAACTGTCGTGAGGCCCACGGAGAACGTGGCTCTCCCAGTGGACGTGCCCTGTATCCTGAGCAAGACAGATCTGCTGCCCAGCCCTGTCTGCCCTGGCACCCTCTGTGACCCTCCAGCAGGGGGAGCAAAAGCTCAGCCAGCCCTTCCTGGGCGGTGTCCTTGAAAATAAACCCATTTCCTGGTGACTCAAATGAAAAACATATTGCTTGGAAAGTGCTTTTCAAACAGAATCACCCGAACCTTTTATCATCAGAGCTGGCGTCTCACGGCGGACATCTGGCGAAGGTGTCAGTTGTCATAATTAATTAGACCTTCCCCAGATTCCTGGCACCACAGTCTGTCAGCAGGAGCCACCTGCCCTGTCTGCAAGGATGGGGGATGGGAAGGATTGACCCCGTGCCTGGGTGCATCCCCTACCCATGGGTGCTCAGGGGGCTCTGTGGCTCCCGGTGGCCCCTGGGGGGGCAGCTTCATCCAGGGGAAGCAGTGTTCACCCCATGCCCCTCGTTGGTGGCTTCTGAGACCTCAGAACAGGTGGTGTCTTCAAACAATAGTAACCAAAGTGTAACAGTAACAGTGATGCAGCTCTTGTGTCCTGAGAGCCTACTATGTTGCCCATCTCTTCTGTCCACTGCTTCACCCCAGTGTCTAGAGCAGTGCCTGGCCCATAGGAGCTGCTCATCGAATGATGGGTGGATGGGAGGCTGGGTGGATGGGTGGGTGATTGAATGAATTAAGGAAAACAGAGGAACTGGGATATGAGTTCATGTTTCCTCTCTGTGGGTTTGGCCAGGGCAACAGCTCTTCTGGGGGAATCTTCTATGTTCTCAGTCACTTCGCAGGCCTGGGGGAGGGAGGGCAGTTCCTGGGGATGAGCTGCTCAGTCTAAGAAGCAGACTGGTGGCAGGCAGAACACCCTGCAGGGTGGCCGGAGGACAGAGAAGCGCTCAGGGACTTTGAAAGCCAGAGCCTGGTGTTCAACCACCCACAGAGCCAGGGAGGAGGAGGAAGGATGCTGGTGAATCAGAGGAGGGGCCGTTGGCCCCAGGTCCACCACCAATAGCTGTGTGACCCTGGGCCTGTCCCCTGCCCCAAGGGCCTCTTTTTCAGGAGTAAACAGCAGCGCGCTCCAGCTCCAGGGCTGCTTTGAAGATGAAGGGAGGAGAGGGGAGGGACGTGGGGCTGCTTTGAACCAGCGCTCAGGGCTTCGGGAGGGGAAGGGGCTGACTTTGACTCCCCCCATAGTGCACGGCCACGCCTCCGTCAGCAGCCCGCTCTCCCCCGTGCGGGGCTTAATCATGGGGCTCAGCCAACCAGGCAGGCCCGGGAATCCCAGCCCAAGACTCGGGCTGTTAACTCCTTCTGAGTCAGCCTGTCTCGGCAGCGCTGGGCGTGGGTACATGGCGCGTGGCAGGCAGTGGCAACAGGAGCCAGGAGTCGGGGTCTGCCCGCTGCTGGGGGTCAGGGTGGGGGCACAATTCCTCTGGGAGACTTGGTTTTCCTAGGTTCTCACTTTACCGCCCTGTCACACATCTCTGTTGAGCCCCTCTTACATGATGGGCACCTGCTGGGGTATTGTGGGGAGTGAAACAGACACGGACGGCCCTGGACGTCCTGGAGGTCAGAGATGAGCAGGGAGGGCAGACGTGGATAAATAACCACCCACAGCATAGAAAACCCACTGGGGACCGTGCAGGGGTGGTGAGAGGGGCAGCAATGGGAGTGAAACCTCAGTTTCCTTGTCTGTAAAATGGGGCCAGCCATGCATCCACCCCAAGGGGAGGGTGTGAGGGTGAAATGCAGTCTCACCTTTAAAGCGCTCAGCACTGTTTATTATTATGGTGGTTATTGTATTTTAAGTTTCCTCATCAGAAGCACACACATCGGTGGGAACTAGTCATCACTAATTTGCTGTGTGACCTGGGAAAGCTGCTTTCTTCTCTGTCCTTGGTTTTCCCATCTGAGCACAGAGGGATATGGGAGCTCCCTGCTCAGACATGGGGTCAGGCTCCAAGTCCATGTCAGGGCCCAGAGCTCCTTCCCAGCCCAGGGCTCCCAGAGGAGGATGAGGTCACAGCAGCCACTGACCAGAGGTCACTGGGCTGAGCAGGAGGGGTGGGCTGGGGAGCATGTCTGGTCTTTCCTGGAAACTCTCATTGTCCTAGGGGTGAAACGGGCTCAGGAGCCATGTCCCCCCTCCTTGTCCCTCTGGCCACTTTGCAGTCTGCAGCCTCTTCTCAACCCTCTGCCCAGGCTCTGGCTCTGCCAGCTGCAACCTCAGCCTGGCCTCAGGGACTAATTCTAGTTGAAAGGCTCGGGGCTGGCTGGAGAGGCCCTTGGACCATCCAGGTGATGCCCCATTTCATGGAGGAGGAAACTGAGGGTCCGATTCTGGCTCTGCTCACCATGGTGTCCTAGCCCCTTGCCTGAAGCATGGCACACAGCAGATGTTTAATAAATTACTTTTAAATGGTTGGTGAATTAGTAACAGGGAGGAGCTTGACTAATCCAGCTGTCCAGCAGCCTAAAGAGATGAGAACAAGGTCTCCCAGCCCCAATCCTGCCTCCTCACCAACCATAGCCCTCATGTGGGCACAGCACCTGACAGTTAAAAAAGCCCTTTCACGATTAATATTAATGTTATATTAATACGCCTATTGTGTCATCTCTGACACCCCATGTTTTTCAAACTTCAGAACAAGCATCACTGAGCCATTTTACAGATGAGGAAAGAGAGGCTTAGGGGAAGGGACTGACCCACCTGGCACAGCTGGGGCCGAGGTGGGCTGGGAAGGTGCCTCTGAGAAGCTCTTCGAGGTTTAAGAGTAGTGAGACCAAGGCCTCAAGAAAGACAGCCACCTGCCTGGGGTGACACGGTGTATTGAGGCCCAGCTGCCCGCCCTATCCCACGTCAGGGTGGGAAGGTGGCCTGAGCCCCGGGCTTCCTGCAGACGCCCCTTCTGCTTTCCAGGCCACCGAATGGGAACTCACATCCTGCAGGAGGGCCACTGCTAACTTTCCTCCTCCCTGCCCACACCCGGCTGCCCTGGCTTAATAGTGGGGTGCAGTGGGGGGGCCCCCCTCAGGGCAGAGGGAGACTGTGGTACAGAAATGGGTCAGGGGGCTGGTGAGGGACAGAAAAAGAGGGTCGGAAGGGCGAGAGGCCTCCTTTGAGAAGCCTCCTGAACTTGCCCCAGGAGCTCCTGCTCTGTCCCTCCCTTAGGGCACTTCTTTGCCTGATGTTTCCCCATTTGTGCCTGGGTGTGTCCCCCAACCGGGGTGGGGGGCTCTCAGAGACAGGGGTATCATCTGTCATCGTGGGCTAAATGTCTGCACTGAGAACCTGCTGTATTCCAGGGCCGCTTCCAGGGGCTTCCGCTGAGGCACTGAGTGAGTCAGACAAAAATCCCTTCACTGAAGTTCTGTTAAACAAATAAGCCCACAAATAAGTACAAGATTATCATTCGTGTTATGTGCTCTGAAGGAAAAGAAATAGAATCGTAGGGGGTAAAAACTCATTTAGATGGAGGATGGTGGTCAGAGAAGGTTCTCCGAGGAGATGACATCTAATTTGATGTTAGGAAGGGAGAGGGCCCTCCAGGTGGAGGGACGATTTGATGGGGAAGGAGCTGGGTCCCTCAGTCCTCGTGGCCGTGAAGGGCAGGGACCTGATCTGAGGGCAGAGGGAAGCACTGAAGCCAGGAAATGATGGGGCAGTATTTTGAGCCCATGACTCTGCAGATGGATGGGGAATGGATGGGGGCAGGCATGGAAATGGGGAGACCAGGGGGAAGGCCGGGGGAGCAGGTCACACAGGCTGGAGGTCTGGGCTGAGGTTGGGGGTGGGAGACACGTCAAATGCAGCTGTTGGTTGGATTGATATGAGAGACCATGGTGGGTGCGGGGGCGATGGTGTTGGTTGTGCGTGAGGGGACTGCAAGTCGTGCACACTCCCATCCCTGTAGGACTCCTGTCGCCCCAGGTTCTGGGATCACAGGGAGCCCCCATCCTCATGCCTGCAGGATCCCTGGCCCTTTAAGTGACTTGAAAAATGGCAAACCTCGGTACTCCCCACATCTCATCGTCTCTCAGCCATGAAGCGCCCCTTCCCCAACTGAGCTCCCCTGCGGAAGGAGCCAGGTGGGGGGATGAGGGGCTGGTGTCCCTGACTCTGCCCTGATGGGGAAGGTGAACTTGGGCAAGACGACCTTGGGCAAGACTTTCCTCCCAGACCTCCGGCAGGAGAATGGCTGCAAGAGGGCAAAGGGGTCTGGGTCATGTGACCCCAGTGAGCCCCCCCACCCACCCACCAGGAGACCCTGCCCTCCCAGTAGGGCCTCAGTTGGGCGGAAGGGTTAAAGCCTGAGATGCTCTGACGGTGCTGCTGGGGCCTGTCTGCCCCTCCTATCCTGAGATTAATTCAGTTTGGTAAAGTGGTATTTACGTAGGAAATTTAATCATCATTTCTGATGGTAAAGGAATTGAAAAATAAATTGAAAGTGTCAGACGATGCATTAGGGTGGGTGATGGAGTGAAGCGGGGGCCGCCCACTTGGCCTCCCCATTGGGTGATTTACGGGCCCAAGAAATTAGCCAAGTTTCTGTTTCCATAATTGCAGGATCAAGAACCAGGAGTGATGCGGGGAGAGGGTTGGGGGCAAGGGGACGGGGAGGCGAGAGAAGGGAGAGTCCAGCCTGGAGGCGGATGCAGTATAAGTGTCAGCCGGCCCAGCCCAGAGAGGGGCAGGGGCACATCCGCGATGACACAGGCTACTGGGGGCACAGTGAGGCTGGGGTCCAGGCTCCCTCCTCCCACCGCCAGACCAGAGAAGGATATTGATGGGGTCTGGCCTCCCAGGAGAGGGATGCCCTTGGCAGCTCTGACCCAGGGCCCACTCATCTGGGGAGGCTAGCCTCCACATCCCCCCAGCTGCCCCTCTGCCTCAGCGAGGGGGTACCCACCTATGAGAGGGGCCACCTCACCAATGGTCTCTGTTGGGACAGTGTGAGCTCATGTCTCCATGAGTTTGCAGGGACCAGGTGTCCTCAGCAGTTCCCAGTTTCTCCCAGAGGGCTCCTGACCAGGGAGGATAGGCTCCCCTAGCTGACGGCGGTCTTCTAAAGGCAGAGCTATCTCCTCCAGCAAACTAGCGTCTCCTTAGAACAAGCCCTGACGCCTCCACTAGACTGGGGACTCCTTGGGAGAGAAGAAGATGGGACTCAGACACATTGTGGAGGTCAAATCAACAGAACTGGGTGATGAATGTGATGTGGGTGGTGGGAAGGGGGAGACTCTCAGGTTCTCAGATTGATGAACTGGAGGATGGAGGTGCTGTCTGCAGGCACAGGGAAGGCTTGGGGTAGGTAAGTTTGAAGAAGAGGAAGTTCTCTTTTGGATATGCTGGGCTCCAGCTGCCCCCTGGATGCGCAAATGGGGAAATCAAACACACCGTGGGCACTTGCATTGTGCACCAGATTTTCCTGTTCTCCTCCCAGACATGTGGGATTGCACTCTGCTGCCCACGTGAACCTGGATGAGGCCATTGACTTGCTTTCCTCAATGGAATGTGAGTGAAAGTAACATGTGCAGGTGGGAGTTTAAGAATGTGTGCACAATTCCCCTTGCTCCTTTTTCTCTCTGCTGGAATGACCAGAAGAGCTCCATTCAGGCCCATTAGCCTGGGTCTTAGAGAGAGGATAACATGGATCAGAAGGCCCAGCCAACCAAGAAGGACAGGTGGCATGAGTGAGGAAGAAGTCCTTTTAGTTTTAAGCCACTGAGATTTGGGGCATGTTTGTTACCACAGTATAGCCTAGCATAAACTGACTGATACAAAGCTCAGAGCCTGGAACTTAGAGAAGTGCTCCTGTAATTTTGGGAGTCATTAGGGATTGATTTAAAACCTTTTTTTTTTTTTTTTCATATAACAAGGTACTGGGAATGAGAGTAGGGAGATAAATGCCCCTTACCTTCCCTGCCTCTTACTACACATCTGCCCAATTGGCTATCTCCCCTGCCTAACCCAGGCTCCATCCCAACATGCCCTCAGAAGCTTAAACTCCCAGGCTGATTCCCCAAGTCTCATCCAACTCTGCCACCTCCCTCCCCTGTCAGTTTGTCCTCTCAGATCAGATCTCTGTGGCAGTGTCCCTCCTCCCCACCGTTACTGCTGCAGTCCCAGACATGTCAGCCCTGTGTGGAGCAGGCAGTGCTGGGTTCAAGCCTAGGGTCTGCCACTTAATTCATGTGTGACTCTCAGGGAGTAACTTAACCTCTCTGAGCCTCAGTGTCCTGAAAAATGGGACTATTAACGGGATAGTTTTGAAGATTGAATAAAATGAAGCACGTGAAGTTCCTGGAATCCATAAGTAGTCAAAATATGGTCACTAGTGTTACATCACTATTTTACGGTCACTCCTCATCACTAGCCTCCTGGATCACCACTCTAGTCTCTTCACCAGTCTCCCTGCCTCCAGACTCATCATCTCCAATCATGCCTCCATGTTGCTTCCATAGACAGCTCCCTAGAGCCAGCTTTGACCATGTCACTATCCTGCTCAAGAACCATCCCTGGCTCCCAATTGCCTACATAACAAAGTCCAACCTCCTCACCCTGGCATTAGGGGCCTCCCTTTCTAGTCCTCTCACACACAGCAGCAGACGGATCCATTTGTTCTCCCGTGAATGTCTTTTAATCCCGCAGTCAGAGTGGTCTGAAGAGCCCTGGCTTGAGAGGTCACCTGAGTTCGAACCCCTGTTTTTAACTGACATATAGTGTTACCTTGGGGAAGTTTTTTGATCTCTCTAGGTCTCAGTTTCCCCATCTGAAAAGTAGAGAGGAGGACAGGGGCAGAATTCCATCATCTAAATGCTTCATTCTAAAACAAACATTCTGGGAATTCCCTGGCGGTCCAGTGGTTAGGGCTCCATGCTTCAGCTGCAGAGGGCATGGGTTCGATCTCTGGTCAGGGAACTAAGATCCCTCATGCTGCGTGGTGTGGCCAAAAGAAAAAAAAAAAGTCATTTGTAAAACAAACAAACAAACAAACATTCTGTCTTTTGGAACCAAGCTGCTACCCCATTCCCACTTGGAGTGCCTGCCCCACTCCCCCTCCTACCCACTCTCCCTCTCCTGCAGCGGGAGAGAATTCAGCCCAGGTGAAGAAGCACAGCCTTGCAGCTGCTGGGCCGCTGGGCTCAGAGATGGTGCAGACAGAGGCTGCTGGGACCCTGCAGGTCTGGGTAATTAAACCTCAGGGAGGTGGGCTCTGATTAGCAGTAGTGCTGGATCGACGATTAGACGGAAACTGCTGTTTCCATGATTCGGAGTGCGGGTCCTGGGAGGAGGTGGGCAGAGCTCTGAGCACTGGGGGTGTGGGTGGGGCCTGTGAAAGGAGGTTGGTGGGTGGGTTGCATTAAGACCCAGGGAGAGGTTGGCATAGAGTGGGCAGGGAGTAATGGGGACAGTGACATTCACTGAGTTTGTCTTGAATAAAATGCTCACCAACATCATATCCTTTTTTCAAATTGCTATATGTGTCAGCTATTACTATTATGCTTAATCTTCATAACTAACCATCATCACATTAAACCATACTCCCATTTATTGAGCATTTACCTTGCACCAGGCCCTGCTGTAACTTCTCCAAGGCTCCTGACTTCCCTAATCTTCATGATACCTCTACAAGGCACCTATTATTTAGTTACGGTCCTCCCCCTTTATGGATAAGAAAATTGTGTAGTTAAGCAATTTACTTCAGATCACGCAGCTCATAGGTGCTGAGGATGGGATCTGAACCCAGGCTGTCGGGCTCAGCACTCTGTGTGTAATCACTGTGCTGCACCATCTTCATGTGGACCCCACTGTCCCCCAGGGTGGGGGTCCTTGTCCTTGTTTGACAGGTGAGGAGACCGAGGCTAAGAGGAGGGGAGGGACCCCTCCAAGGTCACACTGGAAAGTCCTGCGGTGGAATCTGCACCCTGATGGGGAGGGGTGCCTGCCCGCCTCGTGTTCTCTCCACCCCCCTGACATTTAGAGGGAAGGGGGCTCACGGGATCACCCCAGGACCCCCGAGTGAGTGGTCAGTGGCGGGACCATGGGAGAGAAGTGGGCCCTGTTCCCTGACAGACCCAGGTTCATGCCACTCGGGCCTGTGGCCCTGAGCTCGTCACTCAACTGCAGCGGCAGCTTGTTGGGAGGCTGGGAGCCAAGGCAGGCACAGGTGTTTCGCGCATAGTAGGTGCTCAGGAACGGCTGTGCCTTCTCATCCCCCTTGGGACTGGGACTCCTGCAGGCTGGGCTCTAGCACTGGGGCCTGATGGTCCCCTCTGTGGGGTCCTAAGCTCCCACTGGGGGGCGCTGGGGGCGGGAGAAGAGGCTGGCTTGGCCACAGCTCCCAAACTACCTCTTGGGAGGATGGACAGGTCTCTCCAGGGAGGGCCTCTGTGCCCCCAGCCAAGGCAAGCCTAAAGCCTGGGCCCTGCTGCCTGGACCCTCAGACCTGACTCTTCATCACCCACCGTCATGCCCTGTCACCTGTTATCATCCTGTCCCTCCACCCTGCCCCCAATACTAATAACTAACCCTCCCTGAGCGCTCCCATGAGTCAATTAAGTCCATCTCACTTAATTCTCACGACTAACGGTCCTATGGAGGAGGAACAGTCACTGTGCTCAGTTGGAGATGAGGAAAAAGAGGCTTGGAGAGGGGAAATAAACAACCAGGACGCGGGCACGGGGGCTTAACTGCCTCCAGGGCCCCGGCTGTTAGCCCTAGGGACAGACTTGCACCTGCGCCCCATCCCCCACCCCCAGGTACCTTCTCCTGACTCCCCTGCCATGCCCTGCCCCTGACAAGGTGCTGCCTGCCCCCTGCCCACCCCCATCATTGCACATGTACACAAGCACATGCCCGCACACTCACACACACACTTGTGCACACTCAGGCATGCACGAGGGGCCCTCCCCCCCCAGATGTGTCTCCACATCCACGTTCACACTCACTACTATAAACTCCTTCCTGCATGACGTCCCCTCAGGGGCTTCCTCTTGCCCACTCTTGTTTCTGGGCATGTCACAAAACTTGTCATCGGATTTAAAGCCGAAGGGAGAGATAGGTAAAGAGGAGCCAGATCTCATTTTATTTATCAGTGGCTGTAAAGCAATATTTCAAGTGATAATTATAATAATTAAAAATTCTGTTATCGTCTGTGGGGAGGAAAGTGCTGCCTGCACAGCCGGCTGGGGGTTGATGAGGGAAGCAGATGTTCTGGTAACAAGATTCCAGCTCTAAACCTCCAATCCCAAGGTAAGCGTGCTGGGCATTCTGGAGCTAATGGGCAGGGTGACAGAGTTCAGGAAGGGGAAGCGGAGAGCTACTCTTGTGTGACCAGGTGACCCTCACCTGTACGGCCTGTGAGACCTTGGGTGGGCTCGAGGAGACAAGGGGACCCAGGAGGTCTCAGCCTCCCCCACGAGCTGAGGCTTGCCCTGGGACCTGACGTCCTTGCACTAGGGGGTAACTTCACATGTGGGTCTGGAAATCCACGTGGTGGGTCCCCTCACAGGGATGTGTCATGTGCCTGCTCTGCGGCCAGCCTGGCCTGGGCTCTGCTGATGACCCACCCGTGACTTTGGGTGTGTCACCCACGCACTCTGCATCGCCTCGGCTCTTGGCCACTTGCAAACACCTTCCCCGCCAGCTCCTTGCTGCAGCCACCCAGCAGCCCCCCACGATGGAAGCACCGAGAGAGCAGAGGCCTGGTCTCCACTGTCCATCTCCGTGTCCTCAGTGTCCAGACCAGGGCCTGGCACACAGGAGTCTCCCAAGAAATGTTTGTCTAAGGACTACGAGAGTGTGTAAATAATCAGGACCCATCCATGAGGTAGGCATTCTCATCCCCATTTAACAGGGGAGGAGCCTGAGGCTCAGAGAGGTGAAGCACTCACCCAAAATCACACAGCAGGGGGAGGGGGCGGGGATTAGGAAGGGGAGGGTCAGTGGTAGGGCTGGGAGAGCAGCATGGATCTTGGGGAGAGACGGCCAGAGCAGTCCTGCATCTAGACAGTAAATCACATGTTTTAAAAGGCTCCAGCCATTCCTGGGGCCAGCATGTGTGAGGCCCCAGTGACGGTGGCCTTGAGGGAGAAGTGGGAGGAGGGAGGAAGGGAGGGAGTGAGGGAGCAGCCTTATTTGCCTAAAAGCCCCACCTTGTCCAATCAGCTGGGCTCTCAGGGGCGGGGACACCAGGACCTGGCCAATCACCAGGAGGCTGGGAGCAGAGGCAGGTGGAGCAGAGCCAGGCCCCACCCAGGTCAGTGGCCAGGCCCCACACCCTGTGTTCAGGATGGACCTTCCCGACTGGTGTTTTGCTCCTTGACCTCCTTGAGGTCTCCCAACAGCCCAGCATCCAGGGCAGGAACAATCACCTTCATTTTGCACATGAGGCATCTGAGGCCCAGAGAGGTCAAGAGACTTGCCCAAGGTCACACAGCCAGTCAGCAGCACCAGAACTGACCCAGGCCTTGACTCCCAGCCCAGGGTGCTGAGTCCTGAACCTCTGGGCTCCTTCCTGCTGCTGTGGCCCAGGGCCCTGCTGGCCACCCTCACCCTGGACCTGTCCTCTGTGACCATCAGAGCCCTCTTCCCACCAAATACCCCCACCAAGAGCTCAGCTCAGAGCTGCTGCCCACCCCCAACCTCCCTCTCCAGCCTCCATCCCTGAGCCCCAGACCCTTCGCTCCAGCTGCCCCCAGACACCCAGACACCAGATCAGGTACCCACAGAATGTCAGAGCTGGCAGGGGCCCCAGGAGCATCTGGTCTGGGGCATCCCCCTGGGGGTTCAGGTGGGAGCAGTGGTCCCTCAGCACCACGCTGTGCCCCTCCCCTCCCTGAAGCCCCCCAGAGCCTGACTTGGGGTGCTATTCTTCTCCCAGCATCCCTCCCCCTGCTTTCTGCCTCATTTACCTCTGAGGAGATTCTCAAATCCAGGTCGAAGGTTTGATTTACAGACTTCCTGGGGAAGGAGAGTGGTTTCTGCACCTGCAGTGACTAAGAGGCCTGGTGATTTACTCTGCTGGGAAATGCTTGCTCCTGCAGAGGGATCGTCTTGGCCCCTCCTGGTTGAAGGCTAAGATTTATTGAGACTTCCTGCCTGGTGGCTTTGGGGTTGGGGGGCAACAGAGGTGTAGGAGCTTTGGGGACCCCCATGAAGTGAAGAGCAAACCTAGACAGTGTGGTTGAAAAAAAGACAGATTTAGGGGTCACCAGTGTCCTGGGTTTGAATCCCTGCCCCACCATGACCAAGCTGTGTGAACTTAGCAGGGTCACTTAATCTCTCGGGGCCTCGATTTCCTCATCTTCAAAATGGGTATAATCACACAGTGGGGTTGGTGACAACATCTGCCCTCCAAGATGATGAGGCTTAGATGAGGGGTTGTGTACAAATGCCTGGCACATAGGTGCTCAGGAAAGTTGAATTCTCCCCTCTAGCCCATCTGAGGTCTCCCTTTCCCTGCCAGATCACCTCCTCCAGGTCTCCCCCTTAGCTTTCCTCTAAGTGCCCTCCTGCACCCGTCTCTGTCCTCGGGGAGAGCAGACCCTGTCAGTCTCTCAGGTTCCATGTCCCTGTGGCTCAGGAAAGAGAAGGACGAGGTCCCACTGGCAGGGCAGGCCCAGCTGTGTGCCAGGACACCGGGCACAGATGGTTCACATGCCCAGGGATTGTTAGCAGTGCAGCTGCTTCCCTGCTGATGAGTTAACACATCTTGCCTATAAACAGCCCTTGGCAGAGTAAGGGGCCTCTGGGGCCCAAAGGTGTGCTGTGATCCACGGGGTCAGCAGAACTCTTTAACCTGTCTGGGTTCTAATAAGGAAGAAGAGAGTGGTGGGCACTGGCTTCATCAGGCAGATGACCCTGGGTCTGACTGGGCTGGGGTCGGACCCCTGGAGGGAGTGGGTGGGAGGCAGCCCCACTCCCTCTGAAGGGATCTCTGGGCCCTACAGTGTGGGACCCCAAAACAACCCCTTCCATTCTCAAAGTTGCTACTACAGCCAGCAGGGTACAGTGTTGGAAGGAGAGGGACCCTGGAGTCAGACCAGCCAGAAACCAGCAGGGCCACCACGGACCAGGGGCTCTTAGCAGGGGCTCCTCTCTGTCTCCTGAGCCTCGGTTTTCTCACCTAGGAGTAGAATGGCTGGATCATATGTTTAACATTTTAAGACACTGCCAAACATTTTCCAAGTGCTTAAACAATTTCACACTTGCATCAGTGGTGTATGAGAGCTCTAGTTTCTCCACACTCTTGTCAACACTTGTTACTGTCAGTTTTGTTTTGTTTTGTTTTAGGCATTCTAATAGGTATGCAGTGATATATCATTGTGGTGTGATTTGCATTTCCCATTTACCTAAAGACTAATGGCGTTGAGCATCTTTTCATGTATTTACTGGCCATTTGTATATCATTGGAGAAATATCTATTCATATATTTTGCCCATTTGTAAATTGGGTTATTTGTATTTTTATTATTGAGTTGTAAGAGTTCTTTATATACTCTGGTTACAAGTCCTTTATTCAGATATGATTCACAAATATTTACTCCCATCTGTGGCTTTTTTATTCTCTTACTAGTGTCTGTTGAAGAGGAGAAGTATTTTTTTTTTAGCTTTTTATTTTTATTGAAGTATAGTTAATTTACGATATTGTGTTAGTTTCAGGTATACAACAAAGGAATTCAGAGATATATATATATATAAATATATATATTCAGATTATTTTCCATTATAGGTTATTATAAGATATTGAATATAGTTCCCCGTGTTACACAGTGAATCCTGTTGCTTATCTATTTTATGTATAGTAGTTTGTGTCTTTTAATCCCGTACCCCTAATTTATCTCCCCCCACCCTCACCTTTGGTAATCATGAGTTTGTTTTCTATGTTGAAAAGCAGAAATTTTAAATTTTGATGAAGTTCAATTTAATCAATTAGTTCTTTCATAAATCCTGCTTTTGATGTTACATGTGAGAAATATTTGCCTAACCCCAGATCACAAAAGTGTTCTTCTATGTTTTCTCATGGAAGTTTTATAGTTTTAGGTTTTATATTTAGGTCTATGATACATTGAAAGTTAATTTTTATATATGGATTGAGCTCTTTTTATTTATTTTTTGTATGTGGATATTGAGTTGTTCCAGCACCATATTGATGAAAAGACTATCCATTCTTCACTGAACTGCCGTTGCACCTTTGTCAAAAATCAATTGTCTTTATATGTTTGTGGGTCTATTTCTGGACTTTATTCTGTTCCACGGATTGATTTATTTCTCTTTATGCCGACACCATGCTGTTTTTTAAAATTTATTTTATTTTATTTCTTTATTTTCTTTATTTTTATTGGCTGTGTTGGGTCTTAGTTGTGGCACGTGAGCTCTTCATTGTGGTGCACAGGCTTCTCTCTAGTTGTGGCACGTGGGCTCTGTAGTTGTGGTGCTTGGGGTCCAGAGTGCTTGGGCTCTGTAGTTGGCAACACAAGGGCTCTCTTGTTGAGGTGCGTGAACCCAGTAGTTGTGGCGTGTGGGCTTAGGTGCCCCACTGAATGTGGGATCTTAGTTCCCCAACCAGGGATCAAACCCACGTCCCCTGCGTTGGACGGTGATTCTTTACCACTGGACCACCAGGGAAGTCCCACCATGCTGTTTTAATTACTGTAGTTTTATAATAAGTCTTGAAATCACGAAATGTTAGTCCTCTAACTTTGTTCTTCTTTTTCAAGGTTGTTTGGCTATTGTAGAACCTTTGTGTTTCCTTATGAATTTTAGAATCAACTTATCAATTTCTATGAAAAAACCTATTGTTTTTTCATAATTCTTTTCCTTAAGTTTTTTGCATCTTTTTGATCTGTAGGACTACAGTTTTTATTAAATTTGGTGAATTTTTTGCTAGTATTATTTCAAGTATTTTGCCCCTCCCTCCTTTGAGGACTCTAATTACACATGTACACCAGAGGGCTTGGATTTGTCCCACAACTCACTACTGCTCTGTTCATTTAAAAAAAAATTATTTTTTCTCTCTCTGTTTTAGTTTGAATAGTTTCTGTCACTATGGTATCAAGTTTATTGAGCTTTTCTTCTGCAATTTCTAATCTGCTGTCAATTCCATCCAGTGTATATTTCATCTCACGCATTGTAGTTTTCACCTCTCATTGTTCCATTTGATCTTTTTAATATCTTCCATGTCTCTACTTCACTTTGTGAACATAAGGAACACAGTTATAATAACCATTAAAGTCCTGTCTGTGAATTCTATCATCTGTGTCAATTCTGAGTTCGTTTTGATTGCTTAATGTCCTCATTACGGCTTGCATTTTCCTGCTTCTTTGAATGCCTGTTAATTTTTATTTGAATCCTAGGCATCATGAATTCTACCTTGTTGGATGCTGGATACTTTTGTATTTCTATAAAATTTCTTAAGCTATATTCTGGGGTGTAGTTAAGTTACTTGTTAATAGTTTGATCCTTTCAGGTCTTGCTTTTAAGAATGGTTAGAGGAACTGAAGCAGTGCTTAACCTAGGCTGATTTACTTCCCACTATCGAGACAAGAGCCTTCTGTGTACTTCACTCAATTCCCTGTGAACCACGAGGTTTTCCAGTCTGCCTAGTGGGAATAGACACTATTCCCAGCCCTGTGTGAGTGCTGGCACTGTTAATCTCACCCTTTTGGGTGCTTCTGTCCACAGTTTCAAGTTTCCTCCAATGGGGGCACTCATCACACTCAGCTGAATGCCTGGGAAGGACCCTCTGCAGTTTTCGCTTCCTCTCTGCTCTAGGTACTCGGTCCTATGGACTCTGTCTTGTTCTTCCTGGTTTCTCAGCTCCATCCTTTTAACTCAGCTCCAGCTGACTCCTCCTCCCAGCATCTTGGCCTGGAAATTCTCTCAAGACAGGAAGCTGGGGAATCACTGGTCTCACCTTTCTGTCTCCCTCTGAGGGATCACTGACCTCCACTGTCTATTGCTCAGTGTCTTGGTCTTGGCCTTTTGGTCCTGAGCCTCAGTATCCTTAGCCACAAAAGATGAATAATAACAATAACTACTCTCCCACCACCCCGAGTTGTTGTCTACTAAGTCACTAAGTGCTCACTAGATGGTGGCTGCTATCATTATATCACTACGACAACTGCTGCTATTCAACACCAGTGACTGAGAAAATACAGTAAGTCCCCTACATACGAATGAGTTCTGTTCTGAGAGCACATTTGTAAGTCCAATTTGTTTGTAAGTCCAACAAAGTTAGCCTAGGTACCCAACTAACACAATCGGCTATGTAGTACTGTACTGTATAGGTTTATAATACTTTTCACACAAATAATACATTAAAAAACCCCACAAAAAATGAACATTTAAAATCTTATAGTACAGTACCTTGAAAAGTACTGGGGAATCACTGTACAGTACAATAGCTGGCATACAGGGGCTGGCATCGAGTGAACAGGCAAGAAGAGTTACTGACTGGAGGAGGGAGAGGAGGTGGGAGATGGTAGAGCTGAAGGATCGTCAGCAATAGGAGATGGAGGGCAAGCTGCAATTTCAATCACTCCTGACGTTGATGCAATGCACGTTCGCATCTTTGAAAGTTCGCAACCTGAAGGTTCATATGTAGGGGACTTACTGTACATAATTGGCAAAAGCTACCAGGAATTCAGAAATGCTTTCAATGAATTTCTCTGTCATTATAATTGCTATAGCACACACATATAATAAAATAGTGGCCTCTTGTGCGCTAAGCCAATAATTCCATGTACACAAAGTGCTTGGTGCTATTAGGTGCTGGGTGTACAAGAGATGGATTTAAGGACTCCTTGCAATAATCACCTCCAGGAGTTTAATAACCACACTGACTCTGACCTTGTTCTAGTCAAAGCCAAGAGCGATTTCTGACAGCACAGTGGTGACAGCGTTGCAGGAAAGAGTCCAGGAGTTACGTTTTCCTCCCCTGCTCCCCGCTTCAAGCAGGGTACTTAGCAGCCCAAGCCCTTCCTGGATTCAGAGCCGAGCCCTCTTCCCCTCACCCACCCCCAAGTCTCAAGCACTGGTGGCTAAGGCTTGTGGTTCTTTTTTTCCCCCAATGAATACATAATTGTCTCATAGGATGAGCCAAGATTGTAATAAAACCCGTTCATTACATCTTTCTACACAGAGCACTTTAATGAACACAGGGCTGCTGACCCTCTTTAGCCCCTGAGCCAAATGCAAACTAAATGCATCCCACAGTGCCATTTAATTATCAGGGGTGGGGTGGGGAGAGGGAGGAGATAGTCTGGGACTGAGATAGAGAAAGGGGAGAGCAGGAGGGTGAGGGAGAGAGGGGTTCCTAGAGGGGCAAAGAGGATGAGGAAGGGTGGGAAGGAGGAAAGAGGGTGAAGGAAGGAAAGGGGTGAGCCAGGAGGGAAAATGGTGAGATAGGACTCAGGTTTGGATTTGACTCTCTAAATGCCCCTTGCAATGCTGGGTCGACTCGTTATTTCCATTGGAAAAGGAAGGACATCAAGTCCTATGTGCTACACACTGTTGGGTGCTGGATGAGACAGACTGGATCCAACAAGGGACACAACAGATAAGATCTCTGCCTGCATGGGTTTCAGAGTCTGGTGGAGAAGACAGGCATTTTGTAAATAATCACATCAAGAATACACATAAGTAAAGGTAAGTTTGTGATTATTTGCATGATTATGTTTAGGAGAGGAGTAGAGTGGTTAAGAGAGTGGGCTCTGAAGAATGACTGCCTGGATTTGAATTCCAGCCCTGCTGCATTTTGAATGTGGCAACTTGAGCAAGTTACTTAACCTCTCTGGGCTGCAGTTTCCTCATTTCTAAAGTGAAGATAAAAATACCTATCTCATAGGGAACTTGAGAGGATTAAACTAAATATGTGTAAATCACTTAGAACAGTGTTTGGTGCCTAGTAAGTAATGACACAGACTCTCCTTGACTGAATTTTAGGCAATTTCCTCTAAGCCCCTCTTCTTGACTAGACCTTGACTTTGGGCTAGCATATCTGTCCTTGCTAAGTCCAGTTTTAGCAAGAATCCTGCTAAGTCTGCTTAAAGAAAATCTCTCCCTCTTGATATCTGATCACCTTGACCTGCCTTCAGTAAGAATCCTGCTAGGTCAATTTAGCAAGAATCCATTACTGTTGGTGTCTCCACCGACCCCCTCACTCTGCTCCTTGGCTATAAGTACTCACTTGTCCTTGTTTTATTTGTAATTGTGCTCAATTTTTTAATACTGAAGTCTTTTTTTCCCTATTGCAATAGTTTCTGGATAAAATTTGCCTTTACTGCTTTAACTAGTGTCTGGTTCTTTTTGACAGTACTTAATAAACTCTAAATTTGAATATAAAAGAGCTAAAAAGTTGGACTTCCCTGGCGGTCCAGTGGTTAAGACTCCACACTCCCAATGCAGGGGGCCCGGGTTTGATCCCTGGTCGGGGAACTAAGATCCCACATGCTGCAGGGCACAGCCACAAAAAAAAAAAAAAAAAAAAAAAAGAGGGCCATGGTTTAAGCTCAGGAGTGAGGACAGTCTTTTCTGAAGAAGTGCGTCTCAAGCTGAGATCTGAAAGATGATCCACATGTCAAGAAGAGGGGAGACAAAGTACGTAGTGATATATGAAGGGAGGGTGGTGAGGGTCTGGATATCATGGCTCAGGGTGCCAAAATACCTGAGTATACATTGGGAAAAGTGGAGAGGAACGATATAGAGGCTAAAAGCATTGATAAGAACTTCTAATTCTTTTTTTTTGGCTGCATACGGTATTTGTTTTTCTCTTTTTGGCTGCATTTGGTCTTCGTTGCTGCGCTTGGGCTTTCTTTAGTTGCAGCGAGCAGAGGCTGCTCTTCGTTGCAGTGCATGGGCCTCTCATTGCGGTGGCTTCTCTTGTTGCGGAGCACGGGCTCTAGGCATGCAGGCTCAGTAGTTGTGGCACGCGGGCTCTAGAGCACAGGCTCAGTAGTTGTGGTGCACAGGCTTCGTTTCTCCGCGGCATGTGGGATCTTCCTGGACCAGGGCTCGAACCCCTGTCTCCTGCATTGGCAGGCGGATTCTTAACCACTGCGCCACCAGGGAAGCCCTTTCTAATTCTTTATGATTGGTGTACCCCATGATCTGTTCCAAAGGCTTCATTTTTCATTATGCCTCATGCTCAACTCTTTTTCCACTCATGAGAAGTCCTGAATCAAAGACCTTGGGACAGTTATGGCTGAAGAGTTATGGAACATAAGTACTTCTTAGTCCAATATCTTTATTTTGTTTTAGTTAAATAATTGAGCAAATAATGTGAAAATACATTGTCATGGTAAAAAACAGTCTAATAATATGGATAAAAAAATGGCCTCATTTTAAAGAATAGGAGTTGGGTTCAAGAATCCCCATCTTGCATAGAAAGATCTTGAGATAACAATATCAACAACCATAACAGCTCACATATTCTTTTTCTTTTCTTATTGAAGTACAGTTGATTTACAATATTTGTGTTCATTTCAGGTGTATCACATATTCTTTTAGCACCACCTATGTGCCATTCACTATCTATTTTCTTGCATTATTTTACTTATTCTTTACCACAACCCTATGAGGTAGGTTGCCATTATTATCCTTATTTGACAGATAAGGCAGCCATGGTACAGATAGGTTAAGAAACTGGCCCAAGATTATGTAACTAGTAAGGGGCAGAGTCAGGATTTGAATTTAGGCAGTCTGGCTTCAGAGCCCTTCCCTCATTCCTGGTCACAATGCACAATTTGCAAGAGAAAAAAAAAAACAAAAAACCAACCAGATAATTCCATCTAGAAGACCAAGGGACTGAGTGATCCCAGGAATCTGAAGAGAAAAACCATCTTAAAAAAAAAAAAAAAAAAAAAAAAAAAAAAAAAAAAGCCCTGGGAGCTGTCCATGGTCCTGAAGCTAACGAAACTCTAAACAACATAGGACCCTTCACTTTCTGTCCACTCTCCTGACCTCCACTCACCTTCTCCTACCTCTCTCTCACTCATCCCCTATCTCTCAGCATATTCAGGCTACTCTTGATAAACACCCATCTGCTCTAACTTGACATTCACTCCTTTCTTATGAGCTGTGTTTGTTGAGACTTGGATCAGCAGTGTTCCTAGGCCACAACCCTCATTGCTTTTTTTCTTGATCAAATCTGTGTTTAGCTCCTGCCCTCAAGGAGCTACAGGCAATCTAGGGATATAATATGTACAAGATATACAGTAGGTAAGGACTAAACATCTCAGGATGGCATACAAAGCCCTATAACATCTCCTGTAATGTGACCTTTTGTCTCTGTGATTACCCTCCACCTGCAGTCACTGAACACAGGATGCGTCTCCTACCTCTGGGCCTTTTCACTGCTCTCTAACTGACATAGACTCCCACATGCCTGCTGAGTTCAGGTGCCACCTCCTCCAGGAAGCCTATTTTCATTCCTACCACAATCACCACCACTGACAGGCTGAGTAGTTTCTCCTAAACTTTTGAGGTTTTTGAGGGTGAAACTAACAACAATGTGGGACATTATGAAGCAATGAGATATAGTGGCATTCCATGCCAACACCCTAGTTTTTCAGAGACAATCTGGGGCAGAGAAGGAGCTCTAGGCTTAGAATAAGGAGAACTAGGGTCTTCTCGGAGATTTCCCAAAAACACTGTGTGACCATGGGAAAAATGTACTCTCTTTCTGGGCTTCAGATCCTCCCACCCAGGGAACTTGAGGGACTTCAAGCTAAATGATTCAAGAATTCACTCTTTCCGCAAACATGCCTTGTATGTCTACCATGAGCACGGAAATGGGTCAGACTCAGTGCAAAGATGGGGTGTGGAGGCAGATGGGAATCCAATGTGAATGGTCAGAGAGGACAGGTGTGGATAGCATCACAGGATCTAGGAGAAGCCTGGACAGCTCAAAGGAAGAAGGGCCTGCCAAAGGTCCTGTGGGAAAAAGTATTTGAGTGGGGCGCTGAAGGGTTTAAGATGGAGTAGAAGGCAGAGTGCATCTCAGTGAGAGCAAAAGTCCTAGGCTCTAGTGTTACAGGGTTCTGGGTTCTATAATTCTGGGTTCAGGGTCTTTTATTCTCTCTTCTAGATTCCATGGGTCTGGATTCTGTGACTCTGGGTTCTGAATTTCTGAGTTTAGAATTCTGTGATTCTGGGGTCTTTACTTCTAGGTTTGGTGGTTCAAAGTTTTATAATCTATAGCTCTGGGGTCTAGGATTCTACAGTCTTGATCCTCAGTTGTATAATTCTAAATTGTGGGTACTGGACTTTGTGGTTCTGAGTACTGTGTCATGTTTATTCCTCTTCAAACCCCAAAGCAAATGTTGGGGAAGAGAAGGAGATCCCGACACCCAACTCCTCTGAAGAATGTTGTCTCCCTCCCCCCACCAACAGGCAACCATTAAAGGGCAGACCCTCCCTCCATCCCTTCCCGCCTTCTTCTGTAGTCCTCCTTCTCCCAGTTCTTCTGCCCATAATGAGGTGCCCCATGCAGACTGGGGGACAAGCTGAGAAAGGGTGTGGTTGGAAGGGCCAATCTACTGGACTCAGCAGGGCTGAAAATAACTGTCTCCAGGCTCTGCCCATCCCTAAGTGATGAACGGCCTGCACAGTGCACTGCTCTGAGTAAACAGGTCCTATGTCCTGCAATAACCCAAGGACTTACTCTTTAGTGAAGGAGGAGAGGTAGGCAGTGTGATTTTTTTTTTTTTAATTTTTATTTATTTATTTATTTATTTATTTATGGCTGTGTTGGGTCTTCGTTTCTGTGCGAGGGCTTTCTCCAGTTGCGGCAAGCGGGGGCCACTCTTCATCGCGGTGCGCGGGCCTCTCACTATCGCGGCCTCTCTTGTTGTGGAGCACAGGCTCCAGACGCGCAGGCTCAGTAATTGTGGATCGCGGGCCTAGTTGCTCCGTGGCATGTGGGATCTTCCCAGACCAGGGCTCGAACCCGTGTTCCCTGCACTGGCAGGCAGATTCTCAACCACTGCGCCACCAGGGAAGCCCGGCAGTGTGATTTAAGGGACCCTTATAGGCAATGCACACCATCAGGGCATTCATCCCTTTGGGTTAAGCATTGCCCTACCCTGATGTCATCCCTCAGGCTGCTTTGCTAAGTTTCTCCTGATGAAGGCTACTGATAGACACACGTACCCACTCCATTCCACTTGAGCCAAACCCAACAGAGACAGAAAGCAGTGAAGTTAGTGCAACTCCTCCCCAGGACACACACACACACACACACACGTGACATAACCATCTCTGGCTCCCAAGAATTCTGGGTTCTCTTGAGGGAGGGTCTATTGGAATAAAATATAAGAACACTTTGACACTCAAAGACAGAAGTGCCATTTGTCTCAGGATATGGATATGTATGGATGTGACTGGGTGTGTGAGAGAGGACTGATGGTGGGACCGTCGGGTCCCCAAAGGAGCAGGTGGCGGTCTTGAGACAGCACAGATATTCCAGAGCTGTGGGTGACCATCTCAGCAGGTCCGCTGTGCCCCCCTGCCCTTCTGGTTGTAGGCTGACCCTCTCTCTGGGCTGGTGCCCACACTTAAGGGAATTCTTGGCCAGTAGGGGTGGGGACAGAGAGCCCACTCTTCTTTTTTTTGGTGTTCAGATTGTGGAACCAAAAATGTTAAATCTAAACTCTTTGCGGGGAGGTAATTTTTCCTAATCACTCACCCTGTTGCACAGATCTCCACAACTTGATTACCATTAATTAGATTAATTAGATGGAGATAATGTCTTTTCTCTGGGAATATGAATGGTCTCTGATACAGCACCGATATCACATAGCTCAATGTGGGACCTGCCCAGATAAGACGTCTGTCCTCTGAGTGGTGGAGGGACTTGCCCAAGGTCACACCATGAACAAGTTGAACTCAGGTCTGTCTGATTCCAAAACAAACCCTTAACCATCACACTATTAGTCTCACCTTGGCCACCTCTTCTCCCCTCCCAACCTGGTATGGGGTCAATGGGCTGCACCTTCCCCAGGGTCACGGGACCCAGAGAGGCCTCAGAAGCTGGGGTTAGGATGTGGCTCCTCCCACTGGACAGTGAGCTGGCCTCCTGGACAAATCTCTTGTGTTCTTCTCTAACTGCAGAACCCAACGATGTTCTAAATCATGGAGTTCCTTTCACCATAAACAAGGATGGGGGAGTGACTCCAGGGAACCAGAGTTGGCAAAATGCCAGGACCTTTGGAGGGGTGTTGTGAAGTTGTCAGCCAAGGAATTGATAGAGACCTTGGGAGGCGCCTGGCCGCTCTCCCCTGACATCCCAGGCACCTGTGATGGACATCTAGGGATGTAGGTCACCATCCGAGCCCTGCCAGCCACTGCCTGCAGAGCCTGGGCAGGCTGACCTCCTCCCAGACCACGGATGAGGTCACTTGGCCCACTTGCAGGCTCAGTGCCTGAGTCCTGGATTGGCCTTGACCTGTAGCAGGAGAGGGTGGGGTCAGTTTCACCCCCTGGGGCTCAGCACCAAGTCCTGGCCTCTGAGCTTCATTTTCAATGCCTGGCACCTTGCACACACTGTCACTGATCCCCCCTGCATTCTGCAAATAGCCACTGAATCCCCACCCTGGGTGGCCCTGCTGAGACAGGCACCCACATGCTCTGCAAGAGCTGCACTATCTCGAGACCACCACCCTCACCCTCAGGTCACCTCGACATCTCTCTCACACTTTCAGTCATACGCACCCACACCCTGAGATTAATGCACATGCCTGTCCTTGTGACCTTCACACGTGTGCCCTGAGATAATTGCACACACACATCCTAACAAAGCCTGTATACACACGCATAAGGCAGGCACATGTGTGCACACCATGCACGCACAGGCACGCATACACACACACACGTCATTTCACACGGATGCACTGACACTCAGGTGTCCTGTGTGCCTGTCCTGGCAATGCCCAGATGTGTAAACTTCTGACACCTTCTCAGACCCTCAGTTTGCCCATCTGTAACAAGAGTTAGATTGTTAGGGACCATTCTGACTGTAGCATCTTGGGGTTCAATTTTCTCTCTCTTCTCTCTCTCAACTTGAAGTTGATCCAGGGGCAGCCCAAAGTGGGGTCACAAGCTGATATTCATTTTTAGCCTCCATCAGCAAACGGGGAACTCACCCCCAGCAGCCTCAGTGTGGAGCCAGAGATGGAGTCCAGGGCCCGGGGAAGCAGAGGGGATGTATAGCCCACCCCACTGCACACACAGAGATGCACACACACCCTGCTTTCATGCTGAGACACATCTGCAGGAAAAGTCGTTACCGGCTCCAAGTGATGGGATTTATCAGCCAGCACCAGTCCCGGGGCCAGGCCTTGTCCTCCCACCGCCTGGGATCAGAGACCACCATCTGTTCCTTTAATATTTCTCTGAGAATCTCACTGACAAGGGAGACCAGCTTGGGAAGGCAAGAGAACAGAAGATCTGGAGCCAGAATCCTAAAGGCAGATTCATCATGTGCTGTGGCTACAAACAGGCCCTGGGAACAGTTTGGAGAAAGGGGATGGGCAAGTGTACAGCCAGGGGGCCAGGAGTCCCAGGTGGACCACAGACTGGGGAGCCACCAGAAGGGTGAGGGTGTCACTCACCTCACCCTAGTCCTGCCTAGGGTTCCTGCCTTGCTGCCCCCTGTCCCACCCCCTCTCTGCACAGCTGTGGCCACCTGAGCCCTGACTGTGTGACCAGAAGGCTCCAGGCTACAGGACCAATTCTGCCCCAGCTGAGGGGGTTTAAAGAGTTCCAGGGGCAGGTAACGGGGGTGGGGTGGGTTTGGAATCTGGCCTGGTTTTGAATCCCAGCCCCTGACTCACCCCCGGACCTGAGCAGCTTCCCCCCTCCTCTGTCTCTGGGCCTCGGGTTCCTCATCTTCCAACAGTGTGAGGGGCCTGCAGGGACCCCACTCGGGTTCCCATCAGCCATGAGGGTGGGGGGATCTGCAGGAGCTCAGTGGATGTTTGTTCCCGTCCCCTCTATGACCCCGCAGTGCCTGGCTCCAAGTCAGTGTCCAGTAAATATCAATTAACCTGATGAGATAATGAAATGAGCTAATGTCTGTGTCTGGGCCACATGCCTCATGGCACCAAAATCTAAACCTGTGTTGGGAAATTGAACAACCCAAGAGCCAGCTGGGTGGAACCATTGAGGGCTTGACTGTGAGTCATCAGGGAGGACTTCCTGGAAGAGGCCGACCTTGGGCTGGGTGGGACTTGCATAGAGGAGGGAAGGTGTGCTAGGAGGGGGGGACTGCATGTGCAAAAGCAGGGAGGTTGGAAGGGGAGAGGTCAAGGTGAGACCTCTCTCTTGTGTTTTGAGGCTCATATAGGGTATTGTGTGTGTGTGTGTGGATGGGGAATCCTGGCACAGTGCTAGGCTCCCCAGGGACTCTCAGTAACAGGGGCTCCCACCCCTGTCAGCTCATCCAGGTCATCTACTCCCCTCTGTCCCCAGAGGTGGCTCCCCACCTGGTCACATGTGACATGTGGTCCCAGCAGGGAGCAGGGACCTGGGTGGGGGCATGGACACGTCACTCCTCTCAGGGAACCAGGCTCTACTTGCTGTGAAACACAGACCCTAGAACCTCGGAGCTTGGAGGCTCCTCCCCCCCCCTGTCCTGTGGGAAGCCAGCACAGAGAGGTTAAGGAAGTGACTCAAAGTCACCCAGCCCCCAAAGAAGGCCCTTCGGTGCTCTGCTCTGTAACCAGCCTGGGGGAGGGTCCTCTGTCTACAAACCCCTGAACTGAGTGACTCAGGGGTCAAGGGTTCCTCTTCTTCCTTTGCCCTCCCTCTGCCCTCACACCCACTTGCTCGCTGGGCTGAGAAGAGCTGGAGACGGGACCCAGGGGCTCCCTGGGAGTCAAGGTCAGTGATCTGTAGACCCATCTGGCCAAGGCCTGGGTCTGTGCTGGGAAGGGGAGGGTTAAGCCTTGAGCAGCCCTTCCTGGTTGGTGCGTAATTTGCAGTTTCTAAAGGCCATCAGGAGCCCCAAGGAGCAAATGTTTTCTGAGTTAATGACACTGCAGCAGATTAAGGAGGAGCCCATCTCCCAGACAGCATGAAAGAAAGGCCATCCATTACCCTGCACGGCCCAGGACGGCAGCTGGAATAAACTTTCCCAGAGACCTGGGTGGAGAAGGGTCCTCTCTTCCCTGCCATCAGCAAATCCTGCCTGGTCCCTCTGACACTCACTCCAGGAGAGGACAGTCTGGAAAGACTTTGAGGCAAACTGGAGGCTCTGCTCAACACAAGAGAGAGCTCCCAGTCCTAGTGGACTGCAAGTTGACAGCCAGCTGCCTCTGTGGCCAGTACTACCTTTTCCCTTTTTTTTTTTTTTTTGCCTCTTCTCTGCCTCCTGTTTTTCTAGGCAATCAGTGATCTGCTTGCTTTCTCTCACTATAGATTAGTTTACATTTTCTAGAATTGTATCTAACTAGAATTATAGAACATGCACTTTTTGTCTGGTTTCTTTCACTCAGAAACTATTTTTAGTTTTATCCATGTTGTGTGTATAAACAGTTTGCTCCTTTTTATTGCTGAATAGTAACCCATTACATGGATATACCACAATTTGTTAATACATTCACCTGGTGATGGACATCTGGGTTGTTTCCAGGTTTTTGATATTACAAATAAAGCTGCCATAAACATTTGTGTATGAGTCTTTTTTTTTAATGTTCTAATTGCTTTTTATTTTATATTTTATTTTTATTTTTTGAATTTTATTTTATTTATTTTTTTATACAGCAGGTTCTTATTAGTTATCCATTTTATACATATTAGTGTATATATGTCAATCCCAATCTCCCTGCATATGAGTCTTTGAGTGAACTTGTGTTTCCATTTTTCTTGGGTAAATACCTAGAGGTAGAACGGCCGAGTCACATGGCAGGTTGCATGCTTAACTTTTTAAGAAACTGCCAGACTACTTTTCACAGTGCTTTCCCTGCTCAGTGTGTGGGATCTGTGTTGTTCCTCATCCTCTTCAACATTCGGCATCATCAGGCTCTAAGTTTCACCATTCTGATAGGTATGCGGCGGTATCTCACTGTGGTTTAATTTACATTTTCCTGGTAACTATAGATGTCGAGCATCTTTTCATGTACTTATTTGTCATCCATATCTGTTCAAGTCTTTTGCCCATTTAAAAAATCGGGTTATTTTCGAACATATTTACAAAACAGAAAGAGACTCACAGACGCAGAAAACAAACTTGTGGTTACCAAAGGGGAAGGGGAAGGGGAATAAATTGGGAGTTTGGTATTAACATTTACACACTACTATATATAAAATATCAACAAGGACCTACTGTATAGCACAGGAAACTATACTCAATATCTTGTAATAACTTATAATGGAAAAGAATCTGAAAAAGAATCTATCGTCTATCTATCTATCTATCATCTATTTATCTCTCATCTATCTATCTACCTATCACTGAATCACTTTGCTGTACACCTGAAACTAACACAACTTTGTAAATCAACTATACTTCCATTAAAAAAAAATCCAGTTATTTTCTATTTATTGAGTTTTGAGAATTCCTTATATATTCTGGAAACAAGTCCTTTATCAGATATATGATTTTCAGATCTTTTCTCTTAGTCTGTTGCTTGTCTTTCAATCTCTTACCAGTGTCCTTTGAAGCTCAACGTTTTTTAGATTTAATGAGGCTGCCATTTCAACCTTACTGCTCATTACGATAATTATGCCATCTGCCACGGCGGGATCCTTTCATCCCCGTAGCTGCCAGGGAAACCTGCTTTGGAACAAGCCCTTCCCAGAGTGTCAAATCCTGTGTCACAGGACAGTCCCCCTATATCAACACGTGGCTTTATCCAGCTTTATATCCTGCCCTCCTTGGTCCGGCACCTCTGGGATCCATTCCCAGCCCTGTTTTCCTGGCTCCTGCTGGCCCTTGCAGCCAGGTCCTGCAGCTCCTTGAATGTATAATCAATCTCACTCCTCCCCTGGCAGACCCAGTGCTTTGGCAGTTGGTTTATGCTTAGATTTAAGCCTGGTTGTGGCTCTGGTGGCCAAAGGGGGATGTAGGGGCAGATCCTGAAGAGGGCAAGTGTTCTCGTGGAAGGACCTCCTCATTTGAGGTCCCTGCACCATCCTCTGGCAAGGGAGCGTTTCTGCTCCAGCAAGGGGAGTGGGTCACTTTGCAGGCCTGAAGTTTCTGGAGAATCTGGGTTCTCAAGTCCCAACCATCCAGATATCCTCACCCTGAGTCTCAGGCACTTGTTCCTGTCCCATCGGGGCCCTGACTTGGGCACAGAAAACTTTCCTAGGCAGAGAGTTCATCCTTCTTTGAAGTGCTGCACTCTTACAGTGACGGCTTGTGTCTGGTCTCTGGCTGCAAGAGATGGATGTCTCTCTGTGTGCTGCCAGGGAAGTTCTTGCATGAACATTTGCTTCGACTTGCTAGATTATTCACCTGAGTCTATAATTTTCAGTCTTCAGTGTATCAGAGCCATTTGACAAGAGCTCCCGATTCCAATTTCCTTATGATTACTTTCCCTCCCATATTACTTAGGGCCTTGCACCAGCCAGTGAGACCCCTCCACCTGGATCCCTTCCCTGTTCCCTGAGGGCGAATGCCTTAACCACGGCATTACCACCACATGTCAGGACTGTCTCCAATTCTCTTACTACCAGTGATGGGGTCCTCACTGCCGCCTCCACAAATTCATCTTAGAGTCTGCTTCCTAGGACCATCCCTACTACCAATTAGCCGAGGTTGGGTTCCCTAGCTGCAGAGCCTGAAATGAGGATTCTTGAGAAAGTGGTTCACAGGGAGAGGGGGGTGAGCAGGCCAGGACAAGGTAAGGAGCTAAGCAAAGATGTGGTCCCCAGACCCAAGAAAGCTGACTTTAGGAGGTTACCTGCTCGATATCGGAACAGCCCTGGGGACTTTGGGCTTTTGGTCTGGGCAAGTGTGTTGTCAGGCTTTTCCAGAGAAACAGAACCGGTAAGAGGTGTATCTGTCTATAGAAAGTGATTTATTATAAAGAATTGGCTCATGCAATTATAGGAGCAGGTGAGTCAAAAATCTGCAGTGTGGGCCAGCAGTCTGGAGAGACTGGCTGCTGGAGAATTCCCTCTTGCTTGGAGAATTTCCTTCAGCTGATTGGATGAGGCCCGCCACATTATGGAGGGCAGTTTGCTTACTCAAAATTCACTGATTTAAACACAAATGTCACCCTAAAACATCCTCTAAGTCGACACATAAAATTAACCATTGCAGCAGGATGTGTGGGGCTGGGGTCTTAAAACCAGCAGAGGGGAAGCCCAGCCCAGGGCAAGGGGTAGAAGCTTGCCCAGGAGGACCTGGTCCCTGGCCATGGCAAGGGTGAGACAGGGGGTCACCGTCCAGGCCCAGCTACCTGGCTGGCAGGTGACAACAGGCAGACCTTCCAGCAGGCTTTGGACCCCAGATGGAGGTCTGGGAGTAGAGGAACTGTGAGAAGGGGGCACAATAAGGGCCCTCGGACACTAGTTAGGAGGGCTAATGTGCCCTTGGGAGAAGGCAGGTGTTGAGCGCCTGGAATGGGAGTCAGGCGAGGGGAGCAGAGACCCAAAGCCACAGCTGTGAGATGATAAATGAGAACTGTTGTTTCTGTGGTTCAGGAGTCTGGGCACAGGTCAGCTGCAGCCTCTGTTTAGGGTTTCAAAAGGCTGTGGTCTTATCAGAGGCTCAAAAGGGGAAATGTCTGCTTTTACCATTTACCATTCTGCCCATCACAGCCCCGCCCTCCCTGAGTATCTCTCAGATCCCCCACTCTGTCCATCCCACTGCTGCTGTTCTCGAGGGATCAGTGCTGAGTTTGGGTTCCTCCAAAACAGCAGCTGGTTTATGTGGGAGGTGATCCCAGGAGGCACAGTGAGGAGGGGACAGGGGCAGGAGGGAGGAAAGCCCTAAAGGCTGAATCAGAGAGCGGGGCACACTGTGGGCTCAGCCCTGCTGGGGACGCTGGGAGGAAGTGTGTGAGACATGCCTTAGATTTGTCCCTCAGAGGAAAGCTGGGTATTTATCTATTTATCCACCCTGTTCCATCCCTCCCTGGGGTGTTAAATCCCTGGCACTTTGGGGCTGCCCTTTTCTTGGCCCAGGACACTAGAGAACCCCCAGGTGGAGAAGCAGAGAAAAGCAGGGCCTGAGGAGGGAGTGGTCAGCTCGCCGGAAACCGCCCACCACTATGTTCATCTGTTGCTGGGGAGAGTGGAAGCGGGCCCAGGGGACATGGGGTGGGACAGCCAGGGCATCGATACTCCCACCCAGGAATAACACCTTCCTGAGAAAGGACCTGAAGCTGTTTACCCAGCTGAGCTCTTTTCATCACTGGCTCCTGTTATAAATAGCCAAACCCTATCTCCACTCCAACCAGCAAAGCAACCCCAGCTTCACTTTAAAGGCATAATTTGCTGCAAATTAAACTTAATGGGACTAGAGTAATTATATTGACTTTTAAAACTACTTAGAGATAAATACATGATTAGATATTTCAGAAAATAAACTTTCCCATTGTGTTTCCTGAAAGAAATGGAGGAGAGGAGGTGGGTGGCAGAGAGAGGATGCTGAATGATGGGGGAGGGAGGCCTCAGAAACCCATTTGAGGATATTCGTAGACTCGCATGGGAAGTGGGTCCCAGGCCAGCCTCTGGGAGAGCAATTTGGCCAAACATATCCAAAGCCAGCCTCTGGGAGAGCAATTTGGCCAAACATATCCAAAGCCTTAAAAATATCCGTACTTATTGTTTTGATAAATTATAAGGAAATAATCAGATGGAGACAAAGATCTACCTGAAGAGTCAGTCATCTCAGCATCATTTATAACAAACACATTTAGGTGGGAACCATCTATATGCCTAACAATGGGAGATTAGCTATCTCAGTTAGGGGACACACACATGAGGGAATGTAATGTAGCCTTTAAAAACCAGACAGTCAAAAAGTAATTCACTTGGGAAGACGCTCATAAAATAGGAGAAGAAAAAAAAGCAATATATAGATCTGGATATATTCTAAATATACCCAGAGAAAAAGAAATCCCAGGAGGAAGTGTGCAGGAATACTAACAGTTTTTAATTAATTTTTAATGTAAAGGGAAAGCACAGTCCTGTGGGGTTCCTTTGTCTCGATATTCTGTTGCAACATTGCATCACTCCTGACACCCGATGGATGTGTGGGTTTTTCCCACATCAAGCAATTCTGCAACACCAGCTGGATGACCTGCAATTCTGCAACACCAGCTGGATCACCTACAATTTAACTCAATTCTGACACTCCCTACCTGGAGATATTGTCAGATCCTATAGGTTAAAGCCTCAGTCCCACAAAACTGCACCCCTCACCCATGCCAACCTCATGTTCAGGTTGTCACTTGTGCTCCTGACGACTGGCTATAAATTGGAGGTTGCAACGACCGCCTCTTGGGTTTGATTAATTTACCAGAGCAGCTCACAGAACTCAGGAAAACAACTGATTTATTAGATTACTGGTGAATTGCAAAGGATATGAATTAAGCAGCTAGATGAAGAAGTACATAGGGCGAGGTTTGAGGTTCCTTGGGGTCTCAAGCACAGGAACGTCTGTCCCTGTGGCATTTAGGGCAGCCATCCTCCCAGCACAGGGTTGAGTTATTGTTCACCAGCCCAGAAGTGCTCAGAACCCTGTAGTTCAGGGATTTTTATGGAGGCTTCATTATGTAGGCATGATTGATTAAATTATTGGCCATTAGTGATCAAGTCAATCTCTAACCCTCTCCCCTCCCAGTAGGTTGGGGGTGGGGCTGAAAGTTCCAACTTTCTAGTCACATGATTGGTTCCCGAGGCAACCAGCCCTCATCCTGGGGGCTTTCCAAAAGTCACCTCATTAACATAAACTCAAGTGTGGTTGATAGGGGCTTGTTATGAATAACAAAAGACACCCATTTTACCTTTATATTCTGAAGCTATTTCAGGGACTAGGAGCAAATGTAAATATTATAACAAAAGATTATGAAAAAGTATTATAAAAAAGCCCCTATGGCATATATATATATATATGTGTGTGTGTGTGTATATATATATATATATATATATGAAATTACAAGGGTTTTAGGAGCTCTGTGCCTGGAACAGTGGATGAAGACCAAATACATACATATATACATGTATATATAGATATACATGTATATGTATATATGTAAAATCAGAAAATCACACTGGATGATGAAATTAGGAGAGTTTTTTTTTTAAATAAATTTATTTAATTAATATTTATTTATTTTTGGCTGTGTTGGGTCCTCGTTTCCGTGCAAGGGCTCTCTCCAGTTGCGGCGAGCGGGGGCCACTCCTCATTGCGGTGCACGGGCCTCCCACCGTCGCGGCCTCTCCCATCGCGGAGCACAGGCTCCAGACGCGCAGGCCCAGCAGCCGTGGCTCAGGGGCCTAGTCGCTCCGCGGCACGTGGGATCCTCCCAGACCAGGGCCTGAACCCGTGTCCCCTGCATTGGCAGGCAGACTCTCAACCACTGCACCACCAGGGAAGCCCTAGGAGGGGTTTTTGATTTTCTTTTCTATTTTTTGTTTAAAAAAATTGTCTGCAATGAGCATTTACTGCTATATTATCGTGTTTAGCTATTTTTACAGCAGATTTAAGTAAGAAGGGATTCTTTTCTCCTCCCCCTCAGGGGAATTCCTGGAGGAAATTCTGTGGTTGGAGCTCCAATTTCAGGCTCTATCTGTATTTAAATTTCCTGGTTGCTGGTTATGGGAGAGGTTGCTGGTCCTTGTCTGCTCACAATCCGGTCTCCCCTTCTCCTTTAGTAGCAAGAGGCCAGTACTGTTGTGTGTAGCTTTGTGCCCCAAATCTTCCTTGCAGGTAGGGGTGGCAATGAAATATGAGCGGAGGTGGTGGATGCAGTTTCTGGGAAAGTACTTCGATGGGAGTTTATTCAGCAGGAAGGAGCCTCTTTCTCCTTCTCTCCTTTTTTTTTCTGCGTAGAATGCAGCTCTCATGGGCTGGAACTCCAGCAGCCATCATGTAACCATGAGGTAACATTTAGGATAAAGTTATTATCGAACTGAATTTGGGTTCTGCTAGCCTGATGCACAGCAAAGTCAATCAACTGACACTGAGCTGTGGTGAAGGAAAGTATAGCATTTATTAGTAGGGTGCCAAGCAAGGAGAATAGGCAGCTCATGCTCGAAAGACCTGAACTCCCTGATGGCTTTCAGGCAAAGGTTTTTAAAGAGTATGAGGGAGAGGGTGTAGGATGCCTGATCAGCTCGTGAACCTTCTGATTGGTTGGGAATCTCAGTCATCAACCTTCTGGTTCCAACCAGTTTGGGGTCTACGTGCTTGTGGTCAGCATGTAGTCACCATCCTCCACTGGGAGGGGGGTCGTAGTTTCTGCAGGACAACTCAAAGAGATGCATCAGATTGTTACGTATATCCCTTTAGGAAGAGCTAGGATTCCAGTGACTCTATTGTCCTAATCATTAACTGCTTCAGTCTGCTCTTTGGAAGGCTTAGGAGACTAAAAAGCTTTTCTACAAATACGAAATGGGGGACATGGAGGGACTTTTGTACCCAGAACATGGGCAGCACAGTGTCAAGCCCCAGCTGGGTCAAGACTTCCCTGTTCAGAGGATGAGCCTGGTGGCACAGTAGTCTCCAACTCACTCTAGCACTCCCAGGGAGGGAGAGTCAGCAGAGGGAGTGATGATGTCCATAGAGGGAGTGAGCTGCCTTGCAGAGCATTTTCTCATCAAATCTTACTATTTGAAGAGAACCTGAGTGGTCTTCTAGTTCTATCCCCTGCTTGGTGCTGGGTGGGATTCCTTCCACAAAAACCACTGCCAAACAAAATATAATTTTGCCATCAGTAACATTCTCATCAACCTTTCATCATCCTCATCATCATCACCATCCTCCTCCTTCTCATCATGACCATTATCATCATCATCATTACCATCATATTCATCACCATCATCATCATCACCAGCACTATTCTCCTTCTTCTCATCACCATTACCATTTCCATCAGCACCACCACCATCATCACCAGCACCATCACCATCGTTATTATCACCACCACCATCATCACCATCACCATCATCATCATCATCATCATCACCAGCACAGTCACCATCATAATCACTGCCACTTATTGAGCACTTCTATGTGTCAGGCACAGTGCTGGGTACTTTATAGTCTCTATTGAACAATCCAATAAGATGGGTATTGGTTCTAATTTACAGATGAGGAAGTTGAAATTTGAAAAAGTAAAGTGGCCTAAGGCAGCACAGATAATAATCAGAAAAGGGAAAATGATCTGGATTCAGATTTATCTGGTTCCAAAAGCTGACCTCTGTCCACTCCACCCAGCAGCCCTGAGAGCTGACCTCTGCTGTGCTCCTCCAGCAGGGGGAGCATGCCCTTGCCAGAAAGTTGCTCCATCTTTGGTCAGCACTGACAGCTTTCCCATGGCCTCACCCATAGGTCCTGGTTCTGACATTTGGGGACTGCAGAATGGGCTCAACTTCTGGTCCATGTGATGGCCTTTCTGAAGTTGGAGGTCAGCTCTTGGGTCCATCTGAGCCTCTTCTTTTTGAGGATGAACATTCCATTCCTTCAATAATTCCTCTTGTGAATGACCACTTCTCGTTGCCCCCTCCCACCCTGGTCCTTCTGGACTGTTGTGATCCCTGCTCCCTGGCCTTCCTGCTTCCATTCTCACCCCAGCAGAAATTTTTCTCCCCAGCAGCCATAGTGATCTTCTCAAAACAAATCAGATCACATCACTCTCCTGCTCAAAACTCTGCAGTGAATTCCTTCAACTCTAAAAATAAAATCCAAACTCTACCATGGCCTATCGACTCTAAATGATCTTCCTTCTGCTGACTTCTCACATCTTATCTCCTAGCCCTCTTCCCCCACTTGCTGTGCTCCAGCCACACTGGCTCTCTACTGTCCTTGAGCACAGGATGCTCATTCCCGCCTCAGGGCCTTTGCACCTGCTCTTCCCTTGACAATTATCACAAAGCTCATTCCCTCACTTAATTCAGATCTCTGTTCAAATATCACCTCCTCAGAGAGGACTTCCCTGACCACCCTCTCTAACACAGCTCCCTCGTCTCTGGTCTCTTTCCATTCACTTTTTTTCCTTCATTTCAGAACTTACCACTTCCTAATATATATTTATTTGGTTATTATCTGTTTCCCCTACTGGAATGCAAGCTCCAGGAGAGCAGGGACTTTGTCCATCTACCTCACCTGTATATCTCCAGTGTTTAGAAGGGAGTTTAGTACTTAGTCAGATTCTAATAAATACTTCTTAAATTAATTAATTAATCAATGTGACCTTGATCGCATGCCCTTCTAAGCCTGGAGGCCCTGCCTTTAGGCAAAGTTCAGCTTATTCATGAGTTGAACAGGATTCTCTCCTCCCTTTCTTTAGACTCCATATCTCTATTTACATGGCCTAAAGAGCGGTAGGATGTGCACAGAAGTATTTTGGCTTTGGAGTCAGTTAGAATAAGGCTCAAATCTCAGCTCTGCCACTTACTAGCTCTGTATTAATTAGCTTTTCTGAGCCTCAGTTTTCTCTTGTGTAAAATGTTATTAATACCAACCTTGTGAACTTGTGAGGAGAGAGAGAATGTGAGTACATAGTGTAGGGTAAGCATTTGAAAACTGGTAGCTATTACTGTTGTTATTATTAAACTAACCAGGTTTGGGGCCTTCCATCTCATGGGAAAAGCCTTGGCTGGGACTGGGCTGGATGGGTGGGGTAGGGTGGATGGGGAGAGCAGATAAGGGACAGGTGACCTGAGAGACATGTCACCTCGTGGATTCACACTGAGTTCCCTGTCCGTCTCATCTCTAGACCTGTCTCCCACCTCTGTCCCTGAGCTGTTGATTTAGTTGGCACTGCATAGTTAATTCACACGCAAATATTAAATCCCATGTGTGAGTCTCAATTTGTGGCTCTGGCCTGTGGGGGCTTTCTTTCCCACCCTGATCCAACACACTTGCTTTTCTTTCAAGAGCCTGTCATCTGCAAAGCTGAAGAGCCTGCCTCCCCAGTGGGGTGACTGCTAATGGTGCTGTGGATCTGCGTGGACTGAAGGCTGCTGGGAGGCAGGGATTGCAGCTGACATTCTCCCATAAACCTGAGCCTGGTCTAGAGGGGCTTGCCAGGACCGAGGGCTGGTGGGAAGTGATGGTATCAATGAAATGAGCTGGGGCTTCACACTGTCCCATAAATTCTTAATTCAGGTGAAAGGGTGTTGGATCCTAAAGTCATGAGAATAGGTCGAATCCTCTGGCCAATGGAGAAACTGAGGCACAGAGTATCAGCTGGTGTGCAAATAGAATCAGTACCTCATAGAGCCAGACTTCACTGAAGAAACTGAGGCCCAGAAAGAGGATGTGTCTTACCCAGGGCCACACAGCAAGTCTGTGACAGAGCCAGAAGTGACTCGGGTCCCTGCCAGCCAGCCCACTCCTCCTCCCACTCCACCCCTCGAGGAAGCCTGGGGCTGGGAATGAGCTGGGCTCGGGCCACTGGAATATCGTCCCCAGTAGGGGTGTGTTGCACCTCTGCTGCGTGTTTGTGGATGGAGCCCCTTCGGCACACCTGGCACCACGCAAGGCACTTGATCACAACCTCATCTGATCCTAATATGATTGTTCCCATTTTACAGGTGAGAAACTGAGGCCCAGAGAGGGCAGTTGACTCATGCAGAGTCTCGCAGCTCATGGGTGGGCGCCCTATCAGCCCTATCTCCTGCTTGATGGCTCTTTGCAGCACTGACCAGCTGCTGATATGCCCACCTCCTACATAAAGTCTAGGAAAGAGGGCTCTCTGCCTGTCTTGTTCATTTCAGTATCCCTGGTGCCCAGGGATAAATAAAAAATATATTTAAATAAATGAATGACTCTCTTGGGTTCCTGCCAACTCCATGACTGGGAAAATCTGAGACCCCGTGCCAGGCTCCCAGACAGTGACAGGCACTGACTCTGCTCCCCACTCCTGACCTTGTCCTGCTGGGCGGGTTGGCATCCGGCCTTCTCCCCATCAGTGTTCCGGCCCCAAGTCTCCTGCTGGTGTCCTGCCTTGCCCCAGCTGTCCATGTCTCCCTCCCTCTCCTGATGCTTTTCTCCTAAAACCCCATTCCCAGACCTGACCCCAGCTTTCCTCCTGACCCAAGAGGCTAGCACAGGCTCCCAGAGCCTTGGCACTTGTCTGGCTTCTTCTGGACTTGACCCTGATTTGTACCCTGACCAAACCTTGACTTGCCCTTTGTGATCTTGTAAGGGGCAGGGCAGAGAAATGAGGGACCTCTCCCTAATTCACCCGCTCCCCTTCCCCGGGACTTCGTGAAAGTGCAGGTGCAGGCTGACTGGCAACCCCTCGAGGTCAGGGCCGGCCAGACTCCAAAACTTAGGCCTGGGCACCCGATGGAGCTCCCTGCAGACTTGACCACCCCAAACAGACGCCAGCTGGCCCCTTCCTGACAAGTTCAGTGTGGTCTGAGAGTCAGGGCTTCCTGGCTCCTGGGCTGATTTCAGGTGGCTGGCATCAGGGACCAAGGACCGCTGGAAGGGGCAGGGTTGTCCCAGCAGCTTCTCCACCCAGCACCAGGGAGCCCCAGCCTGACCCTCCCCAGCTCAGAGAAGTGCAGGCCCTCGTGTGCAGAGGGGCACACTGAGGAGGAGCGCTGGCCTTGATGCCCGGAAAGGAGGAGCATTGGAGGCGAGGGGATCTCCCGCATAGGCCCGGTCCCCAGGGAGATGGACAGAGGCACAGAGGGGACACCCCCGCAGTCCTCAGCCCTGCTTCCTTAGTCCCTGGGATTTTCCCAGATGCGGTTGGGGGGTTTCTAGGGTGTGCTTTGCCCCCAGCCCTCACATCAGTCAGGGCCACAGGGATGTAAATGTTGGGGCCCCCACTGGTGGAGATAAGGAAGGGTGGGCAGTGGTTGGGTGGCAGGACAGCCAAGCTGTGTCCTTGTCATAGTTCTGGGGCAACAGGACCACATTGCTCTTCCACGTCCAGGGCTGGTGTGACCGAGTATCTCCCAGGAGTTGGGGGAGGAATGAGGCATGTGGGTCTCTTAACAGCCTCATGAGGGTCTCTTGGCCGGGGCTGTTAGCTTTGTCTCATGGATGGAGAAATCAAAAGCCAGAAAGAGAGGCCCTGGCCAAGCTTACATTGTGAGAATGACTGACATAGGGCAGAAACCCAGGCTGCCCCGCTCCCTTCTCCTGGGTCTGCTGCTCCCCTTCTGGAATCAGAGTTTCTCAAGGACCCTAGCGGTCATCTGGTCCAATGGCCCCTCATGGCTGGGTGGTGCTCAGCACTTCTCCCTGTGCAAGGTAACCCAGGGCCTGGATGGAGCCCTGGAGACTGGAGGCAGCCTCCTTGCTTTCCTTAGACAAGTTCCTGTATCTCTCAGCCTCAGTTTTACCCAACTATAAAATGGGATAATAATATGCCTATGCCCTGAGGCTGTAGTGAGGGTTAAACGCCACTATCTTTATTTTATGCATATGAAAACTGAAGCTACGAGAGGCCATGTGAATTGCTAAAGGTCTCTCAAGGCAAGTCAGGTCTCCCAGCAGGGAGCAGCCCTCTGTGACTTCACCTGCTGCCTGCAGGGGGCAGCGCTCAGCAGAGCCCATGACATCCCTCCTTCCTTCTCCTCTTCCAGGGAACAATCTGGAACATTGACAACTCCCAGCAATTACCCCCATTCAAAGGCAAGCAAGTCCCCAAATTAACTGCTGCTGCCACCCCTTCTGCAGATTAAGGGGAAGCACCTGAATAGAAGCGTTTCTCCTGCGTAAGCATTTCCATTGTCAGCCCATGGGGAACAGGTGGAGAGGTTCATGGTGCCCCACAGGCCCCGGGAAACTATCCCCTCCCTCCAGACCACCCCTGCCCGGCTCTCCTGGTCAGCATCTCAGTCCTGGGATTGAGAAACATCCCCCCCAACCCGGCCCCCACTCAGCCACACCCAGCTTCTGACGCTCACACAATCGCAGGACACACCTTGTGCTGTTTTTCTTCTCAGGGACCACAGTCCTGAGCTGCCTGTGGCCCAAGATCTGAAAACAGTTGTCTCAAGTATTTTGCCCTGTTTTATAGTTGCTTACAGTGGGAGGGAAGCCCGGCCGTGACTCCATCATGGCCAGAAACTCCACTGAGGCTTGGAAAGAAGGGACTTGTCACAGGTAATATTTCCCAAAGTGTGTTTCAGAGAACACCAGTTGTGCAAGATGATTAAGTGGTAGTCCATTTACAAAATAAACATTCAGCTTTTTAAAATGAATCTGGAAAATTTTGGTTGAAACAAAATTAAATAGGTCTGTTCCCTGCAGGACATCTCAGGACTTGCAGCAAGCTAACATGCATTGTGACTCTCCAGGAGGAGAGCAGAGGTAGTAACACTTCCTTGATTTCTTTTTTTTTCCAAGGAGTTTTTCTTGTTTGCTTATTTCACTAAACATCTTTAGATAAAAAGTGCAATGGGGTGATTAAGAGCAAGGACTCTGTTAAGACACGCCTGAGTTTGAATCCCAGTTATGTCACTAATTGGCTGTGCATCCTTGGGAAAATTACTAGCCCTTTCTGAACCTCAGCTTTCAAGTGCCAAATGAGGATAAAGTCACTACTATACAATAGAGGTATTGTGATTATTAAGTGAGATGATGCATGAAAAATACCCAGTCCATTGTTGGCAACTGGTGAATACCCACAGACAGCAGCTGTTGGTATTATTGGAATTTACTGTGAAGTCAGACACCCACTGAGTCCCAGAAAGCTGAGGGCAGCTTCTCAGAGAAAAGAAGGAGCCGACAAGAGTGGTGCTTGACCTGCTTTTTTTTTTTTTTTAAATAGGTCTTTATTGGAGTATAATTGCTTCACAATACTGTGTTAGTTTCTGTTTTACAACAAAGTGAATCAGCCATATGCATATATATATCCTCACGTCCCCTCCCTCTTGAGCCTCCCTCCCACCTTCCCTATCCCACCCCTCTAGGTCGTCGCAAAACACCGAGCTGATCTCCCTGTGCTATGCGGCTGCTTCCCACCAGCCAACTATTTTACATTCAGTAGTGTATATATGTGGATGCTACTCTCACTTCGCCCCAGCTCCCCCCTCCCCTCCCTGTGTCCTCAAGTCCATTCTCTACATCTGTGTCTTTATTCCTGTCCTGCTCCTAGGTTCATCAGAACCATTTTTTTTTTAAGATTCCATATATATGTGTTAGCATATGGTATTTGTTTTTCTCTTCCTGACTTACTTCGCTCTGTATGACAGACTCTAGGTCCATCCACCTCACTACAAATAACTCAATTTCGTTTCTTTTTATGGCTGAGTAATATTCCGTTGTATATATGTGCCACATATTCTTTATCCATTCATCTGTCAATGGACACTTAGGTTGCTTCCATGACCTGGCTATTGCAAATAGTGCTGCAATGAACATTGTGGTACATGACGCTTTTGAATTATGGTTTTCTCAGGGTATATGCCCAGTAGTGGGATTGCTGGGTCATATGGTAATTCTATTTTTAGTTTTTTAAGGAACCTCCATAGTGGCTGTATCAATTTACATTCCCACTAACAGTGCAAGAGGGTTCCCTTTTCTCCACACCCTCTCCAGCATTTGTTGTTTGTAGATTTTCTGATGATGCCCATTCTAACTGGTGTGAGGTGATACCTCATTGCAGTTTTGATTTGCATTTCTCTAATAATTAGTGATGTTGAGCAGCTTTTCATGTGCCTCTTGGCCATCTGGATGTCTTCTTTGGAGAAATGTCTATTTAGGTCTTCTGCCCATTTTTGGATTGGGTTGTTTGTTTTTTTAATATTGAGCTGCATGAGCTGTTTATATATTTTGGAGATTAATCCTTTGTCTGTTGATTTGTTTGCAAATACTTTCTCCCATTCTGAGGATTGTCTTTTCAGCTTGACCTGCCTTTAATCCGCCTTAGTGTAAGGATTTGGACCAAGACTTGAACTGTAGCTTCGGAGAGATGATTCTTAGAGGCAGCTGCAGCTAACACACATGCGGTCGGATTTCAAGAGGGAATTTTCTGCTGCTCGAGGAGCTCTCAGGAGCTCTACAAGGGGGTACTGGGGACAAAGGATTACTCATGTTCTTTATGGAATCTGTGCTGACAACTCAACAGAGAACTCTCCAGGTGGAGGAGGAGGTGTGAGAGGGCTCCTTGAAGGGCTGGCTGCCCTCAGGGGCTCAGAGAGCAGGGGACACAGGAGGAGCTCCTGGCTGGCTGAGGACAAGCAAATAGCACCACCCGATCAGGGTGATAGCAGGGGCCAGCACGAATCAGGGCAGCATCCTGGCTGAGTAGAAGGATGACACAAGATGTTCTGTAAATACAGCTGGTGGGCAGGAACAGGGCAGTGAGTGATGCCACTGCTCTCAGCCCTGGGTACCCTGAGCCCAGCAAGATGGGCTCTTCCCAGCCACACAGCAGGGAGGTGGCAGCGCCAGGATTCACACCCAGGCCTGTCGGACTCTGGGGTTCTGTTGTCCATCAGTCTTTCCCTATTGTCCCTCTTCTGGTAAAGAAACATTTATCAGGTGACTATGATAGAAACCCACTTACCTGGCAAACCGTCCGGGTGGAATCAATTGGCACCCAGCAGGATCAAGAGCTCAGGATGGATGGGGTCCAGAGGGATCTGGGGGTTTTTCCAGGCAATGCTTTGAAGTCAGTGGGGCTCAAATTTCAATAGAAAGGGAAGTTCCCATCAAGCCCCCTCCCACCAGCTTGCCACAACTTGCCTTGATATGTTAAGTCGATTTCTTTTTAAATTAATAAAACTTTTATTTCAGAATAGATTTAGATTTACAGAAAAGTTGCCAAGATAGTACAGAGAGGTCTCATATATTCCAGACCCAGTTTATCCTATAATTTACATCTTATCTGAGTTTGCTATAAATAATGAACCAATATTGAAACATTATTATTAACTAAAGTCTATGCCATTTTTGGATTTCCTTCGTTTTTACCTAATATCCTTTTTCTGTTCCAGGATCCCACACAGGACTTAGTGTCATGTCTCCTTAGGTTCCTCTTGGCTGTCACAGTTTCTTAGACTTTTCTTTTTTTGATGGACTTAACAGTTTTGAGGATTACTGGTCAGGTAATTTGTGGGATGTTTCTCAGTTGGGATTTAAAAAAATTGAGATGTAATTCACATGCCATAAAATGTACCCTTCTAAAGTATACAATTCAGTGGTTTTTTAGTATTTCACAAGGTTGTGCAACCGTCATCACTATGTAATTCCAGAACATTTTCATCACCCCAGAAAGAAATCCAGTGGCCATTAGCAGTCACCCCCCAAACCCTCCTTCCCCCCACCCTCTGGCAACCACTGATTCATTTTCTGTTTCTATGGAGTTCTATATTCTGGACATTTCACATAAAGTGGATCCTACAACATGTGGCCTTTTGTGACTGACTTCTTTCACTTAGCATAATGTTTTCCAGGTTTATTCATGTTGTAGCATGGATCAGTACTTCATTCCTTTTTAAAAAAATTTAAAAATTAAAAAAAAATTAAAAAATTGTTAATTGTGGCCAAATACGCATAACATAAAATTTACCATCTTTAACTTACCGTTTTTAAGTGTACTGTTCAAGAATGTTAACTATATGCACATTGTTATGCAACCAATTTCCAAAACTTTTAAATCTGAAATTCGAGCCTCATTAAACAGCTCCCATCTTCCCCACCCTCCAGCTCCTAGCAACCACCCTTCTACTTTCTGTCTCTGTGATTTAACTACTCTAGATGCTTCACGTAAGTGGAATCATACGGTATTTGTCTTTCTGTGACTGGCTTATTTCATTTAGAATAATGTCCTCCAGGTTCATCCATGTTGTAACATCGCTCAGAATTTCATTCCTTTTTATGGCTGAATAATATTCCATGGTATGGATATACCACATTTGCTTATCATTCATCTGTCAGTGGACCCTTGGGTTGCTTCTTGGCTATCATGAATAATGCTGTTATATGGATGTACAAAGATTTCTTCAAGATCCTGCCTTCAATTCTTTTGGATCTATATCTAGAAGTGGAATTGCTGGATCACATGGTAATCTCATAAGAATATGAAAAATTCATAGTTTTAATTTTTTGAGGAACTGCCATACTGTTTTTCACAGTGGCTGTACCATTTTACATTCTAACCAACAGTGCAAAAAGGTTCCAACTTCTCCACATCCTCACCAAGACTTATTTTCCACTTAAAAAAAAAAATAGTGGCCATCCTAATTAATGTAAGGTCTTCATTACTGTTTATGGAGAATAACATTCAATTGTATGAATGTATCACATTTTGTTTATCTATTCACTACTTGATGGACATTTTTGGGTTATTTCTCTTTTTTGCTGTTATGAATAATGCTGATATGAACTTTTGTGTGTAAGATTTTTGCTTGAATATATGTTTTCAAATTTCTCGTTTAACTTTTTGAGGAACTGTCAAATTGTTTTCCAAAGCAGCTGGACCGTTTTACATTCCCACAGTAATATATGAGGGTTCCAATTTCTCCACATCCTTACCAATACTTGTTAGTGTTCATTTTAAAAATTATAACTATCCCAGTGGGTGAGGTGATACTTTATTGTGGTTTTGATTTGCATTCCTCCCATGGTTAATAATGTTAATTATCTTTTCATGTGCTTATTGGCCACTTGTGTGTCTTCTTTGAAGAAATGTCTATACAAATCCTTTGCCCATTTAAATATTGAATTATTTGTCTTTTTATTGTTGAGTTGTAAGAGGTCTTTATATGTATTGGATACTAGGCCCTTATCAGATGTATGATTTGCAAATATTTTCCCCCATTCTGTGGGCTGTATTTCCATTTTCTTGAGAGTGTCCTTTGAATCACAAAAGCTTTTAATTTCAGTGAAGTAAAAATTAGTTGCTTATGCTTTAGGTGTCATATCTAAGAAACCATTGCCTAATCCAAGGTCCTAAAGATTTATAACTGTTTTCTTCTGAGAATTGTATAGTTTTAGCTTTTGCTTTTAAAACTTGGATCCATTTTGAGTTAGTTTTGCATGTGGGGTGAGGTCCAAATGCTTTCTTTTGCTTGTGGGTATCCAGTTGTCCCAGCATCATTTGTTGAACCCCACTTGGTTTTGTTTGATTTTTTTTCTCATGATTATAGTGGGGTTATGAGTTTTTGGGTGGAAAGTGCCATTTGCATCCCATGATATTAAGGGTACATGCTATCAGCGTGACTTATCAGTGATGACGATAATCAGTCACCTGGCTAAGGTAGTGTTTGTCAGGTTTTTCTACAAAAGTTACTCTTTTCCCCTTTTCATACTGCACTTGTTGAAAGGAAGTCATGATATGTAACCCATACTTACGGAGGAGTTAAGTTCCACCTCCTTGAATGCTGAGAATCTACCTAAATTATTTTGAATTCTTCTGCCTGGGAGATTTGTCTAATCTCCTCCATTTATTAATTTATTTAATCATTTATTTAAATTACTGTGGACTCATGAATATTTATTTTATACTTGGGGTTTTATAATCTGATACTACTTTATTTACTTTGTTGCTCAACTGTTTCTGGCTTTGGCCATTGGGAGCTTCTTCCCTGGGCTCCTGTATTCCTTTGACATTTTCCCGTCATTGTATGTGTATGTGTTTAGTACTTCCTATTTACTTTCTGGCATTACAAGGCACTCCAGGCTCATCTAGTACATTTCCTGACTTAGTCCTAGAATCAGCCATTTCCCCAAGGATTCTTGGTTCCTTTTGTTGGGAAAAGGTATTAGAATCCAAATCTGGATGCTATCTGTGTTCCCTAAGTCCATTAAAAAAAAAATAAACTTGCATGTTAAGAAAGTGTCAAAATTTGTAACATGGCTTTAGGATATAAACCACAGGAGTTAGGTTCCTACTCCTTGGAGAAGAAAGGACAGAGGTGGAGACTGGGTCGGTGGGTGGTGAGTGGGGAATGGACATAGAAGGTACTAAGACGCCCTTCCAGTCTCCTGAGCACAGCTTGAATTTCCTAGCCACCCGACCTTTGACCACGCTCTGCATTCTGGATCAGTTTCAAATGAATGATTTTTCTCCTCATTTGTAGGCATATTTTTCTGCTTCTTTGAATGTCTGGTAACTTTTGATTGGGTGCCAGACATTGTCTATTTTACCTGGTTGGAGGCCAGATATTTTTGTGTTCCTATAAATATTCTTGAGCTTTGTTCTGGGTTACAGTTAAGTTACTCAGAAACAGTTTGATTCTGCTGGGTCTTGCTTTTAATATTTGTTAGGTGGGACCAGGGCAGTGCCCAGTAGAGGGTTAATTATTCTTCACTCCTTTTATAACTCTGTGTCAGTCTGTGTCTACATCCTAAATTTTCCTAAAGCTTCTTCAGTACCAGGATAATAACTGTGTCTTCTTTGTATTTTAAGTGTGAGTACTGGTACCCAGTAGGAGCACAACAGATGCTTCAATGTTGGTTAGGGGTAATATAGAAATCATCTGATATGGTGAAGACCATGGAAGGGCTTGATTTTATTCACTCACAGGGTGGAGGAGGGGAGCCTGGAGGCCAGGAAGAAGGGGCAAAGGGGCCGGGGTGGGGCAACAGGGGCCCAGCTCCATGACTGAGGTGCCAAACAAGACAAAGGGGAAAGAACTTAGGACCCATCCTGATACTGGAGAAGAGCCAAGTCTGAACCTGAGACTGACCACAAAGCCAGCGCTCCTGACCTCCACACAGGAGGATGACAGGGAGAGGAGAGACAGAGCAGAGGAGGGAAGCTCAGAGACAGGGTGGCCGTGGAGGAGGGGCTGATGCCAGGCCAGGCCGGCGAGGGGGCAGGGGCTCCCCAGGAGGGGCGGGGCTCTGAGGCAGGTGCGCTACTTACGGGTAGTAGGAGTAGGCATAGTGGTCTCTCCTGGCAGCGTGCAAAGAGAACAGCACAGGTGGGCCACGGTCCTTCCCCAGGCCGGGCCCAGGGCAGCACCCCCAGCAGGGAGGGGCCTGGTGCTTTCCGTGCTGGGGGCGGGGCTGGCCGGGGACCGACAGGTCAGAAGGGCCTTCCTTGACCCAAGGGCTGGCCGGGTTCAGTCTCTGAGGACCAGGACCCAAGGTCCCTTCTAGAACCTTCACCAAGCCGGAGTGAGAAGGAGGTGGGGAAAGGGCCTGGAGGGAAGCAGAGCTTTCACACACAGTCATGCACACACGCGTTCACAAAGAGAAATGCACCGCACGCTCACATATGCAGACACACTCATATGGATACACACGCTCATACACAGAAACACAATGACACACTCATGCACTTACAAACACAGATATTTACACACATGCAGACACTCGTACACATGTATTCTGACACACACAGGTACATACACAAACACACGTTCACAAACACACGCTCACACACAGACGCCTGCGCTCACACACACGGACACCCCCACTCACCCACTCAAGGTAACTGCCGCACTCTCCCCTGCAGACAGTCCCCACTGCGGTCCCCGTGCCGCCCACCCCTGCAGGCCCCTCTGCCCTTGACGGGAGGGACAGCCCTCTGCACGCACCTGTGCCTGGGAGGGAACGAGCGGCCGGGGCAGGGGACACTGTGGCCTCGTCACACACCCAGACTGCCCCTGGGTGCGGGGTCCATTAAAGGAGCCGGGTCACCCCCTCACAGGCACCCAGAGCACAGGGGGGGTCAAGAGCCCTGACCTGACCGCCAGGCACCAGCAGCGAGGAGGGGGGGCAGGTCTGACTCCCAGCTCCCAGGTGGGGAAGCCGGGTCCCGGAGAGTCACGGTCTGCCTGGGGCTCTTGGGGGTCAGCGAGAGTCCAGAGCAGGCCCAGGACCCTGCCCCCAGAGCCAGCTCCCTCCTGCGGCCCCGTCCAGGCCCACTCCAGGGTCCTCCACTCACCCGCCCCACGTCACCCATCAGTGGGGAGGGAAGGGAAGGAGAGGGGAGGGGAAGACTGAGGCCCAGCCAGGGCAGGAGAGTGGCTCGAGGTCACACAGCATGTCACCCACCCCAGGGACAGAGGGCGCTGTCCGGGGCCCTGAGCTGTTCACAGAGGGTGGGGTGGGTGGGGGAGGGCAGCATGTCATGTGGGCTGGGTGTGAGTCTGGAAATTAGGCAGACGTGGGTCAATCCTGGCTCCGCCTCTTGTTATAGACAAGCTATTTTGTAAACAATAAACCCAGATCCTGCCCCTCTTCCCTTGCCTAAAACCCCTCACTGGCTTCCCGGGGAGTCTAGAATAAAACCCACACTCTGTCCTATGGCCTACAAGGCCCTCTGTCATCTGGCCCCTTCATCCCAAAGTATCACAAATCCCTAATTCTGAGGCTGCAAGGTGCGGGGACGTCTTAAAGCGGAAGTGCAGGGGACTCTGGGAGCGGGTGACAAGGGGACTCGCAGTCCTCCCTTCCGCCCCCTGGACCTATCCCCAGTTGAAATGGTTGAGGCTCCAAATGCCACCCCTGGGCCCTGGTTCTTGGTCCTGGGGCGCCCATGACAAGAGCTCTTTCAGAGGCCCAGGCAAAATGACTCAGAAGCTACAATACTGGATTTTGAGGTAAAGAAAAGAAAAGCTAGAAATGGGATGGAAGGGAACGACCCTGTGCCCTTTCCCCTGGGTCACCAGGATGCTCTGAGACCCCGTGGGGCCTTGAGACTGACATCCAGGTGCTGATGGCAGACTTGTGTCTTCTGGTCCCCACTTGTGTGTTTCTATCTATTTTTATCACTTTACTGAATGGCCTTTTGCTGTGAGCTCCTCTAAATCTTACGTGGAACAGAGCTGAGAGTAGATAATGAATGCTGACAAACTGAAATACATCCTGTCACAGCCTTAGCAGGGGACACCCCGTACTGACAGCCTGTGCTCTGGGAGGTATAGAAACACCTTTGCCGTGCTCTCCAGCCCTTTCTTTCGTGTTTTTAAGTTGCAGGGAATCGCCCCAGTGTCCTGGTCAGCAGCCCATTCGTTGTCCGTCACTAGCCTGTTGTGAATACCACCCCAGGCCCTTCTCAGCCTCCATTTTCCAGCCTGAGGTCAGGCCTCTCCTGGCTTCTCCTGGCCCCCCGTCCCAGCAGGAGATGATAATAATTGACATTAGCATGAGCAAAGCGCATCTTGATCGGGGATGATCCCCGTTATGCAGATAAGGACAGGGAGCTCAGAGAGGGGAAGGGATGTGCCCAAGGTCACACAGCAAGGTCCTCTGGCGACTGGAACTCCCAGATCTTTCTGACTGCTTGTCAAGTGGCCTTCCCCACCAACGCCCTCTCTGGCCCTTACCACACCCCTGACTTCTGCTCATAGGCTCCCTGAGTGGTCAAAGAAAGGGGAAGTTTGTGTTTCCCACCTCCTCCCTTTCCTGGGTCACACCCAGTGTCACACCCATGCTAGCAAACACTCGACTGGTCACATACCCCCCAGTTCCCTCCCCACACCCCATGTACACACCACACCCATCTGCACATACACCCCGACCTGTGCCCCCGACCCTACTCTCATACACACCTCTGCTCTCCCATGACCCTCCTACTTCCAGCACTTTCTCCCCAGCAGAGGCAACCCCATGGTGCCATCAGCTCCCATAGAAGGCAAAGGTTCAGATGAGGAACGATGTTTTTGGCCATTCCAGAGCAATCATCCTCTCTCACTGGCTGCCCTAGCTTCTGGAAAGCCCATCCTCATGTCTCCCTGGGCAGGACCTTCCAGGAGAAAAGCTGGGAATAAGCATGCCCTCCATCTCTATCCTGGTCTGAGTTGGGATGCTCTGGATGGGCCTGGCCAGTCCCCTCTCCTGGCTGGACATGCTCCAATGACGTCATGACAGTCACCATCAGATACCCATGGCCTCAGAGGGGGAGGTGACCGTGGGCTTCCCGCCTGCCCAGGATCACAGAAGTCCTCAGACATTCTTAGTCTTTCCAGACTCCTTTCTTTGACCACTCAGGGAGCCTATGAGCCTGGGAGACTGAGGGAGGACAGCGTGAGCTGGCCTGGGTGGGGGGCTCTGGGTCAGAGGAGGGGCCTCTTCCCTCATGCCTCTGAAGGGCTCACTGTGGGTCTGCGTCAGTCTCAGCAGCACCGTCAATTCCATACCCTGGCCCCTCATTGATCCCAGAACTCCTGGAGGGGGTGTGATGTGAGGAGGGGGAGGATGCCATCACCTGGGACCCCTGTGAGGCTTGGTCCTTTCCCCAGAAGACCCCAACTCCATCTCAGTGTGGAAGGAACAGGGTCTGAGGGTAAGAAAATGAAGCTGTATGACTTTGGATAAGTACCTTGACCTCTCTGTGCCTCAGTTTCTTTGTCTGTAAAATGGGATAATAATGCTGCCTCCCTGCTAGGGTTGTAAGCATCCTGCCTGTACTGCAGGTAACAGCCTGGCACACAGGAGGAGCTCTACCCATGTGGCTGCTGGTGTTGGGGCCGGGTTTGCCACCTGCACCTGTCTGACCTTGAGGAAGTCATTTCCCCTCTCTGTGTCTCCAGCCCAGCCTGAAATGGGGCCCATTGTAATAACAACACAGAGACACAGGTGGTGAAGATCAAATGGGATTGTCAGTGATTTAAAAAAACCCTAGGACGTCTGTGTACTGATCGGCATACACGGAACCCAGCAGAAGGTACAGTGCAGATGGTTATTACTGCCCGGGCTCTGCCGCTCCCCCTCCCCGTCCCCTCTGGTCTCTCCTCGGTGGTCTCCCAGCCCCTCCAGCTGCCTGCTAATGAGCCAGAGGCTTCAGTAATGAGGCTGCTTCACCATTTAATGCGCTGGAACAGCCTTGGAGGGAGAGGGGACGGGGTGGGGGGAGGAGAGGGGAGAGGGGGAGGCTGGCTCACCACGGCCTGGCAGCCCCAGAGTCTGCAGAGTCACTCTCCCCAGTCTAGAGCAGTCAGTAGAGGGGAGTGAAGGGCACCCCTACTCTTCTTGTGAAAGTCCCCTGCCCGTGAAATGTAAGGAAGTGAGGACGTGAACGTGAGTGCAGCCTACACCCAGCAGCTGCGCCCTGGCCTCCCCAACTCTAGGCTCAACCCCCTCCCCAGCTAATCCCTGTCTGCCCCAGAGTGAGTCTGAAAAACCCCTCAGGTCTCACTGTGTCCCTTCCTGGACCCCATGGGGCCTACAATGGCTCCCCCTCCCCCTTTCTGGGCCCGGGGCCAGGCCCGTCCTCCTCACCACCAGGCCTTTGCACATGCTGTTCCCGCCTCTGTCTCCACTGCCCCTCCTTGGGCTCCCGTGGCCCCCGAGCTTCTCCAGTCGGCTCTCCTCTGTGCTGTAAGTGCTGGTTCACTCCTCCATCCTCCCATGGCACCGGAAGCCCCTTAGGGATCTGTGTCTGGCTCGGTTACTGCTATCTCCCCACTGTGTGGGGGGAGGTCCCTGACACCTTAGCCAGCATTTATTGAGCACCGACTGTGTGCTGGGGACCGTGCTCAGCCTTTACAGGCATATATCAATTAACCTTCAAAGTCATCTTCAAGGAGACAGGACAGCATTGGGTCTGGGAGCACAGACTTGAAGGCCAGGCCTGCTGGATTTGAACCTGCCTCTGCATTTACTGGCTGGATAAATCTTTATGGAGTTACATAAGCTTGCTGTGCCTCAGTTTCCTCAGGTAAGATGGAGTGAGTAACGATGGCACCTGCCTCATGGAGTTGCTATGAGGATTTAAAGAGGAGTTCATATAATATATATGGCTTAAAACAATGCCTGTCACAGAGTCAGTGCTGGCTATTAGTATTATCCCACTTTACAGATGAGGAAACCAAGAGAGGAGGAAGGTCACTTGCCCTAGATCTCAGCAACGAGGCGGTAGAGTTAGAATGTGAATCCAAGAGCTACCTGACCCTAAAGTACTTTTAGTAACTAAGCCTCAGGACCTTTGCCTTTGTGAATCTCAGTTTCCCCATCTGTAAGTTGAAGGGGCTGGAGTGCGTGATGCCTGGGGTCCCAGGGCTAATAATCGTTGCCTCTATGATTCTCAGTGGAGATTCCAGACTCGGAGCAGGCTTCAGAACCCATGGGCTCCTTTTGTACATTCAAACCAGGATCTTGGCCACAGCGCCTGGATGACGTGTCAGATTTCTGGCAGGTAGTGGCTGGCAGATTGGCCTGAAGTGAGGTGGGCTGGATTCAGCAGGTGAGGCTTTGGAGGAGGTGCTTCTGGGGGACCCCCAGTGTTGGAATGCAATGGGACAGAAAAGTTGGGCTCCAACTGGTACTTGCCACCACAAGTCACAGGCAGAAGGTTCAGGAACACCATTGGCTTCTGCAGGAGCCAGCTGACAGTATCCCCTTCAGAGCTGGAGCTGCCTGTGCAAACGCTGCTGGCTACAGAGGACCTGGGATGGGGTGAAAGCCTTGAGCTGAGAGGGGTGGAAACCAGATTCTAATAGGGGGGCACCTACTATATGCCTGATGCTTTCCATACTCCGTTCCATTTTTATCCCTCACATCCCTCTGCAGATGGAAAGTTGTCCATTCCTAAATCCAATCACCCCATAACTTCCTCTCTTAACCTAACTCAGGCCCCCCTACCCCACCCCATCCCATCTCATCTCTCATCCAGTGTTTCAACAGCCTCTGCACTGGGAGCCTGTTATGTTCCCACAGATCACAGTAGACAGAGGACATCTCCCTGAGACCCAAGTCAAATTGTGTCCCCTTATTCCTCCACTGATCCTTTAATGACCTCTCCTCCCCCTCCTCCACTGGCCTACAAAGACCTGGATGATCTATTTCCTTAGGTCCTTCTACAGCCATTGACCTCCTTGCTGCTCTGGGAGTGCATCAGACTCATCCCCACAGCAAGGCTTTGTCACTGGGGAAGCTCAGGGTTTCACCTGCATGGCTCTGCTGTTGTGTCTTTCTGGTCTTAGCCTAAATGTCACCACCTCATAGAAGTCTTTTCTGAACTCCTGTCTAAAGGAGTCCCCCCCACCACCCAAATCCCCGTGCTTTAGTGCATCTCTCCATTTCCTTTTCAGGCTCTGTTCTATGCACACAGGACACAGCAGTGAGCAGGACCTGTCTTTGTCCTTGGACCCTTGTGGGCTCTATTGATAAGGTGGAAGGATATTACTTGAAGACTCCCCCCACCACACACATAAATATGCACATACAATTGATGGTGCCACACAGGAAGCACATGGGTTGCCATGGAAACATGTAAGGGGGCTGACCTATTGTAGGGGTTTGGGAGGGCTTCTGTGTTCATATCTAAGAATGACAACACATATCTAAAGGATGGGACTTCCGTTTCTTCCAAGATGGAGTAGCCCCAGGCCTCTCAGGTCTTCCCACTTACAACTAATAACCCTGGACATAACACAACAACAAGCATGGGAAGACTCTGAAAGATGGAAAGAAGAAGGTAGCCTGCCTTGGGAACCTCAGAGGAATGATGAGGTGGTTTACTTACTGCCTCCCATATATCCCGACAGAGTGCTGCAGAAGCCTCCAACCCAGAACCACAAACAGACACAGACTAAAAAAGCTCCAGGAAAAAGCTGCCACTCTAGCCAAAGGACTGGGAAAAGGGTGGCCTAATAGCAGAAAAACTTTTTGTCAAAATCTGCCTTACTCCAGTCAAAAAGCAACAGAAGAACTACTCTTACCCCCACCCCTCTGCATTTTCAGTGGGACTGAGCAGGAAGCTGATGTCCCCCCGCCGCCCCCACCCCCTTTGCAAGGAAGCGTAGATGCTCTGATTCCCCTGCCAGAGTAGTGTCAGATGGGTCTAGTCATGAGCTAAGCATCTCCCACCTGGCAGCAATGAGACTTATGGTGATAGAAGGTGCAGCTATTCACACTCAATGCCCCCATCCATCATCCAGCTGGTATCAGTAGGACCCAAAGAGAAGAGTCTCCCCACCTGGCATCAATGAGGCAGAATGAGGGGGTGGTGGCAGGGCTAGTTGGCACTCTGCTCCTCTTCTTCCCCTCCATTGGTGTCAGCAGGACCCAGTGGGAAGCTCAGCTCCTGCCTCCACCCTGCAGCAACAAAGCGGCATGAGTCAGCCTTCGGCTTTCCCATCCTGGTGTCAGTAGGGCACTGGGAAGCTGAGCTTAATATCCTCATTCAGCAGCAACAAGAGGGTAGAGTTGGTGTCCAATTTCCAGGCATGCTGGGGGAAGCTGAGCATATACACCCATCTGGCCTCTTGCTATAACAGCTGCCAAAACAAACAAACAAACAACCCCCCTCCGCAAAAACCAAAAAGCCACACACACACAAACCAAAAGAAATAAAAGATTAAATAGAATCCAGAGTCTTATAATATAGAAAACATCCAGGATACAAAAAAAAAAAAAAAAAAAAAAAAAAATACTCATCATACCAGGAACAAGGAAAATCACAACTTGAATGAGAAAGATAATCAACAGATGTCAACACTGAGATGAATCAAATGTTGGAGTAATCTGACAAGGATTTAAAGCAGCCATCACAAAAATGATTCAATAAGCAATTATGAATTCTCTGGAAACAAATGAAAAACATCTCAACAAAGAAATATAAGTTATAAAAAAGAACCAAATGGAAATTATAGTACTAAATATACAATGACCAAAATAAAAAACTCAGTGAATGGCTTGACAGTAGAGTGAAGATGATAGAAGATAGAATCAGTGAACTTGAGGACAGATCAACAGATTTACCCAATCTGAACAAAAGAGAGAAAATAGACTGAAACAAACAAACAAACAAATAAACAGAGTTTCAGAGACCAGAGAGACAATAGCAAAAGAACTAACAATGATATCATTAGAGTCTCAGAAGGAGAGGAGAGAGAGTGGGAGTAAAAATGTATTTGAAGAAATAATGTCTAAAACCTCCCCAATTTAATGAAACATGTACACCTACAGATTAAAGAAGCTTAGCAAATCCCAAATAGGATAAACTCAGAGAAACTGATGCCAAGTCATTATAATTAAATGTTCAAAAACTAAAGACAATGAAAAAGTCTTGAAAGCATCCAGAAAGAAACTACTTGTTACTTATAAGTTACATTAGTTTGAATGACAGTGGATATCTCTTTTGAAACTGTGGAGGCTCAGGTTAAGTGGTACAACAGTTTTTCAGGTATGAGAAAAGAACTGTCAACCATGAATTCTATATCTGGTGAAAATATCCTTCAAGAATTAGGGGAAAGTAAAGACATTTTCAGATGAAGGAAAGCTAAGAGAATTTATTGCTAGAAAATGTATCCTTAGAGAATGGATTAAAGGAAATTGTCTAAGCAGAAAGAAAATGGTAGCGGAAGGAGGCTTGGAAATTCAAAAAGGAATGAAGACTATCAGAATGGATAGGGGTAAATAGAATATGCAATCCTTTCTCTCATGAGTTTTCTTACATATTTTGTGGTAGAGGCAAAATTTAAAAACCATCTACTGTGGTATTCAATATCTCTAAGGGGAGTGTTTAAGACTATGTTACTTAAAAAGTGTGAAGGGTAAAGGGATCTCAATGGAAGTAAGGTGTTAACACTTAACTCTTAGTGGTAAAACATCAATGCCAGTAGAGTACAACAAGTTATGTACATATCTCATAATACTTAGAGTAAACACCAATAAAACTATGACAGACTCAAAACACTAAATAAATCAATATGGAATCCTAAAAAAATGTTCAGGTAATGCACAGGAAGGTAGAAAGATAAAGAGGAATAGGAAACAAAGAAACCAAACAGAAAATAAAAAATAACATCATAAGCCTAAGCCTTAACATAGCACTAATTAAATGTAAATGGGCTAAATACACTAATTAAAAGGCAGAGGTTGGCAGAGTAGACCAAAAACAAAATAAAATAAACAATTACCCCAAGAACACATGATCCAACAATATGCTATGTACAAGTAACTCACTTCAAATACAACAACATAGATGGGGTGAAATTACAAGAATGGAAAAAGATACACCATGAAAATGTTGATTAAAGAAGTAGGGGCAGGTGATGGTATATGGTGGTTGGAACTGGCTGTGTGGCCTGTAGGCTGCAGGGCAGCCCTTGTTCCAAGGCCATGCACTGTTCATCACCAATAATCTGGGCTGTGGCACTCTCATGGAGGCCGGGGACAATACATACCAGTCCTGGGAGATTTGTGCGTGGCCTTGACAGAATTTTGACCCAAGGTGCTCATCAAGCACGTTTGTGGTGGCCTACAGCATGGGCCCCTTCATACAATGTTGATACCTTTGCCTGGACTACCTGCTCCCTGTGTCCAACTGCTGTGGCCTCCTAAACATCCTCAGGAAGGTCCTTGTCAACTAGTTGATGGTTTTCCCTGTGCTGGGTCTCTGGTACATCTTGGAGGGCTGGATGCTGGCCGAGAGCTGCCAGGAGCTGTGGGACAAGTTCTGGGAATTCTTCAAGGCTGACTGGTATGTGAGGCCAGCTGAGCAGCTGGTGAATTTCTATTCATGGCTCCTACCTACCCCCGGTTCTGAGTCACCTACACCAACAGCCTGATACTGGGCTGGGACAGGTACCTCTCCTACCTGAAGTACCAGATCCTAGGCCTTGTGATGCTCCCAGGCTTTGTGGTCCTGTGTACCATGCAGACTGAACTGCCTCACCCTTCAACAAGATGTCAGACAGGGCAAGGCTAACCCCCTCAGCTGACTATCTTCCTGGGCGGGAAGGGGAATGGGCTCCCATGGCAGGCCAGGCCAGGGTCCTGGGCTGAATCCTAGCCTCACCCAACTCCTGGGCATCTAGCTGGGCTGCCCCTTCCAAACTCTCTGCCTGGCCTCAGTTTCCTTACCTGGAACAAAACCATGAAGATGGACAGGCATCACCGAGCCCTTCTCACCAGGAGCCTCAGTGACTGGTGACTGAGATGTCCCATCCTCAGCACCGGGTCCCAGCCAGTCAGCCAGTTCCAACCCCTAAGTCTTCAACACTGCTGTGGGCAGGACTCTGGTCTGAGCAGCTGCACTGGGCTCCCTCAAGCCCTGGGACTAAGGTAGGGACATCATCCATCCCCCAAAAGCAGTGTCCAGCCTGGAGTTGGTTCCCAGAATCTGGAACTTTTGGCAGGGTTTCATCTTTCTCTGGTCATGGGCTATAGAGATTCCACTAAATTCTCTTGGTAATTGAAAAAAAAAAAAACCCAGGAGTGGTCATATTAATATCAGATAAAGTAGAATTCAGAGCAAAGAAAATTACTAGACAGAGAGGAAAGAGGGACATTACATAATGTTAAAAGAATCAACTCACCAAGAAGACATAACAATCCTAAATATGTATGCACCAAATAATAGAGCCTCAAAATACATGAAGCAAAAACTGATAAAGTTGAAAGGAGAAATAGACAAATCCAAAATTATAGCTGGTGACTTCAAAACCACAGTTTCAGCAATTGATACCACTAATATACAGAAAATCAGCAAAAATCTAGAGCAGAGCAAACAATCAAGAGGATCTAACTGACATATACAGAATGCTCCATCCAAAACACACATTAATTTTCAAGTGCCCATGGAACATTCTCCAAGATAGACTATATTCTGTGTCATAAATAACAATAACCAAAATAAAAAAGTCAATGTATGTGTTCAATAGCTGAATGGAGGGGACAAAAGAGTCAGTCAACTTGGAGACAGGGCAGTAGAAATTACCCAATCTGAATAACAAAGAAAAAATATAATTGGAGGAAAAAAACCCAGAGCCTCAAGGATCTATGGAACTATAACTAAAGATCTAACATTTGCATCATTAGAATCCCAGAGGAGAAGAGAAGTGTGGGTGGTGATCTGAAAAAGTAGTCAAAGAAATAATGGCTGAAAAATTCCAAAATTTGGCAAAAGACATAAACCTATACTTTCAAGAAGCTGAACGAATCTCAAATAAGAAAAACCAAAGAAATCCACACCAAGACACATTATAGTCAAACTTCTAAAAATTAAACAAAATATCTTGAAAGCAGAGAGAGAGAACTGATACCTTACCAATAGGGATAAATATTAGAATGACAGTTTATTTCTCTTCAGGAACCACAGAGGCTAGGAAGAAGTGGCAAATATATTTAAGTGCTGAAATAAAAGAACTGTCAACCTAGAATCCTATATTCAGTGAAAACATCCTTCATAAATGAAGAGGAAGCCATGACATTCTCAAATGAAGGGAGACTAAGATAATTTGTTGCCAGCAGTCCTACCCTAAAAGAATGGTTAAAAAATTCTCTAAATGGAAAGGAAACAATAAAAGAAGGAATCTTGGAATACCAAGAAGAAGAAAGAACACAGTAAGCAAAAATATGGGTAAATACAATAGACTTTTCCTCTTAAGTTTGCTAAATTGTTTTTGATGGTTGAAACAAGAATTATAACCCTATTTGAAATGGTTCTAAATGTATATAGAAGAAATAGTTAAGACATTTATGTTTTAAATGGGGGAGGGTAAAGGGAGGCAAGTTTTCTATATTTACTCAAACTGGTAAAATCATGCCACCAGGAGACTGTAATAAGTGATGTAGATATAATGTAACACCTAGAACAAACACTAAAGAAGCTATAAAGAAAGATATACTAAAAACACCATAGATAAATCAAAACTGAAGTCTAAAAATTGTTCAGGTAATGCACAGGAAAGCAGGAGACATAAACAAGGAATATTGGTCTGTAGTTTTCTTTTTGTGTTTTATCTTTGTTTTTGGTATCAGGGTAGCGAAATGGCTGGTTGAAAGTAACACAAGTTTCTTCAACTGAAAAAGTTGAAGGAATAACAGGCCCTACTTCAGAGGGATGACTGTGGGGCTTAAGGTAATGCATGTAAAACAAATGCATTAATGCTCAGCACATGTAGTATATAATTCAACTTCAATAAATGATCACTCTAATTTTTCCTTAATAATGCAGTCTTACCTCCCAGTTCAAGATCACCCTGGACTACAGTCTGAATCTATCCATTTTTTTGTAGTTTTAAAATTTATGTTCCCAAATTGATCTGAAACAGCTATACATTTGATGCAATATATACACATAGATAGAAATTAGGATGATGGGGGAAACGAAATCCTATTAGTTAAATAAATGATGTCATCAGGTCTCCATTCCTGGCTGAGTCTCTGTCATGGAGGCCTCACTTTCCTGCAGGCCCTTTCTTCTAGGTGATCCCACAGCTGGGACCATGCTCACACCCTGCTGTCTCCAAGTCCATAGAAAGTCCCAGAATTCAGCCTCATTGGCTCAGGTTGGGTCATGTGCTCATTTCTGAACCAATAACTGTGGCCAGGCAGATACAGGACTCTGGGTGGCCAGATTGACATGAGGGTGGAGTGATTTCTGCAGGACCCCCAAGGACTTAGAGGGCTGCTCAGAGGTTCCTCAAGGAAGATAAGGAAGCTGATATCAAAGGCAAGGCCTGGATGCTGCATGGGCAGAATCATGTTCGGAGTCAGAGTTGGGCCTTATTTCTTTTCGCGGGCTGCCGTAACAAAGTGGACTGGGTGACTTAAACATCAGAAATTCATTGTCTCACAGTTCCAAGAGGCTAGACTTCCCACATCAAGGTGTTGGCAAGGTTGGTTCCTTCAAGGGCTGTGAGGAAGCATCTGTTCCTTGCTTCTCTCCTCGCTTGTGGTGGGTTGCTGGCAATCTTCGGCATTCCTTGGTGTGAAGAAACATCACCCTGGTCTCTGCCTTCATCTTCACACGTCCTTCTCCCTGCGTGCATGTCTATGTCTAAATTTCTTGTTTTTATTAGGACCTTAATGATATTGAATTAGGACCCACCCTAATGACCGCATTTTAACTTGTTACCTGTGTAAATACCCTATCTCCAAATGAGGGCACATTCTGAGTTACCTGGGGTTAGGACTTCAACATATGAATTCTTGGAGGACAATTCAACACATGAATTTTTTTTTTTTTTTTAGCTGTGCCCTGCGGCATGTGGGATCTTAGTTCCCTGACCAGGGATTGAACCCGCACCCCCTGAGGTGGACACGAGGAGTCTTAACCACTGGACCACCAGGGAAGTCCCACAACACATGAATTTTTTCAACCCACAGCAGGTATGGGGGTTGCCATGCAAGATCCTCTTTCCTGGGCCAGTGTACCCATGCTCTAGTGGAGGTGAGTATTAACCTCAGCTGAAGGGAGCTGACTTCCTACTCACCCTGAAAAGGCTGAGGTTACATTTTCCCCAGTTGGTGACCTCCAATTAATGACCGGTGGACACAGGTACAAAAGGCCCGGCTCATTGCTGGGGGGGCACCACGCTCCAGGGCTCCCTGTGGGCTCAGGCTGGGGCCAGACTCGAGCTGAGCCCTCAGCCTTGCCTGGCTCCTCTCCTCCCCTCCCCTGTTTCCCTCGCCCCCGTCTTGAGAACCCCCTCCACAAGCCACTTGCCCACAGGTCCCCATCCTACTCTGCTTCTAGGAACCCAGCCTACACTGGATCCCTGACTGGCACAGCCTCACCTACACGGCCACCCTCCTGAGGACCACATTCTTCCCTGAGAGGGGATGAGTGTAAAAGGACCATCTTGTCAGACTCTGAGGAAGAGAGGGGCTGGCATCTTGAGATCTTTTAAACCCAAACTCCTGCTGCAAACTCATCCCAATTCTCCCCATGTCTGCTCCAGGGTCTCATTCCATCCACCCTCTCCATGTAATTCTCACATTCTCTCCAATCCAGGTCTGATCAACAGAAGGTTATAAACAAGTCCCAGAAAAACAAACAAACAAAAGAAACCAGCATCTCCCCAGGGCAGCCACTGTCTATTGGCAAGTTGTTCTCTAGTCAATATTTTTGTTTTCTTGATTTTTATATAGATAAAGAATTAAGCTAATTAATATACACTTCTTTCTTTCTTCAGGTCTTGGGAACAGCTTTGTCCCAAAGTGAATTGGTTATCAGATTTCAATAAAGGGTCTACCTTTGCAATTATAGTTCATTAGTAGATTTACAAGGGAGGGAAGATAGTTAACTCCCGCTCAGAGGATGGCTTTGAATTTCTCCTTTTTCAGTTGCATGGGTATATCCTGGCTCAAAGGTCTGCGACAAATGGGATGAAAATTCCAACACCTCATCTGTCCCAGTTGCAAATATAATTATGTGGGAGAAGACAGACATGGGGAGGGGACTTCTGTGCTAGGAGGACATGCCTCCGCCCTCTTCACAGCTGCCTCATGGTTGGGAGGCTTGGTCACTGGAGCCCGACTGGCATCAGGCATGTTGGCCTGAGGAAGGGCTGCTCTGCTCACGGGGATGCAATCTCTGGGGATTTGGGTCCAGGCAGCCTTGGTCTTCTACTGAGCTACCATTTCTTGGGTACCTACTGTATGCCGGAAACTTTCCATGGGTTTTCTAACTTGACAGTGATCATTTTACAGACTCATTTTACAGACAGGTGTGTGCAGGGCGCTGGGCTAGGAATGAGGAGCAGGGAGGATTGTGAAGGTGTTAAATGGAGACTCAGAGATGTGCGGGATTTGCTCAGGCACTTGAGCTGGAAATGGAATTGGAAGCCAGGCCCATTATCTCCAAATTTCCTGCTACTTTCACTCCCTCTTTGTCTCCATCTGGTAGATCTTCAAGTGGGTGGGGGCCCTGGAACCTGCATTCCAAGGAGACCCTGCTTCTGTCCAGGCCTGGGTGGGAGACCGGCTCTGGCCTCCGGCACACGAGACGCTGGATGAGTCCCTCCCCTCTCTGAGGCTCCCCGTCCCTCTGTGAGGGGGGGATTAGTGCTTCCTGCGTCCTCGGCTGCTTCTACCGAAGGCTTGTTGAGATGCTGCCTTCTCAAGGCACGTGGAACGTGCCTTGGCCCGTGCTCAGCACACAGTAGGCATTTTATCATTGTGACCATCCCCGAAACTCCAGTGCCAGTATCAGCCCTTTCTAGGTGCCCCACTGGGAGAACATGACTGCAGATAAATTCATGCCCAGTTTGACCTCAAACCTGCTTCCCAGATGGGTCCAACCCTGCCCTGTACCCACACCCAGCACCCAGCTGGGACTTGAACTCAGGCCTGTCTGGCCCACGTGGCCCCTGATGCTTCTCTTTCCCAGTGGAAAACCTTCCTTCCCCCACAAACTCTTTGGGGCAGTTGAATTGGGGTCCCCACCCCCGCCGGTGCTACATCTGGACTTCCTTCAGCTTGACCACATCCCCTCTCGTGGGCCCAGAGCAGACACCCCATCTCAGCACACTTTTCCCATCCCTGTAGCCCCAACTCCAGCCTGGAAGCTCTTCTGCCAGCTCCCCACCCCACCATGTTTGCTGCGGCTGGTTGGGGATGTGGCTGCCTTTCTGGAAGGTTCTGTTCCCTTTTCTTGCTGTCAGATTTTCCTTTGTAGTTTCCTGTCTTCATTTCTGGCAGGACCCTTTGCACAGGAACAGAAGGCACCTCCGGGCTTCTCTCCCTGCGGTGGTGCAGAGCCGGGAATTCTGTTTCTTGGTGCCTGGGGCTTCCTTTGGGAGGGGGAGGGGTATGTGATGAGCATCCCACGTGCATCTTATTCTAAAGGGCCACTGAGGCCATCACGGCCTTTTGGTCCCTTCCCCCAGGGTCCTCCCTCCTGGGCCTGTGGTCAGTGGGCCCCGTCCAGCCGCCACGGTGTTTCCCTTTCCAAGACCCAGCCTGGGGTGGCAGATGAGGGTGGGGCCTCCCTAGGAGAAAGAAACTGCCGCTGCCCTGGGCCGGGCTGGGCTGGGAGCGGCCAGGCCACGTCCACTGCCCAGATGCCGCCTTCTCCCCCTCCTCCTGGCCTCTCCAGCAGCAGCCCCGGGGTCTCCCAGGTAGTGGGGGTCTGAGAGGTGACTGCGGGTGCTGCATGGACAAACATTAGTATTTTATATTTTACCAGTCATGTATTTATTTTAATGGGTATCGGGAAAAATACTCACACGCAATTAATGCATTAAACCCTTGATTTCATGGATGTTATTGCTCGGGGTGAGGCAAATTGAAAAAGGGAGGTCATTTCAAGTCAATTTAAAGGGACAGATTGAATCAAAATCAATGTCGTGCAGGTGGAGGGTAGAGGTGGCGAACGCACGGGAGGGTCAGAGAAGCTACTGGAGTTCGGGGGGCACTGAGGAGGCCCACGAGCCTGAGCGAGATCCCCGGGCTCCAGCCTGGCTCTGCCGGTGGGGGGACGGGGGGCCTTGGGCAGCTCACTGCACCTCGTGAGCCTTGGTTTCCCCCTCTGTAACGCGGGGATGAGTGGTAGCAACTCGCGGGTCAGTGGCGGGGGTTAAAGCAGGTGAGGCGGGTGGAGGGCTGGCCCGGAGATGCGGCAGCAACGGGTGGCGGCAGGGAAAGAGAGGGACACAGCTGGCAGGGACGTCGAGTTCAGGTTTGCTTGCTGTTTGTTATAAGGAGAGAGAGACTTGAATATAACCAAATATGAATCAGGTGTGAAGGGGAGGGGACGATAGAGCTAGAGAGAAATAAATATAGATAGATAGATAGATAGACAGACAGATAGATAAAGAGATTAAAGGTGCCCCTCCCTCTTCCCCTGGACAGATTGAGGAGGTGGGTGGGAGGGCCCTGACAGAGCATGTCTGAGCCCAGACAGAGGGAGGGGACAATCTCCATCTCCAGGAGGAGGAAGAGGAGGGCTGTGTGGGTGCCGGGGGCTTTGCATGTTTGGTGTCAGGAAATCTAGGGAGTTTCTATTTTGAGGCTTGGGGTTTCTTTGGGCAGAGGAGTGAGCTCACCTGCTGAGAAGGACAGGAGCGGGGAGGGGAGCAGGAGGAGGGGTGAGGGGCTGAAACAGTCCCCTTGGTGGTGAGGCCGTTGGGGGTGGGTGGGAACTGGGGGAGGCACTGACTCCGGGAATCCCTTGGACCTTGTGGGGCTGTGTGAGCTGTGCGTTTGTGGGTTGGGTCACGCGCTGGGCTCTGGGTTGAACTGACCCTGAACCACTGCTCAGCCCATCCGCCCTGCTATTTGCACCCGAGTCATCCAACCTGCGGTCCCTGTGTGCCAGGAAACCCTCTGTGAGAAGAGGGCCCTAAAGTACCGGGCCCAGGAGATGCACCAGCCGCCCAGCGGGTCCCCTCACTCCTGTCCTGCTGCTGGAAGGTGCTTTCTAATATGTGAATTTTCCTGCCATGCCCCAGCTCAAGAACCTGCAGTGCCTCCTAACTGCCTGTGCGCTCAAGTTCAACCTTCTTGGCCTGGAATTCAAGGCTTCTCCGAGTCTGGCCCTGCCTCCGTTCAGGCTGTGTCTTCTCCCTGCTCCCCCATGACACGCCCACCGGGTGCTGGACCTGGGATCCAGCCACACTGAGCTCTTCCTCACATGAGCCAGGCTCTTCTGCTCCTCCCTTCCTCTGCACATGCCGTGCCTCAGCCCAGAACGCCCTTCCTCCTCTGCTGAGGCTGGTGATGACCTCGCCCCTCCCTCCCGCAGTCCTCCCCGACTCCCCCGGGGAGAGTGCTCCCTCCCCAGTGCTCCCTCGGGACTCCACCAGACCTCTACCTGTGGTCATTCTCACTGGGCTGGAAGGGCCTTCGGGCATCAGTGACAGTCTTATCCCTCATAGTGTCTCCCTCCTGCACAAAGCAGTTCTAGGTTCATGCTGTAAATCAGCAAGAGAACAGCTGGATGGATGGATGGGTGGGTGGGTGGGTGGATAGATAGATGGGTGGATGGGTGGATGGATGGATGGATGAATGGACAGACAGATGGGTGGATGGGTGGATGGATGGATGGATGAATGGACAGACAGATGGATGGATTCACAAAAGAGTTAGGAACCAGAGAGCTCCAGGAAAGGAGCCAGCAGAGAGCTCAGAGCCCAGCCTCAGATCTTGCCTCGGCTCATGTTTATTGACGGCCCACTGTGTGCCAGGCACACAGGGCTCATTCTAATCCTCCTGCTATCACCATAGGTAGGGTCATCACTCCCATTTTACAGATGAGGAAACTGAGGCTGAGGGAGGCCCAAGGCAAACACACACACATCTAAGAAGTGAACGGGCCACGGTTTGAGCTTCAGTTTCCCCACTCTCAGTCCAGGGCCCTTCCTGGAGCTTACACCTGCGGACCTGATGCCTGTGCCTGATGGAGCCTGTCAGTGTTGGTTATTTCATGTCTGCATTGATTGGGGCACAAGGAAAACCACCTGCTTTGGAGCCAGACAGGCCTGGGTGGGAATTCTGGCCCTGTCACTGAATGGCTGGTGACTTGGGCATGTCATATCACCATGGACACTCAGTTTTCTCATCTGAAAAATGCGGATAATAACAGAGGCTCCCAGGGCTGTTGTGAGTGAGGATTACAGAAGACAGAGTGTGTGAAGTGCCCGTCACAGGTGAGGGGTGGGGGCTCTGAACACAACCCCCCTTTGCCCGCCCCCCTTCTCTCCCAGGCCAGCCCCTCCCTCAGGCCCCTGGGCCCTGGGTTCTCTCCCCTCGGCCCTGACCCCAGCTGCCTGTGTCACCCCGGCTGTCCGTGCGGTTAGTGTAGCCGCCACCTCAGCCCCGTGCGGTGGGAAACAGGCCGGAGGGTAATGAGGCTGCACGGTTCTGATCTGCCCCCTGATGCTCTGGCCTCACAGCATCTCTCCACATGCAGGCAGCCCGGGCTCTGGTCCTTGAGCCAAAGGCCTGTCCTGCCTTGGCCTGGGGTGGGTGCGGGCTCCCCTCTGTTCACATCTGACCAGAGGGGCCCGGGCAGCAGCTGCCAGAGATGCTCCTGCCGTCTGGACCACAGGGAGCAGGTTGGTGGGCGCCCTCGCCGCCTGGCCCCGAGGGACTCCCCCTCCCTCACGTGCAGGCCTCTGCACCCAGGCTGCGGTAGATTTAACCCCAGCCACCCCTGGTTCTCTCTTCCACAGCCAAGTCTGCTGGGCTCTGGACTCCGGGTTCCCTCTCTGCCGCAGGTGCCCAGGACCCCCACCTGCCCGCTGAGGTCGGTGTGGGTGGGAGGGGGCCGCCCTGGGACGTCCTGGAGGACCGACTGTGGACCCAGCCTCCAGAATTCCGGCCCCTCCCTACCTGTCTCCCATGTCTCCCTCCCTGGGATCCAGTTCCTTCCAGAGAAGCCAGAGTGAACCGGCAGGACAGCCGGTGCTCAGAGCCCACTGAGAGCGCCCAGGTTAAACAGTGAACACAGGAGAAGAGCTCCGAGGAGCAGGCGGAGAGGACCAGGAAACACAAACAGAACAGAAATGAAACTGGGCTCCTGGCTTCCTGTCCCCAAGCTGCTTATACCGCGGGAGATGCACCAGAAAATTCTACTCAGCAAAGGCTGCTCCTCATAATTAAGGCAACAGGAAAACAAGGACAGAACAGCAAAGGGCTCATCTGGGGCACATCCATCAATGTAATGGTCACAATGGCTCTGTCCCTGGGGCTTCAGGACTTGTGTCACCCCCTCAGCAACTGGGGCCTGGGGGGTGAGCCAGGTAAGGAGGGGGAATGTGGAGATGAGGGCTCCTGGGGACCCCGCATGTTAGTGCTGAGAGGAGGTCCCAGTGTCCTCCCCCTGCAGATGCTGAAACCGGGGGGGGGGGTGTTGGGGAACCTTCCTTCTCTCCCAGTCCAGGATTTTCAGATCTGTCAGCCCCTTTCATGGCATCTGCAATGCATGGGATCTTGGAATTAGAGCATCTTTCACAGACTCACAGATGCTTTCACACAGTCTTTGAATCACAGAACCTGAGCATCTGGTCCTTTTCACAGAATCCTAGAATTCTAGACTCACAGGAGCATTCAAGGACTCACAGGCCCGAGAGCTGCAGAATTAAGGAAACTCTGGCGAAGACCTGGAGCCTCACTTACTGAACCCTTGGAATCACAGAATCAATCCGGAGGAACGTGGCATTGAAATAGACACCCTGGAGTCAGAATCTTAGCACAGGAAGCCGCCTTAGTCCAGCACCCCTGGTAATGCAGGAAACACTCTCTTCACTGTCCTGTAATAACTTGAACTCTTGCAGGGATGCGGAGCTCACCACCAAACAGGGGAACCTGTCCCAGTACTGGGCATATCAGGCTGCTGCTGCTGAACTTAAATCTGCTCCCACGTGATTCACCCACCCTTCCTTCCTGAGCCCCCAGCTCCTCATGAGAAGCTGTGAACTGGGAACACGGGAAAAAGTGAACTGGACACCAACACAGAGGCTTAACCTAGGCAAGTACAGCAAGAGGATACAGATCCTCTTGGGGTCTGTCTCCCTCTGGGGCAGAGTTGGGCACCAGGACATGGGAATGGGATGGGGCCACGTGGCTCTCCTTGACCCACAGAGTGAGCAAGAGAAGAATTCAGCCTGCTCCTCTCCTTGAGGAGGGACCAGTCAGGGATAGTGGCAGACAGACAGGGAACGACCATGAGGAAAGGATGCTCAGTAATGCTCCAGGAGACATGAAGGAGGGAGTGATGCCCTTCCCGGGGTCAGGAGGATGCCCAGAGCCAGGGGTGATGGACAAGGCTGATCTGTGGGTCGGCCGACCTGGTCAGGGTTATCCCAGCCCTGCCACTGACCACTGGGTGACTTTGAATAGGTTACTCAGTGTCTCAGCGCCTCAGTTTCTCCATCTGTAAAATGGGCTAATGAAGCCCACTCTGTGATCAGTGCCCAGGTGGCAGTGGACTCGCTGAAGGTGCTCACCCCTTGCGGCGCCCTTGGCACATGGCAGGAGGGTAAATTTGTTAGCTCCTCCCCACCCTCCATTCTTGCCTGGGTCTTGGGGGTTGAGCAGGATTTCTCCACATGAAGAAGATGTGGAATGGCATTCCCGGGAGAGGGAACAGCCTGTGCAAGGGCCTGGGAGCCACGGGCCTGTCAGGAGTACTTGGGGAGCAGCGTGTGTTCTTGGAGAGTTGGGGTTTGGGGAGAGGAAGCTGCAGGCACGGTCTGGGGGCAGGGGGTCCCTGGATGCCCCTGTCCTGGAGGGTGGAGTGAGGGCGCTGGGAGCCGTGGCAGGGGGAGGTGCCCACCTGCAAAGATGCCCCACCCTCCTTTCGTCCTCAGCCTGGGGACAGAGTGCAGCTGCCTGGCCTTCTTGGACCCCAACGCACGGCAGGGCCAGGAAAGCTGAACAAACTAAAACATGTCAGAAACAATCATCAGAAGAGACAAGAGCTCCCAGCCAACACCCAGCCCTAAGCACATGGAACGATTTGATGGTGAACCCAGAGCTGGAACACTGGAGCAATTTAGAAGGATCTGGCAAGGTTTTATTCTGACATAAAGAGCTGGATTTTATTAAGTTTATAAAGGAGGCCAAGTCTCCTGGCGAGCCTGGAGGCCCACGGCAGATCTGGGGAAGCAGCCCGAGGCGTGTTGTGGGAGCCGAGTGTCTGGGCTGGGATTCAGTTCTGCCCCCATGAGCTGTGTGATGTGCTGCAAGTTACCTAACATCTCTGTGCTTCACATCCCACTTTCATGAGGTCAGGTTGAGGTTGTGATCATGATGGAGCTCCTCCATAGGGTGGCAGCCAGACCAAAGGAGACAGCGCGGGGAAGACCTCTGCTTCCCCATGCCCCAAGGCTTCCCTCTGTCTGCTCTCGGAGGTCCATCCAATCTTGCTCCCTCCTTCCCTCCACCATCCTTGCAGGATCTGTGTAGACAGTCAGTCAGGCGCAGATTTACTCTCCCATCTGGTCATGTGTCCCTCTTCAGAGCATTTATTCATTGGTCCCTCCAGGCTGGTCCCTCCAGCCCATCTGGAGGGGTGCCCGCTGCCCCTCTGGGTTTCTGGGTGACCTGGGCCAGACCACCTGCCCTCGCTCTGCCCCAGGAAGTCCTTTCACCTCTGGGGAGGGTGTGCGAGCACCCACGTGCTCTGGGCCGGGAGAAGGTTCTGCCTCTAGGGCGTTTGCAGTGAACAGAGGCTGCCGTCATCCTGTTACTCACATCCTATGGAAAGGCACAGACATCCCAAGGATAAAGATAGACCTGGCTTCCCGTCCCCTTCATTCCTCCTCTGACCCGGAGAGAGAGAGCTGGGGAGGGAGGTGGGGAGGGGGTCGTGGGGCTGGTCTCAGATCAGGTGGGCTCTGCTGCCCCTGGAGGTGAAGAGGTGCATCATTTCAGAATCCATTCTGTGACTGCACTCTGTGCACATCCTGCAGCTAAACACACAGTTGGCTGCACTAATTCATCAATGGTTGTTTCTGTGTTTTTTTTGGCCTGTACTTAAGGTTTCTGGTACCAAGATGGAACCCAAAGCCTGGTGGGCATCCACCTGGACCGGGCTGACTTCTCTGTTCACCTTTCCCATCGCGATCCTCCCACGTTCCCAGGGAGTAGAGAATCCAGAGAGGAGCAGGGCCCCGAGAGCCAGCAGACCTGGGTTCCAATCCCAGCCCCACCTCTTAGTGCCCTGCGCCATCCTGGGCGAGTCCCTTCCTCTCAGCGTCGCGTGGCCCCCACCGTGCGGGGGGGTAACACTCCGGGCTGTGCGGGGCTCGGGGCCCAAGGAAGCAGGCGCTCAACACCCAGAGCTCACGGTATTGCTGTAGCAGCCGCTCAGCTCGGAGCTCCCACATCGCGCATTTCTGAGGCTTGGGGACAGAAATGCCTTCTCTCTGGGTTTGCAGCTCTGGAAGAGCGCGTGCTCCTTGGAAGGGGAGCTGGGATTTCCCTAATGAACGGCACCTGCTCCCTAATCGAGTCCTGGCCTCCTCTTCCTGTCCTGTATCCTGTGTTTTATGTGTGACCTTTGCCAAATGCAGCCATTGCTTTTGGGGGGGGGATAAAAAGTTGAAATTTAAACAGCCTGGGAGATTTATTCTGTATAATGGTTGTAAAGTGTGCAGACACCACACAAATTATGTTCGGAGCAGCAGGGCTGAGGTGGGCTGGAGGCCTGGCTGGGGCCTGGGAAGGAGGGGTGGGGCTGGGGGGGTTCGGAGGCTGCTGGATAAAGGATTCATTCAGAAGCTCTGAACTGGATGCAACTTACAGTTTGCTGCCTTTGCAGGGGATGGGGGTGGGGTCTACGGTGTGCTGGGCGGGGCACATGCTGAACCCCATCAGCCTCACACCGCCCCCCGCCATGGGCACTGCTGCTCCCACTTTTCTGCAGGGGAGTCTGGGCTCTGAGGGATGAGCTGACTGGTCCCAGGTCACTCGGCTCACCAGTGGCAGGAGGGGATGAGAGCCCAGGCCTGGATGACCCCAGGGTCCCGGCTCTTTCCCTGGCCTCGTGGAGGAGGGACACGGTGACGTGTGCATCAGGGAAACTGGGGCCCAGACATCAGTGGTGGGACTTGTCACTGACCCATGTTCCGTTCAGCTGAGTGTTGAGCATTTCCTGTGATGCCCGGGCTCTGAGGAGGGTCCGGGAGAGGCAGGTCCTGGGCCCCTGGGAACGTGCACCTCATCGGGGGCCAACCTCCAAACAAGCAGCTGGGGAGAGAGGCTCAGGGGTTTCTTGGGGAAGCGCCAGGCCTCCTTGAAGAGCCGGCTCTGGGGACCGCAGAGGACTGGCCGCATATGGACTGGGAAGGGCGTTGGGGGAGGGGCGCCGCAGGGCACAGCTGGGAGGTGTGAATCCAGGGGCAGATGTGTTCACTGAACAAACCTTCATTGACCCAGCCAGGCCCCACTTTCTCAGGTTCTGGGGACAGAGGGAGGACTCAGGATGACTCTCGCTTGAGTTGCTCACCACCTAGTTGGGGGGACAACCTGGGACACCGTTAATCACCCAAAGCGGAGAGGTGGGGACACCACTGCTTCTCGGCTGTGTGGCCTCAGGCAAGTTGCACACCTCTCTGAGCTCAGTTTCCTCATCTGTACAGCAGTGATAATAATGATCCTGCCTCACAGGGTTGGGGTGAGGATTAAGCTAGATGACAAAGGTGACGGGTGAGCACTTGTTATGGGCTCAGGACATGTCCTCTACCAGCTGTTCTGGGGCACAGTTGAAGGAGCGATTACTCTGCCTGGAAGAGACTTCACCACAGAGGTGAATTCTGGGCTTTGAAGGATGAATACGAGTTCTTCAGAGGGAGGAGGGAAAAGGAGGGTGGATCCAGCAGAAGCAAAGCCCTGGCAGGGTGGGAGTAGAGTTAGGGTGTTGGGTGCACAGTGAAGACCTGCTTTGCCTGGAGTTTCCTGGGAGGGAGGGGTGGGAGGGATGGCGGGTGGTGAAGCTGCCGAGTAGGGAGGCATGGTGGCCTGAGGCAGCCGACAGTGGGAGCCACAGCAGGTCCTAGAGCAGCCATGCAGGTGATGTGGAAGATGGTTGTTCTGCTCGGTGACCCCTGATGTCAGGCAGGGGGAGGGGAGGAGCAGGAACAGAGTTTGTGCTTCAGGTCTCAAGAGGGAACACCTGAACCGTAGTCCTGGCGCCCAGGGCTCTGGGGAGGGTGGGAGGCCAGGGCCCAGCACACACGAGGGCTCATTGAGGTGAACTCTCTTCCCTTGTCCAAGCCCCTCACTTCACTGATGGGGAAACTGAGACTCAGAGAGATCAAGTGACCCCCCCCCCCGACACACATCAGGCCTTGCTCTGGGACCCCAGGGGCTGCCTTTGCTTTGGGGAAGGGGGAAAGAGGGAGGAGGAGGAGGGGCAGCCCAGGGAAGGGGGCATGGGTCTGGAGGGGCCTTTGTCAACAGGACAGTGAATTTAAGGTGCTTCCTCCCCAGGGAGGGAATGAAAGCGGCTCAGCAAGGGAAGCCTGTGAACTAATTGTCTCCTCCTCTTCCTCCTCCTCCTGGCAGGATTAACCCCTGCTCACCCTCAGGCCCCAGAGCAGACAGCCCCTCCTCAGGGAGGCCCCCGACACCCCAGGCTGGTTAGGGTTCCCTTCTGGCTCCCACACCACCTGTGCTTCCCCATCCGATCCCACTGCATCCTCATCGTCTGTCTCCCACGGGACTGCGGGACTAGCGGGGAGTGGTGTATTTCTGTCTCCTTGGTTGGCACCAGGCCTGCCTCCATCAGCGCCTGGTTCTGTGCTTCACTAGCTGTGAGACCTTAGATGAGTCTCCTGACCACTCAAAACTTCAGTGTCCTCATCTGTAAAAGGGGTGAACTCACATCCCCCAGGATGGCTGTGGTATGAAACGAGCCGCGTGCGGAAAGCACGGGGCCGGGTGCACACAGCAGTGCGTGCTCCCCAGACACCAGCCCCCTCCCTCCCTCCCGCCGCACTTCTTTCCAGTCTCACCTCGGCCTCTCATGGGACCCAGGGCTCCTCTCCCCCGCACGGCTCCCCACCGCCTACCTTCTCCCTACCTTCAGAGCAAAGGTAATTAGAAACTTCCTCCAGGACTCACATTTCCTAAAATCCCATGCTTAATTAGCACATCCCACCAGCTGAAAAGTTATATAACAGAAACCCAGCCTCTCTGCCCAGGCGAAGTGCATTGGTGCCTGGCTTCTCACTGCAGGACTGGCCACATAATTTGCGGGCCCAGTGAAAAATGAATGTTTGGGGCCCTTGTTCAGAAAGCTGGAAAAAATGCCATTAAACATTGGAAAATATAAAGCGTTTTCCTTTCTGCTGCAGTCTTTCTCTCTCTTGTCATGGTGTTTTTTTATTTCCTAGTTAGTGTTGTTCTAAGTAAGGAAAAATTAGAATTTATTAGTGTGAACTTTACCGTTCATCTTTATTTTGTGCAATGCCAGCTTTAAATGCAAATAGAAGAGCATTTCATTCGTATAGGGAATCACTGAAATTACACAATTTGTATTTCAAAGCTCATTCCTGAGTGTGCATTTCATTCTTCCCGGAAGAGTGGAAACTACATAAAACCAGCTCCACAGCTTTTATTTCACTTCTTGGTATGCGTCCACGCTACCAACAGTCTCTACCTTTGGCTCACTGATGAGGAAGGAAAGGCTGAAAGGAAAGGAACCAGGAGTTGTTTTATCTTTTCCTCACCTCCCGTCATAATTTTCAGTGGTTGGTTAGTGCAGGGAAGTAACACAAGTAAGAAAGAAAGGTTCTCTGAACATTTATGTTTCTTAGAATACCACCGAGTTCTTTCTGTGCTTGTAGAATGTCCTGGTTCAAATGAGAAGCCTGGCCTTTTGGGGCTGTCAGGACCCCCGTACTCAGCCGTAGACGTAACGCTCTTGCCTTGTACTCACAGTGAGTCTTGCTGAGCTGCCCCACACAGGCGTCCCTGGAATTCTGAACTCATGGGGGCATCGTGGACATTATACGTGAACGGGCGGCAAAAAACAGAGGACACACACATTGCATGTACCCTCTGCTCACACGCATGTACTCCACCATCCTGTCAGACTTCACTTACAGAACACAAGTTAAAGGTATGACGAATTTCAAGATAGTGGCAGCAGAGAATTTAACCAAACATGCTGGGTCCTGGGTGTCTATGTGCACACGACGGTCTCCCCGACGGTGTTATTAAAAATATTTCTGTTCTTCAGTCCCCAGCCCCGTCCCGGAATCTGAGTCTGTTTTACTGAGATTTTTTTGCTTGGAATCCAGGGAGTGAATGGCTCTATGTTCTAGCCGGAGGTTATGCAGCTATTAAATGTCAAAGCAAGAATTCGGACCCATCAACGGATGTGTTCATGTGACACTCTTATTGATTGAGGTCCTAGTTTGTGTTGGACCCTCTAATTCCCCACATTTGGTAAAACCCAATGTTACCTAAGGGCATGGAAGGGACCCAGTCACACAGATGGGCACAGATGCTGGTCCCCATCACCTCAGTGCTGGGCCACCCCCGGCTTCCTATACTTCCACAATTTCACTGCATCCCCAACAGGGTGGGAGGAAGGGGGCATTAACCCACTTGACAGAGGAAGAAACTGAGGCTCAGAGATAAGGCCACCAGCTAGGGAGGGGCTGATGGGCCGGGCCCTGGACTGCAGGTCAGCCCTTAGGAGACAGGGTGAACCATGAGGGGGGGGATGGGGAAGAGGACCCGGCCTGAAACGTGCAGAGAAAAAGGGAGGAACAGAAAATGCAGACACCCCTGCTCCCCCGCTCCCACCCCCTCCACCTCTGACCGTCATATCCCCTTCAGAAACATCATCTTTTGAGCACAGTCCGGGTTTTGATGTGGTCCTGCCACTTAGTAGGGATGTCTTCATACCCATTTCTCATAAGTGCTTTTCCACATGGCCACAGTCACCAAGTCTCACTGACCCCATCTGCTGCCTCCTGGCAGGATCTGTCTTCTCTCCAGCCCCCCACCCCTCCCCCACCGCCCCGCCCACCGCATCCTTCCTCCCCAGGACTGGAACAGCTTCTCCTGGGTCTGCCTGTTTTGGCCTCATTTACTGATTCTCCCCAATGTGCCCTCCACTCTGGCCATGGGGATCTTCTCTCATCACCTTCTGGGATGGAGACCATTTTAACTCACACAGTGTGATGGGAGGTGGCAGGGAAAGAAAATTAGGAGGGGTTTACAACTGGAAACAGTCTTGCACACTTGGCAGAAGTGATCTAGATGCCCTTGTTCCCTCCCTTCTCCTGACCCTGCACCCATAACATCCAGCTGCCCTGGTGTGTTGGAGGTGGGGCAGACTAGCTCCAGCCCCCGTCGTGGAGTTTCCCTAATTCTTCCTAAAGGCTCACCCTCTTGTGCCTCAGCTTGGCAACCCTCCTTTCCTTTGAATTCTTGCTTTGCTTGATGGGGTATCCACTAATCCATGGGCTGGCCTCCCGGCGTCTCCCATGCTAAAGCTCTTTAAAAAGAAACCTGCACCCTGGAATAAATCTCTTCCAGAGAACAGGGAAATGTTAATCACCGCTAGTGCCTTATTTTTGTCTTCCTGGAAACCTTCATCTCTGAGCTCTGTGATAAGGAATTAGGTCCTGATTAAAGGAAGGCGACACTTCTGAGATGGCATTTCCCTGTGCTCAGAGATGGCAGGCAGCAAGGGAGGAGGAGGAGGGAGAGAAAAAAGGAGAGAAAAAGAGAAAAAAAGAAACAAAAAGGGATAAGGAGAAAACAGATGTTAATTGTTTTGGGGATTGGAGCACAGGGCTTTGAGAGCACACAGCCAGGCCCTGGGTGATCCCTGAGTTGGGGGGTGGCCGTGGGCAACCATGGGTGAGACCAATAAAACCTGCAGAATCAGAGTTTAGTTTTTATGCCTCTGATGCCTGCACACATTGTACTTGCCGTGCTGCTCGGCTGAGGCAAAAACATACTGATTTGTTAAAAGTGCTGTCAAGCTCTCCGTGTCCTGGGTACAAATCTGGGTAGGTGGAGTGCTTTGGGTTTCTGAGCAAATAGCCCCAGACCCTGCTCTGAGTGCTCCCTCTGCCCCCCTGCTGTTGCCAGGGCCTCTTTTTACCCCTGCCTGGACCCTTCAGATTGATTCCTGTGCAGGGTCTGGGTCAGTGCAGCCCCATTTCCTGGACATTTTTTTTCCATGCTTCCTCTGGTCATGGGCTCAATTGCCTGAAGGTCAGTCCTGCCCTGTCCCTGCCAACTCCTGGCCCTGGAGGACAGAGCAGGTGGTATAGAGCCCAGGCTTTGGAGTCACACAGATTTGGGTTTGAATCCCAGTTCCCTCACTGGTTCAGTTCTCTGAGCCTGGCTTTCTCATCTGTCACTCAGGGATCAAAATGGCTGTCCCATGACGTTGTTAAAATTATTGAGGAAGGTCATCCTAACGGCTACCTTTTGCTGAGGGGTGATATGTACCAGGTGCTGGGCTCATCTCATCCCCTTCACAAGCCGACAAGGTATGTGTCATGCTTAGCACAGTGCCTGGCACATAGTAGATTCTCAACATGCATCGTTCCCACTCCCCAAGCATCAGTTCGAAGGGTCCCCTACTGAATTAATCGTAAAGAGGAACTTGTATGACTGAAATTTAGTGGTCCTGTAGTATTTATATCCAGCTCTCCATGCCCCCACTTCAGACTGACAGGAAATGTTGGTTCACTTTAAATTTTTGGAGAGTGTTAACCTTAAGAAATTGTGGTGTTGGGCTTCTGAGTGCAAAAGACCTGAGGACCAGGTTCTGGAAAAACTTGTCACCAGCAGACCTACACTATGAGAAATGTTAAAGGGAGTCCTTCAGGCAGAAGGAAAATCATACCAGATGGAAATCGGGATCCACACAAAGAATGATGATCTCTGGAAATGGTAAATACATGGGTAAATAATAAAAGACTTTTTTCTTATTATTTAAATCTCTTTAAAAGATAATTGACTGGTTCTAAAGCAAAAGTAATGACAATGTTTTGTAGGCTGCATAACACACATAGGGTAAAATGTATGAGAAAAAATAGCACAGAGGCCAGAAAGGGAGAAAAGAAAGTACATTGTTTTAAGTTTCTCATACTATACATGATGTAGTGTGACATCACTTGAAGACAGACTGATAAGTTGAATATGTATACTAAGTTGAATATGTATACTATAAACCCTGAAGCAAACCACTAGCATGACGAGGAGATGGATCTAATACATCAAGAAGTAAGATAAAATGGAATCACAAAAAAACTCAAGCCAAAAGAAGGCAGAAAAAGAGACAAGAGGGAACAAAGAACAGCTGGAAAAAATAGAAAACAAACAGCATAATAAGAGAATTAAACCTAACTATATCAATAATCACATTAAATGTAAATGGTCTAATCACCTTGATCAAAAGGTAGAGATTGTCATATTGGATAAACAAGTATGATTCAACCGTAGGCTACCTACAAGAAGTACACTTATTTATTTAATTTATTTATTTACTTTATTTTTTTGGCTGTGTTGGGTTTTCGTTGTGGTCCTCAGGCTTCTCTCTAGTCGTGGCGTGTGGGTTTTCTCTCTCTACTTGCGGCATGTGAGCTCTAGGGCGCGTGAGCTCTGTAGTTGTGGCACGTGGGCTCCAGAGCACGTAGGCTCTGTCGTTTGTGGGCACACAGGCTCTCTTGTTGAGGCGCACAAGCTCAGTAGTTGTGGCGTGTGGGCTTAGTTGCCCCGTGGCAAGTGGGATCTTAGTTCCCTGCCAGGGATTGAACCCATGTTCCCTGCATTGGAAGGCAGATTCTTTACCACTGGCCCACCAGGGATGTCCCAAGAAGTACACTTATTTATTTATTTATTTATTTATTTATTTATTTATACCCCTGAGTTAGCATTCCTGAAAAACGACAGGAAACCTCTGACATGTTCTGATACTTATCAGTTAGAAATTATTCCATAACAAAACTGTTCGGTTTGTGTTTCCTTTGACACGTGGCCTGTGTTCCAGTTACGCTGGAGTTTAGCATTTTATTCTGGTTCTTTCGGGCATGTGCGGCATCTCTCGCTTACTGATCGCTAATGTCTCTACCCTGTTTGAGTATCGCCAGTCAGCACGTACAAAAAGGAAACTGTCAGACCCCACCCGACCTGTGCTGTCAGCTCCACGTGTAGGCCCCACAGGACAGCAGTGTCCCTAGGGAAGGATGCGTGCTCGTTCATGTACCCTCCAGCAATGCCAGGCACTTTACAGCGGAAGTCCCTGGAGTAAGGCTGAGGGGGGTCAAGAAGTACACTTTAAATATCAAGAAACTGATAGCTTAAAAGTAAAAGGGATTGGAAAATACATGCCATGCTAACACTAATCAAAATAAATCTGCAGCAACCACAGTAACATTAAAAAAAGTAGATATCAGAGCATAGACTATACCAGGCATAAAGAAGGACATTTCATTATGATAAAGTGGTCAATTCACCAAGAAAACTTAAGAATCCTAAGCTTTTATGTCCCTAATAACAGAGTTTCAAAATACATGAAGCAAAAACTAAAAGAACTGCAAGGAGGAATAGGCAAATCCACAATTACAGTCAGAATTTTGATATCACTCTCTTAATAATTGATAAAACAAGTAGAAATTTTGTAAAGCTATAAAAGACTTGAATGATGCTATTAACTAACTTTACCTAATTGATATTTGTAAAACAGTCGATCCAACAACAGCAGAATATACATTATTTTCAAGTGCACATTGAGTATTTACCAAAACATATCTTATTCTGGGCCATAAAATAGTCTCAATGAATTTAAAAAGATTTAAGTTATACAAAGTATGTTCTGACCACAATGGAACTAAATTAGAAACTAAAATCAGAAAGTTCCCTAGAAAACCCACCAAATATTTGGAAACTAAAAACATATTTCTTTTTAAAAAGTTGATGTGTGATTGACATACAACACTGTATTAGTTTTAGGTGTACAGCATAATGATTTGATAGTTGTATATATTACAAAATGATCACCACAATAAGTCTAGTTAACTTCTGTCATCATCATAGTTACAGAATTTTTTTCATGTGATGAGAACTCTTAAGATCTACTTTCTTAGCAACTTTCAATATGCAACACAGTATTTAAGATTTTTTTTTTGGTGTGGACCATTTTTAAAGTTTTTATTGAATTTGTTATAATATTGCTTCTGCTTTATGTTTTGGTTTTTTGGCCGTGAGGCATGTGGGATCTTAGCTCCCCAACCAGGGATTGAACCTGCACCCCCTGCATTGGAAGGCAAAGTCCTAACTGCTGGACTGCCGGGGAAGGCCCGCAATACAGTATTATTAACTGTATTCACCATGCTGTACATTACATCCCCATGAATTATTTATTTTATAACTGGAAGTTTGTACCTTTTGACCCCCTTCACTTGTTTCACTCCCCCACCTCCATCCCTGGGCTCTGGTAACCACCAATCTGTCCTCTGTGTCTATGAGTTTGCACATTTCTAAATAACCCATGGGTCAATGAAAAAAATCAAAGTGAAATTAGAAAGTATTTTGCACTGAATGTAGATGAAAGCACATCATATTAAAATTTGTGGGAGGCCCCTAAAGCAGTACATAGAGGAAAATGTATAGCAATAAAAACCTATGCAAAAGCAGAAAGATCTAAAATCAGTGACTGAAGCTCGTACCTTAAGAAACTAGAAAAAGAATAGCAAAGTAAACTCAAAGGAGGCTGAAGAAAGGAAATCGTAAAGATGCGGGAGGAAATCAATGCGACCCCTAGGACTTGAGCTGAGTCCACCAGGGAGAAACTCTTTTGACTCCCAGGACAGATGTGTTGTTGCTGCAGCCACCTTGTCTCCGTCAGCGGAGGGTGTGTCTTAGGATGCAGCCAGACCAGAGGAACTGGAAGTGTGGGATGGAAGAGAGGGAAACTGGGTCCTGGGGAGATAATGTGGACCCCCTGGATGAAGCCAAGTTTGAAACTAGAACTCCCTGTGCATTTTTCAGTTACTGCGTCCAATAAATTCTTTTTTTTCTTAAGTAAGCTCAGATTAGGTTTTCTATCCCTTGAATGAAAAAATTCCAAATGGTTCCAAGTGGCTTTATCTTTGCAAGGAGGAGCTGTGAGCATAGCAAAGAGAGCCTAACATTTTCCAAGCATCTGCTTCATGCAGAGGATGGGGCTTTGTGTTCTTTTTATATATTTTCTTGTTTCTAGCTGTGACCTTTTCTTTTCCACTTAAAGAAAACCCTTTAACATTTCTTGCATAGGTTTATTAATGATGAACTCCTTTACCTTTTGCTTGTCTGGGAAATTTTCTCCTTCAATTCTGAATAATAACCTCGCCAGGTAGAATATTCCAGGTTGTAAGTTTTTTCCTTTCAGCACTTCATCCTGTCACTCCCTTCTGGCCTGTAAAATTTCTGCTGAAAAATCAGCTGATAATACAGAGGAAATGGGGGTTGCTTTGTATGTGATTAGCTGTTATTCTCTTGTTGCCTGGTGCTCCGTGTTTCTTCCCACATTATCATATCTCTCCCCAGTTTGAATTTATTATCCCCATTTTACAGATGAGGACACTGAGGCCTAAAGCCCCAACCTGGGAGCTCGTTCCCTCAGTTTCCTCCCTCACCCTTACCTCACCCGCTCAGAGTTTAGTCTCTCAGGTCAGAGGTCAGTGCCTGTCAGTGTCAGCCCAGGGGAACCCCTCTAGCATCACTGCTGCCCCCTGTCAGGCCCTCCCTCACCTATGGCCCTCCTTGGACCTGCCCAAGAGACTCCAGGCCTCCATGCCAGACCTATTAGCTCAGGAATCAGAGGAAAGGTGCGTGATGTGGGGGCTGAAATCACCCAGTGTGTTCCCAGGGCAGGGGTGACTTGGCCAATCATACAAGGTTTCACGGCTCACCCAGTGCCACACAGCACCTAACCGGGACTGGCACTCAGGTCCCCAGGCCCCCAGAGAAGTTCTAGAGAATGAGAGATGCCGCCTCTGCAGTGGTTGGGCGTGGGCTCTGGGGACAGAGGAGATCTGGGTTCAAACCTGGAAGCTCCTTTGACAAAGTGTGTCATAGTGGGTATGTCTCAACTGCTCTGAACTTCAGCTTTCTTTTCTGTAAAATTCTATTTCAGAGGGTGTTTTGAGGGTTAAATGAAAAAAACAATGCATGTGGAGCTGGGCACGTAGTAGGCAACCAAGGAACGATGATGTTATTATTATTTTAGTAGTAGTTGTTGTTTATCCTGATGGTGTCCATGGGCAGAGGACTTGCCTGTCTTGTCACTGCTCCATCCTTGGGGGCTGCACTGGCCGGGCACACAGTAGGTGCTCAATGCATGGGCCTGGAGCTCCTTAGCTTTCACCACACAGCTGAGCTAACTGATGTTTCCTCCTTTACAGACGTGACCTGTGCCCTGCAGGTCAAAGACCCACAGAGCGTTTCTGTGGAGCCAGTGCCCTGTCCATGCTGCCAGTTGCCTGGAGTCCCTTCTCCACAATTGGATGGAGCCTCGCAGGACTTACCTGATGCCCCTTCATGCCAAAAGCAACAGCAACAGAACCATGTGACTCTCAAAGAAGAATCCATTTTGCACTGCTCCCGATCTTTCTCCCTCTTCTCCCCTTTATTTCAGTGCCTGCAGCATCTTATTATTGACTCCAGCAGTTTAATGTGTTAGCTGGGCTCTGGCAGAGCCAGCGGCAAAATGTCAGGGAGCCAAGGTCTCAGTGCCCTTTGCTTAAGTTTTTATCTGCACAATTTCATGTGGTTGGAGCCCTGGCTACAGGGAGCTGGAGAAATTTCAAACCTATGTTAAATCACAGAGCATGTGTGAGCAGTATGAGAACACTTGTCACCCACATCCCAGCTCTTCCAGGGAGGGACGATCTTAGCCTGTCTCACTATGCTTTAAGGACCTGGCTCATTTCATGTGCACTTTCCCACAATCACTTTTGTAGAACTGAAAGCAATTTTCTTGAGATGAGAGTGGAGATGGGCAGGCACATTTGCTAGAAGCTGGAGCCAGCAATGGTGGGCACGCTGGCCCCAGGATCCCCATTTCAGGGTGATGCAAGGATATAAAGCCCAGCAGAAGGGACATATCACAGGCAACTGCCGGGTTGGGGTTAATCCCTCACCTCATCTTAATATTAATTAGTATTTTTTTCTTTTTTAATTTAGAAGATAATACACGCATACTGTAAACATTCACACAGTGTAAAAGTAAAAGAGAGGGACTTTGCTTCTGGTCGAGATGGAATAACAGGGATTGGATTTTTTTCCTGCCACCTAGAAGAACCAAAAAATGGGCAAAATATATAAAACAGCCATTTGCAAGATGCTAGATGTCAGGAAAGGAAGAATAGTAATCTCTGAGAGGCAGGAAACAATCAAGGTGAGCCTATGATAGCACTAGCTTACTCCCTTGAGAGAGTTTTCAGCTGGATGTAGTGCAGGGCAGGGGAACCCAGACAGAGCACAGTGGACTCCCTGATGTGAGGAGATGGAGCCGAGGGTTTGGGGAGACTAACGTGGTGAGGGTTCACAAGACAGAGTACTGGAAAGGAAAGAGATATTGATACACAGAGATCTTTAGAGATCTGCAAAGGGGTCTCTTGAGTTTTCAACTAAGTTCTAATCAGGACAAAAATGTGAGGAATCTGCCTGTGGCTTGGGGGAAAAGATCACCCGGATAACAGTGCCACATACTCACACAGGGCTAGGAAGAGCATCTGCTCCCACCAGCCAAATTGGGAAACCTTATGACTGACATGACACTAAGTAGAGTGGGGAATAGCTATCCCTGGATTGAACACTCCTCTGGGACTGTCTAACAAAGGTTGAGCAACGCCTGAAAGGATCAAACTGTTTCAAAGTAACTTAGCTGCATCCCAGAACAAAGCACAAAATTATGTATAAGAATACAAAAATGTCCAACACCCAAGAAGACACAACTCACAATGTCTGGCACCCAATCAAAAATTACATGGCTTGTAAGCAAGCAGGAAAATAGGTCCCATAAGGAGGAGAAAAAGTCCAGTGAAACTGATCCACAATTGACACAGACCAGTAAACATATAGAAGATTTGAACAATGCTATTGACTAACTTAACAAATTGACATTTATAGAATATTCCACCCAACAAGGGCAGAAAACATGTTCTTCTCAATTATGGTGCAACATTCACCAAGATAGACTGTGTCTAGGGCCAAAAAACAAACCTTAAGTAATTCAAAAGATTATAAATTATACAAAGTATGTTCTCTGGCTAAAATGGAATTAAAGTAGAAATCAATAACAGAAAGATTTTTAGAAAATCTCCAAATATTTGGAAATTAAGCAACATACTTCTAAATAACCCATGGATCAAAGGGGCAGAAGTCTTAAGGAAAATTAAAATTTATTTTGAACTAAATGAGAATGAAAATACATCATATCAAAATTTGTGGGATGCAGCTAAAGCAATGCTTAGGAGGGAAATTTATAGCACTGAATACATATATTAGAAAAGAAGAACGTTTTAAAAATAACCTTAAGAAATTAGAGAAAGAAGAATAAGTTAAATCTAAAGCAAGCAGAAGGAAGAAAATAATAAAAATTGAAGGATAAATCAATGAAATAGAAAACAGGTAATTGAGAGGATTAATGAAACCAAAAGCTAGTTCTTGGAAAAGATAAATAAAATTGGTAAATTTCTAGTTAAGCCAGAGAAGGAGAGAGAGAATGCAAATCATCAATATCAGGAGTATTGAGCCTATAGACATTATAAGTATAATAAGGAAATACTGTGAATAACTATGCCCATAAATTTGTTAGATGGAATGAGCCAATTCCTTTAAAGACGCAGAATACCAAAACTCTGTCAAGAAGAAATAGATAACTTGAACAACCCTATGTCTACTATAATATATATAGTAATAATAATAATAATAATATATGTAGTAGACATAGGGTTATATGTATATAAATGTAATTCACCACATTCACAAATTAAAAAAAATCATTTCAATAGCAATGAACAATCAGAAACTTAAATTCATATCTCCTATTTACAATGGCATAAAAATATGAAATACTTAGGGATGAATCTAACAAAAGATTTATAGAAATCTGACAATGTAATACTACTCAGCAGTAAAACGGAATGAACTCTTGATACATTTATCAACATGGCTAAATCACCACATAATTATGCTGAGTGGGAGGAGTAGATAAAAAAGCTCACATATTGTGTGAATTCATTTACATTAAATTCTAGGAAATGAAAACTAATCTATAGGGTCAGAAAGCAAATCAGTGCTTGCTTGGGGCTGGGGACCACGAAGGGTGGATTACAAAGGGGCATGAAGAAACTATTGGAGGTGATGGATATGTTCATTATCTTGATTATGGTGATGGTTTCATGCCAGTTTTACACTTTAAATACGTTCGGTTTATTGCATTTCAATTATACCCCAATAAAATTCTTTTTAAAGGAATAAAAGCACCATATTCCCTCCACCCCAAATCCACTTTCTAGATGAAACACTGCAAATGACAACAACAACAAAAATCATATATTTGCTCTCCTGTCTTTGCTGTGACAAACGTTTTGGATACATTATCTCAATCAATCCTCCATGAACAAGCTGGCCAAGCTGAGGTTCAGAGATGTGGAGTGAGTCACCCAAGCCACTCTGTTAGTAACTCTGCTGAGATTTCAACCCAGGTCTGTACAATTCCAGAGCTCCACTCTTTATAATATGGCATGCATTTTTATGTATATTCTAAGTTTTCTTTCTTTAACAAAGATGGGATCATCACAATACACACGGTTTTCAAGTTGCTTTTCCATTTGCGAACATCTCCCCACATGGACCTGCTCCATTCTTTCCCAGCTGCCTGGTGTTCTGTTGCCATAGGCACCAGCATTTATTCAGTTAGTTCCCTATAAATGAGTATTTAGGTTGTTTGATATCTGCTATTATAACAATGTTGCAATAAGCTTATCCTGCCATTTCCCCCATTCACTTAAAATTATTTTTAATTACACAAGTGCTGTGCACAGACATTCTCATTGTTTCGTATTCAAGACCTCAGATAAATGAAAAGTGCCTCTGTTCTATCCTCCTCTATAATCACCTCCAGTTTTTTCAATCTCTTCCCCATAGATACTGTTATCAGTGTGGTATGCAATCCTTACAGACCCTTTGAATATGCATCTCTGTACATAAAAATGTACGCTGAGCTATGCATGTTTGCTCTGTGCGTTTTTAAAAGCATTAAAGGTAGCATACTATATGTATAGCTTTGTTATCTGGCTTTTTGGCATTTAAAATAAATGACATTTTCCATGTCAGTACATACTGAGCTACCTCCTCTTTCACAAGGTGTGGGTCATGTTCAATTGCTTGGATGTCCTCCCTCCCTCTCTTCCTTCCTAAATCATTCCCTTATGGATATTTAGGTTGTTTCTATTTTTCTTTCTATAAAAATGACTGCAACAAACCTCCTTGTTCATGCCTTACTGTGTGCATGTGGAAGTTTGTCTCTGGTATTGATACCTAGATGTAGAATTGCTGGGTTGAAGGGTTTGCCAGGCTAGCTCTTGTCTGAGTTCCCAGGGGGCTGAGGAAGATGTGCGTTGCAGGTCCTGGGTGGCTGTTTGTGCAAAAGCAGCCAGCACTAGGCAAGAGAGGAGGGATCTCTTCTTTGCCCAGTAGTTTGCTGTATGCAGCCAAGTTCTTGGCCAGCTCCTGATGACACAGAACTCTTGGCCATGTAGCCATTTGGGCAGAGTGATCAGAACAGCCCTGTGGGTCACCTGCAGGGCCAGCCCTATGCACTCTGCCTCCCTCTCCTTCCTGGTACTGACTGGGCTTTGGATTGACTGACCCAGCCTGAGCAGTTATTTGAAGGATTTCAGTCTACTCTACCAGTGAGTCCTAGGGAAGGTCAGGAGGAGTTCAACGAATTGTTCCACCAACAGCTGCCTCTGAAACCTCTGCCACGCCAGGGTGGCTATGCAGGGCCCTGCCCTCCAGGAGTCTTGGCCAGTGGGGGAGATGCATTTGCACCAGCTGGCGGGGCTGTGATAGCTGCAGGGACACAGAAGAGGGGCTTCTGAGAGAGTCTGAAGGTAGCTAGGGTTCCTGGCAGAGGGGAAGGCAGGGCTGAGTCTTAAAGGCTGAGGAGGAAGTAACCAGATGGAACAGACTCTGAGAGTGCAAGTGTGTGAGGGGTGAGTAGAATGTTTACTTTTTACAGCCCCCCCCCACCCCTTTCTGGCAATAACACCTCTTTCACTCTGTGAGAACTTCCATCAACCCGTGTGATTCTGAGAATCCTTAATTCCTTAACTGTACTTCACCCGGCCCAGGGTTGGATGTGTGACCCAGGCTTGGCCAATCAGAGTATTGTGTTCTGGGCCCCATTGACTGGCTCAGAGATGGGCCAATCAGAGCCTTCCCTGAGACTTTCTGCTGGAGCTAGTGGGAGAAACTCTTGTTTTGGGGATCCTGGAACTGAAAACAGCTGCTTGGGGCCACATTTCTTGTCCTCATGGGTCTGATGAGAGCAGGTGAGACAACTTTGCTGAATGAAACAGAGACAAGAGAGATGTAAGATGGTGGAGAAAGAATCCTTGGAGGTACCAAGACTGCAATTCCTGCAGCTCTTCTTCTGTTTTGAGAGCTCCCCCTGTCTGTTCCCCAGCCCTGGGGGCCTGTCAGGGAAGATTCCCAACCTCACAGAGGATGGCAAGGAGTAACCCTGCCACCACTCCACAGGTGCCAGAAGTAGACTTGAGACTTAGACTAGAGCAAGACCGTCTTTTACTCCACAGAGCAAACAGTAGGACCATTAGCAAAGTTGCACTGATTCCCCTGCCCCAAGTCCCACAGGGCAGAGTGGTAGACCCACGTGGATGTTACAATGTAGTGGGTTGTGGTGAAGGGGAGAAACCCAGGGCTAAGGCTCCAGCACTTTTCGAGCATGAAGCAAACACTGTAACAGGCACTAAACAAGCCAGTCCCCTTCCTGCAAAGAGTGAGTAGCTAGAGTGGTGACTGCTGACAGGTACCACAGTCCCTCTTTGTCATGCAGATGGAGACCCATGTTTGGAGCCATTAGGTTATGGTGGCAGGGCTGCTGTGCCCAATCTAGTGAAGGATCCCAGCAGTGATGCTGGCTGCCTGGGCTGTCAGGCCTGATTGGCCTCATTGCTCCATCCACTGTCATGTGAGTATGGCATCCACACGGGTTTATAAATGTCTCATTGGGCTGTGGCAATGACTTTGCAGAGCTCACGGCTCCACAGAAGGGTGTCTTTAATATATCAGCCAACCATCACCTGTGTGCTTGACCAGATACCTAGGCCATTAGCCACAGCCCAAGAATTGGTGAAAATATAATGTATATATAAAATATAATGTATATAATATATATATAAAATATAATGTCTTGTCCTTAGGACTGTTGTCTAAGAAAAGGGGAATGGCTCTCAGTTAGGGCTTCCAGAGTTGCTAGGGCTGGACAGCTGCTCAGTGGACACCATCATCCTCAGCTGGCTGAGCTGTCAGTAAACCAAGCCCAAGCACCCCAAGGGACTTCCTGGAACCAAAACTGGTATCTTCAAGTAGCCAAAAGCTGCTCCTGTGGGTGACTGAGAAGTACAATGGCCCCTAAAGGTGTGGTTATACCCTATTCAGCTTAGGGGACACACCTGTGGGGCAAGACTGGCTCCTTCTTGAATATTCCATTTCCATTTAATTAGCCAGTCTTGCTGTGTCTTTCCAACGCTGGGGTCAGCCCCTGAGTGGACCGAACCCAGGATGGGAATATTGGGGTGCAGTCTTCCCTGGAGGTCCTGAATCGGGGGTTTAGTCTCCACAGTGCCCCCTAGCGGGCCAGAAGCTGTTTCTCAGATGGAGGGCAGCCAGGTAGCTGGCCAGAGAGGCAGGGCATGTGCATCCCCAAGGAGCACCTGCAGGCGGGGACTACCTCCCCGTCACCAGGGGCTCCAATCAGCAGCCAGACCTGAGTTAGCAAGCGTCCTTGGGTTTGCAAGTCCCCAGGGTAGGGCTTCTGAGACACTCTGTCATGCTGCCTCTAGTACCACCTGCCTTCTTCGGGTCCCCAGATACTTCTGACAGGTTTTCTGGTCAAGTTACACATAAGGCTCAACAAAAGACCTAACGAGGCCCATGTTGTCTCCAGCACCTCAATAGTCCAATTAGGTGCTGCGCTTCCTCTCTGGTAGATCAGGGGGTGGTGGGGTGGTGGGCTACCGAGAGGAACTTCTCCTTTCCTGACTCACGGATTGATCTTCAAGCTACAGCCTGCGTTGCTTCCACAATCTGACTTGGGCAGCTGGTCCCTCTAATCAAGTCTAAGCCATCTTTGTACGGATAAGAAACCCAGACCCAGAGAGAGCATCAGTAACTTGACTAAAGTTACACAGCAAATGGGGGGCAGGGCCAAGGTCCGTGAGATTCCAGAGTCCAGGCCTTTCCCCTGTCCTGTGTGGCTGTCAGTCTTTCCCCACTAGAGGATCCTACCCTGTCTGAGGCCCATCTGGTGCTTAATTTTGCTCCACTTGTGGCCTGCTCCCCATGACTTGCAGGTGTGGGTGGCTGCTGGGCCCTGGCTCTGTGTTCATACTTCCTACGGCTGCTGTTTGTCCATCAACACGGTCTGGGAAGGCCTGGGAGGCAGGTCCTGAGCCACATGGGCCAGATGCCTCCTCTGGAATTCAGTTCTTCACCTGGGCCCTTGAGATGCAGGAATGGATGTCTACACATCTCTCCCTGAACCCTTTTCCTTCTCGCTGCTGCCAGCCCTGTGGCGGGCCAGACCCTATCAGCACTCACCTAGATCATTGCCTCCTGACTGCCTTTCCCCCACCCCAGTATCTCCAGGCTCTCCTGGATCCCCCTCTATGGATCTGACACCTTATCTATCCTCAGTCACGTGGTTTAGGTGGGATTGGCCTGCTCAGCTTCAGGGTGGGCCCTGATTGGCTTGAGGCAGTTAGCCATTGGCCACAGTTACTGGCTTGCCTGGGAACGTAATCAAATCAGAACCAATGAGATGTAGAGAAGTTTGTTCCAGTTTCAGGGAAACAAATAGGTTTTCCCATTCAGCTACCCAAAGGGACTCTCTCTTCCCCCGAATGGTGTGATGTGGGGAGGTGAGACTTGGAGAATGTGGGTCATTGGAGATGAGAGTGTGAGGGGAGGGGATGGGATAGGAAGGTAAGGGGGAAGGGGGCTACCATGGGTAGCCTGAGGATGAAACTGGTATCACAAAAGGCAGAGCAGGGAGATGGACGGAGCCTGGGTCTCTGTTGACATCATTTGAGCTGCTGGGTCAAGCCATACCTGAAGTCAATGTTATGAGTCTGGGCCTCAGTAGGAAACAAAATTGAGCAATTTGAGGGAAGTTTAATAAGCAAACAGTTTACAAGAGTGAAGGCGGTGTGGAGGGACACCACAAGGGATAGTTCAGCATGCCAGGGTGAGTAACAGAGGGGCCATTATTACCCTTGGGCCTGAAAAGGGTGAGGGGGAGTGAGCAGTTATCAGAACCTGGAGGCAGAGGGCTGTTTGGGGAGGGCTGCCCATAGAAGCTGTGTGTGTTCACTGCCCCTGGTGGCCCTATGTAGGGAGAGAAGCAATGAACATCTTGGTCTCCCTGCCTCCAGCCTTCCTTTGGTGCTCCCCACTGGTTGAGAAGTCAGAGGAACAGCAATCCACACAGGTCATCCTTCTGGGGTACAGAGCAGGGTGGGGTGGATCTGGTTGGACAAATGGGAGATATTCAGTCTTACCTCTGACTGTCTTGGGCCCTCTCAGTTATGTGAGCTTGTCTAGTCCCTTAACTGCTCAAGGCGGGGTGAGTGGGACTTTTACTTGCCACCCAGAGGACTAACTGGTACATACACCAAACAGGGTCTCACATCCGTGCCTTTGCTTGTGCTTTTCCCTCTGCTTGGAATGCCATCCATTGCCTCTGGAAATCTGCTCTTCCTGACCTCTCCCAACCCCTCCCCTTTAAGTCCTGATCCAGAGGCTGAAGAGATGCAGGCAGCAGAGCACAATTAAAAGATGCCAAACAGACTGGAGTCCAACTCCTAGTTCCACCAATAACTGTGAGTCCTTGGGCAAGTACCTACCCTCTCTGAGCTTCAGTTTCCTTATTCATCATCTGTCAAATTCCATCCTATCCCCATGACCTTGACCCTGCACTTAGCCAAGTGTGCTGGGAACATTCCTGGCCTACCTCGGCCTTCTAGTCTGCTGTCCTTGGGCAGGTCTCTCCTCCTCTCTAGGCCTCAGTTTCCCTATCTGTAAATCAAAGGTTTTATATTCAGTGTTTCTCACTGTGTACTGCCTTCTCGATTTCCTGAGCAAACAGCCCCATTATTTGGACTAATTTACTGGCATTGGCTTTGGTTGTGAGAACTGGAAGTTTCGAGATGCGCCCCCATTTCAGCCACCACACCCTGGAGGCGCTCACACAGCCGAGCCCTCCGACAGGGGCTGAGGGCACCAAGGGCAGAGCACCTGCCTTCCCTGGTGTCCCGGGACTCAGGACCTTTTTGTCTTGTCCCTGGGGCCCCACAGTCCCTCCAGCCTTTGTGGGGTCTCCTAAGTCTGCAGCCTGAGGCTCTGCTGCCCAGTGGTTAGAGCAGAGGCTCTGGAGTTCAGGTCCCAGCTCGGCTGCTTTATCACTGGATGACCTTGGGAAGTTCCTCTGCTCTGAGCCACAGTTTCCTCATCTGTTTCCTCCTGAGGATTGAGAGAGTTCTCCTCCCTCCTCAAGCCATCGGCCCCCCATTCCTTTCCAAATGGTGATGGTAGGGGTGCCCTTGGTCTTACTTGGCCTGTCCCCTCCCCTGGCCACTATGATTTAGTCTAAATTTGGTATCTGAACCAAGCCAGGCCGATCCTGGTCCCCAGGCTCACAGATCTTCAAGATTTAGGCAAGACTGATTTGGATCCCTATTCCACGTGCTGTTGGTGGGAGATACCTGGGGTGGGGGCTGGGAGGGAGGATCTCTCCCCCCGCCATGGGCAGCTTCCAGTGGGGCATAGGCACCCCCTTTCTCAACCTGCCCTAACCTCCCGCCATCTCCCAGCTTTTCTCTCTGCTTTTATCTCGCCCCCTTCCTTCCTCCTGGGTTGCCTCTTGGAATGCATCTCCACTCATCTCTATTATGCAGACCCATTCAGCACCCTCAGCCTGGCAGCCAAATCCCCTCCAGACCCCATTGCCAACCCACACCTCCCCAGGTGCTCAGCAGGGCTGTCTCTGTGTGTGTACAAAACCCCACCCACGGCAGGAGACCGTGGGGCTGGGAATAGAAAGCAAATGTAGACATAACACCAGGGAGGGGAGTGTCCGGCCCCTGCTCCCTGACACTGGGGGCAGGACCGGCCAGATGACACGTGGGTCATGTAGAAAGAACATGTACCTGTTTCCTCTTGGGGATGCAGTGGTGAGCTGGGCTTGCCTTGTGGGACTGAGTAAGCCCCTTGGGAGCCTTAGGTTTACCCTTGAGCCTCTCTCTTCACACAGAACACACAGTCTTCTCCCACTGGCCCACCTAGGGCTTCCCCAGTGGCGTAGGTTGTAAAATAGGGCCACAGTTTCTCCATCTCCCTGTGCATGCACTTTTTTTTTTCTGTTTTCAATAGCTTTTTCTTTCTTTTTTTTTGAACTTTTGAATTTTATTTATTTTTAATACAGCAGGTTCTTATTAGTCATCCATTTTATACATATTAGTGTATACATGTCAATCCCCATCTCCCAATTCATCACACCACCACCCCCTCCCCACCACTTTCCCCCCTTGGTGTCTATATGTTTGTTCTCTGCATCTGTGTCTCTATTTCTGCCCTGCAAACCAGTTCATCTGTACCATTTTTCTAGGTTCCACAGATATTGTGCATGCACTTTTGCAGCATGACTTTGCCATTTGTTCCATCAAGAGATGGAGTCTCCTTTCCCACCCCTTGAATCTACACAGGCCTGTGGCTGGCTTTTACCCTAGAACTCAGCGGAAGAGATAGTGTGTGCTTTCTGAGAGTAGGCCTCAGGGCGTAGCTGCCTCTGTTTTTACCCTCTTGGAATGTTGCCCTGAGACCGTCAGGTAAGGAAGCCGGCCTGGTCTGCTGGAGGATGAGTGGGCATGTGGAGAGCTGAGGCCCTCTGGCCAACATCCAACTACTAGGGGAGTGAAGGAGGCCAGATTGGACTTTCCAGGCCAGATGGAATGCAGCACAGGGGTAAGTCCAGGTGAAACTAGCAGAGATATCACCTAGCCAGCCACTGGTTTATAGGAAACAATATCTTGTTGCTGTTTCGTTTCTGAGGTTTGGGGTGATTTGTTACACAGCAAAGCCTACCCAAAACACTCAGCATTGGTGGTCTTTCTCAGGATAAAAACACTAACTTCCTGAGAACTTTAAGATAGAGGCTCAGAGTCAAACCACTCTGAATATTGTTTTGTACCTAGGTTGGTAGTCTGGTTATCCATTGTTATATAATAATTTCCACCCCGCTCCCACCCGAATTTAGTCATGTGAAATAACAACCAGAGTCTGTGAGTCAAGAATTTGGACGAGGTGCAGTGGGGGTGGTCTGATCCCCATTCCACAATGTCTGGACCTCAGCAGGAAAGATTCAGATGGCTGGGAGTGACCTGAACAGCTGGGTGTTGAGAGCATCCAGAGAATCGTTCACTCACGTGTCTGATGGTTGAGTCCGGATGGCTTTGAAGGCTGGGCTCAGCTGAGAATGTTGACCAAAGCCTTCCCCTGTGGCTTGGGCTTCCTCACAGCATGGCAGCCTCGTGGGTGGTTGGGCTTCTCACATGGGAGCTTTTGGGATCTAGCCCTGGACGTCATATGGCTTCCACCATTCATTGTTGATCAAAGGATTATAAGAGGAGACATCAAAGAACTTGCAATCTTGCTTTAAAATTGTCCCCATGGGTGGTGGAGAATATTGCTGTTGTGGAAATCTGGTCAAAGGTTATCCCCAAATTCCATCTATCTGGATCTGACCCACCCAAATCAATCAGTTCACTCAGCAAACACGCATGGCCTGTTCCCTTCTGTTCTAGAACCCAAGAGGAGACTCGAACCCTAGCAGTACTAACAGGAATAGTGCCCCCGTTTCTGTGAAGAGAGGACGGTCAGTTCTCTGCCTGCATGTGAAAGTTTTCTCTTCTCCGAAAACAGCCAGAGCAGCTTATGGGGATGAACCTCTTGGTTTAATTCAGAGCCAGCGTACCCTAAGGAAAAGCCTGGGTTTGGGACTCAATGTTCAAGGCAGCGAGAAAGCCTCGTCTCAGGGACTGAGGTGGGCCTGAGGGACCAGGCCATATTCCCCATCCTTAGCCTGACTCTCGGGGGAAGCCGGTGAGACCCCTGCCCTCTCTGAGCGGATCTTCTCCCCTTTGACAGAGAGACTTGTGGAGGGAGTGGGCCTCTGAGTGGGAGGAGGGGGCGAGCTAAGCACAGAGCCCCACCCAGCTGAGGTTTCCCCACTGCCGTCTGCTCTCTGTGTCCCTGACTGGGACAGTTCCTGGTCAGTTCCCACTGTGCCCCCCGACCCTGGACAGAACCTGGGTCTGACTCCAGGGTGGCATCTCCTCTGGGCATGTTTTTCGGGAGCCCCAGCCTAGCCCAGAATAGGCTTGTAGTTTGTGTGCGTTTACATTTAGGGTTGATTTAGCAAACGGGTTTCCAATTGATTTCCAGGGGGAGAGGGGGATGGATTTACAGCTCCTAAAACAGGCTTGCAGCCTCGCCACAGATCTGCACGGGAGAGTGGGCAGGAAGTTATTGATGTGACCTCCGACCCCGGGGAGGGAGAGATAATGAGTTTATGACAAATCCGTCTTCACAGGGTTTATCGCTGGCCTCTTAGAGCATCTCTGTAGAAGAGGAACAGGAAACATAAACCCCAAGAAATGAGCTTCACCTGCTGCCTCCCCTTTAGGGCTCTCGGAGAACTGGCTCTGCCTTAAGCCCTCTGGCTTTGCAAAGGATTGAAGTCTGCAGAGTTTCCGGCAGACAAAGTTCGGAACTCGGGCGATCTCTGGAGCCCCGGGGGTGGCTGCCCAGCCTGCCGTCCCTAGAGGCCCCAGCTGGTCCCCTGTCCCTGCAGCCCCCTCCCCTCAGCTGGGGCCCATCGGTTGTCCTGCAGCCTGGGAACAAAGAAGGGAGGAGGAAACCGCCTTCACTGCGGGTTTGGGAACAGGGAGCCCTGGGTCTGAATTCTAGGGAATTCTTCTTTTACTGGCTGTGGGACCTCGGGCCAGTTCCATGAGCACCCTGGACCTCAGTTCCCTCATCTGTGAAATGGGAGATGAGGAGACTACCCTCCGAGGACAGCTGTGGGACGAGATGAGGTGTAAAGGGCACAGCCCTTGACACATGGTAGATGGGATGCGGGTCCAGACACTATGGATCTGAGTTAAAGAGCTGGCTCTGACAGCCGTCGTCTCTGTGGTCCTGGACACGTGCCTTAGCCTCTCTGAGCTTCAGTTTGCTCATCTGTAAAATGGGGAGGATGATAAAGATCTCAGACATGATGGAGGGACTTTTACAGGCCAGGCACTGTCCTACATGCTTTACATGTATAGACCTTATAACAATCCTACAAAGAGATAGCATTGTTAGCCCCAGTTTACAGGTGAGGAAACTGAAGGTCAAATGGGGGAAAGAACTTGCACAGGGTAACTAGGAGGTGGTGGAGGCAGGATTTGAACCTAGAGATTCTGGCCCCAGACTCACACTCTTAGCTCCAACTTGGGATTCTTTTTTTTAAAAAATTAATTAATTAATTAATCTTTTTTTATTTTTGGCTGCGTTGGGTCTTCGCTGCTGCGCGTGGGCTTTCTCTAGTTGCGGCGAGCAGGGGCTACTCTTGTTGTGGAGCACAGGCTCTAGGCACATGGGCTTCAGTAGTTGTGGCACGTGGGCTCAGTAGTTGTGGCTTGCGGGCTATAGAGCACAGACTCAGTAGTTGTGGTGCACGGGCTTAGTTGCTCCGCGGCATGTGGGATCTTCCCGGACCAGGGCTTTAACCCATGTCCCCTGCATTGGCAGGCAGATTCTTAACCACTGCACCACCAGGGAAGTCCCTCCAGTTTGGGATTCTGAAGGTCCACTAAGTCGAAGGGCGTGGATGCGCTCTGCCAACTGAAAAGTGCTGTTGGACTGCCAGACGTGGTTACCTTCTACAGGAGAGAGAACTTGAACCTACTATCTGCCTTTGTGTTCTGTAATCTGTTAATCTCACATTCTGCTGTGACCACCTGATGTTTAGGGGGAAGATGGGCTGAGGTTAGATTTGGGGTGACTGGGGTCTGGAGTAATCAGGGGAGGCTTCCTGGAAGAGGAGGACTGCACATGAGGGTGGAGAGGTGGGCAGGACAGAACAACCTGTGGTCCAGAGAAGGTATTGGGGAGACGCAGCTTAGAGAGGATGGGACCAGGTCGAGGTCCAGCCCCAGGCCTCACTTTGGGATTCAGGTTGGGCTTCGGGAACAACTCATGTGCCTAGAAAATGCTCAGACGTGGCCATAGGCTCTGATGCTCCCTCAGTGGTTCATTATCACATTAGCTGGTTTCTGCCCCCTCTGTTAAGAAGTTGCACGTTTCCTCATAATTCAATGCCATTGTTTTATCAATTCAGTGTTTCCGACCCTATAATCAGGGAAAGAGTTGTGGCTTTTCTCCTCCATATTTTCTCAGTTCTATTGACTTGCCCTTCTTCATTATTCAGCTGGTAATTCTTTTCACGAGGGTCCATTGATTTCCATATGGAAATATTTCTTGATGCCCTTTCTAATGAGAATCCTGTTTTACGTGTCTTCAAATTAGGGTTAGAGTGTTTTCATTTTGGACCTATTTTGTTGTAAATACAACATCAATAACTCTCTGGGGACGTCTGTGCACCCCCTTGTGGGGTCCTCACTGAAGACACATGAGCTGACATGTGAGAAGCCTGGGCTCCAGGCAGCGGCAGCTGCTCCACAAGCCCCAGCTCCTCCCGGTCCTCAAGTGGACCCCTCGCTGGGTGTAGGGAGCATGCACACTGACCAGGGTGAGTCAGTAGTGCCCTAAAGAGCATCTCCTTACTTCTCTCATGTGATGTCACTGTCAGCAAGCATTCATTGAGCACCACTGTATGCCAGGCCCTGTGCTAAGCCCTGGGCCCAGAGAATGTTCTGAATGTGAATTGGTCATGACCCTCCTCTCCTGGCCCCTTCAGTGGCTTCTCCTTGACCCCAGGATCAAGTGCAGACTCCTCCCTGCGGCCAGCAGGCCTATGTGGTCCAGCCCTGTCCACCCCTGCCCAATCTCCCTCCCCTCTCCCTGCTCTGCTGTTTCTCCCCAAGGCCTTTCCTACCTCAGGACCTTTGCACATGCAGTTCCTTCCACCTGGAATGCTTTTTCCTGTCCTCCCTTCACTTGGCTGGTCCCTCTCACCCTTGGGTCTCAGCTTAACTATGATTGGCCCACCCCAGCTGCAGACTTGCTTCCCCTCCCCCGTGCCCTCTCCCCACCCTTGATTGTTCCCCTGGCCCCACTCAGCACTCTGTAATTCTTTTCTTGGGTGTTCACTGGTACCTACTGTCACCTGCACTAGTCTGTGAGCTCCAGGAGGGCAGGGGCTGCATTGGTCCTGCTCCCTGGATATTCACAGCGCCCAGCACATGCCTGGCACAGACTCAGTGTCCAGGGGCTTCTTTCTTGAAGGGACGAGTTAACAGAGAGGAGCAAGGAGCCCAGATGCTTTCGGGTGATCTGCGCATCATTATGGCATGTGTGTGTCTGGCCCAGGTCTGGGTAAGTCAGAGCCTGGGGAGCCGGCCTCCCAGATACTGGCAGGACCCTCCAGATCTGTGACTAGGGTGGCGTGGAGTGACCTGTCCCACAGAGACCAGCATCCATGGGGGCCTGGAGGCTGGGGGCAGACTTCTCAGGTGACCTGGTTTCAGCAGTGGCATCACTCTGAGGGGCCCGGGCTATGCTGTGGTAACCAGTGGCCGTAGCATCCCCAACTTGAGAGGAGACCCCCTCTCTGTGCTGACATGCCCAGGGCAGGTGGCCGGCTCTGCTCCCCGCAGCTGCTCTGGGCTGACGCGGCTTTACCTCCACGTGGGCTTTCTGAGATCACTGTGCAAACTGGGCCCTGGCACTTAAAGCTCCCTCCTGGAAGTGACAGATGCCGTAGCCTCTCACATCTCATTGGCCAGAGCAAGTCACAATTAGAGCAAGTCTAATTGTCCACCTAATGGTGTCTGGCTTTGCATTGTCAATGCAGAGTAGGTAACTACTTTAGTTACTTGACCTCTCTGGACTGCAGTTAAGAGCTTTGGCGCCTAAACTTAGGTGTCAACCCCTGTTCAGCCATTTACTAGTTGTAAGAATGGCTGCTGGTGTTTGCCCTACTTCAGATCAGGTCCTGAGCTGATCCTAGGGACACAAGGGTGGGCAGGACCAGGTCCCTTTCCTCATGAAGCTCACTCTGGTGGGGTGGGGACAACAGAGGAGGAAGGGGCCTCTGACCAAGTGGGACCAGTCAGGAAAATCTTCCCAGAACCCAGGGCCACAGTGTACTGTTGTGCAGGCTGTGCACTGTACAACTCACACATATACCACAAATGTGGTGAATGGCGCCCCCTAGAGTTGTTCAGGCAAGTAGCAGCCCTGCCAGAGGGCATGTCTGAGCTGAGTTTTGAAGGATGAAGAACCAGTGCAGAACCTTAGCAACAACACACATTCACTGAGTGCTTCCTCCATGCCAGGCGCTGCCTGCACCATCTCCTTCCATTCTGAGGCAGACTGTTATTCCCATGTCACAAACGTGGACACTGGAGTCAGAGAGGTTGAGCAATTTGCCGAGGCTACACAGTAAGGAGCTGCAGAAATTTGAACCTGGGCTGGGCCGAAGAGGGACTGCTGCAGAGAAGGTGAAATCTGGCCTGTGGCCTGGACTATGGACTGTGTTGCGTGTGTGTGTGTGTGTGTGTGTGTGTGTGTGTGTGTGTGTGTATGTGTGTGTGAGAGAGAGAGAGAGAGAGCAGTACCTCCGTAATACTGCACAGCAGGAGACAGCTCAGACACACTTTTTAGGCCCTGGTCCTAGAAGTTTCCTGAGGGCCTCTTGGGCTGGCAGAGCCGCGGGCCCAGCTGGGGCTGGAGACTTTGATGTTGGTCAGGGAGAGCCTGGTCTGGTAGCCTGTGAGTGGACACACACACACACACACACACCCCACACATACACGCACACATGCACACACTGAGCGGGGGTGGTCTTTTCCCAGCTTCTCAGCCTGGTGCAACCTCCCATGGTTTTCCAAATTCTAGGATGGAATCAGTGGCCAGGAAGCTGGAGGCTCCAGGAAGCCCCTTCTGTCCAAGACCCTCTCTCTCTGAGGGAGAGAAGGTGCTGGAAGGGAGGAGGTGTCTGACTCATGAGGCGCCTTGGCCCAGGTTCATCAGCAGACCTGTGGAGGGGGGCACAGTTGCCAGGAGGGGTCACTGGGGTTTCCCTGTGTCCTGGGCTGGGTCCAGTGTGATCTCTTCTTGCTCTTTTCTCCATCCTTCCGCCCCTCTGACGGCCTCTGAAGGCTTCAGGCTTCTCACACGGCAAGTGGAACCTCCTGACTCCTGCCTGGGACATTCCTTGGTGCCAGTGAGCAGGGCATCTGGGTTGGTGCTGGACTGCACAGCCACAGGGACCTGCTGAGGGGCCTCGGTGACAGGCAGCAGTTTTCGTCTCAAGTCTGGCTTTTTTTTTCTCTTAGTGGTTCTCCAATTTCAGGATCATTTTCTGTCTGTGTTTTTATTCTCTTGTCTTTCTTGTGCTTTCTCTTTGGGTAACCTGAGGCTTGCAGGCTGCTAAATATGACATGTACATTTCAATGAAATGCAACAGAATATAACTGAACATGTTTCTTTCATGTCTGAGTGCTGGATTAATCTCCCGGACACATCTCTGTTTCCTCTTCACTCTCTTTGCTTCTTCTCTGAGATATTTCCTCCCCTCCGCAGAATCTCTGGGATTTGAATGGCTCTGTGGCCCCTGCTCAATGCAGACACACACAAGATCTTGATTTTACAGCCTGTGTTCCCGTGATCCATAGATCACCCCAGGGCTGAGGACAGGGAACTCCCAGAGTCTGTGTGGGCTCGGGAGGGGTTTCCACTGTTGCTGGGGACAGTTGAGGAGCTGTGGGTGGGACTGGGAGGGTTTCCTGTGGATGCAGAGACTCTCTTTGACACACTCTTGCAGACACAGTCTTGGTGGGTCCTTCTTTGTTGCTCTAGAACCGAGGCTGGATGTCTGTGATCATGACTTTCAGCCAAAGCAGCCATCGTGGGTCCTCAGTGAGTGAAGGGGTCAGCAGGGAAGCCCCGGACACGACCATGAGCTGTGTACTCAGCTTAGGAGGATAGCGAGAGGCATCAGATGGAGCTGAGCAGGGAGGTTCTACTGCCTCAGCTTACTCGCTGTGTGACCTTGGTGAGTGACCCAACCCCCCGAGCCTCAGTTTCCCCGTCTGTACTATGGGCACATATCAGTACACTCTACAAAGGGGTTTAGGGAGGATTAAATGAAACGATGCTTGTAAAATGTCAGCACGGTGCCTGGGACACAGCAGGTCCTGAATAAATGGAGGTTAGTAATGTTCATCCATTCATTCATTCACTCATTCATTCATTTGTCCAGCCCAGTTTGAGAGCCGCTGCGTGCTGGGCTGTGTGCCAGGCATGAGGGAGAGAAGAATAAAACCTCCTGTCACCTCCAATAGCTCACAATCTAGTGGTGAGACTGAAACAAGCTCTGTAGGAGGGACATCTGCTGGGTTTTCTGGGAATGGAGGAGGGACAAGCAGCAAAGGGAATCAGAGAAGGCCTCCTGGAAGAGGTGACACTTGAGCTGAAGAATGTGGTAGATTAGGGACCAGGGGGTGGTCTGGGGGCCTGACGCCCAGGGCCTGTGGGGATGAATGAAGGGAGGTTTGGCAGGGAAGGTGGGTTGAGCAGGCAGCGCTGGGAGCCATGGACGGTTCAGAAGCAGGGGAGGGATGTGGTCTGAGTGGCGGGTCCTCCCACAGATGGGAGCCTTGAGCGGAGACCATGTTCCTCTGGGGAAACCTTGTCCCTCCTGGCCCTCCTGCCTCTCGGGCCTCCATCTGGGGCTTCCCAGAGTGATTCTCATCCTCTGTCCCCCAACTCGGCCTCAGGGGCTCCTGGCTGGAGATGACATCTCCTGAGTCCCCGGCTGTGGCTCGGGAGCCCCTGGTCCTCCCTCCTATAGTCCTGTGTCTCTGTTCTGTTTTCCAGGCACCTTCTCTGAACAGAGCGAACTCCACCGATTCTTCTCCCTCCATGCCTTCCTCCCACCAGTACTTACTGAGCACCTATGATGCGCCAGGCCCTGTTCTAGGAGCTACGGCAGTGAAAGAAACAATGACACTCCCTGGCCCTGAGATCACAGCCCAGTGGGGGCACAGACGGTTCCCAAATAACCTGGAACCTGCCTGTGACCAGTGTGCCCAGGATGAGGTTCCCAGGGCTCGGGAGCCTGTGCCAGAGTTTGACCTTGACTGGAATGTCAAGGAGGGCTTCCCTGAGGAGGGGACACTTGCACTGAGATCTGAGGGGTGAGGAGGGGAGACCCTGGGGAGATGGGGAGGAGGCGTGCTCCAGGCCATGGGAACAGTGTGTGCAAAGGCCCTGTGGTGGTGTTAGGGTGGTGAATTTAGGGCCTGAGTGGTGGTGCTTCAGGCTGGGTGGAGGTGTGATGGGAAAGGAGGAAGGAGGTAAGGCTGGAGATGGGGAGTTGGACTGGGCCCTGCTGGACCAGGTCGGCCACGGGGAGCAGTTCTGTCCTCCTCCTGAGAGCATGGGGGAACTGTCAGAACTCAGGAGGCCTGAGTGGATTACTGTGGTGAATCGCTCATTGCAGTCTCTGGTCAGGAGAGGATGGTGGGCAGGAGGCGGGAAAGAGGCTGAGAAAACGTCCAGATGGGAGATGATGGGGTGGGAAGAGGCCATGGAGTTGGAGAGAGAGAATGATGGCAGCAGTCTAGGGAGATGAAACTGGAGGTGGGTTTGATGTGGGCTGCAGGGAAGGAGTGGGAGGGGTCAAGATGCCCCAGGGTTCCTGGTGGAGGCTCCAGAGCAGTCAGGACCTGGAAGCCAGGTTTGGGGGAAGGTCATGGTCACTGGGGTCACCCCTCTTTGGTCTTTCCCTTCCTCACCTTCTAGGTGTAAGAAGTTTCCTCTTCCCTTTTTGTCCAGTGTCTTTTCCACCCCTCCCTTTACAATTATGTGTTGCCCACTGATTGCACCTTTTAATGGCCCAGAGAGGGAGCTTGATTTCCCAAGAGCACACAGCAAGATGGATGGGGATCCCAGAGCAGGGCTCTTCCCACCACACTGTGTTGCCTGAACATGACTGCTGAGTGGCCAAGACCACTGCACCACCCCTGGAATCTGTACTGTAAACCATTGGGCCACATCAGGGGCCAAATGTGTTTACAGTACAGATTCTTTTATTTCCTCTCTTTTAGAGAGAAAGGAAGAAAACTGCTCTTGCAACGCTGGGGGCACCTCTCAGGATGTGGCCCTGGGCCGGCTGCGCCCTGCAGGGCTGGTGCCTGGAGGCTGCAGCAGCTCAGGGCTCCTTGCCACATCCCCTCTGGTGCCCTGGGATTCTTGCCGCCCGGTCCAGGGGGTGGTGAGCTCCCCATCACTGGAGGGGTCCCTAGAGCCTGGGCAGCACTTGGCAGGGAACTGAGGCATCAAACGCTGGATCAGGGCATGACTGAGACTTCATCTCTGCACGTCTCCCCCACCCCGCCCTTCATGCGACCCCAACACCAAGGTGGAGACGAAGAAGGCGGGGAGGAGGAGCTGACAGTTCCCATGGCGGAGGGTAGGGTTGGGTTTGGACCTTCAGGGTCCAGATCGATTCACCTCCTCCTTCTCCAGCTCCTCCCCCAGTCCCCTCCCAAGGGTCAGGCTGTGTTTTCCTCATTTCACTGATGAGGAAACCGAGGCTCAGAGAGGTCAAATGAGGCAGAAGGAGTGGAGTTGAGATTTGCCTGGTTCTTTCCCCAAAGTGCAACTGTCTCCAAGAGAATAAAGGCTGCTCTGAAGTGAGTGCTCACCTTGTGCCTCCCTCGCCATGTCTCAGTTAACCCTGACAAGGGCCTATGTGGTAGATACTGTTACCTTCACTTTCCAGGTGAGGAACATGAAGCTCAGGGAGGTTAAGTTACTTGCCTGAGGACACACAGCTGGTGAGCCGTGGAGCTGAGATGCAATCCTAGATCTGTCATCCTCAGAGTCGGTGCCTGTAACCACTGCACTGCACTGCCCCTCCCCCCAAGAAGTGCTTCTTGAGGTCCAACCCAGTTCCTCCACCCTGACCAGCTATGGCTATGGTAGAGTAAGAAACAGATTATAAACCTCCAGAGGGCAAGGGAGTTTTATTCATCTTGGTACGTCCATGGTAACTGATGAGTGAATAAATGAATGAGTCACTCTGTATGTTGGTAAGGAGGTGGGCAGGCTGATAGGAGGGTGTGGCTGCCAGGTAACTGGTGAGGGGAGAGCACTCAGATCTCTCCGAGGGGAAGGAGACGTTCAAGGGCATAATCTTAGAGGAGGCATTAAAATTGATCTTGGTGCAGCTAATACAAATCTATGTGTCAGGCCTGTAAATCGCCCATTTAATGGGCCTGGAGATGCCGTGATGAGGAGGCGGGGGCAGGGCTCAGGCCCCACTTGGGACCACCAGCAGCCAGGGTGATGCTGAATGTGCTTATATCATGGGTGGGGAAGGGTGTTGATCTGAGCAGCCAGGATGGGGTCAGGGGGTCAATGTCCAGCTCCAAATCCACCCCCTGGCAGAGAGACGGTGAGGGCTGGGGCATGGGCTGCAGGCCCTGGGGAAGCTCCGACGTGGAAAGACAGGTCGAGGCCCAGAGTCCGTTACTATTCAGGGCTCTCCTTTGCCAGCTGTCCCTGGGCAACTCTGAGGTCGGGAGGGCAGAGCAGGGAGGCCCCTCCCTGTCTGCTGACTCCCCCCGCCCACAGGACCTTCTCCAGACACCACAAAATCAGACGTCAGTGGAAAGAAAATGACTTCTCAGTTTTGCCAAAAATCCAACTCTGAGCGAAACACAATGATGTCAAGTGGTTAACAAAGTTCCCATGGCGGGCTGTGTTTTGCTTCCTTCTTTGATCTTGTCTGCTCACAAAACGAATTCTGCCAACCCCCTTGAAGCCAACTGTCAAATTAAAGCATTTTAGGGGAGACAGATCTCTTATTCTGATGGCAAAATTCATTTGATTTGATTCTTTAATCCAGTTTCCCTGCAAAACCTGGAGCTGAAATTTTAGAGCCTGTTCACCCTAAATGGTTTTCCTCACTTCTCCCTCCACCTCCTCTCCCAGCGCTCTGTCCTCCGTCTCTTACAAAATAATGCAGCAAAGAATTGCACCTGGTGTAATGATAGCCATTTGGTTTCTTGAAACAATTTTTTAGGGGGAAAATGGCAGAGCACAAAGCCTGTCTCTCCGGCTTGGGGAAGCAGGCGCTGGCTGCCAAAGGCTCCCGCAGCCCAAGGGAGTGACTGCACGCAGGGTAGGGATTTTAGACCTGACGTCTGTGCCAGCAGGATGGAGAGGCAGGGGGACGCCTGGGAAGACAGCGATGCCTCATTCCTGCTGGAGCAAAGGGGCTGCTGCTTTTCCTCTAATCCCTGCTCTGCGCCCTGCCCCTCTTCCATCCCACATCTCTGTCCACCTTCCAGATCTTAATCCTGCATTTGGGCTCAGCACTTTACAGTTTGCAAAGCATTTGCACATCCATTATGCTCACCCATTCACTCATTCCTTTATTCATCCATTCATTTGCTCATCATTTACCCCGTTACACTACTTGTGGAGTTGGGTTGACTGTGTGTCATACCCTGTTTGCCCTTAGGGCAGGGAAGGTACAGAGATCAGCAAGACACAACTTCTGCCCTCTCATAGGTCAAGAATTGGTGAGGGAGATGAAGTTGTAAACAAATAGCTGGGTGCTTGACACATAGTGGGGTGCTGCCATCAGTTCAGATTTTCTGAGCAGCAACTAATAAAAAATTCAACAACAGTAGCTCATGCCATTGAGACGTGAAATGATCTCACATAAACAGATGTCTGGAGGGGCTCCCGGGCTGGTCAGAAGCTCAGAGGTATCAGCAAACCCAGATACTTTCTTTCTCTCTTCTTTACCATCCTTGGCCATCTTGGTCCAGGGTCTGATATGAGAGTCAGAGGTGTAGACAAATAGCCCTGACTCTGTGTGTTGAGGGTTATGAGAGACATGGACGGGGCACATGGTAAGTGGTTCCATCAGTTGGGATGTGTTGGGTATCAAGTAACAGAAAATCCAACAACAGTGGCTCAAGTTATTGAGACATGTAATGATCCGGCATAAAAAAATGTCTGGAGGGAGGTAGTTCTGGGGTTGGTCAGACACTCAGTGATGCCAAAAAACCAAAGTCTTTCCCTCTTTTCGGGTTACCATCCTTGACCATACTGACCTTTTTCCTTACTTGTTGCCTCATGGTTGCATGATGGCTACTGCAGCTCCAAACATCATGTCTCACACTAAAACATTCAAGTTGAGAAGAAGGGAGGGAGTGGAGTGAGGCAGAAAAAATAATTCCCAGAAGTCCCTCTACCAGATTTTCCCTTATATCTCAATGGCCAGATCTGGGTCGCACTCTCACCCCTAAAACAATGTCTGGAGAAAGGAGGTGGGGTGCCAGGCTTGGCTTCACCCCCAGGCTGGGGAGGCCCACCAGGCCTGAGCCCCTTGCTGCAGAACAATCCCAGGGCTCTGTGAGTGAAGGAAGGAGGGGTGGGCTGCTGGGCGGGCAGCCACGAGTGTCTGCCACCTTCTCATCAGTGCTTGTGACTGAGTGTCCTGGTCAGTGTGGGGTCTGGGGTGGTGGCCCAGCCTGGGCCCTGGGGGCAGAAAGCCCTGCTCTGAGCCTCTGCCCCATGCGGGCTGTGTGATTCCGGAGGTACTTGACCCACCTGGGGCATAACCTCCCCCCTGTAGAGAGGGGGCCTGAACAACACCTGCTGCTTAGGGCGCTTGTGAAGGGGACATGGGGTCATGCGAGCAGGTGCCTGGCCCAAGGGGGTGTCAGCAGCTGGGAACCATAGCAGCCATTAGCCCCATTTGTGAAATGGGCCCGGGTGCCTTCTCTGTCACAGTCCTGGGGTGACAACAGCAGGGGCATCAGTTCACACACGTGAGCACTTCCTGCGTCTGCTGGGCACCCTTCACTTGCACTCGCTCCCTTAATCCTCACAGCCACCCTTCGAGGAGGGAGCTGCTTTCATCCCCATTTTACAGCCAAGGAAACTGAGGCTCAGGGGTGAACCCAGGTGAGTGAGGGCAGCCGGGGTCCAGCTCTGACCCCCTGCAGGGACCTTGGTGGAGCCACAGGCAGGCGCTCAGGTAACCCCTCTCCCCGCCGATTGTCACCTGGTCAAGGCTGGTGGCTGGGGCTGACCTCTCTCCTGACCCTGCTCTCTGTCCTCCCGGAGCTCCAGGACCCCAGGACCTGCCTGTGGTGTGGGGAGATTTGTCCACCTTCCCTGCTGCCCCTCCTCCCCAGGATGATGAATGGACACGTTCCATGTCCTGCGTGATGGGGACACATGAGCATCAGGCTGGGGTCCCTGTGTCTTGGTCGTGAATTGGCAACTTGCATCCTCAGGGAAAAAATGTACACTTATGAGAACATAAGCATATGCTAATGATGGATAATTACAACCCATATATATAGATTTATCAAAATATGCAAAACTATTCTGACAATTATACACCTATGGCACATCGCGTTTAATAACTGCACTTGAAGATCCTGGCCAGCACTGTGATGCAAACTTGGACACCAAGTGTGAAATGAAACTGCAGCCCAGCCCCATGGGATGCCTTGGTTGTCTCCCCTGCCGGCCCGCCACTCAGACCTGCACCGATCCCCACCGTTTCCAGCCTTCCTGGTCCTCTCAGCTCCCAGAGAGACAGACCTTGTGGGGGATGGGTGTGGAAGAGACCCTGAAGACCACCGAGAGTGAACTTCCCCTTTTCTAGATGGGGAAACTGAGGCTTCACCCATCACTCTCTCACCCAACAGTTTGCTGAGTGCCCACGACATGCCAGGCTCTGTTCTGGGCACCGGGATTGAGCTGGTGTCCCTGTCGGGGGAGACACGACAGTGCCGGGTGGTAATGGGCCACGTGCAGAGAACTGAAGTGGGAGGTGGGGGTCCCAGAAGAACTCGCTGAGTGGGTGACCTTGAGCAGAGAACTGAAGGAAGTGAGGGCGGAGCTGTTCTGGCCCCTGAGGGATAAAATGTGCACGGGCTTGGCTGGCGGGGGACCGACCTCACCCAGGGAGGATGGCCCTCCACCCACTTGTGGGTTCTGCAAACATTTATGTCTCTCGGTCACCGGTGGGGGCCCCATGCTGAGGGCGAAGGGAGCAGAGAGAAGCAAGGACGGGTCCCTGTCCTCAGGGATGGAGGGGGATTTAGATAAATGACGACAGTCCATAGTGTTCAGGGCACCGAGCTGGGGGATGTCTCAGGAGATGAGAGAAGCAGAGCGTGGACCCGGACAGGCCTGAGCTCAGTCCTCACACCAACACTTCCTTCTTCAGCTCCCAGAGCCTCTGATTCCCTGTCTGTACAATGGGTGGGTGAGGGTGTCTGGGCATCAGGCTTGTTTTAAAGCCAGTGACTCTAATGGTCCTGGAATGAGACCCCTGGTCTGGGTGGTCTTCCAGGCATCTTTCCAGCCCTGAGTAAATAGATGATAGCTATTTAGATGGCTAGGGGGATAGAAAGGCCTGAATTTGGATCTCTTCTGAAGCTCTTTCCTTTAAGCCCCTGCCCCTCTCCAGCTGCCCTGGGTCACCAGGGACTTTCCCCCTCCCTGTTCTCAGGACAGCATCTGAATATAGACCCTTGGGGGCCTCTCCTGAAGGGTTTTATATTATGATTCTGAACACCAATAGTGGAGAGTCAGTCTCTGTTAATGGTCCCTGTGGTAGAGGGAGGCAGTGTGGCCTACTTGTTAGACCACAAGCTCTGGCCAACCCTGGTTTCTAGCTGCTTGCTTGCTGTGGGACCTCAGGAGAATTACTTAACCTCTCTGAGCTCAGCCCCCTCATGTGTGAGTTGAAGATAATAAAAGCATCTGCCTTATGGGTGGGGCCAGACTTAGATGTGGTAACACATGTGACACACTCAGTGACAGATTCTGTTAGTATTACTCCTGTGTTGTGTCATGGCTGGTGATCTCTTTGGCCCCAAGCCCCCCGAGGTGGGCAGCTCCCCCTGCACCTGGAGGGCGCTGGCTCCACCTGGGCCTCTCACCATTGACGCAGTGAGAAGAGATTGGCCTTGGATCCTATAGACCTGGGCTCAGATTCAGTCTCTAGTGCTCACTCGTTGTGTGACTTGGACAAGTGGCTTAACCTCTATGAGCCTCATCGCTTTTCCCCTCTGTAAAATGGGCACAGTAATACTGACCACATATGGTTATTGTGAGGATTTGATGAGGCTACCTCAGCAGGAGGCAGATTCCTGGGCTGACATGGCACTTCCAGGCAGCACTTGGAGGTGGGACTCTGGGCAAACCCAGGGCCTCTCTGTGCCTCAGATTCTTATCTGTAACACAGTGATTGTGACAGTCTCTGGTGGGAAGGAGGTTGTGGGGACTCCACCCCCTAATGTGTGTTAAATGCCTGGTACACGATGAGCCCCGAATGCATGTTCACTGGCATGGTTATCATTATTATGACGATGATCATTAATCAGCTTGCAGGTAGATGCCGCCATCTTGACATTGGACATCAAGCCCAGCCCCGGCACAGGGTCTGGGCACAGTAGAGGTCGACACTCAGTACAGCAGGAAGAGCAGGGACTGGGGAGCAGACTGCTGGGGTTCAAGGCCCAGCTCCAGCACTTCTGAGCTGTGTGACCTTGGATGAGTTCCTAAACCTCTCTGTGCTTCAGTATCTTCATCTTTAAAATGCGGGGATAGCAACAGTGCCTCCCTGATAGGATTGTTGAAACGATTAAGTGAACTAATGCACATGAAGAGCTAAGCGCCAGGCCTGGCATAGAGTCAGCTCTTGCTATTCCAGGCCCCGAGGGAGTGTTGGCATTGAGGGGCCTCTAAAGATCTCCCTTTCTGTGTGGAAAAGGGAACCCTCTTACACTGTTGGTGGGAATGTAAATTGATACAGCCACTATGGAAACAGTATGGAGGATCCTTAAAAAACTAAAATTAGAACTGCCATATGACCCAGCAATCCCACTCCTGGGCATATACCTAGAGAAGACCATAATTCAAAAAGATACATGCACCCCAACGTTCATTGCAGCACTATTTACAATAGCCAGGACATGGAAGCAACCTAAATGTCCATCAACAGAGGAATGGATAAAGAAGATGTGGTACACATATACAATGGAATATGACTCAGCCATAAAAAAGAACGAAACTGGGTCATTTGTAGAGACGTGGATGGACCTAGAGATTGTCATACAGAGTGAAATAAGTCAGATAGAGAAAAACAAATATTGTATAATATCGCTTATACATGGAATCTAGAAAAATGATACGGATGAACTTATTTGCAAAGCAGAAATAGAGACACAGACATAGAGAACAAACATATGGATACCAAGGTGGGAAGGGGAGGGGTGGGATGATTGGGAGATTGGGATTGACATATATTCACTACTATGTATAAAACAAGTAACTAATGAGAACCTACTGTATAGCATAGGGAACTCTACTCAGTGCTCTGTGGCGACCTAAATGGGAAGGAAATCCAAAAAAGAGGGGATGTATGTATACATATAGCTGATTCACTTTGCTGTACAGAAGAAACTAACACAACATTGTAAAGCAACTATACTCTAATAAAAATTAATTAAAAAAAAAAAAGATCTCCCTTTCTGCCAGTGCTGCACACAGAGATGAGAAACCAAGGCCAAGAGACACTAAATTAAACATTTGAGAACAAGACAGTAGATGACCGTGCTAAGTTATGCAGGGCAGACAATTAGAGAACAAAACCATCTGTAATAAAGGGCTAGTTGGGCCGGACAGCCGCTCGGTGCGCCCGGAGCCTAAGACGCAGCCTGAGATGGGGATGGCCTCGCCAGGGCCCGGCACTCTTGTTAATAACACTGACCTTTCCCCTTAAAGTAAGTGATACCTACTTCCGGTGAAGCGTTTGGAGTGTAAAATGGTAAATATGAGAGTACATAAATCACCTGATGCCGCATCTCCCAAAGATAGTGGCTGGTAAATTATTGATACCTTTCTTTATTCTTCTGTTTGTCCGTGCACATTTTCATCTTTATGTGACTGTCAGGATAAGCTCAGATATGATGCAATAGTGAACAACCCTCCAAAACAACCGAGGTTATCCTTGCTCCTGTCATGTGTCCGCTGCAGTCAGCGGGGAGGGCTTTGCTCATCACCAGGGACCCTCACTGATGGAGGCGCCACTGTTTCAGGATGTCAGCATCTCCACGTGTGTCTCTCAACTGTGACAAGGAAGATTGGAATGTTGAGCTCTGACCCTTAGGTGCTCCCTCCTGGAAGGGACACTCCCCACCTCCACTCATGTTTCCTTGGCCAAAGCAAGTCTCATGGGCATGAAGACTGACATGAGGGTGATGGGGGCGTGCCACTCCCCCACTGTGAGGGCGGGCGGCTCAGGAGAACTGGGTCTTGGAGAACCCCAGCTGTGCCCTCCACTCTGCACACACCGATTTGGCTCTTTCTTGCCTGACGCTCCCCTCTGACCAGTTTTCCATCTCGTGTGTTCTTGGAAATAATTCATTTGATTAATATTTCATAATTTATTTAACATCCTATTTATGTAGTTTAGATAGCTTCATTTTTTACTATTATGAATAACACTGCGATTAATATTTTCATTCTTTCATCTTCCTTTAAGCTTCTGTTTTGTTAGAATAGCTTTCTATAAGGAAGGAGATGTTAGATAAAGTAGTATGAAGTTTTAAGAACTGATAATGCCTAATATATAGGGAATGAATAATTTCCATTTGCTTGACTGTCACTTAACCCCAGAACTGAGATCCTCTCCCACTGTCCAGGCTCTCCCCCTGGTCCATCACCATCACGCCTGCACCGGTGCAGTGAGCTTCTGCCTAGTCCCTGCCTCTGCCCTGGCCCTGCTCCCGTCACTCTCCCCGCAGGAGCCGGGTGACCCTGTAAGACTCGGGGCAGAGCCGTCCCTGCTCTGCTCCACAGCCCAGGGCTCCTGCCTCACGGGGGCACCGTCCACGCTGATAGTGGCCCTGGGCCCTGAGGTCTCATCCCCATCACCTCTAAGCACAAAGCAGCCAGAGACAGCTTTAGAAATATGACTTTAATATACTTCATTGACTTACTGTGGCACTTCAGCTCAAGTCTTGAATTCCTGATGCAGCCACCAAGGCCCAGGGAAGTCTGACTCTGTCCGCCTCTGAGCCCCCCATTCAAGATGGCCCAGGCACACTGGTCTTTCTTCTGCCACCCAAACGTCTGAGCCTTGGCACGTGTTGTTCCCTCTGCCTGGAGCATCCTCACCAGGGAGGCCAGAGGGAATGACGGGACAGGGGGCGTGGGCCGGTGTGGGACCAACCCCGCAGGTGCCACAGGATGCGGACAGGGTCTGCCTGCTCTGCTCGCAGCTGCCTGAACCATGAGGACGGAACCAGAGCCACAGCCCCCCGCAGACGAGATCCGGCACCTGGACAGGTTAGCGGGTGGCGGTGGGTAGTCAGATCACCTGCTTTCCTTACTGGGCACGGCCACTGGAGCCACCAGGAACGTCTCTCACAGAAGCTCCGCTGGCCAAGGGAGGGGCGTCTCTGCCCTGGAGTCAGGAACGTCACTGCCTGTGCGTGCACTGGCCGTGACGCGGGCTGGGCAACTCGCCTCTCGGGCAGAACGGGGTTGTGATGCTCTGTTCTACTCACTCTTCGGCAACCAGGTCTGTGAGGGGCCTCGGACAATGCAGAGGTTGCCCGGGTTACCTGTTACCAGCAGGACCCTCATCCAGGGCGGGAGAAGGCAGAGGGCAGGGGCGGGGCGGGGCGGGGCGGGGCGGGGCGGGGCGAGCCTCCCGGTCCTGCTCAGGCCTCTCCTCGCTCACGTGCCTCACTGCTCACTCCTGGCATCTCAGGGACACGTGGAGGGAGCCGGCTGCTTCCCAGCGGTGGAGGAAAGAGTTCTTACGAGATTCCCAGATGTTCATCAAATTGGAATGGAAGTTGTGATAGTTATCCATGTGAAAATGCTACTCTGAAAATAAAAATAAAAGCAAGAAAGGCCATCTACCCTCTTTCCTGAGAGAAACATTGTGGGAACTGCCAGTGTCCAGGGGCAGGAGGGAGGAGCAGGGAAGTGGGCGGCCCAGGGTCAGATATCTGACCTCAGTCTCTCCCACTTGCATGGCCCACGCCTGCATCTCTGCTCCCAGCCTGTATGGAAGATTCTTCTGAACACATCTGTTTTTACGCAAAACCACCCTTGAGTTTTCCACTGGTGTCAGCCCCATGTTCCTGGGAGGGAGTGGTGAGGGCTGAGGGCCATGGGGCTGGATGGAAAAAAGGAAGGAAAAAAAACTCCCATCACAGGAGATGGCGAGGCTAGCCTATTAGTACATGAATGGAACTAACCCTTAGTTAAGAAATGATTTGCTGAAATAACAGGCTTCTCATCTTCTTCCTGTGATCACTGCATGCTCCCTGACCACCTGTCTTCTCTCTGCACTCCCTCCCCCTCAGGATGCTCTATTATTTTTTCCTTCTTTTTGCTTAACTATAAGACAACACTTTTTGCCACATCATTTTCATAAAAATCCTCCAGGGAGAAGCACAGCAGAGCCGACTGTGTAGCCCCTTTTGCAGGAACCAAAGAAACCATTTTGCAAATTGCACAAAATGATTAGAAATTAGAACGGCATTTATGTCAATTACAGCTGGGCATGGAGAGAAAGGTGGTCTGTGTGGAGGTGGGGCTGGGGTGCATTACGCTCTCCTCAGTAATGGGGGGGCAGCGTGGGAAGTGGAGAGAGCACTGGACTGGGGGTCCTGGGGGCCTGGAGTCAGACCCCAATGGGCTCCATCCAGAACCTCTGTATGTGTAGACGGGTGTGCAGATATGGTCAGCACACACATGGACACACACAGAGACACAGATACACACAGGCAGAGACAGACGCAGATACACGTGGACACAGGCACGTATTCCCCCCGGATACACCTACACCCATCCCCCACGCACACACACTCACCCATTCACGTGACACACAGATGTGTTCGTTTGGCCGAGGTCAGAGGCAGGGGAAGGTGAGCCCACAAGGCAGCGGGGTGGGGGGCTGTGAGTGTCATTCCCATCCCCCACGCTCCACCCAACTCCCCTTCGGAGGGAGAGGATGAAGAGGGTGGATTGGGCGGCAACCCTCACCCTCTCAGGAGTCAGGAATGGATTCTGCTCCCAGCTCTGATGAGCCCCCTACCCTGAGCCCCCTTCCTCGAGCCCCCGGCCCCACCACTGCCAGGCAGAGACACCTCCTGCTCTGGCTCCTTGCCCAGCCGAGGAAAGAGCTCTACTTGCGTGATGACAAGCAACACACACATGATACAGGTCAACCTGGTGACACTTACAGATCCAAGAGGCTGAGGATTCTCAGGGCACCGGCGGGTCAGCAGCCAAGGGAGGATGAGACACACCAGTCAGGTCCGTCTCTGCTGGCCCTTGACCTGAGGATGTGTGGTTTCAAGGGAGGAGGGTGGTGATTCTGGCAATGAGAGGAGAGGAGCAGGGAAACCAGCCATAGAGAGAAGGATGAACAAGTGCCCAGAGAGAAGCTGAGATGAGCCCCCAGGGTGGGGTGGGCAGTGAGCAGCTGTCTAGGGTCCCAGCGGGGGCTGCAGGCCCTGGTTTCAGGCTCTAGTGTGGCAGGGTCTTCCATGAGACGCTCCCCCCGACCCCAAGCCTGGTACTCTATCCACACACAATTTCCTCTTGCCTAAGCTACACCGGTTTTCTGTTTTTTGCAAAGAGCCCTAATTCGGACACCAAGAAAACCTATTTATTTTTAAAACTGCTTTAAAAAAAGCACCATTTCCAACAATGAATGTCTCCCGCTCACAGAGGCCTCGTCAAACATGAGGAACGAGGCGTTTGCAAACCTGTATGAAAATTAAATCCACAATCTGGGCACACAGTTGCTTGACAAGTGATAATTAACTGCTGACAACATAATTTCAGTTTGGATGCAAATGTGTTTTTCATTAAAAAGTAATCAAAGAAGATCTGTGAATGGCCAATAAGCACAAGAAAAGATGCTCAACATTGTTAGTTATCAAGGAAATGAAAATTAAAGCCACATTGAGAGGGCATTACACACCTACTAGAGTGGCTAAAATTAAAAAGACTGAAAATAACAAGTATTGGTGAGGATGTGGAAGAACGGAGCCCTTATACATTGCTGGTGGGAATATGAAATGTTACAATGACAATGGAGAACAGTCTGGTGGTTTCTTAAAAACTTGACTGCATCTACCCCACAATCCAGCTGTTCCACTCCATTTACCCAAAGCTCTGGGCTTGACTGTGGGAACTCAGCTCTTCTGCTGGAAAGCTTTTCAGAATAGATGTTGAGTGTCCACTGCCCTTTGCTGGGATGGGGCTCCGCCAAGAAACAGCACTGGGATTATGTGTCCCTAGATCTTCTCTGACCCACAGACCTGGTGGCAGTCCTGGCTCAGACAATCCATCTCTTGCTGAGGGACCAGCATCCTCCTCTGATCATGCCCAGGCCTGAATGTGCCCAAATCCAACGGGTGGGGGCTTGGTGCTGACTCCAGCTTCAAGAGAGGAGATGGGCATCTCATCTCTGCAGCCCCTACCACACTCTAGGTTCTGCAGGTGTCATACCCTATCTCCCCATTTCACAGAGGAGGAAACTGAGGCTCAGAGACTTGGAGTCACTTATTCAAGGCCACACAGGTGATGAGTGGCAAAACGGGGAGAGATATGAACTCTGACTTGCCTGACTCCCAAGTCTGTGGCCCTCACCCCACCTACCTCCCTTTCCTGTGATCCACTCTACTCCTCTGTGCCTCAGTTTTCTCATGTGTAAAATGGGAATGATAGTGGTACTTAGCCTCATGAGCTTGTCATGAGGATTAAATAAGTTAATACATAGAACAGTGCTTGGTATATGGAAATCTCTCAATCCACGTGAGTGATAGTACTTATTATTAATTAATTCAGATAATTAAAAATATCATGGTGCCATCTTCATTCCTTCCCCCAGTGGGACAAGTTGGCTCTTCCCCCTTAATCATCTCCGTATCCCCCTGTGAATTTCATCCTGATTTCCCTTACCCACTTAAGAGGGAAACCAGAAAGGGACTCTGTGACCTAGAGATCAGGGCAAACATTGTTTCCCGGCCTGTGAAGGGGCAGAATCCTCTGAGCTGAGAACCCAAGATTCCTATACCACTAAAATAGCCAAACTCTCCAGTCACTCAATTACTGTAGAATCTACGCTAACCATGTGAAAGGGCATTTTAAATGCCCACGTCCGATTGTGTAGAAGGAAACTTGACTTCATTTCAAAGGGGCCACATCTGTCTATTTCTCTTCTCTCTTAGGAGCAATTTGTCATGATCAAGGACAATTCGAAAAATGTAGCAAACTTAAGAAGAGGAGCCCGGTCTCCCTCTTGGACAGTCCTTCTCCAACTCTCCCTCACTCTGGAAGGAGGCAGAAATTCTAGAATCACGGATACAGACTGGAGACACAGCATTCAGTCCACACGACAGACAGCAGGTGTGGCATCCAGGTCATTGTCAGGGAGTCAGCTCCTCCAGGCACTCATGAGGGACGCCGCAGTTGTCCGTCCCCCATCCTCCATCCCCCATGCTGACCTCTCATCAATACCTGGGCCGGGTCAGGGTCAGTGTGGGGACCCGGAGACACGTTAACCCTCATGCACTTTGATCAGAGCAGAGCCCCGGCCCGGCATCAGAGCCCGTTGAGACTCTGTGTACAATCACACCGGTTTCCATACATACTAGATGTAGCGCACAGGGAGTGGGGGAGGGGCTGAGACGGGCAGACGCAGGCGGAGTCCAGGGAAGGAGTGACACCTGGGAGAGCGTCAGTGACGGGGCCACCGTGAGAAGCTCCGTGAGGACGTGGTGAGTGGCCGCCTGCTCATCAAACCTCGTGGTTCTGAAAGGGACTGAAGTGGCTTCTCAAACCCACACTGCACAGCAAGATCCATGCGTTCCTCCCCCAGCATTCGCTGAGCGCCTACTGTGTGCAGGCCCTGCACTGGGAGCTGAGCTTGCGCTGAGGACCAGATGGGTCCCGCCCTCAGTCAGGTGGGGGAGAAATAGAGACCCCATTACCCCTTGATGAGGATGTGCCTGAGCTGTGGGGAAACAGTTGAGGGATGACTAACTCTGACCCTGACCTGGGTCTAGAGTGAGAGCTCCCCGATAACCTGGGGAGTTTGGGCATTTGGAGACCATCTTCACTTCTCAGGGGAGCTGACAGAGGTGGCCCAGATGGGGGAGAGACTTGCCTCATGTCCTGGATCCAGGTTTTCCCAAACCTGAGCTCCGTCCTCAGCATCACCTGGCTTCGGGGGCTTATGGGACAATCATGGTGATGACGCAACCCCCTTCCTCATTCCCAGGCCACACAGCAAACTTTCCCACACTGACAGTAATTATACTAACCAGAGTTTAACTTGCAAGGAGACAATGAAAATGTGTTATTTAAATAGTGATTATTAAAATCATGCTGGGGGTTTGCTACATAATAGGTAATTATCTGGAACATAATTGGGAAAACAATGTAGTCAACGCTATTTAGCTCTTCCCACTGAAACCAGAGTTAATCCTGGGGAGCGAGCGGCGTACTCAGTGGCACCAGTGATATTTGCAATTATATTCTTATTACGTCTAAATTGAGTGGAGGTGCTTCCTCAAGGTTATTGATACTTCCCCTTCATGTCCAGCCAGAACACATCAAACCATTTCTCCATTTACACCTTTGTACAATTATGCATTTGCTTATTGTTTTTTATATGCACTCATTCACCTCTAGTACTAGTTTTATTTTTCATGCATTTATTGCTTCTTTCATTCATTTATTCATACACTCATCCTGTGTTCATTTATTCCTTGCTATTCATTCCTCCTTCCATTGATTGTACTTTCATTCACTCTTTCTCCCCTTGTTTATTTATGTACCCAGTTCCTCACTCAGTCAACCAGCGACTCCTTCATTCCTTCACACTTTACTTCATTGGGTCATTCATCCTACCACTCGAGGATGTGCTCTTTCATTCATCACTTCATTCTTTCATTTATTGGTTATTCCCTGGTTCACTCATTTATTCAATGGTTCATGTAGTTGTCCATCCCTTCATTCATTCATCATTCGACTGTGAACGGTTTGTTCATATGCAATGTGTGGGGTGCATCTGTCTGGTGTGATTGCAGCCATGCCACCTCTCTGGCATTTTCTAGGCATTTCAGTAGAATGGGCCTTGGGGCTTATCTTTTTTTAAAGCCAACTTTTTATTATAGGATAATGTAATGTAAAACATACATAGAGCAAAGTACACAAATCATAAGTGTATGGCTAGAATAATTTTCTGAAACTAAATATACTTGTAGGACAAGCACCAGGTCAAGCAAGAGAATGTTACCAGTAGCCCAGCCTGTCACTGTCCCTCCAAGCTTAGACTGGTAATCAGTATCGTGATGTCTAACACTGTGTATTGCCTGTGCCTGATCCAGAACTTCATACAAGTGGATTTGAACTATTTTGTGCTCTTACGTGCCTTGTTTCCACTTTGTCCAACATTATGTTTGTGTGGTTTATCCAAGTTTCTGCGTTGAGTTGTACATTGTTCACTCATGTTGATGTATGATATATGTATATTGTTTGAATATGCAACTATTTATTTACCCATCTAACTCCAGGTGAAATTGAGTACCGTCCACTTTGGGACTGCTATGAACAGTGCTGCTGTGGAATTCTTGCGTGTGTCTTTTGGGGAACATATGGATGAATTTCTGCTGGGTGGACACCTCGGAGTGGAATTTCTGGATTTCATGGACTATTTCATGAATATATGTATAGCAATATACACATATACTAAGATATATATATATATGTACACATAGTATATGTATATATGACTATACGTATGTTCAGCCATAAAAGATACCATCACACAGTGTTCCAAATTGTTTATTGCAATTCGTCTTCCCACCAGCAGTGTGTGAGGCCCATCCTTTCCCCACAGACGTGCCCCTGAATCACTCGCTTTCCCCATGATCTCACCTCACCCTTGGTCTGTCTCAGGCCCCCGGCCCAGGTGCTCACTGCTCCTTCCCAGTCTTGCCCCTCCTTGGGGCTTCAGTGAAGGTCTTCCTCTTCCCTGGTTCTGCTGTTGGCTCCTTCCAGCCCTGGTTCTGGGGACACATTCTCAAACCACTCTAGGTGAGTGGCTTGAGGCCAGGTCATCTGGACCTGGCCCAGCCTGGCTGCCTTTCCCACCCTGGGGACTTTGTTGGGGGATGAGGTACCCAGGAAGCCTGACCTACCTCCTAGGGTAACCGGCCCATGGCTGAGGCCTTCTGCTGAGCACTGGGGGTCTTTGATAAACCATGCGTAGGTCCTGCCCTTGCGCAGTTCACAGAGTAGTGTCTGAGATATTGCCTGGGTTTCTCTTGTTGTGACTCAAAGATGGGTAGTCAGATTTGAAAGGAAGAGATTGACAGAGGAAACTTCACATGGAGAGAATCATAGAACCTGGCATCTGATTTACTGGGGGTGGAGTGGGGGTGGTGATGTCATAGGCTAGAAAGTAACTGAACTTTAAAATGAGTTGGATCTGGGCTCAAATTCCAATGAATTCATGTCTAGCGGTGCGACTGGAAGGTGATAGCACCAATTTTGGTGATTAGAACACGTGGAGGTGCCATCAGTGCATCCAGGAGGACATGTCCAGTGGGCTGTTAGGAATCCAGAGACTGATGGCAAGGGCCCTGGAGTTGGAGCTGGAAGATCTGGAGAGTCTCACCTCTGTGACCCTCTCTAGGGACTGCAGTCAGCCAAACCCACGTTTCCTTCTGTTTCCTTCTCTGATTGTCCAGCAGTGTGACCTTGGGAAAGTCCCTTCACCTGTTTGTGTCTCAGGTGCCACAATCATGAAATGGGGATAAAAAGACCGACCTCCTGGGACTATGCAGAGGATTGAGTGAGCCGGTGGAGGTGAAGGGGTTAACAAACCCTGCCACCTAACCCATCCTGGGTTGGTCATCACATTCTCTCGGAGGGTGGTGCTTCCCTCACTTTGGTTCTATTCATCACCCTTCAGGATTCCACTTCCCTCCTTTTTTCCACTCCCTGCTCACTTACTTTCCTTTGTCTCACTTTTTCTTTGACTTTTAATTTTAGACTCAGAAAGATTGTTAGAGACCAACTGGCCCAACCCCTTGCTTTACACATTGGGGAAACTGAGGCCCGGAGAAGTAGAGCAATGGGCTCGAGGTCACCCAGCCAGCTGTGGTCCAGCTCCCAGCTCCACTCAGGATCAAAGTCTTTGCTCAATGTGGTTCCTACTCTATGTTCCAGGGAGATGTTCAACCTCGTCTGGAAATTTTCTGACTGATATTCTCAGAAAGAACAAAAGCCAACAAGCATGAACGCTGCCTTTGAAAAGCTGGAAGCTGATTTGTCTTGGGGCCCTATTTTCTTTTTCGACTCACCCAAAGCCACGTTTTCTCATCTGAACTGGCTGTCAGCTTCACTCCAAAGCAAGCACGTTTGATCTATTGCCTATGTGAACATAGCATGCTATTGATGTAATTAAAAATGCCATCAAAAAAGTTTATGACAAGTGAAGGGCTTTGATTTGGGAGAACTCAAGTTGCTTTCAGACTTTTACTTTAATTTTTAAGTCAGGAGAGAGCAAATTATTTTAAAAGGTTACCTTCACCTTAAAAACACCCCAGATGACGTAGCTTGAGTACATGTTGAACGTGTGAAATGTGAGTGTTTTATCACTTATCTAAGCCTTTCCCCAGTGATGGGAAGACCTAGGCCAGGGACTCCCCGCTGCATTGCATCATCAGCAATTTCTCTTTGCAGCCTGAGGGTTTGTTTCAAGAGACCAAACGGAGCTACTAGACTCAGATGAAGACAGGCAGCGACAAGACTTGATTTCAGATTTATCAGCCCTTTCCACTTACTGATGATAATAGCTACCATCTCCTGAGGGCCTACACTGTGCCATGTGCCGTGCTGGGTGCTTGTTTGTTTAGTTATTATTCATTATTCATGATCCTTATGGTAACCCTGGAAAATACGTGTATTTAAGCTCCCACCTTTATCAGAGCCACATCTGCCTGGATTATTGCGGGAGCTGTTCAACTTTCTCCCTGGTTCCATTTTTGCCTTCTATGCTCTTGTCTCCATGGAGCAGAAGAATAGAGTCTATGAAAGTGTCAGTGCAACCAGGTCCTTTCTGCTTACACCCTCCATGGCTCCCATCTTCTTCAGATTAAAGAGTCCTTCACGGGCACCTAAGATGTCTGTGACCTCTCTCCCCTCCCCTCCCCTAACCCTCCCTCCCCACTCTGCCCCAGTCACATGGGGACCAACCCTCCTTGATGACCCTCGAGCATGCCAGGTACACTCCCACCTCCTGCCTCACAATTGTGGTTCCTGTGGCCTGGAGTGCTCTCCCCAGGTACACACATGGGTCACACCTTTTATGATCCAGTTGACCTTTAGGGATTAAGGTTATTGAGGGCTTAGATGATCTTTAGGATGCCAGTTATTATTAAGCGCAATGCTCCTGAAACTTTTCTTACAAAACCCTCTTAGGGCAGGGGGTAGTGAATGCTCTCTGGGAATCTGAGGGCATTGACAGACATGAGCCACCATGGAACAGAACTTTTTGAGGACTGCTCACTGATCTTGAAAAAAGTCATGTTAATTTTCACTGTATTCCATTATATATTTGTATTTTCTTGAATTAAAAAAAACTTCCACTAAATCTTTGAGTAGTATGGACGTTCTAGGAAGGTTGGCTTATCATTCAAAAAGGTGCTGTGCCTGGGAATCCACCAACTGGAGAAGCAGAGATTTGGGGGTAGGCGAGGTAGGGTGAGGTCTTGGAGTAGGTAGAATAAGCTGAAGCTGCAGTTGGCTTAGAGGGACTTTGAGAAGTAAAGAGTCATGTGGTTAAGAGCACTGACACGTATCTCATATTTCACACCAACCAGCCAAGTATCTTTATCCTCAATTTCCTCATCTTTAAAATGCCACTAACATCGGGGATTACTTCATAGAGCTCCCGTGAAGGGTCAATGGAATAATGAGTGCAAAGCAGCCGACACACAGTGACATCATTGCTGTTGTTAGCTATCATCATAGCAGGGCTGATTTTTAGGGTCTTCAGCCCAGGGACATGACTGAAATATTTTGGGTGGATTTCTGCAGCACTTGCAGAGGGAAGTAGACGGGGCTGTTGGCTGGGGACCAGGAGCTGATCTTGGTTCTGGTTCCAGCTCTGCCACTAACTCACAGAGGGACCCTCGGTAGGACTTTTTGTCTCCCTGGGCCTCAGTTTTCTCATCTCTAAAATACAGAAGTTTGGATAGAACAATTGCCAAAACACTTCCAGCTGGAACGTTCTCTGAATCTGGGAGTTGCTTTCTTGACCTGTTGAAAAACATTTCAATGTCTCATGAGGTGTCTGCTAAAGAAGCTTCTAAAAAGTCTAATTAGTTTGGTGTTGATGAATATGGCCACATTTATTAGCCATTCATCAAGAATCTTCTGTATAGGAGAACAGAAGGGATAAAATACTTGGAGTGCAAAAATATGGTGGGCAATCAGCAGACTCACAAGCCTGTTGGGTGCTTTTCCCCATATGGGGACAGAATTAGGGCTGTGGAACTCAGAGATAGCACCTGCATTGTACATCAAACCAGGCATCCTAGAATCAGAGGATTGTGGCTCATGGAGGGAATTTATTTTGCCCAAGGGGATATAAAGCTGATCCAAGTCACTGGCCTTTTAGTCCAGTGACCATTTTATCAATTTACATCACTACTCCAACACTCCTGGCATTTCTTCACCTGTAAAATGAAGAGAGAGATTGTTAAACTCTTTCTCTGAGATTCCTTTTGACTATATTAATTTACTATTCCTTGAGTCATGAAAGACATACGGAAGCTGGAGTTAGAACCTAGGCCAGCATGGCCACTCTCCAAGGTTCTAAAGGAGAGTGAGGGCCTGTCTCTACAACCAGGCCCCCACAGCCAAGGGGAGGAGGGCACAATTGGCTTCAGAACCTCATGCCATCCACCCTAAAATTATTATTTCTACCATCTCATCGTTCCCCCATGTGCCAGGCTCCTGGTGCCCTCCCCAACTAAGCCTTGGAAACCATGTATGACAGGGGCCTTTGGGGAGAAAACAGCAGTGGTGAATGGTATGTTAGCTTTGTTTTCTCACTGATGAGGCACTGAAACTGTGTCTGTCCTAGGTCTGGGTGGTCCAGAAAAAACAACGCCAAAGCTAAGCTGTCTCCATCAACCATGATACCATATGATGGTGGGAGGGGCACTCTTGGATACACTAAAGGGCACATTCACAAGCTGTGGTCAGGTTATTATCTAAGGCCTTAGATGGGCTGGCTGTCAAGACCCTGTAGGAGCAGCTACAGCCAACAGAGTGGGAGACCAGGGATGTGGAAAAGATGGGCCAGGAAGGGCAGGAGATCCCATGGTCAGACTCACAACTTGGAATCAGTTGGGCTGGAGAACTGCAGGAGGGAAGGTAGATTTGAGGAGGCCAGAAGGTAAAATCCTGGGAAGTGCCTGATGAAATCATCTCCTTCCAATTTAAATTTGCATTCACCGAGCACTCACTGTGTTACACGTGTGGTTTAATTTAATTCGTTTTAGTGATACAATAAAGAATGCAGCATTATTGCCACTTTACAACTAAGTAAACGTAGCCTCAGAGTGGTGGAGGGACTTGCCCAAGCTCTCTCAGGTTGGGGAGGGGACAGAAGTGAGTTTGGAATAAACTCTGCCTGCCTGTAAAACCCTCATTCATTCCATAGCAAACACTCCCACCCCTGACTCTGAATGCAATGGAAACAGGGCTGGACTTGTCCGAGTGAGTGGGGAGGGTGGGTACAGCAAGGGTGCTGAGTCCCTTCCTGCCCCCTGACTTTTGTGCAAACACAGCATTGAATTGGTATGACTTGGAAGCCCATTTCTGGGAGAAGGGGTAGTGCATACCAGCTGGCATCTTATGGCTGGCAGTGTCTCTAAGTGCCCTTGGGAAAAGTGATGTGGGAATATCCACTGGTCAATTAATCAAAGGAGATTGGCCTTTGGGTCATACTTGGCCCTTAGGCCAGGGGTCATAAACACTGACTCACCCACCAGATGTATCTGGGACATTGAGTACTTTCTCTCTCTTGGTATCATGTGATTCCTTGAATAAATAAGAGCCGTTTGTTGATCATCTACTGAACTCATTCAACAAATGTCTATTGAGTGCCTACTAGGTTCTGAGCACAGTGAACCCCACAAAGCGGGCAATGACAGAGACAGGACAGCCGGACTCCCGCTGTGTCCACTGTGCTTGTGGCCTCTGTAGCCACATGAGAGCTTCCCTTTCATACTCTGGCCCCTCCTGCTGCTCAACTTCAGATGCTACGTTTCCCCGCCCCCCCCCCCCCCCCCCATCATTTGCTGGTCCTTGGTCTTAGAGCTGGGGCTGGGGATGGGAGGAGGGAAACAGCAGGCACATGGAAGACAAATCACAGAGCCAAAGTGGGGATTTTCCTCCTGTTTCTTACTCTAAGAAATGACAAGTTTAACTCAAATTAATTCAAGCTCAGTTTATACCTGAAGAAGAAAAAGGAGCTGGTTAGACTCAATTTCTTGGTCGGCTTTTCAAGCCTGGTATTAATCTATTCACCAGCTTCGTTCACCAGGAGAAAACATGCTTCTTCAGGAGGTTTCTAACTGAAAATAATGCCTCATTTAGTTAAATATATTAACCTGAGAACAGTATTGGTGTCAGAGAGACTAATGAATGTCATTATAGGGAATGCACAGTAGTCCTCGAGGGACCCAACCAGCCATTAGAAACTCTCCGCAAATGCACTCAGCTATTGTCCCAAGGATGTGGAATCTCGAGGGAGGGATGGAGATGGGAAAGGAGCTGGTGTGGAGCTGCGGTCATCCCAGGAAGCGGTGCTCTGATGAATCCCGGCATCTTTGAATGCTGTGAGGGGCACATGGCCAAGGGAGGCACCAAGTGTAAAGTGACTCATTGTTGGGTCCAAAAGGAGGGACACTGGGTTTAGCTTCTAGAACAGGAGGGAAGGCAGAAGCATCGGAGTTCAGACATCAGAACACTGGGTCCTGGTCCCAGGTCTCCTCGTCACAGTGGACGAAATTTCATTCCACCCCATCTTTTCTGAGCCAAATGCTGTGCTGGGCATATTCACATGCATTATATTCATGCAACCCTCACAGGATCCTAGGGAAACTGAGACTCAGAGGAGTTAAGGGACTTTCCCAAGGTCACCAGTGAGTGGGTGGGAGATCTGAGACCGAGATCCAGTCTGGCTGACCCTGGTGGAGGCTTCCTCTTCCAACCCACCCGGCCTCTCCCTCCTGGTGGTCTGTCTTCAAAGCCCTCCAGACTCCTTCTCCTGGACCCTGTAATTCCTTCATTACAGCTGTGCGGGACTCCTCTGGTCTGGAGCTGGTGTACCCCCTTGCAGAGGGAGTCCCGCTATTCATGGGGGGGTGTGAATTACAATCACTATGGACACCTGCTCTCTCACAAGGTAAGCTCTGACAGTTCTGGCTGAGTGTTGTAGTTGCAACTTAATTGCAGATTGGGGTACTTTATATGCTGAATGGAACAAATTCTGGGTGAAATGCTACGTTTAACTCCACTGTAATTATTTTTGCAATTATTTATTTAATTTTCATATCTCCTGTAAGTTCTTTGGTGGCAGGTTCTATCACTATCTTCGTCATTTTTCTATTCTTTGGTGCCTGGCACATATAGTAGGCACATTTTAAGTATCTGCTGGGTGGTTGAATAAAGGATGCACTGAAAGGGGGAAATGAGTTCTACCAGCTCAGTTTCTTTAGGCAGGGTGAAATACCTGTGGAATCTTAGGAACAAAGATAATGGTGAAGAGATGATTGAGAAGAACCAAGGCACTAGAGGAAACACTGCAAGGCTATTGAGTCCTGCAGCTCTGCAGTGAGAGAAATGTGGTGTATCAGTTAGCTAATACTGCATAACAAATAACCCGGAAACTTATTGGCTTAAGATAATAAGCATTTATTTAGCTTATTTATTTATTTAGCTTATTTAGGAGTGTGTACATAAGCTGGGTACTTCTGCTGATGGGGTGGGTCTGCTTGATCTTGGTTGGGTTCACTCATGCACCTGCAGTCAGCTGTGGACTGGCTCAGGGAGGGGGCAGTCCCTGGTTTAGCATGGCCTCAGCTGGGATGGCTTATTTCTGTTTCATGTGGCCTCATCTGACAGTGGGCCTGTTCCTATCTTCATGGTGAAGATAAAAGTTCAAAAGAGGAAGTGAACGTGCACAAAGTTGTTATGAGACATGGGTTGGCAGATTGACCATATATTCTTATTTTCCATATTCTTTTTTTTTTTTTCTTCAGGGCACCAAATTAGTATAATTAAAGTAGAAACAGGAAATTATATATGATAAAATAGAGTACAAATATTATTATCCTCCTTCCTCCAGTTGAGGAAACTGAGGCACAGAGAGGTTAAACTACATGTTCAAACTTAAAGAGTTAGGAAGGATTTTCCATATTCTTGATGCTCTGTGTTAGAGCCTGGTTCTCTCCAGGAAGGGCTAGTTAGTTCCTAGAGATAACAAGTGACTCCCCTGTGAGAATGCCTTTGATGTACAAGCCAACCAATCCAGAGCCTACAGCCCTGACCACCCTTATCTAACTCTCACATATCAAGTCAATATTCTTCCTGCTCTAAATCACCCCAAGCTAGGTACTGGCAACCAGGGACCACCCCTATAGCCCAGAACTGCCAAAATTATTCAGATTATCTAATCCTAAGCTTACTCAGCATTCCTACCTTGCCTTGCCCATTTCTTCCCACAAAAGCCCTGAAAAAAGCTCTGGGCCATGCCTTCCCTTCTTCCCCTTCTGCTTCCTGACCCACCTTGGTGCTTCCCCATGTGGCCCTGAATGCTGTGCTGTGCCTCATTTTTCTAGGAATCTGTGCGTTTAAACTTCCTCCTTTATAACATGTCTTCACGTCTTACCATACCTGGTTAAAAAAACCCTGAGTGTATTTTTTTTAAATTGAAGTATATTTGATTTACAATATTGTGTTAGTTTCAGGTGCACAGCAAAGAGATTCAGTTATATATATATATATGTTTTTTAGATTATTTTTCATTCTAAGTTATTATAAGATATTGAATGTAGTTTCCTGTGCTATACAGTCGATCCTTGTTGCTTATCTATTTTATGTATAGTAGTTTGTATCTGTTAATCCCATACTCCTAATTTATCCCTCCCCCCTCCCTTTCCCCTTTGGTAACCATCAGTTTGTTTTCTATGCCTGTGAGTCTGTTTCTGTTTTGTATATAGATTCATTTGTATTATTTTGCTAGCCAACAGGCACATGAAAAGATGCTCAACACTGGGAACATTTTAACACAACTGGTACAGCAAAGCAGGGCGGTTTGACACTAGATGGAGATGCTATGTCTTCAGACTGCTCCCTGCTTACTAACCGGCCCCCACAGACAGCGGCCACTGCCCCGAGAGGCACAGCCAGGTGTCGGGGTGCATGCTGCTTGACGGTGACTGCGTTGTGCTGTTTCTGTCGGGTGGTGCCATGATTTCCCAGCCGCAAATGGTGGAACTCGAAAAGCTGAGTCCTCCCCGAGCTGCTGGTGGTCTAGAGTTTCAGGTGTTCAGGACAGAGCATCTGGGGGTGTGGAGGTAATTAGCTACTTCAGTTTCCCCAAGAGACCCCTCTGCAGGGGACAAGGAGTGACCACACTTCTGGTGCTGTGGGACGAGTCTGACCAGCTGACTGGGCAGGACCTACAAGCCCTGGGGCCATCTGAGTCATTTCGATGAACGTGCCTAGTACCCGGGACGTTATATACTCCTGGTGACGGTCAGTAAACCACCTCCCCTTTCCCCTTGGAGCTTCGCGGAGTCGCATTTGCGCCTGTTCTGCAGAGTCGTCGGGAGGTGCGCCACCTGAACCTTTGCCAGGTGTCGAGGGTCCCATTTGCGGGGTCAGTGCGAGTTCCTCCTCCTCCTCCGGGGGGTGCGATGCCCTGCAATCCCTGTGGTTCAGGCTGCAAGCTTCTCTGCTGTCATCTGCTTGCTGCTGTCGCGATTGGTTCCCCCACCCAGTGGGATATAGGAGGGCCCCTCCCTGGAGACCAGTGGCTCCATGTTTAATTAAAGAGGGGAAAGGAAAGGAACATCCCAGCCCTGGCTCCCCTCAGACCCCTCACTCCCCGAGGATATGGTTCAATTAATAAAGAAACGTAAAACATCTAATCAATGTGCAAGGGCTCTCTGAAGTACTGTGTGTCGGTACCAGGGACGTCCACACTCAAAAGAAAAAAACTTGAAAAAGAAAGCTCATAGCACTGGTGCTCTCGCAGATGTAAACCCCAGCCCCTCTGAGCTGGAGTGGGAGGCCCTAGACAGGGAGGCCACCGCTCACGGCAGAGGCCACTGGGGACCACGCAGAGTCCAGCTGGTAAGCACCTTAAGGAAAAAGGACAAGAAGAAAACTATGGTCAAAGACAGACATGAAAAAAAGAAAAGGGAAAAAAGTTACTCACCTAGAGATACAAGCCAGAGCCCCACTCTTCTTCTTTATCAAACTCTCACATACCATGCCAATATTTCCCCTGCCCTAAATGACCCCAGAGCCAGTTACCAGACATCTTGGGATGACTCCAATAGCCCATAGTCTGCAAAAATTATTCAAACTGTCCAATCCTAAGGTTACTCAGCATACCTACCTTGCCTCACCCGTTCTTTCTCACAAAAACCCTAATAAAGACTCTGGGCCGTGCTCTCCCTTACTCTCCTTCTGCCTCCTAACCCACCCTAGTGCTTCCCCAGATGGCCCGGTGCAGTGTGCTCTGCCTCTTTCTTCTAGGGATCTGTGAGGATAAACTTCTTCCCTAATGACAATCATTTCTGTGTCTGCGTGTCTTACCATACCTGATTTAAAAAAAACAACAACCCTTTACAATGTTGTGTTAAGTTTCTGCTGTACAGTGAAGTGAATCAGCTATATGTATACATATATCCCCTCCCTCTTGGACCTCCCTCCTCCCACCCCCCATCCCCCCCATCTGTGTCATCACAGAACAGCGAGTTGTACTCCCTGTGCTATACAGCAGGTTCCCACTAGCTATCTATTTTACACATGGTAGTGTATTTATGTCAAACCTAATCTCCTAATTCATCCCATCCTCCCCTTCCCCCTCTGTGTCCACACATCCGTCCTCTAATTATACTCCAAAAAAAAAAAAAAAAAAGGATAACCAACAAGGACCTACTGTGTTGCACGGGGAACTCTGCTCAATATTATGTAATGACCTAAAATGGGAAAAGGATTTGAAAAAGAATAGGTACGTGTATATGTATAACTAAATCACTTTGCTGTACACCTGAAACTAACACACATATAGTTAATCAACTATATTCCAATATAAAATAAAAAGTTTAAAAAAACACAAAAAGACAACAACCCTGGGCATATTTTAGAACAGCTGGGAACTGACACACTTCTACCACATTCTATGGGCCAAAGCAAGTCACAGGGCCATCCCAGATTCAAGATCTGGGGAAAAAGACCTCATCTCTTGATGGGAAGAGAAGCAAAGTCATATTTCAAAGGTCAGGAGACAGATGCAGACAGAGAAGAAGTATGGTGGCCATTTTCCAATCAGTTTTTACATATGTTTTAACATTTCATTATTCACCATTTATATTCCTTATGAAAACTCTCAGCAAACTAGGAATAAAAAGGAACTTTTGCAAACTGATAAAGAGCACCTATGAAAGCCAACAGCTAACATACTTAATGGTGAAAGAGTGAATATTTTACCCCTAAGATCAGGAACAAGAGAAGGATGTCCTTTTTCAGAATCTGCTCTGTTCAACACTGTACTTAAGGGTCTAGCCAGTACAATGAGGTGTGAAAAAGAAATGAAATGCATCCACACAGGAAGGGAATAAGTAAAACTTTAGTTGCAGACAACATGATCAGCTACATAGAAAACCCAAAGGAATCTAAGTTATTAGAACTAATAAATGAGCTTAGCAAGGTTGCAGGATGCAAGATCAATATAGAAAAATCAACTGTATATTTACTAGCAATGAACAATTAGAGATTGAAATAAAAAATACCATTTACAACAGCATCAAAAATTTTTAAATGCTCAGGGATAACTCTGACAAAAGATGTATGAGACCTATACACTCTGGACTAAAAAAAAAGCATTGGTGTGAGAAATTAAACAGGATCCAAATATATGGAGAGACATATACCGTTCAAGGTCAGGGGACTAATATTGATGTGTAAGTTCTCTCGGTCAACTCAATCCAATTGAAAGCCCAACAGGCATTTGTTTTTTTAGAAATGTACAAGCTGTTTTTAAAATTCATATGGAAATGCAAAAGACCTAGAATAGTCAAAACACTGTGAAAAAGAATATATTTGGAGGATTAACGCTACTTAACTTCAAGACTTATAAGGCTCAAATAATCAAAACAGTGTCATATTGACATATTTGTCAGAAAGATCAATAGAGCAAGATAGAGGGTCCAGAAAGAGACCCATAGATATATGCACAACTGAATTTTGCCAAAGGTGAAAAGGAAATTCAGTAGAGAAATGTTTTTTTCATCAAATGGTCCTGGCACTATTGGATGTCCCTATGCAAAAAAGTGAGCTTCAGTTCATACCTTACATCACACAAAAACTTAATTTAAAATTGATTACAGATCTAAATATAAATCCTAAAATGATATAACTTCTAGAAGAAAACAGAGGAAAAAATCTCTGTGACCTTGGGTTAGGCAAACTTTCTTAGATGACACCAAGAGCATGGTCTGTAAAAGAAAACACTGATAAATTGAAGTTAATGAAAGTTAAAAAAAATTTACTCTTTGAAAGATAGTCAGAGAATTAAAATACAAGCCATGGACTGGGAGAAAATATTTGCAAAGCGTATATCTGATAAAAGATTTATATCCAGAGTATGTAAAGAACCCTCAAAACAAACAACCAATAAACAGTAGACAAAAGAGTTGAACACATAATCAAAGAAGATCTGTGAATGGCAAATAAATAACACATGAAAAGATGCCAAACATCACTAGTGATTAGGAAAGCACGAATTAGAACCACAATGAAATGCCTCTACAGACCTGGGGTATCACAATGGCTAAAATTTAGAAGATGGATCATATCAAGTTTTGCCAAGGGTATGGAAGAACTGGAATGCTCATACATTGCTGGTGGGAATGTAAAATCATACAGCCAATTTGGAGAACAGTTCGATAGTTTCTTACAAAGTTAAACACCTACCATATGATCTAGCTCTTCCACTCCCAGTTATTCACCGAAGGGGAACATGAAAGTCCACAGCAACTTTAAATATAATAGCCTCAAACTAGAAACAACCCAAATGTCCATTGGCGGGTCAATGGATGGACAAATTTGGCATATTTATATAATGTGATACTACTTAGCAATAAAATAACTATTGATACATGCAACATGAGTGGATCTCAAAATAAATAAACTGATGCCAGATATAAAGGATCACATTGCTGTATGATTCTATTTACATAAAATTCTAGAAAATGCCAACTCATTGATAGTGACAGAAAGCAGATCCATGGCTGTCCAGGGATGGGGGCGGGAGAGAGCAGAGGCGGGCAGGAGAGAGGGATTATAAAGGAGGACATGGAGATTTTTGGGGGTGATGGGTACATTGATTATCTTGATTGCAGTGATGGTTTCAAGGATGTATATAAAAAAACGTACCAAATTGTATGTTTTAAATACATGCAGTTTACATCAATTATATTATACTTCACTAAAGTATTACGAGACTAAACTGAAGTAACACATGTAGAACACTAAAAGGGTCAAACACAGTTTCCCAGTGGCTGGAAGCTGATGTCATTACATTTTTTTTTTTTTGGTTTTTATTTTTTTATTTTATTTTTTTAAACATCTTTATTGGAGTATAATTGCTTTACAATGGTGTGTTAGTTTCTGCTTTATAATGAAGTGAATCAGCTATACATACACATATATCCCCATACGTCCTCCCGCTTGTGTCTTACGTTTTATTTTATTTAATTAATTAATTAATTAATTTAAACATCTTTATTGGGGTATAATTGCTTTACAATGGTGTGTTAGTTTCTGCTTTATAACAAAGTGAATCAGTTATACATATACATATGTTCCCATATCTCTTCCCTCTTGCATCTCCCTCCCTCCCACCCTTCCTATCCCACCCCTCTAGGTAGTCACAAAGCACCGAGCTGATCTCCCTGTGCTATGCGGTTGCTTCCCACTAGCTCTCTATTTTACGTTTGGTAGTGTATATATGTCCATGCCACTCTCTCACTTTGTCACAGCTTACCCTTCCCCCTCCCCATATCCTCAAGTCCATTCTCTAGTAGGTCTGTGTCTTTATTCTGGTCTTACCACTAGGTTCTTCATGACCTTTTTTTTTTTTTCCCCTTAGATTCCATATATATGTGTTAGCATACTTATTTGTTTTTCTCTTTCTGACTTACTTCACTCTGTATGACAGACTCTAACTCCATCCACCTCACTACAAATAACTCCATTTTGTTTCTTTTTATGGCTGAGTAATATTCCATTGTATATATGTGCCACATCTTCTTTATCCATTCATACAATGATGGACACTTACGTTGCTTCCATGTCCTGGCTATTGTAAATAGAGCTGCAATGAACATTTTGGTACATGACTCTTTTTGAATTATGGTTTTCTCAGGGTATATGCCCAGTAGTGGGATTTCTGGGTCGTATGGTAGTTCTATTTTTAGTTTTTTAAGGAACCTCCATACTGTTCTCCATAGTGGCTGTATCAATTTACATTCCCACCAACAGTGCAAGAGTGTTCTCTTTTCTCCACACCCTCTCCAGCATTTATTGCAGATTTTCTGATGATGGCCATTCTGACCAGTGTGAGGTGATGCCTCAATGTAGTTTTGATTTGTTTTTCTCTAATGATTAGTGATGTTGAGCATTCTTTCATGTGTTTGTTGGCAATCTGTATATCTTCTTTGGAGAAATGTCTATTTAGGTCTTTTGCCCATTTTTGGATTGGGTTGTTTGTTTTTTTAATATTGAGCTGCATGAGCTGCTTGTAAATTTTGGAGATTAATCCTTTGTCAGTTGCTTCATTTGCAAGTATTTTCTCCCATTCTGAGGGTTGTCTTTTGGTCTTGTTTATGGTTTCCTTTGCTGTGCAAAAGCTTTTAACTTTCATTAGGTCCCATTTGTTTATTTTTGTTTTTATTTCCATTTCTCTAGGAGGTGGGTCAAAAAGGATCTTGCTGTCATTTATGTCATAGAGTGTTCTGCCTATGTTTTCCTCTAAGAGTTTGATAGTGTCTGGCCTTACATTTAGGTCTTTAATCCGCACCCTGATACCAAAACCAGACAAAGATGTCACAAAGAAAGAAAACTACAGGCCAATATCACTGATGAACATAGATGCAAAAATCCTCAACAGAATACTAGCAAACAGAATCCAACAGTGCACTAAAAGGATCATACACCATGATCAAGTGGGGTTTATTCCAGGAATGCAAGCATTCTTCAATATACGCAAATCAATCAACATGATACACCATATTAACAAATTGAAGGAGAAAAACCATATGATCATCTCAATAGATGCAGAGAAAGCTTTCAACAAAATTCAACACCCATTTATGATAAAAGCCCTGCAGAAAGTAGGCATAGTGGGAACTTTCCTCAACATAATAAAGGCCATATATGACAAACCCACAGCCAACATTGTCCTCAATGGTGAAAAACTGAAACCATTTCCACTAAGATCAGGAACAAGACAAGGTTGCCCACTCTCACCACTATTATTCAACATAGTTTTGGAAGTTTTAGCCACAGCAATCAGAGAAGAAAAAGAAATAAAAGGAATTCAAATTGGAAAAGAAGAAGTGAAGCTGTCACTGTTTGCTGATGACATGATACTATACATAGAGAATCCTAAAGATGCCACCAGAAAACTACTAGAGCTAATCAATGAATTTGGTAAAGTAGCAGGATACAAAATTAATGCACAGAAATCTCTTGCTTTCCTATACACTAATGATGAAAAACCAGAAAGAGAGATTAAGAAAACACTCCCATTTACCATTGCAACAAAAAGAATAAAATATCTAGGAATAAACCTACCTAAGGAGACAAAAGACCTGTATGCAGAAAATTATAAGACACTGATGAAAGAAATTAAAGATGATACAAATAGATGGAGAGATATACCATGTTCTTGGATTGGAAGAATCAACATTGTGAAAATGACTCTACTACCCAAAGCAATCTACAGATTCAATGCAATCCCTATCAAACTACCAATGACATTTTTCACAGAACTAGAACAAAAAATTTCACAATTTGTATGGAAACACAAAAGACCCCAAATAGCCAAAGCAATCTTGAGAGCGAAGAATGGAGCTGGAGGAATCAGGCTCCCGGACTTCAGACTATACTTCTAAGCTACAGTAATCAAGACAGTATGGTACCGGCACAAAAACAGAAATATAGATCGATGGAACAGGATAGAAAGCCCAGAGATAAACCCACGCACATATGGTCACCTTATCTTTGATAAAGGAGGCAAGCATATACAGTGGAGAAAAGACAGCCTCTTCAATAAGTGGTGCTGGGAAAACTGGGCAGGTACATGTAAAAGTATGAAATTAGAACACTCCCTAACACCATACACAAAAATAAACTCAAAATGGATTACGTTTTCTTTTTGTTGAGGAGATCCGTCATCAGATGAGGCTTTGGCTGTTACCTCTTTTCAGCACTCTGAGTCTTTGGAACGAACCCTATCATTTACCCCTGACAGTAAGTGGTCTGTCCCTCCTTCTTGCTCTCCCCCTGGCCCTCCCTCTTCTTCCAGAAATGACCTCTGCTAATTCACAACCCCCCACCTGGCCTTCCTTTTCCCAGTGAACTCCAGCATTGAGGTGACATTCAGGTTTCCTGGCTCCCACTGCCCACATGCACGTGAGGATGACTGATTCACACTACGAGGGGTCCCTGGATCCACAAAATCGCCGACACATTTACAGTCTTTGCAGAGCAGAGACCCTTTCCAAGGAGTGATCTGGGAGCACCTCCTCTGTCTACCGCACCTGACTGGCTGTCTGCTCTTCCGATCATCTTCTCTGGTCTCCAAAATGAACTTTAATTTCAGGCAGAGGAAAAAGAAAAGGCTCACCGAACCTTGTTCCAGGGCTCCCAGCAGAGCTATCACTTCTTGGTCTTAGTCAAAGGCCCCCTCCGTAAGCAACTGCCCACTTAGCACTTGTGAATGGATCTAACTTCCACAGGCTTTAAGTGTTTTCTTGGAATTGATCTTCCCATGAAAAGTATGCTTTCAAGGCATGCAATAACCATGAGAACCTTAAACAAATTACACTTTATCAAATGGAGAAAAACAATGCACTTGAAACAGGCTATACAAGGGAATAAAGGGCTGTCAGGTATCAAGATGGAGACGGTGAGGGGAGAGCCTGTGTACCACGTGCGGCTGAACTCACGTACTGTCACAAATGTTTGCCTTTGCATTCAAGAGGTGAATGTACGTCCTGGGTCAGTTTCTCTGCTGTGTGATCTGTTTCTCTGCTCATTTCCCGATCTGCCCCCACTGGGAGGGGGGCTTCTGAGCCACTCTCCTCCCCTCTGGGGGGTGATGGCTTTGCCTGGGAAAGGAAGGCGGGGAGGGGTCCTGCTCTCTCCTCCTCCCTCCCCCCATCTGCCTCCTCCCTCCTGGGCCCCATCTGCTGAAATGAGCCCGGAGATCCTGGGAAAACAGGGTGCAGGGGCCCCAGTTCTCCAGGAACACGGTCGTGTGGAGACATCTCATCGGGGCGGGAGGACAAAGATGAGCCCCAGCCGCCCCTCTTGTCCGCCCCTTCCCCACACAAGGGCCCGGGGAGGGGGCTCCGTCCCTCTGGATGCTCAGTCAGCAGGCGTTGTGCCTGTGCCCGGCTCTGTGCGGGGCCGGGGATTCAGGCAGAACGAGCCCTGGTCTCCACCTCGCTCTGTGCACAGTGAGGCCACATCGGCCTCTGACCCGCACGCTGTCACCTCTGTCCCCTCACCCTGCTTTGTGTTCCCTTAGTGAGTGTCACCACCTGCCTCTGGACATGGCTGTGTCTGTTCCCGTCCGTCTCTCCACCGAATGTCAGCTCCACGAGGACAGGCCTTTTCCTGGCCCGCTCAGAGCTGTGTCCCCAAGCCTGGGACAGCTCCCGGCGCGTAGTGGACACTCTGTTTTGTGAGTGAATGTCACTGGACGTGCTCTAGTGGAGGAAACAGGAGGACAGAGTTGCGGGTGTCCTCAGGGGACCTCCTTCCTTAATGTGTGAGGGCCCAGGGGACACGGGCGGGTCAGCCACAGCGTCTGCTATGATCATAAGAGCATCCCGTGCACGGAGCGCCGGGGCTCCGAACCAGCAAACTCCACTCTCTCTTGACCAAGGCCAACCCAGCCCCCGCTGGTGACAACTGTCCTCCTGCTGCCACCAGGCCACTTGGATCTGCGCACCTCCCGCCTCAGCCTGGCCTCCCCACGTGTGGAGCGAGGGCTCGGCTGGGGCTTCCATGATGTGCCTTGGCCATTGGCCCTGGGGTCCTGCAGGTGCAGTTCTGATGCAGGAGGCTGGATGGGCCCAGAGATGCTGCACTTCTAACAGGCTCCCAGGCGATGTTGCTGTTGCTGGCCCACGGAGCACACGCTAAGCAGCAGGGTGGTTAGAGGTCACCTTGTTTGTGCACTGATGTTTACTGAGGGCCTACTGTGTGCTGGGCACCGAGACACAGTGGTAAGCAAGGCGGGCTCGGCCCTGCCCTGTGGAGAAAACAGACACGCTGCCGAGAAAACAGACAAGGATGAGCCACGTGCGTGATCCCCGAGCCGCCCACTCATCCCAGCGTCCACCCCAGGCACTGCCTCGAGGGACCCTGCAGGCAGCCCAGGCTCTCCCCTCACTGCACTCTTCTTTCCAGGGTGTCAAGGGGGAGGGGACAGGGAAAAGTCTAGCTGGGCTCTGTCCCGAGGCTGGTCTTGGGGTGTTTCCCAATGGGCCAGGTCAGAGGACAGTTCCCATCCAGGACAGGTCATGGAACTGGGGCAGGAGGAATGTACCACAGCAGAGAGCCCAAGGGGAAGCTGAGAGCCAGGCCTAGGAAAGCTAAATCCCACAGTCAAGGCAGATGGGTGAGCGGGGAACAGTGCCTGGTTAGGAGCAGGGTCCTTAGAGATGCCTGAACATCCAGGAGTGGTTGCTTGATGGGTCTGGCCAGGCTGGGTGTGACTGGGTCTCAGAGGGTAAAGGTGCCCACTGTGCACATCCCTCCCACAGCCTGGAGCTGCTACTGGCTGTGTGCTGATTCCTCTGGACCCCACCCACCCCATTCCTGGCTATGCAGCCCAGAGCCCTAGACTGACCCCTGGGCTCTGTAGAAAGCCGAGCCCTATCCCCTCCTCCCTCCCCACACTGGCCCAGCGCCTGCGGGCACGGGCACGGGGGTGCACCGTGTCGGGGTGTCGGGGGCTGTCCAGCCCTGGCAGAGGTTAATGGTGTGTTACTGCAGGGGCTCCCTTTGCATCCGAGGGAGGCAGGATGCCTTCGATCATCAGAAGCGGGTGTTCTGTGTTTGCCTCCTGGCTGAAGTCTTCCTTGAAGGTAATAAGTAAAGCGGGTACATTAGGGAAGTGACAGCCCCGGGGCTCGGTGGGGGGACGATAAGGGGGGGTGTGGTGCAGACCTAGAAAGAGGGGTTTGGCCACCAGGACAGGAGAGACCACAAATGGGGGCTTTTCTGTGAGCCCACGACACCCCCGCCCCAGGGAGAAGGGGGCCTCAGTCTGTGCTTTCCTCTGAGGATTGTTGTGGGGAGGGCGGTGGGGGGCAGGCAAGGCAGCCCTAGAGGAGGAGTTAGGCACACGGGGATCCCCCAACTCCCTGCTGTGTGACTTTGGGCAAGTTGCCTTCCCTCTCTGGGCCTCAGTTTCCACATCTGTAGATGGGGGACAGTGATTTAAACAGCCCTTCCCTCACAGGGTGGTTGAGGACATGAGCCCTAAAAGCCGTACAGATGGACACCCAGGAGTAGAGGGGCAGTGAGGGCAGTGGTCAGGGGCCAGGGGTGGAGTCGCCACAGGGCTGGGATTTAGATCCAAGCTGTGACCTTGGGAAGTTCCGTTCCTTAACTTCTCAGTGGCAGTTCCCTCAGCTGCAAAACAGGTTAACACAGTCCTTTCCTTGGAGAGTGGTGGTGAGAATTAATGAGGTGGTGCCCACACAGCCTGGCGCACAGTAAGCCCCCAACCAACCGTGGGCGGTATCACTGGTGTTCTAAAGGGACGCGAATCGGAGGCACATTCATGCTCCTGGTCTCCGTCGACCCTGACTCTGAGTTCTTATGCCTACAGAGCCTGGTCTCACTCTGCTTTGCTCTCTCTGCTTAGGGTACCCATCCAATTTTTCCCCCCATTTCTCGGGAACGGCCCAGGGAAGGGAGGATGTGTTGTTGGTGTCTGGCGTTTGGACTACATTTCCCCAAAGAAGCCTTGTTATCGTGGTTAGTAGTAGTAGAAGCCATTAGGACTTTTGGTCCAACCCCGGGCTATAACAGAGTTTTAGGGAAAATTCTATTCTGAACTTCAAAACAACTTTAGGAACATAACCCTCCTAAACTCCTGGAGAAGAATGAATATCCGCCTTGTACCCCTGCAGGCCAGGCATGGTCTAAGTCCTTTGCATATGTTCATTTACTTAATTTTCACAGTGATGCAATGAGATTGGCGGTATTAGTCTTATTTATTTATTTTTTTCTGGCATATAATTTATTTTTAAAATTAACCTGTTTGTGGGGGGAGGTAATTGAAGAGCCCTGTGAAGTTATAAGAAATAATGCAGAGGTCTTTCCCTGTTCCTCCCCACTAAGCATAACTATCGTTGCTGGAAATGACACGAGACCCAAAGGAGCACTCTGTAAAGTGGACAGAGGAAGGCAGGAGGGTTAAGGGCCCCAAGACTGGAGGCACAACACGGCGGCAGGATGTCTTAGATCCCACCCACCCACAGAAGAAGGAGACCCAGGCCCGGTTCCTCTATTAGCCCCAACCTGGCAACAGAAGGCAGTCCAGGTAAGCTCCTTCTTCACTGGATCTAACGGGAGCCCTGCCCACACAATCAGGTGACACTGGCCAGATGGATCCTACCACAGCCCCCAGCTGGGCAAGCAGTCATCATCCTGTGGGGGAATTGACATTCAGCTGAATTTTAAAAAAAGAAAGGAATGAGAGAGATCGTGTGTACCCTTTGTCCAGTTTCCCCCAATGGTAACATCCTGTAAAACTGCAGGACTATATCACAATCAGGAGATTGACATTGATACAACCCACCCATCTGACTCAGACTTCCCCAGTTTTCACTTGTACTCATTCATGAGTATGTATGTGTACGTGGTACGGCCGGGGGTGGGGTCTTCTCTGCCCATTCTGACCCACCATGGCCACACCAAAATGGTGGCCCCTACCTGCCCTGAGCTACCCCTCTTACAGCTGGCTGCCACAGTTTAGTGACTCTGTCTCCATGTTCCAAACTGAGGTTCCCGAGAGGGGAGATCTGCTAATTTGGCCAGTGTGGACCAGGTGTGCACCTCAATACTGTTAATCAGCTGAGGGCTGCTGGTGGTGTGGGAGCGGGAGAGGAACTTCGGGGCTGCGGGCTGAGCAGGGAGGGATGGGTCAGGAGAAAATAATCAGTATTTCTAAAATGATGGGAGTTATGGTCCTTATTTTTCAGTTAAGGAAATTGAAGCTCAAAGAGGTACAGTGAGTTGCTAAAGATAGCACAGCTAGCAAGCTGGAGAATCGCGATTTATACCTGAGGTTCAGCTGCAATCCAGACTGCAACCCTCAACCCCTCTTGCTTTTCCGTCTCTTCCTACCATCTGTTCCTCTCACCTGCCGCTTCCTGCTGGGCCAAGCAGAGCAGGAAACAGGGAAAAATGACTCCCTTGAGGTGAGAGATAATGGGGGCAGCTCCTGGGGCCGGTGAGGGTGAAGTCCTGTCGCTGCCCCCTCAGCACCTGGGGCACCTGCAGATTCCCCCAGAGCCCTGCACCTGACACCGAGGTTGCCCCTGCTCTCCTTCCAGAGCAGGCCTGAGGAAGTCAGGGCACCTGACCGTCATGCTCAATTATTCACGCCAGTAAGAGTTTAATTAAAATTTCATGACAGTCATCATGTTTCACCCAAACAGCTGATGATGGCCTTGCATTTTTGCCTGAGTCCAGCGGTCGCATCGCAGAGATCTTCATCCGAAGCCTTTCAACCCTCACAAATCAGTTCTGATAACAAGCCCTCTTGTGATTGTCACAAAGTCCAAAGTGGGGCAGACACAGCACCCTGGTGACTGTGGTTGAAGAAGGCCCTCGCTGGAGCCGGGCTGTGGGGTCTGCTGGCCACTTGGTCCTGGCCTCTGGTTCCAGGAGACAGTCTCTGACATTTACCCAGCGAGATCCATGGGATGATTCCAGGTAAACAAAGGCCAAGGATTTAAGAAGGGAGACTGCAGAGTGGGTTGTACCTGGAGGTTACAGAAAACCACATCCCTGCAGGGGCAGTGGGAGGGAGGGAATGTGTGTGCATCCCCTTCAGGATGTCTTAGGGTTAGGCAGGTGACCTTGGGGCAGGTCCTCAGTTTCTCCACTTGGAAGGTGGAGCTGATGAACCCTCCTTCACAGGGCGCTTGTGGGGGTCACAGGAGGGGCTGTGGGAAGCTCTGAGCACGCTGCCTGCACACAGTAGCTGCTCAGATAAGTGGCTGTTGACTTGAATTGGGTGCCAGATGACTTGCTGAGCTGGGTGAGATGGCGATGGGGAGCCCTGGCTTCCAGCCCTCCCCTGTCCCACCACTGATTGTCTGCAGAGGCTCTGGGCACCACTGGGCAGTGGGAGAGTGGGTCTACATCGAGGCCAACCAGACATGGAGACTCAGGGATGTGGGCAATAGACTTTCCTGCTCAAACAGACAGCAGCGCTTTGGAGGCAGCCCCAGCCATGGCTGATAGGAGACCAGACAGCATTTAGAGAAACTGCGGCAGGTGACCGATGGCCAGCAAGGTCAGCCCAGGCCTTCCAGCAACAAAACAGAGCAAGGGTGTGTCCTGCAGGCAGGCGGAGCTCCACCCGCTGTGGGGCCCGGGAGTGGGTGGTGAGGGGAGATCCTGACTCGGGGTGAAGAAGGGCATCCATAAGATCTGAGAAGAAGGGCGGTGCCTGAGCCCAGAGCTCAGCTCAGGCCCTGGGAATGAGTGCAGCAGACCCCCCGGTACACATCCATATCCCCTCTGCACCCACCCATGCGGGGCCAGCTGATGGAATAACTGGGGGTGTTCAGTGTAGTGTAGGCTCTGGGAGATAGCAAGGATTCTATGGGAGGGGCTGCTTAGGACCCGGGGAGGAAACAGATCTCATCCTGGGAAGAAGCCATGGCAGAGTGAAAGGAGCAACTGGACTCAGAACAGCGAGATCTGGGTTCTGGGCCCAACTCAGTCTCCAGATCACTGTGTGAGACCCTGGGCAAGTCATGTGACCTCTCTGCACGTCTGCAGAACAAGGCACTTCTAAGAGCCCTCCCAGAGCCTTGACTCTAAAGAGTTCTGTGTGAATGCTTCCGTCCAACCCCCACCTTAAATACGACCTGTGGCTTCCCAGCTCAAACCCGCCTCCTGCCAGAAGGCAAGTCAGCACCAGGAACCCACAGGGTGAGTCAGCAGCCCTCACGGTCGCCGCGTGATGCAGGTCTGGCGGTGACAAGGCTGATCGGTTCATTAGAGTCTGGGGATAATGTGCCCTCGCCCTTGGAGATGCCATTACGGGGTGGTTTCTGCAGCTTCCTCCTTGGGAGGGAAGAAAACGGGGAGAAGGGGCAGCGGGAGATGAACCTGACTCACACCCTTGGGGGAGAGGCTGACACGGCAAAGTTTTGTGCTGGTCTCAGCTTGGAGACTTAGATGCTGGAGGAGAGGCAGCCATTAGGCTCTTTCATCTCCTGTGAAAGGAACCTCAGTGCCTAAACCTGGCTTGAGCTCAGAAGGGATTTATTGGTTTTATGCCACTGACAAGCTCAGGGCTGAACCTTTAGTTCCACCTTGTTGCAGGGGCTCAAATGATGCCACCAGGGTGTTCTCCCATCTTTTAGCATCTCTCCCCCATGCAAGGCCATGCTCAGATCCCCCTTCTTGGAGGCCAGATGGTTTTCCATCCAGACTGGAGTCCAGCAGAGAAGAAAGAGCTTCCTCAACAACTAATCAAAAGTCCTGGGCCGATTCCCATTGGCTCCAAGGGTCACACACCTATCCCCGAACCGATCTGGGTCAGTGGGAAGGAATGTGGCGATTGGCTTAATCCAATCAAGAAAGATCCTGCAATCTGGAGGTGGGGTTGATCCAGCCTAAGCCTGGGATGGGCTGAGAGTAGGGGAGGGGGAAATTCTGGGGGAAGTTACAGCTTTACTAGTAAAAGGGTGACAGGATACTGGATGGCAACAGCCTACAGATATCTTCCACTGGGTTAGGGTAGAGGGCAAGAATAGCTAATGTATAAAATCAAGAGGAATAGTGGGAGAAAAGCCTAATATCCATGAAGCATGGCTGATCTTACTTCATCTTCCCAGTAGTCTAATTAGAGTGTGAGTAGTATTATCCTAAATCCAGAATCCTATATTTTAGTGTTGGAAGGATCTTCAAAAGCACCTGGTGTGACATCGTTATGTTTAGGGATAAGGCAACAGACCCAGAAAGGTTAAGTGACTCTCTCAGGGTCACATGGCTCATTAGTAGAAGACTCAGGTCTTCCCAGGCAGAGGTCGTTCCAGCCGGTGTCCATCTGTTCAGAGGTGCTGCTGAATTACAGTGAACGCTGTGCAAGGCAAGCCTGGCTCTCACTCAAACCAGGCAGGACAGCCTACATGGGCTAGAGTCCATCCCGCCTTGGGTGCGTGGAAAAACGGGTCCCTCATCACCTCCCTGCCCCCAACCCTCCAGCATGGGCAGGTGTCTCCGTAGATACACCCAGCTGCGCCCTGCTGGAGACTCTCTCAGAGGATCCTGGGGCGCTTCACGTTTCACACTCCTGATCGGTAGCTGACCCCAACCTCTGCCACCTGACCCTGCCTCCCTGCAGGTCTGTGAAAGTAGAAAAATTAACTCCAAGAGTATGAAAAATAGTGAGACTCTTCACGGTCATCTAGCCAAAACCCTGCATTTTATAGGAGGCAAACTGAGGCCCAGGAGAGGAGGGACATTCTAATGCAGGCAGAGCGATCCAGGTAGAAGGGCCCCTGGCTCCCAGTCTGATGCTTTCCCACCACCCCACTGGCCTTGCTGGTTGCATGAGCCCTGAGCCGCCCTTCTTGTGACCTCTGATGGGGACTATCAACCATCCACATATTTACACACGGACAACCTCTCTCCCTTAAACAGTATCACACTTTGCAAGGTGTATCCACTGTCCTAGTTAAACATGAAACAAATGAGGGCCAGAAAGCAGTTGGGGGTTGTCCAAGGTCAGCCGCCCACCAGTCAGAGATCAGGGCCAGCCCCCTGTGTCTCAGGACAGAAGCCTTCAAAGAGTTTGTGTCACTTATCCTCCTTGATCCCTGCAAGGCTGGAGTCCCTCTAACTGTTGCCCTAGTTATAGATGAAATAATGGGGCTCAGAGGGGCCCGGCCCTCTGGGCTCCCTCACACAGCTGGTCAGTGGTGAAGAGGGGGTGGGCCAGTGTGCCTGGAGTCCAGTCTGGTACCCTGTCACCCTGCACGCTGCCACTTGTACAGTTGGGAATGGCCTTCCTGAGAGTAACTGGAACCCGACCAGTGGAGCTCTAGACAAGTCAGGGGTTATTTTTCTCACTCAGTGAGGCGGGATTCACTCAATGAATCACTGGGGTGGGAGGTGGTGAAAGCCCAGCAGCTCCAAGATACCATCTGGCCAGCCTCCTCCTCTATCTCCCCTCAGTGTCCTCAGGGTGTGCGGACGCCCTTGAGGTCACAGCGTGGCTGCTCCACCTGGGCCTCCTTTCAGGCTGGGCAGCTGGCGGTCCTCTGGGAGAAGCCAGAGGCTCCTGCCCTTCCAGGGAATTTCCCAGAATGCCCCGCAGCCACCTCTGCCCCGTCTCATTGGTGGGAGCTGTGTCACATGACAGCCTGCAGAAGGACGGGAAATGCAATGTTTCTAAGTAGGGGAAATTGTTGTCCCGGACAAAGTAGGGGTCGTGTTAGGAGGAAAGAAGAGGGTGACTATCGGTGGGCAGCCTGCAGTCTCCGCCCCAACATCTACAATCTCATTTTCATGTTTGCTACCTCCCTGGATCCACGCAAACATGTTTGTTGCGATCAGGCAGTGAGAGGCTGAGCCACTTGCCCGGGACCCCACAGGAGTGGCTTGAGGAATCAGGCTAGAGCCCGGCTCCCTGCAGCTCCCCAGATCTGCCCTCCTGCCCTGCGTTGTCCCCTCTCTCTTCTCTCACCGTCCCAATTCTCTGCCTCTCCAGCTCCCCAGACCAGCTGGGGTCAGCACATTCCTGCGGGCTGAAGATGAGAGGGCAATTGTTTATCACTTATGGTTCTGACACAGACATACTTTCAGGCTGAACTACCTTAAGCAAGTCTGCTATGGAAAGTCCAAACTCAAACCAATCCCTTGGTGTTACACTCCCTCTCTCACATCCTGCTGGTGGGATAGTCACTGGGGTAACCTTAGCGGAAGACAGTTGGGCAGTGTCTATCAAAATTCAAAATGCACGTGTCCTTTGTCTCAGCAATTTAACTTCTAGGAGTTGATCATTCTGAAATACGTTAGAGTACAAAGCTATGCAAGGATCTTCACTACGATGTTATTTGTAATAGCAAAATTGGAGAAATCTAAATGTCTATCAGTAGGAGGTTGGTTACTTAAATTATGGCATATCCATACCATTGAGTACGGAGCAGCCATTAAAATGATTGAATTTGGCCTCTACGATCTGACTTGGGAAAATGTCCATGATGTGTTTTTGAATAAAGAAAGTAGACTGATGAAAAATACAAATAGCATTAGCAAGATTCTACTAATCTTGGTTTGTATACAGATAAGTGAGTATCTGGAAGGATATGTGCCTGTGTGGGAGACTCTCAGGAAAATTCCTCATGCATTGAGGCCCTCTCATTACATGAACTCTATGTCCCTTATCCAAGCCATTTGTGCCTGAGATCCTTTCCCTTTTTGCCTACATCAGTAATGTTCCCATCTCTTCTGGATCATTCCAATTAGTGTACAAACACACCATTAATTCTCTAATAGCCCCAAATAGAAACAAGTCAATATCCAACCTCTTCTGCTACTTTTGTTTCCCTTTACAATAAAACAAAAGTCACGATTATTACTATCTTTAATTCCCCTCCTCCTAGTTTCTTTTCACTGCACTCTAATTGGATTTCATCCCCTCACATTCCACCATAACTGCTCTTGTCAAGGTCATCAATTATCTATGCACCGATAAACCCAATGGTCAACTTTCAATGACATTTGACCGATCAGTATTTGGAATAGTTGCTCATGGCTCTCAAACCTTCCCTCCTCTCCGCTCTGGGATCCCACCCTCTCTTGGTTTTTTCTGCTTCCCTGGTTACTCCTCCTCCATCTCCTTTGCTTGTTCTTTCTTGGCTCCTCAACCTGTAACCCTTGAGTTATTCCAGAGTTCTACCATTGGTTCTCTTCTCCTTATCCCCCCTCACCCCCTTCGGGACTTCACCAGACTTGTGGCCTTTACATGCCATTCATATGCTGATGGCTCCCAAATGTACATCTCAACCTGGACTTCTCCCTGAACTTTAGGCTTATACATCCAGCTGTCTATTCATTCTTCCCTCCCTCCCTACCTTCCTGGTCTCCTGCCTCCCTTCTTCCCTTTCTTTCTTCCTACCTACCTCCTTCTTCTCTCTCTCTTTCTTTCTACCAAAAATCATATATTATCTCTATAATTTGTGCACACAAGTTCATGCGTGTGTGTGAAACACCCTTACAAGCCAGAACTATTTTCAATAGAAAGCAGTTCCACACTTTACAAAAGATTTCCAAAGCCTTCCTTGAAATGCTACACTCTCCAGAGAGCTACAGAAAATGATTTTGATTTATAAACCCGTTTCTTTTATGCTCCAATGCAACCCTTAAAAACCTTCTCAATTTCTGTTTCAAGTTCTGTCCAATTCAACCAGTATTTTCCCATGTTCTTACTAAGAGCTGGGTGCTGTGCTTGGCACTGTGGGGGGACAGAGATGAATAAGATCCATGTTCCAAGGGAAACTGGCACTGTCAACTCTCTTACAGAGAAGGCTTTTAAGAAGAACTTACCTGGGCAGCTGATGCCACAGGAAATTTAACAAAACCCTAAGCACCATAAGCAGATTGAACTGACAGCCCAGAATGAATAAATGCCCCTGGTTTCTGACAAAAATTCTTTCCTTGATTGGACTCCAGCCTGGTTCCTCTGAACCCTCCTTTTGACTAAGCCTAACCTTAGCTCTAAAGAATTGAACAAAACACTAACAGTTTCTAACAGCTCAAGGCCACATCCCTAGGATGTCCTTAGCCCCTCTTAAAGAGCCTGCCTGACAAAGCTCAAGGATGCCAAAAGAAGTTTTGTTTGTTGCAGCCAACACCTGAAGATATGGCTGCTGTCTCCCAACCTTCATAGGAGGGCAGGAGCCTACCTCAATGAGTGCCACTTAGCAAACCCAGATGGGTTTTACGTGGACCAACCTTCCTTCCCACTCTTTGTAATTTTTCACTTTCTTGACTCTGCTCAAGACCCTGCCATTGCCTCTCTTCCTCATCATTCTCCCTTTAAAACACCCAATCACCTCTGCACAGATTGGGGTAGAGCTCAGCTCTTTCCCTTAGTGTCAGTAGTTATTGAATAAATTCTATTTTCACTGCTGTAACTAATGTCTGGTTGTGTTTATCTTCAACATCCCTCAGGCTGGTGGGGCAGCCAGAAGGGGCATAACTATACACAGAAGGGTAGCTGAGGGATGGCAGGGGGAATAGCTGCCAAAGTCACCTAGATTTTCTCCTATGTTTTCTTCTAGACATTTTATAGGTTGTATTTTATGTTTAGGTCTATGATCAATTTTGTGTTAATTTTTGTGAAAGATGTAAGGTCTGTGCCTGGGTTCATTTGTTTTTGCAAATAGGTATACAATTTTTCCAGCATCATTTGTTGCAAACACTATTATTTCTCCATTGACTTGCCATGCCCTTTTGTAAAAAACCAGTTGACTATTTTTATGTGGGTCTATTTTGGGGCTCTCTATTCTGTTCCACTGATCTAAGTGTCTAACTTTCATTGTCTTGAAAACTGTAGCTTTATAGTTAATCTTGAAATTGGATAATGTGAGTCTTCCAACTTTGTTCTTTTTCAGTATTATGTTTCCACATAAATCAGCTTGTCAGTATCTACAAAATAACTTACTGGGATTTTGACTGGTATTGCATTGAGTCTATATGTCAAGTTGGGAAGAATTGATGTCTTAACAATATTGAGTCTCAGTTCATGAATATGGACTGTCTCTTCTACTTAGACCTTCAAAAATTTCTTTTATCAGTGTTTTTTAGTATATAGATTCTGAATATATTTTGTTTTATATATATACCTAAGTTCTTTGGGTTTTTGGTGCTATTGTAAGTGGTATTTAAAAAATTCAAATTCCATTTGTTCATTGCTGGTATGTAGAAGAGCAATAGACTTTTGTATATTAATCTTGTATCCTGTGGCCTTGCTATACTTATTTTAGGTTTTTTTCGCAGAATTTTGGTGATTTTCTGTAAAAAACCATGTCAACTATGAATGAAGACAGTTTTATTTCTTCCTTTATGATATATATGCTTTTAATTTCTTTTTCATGTCTCATCACACTAGCTAGGATTTCCAGTATGATGTTGAATAGGAGTGATAAGAAAGAAGACATCCTTACTTTATTCTTGATCTTAATCTCACCATTAAGTATTGATATGATGTTGGCTGTAGGTTTTTTGTAGATGTTCTTTATTGTGTTGAAGAAGTTTTCCTCTATTCCTAGTTTGCTGAGAGGTTTTTGTTTTGTTTTTTTTTTTGAATGATGATGAATAGGCATTAGATTTTGTTAAATGCTTTTACTGCATCAGTTGATATGATTGTATGATTTTTCTTCTTTAGCCTTTTGCTATGGTGGATTACACTGACTGATTTTCAAATGTTGACCTATCCTTGCATTTTCAAATGTTAACAGTTCTTGAAAATACAGAGTCTTCTAGCCCATAAACCTGGAATAAAATCCACTTGGTTGACATTTTCATCCTTGTTATACATTGTCAGATTTGATTTGTTAATATTTTCTTGATAATTTTTGTGTCTGTTCATAAGAGATATTGATCTGTAGTTTTCTTTTGTTATAATGTCTTTTTTTTAAGGTATTGGGATACTATTGACTTCATAGGATGAATTAAGATGTGTTCCTTCTGTTTCTATCTTTTGGAAAAGGTTGTAGAGAATTGGTAATATTTCTTCCTTAAATGTTTGGTAGAATTCACCAGCAAAACCATCTGGGCCTGTTGTTTGCTTTTTTGGAAGACTTTAAAAGAATTATTGATTCGATTTCTTTAATAGCTGAAGGGCTATGCAGGTTATCTATTTGTCTTTCTGTGAGTGTTGGTAGTTTGCGTCTTTCAAGGAGCTGGTCCATTTCAGCTAAGTTATCAAATTTGTGTGCATAAAGTTGTTCCCTTATTATTCCCTTAGTATCTTTTTGATGTCCTTGGGATCAGTACTGATGACCATTTTTTCATTTCTGATACTGGTAATTTGTACATTCTCTCCTGTTTTGTTGTTCAGCCTGGCTAGAGAAGAGAAAAAAGCTCCTTAAGTGATGAAACCGTAAACTTCAAGGTCAGGTTTTACTAGTTTTTTGTAGATTTTTTTGCTCTCTGGCACATGAAATGTTTCAGGAACATAATAATTGCATAATGTATTGAGTTGTTATATCTCAAAATGACAGAAGTTTTGAATACTACAATCCCCTGATCTTAAGAAGTTTAGAATTTTAACTTTCAGCAAGTCATTAACAATTAACTGAGCATCTACTATGTGGCAGGCACTGTGCTGGGCCCTGGGATACAATGGTGAGCAAATTAGACATGTTTCCTATCTTCATGGTAACTGGTCTAACATGAGTCACGATATCACAAATAAATAAAAAGTTGCTACTGTGGTAAATTATATAGGGAGAAAGGGTCTATGATACCAATTCATAGAGGAATTTGACCAAGCTCAGGAAATCAAGGAAGGCTTCCCCAAGGAAGAGACAATGGAGCTGAGGTCTGAAGACTGATGAGAAGGTACCGAGGCAGAAAGCGAAATGTGTTTCTGGTAGGGGTGACAGCACATGCAGAGGCCCTGAGGTGGGAAGGACTACATCAATATGAAGTCCTGAAAGAAGGCCAGTGTATTTGGGGAGGACATAAGGCATGGGAGAGTGTTGGGAACTGATGCTGGAGAGGGCAGGCCCTGGCCAGGATGGAGTTGGGCCTTTATTCTAAGAGCTGTGGGAGTTGTTCCTGCTAAGACTGGTCCAAAACACTAAGACCACTCTCCAACTCCCTCTTCTTTTCTCAGAAGGAAATGGGAGCTGGCAGAGAACTACGTCCATCACCTATTGTCTTCCTCATTTAGCCAGCTCTGTGGGGCATTCCCATGTAGTTGTTTCTTTTAAATAGTTTTATTGACATATAAGTTATAATAAAATTCACCCATTTTAAGAGTATGATTCAGTGATTTTTAGTAAACTTCAAGAGTTGTGGAGAAAGTGGACATCCAACTTGTATTGGAACTTTCGTATCACATATGACAAAGGAACAATTTCAAAGTGGGTGATGTGGAGAAGGGCAAGACGATTTTTCAGCAGTGTGTCCAGTGCCCTACCGTGGAAAAGGGAGGCAAGCACAAGACTGGACCAAACCTCCATGCTCTATTTGGGCGAAAGACAGTTCAGGACCCTGGATTCTCTTACGCAGATGTCAACAAGAACAAAGGCATCACTGGGGAGTATTTGGAGAATCCTAAGTAGTACATTCCTGGAACAAAAGTAATCTTCACTGGCATTAAGAAGGCAGAAAGCGTAGACTTAGTAACTTCTCTCAAAAAAGCTACTATTGAGTAATAGGTGGCTACTGCCCTATTTATTACAACACAGAAATGTCTATGACCTTTTTATGCATACCGTATCTAAACTGATCTCATATACCAGAATTCAGATGGTGAATGGCTGATAGAATATTTCTGTTGGACAGTCCTGATTTAAATAGGATTGGCTTGTGGCTAAACGATGATCAGCTTTTTGAATTTTGATAGTAATTCTGGTTCAGCAAGGGCTGTCACTGTTTTCTCCTTCTAAAGATATGATTGAATTTGATTAGTAATGTTCAACTTTTCACAGAGATGGTGAATGCCATCTCAAAACCTATAGGAGTTTGGTTTTATAGGTAGATCTATACAACAGGTTATATTAACATATTTAAGTATTGAGGAGATTCCTTTATTGTTTCATAAAACAGAGCAAGACTCACCTGTATGTTTCAAGTTGTGTTTATCAGCCTGTTAAGGCAAGGGTTGAAGATAAGCTGGCAATGTCTACTTTATCTTTTTGGTCTTAACTATGCCTATTTAATTAAAATTCCCTGTATCTAAAATGTTGCCTTTTATTTAATGAAAGGCATTTTAATGTAGCTTATGTATAATATCGAAGAATATTGAACACACACACACACACACACACACAAACAAGAGTTGTGTAACCATCACCGAAATCCAGTTATTGAACATTTCTATCACCCCAAAAGTTCCCTTGTGTTTGCTTGCAGTTAATCCCCACCTTCCCCTCCCCTCCAAACACACATAATGTCCTAGGCATTCAAGGTCTGATTTCTGTCTCTGTAAGTTTGCCTTTGGTGGACTCTTCATATAAAGGGAGTCTTACTGTATGTAGTCTTTTGCATCTGGCTTCTTTGCATAATATATTTGAGGTCATTCATGCGTAGTATGTGTCAGTAGTTCTTCGTTTTTATTGCTGAGTGGTATCCACTGGATGGATACTCACATTTATGTATCCACTCGAATTTGACGGACGTTTGGGTTGTTCTGCGTTTTGGTTTTCATGAATAATGCTGCTATGAACGTCTGCATATGGATCTTTTTGTGAACATAGGGTTTTTATTTCTTTTAGGAAGATTCCTGGGAATGGAATTGCTGGGTATTATGGTCAGTTTATGTTTAGCTTTTTAAGAAACTGCCATACTGTTTCCCGAAAGTAATTATACCATTTTACATTCCTACCTGCAGTATAAGAGACTTTCTATTTCTCTACTTCTTTAACAACACTTGATATTGTCCTTTTAAAAAGTATAGTCATTCAAGTGGGTGTGAATTGGTATCTCACTGCTGGTTTTAGTTTGCATTTACCTAATGACTAATCTCATTAGCTGAATACGTTAAGCATGTTTTTATGAGCTAATTAGCCATCCATGTATTTTCTTTGGTGAAATGTCTACACAAGTCTTTAGCCTATTTTTAAATTGAGTTCTTTGTCTTCTTATTATTGAATTTTAAGTGTTCTTGATATATTTTGGATACAATACCTTAATCAGTATGTGATTTACAAATATTTCCTCCCAGTCTGTGGGCTTGTCTTTTCATTTTCTTAATGGTGTTCTTTGAAACAAATTTTTAAAATTTTGATAAAGTAAATTTGCTGATTTTTTTTTCTTTTATGGATTTTCTTTTTGGTCTCTTCCAAAAAGACGAAAAATTCTTCGCCTAACACAACGTCACGAAGATGTATTCCTTTGTTTTCTTCTGGGAGTTTTATGGTTTTAGCTCTTATATTTAAGGCTTTAATCCATTTGGGGTTAATTTTTGTGTATGGAATGAAGTGAGGGTTTAAGTTCACGTGGGTAGCCAACTGCCCCAGCATCATTGGTTGACAAGTTTGAACAAATGGTCAAACGTGCCTTGACAATTCAACAAGACATTGAATTGTCTTTGGACCTTAGGTAAAAGACAATTCACTATACATTTAATGGCTTACTTTAGGACTCAGTATCTTTTCTTTGATCTATATGCCTATCTTGCACCAATGCCACACTATCTTGATTACTATGGCTTTATAATATGTTTCAAGGTCAGGTAGTATCAGTCCTCCAACTTCGTTCTTTTTCCAGATAGTTTGGTCTATTCTCTGTCCTTAGAATTTCCATATAAATTTTAGAGTCAGTTTGTCAATTTCTATAAAAAAGCTTGCTGAGATTTTTATAAGGATTGCATTTAATATGTAGATCAATTTGGGGAGAATTGCCAACTTGACAATGTGGAGTCTTGCAACCCATGAACATGAAATATCTCTCCATTTATTTAGATGTTCTTTAATTGATCTCAGCCATGTTTCATAGTGTTCAGTGCACGGTCTTGCCCTTCATTTGTTAAATTTATTCCTAAGTATTTTCTTATTTATGATGTTATTGTGAATGGCCATATGTTCATGTTTTATTTTTACCAGTCTGGCTGTTAATTCTTTCTCTCAGTTTCTTTTTCCTGGAAGTGACCTCATTCTAAGACCGGGCAGAATCAGGAAATCAGGAGGGCTTCACTTTGGCATGTTCTGTGCCCCCAGCCTGGCTTCAGAAGACCCAGGTTTCCCAAAGCCCAGACACCAGCTGGTTGCAGCTCAGAGTACAGTTAACCTTGGAGGCCCCAGATAAATTACAAGGCTGTCCTGTCAGACAAGAGAGTTTAGAAAGGTGGGAGCCACAGGAAGTGGATCTCATGGGTGTGCCCTTCATAGGGGCCTTTGGGATGCAGCAGATCCCAGATGTGGGTCCCAGGAACCATGAGCAGGGCTGCAGGCTGGGATGGTGCCCTGGGCAGGGGGAGGGGTGGGGTGTGGGGGGGCAGGGGGTGGGGTTGGTCACAGAAAAGGGCAGTGGCTGAGGCATGGGCAGCTCTGGGCAGCTGGAGGAGGACGCTGTCCCGACAGGACTGCTCACCCACGTGCACAAGTGCCCACCCTGTGCCAGGCGCTGAGCTTGTGGTCGAGCCTGGAGCTGGGCTAGAGCTACTCAGAACCTTGGGGCGACATCAGGCCTGGAGCACAAGTTGGGGCGGGTCCCAGGATGGGGAGACAGGGCAGCCAGAGGGAGGACCTGAGAGAGGCTGAGGGGGAGCTCAATACCTGTCAGACCAGTGATGGGGACCAACTAGTGAGTGCCTACTGTGTGCTTCGCACAATGCTATGCTTCTTCTCATTTAAGTCTATGAGGATGGAACTGTTATTGCCTTTATTTTACAGATGAGGAAACTGAGGCTCTGAGAGGTGACATAACTGTCTGCCAGGCACCAGCCTCTCCAGCTTCGTCTCTCACCTCTGCTCCACCCCTTGAAGTTACAGCCCATCCTCCAGCCATTCCAGACCATGTGCTCCTCCTTGAACAGGCCAGATGCTTCCCAGCCTCTGAGCCTCTGCACATGCTGTTCCCTCTGTCTGGTGTGCCCTTCCCACCATGACATCCCAACAAACTCCCCCCCTCCCCCCTCAGTTCAATGTCACTCTGTGAAGCTTGCCCGACCTCCCCAGGCAGATTCACACAAGCCCTGCTCGGAGCTCCCCCAGATCCCACACATCCCTGCCGCCGGCACCTCCCACTGCACCAGACTCTCCTGCTCTCGTATTCCTCACCCACCAGGCTTAGAGCTCCCGGAGGACCAGGGTATGGCTTATAAAGTGCTAAATAAGTGCTTCTGGGCGCCTGAATGAATGAATGAGTGAGCAGGTGAGTGAAGGCTTTGGACCACAGAGAAGTGAAGAGACCCCGGCGGTCATGTCTTGTTCTCCTGAAGGGTTGACATCAAAGGTCACCAACCCCTCGTTGACTCAAACAGGGGTTTCAGGGACTGGAAATGGCATGAGAAGGTCTGCAGTCCATGCCCCTGCCTCTAGGCTGGAAGCCAGTGTCTTTCTTATTTGATGGATGAATCAGAGGACTCACCCTCCCTGTCCAGTGTCACAGGCAGCACCCTGCCAAGAGCCTTGATCTGCGACAGGCACATCCAGCATCCGCCACAGTCATCAGAGCGGCCTGGCAGCCCCAGGCATTGTGCACTCAGCACCTGCCCAGCCCTGTGCGGTGGGCGCCGTGAGTATCATCTAATTCAGCTCTCACTGCACATCAATTGGGTGTGTACTACACCTTCATTTTATCTATGTTTCGTTGTGCTTAGTTTTCTCCGTACAAAAGAAATATATGCTCATCTTAAAAACTTTTTTAAGCAATAAAGAAGATGAGAGCCCTCATCAGCATGTGCTGTGATTCCCATTTCACAGATGAAGAAACTGAGGCTTGTGGTACTTTCTATACAACACCTTATTCCCCTATGATCACGCAGCTGGGCTCTCTGTCTGCCTGGTGTGACAGCGGCAGCTCAGTGACTCACGGGGAAACCACGGCCCTGCGGAGGGCTTGGGCAGTTGGCAACAACTGGCTCATTTGTAGCGATTTTTCTTCAGGGTTGGTGCTGGCAAATCGATATTCAGTTGTGCCACCCATTATGGTGCCTGCCTCCCCACTCAGGGATGGCAGAGAAGAGCAATAATCTTGACAAAATCTAAATAGCACTGTTCCAAGTGAGCTGGAGAGGAGTCTTTGTGCATTGGGTTCCCGGGGAGTCCATAAATCTGAGGCTGATGAATTACCTGGGCAGGTGCCTCTGCCACCGGCATCCTCGCAGAGGACCAGAAAGTGGGATAATTACTTTTCTGGCACTGGTTGTCTAGAGCGAGTGGGTCCATTTTTCTCTTTTATTACCATTGAATTTCAGGAAAGTGTCTGCTGAGTCCCCCACCCCTGCCCCCCTTTTCTTAATGTTGGATTTATTTGATGACTCCACTAGGCCTGGTGGGGGGGGCCAGAGGGAACCCTGCAGTGAGGAGGACTTGGCCCCTGAGCCCACCTGCCCGAGGCTTCAATCGGCGGGTGCGATGGGTGGGTGGCTGGACACCCCCCCATTCATAACCATCATCCCCATCAGTGGTGCCATAAATTTTCCTTCCTTCCCTTTCCCTTGCTCTGTGGGCTGGCTGTGCCCAAGTCAAGGCAGCAGTAATGGGCTGAGGCAAAGTTTTTCTTAGTCTTGGGAGATGTAGTCTGAGCAGCCACGGACAAAGCTGAGATTTGAGGTTCAGTTATTAAAGGAAGATGGGAGAATCTGCTGGGGGGGCACTGGCAGACCCGTCCCACTCAGGCATGTAGATGAGGGGTGTTTCTGGGAGTTGGGGTGGAGCTGGTAGTGCGAGAGGAAGGAGCTGGGTCCATTCTGTCCTCTCCACCTTCTTTCCCTCCCCCAAGACCTGCTTTCCACTCCATGTTTCTCAAACTTGACACTGATACGTGGTTCTTTTGTTGCCTTAATTTGGATCTCTCAAAGTGCCTTCTGGATCATCTCTTAGCTCTGGGATCCCTCAAACTAGGGAGACCCCCCCCCCCCGAACATTTGGATAATTAGGTAACGTTTACATCGACAGAGCCTTATACATCTATGGTAAACACTGCTGAAACTCCTTGTTTATTCACACGCTCACTCGCTCACTCACTCACTCAGTATTTACTGGCTACCTGCTCTGTGACAGGACCTGTGCTAGGGGTTGGGGATACAACAGAGAGAAGAATCAGATATGGTTCCTGCCCTCCTGGAGCTTAGACTACAGTGGGAGCAGACAGTAAAAAAAGTAAATCATCTATGTACAGCTATAGCTCTAGTAAAGGTTCAGGGAAGGCTGTCTTGAGCAAGTAATGAATGCGAGTTTCTCAGGTAAGTGGGAAGAAAAAAGCATTCTAGGCAAAAAGAACAGCATGTGCAAAGGCCCTGGGGTGGGCAGGTTAGCATGACCAGGAGGCAAATGTGGCTGGAGGAGATAAAGTGAGGGGAGCAGGGTAAGGTGGGGCTGGAGCAACATTGGCCCAGGCTGTCTCTCCAGTCAGGGCTGCAGGAAGCCTTTGCAGGCATTTGAACAGGGAAGTGTGAGCCCTAGTCCGGCAGTCTCCTAAAACATTCTCCACTTCTAGAGAGAGCTGAGGCCACTGCGATTCTTTTGCTGTCTTCAACCAACTGTGTTCCCACACATCTGGATTCGCTTATGTCAGAGCCAGATTCACTGCAGTCCGTGGGGGAAAGAAAGAATCCAGAGCAAAACACTGGCTGCGGCGATGCCCCCGGTTCACACTCCTGGTGTTGAGGCCCGAGTCCCGGACAGACCTTGGCTGCTAACACCCTTTTCTTGGCGGCTGCTGTGACCATGTGCATGGATGGAAATAGTCCCCATTAGCCCTTGTTGACCTCACTCTTGTCTAATAACCAAGTGTAAAGCCTTCTCTGGATTAAACTTGGCCCTTTGAGCCTCAGCATAAACAGGGAAAGATCAATCCTTTCAGGACACAGAGAGCCAAAGTGCTTTCTCTTTTGGGAAACCGCTCACCCCCATTCCAGGAAGGTCTGAGTGGGTGCTCTCGGGATCTGCATTAACTCTGTCTCCCTTGCCTGTTCCCTTGTGTTCCCATGCTCTCTCGAATAGAGGGAAGGGGTGGGCTTACAGTTGGCTAGGGGCTTGGGTAGAAGTTTAGCCCCCCTCACCTCTACCATGGCCTGTGGTCAGTGACCATGAATGATGTAACATTAATAGTTGGGGTAATGAGGGCATCATCATCTCCCCCTTCCAATTTTCCTACTGACTCTTCAAGTAGGAGCCGCCACACTCTTGGGACTATTATCCAGAAGCATTTGCCTCAGTTTCCACCTCTCACTTTCTCTTATTTAAGGGAGAAGCAGGGGCTTGTCTGATGAGTGCATTCAGTTGACATTGTCATTCTGTAATCCACACAATTAGATTGAACCAATCTAATTGGACCAGCAATATTGGCCCAGTTGAAGACCATGGTGCCGGGAAATGCTCCCTATTTGTCACCAAAGTGGGTCGACTCCCAGGCTCTGCCCCTCACTAGCTGAGTCATCTTAGTCAGGTGACCTCACCTCTCTGAGCATACCCTGTAAAGGGTGAGTGGGGTTGTCCAGAGCAAAATGTGCTTGGAGAGCTGTGAAAGGGAATGCAGACTGCAGGGGGCATTGGCGCAAGAGGTCAGAATTACCCTGGTGTCTCTATGTCTCCTGGCTATGTGTCTACTTCATTGATAATCTCTTTCAACAGTCATGTCAGTCCTTTGCGTTATCATGAACCTTGTGTCTGTAATGTAATGTTGCTCAGACTCCAAATCAATAAAACCCCAATCAAAGTGGCTTGCATCATAATGACATTCATTATTTCACGGGAAGAGAATCCAGGGGTGGATGAGGTTACAGATTTGGTTGAATTGACAGCCCAAGGGCTATTCTAGGATTTCAGGAGAATTCAGAAAGGGACACCAGCAAGGTGTCAGCAGGATCCAAGGGAGGGGAAAGGGGGGAGAGGGTACTATTTCTCGAGCACTCATGTTGCATGATCTTCGGCAAACCTTTCTGCCTCAATGAGCCTCAGTTTCCCCATGTGCACAGTTGGACAATAGCTGCCCCCACCTCACAGGTTGTCATGAGACTCGATGAGATGATCCGAGTGAACCCCTTTGCGTGGCGCCCGGTAGGTGGTGAGCTCTCAGTAAATAGCTCTTATTGCCGGCGCTATTGCCATGGTTGATGCTGTGTGAAGGCTGTCGGGGGGGTGGTTCCGCTTGTTCTGTGTTGTCCCTGGATGTGGGGCTGGGATCTTCAAGAGGAACCACCAGGAGGCAGAGTTCAGCTCAGGAGAAGGGACCTTCTGATCAGGTGAGCTGCCCAGCACAGGGCAGTGGACAGCGCCCCTCCCCAGGGGTCAGGCACAGCCAGGTCAGGCCTGGAGGGAGACCCTGTGGCAGGGACTCAGGCCACACTGCCTCCAGTGCTTCTAGCTTGGGTTGGGGGCGTTCTGGGGGGATAAACCAATGATGGAAGCAGACAGCACAGTTACAGCTTCTGAGCACACACGGGACATGAAAATAGCCTCTCTGGATTCAGCTGGACTCCTTGCCCAGCTGGCACCCTGTGGCTCCTGGCCTCAGGTCTTAGCAAAGCCACTGGGCCATAGGATCAATTCTCTCTTCGTTGACACAGCCCTTGCTGCCACTCAATGCACGGGGGGAGGGGGAGAGCCCAGTCTGCCTTGGACAGTGCTCTGCAAACCAGCCAGCTCTGGCCCTGTTGAATCCTGACCCTGTCTCTTCCAATCACTTAACCTCTCTGAGCCTCAGTCTCCCTTTCTGTAAAATGGGAACTAAATCCACTTCATACTTCTGTTGGGCCTTAAGTGAGTTCACATATATGAAGCGAGTTCGTCAACAGGTGTGTTTTGAGTGACAACTATATGCCAGGCACTGAGTTAAACTCTCTAGGGACATAGAATGGGGACATAATGGTGGAGACCTCATAGGTTGCAGTGAGGTTTGGCTGAATCACTAGATGTAAAGCATTTAGCACGGTGTCTGCCCCCGAGGCCAAAGACACAGAGAGAGTGGCACTTAGGGCTTGGGGCAGTACTCCTTGGACATAACTCCCCAGGGAAGTTTTTGAAAAACTGCAGATTCAGGACCCCTAGCACCAGAGATGCTGATGCAGCAGCTGTGGATGGGGTCCAGGAACCTGCATCTTTAATGAGCTTCCCAGAGGAGGCTGATGAAGGGGTTCCTTAGGCTGGGGTATGGAAATCAGCACAACAGGGACACAGAGATGAATGACGGGGCACAGGGGCTAGAGGGGAGATGCCCACTTGTAAAGAGCTTCAGTGTGAGGCTGAGCAAGGCACCAGCTCTGGAGTCAGAAGGCCTGGGTTCAAGCCCCAGCTCTACCACTCTCCTGCTGTGTGACTCGGGCACATCCCTCCGACCTCAGTTTCCTCATCTGCAAAATGGGGTCATTGTGGTTTGCTATGAGGGTTAGATGGGCTGCCCTACGTGAAGAAATAGCCCAGGGTGATTCCTGCAGGGCTGTGAGTCTCTTGTCCTCACCTTCCCCCAATCCACCTCTGAACGACCCCACAGACTTGCCACCGTCTGTCCTACACGGGGATGGTCAGCTCCTGAGAGGCAGGAGGGGGCTGCCCTCATCCCTGGGCCCTGAACCTCTGCCCAGGAGGAAGGAAAGCTGCCTGCCAGGTGGCAAGGTCAGGGGTGGGCACTGGGCCCTGGAGCCCCCCTCTGGCCCGGCTCCTGCAGGGAAGTGGGGAACCTGTAACTAACGCCTGTGCAGCTGGAGTATCTGAATGCCTCCCAGGCCCCCGCGGTGTAGCTAAACCCAGAGCCTCTTCTTCCCCTGCACAGTACTTGGCCTGCCCATGACCTTTGACCTTCTGGCCCAGGAAGGAGGTTGGAGGCCATTGTGGCTGCTGGAGGTGGGTGAGGAGGGAGGAGTCCTTATGTGACCTCCCCAGGGTCACTCTGCAAGTCAGTGCCAGTGGGGGTCTCAGCTCCTTCCAGGCTCCCCATCATCAGCGCCAGACCCTCTTCTCTGGGCTGTGTCCAGAGCGGACAAGCTTTACTGTGACCACAGTTACTGTTGGCATCTTTCCACGGGGGCTCCATGCTCTCTCATCTCTATTGTCTCAATTAGCATCAGGGCTGCTTTTATTAGGAGATCTCCTTTCAGGAGTGACATAAAACATTTCTTTTTTTTTTAAAACATTTCTTGAAAGGAAGTACAGTTTCCATTTTCTCCCCCTCTTACCCATCATAACGCATTTCCATTTCAATTGAGTCTGTTTTCTTTTTGTGCATCACATTTCAGAATCTGCAGCATTAAAGACCAGCTGGGTTGCCGTTTTGAGCGGTCCATTCCCAGCACCTTCCTGCTCCTCCTCCCCGCCCCTCGGTGGGCTGGTCTCCTCCTGATCGTTGCTCCCTTGGAAAGAAGGGCGTGAATCCACTTCTGTCTGCCTCAAAGCCTCTTAACAACTTACTCCACCCTCCTGTAGGCCCCCAGATGTAGATGATGATGGTGGTAAAAATGGCCCAGGTGTTGCAGATGAAGCGAGCTGATGATTGCTGTAAGTTGAATTGTGTTTCTCCAAAAAGATACATGCAAGTCCTACCCCCAATTCCTCAGAATGTAACCTTACTTGGAAATTGGATCTTGCCAGAGGTAATCAAGTTAAAATGAGATCGTTAGGGTGGGCCCTTGTCCAATATGACTGGTGTCCTTATAAAAAGGGGAAATCTGGACACAGAGACGGACACAGAAGGAGACGATGTCAGGAGGCACAGGGAGAAGATGGCCATGAGCCAAGGAATGCCTGAGCCTGCGGAGGCCTCAGGAACAGGTCCTTCTCCAGAGCCTTCCGAGGCAGCATGGCCCTGCTGACACCTTGATACAGAGTCCTGGCCTCCAGAACTGTGAGAAGTAAATTTCTGTTGCTCTAAGCCACCCAGTTTGCTGTATCTTGTTACAGCAGCCCTAGTAAACTAATACAGAGATGACGAGAAGGTGGCAATGCATGTGAGGGGCTGTGTAGAGACGTTGCTGGGAAGGGGCTGCCTGGGACTACCTTTCCCAGCACCCCCTGCATGTCGGTGGAGCCATATGATCCGCTCTCACCAGGGAGTTGGAAGAAGTGATGTGATTGTCACTTCTGGCTGAGGTGATTAAGAAGTGGGTGTGTCTTCTCCACTCTCTCTTTCCCCTCTGCAAGCTGGAAGCAGAGCAATTTGAGGCCTTGGAGGAAGGTGGAGCCATGAGATGGAAGGAGCCTGGGCCCTAAATCACCGCGTGGAGGAAAGCTGCCTGCTGGCTGGCAGTGTCAGAGCTCTGAGAACATGCGGCAGATTTAACCCAGAGGAGGTGATGCCTGTGCACGGCCTTGAAAAAGTAAGTGACCAGTGGGAAGGGGCAAGGTGCACCAGGCAGAGGAGACAGCATGTGCAGAGGCCCAGGGGAGAGAAGCTGAGCCCTGGGGACCTCCAGTAGTTTGTGTGGTTAGGGTATATCCTGTGATGGGGAGAGAGGAGACCCCAAGGCAGAGAGGTGAATGGGAGCTGGGTCCTGGGGAGGCTCGGTGCCATGTGGGGGACTTTGGGAAGCATGTTGAGTCCCTGCTGGGTGGCTATTGAATACTTTTGAGTAGAAGGACCATGTGACCACATGGTCACACTTGTGCAATTGAAAGGGCCCTCTGGCTCCCAGCGTGGGGCTGGATTGGAGAAGGAAAGATGGAAGGCAGCAAGACCGGGAGGGAGGCTGGCCCGGTGCACTGGGAGAAAGAGCAGGGGCAGAACTGAGGCAGAGGGCCTGGGAGTGACTTTTAGGGGAATTCAGGATTTAGAGTCAACAGGCCTTGGTGATCGATTTCGAGGGAGGGTGAGGGAAAGGGAGGGATAAAGGATGGTGTGTAGGTTTCAGGCCTGGGGATGGTGGCGCCATCGCTGAGATATGGGGATCCAGGACTTGGACAGTGTCTCTGTTCTGGCCCTGGCCTCAGTTTTCCCAATTGCGGTCCTGTGTCCAGAGTTACAGACGTAAGTGATGGATCAATAGCTGGATGAATTAGTCAAAGGGCCCAGCAAGAGCACATGCGGGAAGTTTATAGTGGGGGACAGTTTTTACTTGTATAACATCTGTATCCTCAACAGGCAGAGGCAGTTGTGCCTGTCTTGTTCACTTCTGCACCCCTTACACCAACAGACGGAGCCCAGGACACAGCAGATACTCAATTAATGGTCATGAATGAATGGAAAAATCAACAAACAAAGTGCTTTGATTTGGCTGCGCCCAGAGGACTAGTCGGGACTCCTGGGACCGTGGAATGGAGATCTCGGGTGCCGGGGTGGTTTCTTTTTCATTCCTTTGATGATGGGTTTAGAGTTGAGGCAAGGCCTGAAAAGAAAGACAGCTGGGTCCAGCAGCACAGCTAAGTGGGCCATTTGGGAGCCGAGGAAAGGGATATCATTGGTCTGATGGTCCTTATTGGTCTTAGCAAATCAGAGCCTCCCCGGTGTTCCCCAGTGGATGACAATAAGGAAGGATGCCAGCGCGCTGCTACCTTCCACACTGTCCGTGGAGAAGAATAACCTCTGCCCTCTCCAGAGCCCGGCTCTGCTCTCTGCTTCCCTCCATCCCTCAAACGGAAAAGCAGGTGATGGATGGTTCGTTTCCTTGCCTATTTCCTTCTCTGACAAAGTCAGTTACCCTGGGAGGAATGGTTCCATCCATCTTACCTGGAGTCAACCAGCTTTTCTGCCAAATGTCCAGCACACAACCCAATGGAGACAGGCTGTGTCCCTGACTCCTGCTGGATCCCCAGGGAATCCCTGGTCTTCCCTTTGGAAGCGGAACATTGTGGCAGGGCTGCAGCTGAGGTGCTTTCGTCCATCCTGAGCCCAGCTGGCTGAGATGCCCTCCCTGTAGCCAGGCCTGTTCCTGTGGCCCAACAACGGGGAGGGTTTGCAGAGTCTGGCACTGGCTGCTTCCTTTGGGAGGCAAGGAGCGCTGTGAAAGGACACCTACCCAGGCAGGCACACTTTCAGAACCAGGCTGTGTATCATCAACAAGGCCCCACCCCATGCTCGCTGGAACAAAGGCAAATGGCCAAGGGGAGATGAATAGGCATCTCAGAGCGCCACCCCCCACCCCCCCAATTCCGCACTGCCCTGCCTGCATCAGGTCTTCACTAGCCCTGCCTGGACACTGCCCAGTCCTCCCCCCAACCCTGCCTCAGACCTACCATCACCCAGTTGCCATGTGCTCTGTCTCAGGCACAGCCCTGACCATGCCAGCCCCCTCCCTGCTTAGGAACATTCCAGGGTTCTTCCTCTCCTACCAAAGGAAGCCACTCAACTTTGCAGGTGAGGCTGACCTTTTTAGTATATGTGCTGCCGAAGCGAGCACGAGGCTGACCTTGACTGAGCCCATTAACAGTCCTGCAGGGAGGCTGTGCAGTGCAGTGGTTAAGACCCCAACTTTGAAGCCAGGCTACCCTGGTCAAAATCTTGGTTCTGAATGAGTTACTTAATTTCTTAGCACCTCAGTTTCTTCATCTATAAACTGGAGATAATGATAATATGTATCTTTTGCCATTGTTATGAGGATAAATGAGTTAGTGTGTGTAAAACCCTCACCACCTGCTCATTCTTGTGATCTGTTTCTCCTCCTCCCCCTCTTCTTCCCCTTCCTCCTCCCTCCTCTCCCTGCCCCTTAGACTTGTTATTTAACTGCTCTAAGCCTCGGTTCATTCATCCTGCACGTGCAGATGGTAATGCCAACCCCACAGGCTTCTTAAATGGATTGAATGGATTGAATGTTCACGAGAAGGGCTTGGTGCACAGTGGGTGCCTAATAACTGCTGGTTAACACAATCGGTGCTGGGCTGACATAAGCCAGCTCTGCCTCCAGGACTTCACCTCCAGAAGGGCAGGCAAGATCCCTGGGGAAACCTTATCCACCAGTTTTGCTCTGGGAAAGAGAATTGGAAACTTTTCTAATTCTAAAGAGTAAATGTCAGAGGCTTGGGTAGGATTTTGAGGTTCTGAAAATAAACATCGGCATGGAAGGGAGGGAGGGAAGGGGGAGAGAAAGGAGGGCATAGAGGTGAAGGAGGGCCAGGGTGAGAGGCAGAGATGAGATGTCCAGACTGAGTGAGAGAGAGAGAGAGAGAGAGAGAGAGAGAGAGAGAGAGAAACCTCAGTGCCTGCCCCCAGATGCTGGGATACAGAGCTGAGAAAGCAGGTAGCTGCTGAAACAGACACTGTCATGCTTGGCTGATGGTTGCCACAGGGTAGAGCGGCTCTGTTCTGCCATCAGGTGAATTGAACAGGTCCAACAGTGGGTGTTTGATGTCAGCAGATATTTGCAGAGCTGGGCTTTGGGAATAATAATACCTGCTCCACATGGCTCGTGGGTGAATTTAGAAAATGAGTTAAAAGTGCCCGTCTCTGTGTCACACACAGTAGGATTGCAATAAATGATGTGCTTTTTCTCCTTCTTGTCCTATACCACATTTTCTTTTCTTGGTCAGAACCCATCAAATTCTCCATGAGAAGTAGCCAGCTTTCCCCCTTAGATAAGTAAAAGCAGTTTGTGATTTTCTGTGAAAGATGCTAGGTTGGTTGGTACTTTTATATGACAATGTAGATTTTGTCTTCTGCTCTTGCTGCTGTGAAGTTAGAATAGTGAAGGCATCTGAAACTCACTTTCTGGGGGTCCGGCTGCCCTTGTGCACAGAATTTCCCACTGGGTTTTAGTGGGTGCCTATAGAGCTGGTGCCATCAAGGGCACACTGAATGGGCCTGCTGTTGCCTGGTGGGCGGGAGCTTTCTTCCCCTGTATGCTTCTGCAGTTTATGTGCTGATATGGTGGTTTTAGCACATTTATAAACATTTGGGTATCTTCTTCAGTCATTTATTTTTCAATTATTTTTAGGGGAAAATAAATTCTTTACACTCTCGTAAAGTGACTGTTCTGCAGCCTCAGACATGCCCAGTGGATGTGAGCAGGAGCTGGAAGAGGCCCTGCGCTGAGAATCAGTCCTGGATGGGCTGAGAGCTTGTTGTGCGGCTTTGGGAAAGTTGTTCCCTCTCTCTGGGTCTCAGCATCTCCTTCATCAACTCTGATATTTATAGTCTGAATGTTCCAGGAGTGTGAGGTTCCAGGCAAAGGGGAGCTCAAAGACTTTATTTATGAAACATATATGTACCTACTATGTGCCAGGCAGAAGGCTGTGTCCCAAGGAAGCAGATCCGTTTCTTGGCCTCAAAGAACAGATCTAGAGAGAGGAAATTCACTCATGAAATATGGAAAAGTCACTGTAATGTACAGAATGGGAACTACGAGGGCAGGGGGTTCCTTTTCTTTACTGCTGCTGCCTCCTCTGTGGGTCCCGCTGGCCTCTGCCCCTATCTGCAGATTTAATACCTGCAGTTCTACAAAACTGATGTCCGTGCGCCCTTGCTGTGAGCCAGCCCCTCTTCTCGCACTGTGCATGTCACCCCTCATGTCGCCCTCACAGCATTCCCATGACCAAGATTTGACGTCATTCCCATGTCCCAGGTCTGTGCTTTAACAGTGGTTCTGTATCACCGCTGCCTCTCTTTTGTGGTACTCATTATTCCCTGAACTTTTCTACTAAACCATTCCAATATGTAAAAAAATAAATAAAATAACTATTTAAGAAGCTGGACTGTCACATCCTTGGTCCTGGCCTCCCTGAGCACAGAAGATGGCATCTATTCAGCTGTGACTCCCAGGTACTGAATGCTTCCCTGTGCTGGCCCTATACTAAGCCCTCTACAAAGATCTCCTCTAGTCCTCCTAACTCCCCCCAACCCCAAGAGGCCAGTTTAGTTATCTCTGTTTTTCCAACTGAGAACAATGTAACTCAGAGACGCAAAGGGACTTGTCCAAGGTCACACAGCTAGGCAGCTCCTGGCATCAATAACTGACTTCAGAGCCCTTGTTCTGAACTCCTGAGCAAGGGGAGTTCTCTGAGTCTGAATTCTGTAAGGGGAAAACAGAGGAGCGAGAACAAACTTGTCTTCGGTTCTGGTGGCCAGAGACCAGGAGCCCGAAGCTCTATGTCACCTTCAGGCTGTTTTGAGGATGGATGGGCTGAGCTCCTGTGCTGGCTGCAGCCTGGGTGGCTGTTCTGCCCTGAATTATGGCCTCTGTGGTTAAAGGGCTCTGGCTTTGACTTGCCAACCCAGGTGCTTTGTGTCACTTAGGGCCACCTTTACCAGGACTCTGACAGTCTCCACAGTGGGGGCGGGGGGGGGACTCGATCATCACTGTGCCTTCTTCTCAATGGTTAGACCAGTGCCTCTAGTCACTGCTGCCCCCATCCGTGGCCCTACTGGAGCAGCATCAGAGGGGCAGCTTGTGCATGTAATTCAATAGCCAATCATGGAGGACACCTAGTTTGAGGCCTTGCCTGTGGGAGCACTGTATCAGTCAGCATAGGTGAGGCTTTACTTAGTAACAAACAGTCCCCAGTGGCTTAAAAAAATATATATATATATTTAGGTCACTGACATTTTATTTATTTGTTTCTTTCTTTATTTAATTTATTTTGAAATTGAAGTATAGTTGATTTACAATATTGTATTAGTTTCAAGTGTACAACATAGTGATTCAGTATTTTTATAGATTATACTCCACTTAAAGTTATTACAAAATAATTGTTATATTTCCCTGTGCTGTTCAATATATCCTTGTTGCTTATTTATTTTACATATAGTAGAGTGTCTCTTAATCCCATACCTCCATTTTTCCCCTCCCTGCTTCCCTCTCCCCACTGGTAACCACTAGTTATTCTCTATATCTGTGAATCTGTTTCTGTTTTGTTAGGTACATTTGTTACACACATTTTGTTGTTTTATCTTTTTGGATTCCACATATAAGACCCCAAATATTTATTTCTTGCTAATCCTACCTGCCCGTTGTGAGTTGGGTGGGGTGGCTCTGCTCATCAGGGCCATTCACGGACCCCAGGTGACAAAGTAGCTATCAAGCCAGAGATGGAGAGAGCCCTGGTGGGTTTACACTAGCCATTAAATGCTTAGCAGGGGAATGACAAGCATTACTTCATTCACACAACTCATTGACCAGAACAAGTCACATGGTCCCACTGAGCCACAGGGGACAGGAAGTTCAGTACCATCACACACCTGGAAGGGGGAGATGCGAAAAGATTTGGCAGAACGTATGACTACCCCAGGCACCACGGGGCTGTGAAGGGTGGTGACTCTGCCCCCACCTCCCCCTTCATACCACCTCCCACCCCGCACACCACCCCAGTGGGCTTACAGCTTCACCAGGGTGACCATGCTGATTTTCTTCCCATTCAATCCCAGTGGTCTGTGGACATAATTATTCCAAGAGTCTGAGATTCAGCAGGTAAACGAGTTGAGAGTGATCACAGAGCTTGGAAGTGACTGGGCTGGGACTGGAATCCAGGTTTGTCTGGCTCAAAGCCCAATCTTCTTCTCCCCGAACCGTGGTGCTCCTCAAAATGATCAGAAAATTGGCAGAGCAGTGGAGAGGCTGGGATGAGTGCTGGGGTGCAGTCAGTGCCACAGGCCACCAAGAGCCTAAGAACCCAGGAGGGTCTGGAGGGGTCACATCCAGGTGGGTGAGGAAAATACAAGGTGCAGTGTGTGGGGCTGAGGATGCTTACTTAGTAAGAGGCATCAATGACAGCCTCTGGGTAGTGAGCTCTTCCTTTGTGCCAGGTCCCCTGCCAATCACTCTGCACCAATTCAATCACTGAATTCTCAGAACAACCCCCTGATGAGGTACCATTGGATAGTACCAGTGAATAAGGTACCATTTTACAGATGAGGAAAATGGAAGCCAGAAAAGTTGATGCCTGAGTTCACTCAGATGGTCAGAAGCTGAGCTCTCTCTTGCCACCTGCAGCCCTTTGCTTTTCCTTATGAGCCCCAGAGCCTGACAACCAAGCTTTGGGTTAAAAGAGCATGTAGAGCTCCCAACCTGCTGACCACCTTCTCGTACCCTCTCACTCTGCCAAACCCAAGCTTGCCTTTAAAAACTCCATTTCTCCAGAGAGGGACCCACTTCATTATGAAAGGCCTCCCTCCACAAAGACACAACATGGAGGCCGATGAAATTCACTTGGACTCAGCATCACTTTGGAAATCGATGCGCTATGATTGCAAATCCAGTGTCTGTCAGCAGCTGCCTAATTTTAGCTGGATCTTTGCAGGCTTCTCACCAGGCTCGTCCGCCCCTGTGGACTGACAGAGCCGTTCTGAGAGTATCATTGATCTTTTGACTAAAGTGTCCTAATGAAACACAAACCTGCTGTTACTCAGAGAGCTGTCTGCCGTGGTGACACAGAAGAAATGCTACCAGGTCAATGATAACAATAATTTCATTGTAAAACACACCCTCTTGTACCGTGTCCCTCCCACCTCTTCCCTGCTTTGATCTTGGGCTCACAGCTCAGACCTGGAAAATCGATGCCTTTCACTGTTTCAACTTTGTCACAGAGCAATGGGGGGGTTGGGTGGGGAACCATCAATAGGGTGTTAAAGATGTTTCCGGTTATGTGCAAGCTCCCTGTGATGAGGGCCCGTGGCAACTTGCAGTGAGTTAGCACCTATTTATTTGCAGGAGGGGAGTTGGTGGGAGGCTGAATCAGTGCTCCTGTTCTAGGGTATTCCACCCAGCTAAGTGACTGAGGAGGTGGCAGAGGTGGAGGGCTGCCAGAGGTTCTGGAGTCCCTGGAAGTCAGAAACCATAGTCTTTAAGGGTGGAAGTGGACAGAATAAGAAATCGGTGTCTTATCTTGCAATCTGTTGGCCAGGCAGTGGGGAGTTCCGGGAAAGGAGGCAGGGAGAAAGGCATCTACCACTTCGGAGACAGGTGTTCTCTGGCAGGACCGGGTCATCAAATCCGATTTGGGGAAGATCCTGAGGGTCCAACGACCTCATCTTAGACGTGGGCCCACCCCCTGAGACCTGGGGAAGGAAAGGCAGCCTGTTTCTCGATCCCCCTACAAGTCAGTGGCAGAAAGAGAGATGCTGATGCCCCCAGTTAGATTTTATGGATCGCAGGGGAAAGAACACAGTTTCCTTCAGCTGGCCCTGAGGGTGCCCAACGGTCTAGGCCAGGGATCAGCAAACCACAGCCCACGGGCCACGTCTGACCCCACAGTCTGTTTTTGCAAATAAAGTTTTATTGGAACACGGCCCCACTCATCCTCTCCTGTACTGCCTAAGGCTGCGTTCATGCTCCACCGGCAGAGCTGACGAGCAGCAGCAGAGACTGTGCAATCCACACGCCTGAAACATGGACTATCTGGCCCTTTCTAGGAAAAGTGTGCCGACCCCTTCCCTTTTCTAGACACTTACCTGAAGGGCTCTTACACATAATTTATGCAGAGGTTTTATGTACATTATGATATTATTATGAAAAGTCAGACATTTGTTTTCAAAGGGAAACTGACATGGATTCCTCCAGATTTAAAACTGACAGCAGCAAAGCTTCTCAGATTGCAGTGGGAAAGGGCCTGAGCCTACCCACTCTCAACCTCCCCTCCTGTTGCTCCATCCCCAAGCAGGGCTGCCAGATAAAATACAGGACATCCAGTTACATGTGAATTCCAGATGAACAATCGATTTCTTTTTTACGATAAGTATATCTCAAGCAGAATTAATTGAAGCACTCTGTGTAGGAAAACAGAGAGTTATTAAGAACAGGAGCTCTGAAGACCTGAGCTGACTTGACATTGATTCCCAGCTGCCGTGCTTATGTTGTGTGTCATTGATAATTTCTCTAAGTCTTCGATGTTATCTATAAAATGGATTTATTACTAGTACGTATCTCATGGGATGGCTGGGAGAATTATTTTTAAAAGTCTAACTCCAGTACCTGGATTTCAATAAATGTACTTATTGAATAAAGAACAGTTAAAAACAGAATAGGTATATCCTAAATATTGTACGGGTCATACTCATACTAAAAGAATATTCATTGTTTAACTGACATTCAAATGTAATGAAGAGTCCATCTTCCTTACATTTTTATTTGCTAAATCTGGCAACCCAACCATTGAGCCACCTCAGAGGAAGCAGGCCACAAAAATCTTTGGTCTCCAGAATAGACTTCGAACTCCTCAGCCTGGCATTACAAGTCTGTCCTTGGGCAAAGTCTGCAGACTCATTGCCTGCCCCTACTTTTCCATCCCCCGCCCCCATCCATCACCGTCCACCTCAAGCTCCTTCTTGCTTCCTTCCACACTTCTGTGCCTTTGCCTACACTATTTCCCCTGCTCAGGCCGCCTCCACACACCTGCCCACGCTCAGCTTTGCCTCTTGGCCGGTGCTGCAGAGTCACCTCCTACAAGGTATCTGGCTGCAAAGACGGCACGTGCAGGCAGGTAAGCGGAATCTAGGAAACAACAGATTAGACCTCCTGGCATAGGTTCATTGTGGACTGTGGCTTCACGGAGAGGAGTGTTGGCAAAGTCGTCCCAGGCCAAGGCTTGAGGGGCTCCTGCTTTCTCCCCAGGAGATTCCTCCCTTTACTTTTCCAGAAGACCAGAGCCTTTCACTGGCAACCTGCCTCACACGAGGTGAATATGGGAACTGGACTTCTGGAAGGCAGGCCTTGGCAAGAGCCCCGGTGGAGGCCTGAATCCTCCCGGTATCAGGAGCTCCCAGGGCGCCTTTGAGGAGGTGGGAAGTGGGGGCAGGAGGGCAGGAGCCTGGAGGGAGAAGGGGGATGAGACGTGGCTGCCAAGTGGGTCTCTTTACTCCTACTCACTGCAGGTTACATTTAAATGGGATAAAATTATCCTCTAATCCCCTTTATTTCCATTCAGTGCTTCTAGAAAAGACCCACTTGACATGTAGGAGAAGGAAAAAAAGAAAGCGAGAGATATAATTTTCAGTTGAAACTGCAGGATGGAGAGATCTCAGTGAACTCAGCGTTTAGTGTGTCTTAATGTCTCCATAAATGAGTCCAGGTGAGTGAGATGATAGAAAGTGTGCCAGGATCTCCCTCACGTGTCCCTGTCTTGGGGGGAGGGGCGTTGCAGGGGGAGGGGCTTGGCCCTCCTCACATAGGTCTCCCCCAGTGATAGGCCGTGAGGCTCACTCCTTCCCTCTCCTCATGGGCAGCCTTGAAGTCCATGTAAAGGGGGCACACCAGAGAGGGTCACTCATTTTAAATATGCATCGTTCCCTGGACCATGATCATTTCCTTAAGAGAAGTATCCAGGGGTGGATTTGTCAAGACAGATGCTTTTGATGCACTTTGCCAGAATGCCTTGGGTCAAGCCTTGGCTCCACCATCTATTCTCTATGTGACGGTATGCAGACTACTTCCTCTCTCTGTGCCTCTGTCTCCTCATCTGAAAAATGGGGATGATAACAGTACCCACCCCTCCTAGGGTTGTTGTGATAAATTAAAGTGTTTACTACACTGTCCACTCAAGAAAACACTCAAGAAATTGTAGCTACTACTATTATTTTTTTATTATTATTCTTAGAGTGCCTCCAGAAGTGTTGTGCTAATTTTAGTGACTAACAGCACCTCTTGAGTGTTTTAGACATGGAAAGGACAGGATGGAGAGAGCTGGCTTCTTTTCCTGGGTCTTCACCTGACACATATAATCTTGCTGAACCCTTGTCCCTCTTTCTGAGTGTCAGTTATTTCATCTGTTAAATTAGCCATGGTCTATGTGATCACTGAAATCCTATTCAGGTGATGAATTTGTAAATACAAATAGCTGGAAAACACGGAACTTTCAAAAACAGGACAGATATGCCTTTTACAATCTTTCAAATGACTCAGGAAAACTTGTTGATGAAGTGGAGATAAACTCATGCCTGGATCATGATATATTCTGAGTTATTTGGGTCTACTCTACTTCCTACATCCATTTGTTAGTTTAATAAGCATTTATTGGAAAGCACCATGGGCAAGGTTAGGGTTTGGGGAAACGGAAACCCTTCAATCATTCATTCATCCACTCACTGAACACACGGTTATGGAGTCCCAGCTCTGTGACAATCACTGTTCTGGGCACTGAGAATACAACCATGAAAAAGATAGACAAGGGCTCCACCCTGCAGGAACTCACATTCTGGAGGGGGAAGCAGGTAATATACAAGTGTATCAATAAGTAGATTGACTTCAGACCATGATGAACGTGATGTAAGTAGTAACTGAGGGTGATGTGCTTGAACAGGGGATGCTGTGGGACAGGAGGACGGAAATGCGCGATCGGATGATCAGGGAGGGCTCCTCGAGGGAGATGATATTTGGACTCAGGACTTAACAATAAGAAGGATCCAGTCATGTAGAGATCAGGGGGCAGAGAGCTCCAGGCAGAGGGAACAGCATGTGTAAAGGGCTGGAGGTGCACGCTAGCTGGCTATGTTCTAGGCCCTGAGGAAAGGCCAGTGTGGCCGGAGCAGAGTGAGGGAGGGGAGAGCAGTAGGAGATGAGGTCAGAGAAGCAGAAATAGAATTGCGAGGATTAAAAGTGTTTAGCTCAGTCGCTAGCACACAGTAGGTTCTTTATAACTTTTCCCTACTTCTGAGAGCTCACCTGGGTACAGGTAACCTGAGTGGGAGGAGAGAGAGGAGACCAGTGAGAGAATCTTGAAGTCCTTTCCAAACCCAAGAATTTGTGAATAAGAGGCTTGAAAACAATTTGTTAATTTTAGTAGGGTAAATACTCTCACTTCCAGTCCTTTTTATAATATTAAATGGTTTCACAAAATATTTTTTGTTCCCTCCCTGGAATTATGATCAGTTTGTGTTAGTGACATTTTATTGTATTTTCAAAGACATGTCTAAATTTCCCCTTTAAAAGGCAAAGGCTAATTCAAGACTCAGAACTCCTTTTTTTTTGAGTTTTGGAAATATCTGACAGTATTCTAATATTAGTAAAACTGTAAGTTCCACAGAATTTCTTTTATGTACTTGGAAAATTCTCTTATCTTGGCCCCTTGCCCTATGCTGCCCAGAAAGTCAGTCTCCCCGGGCCCTCCTGGATATCCAGGGGCCCCCAGGTTGGCCCTGTGTTTCCCAAGGAGGCTCCTTTCAATGACTCACAGGACTGGAACCAGAGCTAAAGGTTGAGGAGCCCAGCCCTTCATTTCACAGATGAGGAAACCAAGGTCAGAGAGAAGAGACTTCCCCAGGATGTCTACTGGGAATATAATCTGGGACAAGGATATCTCCCACAAACCCCTTACCCCACAGCCCATGGAGAGCAGCTGCCCTTCCCAGGTAAGCAAAAGACCAGTTCTGCCAATAACTGCAATTAATTCATTAATTGATTCATTCCAAAGACATCCACTGATGGCTACCACGTGCCCAATAATAAGCAAGGCACGAGGAACATAGAGGATAATAAAATTAAACCTTTGTTCTCGAGTTGGAGTGTGAGCAGAGGCAGACCAACCAGAAAAAATCACATCCTCCTCGTCCTCCTCATCGTCTTCATAGTCAATGTCACCATCATGAGCATTATCACAGTTTTACAGGGTGTGGTGGGAACGGAGCACAGTTTGTCAGGAGGCAGAACTGAAGGTTTAGCAGAGGAGGTGACATCTGAAACTTAAAGAAGTGACAGTGTTTGCTGTGCAGGTGGTGGAAGGGAAGCAATCAGAGGCAGAGGGAACACACAGGCAAGGCATGGAGGTAAGGTGACAGAGAGTGTGGCAAGAGGACCCTGCAAATATTCAGATGAGTACAGAGTGCAGGAGGGGTGTGTCTGGAAGGGGCTGGACAGGTAGCCTGGGGCCAGATCACGAAAGGATTTGAATACCTGTTCAAGTGCCCAGCAACACTCCCTCCTCTCTCCATCCTTCTGCTAACAGCCTTTCATTTCCTTCTTGTTTGCCCCTTCCCCAGTCTCTGTGGCTCTGGACTGGTTGTCAATCAACCACCTCCTTCCCAACAAAGGAAGGAGCATGTGACTCAGAAGTGACCAATCACAGTGCCCAACCCAAGTGGCTACTGTGATTGGTGCAGGGATAGGCACATGGCTCAAGCCAGGCCAATCAGAGCTCTTCTCTAGGGGTTGATGAATGGATGCTGGGCCGGGCAAGGTCTCTCTTTCCTCTGGGCCACGGTAAGCCTGGTGGTGTCTTCCACCCTGTCCTCTCCATGCATCTGGCCATTTGGAAGAAAGGATGAGCTGGCTTCTGACCTGCGTTATGCTGCGTAAATGGCTCTTCTACCTGGGTCTGAGTGTGGAGCCCATGGTCGTAATCACTACCTACCTGGCTGCATCCTTCCCTGAAGCAGGCCCCCTCCCTGCCCCTACCCTCCTTCGGCTCCTCCAGCCTCTTTTCACGCCAGCCCTCTTGCCTTTCCTGACTCATCTGTAAGTAAAGGCTTTTCCTCACCTCCGCTGGAGTGCTCAGAAGCTCTGCTTTGCTGGGGGAACTGGGACGGACACCTTCACTGCTTGGCATTGTTCTCAGGAAGCCAAGGTACCTCTCAATTATTTATTAGGCAGACTTTCTCCATGAGAGGGCCTGAAATTCTGGGAAACTTTTCCCTCTGTTGCCTGCTGGGCCAGTCACAGGGTCTTAGCAATTTAGTGAGCCCGGGAGAGAAATGAGAGTCTGTTCCTCCCCAAGGGGAGCCCGACTGGGTTGATCTAAAATAGACGGGGAGGGAGGTTGACCCGGCTCAGGGCCGGTTATTTGGGGCTGGCCTTGCGGGCTGCTCCCGAGGGCGCTGGTGAGGAGCAGGGGGAGGTCCAGGTGCTGCTGGCACTTCTGGGCTGTAGAGCTGAGTGGAGAGGCTGTTTGGAGGAGGTTGGGAGTCCCTGCCCTCGGCTGTATCCATCTGTCCCCATGCAAGAGAGCCTTGGTTACTGAGGCTCGGGTCTCCCCCACCAGCCCTGGTCTCTGGGAACCCCAGACACTCAAGATTATTTGAGTACAAGTCTATTAGCATTCAATGTTCATTCAACTAAAGTCTTTGCCCTTCTGGCTTATGGAGATTTAGAACTGGAAGGGACCTTAGAAGCCACAGAGTGTATCCTCTTCAGAGGTTTGACTCGCTCGCTGATAAACATGTCCGAAGAGTCCCTTGCCTCAGGATAGCATCCCATCTCTTTAGCACAGATTTGAGGTCTGTCTCGTGCAGCCCTCAGGACACTTCCAGCCCCACTTCTGGCCACAATAAATGCTTCCCCAACATATTGTGAACCTGCACTGCTCTGGGCCTTTGCTCCTGTCTCCGTGTCTGGATTCTCTTCCTCTCTCCCACCTGGTGCCATTCTAAGCATCCGTCAAGAGTAGACCAGATGTCTTCTCCTCCCTAGAGCCTGCCCCTTCCCACAGGCAGAACTAACCACTCTGTCCTCCATCCTCTCACTGACGTCTCATCTTGGATTCCCTTCTCAGAAAGACCTTCACTGACCTGCCCATCTGACGGGCACAGTTCATCCTCCACGCCAGAGCCAGACTCTATAACGTCACCCTGTTTACTTTCTTCCAGCACCTCTTCCCGCCTGGGATACTCTTGCCTATGATTGTTAACCTGTTCCTTCCTGCCTCCCCACTCCAGACGTCAGATCCTGGGGGCAGGGACCTCGTCTGTTTGCTGCGCACCCTCACCCCCATGTGGGCTGGCACACAGTAGGGCCTCAATAAGCCTGGTGGTGGCACGAGTGAACCTGACATTGGGCCTTTGTCTGGCATCCCAGGTTCTCTCCTTGAGGACCAACCTGTGTCCTAAAGTGTCCCAGCTCCTGAGCAGCACGATCCCATCCCCTCCCCTCCGGTTCTCCTGTGCAGCACGAGGAGGAGGGGCTCAGAGCCCAGGGGGTGACTTCACCAGCCTCGCCCTCTCACGCTTCATGGGTCCTCTCTGGGCTCCTAATCACAGCCGCATTTTGAGGGTTTGGAGAAGGAGCCTTAAGGCCAGTCAAGTGGCTAAATCACGTCTTTTCAAATGGGGCAAACACGGATTTACACAATAGCCTGTGACAAACGCATCTTCAGGGGACAATCTGGCAGGAAACATCCCTTTTTCCAAAGGGTGCCTCGGCCCTGGGAGAAATAATGAGGGCTTTTTCAGGATTCTAATTATTCCCGGTGCTGACAGGTTGCAGAGCCAGAGCTGCCGCCGCCGCCCAGCACTCACGCGGGCACCCAGCGTGTCTACTCCTGGGTCTCCAGGTGAGCGCCCTGCTCCCAAGGGTGCCTGGGGGCCCAGGGTCCATTCCCGTGGTTCCTGCTCCCTCCTGCCGACAGGCACGTGACCTCAGCAGGAAGAGGGCCTCCCTGTGAGCCCAGGACCTGGACACAGGGGGTCCTTACTCAGCGGGGCTCTCTTCTCCTGCCGGCAGCTGTAGGGGCCCAGCAGGGGAGGTTTCAGGGTCTCCTGAATGCCCCCGACAGGCTCCTGAGGCCAGGGGTGCAGTGGTTAGCACTTGGGCTGTGAGGCTCTTGCTCGGTAAGGAAATAAGGGGCCCCACACTGTCCAAGCTGAAAAGGGCCTTGGTGACCATCCACCCGATGCCTTGACTGTCCAGATGGGGGAACGAAGGCAGACATGGGGATGTTGAAGGGAGAATGGTGCAGGGGCTGCATTCTAGGAACATCCTTAGTGCCAAGCTCTCCGCAGTAGGGAAGGGGCTCACCCACATGGAGCCCCCGCTGAGGGCCAGGCCCAGCACCAGGGTTACCTCACTCAGGGTTCACATCAGCCCTGTGATGCAGGTATTATCCCATTTCCCAGATGAGGTAAGTAAGGCTCACAGAGATTAAGTGACTTGCCCAGTGCCCCACAGCAAATCCCTCCTAAACACAAAACTGACCAGTTGGGAAAAGACACCTGACCTTCCCGGCTTTTGCACCAACCAGAGATCCCCCAACCCTCCCACTTCCTGTCCTCCAGGGGCGGAGCATAGAGGGAAAGATGCAGGGCAGGACCAGGGACCTTTGTTGGAGCCTGAGATGCATCTGGGTTCTGCTCATTAGGAGATGATGGAGGGTCAGTTGCATCACTGCCCTGCCCCATGCTGTCCCCCCTTCCCCAGACTGAAACAATTAGATGGAGAGAAAAAAATGAGGCTTATGGCTGCTGGTTTAGTGCCTTAATGGTCCCTTGTCTAGATGCAGGCTGCATGGAGCTGCAGGAATGTATGGGCTTCCTGACATCCCAGCTCAAGGCAGCTCTTCCTCAAGGCCCAGAGCAGCTCCTGGCTCCCACTCGAGCCCCCACTCCTGTCCTTCCTTCTTAAATCCTAGAGGGCTGGCCCCAGGGAGCACTCCCACGCTGAGCTCCCCTGCCCCTGCCCCAGCCTCGGCAGGGTCCTTGGTTCTACACCCTCCACTTCCCCTTCACTGGCGATTTCAGGACCCTGAACAAGGAGCTTGGGAGCCATGGGTTCAGTAGATGATGCAACTGGTCCTGTCTGGCCGGGGTCCTATCTCTAATGTGTCCACCTTGGACCAACTTCATTAAATCTGCCTGGACCCTCATGTGTCCCCCATCCATCCTTGCCTCCTCTTCTCATCCATTTCCACAGCAGCCATGGGGGAATCTTTCTAAAAGGTGAGTCAGAATAAGTCCATCCCCTCACTAGTGGCTTCCCCATTGAACTTCACATAAAATCTGAACTCATCATGGAGAATCAAGTATGGTCTTTTCAGGGAGCAAATGACCAATGAGGGAGGGTGATTGAAGGGAGTTTGATGGAGGAATGATTCACCAAGGTATAGACAGGATACAGGAAACCAACAAGGGATGGTGGGGCCCCTGGGATGAGCAAGAGTGGGGAGCTGTGTCTATCTCAGTCCTGACGGGGCCGAAGGAGGTGTGGTTATCAGATTCCAGAGAGAGCTGCAGCCATGGGAGAGGGGCTACCCAATGGAGCTGGAGCTACAGGAGAGAGATGCAGCCACTGCCAAACATAGCTTAGTGGGAAGAGCCATGAATAAACACCTGACCTCTCTCCTCCTCCCCCTGGTCTCCTCTGTTGCCTCCAGGACCCAACAGAAGCTGGGGGGCCAGGAGGTTGCAGGGCCCTGTTGGTGCTGCCCCTGCAGGTCAGTGTCCCAGGCACAGAGCAGGGGAGGAAGGTGAGGGTGAATCTGGAGAGCACACAGAGGACAGCAACACATGTGGCCCCTGAGACCCAACCAGATCTGCCCTGCCTGCCCCTCGGACCTCGTCTTCTGCCCTCTGCTCCTCACTCACCCTGTTTCCACCACACTGACCTTTGTTCAGTTTCTCAAATACACGGAACTCACTCCCACCTCAGGGCCTTTGCACTTGCTATTTCCTCTCCCTGGGAGGCTCTTTTCTTCCTCATCCATTCATGGCATTGAGGTCTTGGCACAAATGTCACCTCCTCTGGGGACTATCCATTCACTCACCCAACTTTGCCCCTATACCCTACCCAGCCATAATTTCTATTACATTGCCCTGTTTTATTTGCATCATAGCCTCTATTGCTATCTGACATTTGTTGCTCTACTTCTTTGTCCAGCTGGAGCATCAGTGCCAAGAGACCAAGACCAGATGTCTCTTGTCCCTTGTTGTATCCTCAGCACTAAGGGCAGTGTCTGCATGTGCTACATGATTAATGAATGCTTGTTGAATGACTGTCAAACAACAAGACAGGCGAGGATAGTGGGTAAGAGCACAAGCTTTGCAGTGACATGATCTGTGTTTGAAGCCCAGCTCCACCATTTTCTTAGCTGTGTGACCCTGGTCAAGCTGCTCAGTCTCCCTGTGCCTCAGTTTTCTCATCTGTTAAATAGGAACAATAGGACACCATGCCTCACTGGGTTGTCGTAAGGATTAAGTGGGTACATGTAGCACCGACCTGGCCTGTAGTAGTACGTGGTATGTGAGGATTTGCTCTTATCCTTATTGTTCTAGATTTCAGCATCTGAGCTGCTGCTTTGCTCCTTTTCCTGAGACCCCAGACCTTTCAGGGCTGAGACTCAGCCCCTCCTCCCATCCCACAGATACCTTCAAGCTGTACAGGATTTCCGAGGAGGGCCTAAGCCTCCACCCCAGGCTCTGGCTACCCTCCTAGCCTCACATAAAGCCCTCCTGCTTCCCTTTCTGGGTAGCAGCCTGGGGGTCTTACTTCAGCTCCTTAGACCGACCCTGCCCCTCCCACCTCAGGAGAGGACATCCACGCTGCTCCTTCTGCCTGCCACACCCTTGCCTCTACTTACCTCACTGCATCCTTCAGTCTCCGATCAAATGTCACCTCCTTCAAGAAGGCTCCCCCAACCTCACCTGGGACTGTATCAAGCCCTGCTACCCATCTCAGGCACCTGCCCTTCTCCTTGGCAACACTTGCCTGTGGGAATTAACTTTGTTATCAGCTAGTAAATGTTTTACCCCTCCTCCTCCCACCAGGATATATACCCTGAGCTCAGGCTCTTCTGTGCCAGGCTTGGTGGGTGTTTGGGCAGCTGCTACCTGCCCTGGGCCTGGCCCTGCCTGGTTGTTGACCATTTACTAGCATCTGACCCTAGATCACCTTGTCTTTTTCACCCAAGGCTCATTCATTTGCCTCCCCACCTCCTTCGCTCCTGTCCTGCCTCCCTCTCTCCCTCCCTTCATGCCTCCTTCCCTCCCTCCCAGCCTCCAAAGCAGTTACTGAGCTAATTGTTCATTCTAGGCCCTATACCAGGCCCTGGGGTTGTAAGATTCTGCTCCTGACCTCAGGGCTCCCAGCCTCCTAGAGGGTGTGTACTCACCCCCTGTGTGCTGTGAGAGGGATGAGAAGGGGAGGCCCTATCCAGCCTCCCGGGGGCTGGGATGGGTGCTCAAGGGAGTCTTTTGTCCCCTGAGCTGAATTTTGAAAGATCTTCTCAGGGGAAGTTGAGGAAACAGCACTCCAGGCAGAGGGAGCAGCATGTGTGGAAATCCGGAGCATTCTTGCAACTTCAGCAGCAGACAAGTGGAGGGGAGGCTGGCAACAGGTGAAGCTGGAGACATGGTGTGACAGATTGCAAAGTGCTCACAAACCCCAGCCTCCCCGACAGTGTATGCCCTTTGCTATGCAGTGTTGGTTGCTGCTCCTCTGACCAGGAGGTTGAACCTGTTTCTCTACCTTGAATCTGGGCCTGGCCCAGTGACCTGCTTTGATCAAGATGACATTAATAACATAACACATGCAGGGACTTGAAAAATGCTGTGCAAGGGGCCAGCCCTTTCCTGCTGCTGGGAGACCTGTGACCGCCACGCCCGGGCAAGCTCAGGCTGGCTTTCTGGGGATGAGAGACTATGTGGACAGACGCCCCAGCCATCTCAGCTGTTCCATTGGAGACCCATACAGTTGGCTGAGGCCATTTGGAACCATCAGCCCCAGTCAGGCCAGCCTGGCCTGGAAGAGCTGCCTGGCTGACCAGCAGAGCCATTAGAAATGTACATGCTTGTGTTTTAAGCTCTAAGTTTTAGGGTGATTTGTTATGCAGCAAACGCTAACTGATACACATGAGGAGTCAAATTGGGGAGGGGAGTTGCCTTCTGTGCTAGGTGGGGAGTCTGGACTTCATTACAGTGACTTTACTGCAAGCTCTGGAACCTGGTGGTCTGGGTTCAAATCCCACTCTGCCACTTCCCAGCTGTGGGACCTTGCGTAGGTCATTTCATCTCTCTGTGTCTCAGTTTTCTCATCTGCTAAATGGGGATGATGAGCAGTGACTGGAACATGGTAAGCACTCAGGAAACATTGGCTGCTAGTTTGTTGACCTTACACTGTGGTTGCCGATTGCTATATCTGCAGACTCTGGGGCTCTGGCCTGCCTTAGCTCACTCAGACCCACAGGACCGGATGAGGTGGTGGGTGTGACCCTGAACCATTTGATGTGTGTTGTTGCCAGTCCACACTGTGGGTCTCATGACCCCCAGCCAACTCAGGACCATCCAGATGTTCTGTGGGGGCAGAGTCTCCTCCATTTCTCATGGCTGAGACTCACCTGGTTTTCAAATAAACATGTGTAGCACTCACAGGGCTTCAGGAAGAGCATAATTCCACATGCACATGAGGCAGGGATCATATTGTTATGATGTTTCTCTAAATACCTGGAGGCCTTTGGGCAATGGCTGCATTTAAATGAAGCATCAGAGAAATTAGAGATGACACCCTTGTTTCTCTGACAGGCTGTTTGGCTTTATGAGACATTGGTAAACTATCAAGCCAACTCCAGTGCCGTGGTTTTCTAGTCTGCTCTGAGACGGGGGCATGGAGACCCTTTGCCTCTGCTCCCCCCAGCCTCAGAGCATGGGATTTCCCAGGATGGTAGCGCTAAGAAAGGGGGTTTGAGGGTCAGTGAAACAAAAGGGGTGGAGGTGAGTGATGTAGGAATCAGGCAGATGTGATTATTTCACTTCACCCTTATAATTTGACTATAAGGAAAATCCTATTATTTCCCCCATTTTACAGAAATGAGATAACTTATCCAAGGTCACTGGGCGAGTAGGTGATGACTGCAACAGTCCTGACCAGAGAAAACTGTTCTAGGCATTGTGCTAAGCCCATCCCCATCCATGATCTGGTTTAACCCTCTCCATAGCCCTGTAAGGTGGCTATTACAACTCCCTGTTTATAAATGAAGAAACTGAAGCTCAGGGTCACAGAGTTCATAAGGACTCAGCGTTTGAACTTGTGTGTCTCTTGCCCTAACGTTCATATTATGAATGTTCCCCACGTGTCTTTATTCTTCCTGAAGCCCATAGAGGAGAACAGCAGACCTGTTTTGGCAACAAGATTACAGCCTCATTCCTTGGAGGCCCAGAGCAGGTTGGAAGGACCCTCTCCTAATCTGGGCTAATGAGTACAGGGGGTCTGGGAGAGTCAGAAGTGTCTTGGTTGAGTTCTCCAGAGCAGGAGCCCCAGTGGGGATTTGTAGCTGACACCTATGTGCTCTTAAGTGATGTGCATTTTTCTGAATTGCTGGTATGTGCAGACATCCTGAGGCACCATGTTGAGTCCTGACTCTCGTAGTAAGAATAATATAAATAACAACAACAGTGACAGCTACTTTATGAAGTGCCTACTGTGAGAGGATGCACCACATGGAACATAGCTGTGCTTTCCATTGTCAGGGACCACCTAGAAAAATGGCGGCATTTCTCCAGCACCCTGGGAGGGAGACAATGTTGCTTCCTGAGTGAGAGCTACCAGCCGTCAGACCGCTGGATAAGTGAAACCCACGCATAACCCATTTGAGGCACCAGGGTCAGGAAGTGCTGGGTAGAGTGAAGAGGGCAGCCTATGGGACAGCCTGGCCAGGTAAGAATCCTGGCTGTACCATTTACCAGCTGAGTGGCCTTGGGGAGGTAACTCCACTTCTTGCCTCTCAGTTTTCTCATCTGTAAAATGGGGACAATGATTGTCCCTATGTTATAGGTTGCTGTGAAGATAAAATGAGTTAATGCAAGGAAAGTGCTATGAACAGGGCCTGGCATCTGTGAGTGCTCCGTAAATTACCAAGAATTCTTCTTCCAGCCAAGATGGAATAACAGGGGTCACACTTACCTGCTTACATGAAACTAAAAAACAGACCAAATATATGAAAGAACAGTTTCCAAGGCATTAGCCACCAAGCCACAAAGAATAATGATCCCTGAGAAATGGGAAATAGCCCTATAATTTCCTGAGCTTACTGCCTAAAGAGAAATCATAGGCCAGGTGTCAGAGAGAGGAAATCCAGGCAGAATTGGGTTGTCTTTCTGAGTTAAGGAGATTGAGCTGGAATTTGGGGAGAATGAGGCAGCTTGAGTTTTCAGGGCAGAGTACTGGAGGTGAGAGAACTTCACACAGAGACGACACCAAAGATTTGCAAGAGGCTGCTCGAATCTTGGTGTGTGGACACCACCTGAGTCTGGGGGAACACAGCCAAAAGGATTTGAGGGAACAATCCTGAAACTCAAACAGTTCCTACACCAGCAGAGTGGAAAACCAAATCAGTCATGGGGCAGAGTATTCAGAAGGGTCTTGCTTCAGTAATGGGGGAAAATTGGCTCTAGGCTAAATGCTGCTGTGTTCATGTTTAATAAAGCTTAAAAGCAAGACTTGAAATATGTGTGCCCATGTTACTTAACTGTGTCCCAAGACAAAGTTTAAGAGTATTTATAAGAATACACAAATATTAAGTACCCTGAAAGACAAAATTGATAATGACTAGCATTCAGTCAAAAATTTCCAGGCAAGCAAAGAAAATATGACCTATAATAAGTATAAAAATCAATCAATCAAAACTTAGAAATAAAACAAATGATATAATTAGCATAAAAGAATGGTAAAACCAATGATTATAACATTATTTCATATGTACAGAAACATAGGAGAAAGATTGGAAATGATAAGTAGAGCCATGGAAGATATACAAAAGAGCAAAATTGAACTTCTAGAGATGAAAGTAACAATGTGTGAGATGAAAACGACACTAGATGGTTGTAATGGCAAATTTGACATTGCAGAAAAAAAGACTGGCTAACTTGATGACACAGAAATACAAAGTATCCAAAAGGAAACACACAGAGAAAAAGAATAATATAAAAAAGATAAACAGATTATCAGTGATCTGTGGGACCACTTTAAATTGCCTGTTATATGTGTAACTGGAGTCCCTAAAATTAAGGGGAGGGGTTCAGAAATACATTTGAAGAAATAATGGTCAATTTTCTCCCCATATTTGGTCACTACTTTGAATTTATAGATCCAAGAAGCTTAACAAAATTCAAGCACAAGGAACATGAAAAAATTATACCAAGGCATATTACAATGAAATTCATCAAAACCAGTGATAAGGAGAAAATCTTAACAGCAGCCAGAGGAAAGAGACACATTACTTACAGAGGAAGAAAGAAATGAGGACAGCTGATTTCTCATCAGAAACAATGTAAACCAGATGACAGGAGAGCAAAATCTTTAAAGTACTGAAAAGGAAAAAAACAAAAGAACACAAAACGGTCATCCTAGAATTCTATAGACAAGGAAAATATTTTTCACAAATAAAGGCAAATTAAAGATGTTTTCAGATACACAGATGTTGAAAGGCATCATCCCTAGATGATATGCACTACAAGAAACGTTAAAGGTAGGCAGAAGGAAAATAACAACAGGTAGAAATATGGATGTAGACACCTAGGCATAAAGAGCTCTGAAACTGAGAACTATGTGAGTAAATATAAAATACGTTTTTTTCTCTATTTAAATATCTTTAGAGGATAATTGACTATTTACCATTTGTTATGTAGAAGTAAATGTACAACCACTTTAACACAAAGACTCGGAGAGGCTCTTGTAAGGTTCTTACACTAAATGTGAAGTGGTATAATAACACTGGAGAGTAGGCAGTGATAAGTTAAAAATGTATACTGTAAATCTTAAGGCGAAGACCAAAATAACAAAACAAGGAGTTATAACTAAGAAGCCAACAAAGGAGATTAAATGGAATCATAAAAACTACCCAATTAATCCAAAAGAAGGCAGAACAAGAGGGAAAAGGGAACAAAGAACAGATGGAAGAAATAGAAAATAAATAGCAAGATGGTACATCTAAAACCCAACCATATCAGTCATCACATTAAATATATTCAACTAAAAGGCATAGATCGTCATACTGGATACAAAAGCAAGACCCAGCTATAAGCAGCCTCTGAGAAACACATTTTAAATATAAAAAGACAGAATAGGTTAAAAGTAAGGGATGAAAAATTATGTACCATGTAACACTAATCAAAAGAAAGCTAGTGGTGTTATCAATAGCAGATGAAGTAGACTTCAATGCAAACAATGTTGCCTGGGATAAAGAGGGCCATTTCATGACAGAAGTGTCAGTTCATCGGGAGGACGTATCAATTATTAATGCTTACGAACATAATAACAGAGGTTCAAAATACATGAAGGAAAACTTATGAAACTTCAAGGAGAAATAAACAAACTTCAGTTGGCTAAAGATTGCAAAATACCCCTCTCTCAGTAACTGAGAGAACAAATAAGGAGAAAATTAGTCAGGATAGAGAAGACTTGAACAATGCCATCAACAAACTGAACCTAATTGGCATTTATAGAGCATTCTACCCAGCAACAGCAGAACACACATTCTTTTGAAGGGCACACAAACACTTACTAAGATAGACAAGATTCTGGGCTATGTATAACAAATCTCAAAAATTTTAAAAGGGTTCAAGTCACACAACATATGTTCTCCGACCACAATGGAATTAAATTAGAAATTGATAATAGAAAGGTATCTGGAAAATACCCGAATATTTGGAAACTAAGTAACACACTTCTAAATAATCCATAGTACAAAGAAGAAATGCAAGTGGAAATTATGAAGTATCTTTAAGTGAATGAAAATTAAAACACAACACAGACACATTTGTGAGGTGCTGCTAAGATAGAAATTAGAGGGAAATGGTACACAAAGGCTCAGAGCAGTTTTGTCTGTAATAGTTCCAAATTTGAGACAACCTAAAAGCCCATTAACAGGGTCATTGAATGGATGAAAAAAATTCTATCCATGCAAGGGAAAACTACTCAAAAATAAAAAAGAATGAACTATTGATACACATGAATTGATACACTATTGCAACAACATGAATAAATCTGAAAATAATTATGCTGAGTTAAAGAAGCCAGACAAAAAGATTACATGTGGTATGGTTCCACTTATAAAAAATTCTGAAAAATGCAAACCGATCTGTAGTGATAAAAGGCAGATGGATGGTTGCCTGAGGACAGAGGGGTGAGCATGGGTTGTAGGTAAGGATTACAAAGGGGCACAAAGGAAAGTTTGGGGTGATGAATGTACTCATCATTTTGACTGTGGTGATGGTTTCACAGAGGTACACATATGTCAAAACTTATCAAATCATACACTTAAATATGCAGTTTATCATATGCCAATTATCCCTCAGTAAGCCTATTAAAATTAAACCCTAGGTATGGTTAATATTTGGTCTCTGGCTCAGTACAAAGAACTTTTATACCTTTGGGGTTTTGTTTTTATTTTTAAATACAGTATGAGGGAGATTCCAGTATAATCCCCATTTCATGAGTAAGCACACTTTGGCATAGTGAAGTGCCAAGTGCCACCTCACTCGGTGGGCAGGTGACAGAGTTGGCATCCTGTCCCAAGTCAGTTTACCCCAAAAACAAGGCAGCTGAGATCTGGGATGCAGATTCCAAATCCTTTCCATGTTACTATTATTGACCCAAATCACAGCGACATTTGCATGGAGACTTGGAAAGTAATGAGATTTCCTGAGAAACTGTGTTGGGGGGGGGCGGTGAGAGTTGAGGCTGGGTGTTCTTGGAGGTGATGATTAAAGCCCCGAGTCATGCATCTGAATGGAAGGGGAACAAACATCTGTTACCACGTGCCACGTGCCAGCCCCTCCATGGTGGCGGAGAAAGGAGAGGTTTTACTGCTGTTTCACAGAGAGGTGAAGCCCACACGGGATCACAGAGCAGGCGCTTGGTGGAGCCGGGATTCGTTCCTAGTGCACCTCCTCCAAGTCTATGTCCTTTGCACCCCTCCATCGCCCAGCTTCACCATGCTGTGTGACCCTGCCTGCCAGGCCCGCTGCTTTCCTGAGCCTCCTTTCCAGTCCTGAGCTTTTCTGATCCCCAGAATTCGGCAGTGCGGGGAGGGTCTCCATGGGAGGGCCGAAGGGCAGGGTGCTTCCAGCTGGAGGGACTGATGCGTGAAGAGGCAGTAACGGAAAATGAGCCGCCAGCTCTGCTCAGCGATCACGGATGTTGGACCTTAAGCAAATTCTTTAATTTCTTTGGGCCTCAGCTTCCTCCTCTGTAAAATGGGGGCAAATCACAGCCGTCTCAGGTGATTCTTATGAGGCTCTGAGCTCCATGCAAATTACACTACAGTCCCTCCAATGTCACTCGTCCCTTGGCTGGGCAGCACATCCTCTTCAGAGGCAAGACATTCAGAGGCCTCCCTCCTCTCCCTCTCCCCACTCCCTGATGAAACTTTCTTTAAGAACTACAGAAAAAAAGTTGTTTATCCCAGGGCTTTGGTGCTGGGAACACAGGCAGATGGCACCGGAATTAGCGGCTCAGCAGATACAGAAGGTTCTAAACACAATCAGCTCAAAACAGCCAGAACTTCTCCCCACCCAGCCAAGTGTGGGGAGCAGTGCTGTGAGCCCTTTCCTGGGCCGTTGCTCCTCCCTCTGTGCCCTCCTGACCCAGGTATCGTGCCAGCCAGAGGCCCAGAGAGAGGACTCCGGGCCCAAGGGTCTCAGGAAGAGGAGAAAAGTGATGGGAGTTGTCAGTTGCCACCGTGGAGGGGCAGAGATGGCCGCTGCCCACTGCTTCACTCTCTCCTTCCACGTGCAGGGCAGGGGGTGACTGCTCAGCCTGGGATGACATTTCCCAGTTGCCCCTCCTTGTGTATCCAGATCCAGGTGGGGCCACGTGGCACTTCTGGCCAAAGGAATGTGGGTGGAAATGATGTGGACCTCTCTGGGCTGAGCTGGTTAATTACCTGGTGACCTTCGCCTCACTCACTCCCCTTCCCTGGTGATCCCAGAGGCCATGTGTGGAGATGACATCATCACAGTTAGAAGGAGCCCGTACCCCTGCATCACTGCTCAGAGGAGGTGCCTCCCTTCAGGAGATCCTCAGGCCAGCAACATTCACATGGACTTCATGTGGGAGAGAAGTCAGCTCTGCCCAGGTGAAGCCACTGGTATTTGAGGTCTATTTGTTACAGCACCTCACCTGTACTGACTGATACAACCAGTCCCACTCCTCATCCAACTGTTCATCCAGCAGGTGCTTATAAGTCTTCTCTGGGTGCCAGGCTCTGTGCCAAGCACTCAGACATAGCTGTGGACAAGATAGACAGGTCCCTGCCCTCAAGGAGCTCTTGGGCAGTTTGGGAAACAGCGGAACAAAATGAGTAAATGAACCAAAAAAAAAAAAAAAAAAAAATTACATGGTATGAAAAGTGCTGTGAAGGAAAAAAAAAAAAAGGATGATGAAAAACAAATGCCAGGTTTGGGGAGGGCACTGAGGGACCTTGGGTGGGGGACTGGGAAGTGGGTGAGGGATGGGGGAGCAGCAGGGTAGGAGGAGCTTCCTGCAGAGAGGACAGGTTGCTGCTCATGTGCCCCCAGCTTTATGCAAATTATTTCACTTCATCCTCAGAACAACCTCAGCGGCTGGGGACTGGTATTGCCTGTTTTACAGAGGAGGGACTCTGGCCCCAGGGAGGTGGAGCGAAGGGGTCAAGTCACAGACCCAGGAAGGGCCTGGTGGGGATCAACTTGCCTTCATGGATCAGGGAGGGGTCAGGGCCGGTGAGGAAGAGGAGTTGGTCGCCTGGCTTGACTGAGTGCCAGGGTCCTATGGAATGGCCTGGGAGGTCCCTCTCACCCCCAGGGATATGACTCCAAGGGCTGCAGAAGATGCCTTTGGTGGCAGAAATGCAACCCGGGGTCATGGGAAGAGCATGGGGCCAGGATCTGACCTGGACCCTCGTGGGCTAGCTGTGTGCCCTTGGGCAATGCATGTGACCTCTCTGAGCCTTGGTTTCCACATGCCTATGTGGGAGCAGTACCAACCCAAGGGGCTGGGGTGAGGAGTGAGGGAGAGGAGATGAGTTCGTGTCTCGGAATCCTCGGAACCCCGGCTGGTCTCTCTGCTGTTGACCTTCATCCCACAAATGTTTCCATGACTCAGACAGTGCACAGACCCTGTGTCTGGGGCCCCACATCCATCACCCTGATGCCCCCCAAGCTTGGGAAACAGGAGGATCATCCACCAGATGGGAACTCGTCTGCGTTTACATGGCTGGTGAGGAGGGGGAGGCACTCAGACCCCCTGCTCCTCCCTGGGCCCCAGTGCCAGGATCGCTCTCTGGCTCCTGGAATCTGGGACGTGTCCAGCTCAGCATGAAACGTAAGAGATGTAAGAACTGTTCTGCACCAGACACTCTCAGATCTACGCGGGGCAGAGTAACTTGTTCCTGATTGAGCCAAATGTCATAGGTCACCGTCGGACCATTTTTACTGTGGAATATTTTCCAATTTCCTCACTCCCACCACCTACTAATTTCCAGTTTCCTCCTCTGCCTCCAGTTCTACTCCCTACCTCTGAAGCGAGGCCCTCAGTACTCCCTTCTTTCTCTCCAGTATTCGTGAGCTTGGGCTGTGAGTTCCTCACTGTTCCAGGCCCAGGGAAGCATCCTGGAGCTTCCTGTGTGGAGGGAGGATGACAGAAGGAGATGAAGACGTGACCCTGCCTGCCCTCCAGAGCCTGGCTCCTGGGGGGCAGCACAGGAACCCGCCTTGACAATGCAATGACTGCTGTCTCCCTGCAGGGTCTCCTTCTATTAGTGTACGTGTCCGCCTAAGACAGTTGGACCTCAGGAGGCAGGAATCTGTCTCCCCACAGCCAGGCGTCCCCTCAGAGCTCTGACCTAACTGGCATCAGTAACTGCTTGTCAAAGAAAGGCAGGCAGGAGGCAAAGGAGATTGGGGATTTAAAAGAATCACTGACTCAGCTTTGGGGCCTGATCTGGAAAGCTGTGCAGAGAATGGATGTGTCTTCCCCCCACTCAGGCATCTGGCTCCCAAAATAGTTTCTGATTAGCTGGCTCCACCTGCACACAGAGGAGAACACCCCACAGAGCAGCTGATGTGTATTTTCATGCCGCGTGGTGGTGTTCGGCTTCTGTGTGCTCATTATAGGGAAATGGGCTGTCAACACGGGCTGCAGAGGAAGAAATGAGGGAAATGGACTAATTTCCCCAACTCTGGACAAAATGGGGGGATACTTACCTTCTCAGTGTGCTGATCCAAGGGAGAATTTGCAAGGGAAATCACAGAGCCTGTAGACAGGGCAATTCTAGTGCTGATGAGACATTTGTGGGAACTGTGTCTGGTGGGGCCTATTGTCTGATGGAATATGATCTAATGGCCTCATCAGAGCGCTTGTGAGACCGTCGTCCTCTCAGAGCATATGGGCAAGGTCACTCCCATCCTCACTCCCATTCAGGAGGCCCTGGAACAGACACTAGGTTAACAGATCGTTCCCAGGAGCTCCTGCTCGGCCCTGCCCACCACCACTTACCTGGGGGCTGCCTCCAACTTGGCCCAGGATGTGGCTCCACCTGCTCTGGGGAGACGTTCTGGGGCATCTGCTTGAGGAAGACCTTGAAGCTTCTCATGGAGAATTCCAGACCCAGAGGCCTAGAGATCTGGGAGCAGCAAACTGTGGGCTGCTCCTCCCTCCCTGCGTGCTCTTCTCCTCCAGTTTGTCCTTCAGGGCCCAGCTTGGGCTCCCCCTCCTCCAGGAAGCCCTCCCAGATGCCTCCAGCCCATGCTGGCTTCTTCCTTTCCTAACTCTCTCTGGGGCAGTGTGGGGTGGAGGATGGAGCATGGACCTTAGTGGCAGAAGCCTGGGCTTTCGACCTGCTCTGCCATCTGAGCTCTGTGACCCTAAGCAACTCGCTTAACTTCCCTGGGACTCTATCTTCTGTACTTAAAATTATGTATTTGAATTCATTCATTCATTCATTCATCCGAGCATCTGGTGCACGCTTGCATTCTCAGGTGATGGAAATTAAGGTATGGTTTCTGTTAAAGCACAATGTCCAGTGGGAATGTCAGGCATTTCATACTGGCCGCTGTGCACCCAGCTTTCCCCTCGGTGTTCTCTGCAGAGCGCCCAGCCCTTCTGGGCGTCCTGGGGCCCGGCTGAGTGACGCACATTCAGGCAGCTGTTCCCTGCTAGAATGTGGGGGACCCTGGGTCCCAGCTCCTCCTGAAACTCTAGGCAACCTCTTGTCGCCTAAGGAGCCCAGGATGCAGAGCTGAGTGGAGCTGATAATAATGTAGCGGTGATTTACTGTGCACTCACTATGCAACAGTCTCTGAGCCGAATCTTATCCTGCTCCCTCCTCATAACAGCCCTGTGAGTTGGGCCATTTTGCAGTTGAAAAACCCCAGAACCAGGGAAGGGATGTGGTTTGCCCAAGGGCACAAGGCTGGTAAGTGGCAGAGCCAGGATTTCGGCCCTGCCCCCTTCCATGGGCTCATTTACTCCATGTGGACTCTGTGTGCAGAGTTAATTTTATTATCCTTTTATCCATCGTCCACTGGCCAGGAGGGCAGGGTCCTGGTGCCCAGCCTGGCAGTTCTGAGCCCGTTTCCAGTATGTCCTGGGCGTGCTGCTCCCGCACAGAAACACTGGCCGCTTCACTGAGCCCAGCTGTGCTTTCCAAGGGCTCAAGGAGCAGACACTGCCATGGGGAAGTCAGTTGAGTGTTCAGCAAGCCTCCTTTATACACCCGTGATGGATGGTCCCAGCTAGGACCTCTGCACTTCAGAGGGTGGGGTAGCACTCAGGGAAGTGGAGAGAGCTGAGGGGGCCAAGAAAGGAGAAATGGTCAAGTTCTTTCACTTCTTTGTTCACTGCACTGTTTCTCCAGATGTGTGGGGATGAGCAACTACAGGGCAAGATTGGAACTCATTGAGTTATGATCAAACTCAACTCATACTGGCTTAGATAGAAAAGAAAACGTTTTTGCTCAGGGAAGTCTGGGGGCTGCCGGCTCCAGGCCTGCCTTGACCTGGGGGTTCCAACAGTTGCAACTGCTCTGTGCCAGGCGGTGCCCAGTGCTGGGATTACAGCAGGGAGCAAAGCAGAAAATACCCTCTGCCTTCCCTGGGCTCTTGGTCAGTGTGATCAGGGTGTGCACATGGTCCTGTCTACACGTGTTCTCTCTCTCTTTCTGTGTCTCTGTCTAGCTCTCTCTTTTTTCTTCCTTTCCATCTTTCAGAGCTGCATTTGTCTGTGTTGGCTTCACTCTCAGGCAGGCCCTTCTCAAGATGTCCACCAGCCACTTTGGTTCATCTTGACCAATTTAGGTACTCCTAAATTTTTCAGAAAAAGAAAAAATCCAAGGTCTATTTCTGATTGGATCAACTGGGGTCATGTGCCAATTCCGAGCCAATCACTATGGCTGGGGGAAAGGAATTACTGATTGGTCAGGCCCGAATCACATGTTCACCCTTGGAGTCAGGTGTGGGCTCAGCCCCAGCCGAACGACCGAGATAAAGAGTGGGGAAGGGCGGGGCGAGAGGGAAGGAGGATGATACACAAGTAAATCTGATTCCTGTCTCTTGCTTGGCCGCTGGTCTGGGATGACCAAACTCAACTGAGCTATCGTGGGTCACCTTGAGGAATCTCCACAATCAGAAGGTGACAGTGTACCTGCAATCTAGCACCCCCTCCGGATCCTGACCACCTGGGTCAGGTGACCTCACCTGCCTTTGCTCCACCCCAGCAGACCTGGCCTCCTTCTGAGGGGACGTGGGTGCGCAGAGCTGCGATGATGCTGGCTCTCCACAGAGCACACGCTGACTCAAACTGCCTCCCTGGCTGTGTGACTCTGAGTGAGTTCCCCAACCTCTCTGAGCCTGTGTCCTCATCTCTAAATAGCAGGGAATGTTGTTGTGAGGGTGAGTGACAATACCTGGGAATCGCCTGCTCTGGCACGTAGTAGGCACTAAATGAGCAGAGCTGTATACAGGAGGTGCTCATGAAATGGCACCCATTGCTGTGCCCTCCAGTCTGGGACTTTGCGGGTAGGAAGGTGTGTGTTGCTGGCGGGTCAGCCTCCCCCATCTGACCGTGACCTCCTCAAACACAGAACATGACTGAGCTTTCTCTCCGTGCCCTGCACACGGCCGGTGCTCTGCGGTGGCATCTGCTGAGTCACTGGGAACTGACATCCCCAAGGATGGAGGGAAGGGGAGGACACTTCATGCTCATTGCCCAACAGCCGCCGGGCCTTGAACCTCTCTCATTGTTCATCGGTTCACAGCCGCACACGTCTCTGTGGGACACAAATTTCTTGGCAGCAGAGATGTTATTTAAAGTCCCCTTGAAAATAGCTGGACCTTGAAGGAAACAGAGCAGTGTCACCGCTGGGGCCTGAGAGGTGCCTGAGAAGGGCAGGGGCGCATGGGCGGGATCTGTTCCAGGCTTTTCAGAGACGCCTGAGTTATGCCACGTTCAGGATGTGAAGACACTGTCTGACCTTGGCGGTGTGATGGGGCAGCCTCGCGTTCACGGTGGGCAGGCGTTTGCGAGTGCTGCGGTGACCGGGGACGTGGGGAGCCTTGTCTACGTCCTGCTCTAATCTCATCATTTCTTAGAAGTTTGCTGAGACCTGATAGCTAGGCTGCACATGGCCGATATGAGAGGAGGTGCCCTTTCAGCAGCATCAAAAATAGACTTTACTGGTGGCTGCTGGATGAATCAGTCCAACCAGCATAGACACCTAGTGTGTGCCAGGCCCTGGGCTGGCCGCTTTACAAAGAGTGCTGGGAAAGAGGCTGGCGCATGGCACACGTGAGATGTTATTATTATTGTTGTTATTTACCGCCCCCCACCCCCATTTCCTACCACCCTTTTCTGTCATCAAAGGCCAGGTGCCCTCCTCCCTGACCCATCTCCCCCCCACCAGGCTCTTATACCAAGAAGGAGCTTCATTTCTTTTACTGGCTCAGTTAATCCTACACCCTACATATTAGAGGAGGGGTCAGATTCTTATGTCCTGACACATCTTCTTTGTTTAGCAGAATTGAATCACTCTGGGAACAAAAGTTTCCCTCTGTTGGGTCAGTGGTGACCAGCATGAGGTTAAGTCTTTTGGTTTCTGATTATGGTTCATGATTAAGCTGATGCTGTTTTCTCCTTTCTCACCTCCCTGATAGACACCGTAGTCAATAGATCCTGTGTCATTTGTTTTCAAATACCTGGGCGAGACCTTCCAACACAGAATCAGAGATTCCTGGGCTGCTAGAGTGGAGAGGAACTAGGTAGATTAAATACCCTCATCATCCAGTTGGGAAACTGAGGCCCAGAGTGGGGATGTGACCTGTTCAAGGTCATGAAGTGAATTGGTGGCAGAATCAGGACTCGTTCTTCTGACCGATGATTGGTGTCTCTCAGCTCTGCCTTATTCCACGTGAATCCCAGGCCTGGGGCTGGCTGGGCCAGAATTCCGAGCCTGGAACAGACAAGGGCAGGGCTGGAGAGGAGGCGTGGACTTGGGTGGAGGGGGATGAAATTAAGCCATGGAGTAGAAGCCTCACTCAGGGACCCCTTTGGCTTTGGAGGGAACATTGAATGACGGTTTCCCTGGTCCTGATCCCAGTCAGCCTAATGTCACGGCAGATGAAATTGTAACAGGCTCTCCATAAAATGAGAAAAAAAGGTCAGTGTAGTCTGTTGGCATAAAGTTGCCAACTGTTAACACCTCCCAAACCACTCTCTCTTGACCCCAGTGTGGAATGCATTTAAAAATTCGTGTGACTTAGCAATGAGCTTCACAGACGTGGCTGGGCTTTCCTGAGAGTCAGTGCACAGGGCCGGGAGGCGCTGGCATGTGTCTGCTCTATCCCTCTGCCATTTGGGTCATAAATCATCTTCTTGCAGAAACAGTGTGAGGTTGGAGCCCTGCCCTCCTAATCCAGACAGGACAGTGAAATCCCCGAGGGACATTCCAACAGCAGCAGGAACACCTTGTCCCTCCAAATCCTGCCTTGTCAATTTGCCTTTCTCTAGTTCATTAAGGCTGTTTCTCACTCGTATATGACATTGCAGGTTCCTGGAGTAGCTGCTAGCGGCATAAGGAAGGTGAATCTCGCCGGTATGCTGGAGCCGCTGTTGGGGAAGGAGACCATGGGGCCATCACTCCTGGCTTTGGGTCTGGGTTTAGTGGCAAGTCGAGTGGCCATGTCACTGCTGGGAAGTCTGGACTGCCTCCCCCCACCCCGGTTTCCACAAGAATTGCCCCCAATTCCAAGACTGGGGTCATCTAGTCCTTGGGCCTATCCCTTGAGTGGTTGCCCAGTATTCGGGATGAAGACTGGGACCCTGACGAGGGCCTTTCAGCCACGTGACATCCCTGTCGGTCACCCCTCTGCAGCTACTCAGGTCTCCTTTCACTTCCTCCAGCTTCTCCTAGCGTCAAGCTCCTTCTCACCTCTGGCCTTTCCATATGAACCTCCATTTTTTTCTCTATCCCCATTTTCTGTCCCCCGTGAAGATGTAAACCCTCAGGAGGAGGAAACTCATCTGCTCCACTCTCCACTGGGTGCCCGGTATAAGAGCAGTGCTGGGTCAGAGTAAGCGCTAAATACACAAATGATAGAAAGTAGCCTTATTGAATTGTGAGGTTTTCCAAAACTTTTGTTTGTTGAAAGTGTCAACTCCCTTGTCCGATAAATCAATGATTTACTAACAGTTTAAAAAAGCCATCCTGGGACTTCCCTGATGGCGCAGTGGTGAAGAATCCGCCTACCAATGCAGGGGACATGGGTTCGAGCCCTGGTCTGGGAAGATCCCACATGCCTCGGAGCAACTAAGCCTGTGAGCCACAAGTACTGAGCCTGCACTCTAGAGCCTGCGCGCCACAACTACTGAGCCCATGTGCTGCAACTACTGAAGTCTGTGCGCCTGCAGCCCGTGCTCCACAACAAGAGAAGCCACCGCAATGAGAAGCCTGCGCACTGCTACGAAGAGTAGCCCCCGCTCACTGCAACAAGAGAAAGCCCGCGTGCAGCAACGAGGACCCAATGCAGTCAAAAATAAATAAATAAAATAAATAAATTTATATATATATAAAAAAAAGAGCCATCCTGTAATTTCTTTTTTTTTTAAATTAATTAATTTATTTTTATTTATTTATGGCTGTGTTGGGTCTTCGTTTCTGTGCTAGGGCTTTCTACAGTTGTGGCAAGTGGGGGCCACTCTTCATCGCGGTGCGCGGGCCTCTCACTGTCGCGGCCTCTCTTGTTGTGGAGCACAGGCTCCAGACGCGCAGGCTCAGTAATTGTGGCTCACAGGCCCAGTTGCTCCGCGGCATGTGGGATCTTCCCAGACCAGGGCTCGAACCCGTGTCCCCTGCATTGGCAGGCAGACTCCCGACCACTGCGCCACCAGGGAAGCCCCCTGTAATTTCTTTAGGCAACACAGTCACAGCACTTGAGTGTGGGAGACCCTCGGTAAGGAATTTAAGAGATGCAGGAGGAAATGATTTCTAAGGGTTGGAGGCTCACACACTCATGACCATGTAAATATCGAGCAAAACAAATCACTCTTCTTAGAAACGAAATGAAATGGCCTTGTGATCATGGAGTCACAGTCTGAGATCCTGGAGAGCCGGGGCAGAAAACAGACAAGTAAAAATGGCTGATGCAGTCACCCCAGGGGCCTGTAGGTTTACAGTACAAACAGGTCATGGATCCAAAGTGAGACCGAGTCACTTTAGTAGAATAACATTAATGATTATTATTGTTATCACTCTTTTAACTAACTTTATTGAATCACATATTCTGTGCCAGGCTCAGTGCCAAGTCATTCATAGACATCTGTAGAGTTTAATCCAACACAACAAACTTATGAGGTAAGTACCAATGAATATCCCCATTTTACAGGTGAGGAAATAGGTGCAGAGAGGTTGGGTCACCTGCCCAGGTCCCACAGGTGCAAGTGGTGCTGACCCAGGTCTCTTGCACCCCAGACCCCATGCTTCCAGCACCCGGGTGGCACCACCCTCAGAGCCTCAGTTTCCTCATCTGTACGGGCAGGGCTGGGGGATGAGAGGGGAGCATCCAGCCCTGCCAGCTCCTGGGCATGAGTGGGGATGGAATGTGGAAGGCCTTGGGAGTGCTGACCCAACATCCCCTCTTCTTTGCCTCTGTGACCAACTCTCTCCCTGACTGTGGAGCCTCCAGGGTGAGGACTTTGCTGTATCACGGCCTGTGATGAGAACAGTCAGCACTTGAGCAGCTTTTCCTACCGGCCTCTGATCTAGGCATTTCCTAACCACCAACTGGGGTAGGGAGATGGGATAGGATTTGGCAAAGTGGGAGGCTGGGGCTGTGTTCCAGGTGAGCAAGCATGGCAGCCTGAACGCCAGCCTGGATGGAGACCCCTTGGGAGCATTTGAGGGACGATATCCCTCTGGTGTCCATGAGGCTGGTGCTTCCTTTACAGAGTTTCCCCTGTTCCAGGCTCGCCTCACCTGGACCACAGAACCTTGGCCTGGTTCAAACTCACTCTTCACTCTGGCCAATTAATTTCATTTGGTCATCAATTTGTAAAGGTTTGCTAATCAATAAGAACTAGGCAGTCATTAGTGAGTTTTAAAAAGTGAAGTGGTAAAAAGAATTTAAATGATGCCTGCCAGCATACTGTATTAATATGGTTCTTAGTGGGACTCCTTCAAGTTTCTCAGCACTAAATATAATGTAGGCTGTGGGTTTTTTGTAGATAGTGTTTATCAACTTGAGAAATTTCCCCTCACTTTCCAGTTTACTGAGAGTTTTTATCATGAAAGGGTGTTGGATTTTGTCAAAGGCTTTTTCTGCATCTACTGATACAGCCATGTGATTTTTCTTTTTTAGTCTGTTGATGTGATGGATTGCATTAATTGATTTTTGAGTATTGAACCAGCCTTGCATACCTGGGATAAATCTCACTTGATCATGATGGAATAATTTTTATATTTTTTTGGATTTGGTTACTAATATTTTGTTGAGGATGTTTACATCTATGATTATGAGAGATATTGTCCTGTGGTTTTGTTGTCTTGTAATGTCTTTTTCTGGTCTCATAGGATGAGTTAGAAAATAGTCCTTCTGCTTCTATCCTCTGAAAGAGATTGTACAGAGTTGGTGTAACTTCTTTCTTAAAAATTTGATAGAATTGACCAGTGAACCTGTCTGGGCTTGGTGCTTTCTATTTTGGAAGGTTATTAATTATTCATTCAATTACTTTAATAGACATAGGCCTTTCAGATCATCCATTTCTTCTTGAGTTTTGACAGATTGTGTTTTTCAAAGAATCGGTCCATTTGGTTATCAAATTTGTGGGCATAGAGTTGTTCATGATATTCCTCTGTTATCCTTTTAATTTCCATGAGATCTGTAGTGATGGCCCTGCTTTCATTTTTGATATTAGTAATTTGTGACCTTTCTCTTCTTTTCTTAGCCTGGTAGAGGCTTATTGATTTTATTGATCTTTTCAAAGACCCAACTTTGGGTTCATTAATTTTCTCAGCTGACTTGCCTATTTTTTTGAATGAATTACCTAGTACCTAAATGTATCTCTTTAAAAATTTTATTTTTCATGTATGTAATTTTTACTATGCTAGTGTGCCATAAAATGTTCTAGGTGCTTGGGATTCAGCAGTGAAGAAAATGGACAAAATTCCCACCCACATGGAGTTTATGTTCTAGAACTGGGGAAAGTGGGTTGGGAGCGACAATAACCACAGATTTCAAAAATTTATTTTAGCCCTCAATTTCTTAGCAAGGCTCGCTCTGAAAAAACATGTCAAAGCAATATGGTTCTGTTATTTTCTCCCCCCATCCCTCTCTTAAGTGTATCTCTTTTAAATCTCAAGTGATGTTCTTTTAATCAATTCACATTTTGTTAACTTGACTAAATGGCAATGGTTTGGTTTGTGACACAAAGGAGGTATGTCTCCTGGACTGGTGGCTGCAGGTAGGAGTGACTGACACCCCTGAGGGGAGGGGGCACCTTCCAGCCTCTAAACAGGAACGGCTTCTCCATTAACTCCACAAAGTGACCTCAGCAGCCTGGAGCGGGATTAGAGTTCCCATACTGCTACCTGCTACCGGAGCTTGGGGCCACAGGAAAGTACAAAACTGTTGTGAATGGGAGTTTTTATAAAATGGGGGTAGTTACACCAACATCATGGGGTTGGTCTTTCCTCTCGGAATGTGAGTCTTAGAACAGGAACCAAACTTGGTGAATGTTGCTGGACGAGCCAGGGGGAAGGGTGGTCCAGGGAGGGGGCACAGCATGAGCAAAGGCCTGGAGCCATTGGCTGCATCTCACGGTCACCTGGCTATAATCTTGAGCATCCAACACAGCAGAAGAATGAGAGTCAGATCCTAGGGTGTCAGTGCTGAAATGGGGCCAATTCTTGGGCACCCGGCTAGGAGGGGTGTTGGAAAATTTAAATGTAGTGTTTTAAGTCCATCATCTTTGGAGCCAGCTGCCTGATGGCAAATTCTGCCTCTGCGGTTTTTTTTTAACCGATGTGATGTTGAGCAAGTTACTTAATCTCTCTGTGTCTCAGTGTCCTCATCTGTGGAGTGGGGATAATGACAGAACCCCCTCACCGGGCTGGGGTGGGGATTAAACTATGGGAAGCCCTTTAAGTGGTGCCTGGCCCCCAGCAGAGTGTCTGTTGGGATTGATGCTCTATTTCGAATTCTTAGTATCAGCAGGTGGGTGGGGTGGTTGAGACCCTTGGTCCCCTTGAAGAAACTGAATCCCAAGGGGTTTGAAGAGATCACATTACTGAGCTGGTGAGATCTGCCCCATCTGCCTGACTTCAGAGCCCACCCGGGGTCCAGCACAGTGTCTGACCCATGGCGGGGGCTGCCTTGCCCTCCCCCCAATGGGGAGGTTCTGCTGGCACCAGCCCCTGGTGAGCCCAGACCCAGGGGTTCACACAGAGACCCTTCAGATCCTCGCGGAGAACAGTCCCATCTGCGCACACGGCCCAGACCCGCTGGGGCTGCCCTCTCTCCTGCCTCGTCCCACCTCGGCCCGAAGCCTCAGCACACAAAGGGCTCTCTCAGTCACTTGCTGGGGAGACAGGGCCCTCCTCAGACAGTGGCAGGGGCCCAGTTACCAGCGCTTCCTTGTAATTAATATAAGAAAATCGTCCTTTTGAAATCCCTGCCTGGATTAACCACTGGCTGGAAGACTTAACTCATGTACACATGGAAAATCTCCACAAACTTGTCTCCTAATATTTATTCTGATGACTGGAACATGCAGATAAGGTGAGTGCCTGATGCTTGAGCTGCAGAATAAATTTACATTCTCTAAGCCACAAAGAGCTGCATATGTATCCGCGTTACGGGCCTGGCTGGGGCTCAGGAAGGGGAATAGCCAGCTTCTGAGCCATGGAAGGTTCTGACTGGTGTTCCTCCAGCAGCAAAGACTCACACGTGAGGATTCCAACACCTTAGAACCCAACAGTCCTTGACTCCCAGAATCTTAAATTCCCAGGCCTTAGAATCTTCAGTTAATAGAACCTTAAAACTATCAAGTATTGAGCCAGAATCACAGGGTTTTAGGATTCCAGGGGGATCTTAACCATCATCTTGGCCAGACACTCAGCTGGCATTCTAGTCCCTTCCACAATGTGGTTCTGAGCAATGCAAGGGCATTTCCAGGCTTCCGATCGGACTCCAGCATCACGTCCTCCTGGAAGCCATCCTTAAATCCCCTGGCTGGTTCAGAGCTCCCACCACAGACCCTCATGGCTCCATCTGCTTTGTCTTATGAGGCCCATCCAAGGTGTTATTTTAACCTTGATCGCCATCCTCACTGTAAACCCTGAAGGGTAGGGGAGAATCTGCTTTTGTTCATTCATGAATCCCCAGTACAGGGGCTGGCACATAGGAGATGCTCAGTGACTATATCCCACAAGGCTACACTGCACTCCCAGCTGCAAAGGCTGCTCCCTGTAAGGCTGGACCAGTAGCAAACTTACTGGGTAAAAGGGCATGGCTGAGCCCGCCTCGGGGAGGGTGTGCAGGTGACAGCTCTCAGGTGACACAGTCCCTCACCCGGTGTCTGTTTTCATCCACCAAGGAGCTTTGGGTTGAGACATGTGCTTGGGGGAGCAGACAGGACCAGGATCTGCCTGGGCGTTCAGAGAAGCCACGTGACCCTGGGGGTCCGAGCCCTGGCTGTGGAGCCAGATGCCTGCACTTGTACCCTGCTTCTTCCACTCTCTAACTGAATAGGCTTGGACAAGTTATTTGACCTGTTCGGTGCCTCAGTTTCCCCAACAGTAAAATGGGGATGCTGAGAGTTCTTATTTCATACTAAATAAGCTAATAGGTGTAAAGCTCGTAGGTCAGTACCTGGTACACAGTAAATGCTCAATAAGTGCTCAAGTCTTTGTATCACATGCCCATCCTCTGAGGAAGAGGCATTAAAGGATCACGTAAATAAAATGACCCAACAGTTAACACCAGCCTTTGGCCACCCAGTGTTGGCCTATGGAGACGGAGGCCATGCACGGGTGCAACGGCCCAGGCTCCACTTACCAAGGCTGATCTAGCTACTGCTGCTGGTTCTTGAAACCAACCTGCTAGCTGCACGGACCATTGCTGAGCCCCCGAGATGGCACCATTCCTCAATGAGACCAACTGGCAATTTGGCCACATTGGGACCCTTGCATGTGGAAAGGCCCAGCAGATTGTTCTCACAGGAACAGACCTACCTTCCTGGTGGGCATTTGCCTGTCCTGCCGGTGGGGCCTCATCCAGCACCAGCATCTGAGGGCTATGGAGCAGGAACGGGTTCCCGACCCAGGGGCCCGTTCACCTTCCATGCCATCTACCCAGAGGCTGCCAACCTCACAGAGTGCTGGAATGGTCTACTGCAGGCCCAGCTGAAGTGCCACTGGGAGGAAATGCCCTGTGAGGATGGGGGTCCACCCTGCAGGATGCAGTATTGCACGAAATCACAGCCTTTTTAAAGGGGAGGTGTCCCCAGTAAGAATACAAGTGTTTAAGAAACACCAGGTAGAAACCAAAGTGGTCCCATTACCACCACTACTAGAGAACCACCAGGGGGCTTGGTGATTCCTGGCGCTGTAACGCTGGGCTCCGCAGGGTTAGATGTCCTCCTCCCGAAAGGACCCACATGTGCCAGGAAACCCAGAGAGAGTCTCTGGTTTGCATGCTTAGGTGGCTGCCTGGGTGCTTTGGGCTCCTGGTACCCAAGGACTAGACTGCAAGAAGAGGGGTCACTGACTTGATAAGGGTAATCGACTCAGACCAATTACCCTGCATCAGAGAGGGTAGGGCTGCTGCAATGCAAGGAAGGCAGGGAGGAGTAGGTGTGGAACCCAGACGGTCCTACTGGGCACTTTTTGATGCTCTTCTGACAACCGTGACTGTAAACGGGCAGGTATAGCGTCCTTACCTGAGAAAAGCCTGGTGGCCAGAAGCTCAGTCCCCTCGGGGAGGAGAGCCGGGCTATGTTATCGCATAAGCCACCAGAGTGAGGGTCTGAGAAATCCGGAGTGGATAGAGGAGGAAGGAGACAATGAAGATCATTTGCAGCTCTGAGTCCCAGTGAGGGCTGAGGGCTCCGTTGGTCTCACTGAACCCCTCCTGCTAAGTTCCCCCTCTGGAAGAGTGGGCCACCAGAAAGTCTGAGAAGGTTTCCCTAAGGTTTCCCAGTTGAAAAAATGGATCTGAACAGCTCAAGGGGTGGTCTGTGATGGACATGGAGAGACCCACTCGGATGGCCTGCTGGTTTATCCTTCCTATCCCTCTATCGTGCTCTTAACGTTAGGGACCTATCTGCTCTCTCACACTTGAACTTGCAACTGGCACCTGTAGTTGACGTGGAGATGCTCTACCAAGGCAGGACTTGCTGTCCAGCTGCAGAGAATGCCTTTTACAGAGGGCCACCCTCTGTTAGCTCCTTCGGGTCTGCTTCCGCTGCAGAGAGCTTCCTTTCCCAGGAGCCCACCCTCAAGGGCAGAGTGAGATGTAGGTGCCCTGCTGGTCCTGTCCAGTGCCGGTCAACTCTGACAGATGCTGCTCGAGCTACTCACTCCCCCAACTCCAGACCAGGTGGTCTCGTCAGACTTGCATCACAGTTTGTTGTCCTTCCTTCCGGTCCTGCTTCCTTCCCTTCTTTTCAAAGTTGTTGATCCCTAATAAACATCTCATCCCTAACTTCATCTTGCTGTCTGCTTCTCCAGGATCCATTCTGTGACCAGGGGAAACCAGTGACTTTGTATCAGTCACCCCTGAGTTTGAGCCCAGTATCCATTACTTATTAGCTGAATAGTAACTGGATGGCAGACAGCTTGTCTCTCTGTGCCTCAGTTTTCTCATCTCTAAAATGGAGCTGATAACCCCCCTGGCCTTGCAGGGATATGGAGAATGGATAGGAAAATGGTTTGTAAAGGAAAATACACACACACACACACACACACACACACACACACACACAGTTAATTACAAATCTCTCTTCTTGCATCTATGCCTATGGTACAGACTGAGAGCTGCAAGAAGTGGGGCCTCGCTGGATCTGAGATCCTGCTGGGAAAGAGGTCTGGGCAGTCTGACTCTGGTGACAAACACACTAGCATGTCCCCATTATGGCTGCCACTCCAAGTCCCCCCAGAAGGGAGGGGTGGACAGTAGAGGTGATGGCAGGGCCGGGCAGGAGGAGCTGGGCACTGGGGAGCTATCCCATTCTCTCCTCCTCCTTCCAGGAAGCCTCACTTCCTGCTCAGGTTGCTGCACCACATTTCTGATCAAAACATCTAGATCCATCAAAATAAGAGGTGGATGGGATAGCTGCACATTCAGGGGAGGGGAGGATAAAATCTGGGGTGGAGGGTGCCCATGAGATTCCTCTCCACGTGTGAGTGAGCAGACAGACCAAGATAGGCAGTGTATTTTCCAAGAGCCCCAGACTAGGTGGGGAGAGATGCAGGCAACCCAGGCAGGGCAGGGGCACCAGAACTGATGCTTTAAAGAAAACATTTATCAAAAATCAGGGAGGAAACCATCCCCCACCTCCCTATTTGAGAAGCCCTTGAGTGATGCTTCCCAGATCCTCCTACCCTGGTGTTTGTCTTTCACTGGATGTGAAAGCAACTCTCATGAGGGGAGGGCTGGGCCCTGAGACCTTCACAAGGCTCTCCATCTCCACACATCTCCCAGCTGTCAGCTCAGCCCATCAGGGAAACACACTGAGTAACTTGGAAGACTGGGGGGTTGAGGGGTGGGCAGATGTGGCCCAATAGAGAACAGGGTCCTGGAACAGCTCGGGGGGTAGTTAGGGTGGGCTCCGGGCCTCAGTTTATCAGGGCAGTCAGCAGAGCCTCCACAGTCTCCCGACACAGCACATGGATTCTCCAGGAGCTCGGGGCAATGGGGCAGGGGTCCAGGCAGTGTCCGGCCCTCTCCTCGGCTCCAGCAGTACTCAGTAGAGGCAGGAGTCTTCCAGACCAGAGTTCACGTCCCAGCTTGGTCTCTCAGCTTTGTGACATTGGACACGTCACTTAACCTCTCTGTGCCTCATTTTCTACCACCTATGTCCGTATTTGGAGTTAAAGCCTTTTAGCACAGTACCTGGCATAGAGAAAGTACTCAAATAAAAGCTTTTTTTAAAATTGTTATTATCAGTATTATTACCTACCCTTTCTGTAAGCACATATTGTAGATTTTAATATACAATATAGTTTATGTAATTGAGATCTTACTATGTCTTACTTCTTTCTTATCACAGTATCATGAGTGCTTTCTTACATCACTAAAAGTTCCTCAAAAGCAACATATTCATTGCTTCATAATAGTCCCTCATCTAGAAGTGTCACTGTTTACTTTGTCACCCTTGGTGGCTGGATAAAGAGGGCATCACGATTTTTCTCTCATATCCTCAGGCTGTAATAAACATCTCTAGGCATAATCCTTGCTCAAATCCCTGACCACTTCCTAAGGACCAATTCCTGGAGGTGGAATCACTGTATCAGGGCACGACATTTCGAAGGCTCAATATCTTTATTACTTAATTGCCTTCCAAAAAGACTTCCAGCAGTGGCTGAGAGTGCCTGTCTCACCACACATTTACCAGCATTGATTTTTCTGTTTTTATTTAGTCTTTACTAATTTCATGGGCCTGAAATTATACTTCACTGTCTTTTTTTTGTTTGTTTTTTGTGTTTTGTTTTTTTTTTAAACATCTTTATTGGAGTATAATTGCTTTACAATGGTGTGTTAGTTTCTGCTTTATAACAAAGTGAATCAGTTATACATATACATATGTTCCCATATCTCTTCCCTCTTGCATCTCCCTCCCTCCCACCCTCCCTATCCCACCCCTCTAGGTGGTCACAAAGCACCGAGCTGATCTCCCTGTGCTATGCTGCTGCTTCCCACTAGCTAGCTATTTTACATTTGGTGGTGTATATATGTCCATGCCACTCTCTCATCCTGTCACATCTTACCCCTCCCCCTCCCCATATCCTCAAGTCCATTCTCTAGTAGGTCTGTGTCTTTATTCCCGTCTTGCCACTAGGTTCTTCATGACCATTTTTTTCCCCTTAGATTCCAAATATATGTGTTAGCATACTGTATTTGTTTTTCTCTTTCTGACTTACTTCACTCTGTATGACAGTCTCTAGGTCTATCCACCTCACTACAAATACCTCCATTTCATTTCTTTTTATGGCTGAGTAATATTCCATTGTATATATGTGGAGACACAGAGCCCTGGCCTATAGCCCCTGTTTCCCAGCAGGGTGATAATCAAATTAGATTCAGGGGCTTCCAGCAAACCTCATGACGAAAGGCAGCCTGTGACAGGGTAGCCCCGAGTGGGGAGTCAGAGGAGCTGGTTTCCCATCTCAACTCTGTGCTCACTTGCTGTGTGACTTGGGTATATTACATGGCCCTCTCTGGGCCTTTGTTTATCAATCTGCTACTATTGCCTCCCAGCTAGTCTCCCTGCCTCCACTTTATCTAGGCCTTGAGCAGTGCCTGACACATCATATGTGCCCAACAAATATTTGTTAAAGACTGAACCGCCGGAGTGACCTTTATAAAGGAAAAATCTTGCCCCATCATTATGCTGCCTCTAGCCTTTGCTCACACTTCCTAACATTCTATTTACTTATTTGGTCTGCTCATGGATTTCTGCTTCTACTTAGGATATGAAAAGACACAAGAGAGAATGTGGGAAAAAAAGCCACATAATCTACAAAATCATAACTTTTCTTGAGCCCATCAGGAAGCTGGGGCTGCAAGGTACCCAATGAACTGAAATCCACAGAATGACATGACGCACAAAGGAGAGACAGAACACGCAAACCGTTGCACCTTTGGCAGAACCTCGGAGAGAGAGGTGGCTGCGGTGGAAGTAGGCACGAAACAAAGAGCTAACATTTTAATGAATTCTTGGAGGCTGAATGTGGACGGGCACGCCAGCTGAGCATTTCCGGGAGCCCCAGACCCCAGGGGAGCGTGCATTCACGGCGGTTTCCCATGGTGCTCAGGAAAAAGGCTGGGGACAGGAGTAGCAGCGGAGAGGGCCACCTCCCGATGGCACACAGATCTGAAAGCCCTCCCACTTCCCAGACCCTTCTCTCCTGCGAAGCACAAGCCTTAAGCCACTTCAGTGGGGCAGGAACACTTCTCACCCCCAGGGCCCAGGCAAAGACCTGGACGATGCCCAGGGTGGAGGTGGCCCAGGGCCCTGCGCACAGTGGTTGGCTATGGTTCTTAGCAGCGTGATCGGATGCCCCCGGGGCTGTTGGATTCCAGGCTGCCTCCTGTCCTCCGTCCTCCGGAGTTTTCCCAGAGTTACCGCCTGTCCACACCCAGAGAGAAAATGGATTTGACTGGAGCCCCGCCCCCTCCGCTGCCTCTACCCTCCCTCCCCTCCCCCAGCTTTCTGCCTCTACCAGGGCTTCCAGAACATGCTCCTGGGCTCTGCCTACAGTCCAGTTACATTGTCCCGGTCCAGGGAGGCCTGGTGTCTTGGACCAGAGGACGGGTGGGCAGAGGCCCATCTGCCTGACGATGGAGGCTCATGGGACAGGACGTCCTCCTCTTAGGGTCCCCGTCCGAGTCCTTGCGGGTTCACGAGGTGACACTGCTTCCGCTCGCGGGGCCTCCCCAGCAGGGCGCAGCGTCAGGGTTTGCACGACTTCCCCGGCTCTGGACGCCCTGTGGTGGGTGATGATGTCCGGTTACAGACCAGGACACTGTCACCAAAGGGGCCTGGGAGACGCCAGCGGCCTCTCGTCAGGGTGTCAAATCCAAGCCCATCCCCACGGACCCCAGGGGACCCTCAAGGAGGGGGGTGCCCTGCGGGGGATCTCAGGCCGCAGGGGAGGCTGGGACAGGAGACAAGGAGAAGGTCAGCGGGCGGAAGCACGGGGGCCTGAGGGGCACAGCCGGCTTGTGGGCGGGGCCAGCCTGGGGCAGCGAATTAACTACAGTATTTTATTAGAGGTTGGAAATGGGCTCAGAGCTTCCAGTCAGGTGAGCGTCGACCCGGAGGACCCAGCCTCACTGTGATCCCTCTTCCTACAGAGAAGCACCCCCGGCTCTCCCCACCTCAGGGGCCTCTGCACCCCGTCCCCTGGCCCCAGGGTCCCCCCTCCCCTGTCTTCTCTGCAGCTCTGGGCACCAAGCACAGCCCTCAACGCAGCTGTGCGTCACCTGTGCACTTCTCTGCTCCTGTCTCCCCTGCTAGATTGTGACCCAGAAGTGACAGGGCAGGGACAGAGCTGCCTCCGTCACCGCTGTGTCCCAGGTGCAGGGCGGGCACACGGTGGGCCTTGGTACGTTTGGTGAATGAATGGGGACAGGAGTGACTTAATTCAACTTTAGGGGAGTGGTGAAGAAGAGGGGGCTTCTGAGGCCTTCTCTGGGATAGAAAGCCCCAGGGAGGAGCAGGCTGGGGGTGGGGCAGACAGTGAGCTCAGAGGCTCCTGGGCCAGGTGGGCAGGAGCGAGGCTTCTCCCTCCACCTTGAGAGCCTCTGGCCATGGCCTCTCACCAGAGGATACAATGGCTGCCTCTCCAACACCAATTTTCTAGCCACCGTTTGAGAAGTTCTTGTTTTCCCCTCATCTGGAGGCTGCTATAGAAGCAGACAAATCCACCAGATACCCAAGGATGGAAAGGAAAGGCAAGGAAAAAAACTAATTTTATATATCTGGATCTGGAGCTAGGGTTTTTCATAATTGAAACACGGGAGAACATCATGATGGGCTTGGACCTGGACCAGCCTCCAGAGCAGCTGGCATGGCTTTTCCCTGGCTTCTTGTCTGCTAGCATCATCCTTTTCTCAGGCTTCCATTCTCCTTTGTTGTTTATAATTCTATCATCATTTATTGGGCTACAGCCCTAGACATGGGGCTGGGAGGCTGTGCAGGGTGGTGGGTTTGCCATCTGCTGCTGGAAGTGGAGGTGATGCAGCCTCGGGTTGGGCTGCACTGGAGAAAGAGGAAGACAGGGAGGGAAACACAGAGGACCAAGAGGTGCAGAGGGAAAACAGCCTCCGTCACCAGCCCTCACACCAGGTTGCTGCAGAGGTATGCTGAGAGCAATTCCTATTTCCTCATCGCTCTCTGAAATCACTTGGGGTTCTCACGAGGATCCCACACGTGGGGGATGCAGGTTCTAGACCCTCTAATCTGCTATGTGACCTTGGGCAAGTGCCACACCTTCCAGCCTCAGTTTCCCCATCTGAACAATGAGATGATTGAGGTAGCTCAGTGGTTCTCAACCCCAGCTGTAAAGATTTCCTCTTCCAGGCAAGATGGAGTGAACTTCCCACCCGAAGTGACCAAAAACCACAGAATTATGAAAAAATGGTTTACAAGACACTGGACATCAGGCAATGAAGGAGAGATGAGAAACAGATGAAGTGAGCCCTACAGTCACCCTGGTTTCCAGCCTTGAGTTTCCCGGCCATGGGACAAGGAGGAGGAACATAAGTGGAGCCCAGGGAGGTCCCAGAGTTGAGGAGTTGGAGCTGAGATTCCAGAAGACCAAGGTGGCTGGAATTCACAGTGCATAGTGCCTGAGAAGAGAGAGCTGCACAGAGAGAAGACTCCGGCGAGGACACAGAAGGGTCTTGCCTCAGGTGTGGGAAACTTTAGCCCTAGACTGAGAGCTGCTCTGGTCCCATCTAAGATATCTTAAAGAAGATCCTGAAGAATCACACTGTTTCCACGTAACTTAACTGCATTACAGAATAAAGCTCAAAATATTTATAGCAAAACAAAAATATCCAGCACCCAATAAGGTAAAATCCACAGTGACTGGCAAAGAAAGCTGGAGTGGCTGTAGTAATATCAGATAAAGTAGGTTGCAGAAAAAACAATATTACCAGAGATAAAGGAAATGATATTGTGTATTCATCAAGAGGACCTAAGAATCCTAAATGGTTATGTACCTAATAACAATGCTTCAAAATACATAAAACAAAAAAATGATACAACTGCAAGGAGAAATAGATAAATCCACAATGATAGTCAGAAATTTCAGCATGCCTTACTCAATAATTGATATAGCAAGTAGACAGAAATTCATAAAAGATATAGAGAACTTGATTAACATTATCAACCAACTTGATCTAGGTGATATTTATAGAACACTCCATCCTGCAACAGCAAAGTATACATTCTTTTCATGAGTATATCTAAATATGCCAACATAGACCATATTCTGGGTCATAAAACAAGTCTCAATACATTTGAAGGGTTCAAGTTATACAGAGTTTGTTCTCTGACCACAACAGAAATAAATGAGAAATCAGTAATTTAACAGAAAGAGCTGTTTCAGTAACGGAAAGATCTCTGAAAAATCTCCAAAATATTTTGAAACTAAATAACACACTTCTAAATAACCCATGTGTAAAAGAATCAACCAAAAGGGGAACTAGAAGCATTTTTCACTGAAAGAAAATGAAAACACAGCATCTCAAAATTTGTGGGATGCTGCTGAAGCAGTTCATAGGGGAAATTTATAGTACTAAATGCCTGCATTCGGAAAGAAGAAATGTCTCAAATCAGTGACCTCAGCTTCCACTTAAGGAAACTAGAAATAGAAGAACAAATTAAATCCAGTGTAGGTAACAGAGAGGAAATAATTATGAGTAGAAATCAGTGGAGAAAAGCAATAGAGAAAATCAATGAAACCAAAGCTGATTCTCTGAGAACATCAATAAAATGGATAAACCTCTAGTCACACTGATCAGGAAACAAAAAAGGGAAGACACAAGTTACCAATATCAGGAATGAGAGAGGTGACATTACAGATTCTACATAAATTATTTGAAATTTTTCTGCATGTGAGATCTTTTTCATGTGTATGTATGTATATGTATTCATTCATTCGTATCAGTATGAACTCATGGATATATTTATTTTATCCTTTGGGTTATAATCCAATATTACTTTATGTATTCTGTTGCTGAGATTGACCTAGCTTTGGCCATTGAAAGTTCTTTCAGTTGGCTCTTGTTTCCCTTTGATTTTCACCCATCATTATGAGTTTTTCTTTTGTTTGTTTTTAGCACTTGCTTACTTTCTGGCCCTGAAAGATGTGCCATGCTCATCTTGTATATTTCCTGCCCTAGTTCTAGAATCAGCCTTTTCTTCAAGGGGACCTGGCTCCTTTTATTGGAGAGTGGTATGAGAAACCAAGATCTGGGTACTAGATATGCTTGTTGCTACTGGGATGTCATTGCCTCTAGGCTCTGTCAGCTCACAGAGAAAGGAAATAAAGCTCTGTGCACTAACCCATGCATATACACTTAGGTATAAATATTTCTGTATGTAAACCTCTGTGTCTATATTCAGCTAAACATGAGTTCATACTGGTGTCTCCAACTCTAATCCATTACCACGTGGACCATTCTAGCTTCCTCCCCTTCTTTGTCTGGAACCTCCCACCCCAGCAGTGAGAAAACTGGCTCCCACCATCTGCCATCCACAGGAACATTTATTCCCAGTGTACATGTATAGTGATTTCAGACTTGTTAACCCATCTGCCATGGAAAACAACTTTATCCAGTAGAGGACAGTGTTTCCGTGCAGTTCCTGCTGCCTTTAGTCTTACAGACTCCACCCATCTTCAAGGTCACAGAGGTCAGCACCTTTTGTCTCCACCTGCTTCACTGAGGGTATCTCATACATTTGTGAGACAGTTAGATTCTTTTGTCACAGTCTGCATCCCACCCTGGACTCCCTGACCTCCTAAAGGATTTTTCAAAATCTGTGTACATTCATCCTTTCTACTGTAAGTTCTATGGATTCGGACAAATGCATGGTATCGTTGATCTGCCATTATAGTATTACACATAATAGCTTTATTGTCCTGAAAAAAATCTTCTGTATAATACTTCACCTCTTCAGTTCTCCCTGTTCCCCAAACCCCTTGCAACCACTGATCTGTTTACTGTGTCTATAATTTTGCCTTTTCCGGAATGTCATACAAATGCAGTATTTTCAAGTGACTTTTTTCCCCTTGGCAGTGGGCATTTAAGATTCACCCATCTTTGTGTAGCTTGATTGCTCAGCCCTTTTTATCACTGAGTCATATTCCCTTGTCTGGGTGTACCACAGTGTGTTTACCATTTGCCTGTAGAAGGACATCTTGGTTGCTTTCAGTTCTTGGCAATTATGAATAAAACTGCTATAAGCATTCACATGCAGGTTTTGTATATTCACAAATTTTCAGATCAGTTGAGCGAATACCTGGGAGTGTGATTGTTGTTGGATTGTACGGTAAGACTATGTTTAGCTTTGTTAGAAACTGCCAAACTGTCTTCCAAAGTGGCTGTACCATTTTGTATTCACACCAGCAATGAGTGAAAGTTCCTATTGCTTTGCATCCTCTCCAGCAATTAGGATTGTTAGCAGTGGGATTTTTAAAAAAATCTAGATACATGGGCCCCATTCCCAGAAATTCTGACTCCATCAGCCTGTGGTGGGGCCCAGGCCTCAGGATCGCTGAAAAGCCCCAGGAGATTCTGATGTGGAGTCAGGCTTGAGAACCAGGGAGTTGCACCAACTGCCTCACTGTACAGATGGAGAAACTGAGGTCCCAAGGGCAGTAGTGCTGCAGTGGGGCTGATCTCTAAGCCTCTTCCAGCTGACAGTCTGGGAGGGGCTGTGTGACATCTCAGTTAAGAGCTGGGGCTCTGGAGTCCCACAGTCCTGGGCTCGAATCCCGAGTCTGCCTCTCACCAGCTGTGTGACTTTGGGTGAAGGCCTGCACCTCTCTGAGCCCCTCCTGTGTGGAATGAGGATGGTCCCCGGACCTGGTACACAGCTTGTGTCAGGACGTGTTGGGTCGTTGAGTCCAAAGTGCTCACCCAGAGCTGGGTACACAGTGGGGCCGGGACACTGCCAGTGACTGTCACTGGGACTCTGGTCATGTGACTCCGCTGTGCCGAGGTCCCATCCAGGGAGGCCTGCTCTGCCCCTTCCTGGACCACCCCGGCTCTCCCTGCCCCGCCCTCCCACTCACTGCTGTTCCCACTTTGTCTCCAGCCCTGGGGGCTGCGGTGGCTCCACCACCCCCTTCCTGCTCCTCCCACCCCCCCCTTTTCTTCTCCCACTTAACAAACAGCTTCACTTAAAAAGCCATCTGGGAGGATGGATGGCACAAAGGCACATTTTGTAGAATAAGTTTTCAGGGAGAAGAGCCAAGAAATTAAAGGCACAGCACTTAACGAGTCCAATCTTATTAGGCCCCATGCCTCTGACTGCTGGAGAATTGTGTTTCTGTATTATAATCCATCCCTCACCCCCAGCACCCAGTGTTCTGAGCTCCGTCTTCACTTGTCTTTGAGACGTCCTGCTCCCAATGTCTCTGGCTGATTCCTTCCCTCAGGAGGAACCCCCCTCCCTATCGCCAGGGAGGGGCTGCAGCTGGGGCTTCCCTAACCCGAGACTTCCCCCTCCTGTGTGATCGTCATCCCACCTCAGGCAGCTGCTTCCCCTCCCTACAGGAGTCCCAGGTGAAGGTTATGTTCTTCTGTGGGGTCTCCCAGGGCAGATTTAGGAAGAGCAGGAGAGATGTGTCCACTGTTGGGATGGATAAGCAGCCCTGGGAAGGGGTAATGAGCTCCCTGTCACTGGAGGTGAGCACAGAGGAAGGGTGAGCACTCAGCAGAGAGGCCCCGCAGGAGGCAAACCAGCAGAGAGGTTGGGGGCATGGGCTTCAGAGGCCAAGAGATCTGGACTGAGTCCCGGTCACGTTGATGGCAAGGTGTCTGACCTTTAGCAATGACTTACACTCACTGAGCCTCAGTTTCTTCATCTGGGAAATCAGGCAAAATAAGTTCCATGTCCCAGGGTTGTCATGGAGACAAAAGGACATAATGTGTGCAAAACACTGAGCCTGGAGTGCGGATTATCATTACAGAGTGGGAGGAGGCTGGGTTGTGAAACCCTGAGCAATCTAAGATCCAAATTGCTGTAGTTTTAGACTCTGAGATCCAATAATTCGATTATACGAAGATTATAAGATTCCCTAAGATTCTAAAAATTTATGATTTTGTTATTCTTCTCATCTAAGTCTCCTCAGAAACCTAGGCTGTGTGATTCGCATTCTAAACCCGCCCCTCCACCAGCACGGCCGTCTCAGCCGTGGGCTGTCTGCTGCACAGGGAGCGTTTATCTCTGTTCCTCTTTCCACTTCAAATCTTCCATCTTTACCCCCCAGTGGCCCATTGCTACTTCTTTAGGGATGCTTTTTCTAATTCCAGCCGCATCCACTGCACACTTTGTTCAAAGCACACCAGGCCCCTGCAGCGTGGCTGAACGGTGCCCTGCATCCCCCCGCCCAGCACACTCTCCTGCACTTCCCGCCCTTCCCACCAAACCCCATCTTTGCTTATTGAAATCTTCCCTCACTTTCAAGGCCAGAGTCAAGGGCAGGCCTTCCATGAAGCTTTTTTCACCTCCCAGTTGAAATGAACATCCTTCACTTCTATGTTCTGTGCAGATTTTGTTCTGATCACTATTACAGCAGTTGTCAGAGTCTAACTCATTTTTTTGGAGGGGCGGGAATGTCTGCCCTTCACCCCATAGCAGACCCACCTCTGGTGTCCTTGCAAGACCCTTCCATGCTCCCCTAGAAAGGAAGATGTGCAGATCTGATTGGTCAGAGGCAGGACACTGGTTGGGCCCCGCTCACTAGTGGGCAGGGTCAGCGCGTGGAAGGTGGTGGCGCTGGACCAGCTCTCTTCTTTCACCCCTCGGCTCCCCTCCACGTGCCTCCAGGAGGGAGTCAGCTCTGCAGACCCAGCCACAGTGAAGCCAGGGCGGGTATCCTTGCTTCCCCGAATCACCCTCCCCTTTTCTCTCTCCCTGAGTGAGCTCGGCCACGCCTGTGGGCCCACCCCCGTCCATGTGCTAACAGCCCCTGATCTCTATGTGCTGCCACCCCGCTGAGCCATGATCCATATCGAGGGTCTCTGATGCACCCGGCCTGTCCAAGGCCTGGCCACACAGGGCTGAGCTGGACAGGCCACCCCTGCCTCCTTGACCTTTCCCTCTGGGGGTCCTGCAGCCTCCTGCCCCTCAAGAAATTTAAAACCAAACCCTTCACCTTCCCCTCAAACGTGGTCCTCCCCACGGTTCCCATCTCGGTGTTGCCCCCGCAGCTCCCACTCACCCAAATCAGAAACAAGGGGGCATCCCTGACTCTCCTGACACCTCAGGGACCATCAGGTCCTGCCAAGTTGAACTCCTTTAACTTCTGGGGTCCCCTCCCCACATCCACCGTCCCTGCCCCATCTCAGGCCCTGAGCATCTCCATGTGGCCAGACATCACTCCCCACCAGCCCCGCCTGGTCCCTCAGCCCCACCACGGCCCCTGCATTCCATCCCGTGACCCTGAGATGTGAGCAGGGGGGTCCTGCCCGGGGCCCCATGCTTTAGGGGCCCTGTTCCCGCCTCCTCCAGCCGTGCCTCTCCCCTCAGGGACTAGGGGGACAAGGGACAAGCTCCGGTCCCCCAACCCCAGAACTCCCTTCTTGATTGACCCGAGCCTGCTTCCAGGGCTCTTGTGGCCTTCTCCGGGGTCTGCCCCCCCGAGGGTGGCCCGCACAGCCGGCACGCGCCCCCTAAACCCCAAAGTGCAGCTGTGGGTGGGGAGGTGCGGACAGAGCCTGCGGGCTGGGGTGTCGCACACTGTGCGTGAGACCGTGGAGCGGCCGAGCTGAGGGAGGGAAGGGAAGGCGCTGGTCCAGGCCGGGTCAGGGGTCAGGGGTCAGGGGTCAGGGGCCAGCTGTCTCTGCTCCCTACATCCCTGGGCTCAGGAATTTGAGGAGGTAGGAGGAAAAACTTATTTGGTTTGACAGATTGTTAGTTGCTTTATAACTTTTAGATATTTAGCCCACTGGTCTGGGGGCCTCACTGGTTCTTGTGCCCCAGGCTGCACATGTTGCGGGCGACCTGCACCCACACCCCGGCCACCAGACAGTGATCGTCCCAAACCCAGGACAGTCACGTTGATCTCTGCCTGACACCCTCCGTGGCTCCCACAGGCCTTGGGACAGCGTCCCCACGCTGAGCCTGGCTCACGGGACCCTCCCCGCTGCTCCATCGTCATCTCCCATCTGGGCACCAAAAACACACTCTGCGGAAACCGTGGACTCTGCACCAAATGCTGCCTGCTCCCCACCGCCCCAAACCAGCTCTCAAGCTTGGTGCGCGGCAGGCTCAGGGCGCACAGGCCTCGCTGCAGGGGCGGTGGGCACGGGGGCAGGAGCTGGCACCGCACAGGGTTGGGGGTGGTTTGGGGCTTATGTGCCCTGGGGGCAGTTGAGTCTTGGCTGTCACTTAGGAGGCCAGCAAGCCCTGGGTTCACACTCACATGGCCAAGCTGGAGCCCGCCTGCCTGGGAGAAGGTGGGAGACAGTGGAGGCCCTGAAAGGCTTTGAGGACTTTGCCTGTCACTTTGCCTGTTGGGAAGAAGTGTCCTCAGGAAGTCCGTGCTGATGCCGGGAACTGTCAGGGCCCTGCACCCTCAGGACCTCAGCTCTCCCATCCAGAGAAGGAGCGGGCTGAGCCCAAGGCCTCCGGGGGCCTTTACAAGCCCGATGTCCTGGTGTCCCCTCCCTCCACCCCCTGCCCCCGCAGCCTCAGTTTCCAGCCCCGCAGCCCCGGTCTCTGACCCCACAGGTGCTGGGCTCAGCTTTTGCTCTTCTCACCTCTGCTGGCAGGACCTGGGGGGCAGATGAAGCTGTTCCAGGAGCCTGGGTGACCTGCCCTGGTCTTCTGAAGTGGGGAGGGGTGCCTTCTACCTGTGCAGTGGGAACCATAAAGGAACTGAGGGCTGAGACCCTGCCTGGGCTTAAGTGGACCCAGCGCTGGAGCCTGGTTGAAGGCCTCTGCCTCAGGGCCTGCCTTTCCCAGCCACCTGTTTCCATGGTGACCAGAGCCCTCAGGCAGGAGCTGGGCCCCACCCCCACCCCTCCCCAGCCCACCCCAGCCCACCCCACCCCTGCCCCTGGCGAGGGAATGTGCCCTTGCTGTAGGCGAGCAGGTGGGAGGAGATTATTACTATAGCCAGACCTGGGTGGATGTCACAGGCTGTGAAATCCATAACCAGGTGATGTGATTACAAATCCAGGCATCCTCTGCCCCCACTTGTTTCTGATACAAATCAGGGAGGCTTCGGGACAGGAAAATGGATCCTTGTGTGTTTTTCAGCCTGTGAGGCCACCGCTCTTGGCTCCCCCTTACCGCTCAGCCCTCATCCTGTTGGTTATCTCTGGACTCTGCCATGTGAGCCTGATGACCGTAGGCCCCTCCGTTGCAACCCACCTCAATCTGAACCCCTCTGTGCCCTGGAGACTGTTCTGCCATCGTGCTTCCTGGCTGGTCACCAACATCGAGAACTTGGGCTTTTACCCTCAATCCCCCCCACCCCACATTCCTGCACCCCTTACAGCCCTTTGGACCCCGTGGCTTGTTCCTCCTCCTCCCCTCCCCTTCTGGCCATCTCCCCTGCTGCTGGCCCACGCTGCACTGGCTCATCTCCCGCTCCCACTCCTGAGGGACCTCCCCATCTTTCGTCCCCCGAGCAAGACTCACTCACTAGTTCATTCGCTTGGTAGATGTGTAGTGAGCCCCGCCCTGTGCCAGGAGCTGGGGTTATAACGGAGAACAGCAGCAGCGGCCACAAGACCCTTTGGCCTTGGGAAAGCTTCTCTTCTAATGGGGAGGACAGACTGTAACTGTCTAGATCAAATGTATCTCGTGTATAGTTTGGTGACAAGTGAAAAGGAGACAAATCAAGCAGCAAGGGAACATGGGACCGTCAGGGGTTGCAGTTGAAGTGATGGTGGGTGAGGAAGAGCTTACTGAGAAGCTGACATTTTCCCAAAGACTTGGGGCAGGGAGAGATGAAGGAGGGAGCCACGTGGATATGTGAGGAAGAGCATTTCTAGCAGAGGGCATGATGGGAGCACAGGCCCTTCAGGTCACCACTTAAACATCTTAATTTTTTTTTTTTTGGCTGCACCGTGCAGCGTGTGGGCTCTTAGTTCCCTGACTAGGGATTGAACCCATGCCCCCCTGCAGTGGAAGTGCAGAGTCTTAACCACTGGACCACCAGGGAAGTCCCCAGGTCACCACTTAAATATCAGCTCTTGAGACCCCCATCTGAGTTAGTCCCCCTTATTATCCTCCCACACAGCCTCCCGTGCAGGGCATGCTTGGCCCCATCCCTGGGTGTGGTCACACATTGGTTAGGACTTTTCCTCGAAGGCCACGTCCCTTCCTGGCCGTGACCCTCAGGAGACCAGGTACCTGGTCCGGCTCGTTTACTTCTCACCCCTGCACCCGCTACCCACTTAGCACATAGTAGGTGCACAGCAAATCACCTGGATGAAAAAGTACAACTGTAAGAATGGGAAAGGAAATAAAAAATAAAAAAGGTCATGTCCCTTAGAGCAGAAACAACCCAGAATGTTGTTAATTGTTTTCACCCGTGGGAATGGAAGGGTGGTTTCTATTCTATGCTACGCTACTCCATTTCATTTCATTTTATTTCTAGTCCTGGTCCTAGTCTTAATCCAAGTCCTAGTTCTTTTCTATTTTCTTCTATTTAAAAAAACAAAAAACAACCCCCCCCCCCCCACCCACTGCATAATCGGAACTAGTAATTACAGCTCCCATCCCTGACTCTGGTCCTGAAGAAAAGATCATTTCATATTTAATCACTGTTAGTTCTGGGATGCTCTCAGGGGACATGTTCACTTCAAGGCTGTGTAGTTTAATTCTCAGTGAGGCTAATTAGATCAAGAAAAGAGCCTGGCCTCGGGGCAGGACTGTGGTGGGGTGGACCACGAACAAGCAGAGGGGCAGAACCCGGCCTGTCATCCCCCTGCCTGCATCTACCCTCCGGCCCATTCCTCACGTCTTTCCAGCCCCTGCCCCAGGGGGAGAGCAGAGCCAGACCTCCCTCCCATGCCTGCGATGACTGACAAATCTCCTCTGGGAGGAAGGACAACAGCCGATGTTCAGGAAGGCAGTGGGCCACCCACCTACTGAGTCATCCTAGGAAGCTTCCTGGAGCCTTTCTGGCTTGGCAGGTGGTAAGGGGCAAGTAGGGGCATTCATAATCAGCCCATCCCTTCCCTGGTGGGGACAGGATGTTCCCTTAACCAACTCTCTTCTCCCTGTTAATTCGGCTCAATTCAACCTCTGTTATCATTGCCATCATTATCATCATCATCATCATCTTAACTACTGGGTCACGGATGTTACTGGGTACCAGGCAATTTAAACACAAGATTGCAAGCCTTGAAGGAAAACCTGTAAGAGGGTATCATTATCTCTATTCCTCAGATGAGGAAATTGAGGCTCAGAAGGTAAAATCTCTGGTCCCACCTCTCCTCCTCTCTCTTAGTTCCTTTGATTCCCACAACGATGCCACAAGCTGGCGGTTACACTGTGTCCATCTGAGTTGTGAAGTTGCAGACATGAGGCTCAGGGAAAGGAAGAGCTTTGGCCTTTTTTGCACAGATCAGACTTGGTGGTGCTGGGACCCAGTTTGGGTCTGGCTGGTGCTGTTCTCCCCTCTGCCACCCTGCCCCCGCTTCACCAGCTCAGTCTAGGGGAGCAAAGTGCCCTCTGTAGGCTCCCTGACAGACAGGTTTGCTCAGGGCGAAGTCATGCTCTAGAGGGTCAGACCATCCACACAAATGAACACACACTATGTGCCGTGCTGCGTGCCGATGCGGCCTGGATCCCCTCCAGACATGGGGGTGGAGCTTCTCCCCAGGCCCTCCCACCCCCTTCCCTCTTTCTCGCTCTGCCCAAGACACACAGAACAGGTGTAGCTTCACGAGTTCTAGGACCAAACTGCCTGGGCTGGAATCCTGGCTCTGCCATGTATCCTGTGTGTGCTGCTTGACCGGTCTTTTCGCCTCTGGGGCTCAGTTGTTCATCTGTAAGGGAAGACAGACAACAATGGTATCTGCCTCATCGAAGCGTGGAGGGGATGAACTAAATGGTGATGTATAAAGTGTTCAGACCAGGGTTTCATGACCAGCGGCCACTCAGTACCGAACAGCTACTTCTTACTTTGGTTTGGTTTGGCTTCTGGGGTCTACTGTGGAGGGCAGATGAGCCCCCAAGTCCTTGACCCCAGTGCACACAGGGGGCTGTGAAGGATGTGGCCTTGCTCCTGGAGTCAGGTGTCCCCAGGTCCCTAGCCTGGCTCTACCATCACTCTTTGTGACCTTAGACAGGCTCAACCCTCTCTGGTTATGAATCTCGATGTTTCCGGGAAGAAGTTGGCATAGAGAGCTCATCTCCAGGCTCCCTGCCACCTCTAAGACCCCAGTACACTGAGATCAGTCTGAGCCCTCACCCACAGAGGCACCGGACCCCAGAAAGATGAAGGCAGCAGAAAAATCTACCCAGAAGAGAGGGAAGCTTGTCCCATTCACTGTGGCTCTATGTCATTCGTGGAGCACTTCCGCTGCGCTGTGTTGTACTAAACACGATAAAGGCATTGCCTCATTCAAAACAATGCCACGATGTAGGCACAAATAATGTCCCCATTTTGAGGCTTCATGTCCAAGGTCATCTCATCCAGGAGTGACCTTGATTCCAGAGGCTATGTTGTTGAACACTTTACGTGGGCGTTGTGCTAAGTCAGAACTCTCCACGAGTTTTCTCATTTAATCCTCGCAGGTACCCTGTGCCGTAAGCGTGGGCATTCTGGGTCCCATGTTACAGGTGAGGAAAAATGAGGCCCATGGGGAGTAAGCAAGGTCACACAGCTAGCAGACGGTGAAAGCAGACTCCAACCATGCTGCCTTGCCTCCTAACTCCAAATACTTTCCACCAGGTTCCTCTGCTTCACTTTATTTAAACCAACTGATCCCATTAGGAGTGGGGTGGGGTGTCCCATTAGCTGCTCCACCATCATTTTACTTCTCCCTCATCTCCTCTTTCTCCTGCCCACTCATAAACTGTCCCAGACTGCTACTGCTCTCCTTAAGTCGCCCACTTGGCAGGTGACAATAGAAAAAACAGTCCTCTTCACTCCCGACATGAGTTTCATCTCCTCTGGTTCAGTCCTCATCCTAGTTATCGCCAGGCTCTCCACTTCCTGCTCCGCCCCCCTCAGCCCCACCCACATGGATTCCTGCAGCTGCTCTTGCAAAGGTCACCAGGGATCTCTTGGTGGTGACATCCAAGGGGCACTTCTCAGTGCTTCCCTGGCTGGACCACCACCTGCTGGTGACCACTGTGGACCACACAGATCACCATTCACCTTTGTCAACCGCCACTGAACACTGACCATCACTGACTACAAATGCCCAGACTGACCATCACTGCCGACCACTGTGGATTGCCTTTGACTGCCATTGGTCACTGCTGACTACCATCATCACTATTGACAATAGTCTACCTTCTTCTCCTCCTCCTCCTCCTTCTTCTTCTTCTTCTGAACTAGGTCGATTAAAAAAATTTTTTTTATATTGGAATATAGTTGACTTATGATGTTGTATTAGTTTCAGGTGTACAGAAAAGTGATTCAGTTATACATATACATATTTCGATTCTTTTTCAGATGCTTTTCCCATATAGGTTTTTACAGAATATTGAGTAGAGGTCCCTGTGCTATACAGTAGGTCCTTGTTGATTATCTATTTTATATATAGTAGTGTGCATACGTTAACCCCAAACTCCTAATTTATTCCTCTCCCCTACATTTCCCCTTTGGTAACCATAAGTTTGTGTTCTATGTCTGTACCACCTGCTTCCTGATCCTCTGTCCCTCTCCCCTCTCTCCATGTCATTCTTTCTCTTTCTTAGTTCTCCTCCCACCTTTCTGACAGATTATTCTCAAACCACTTTGTTGGTCTCTCAACTCATCCTCACAGCACACCCACTTTTATCATTGTGCAATGATTTGTCCTCCTTCACATTCTCCTGGGACAGTCTAATCCACGTCATCAGCAGGTAGCAACAGCTAACACCTCCAATGCCGAGGATCCCAAACCTCCGTCCCCAGGGCAGTGGATGAAGGGTTGGGGCTGGCTCTGTCACTTACACTCTGTCCAAGGCTCGGCCTTGAACAGGGCAAGTCATTTCCCTGATCTTCAATCTCCTCACTTGTAAAAAGGGGGAAATGATAACTTCCTCCCTCAAAGGACTGCTGTGCTGATTAAATAAGGCCACAGACGTGGCTCTGACCAGTCAAAATCATGTCACACAGCAGGTGCCCAGCACATGTTCATCTCTTTTCTTCTTAAGAGATTCTCCTGAGCTAAGAGTCCTTCATGGAACCTTTGGCCAATCACTCTGTGGGTGCCCCAGAGGAAGGAAGGGGCTTGTTTAGGTGGGGCAGTCAGGAAGGGTCTGGTAGGCTTGTGGACATTAGCTGGTGGGGGATGCGGAGATGTGACAGTGGAGTATGTCACTCCCTTAGGGGTCAGAAAGGATCCTAATGTGACCATAATGTGTCCTTGGGACTTCCAAATCCAGGTCTCACCAGCCAAGCCGCTGCTGGAATGTCCATCCCCCTGAGAGACTGGCATGGGAGACTGTCCAGAGTTGCCCCGTCTGCTGCCCACACTGTCCCCTCCACACCATCCTGACCGGCTGGGAGAGAGGATGAAGGACGTCTCCACTGGAGAGGAGCATCAGAGAGCACACCTGTGCCGGCCCGCCCCCAGGCCTCTGCCTGAGATGTGATGTGCAGAGACCAGCGTGAGGGTGAGAGGCCAACGCTCACCCCACACCTGGTTCACGGTAGGGCCTCAGGAACATTGCATTCTGGTAGTATCTCCATGGGAAGAAAAAGTTTGGCCCCCTGGGAAAGGAATCTCTGTTCTCCAGGGTGGCAGGTATTGAGAGGTGGGGTCTGAGAAGGCCATCCCTGTGTTCTGAACTCACAAAATCCAGACACGCATGTCTGCTGCTTTCTGCAGGCTTACTCTGCTTTGCTTGCTTACTTTTCCCCAACAGGTTTACTGATCCTTCTGTGCCTGACCCTGGGCTGAGCATGTGGCATCTGGAAATGACAAGTTGTGACACCTGCCTCGTCCAGTGGGGACTACGGCAAACAGATGATCACCACATCACCATGTGGTACCATGCAGGGCCTGGAGGGGGTGCTGGTACTGCCTAGATGGGGAGGGGGACGGGAGGGGAGCATTTCTCCATCAGACACTCAGCTCCATCCACAGTGCCAGGGCCTCAGAGTTCTGAAGGGTCTGTGGAAATGTTTAAGGCCTGAAAAGAGTCATGGGATTTAAATACAAACAGAAAGCTGTAACATAAATGCAACAGAAAGCTGATACATGTTTAATTAAATGTCTATAAAATGTAACATTGTCAAAGAGTCATTTTCTGCTCTACTTGCCTTTTCCACAGTTACATATACATGGATTTAACGTGGGATCTGATTACAATACCTGTGAACTGATGGAGGAAGTAGCTTCCAAAAGTAAGAAGATCTGGGGCTGAAAAGTTCTTAAAAGAACAATGGTTGGGGTAGGTGGGAGGGGAGGAGCAAGGGGTGGGGGAGAGTGGAGACTTCACAGAGGAGGGGGCATGTGGCTGGAAGGGTGAGAGGCGTTCAACCAGCAGAGAGAAGGGCGCTCCTGGGCAGGGGGAAGGGCACGTGCACAGGAGCAGGCCTGGCAGATCCTGGCGCCCCTGGGGAACAGGGACCATTCGCTTCACCTGCGACATAAGGTGGGGGGGGGGGCAGGGAGGAGAGGGGGCTGGGGCACATGTGTTTTTTCCCTTCTTGAAACTCTGCGTTCTTGCACCTTTCTCCCCATCATTCGATCCCAGAAAGGAAGAAAAAGGGAGTTGGATGGGGGGAGAATTCCAGTCAAATTGCACCACCTCCGCCAGGCCATCTGGGAGAAGGGGCTGAGTAGCTGAGTCCCCCCCCCCCCCGTGGCTGTGATGGCTTTGGGGAGGGGGTCTCCAGCACCAGAGGACAACAGTGGGACAAAGGAGCGGGAAGTACCAGGGCACAGCAGGCTTGAGAGTCATCGAAGGAACCAGGACGATGCAGCAGGAGAAAGGTTGCTTCCTGCGGAGGTGAGTATTTCTAGGCTGGATGGCCTCCTACACAGGAGCTGGGTGGGCTGAGGGGTGGCAGCCTGCTTAACCTACATTACAAGGGAGAGGGAACTAGATTAATTGTAAGAGTATTAGTACAGCTCACAGTGTACCCATGCCTGGCACTGGGCTAAGCTCTCTGCTTATAGCAACTCATTGAATCCTCATAGCAACTCTGTCAGGTACAAACTATTATTATATATTTTTTAACAAAAAGGAAACCGAGGCACAGAGAGATGAAGTCAACACCAAAGACTTCGGCTGGTGAAAGATGGAGCCAGGAGATGACTTTTGAGTTCCCTGCAACTCCCAATTCTAAAATCCTAGGCTTCTGAGTTTTTTAAGATCTTGTGTTTTAATTCTAAAAATCTATAATCTAAGGTGAATCTAAGGTGCTCTATTTCGAACATTCCATGATTCTCAGAGCCTTAGAGTCTATAATTTGATGCTAAGTCTGAGGATCTAAGACTCTATTGCTCTAAGATTCTCCATGTCTATTATTTTATAGGTGACAGGGGGTTATTCAAAACCAAACCACATGTGGTAGGGAATTTCTTTTCTTTACTTCCTTTCAAAGAGAGAGGTCAATGCTACGTTTCCAAAGGTCTGAGTTGTCCCTCCCCACCCCTAACCCTGGAGGTGGGCAGGGGAAGCCAAAACCTTTGCTATGTTGGGCCCATTAATCTTGGTGTCCCCAAGGGGGATGGCTAGACACCAATGCATGGGGAAGAAAGTGACTCAGAAAGCAGAGAGGGGTCTTCAGGGGCATTTTCTAGAAGTGGGCCATCAGCTCCCCCCCCCACCCCCGCCTTTGCAGTGGGGGTGGGGGAGATCCTTGGAGGGGAGGGGCTGCAAGTTGTGTCCCAGGAGGTTAGTCCTAAGGAGGCGGTCCTCCCCAGGCCCCGCCCCCAGTCACTGGATTCCTCTACCCGCTCAGTTTGCCTCACAGTATGGGTCACTGTCTGAAATCATCTTCTTCAGTCATGGGTTCATGTTTATTGCTCGTCTATCCCTATTGAAATGCCAGCTTTCTGAGGGTAGAGATCAAGTCTGGGCAGGGCATGAAGTAGGTATTTGTTCTCAGAATGAGTCTGAATGGCACCATCAGACCAAGACCTAGACATCATCCCGGACTCCTCATCTAATCAGCAGCTCAGTCCAGGTGGCCTGTCTCCTAAAGAGCTCTGGGATCCCCTCCCTCCCCAGCCCCACACCCCTCTTTTTAGTGTCCTTGTTGAGGGCATAGGCTCTGGAACCAGGATGCTGGGGTCAAATCTGCCACTTACTAGCTGAATGACCTGGGGCAAGGGACAATCTATCTGTGCCTGCTTCTCTCTACAAAATAGAGATGACAATAATCATACCTACCTAGAGATAGTGAAAGAAATGTCTGTCTACAGTGTTCAGAATGTGTCTGCCCAACTGGAAGCCCTCAGTCAGTGTCAGCTGTGGCTACTGGAGAATCATTATTACTATTATACCCTGTTTCCCTAATGCCTACTGAAGGAGGTCTCAAAAGCCCTTCCTGGTGTTGTCTCTCTCTCCAACCTAATCCCCCTCCCCCAGTCACAAAGACTTCCCTTCCTCCAGTATTTTCTGGCCTCCGTGCCTTTGGACATGCTGTTCCTCTGCCTGGAAGGCTCTCCTACCATCTTTGCCTGAAAAACTCTTACCCTACCTGGATGAATCAGCTCAGATGCCACCTCCTCGGTGAAGCCAGCTCAGAGATCCCCTCCCCCACCTCTTCTGGAAGCCCCCTGGGTTGCCAGCACCTCCTCTGGGCTCCTGCAGTAATTGACACATTCCAGGTCCCATCTCCAATCACCCAGCACCAGCATCATCCCTTCCATTCCCCAGGGCAGGGACTTCCTCCGCTGTCTTTCCATCTCTGTGTCCCTGGTCCCAGAACCCCACTTGGCACAGTATGGTTGTCCATGAATGATTACTGAATAAATAAACTGCATAACAACGTCACTGTTATGCATAACAGTGCATAAATAATCAGTGCATAACGTCAGGTTCTCTTGGGTCCTGAGTGACTCACCCTGTCTGAGCCTCGGATGCCCCATCTGTAATATGGCTGTGATAGCCCCTGTGGGGCCCTCCCTCCCAGGAGAACAAAGAATGCTGGCATCCTTAGGCAGGCGGCCCTCCAGGGCAGGGGCTGCGAAAGGGAAGGAATTCTGCTATTAAGCTCATCAATTCTAGCGTCTGGTCTTTGGGGAGAAGAGCTTGCCTGGTAATTAGGGTTGTTAGGGGAGATACAGGCGGGGCTAGTATTGATGCCAGAGTCGACCTAGGGCAGCCAGACCCGAGGCTTCGGGCGGCAGAGGCGGGCACTGGGACGGGGCTAGGTGGGCGGGAACCTCTGCCTCATCTGTGAGGCAGAGAAGGACCAGCGTCTTCCTCCTGGTGTGGGAAGCCCCGCGGCGGTCCCGGATCCGGCCTGAAGGTGGCGCTGCAGGCTCTCGCAAGGACAGCTCAGCCAGGGATGCAGCCCTGTGCCTGGGGGTGAGGAGGGTCTGGAGGGAACAGAGCGCGGGGATTTGGGGAAAGAGGGGCGGAGGAAGGAGGAAAGGCAGAGAGCGGGGAGAAGGGGGATATAAAGGACTGGAGGAGAGGACAGAGAGAAAGAAGCGGGGAGACCAGAGGAGGGAGGAGAGAAAATGCTAGTGCGGGAAGGGGAGCAGGAGGGGGAGAAGGAGGCTTCTTCCCATCCCAGGGGCTTGGAGGAGCCCGATCCTCTTGGAATCCCCTTCCCCCCAATGCCTACAGAGGGGTCACTTCCTCCCTTACCCCCTCCGCCATCCCTGCATGGCTCCGAGGGCCCTCAGGGTGAAGCCCAGCCTGCACAGCCCAGCCTCATCCTCTGTGGTCTGACCCTGGAGGACCCCTGCCTGTATTCCTCCACCTTCCCACCCCACATTCCACACTCACATCCCAGCCCCAGCCATGCAGCACTGCCTGCCACTTCCAAGGGTCCCGGCTCTCCCTCTCTGCCAGACCTTTGCAGGTGCCGGGTTGCTGCTGCCAGTAACAACCTTCTGCCCCATTTACCCCTCCTGCTGGCTCCCCCATTTCTCCTCCAGGTCTCAGCATGGGCACAATCTCCTCCCGGAGGGCCTTTCTGACCCTTGTCCAGCGTCAGGGTCCTCTCCTGGGCTCCCCGTCCCATCCCACATCTCCCCCCATCTCAGCACTGACCACTCTGGGTTGTGAATGATTCATCTGTTTCCCCAGCCAGAACAGGAGCTCCCTGAGGACAGGGACATGGACTTGGCCCCTCGGTGTCCCCTTTGTGGCCAGCCTAGGGGCTGAATAGGCACAGGTGGGCAACAAACCATGCCTGTGGGATGAATGAATGATCCAATGAAGGGCTGAATGTGGGAGAAAAGGCAGAGAGAGACATGGAGGAGGAGGAAGAAAACAAAGCAGAGAAGAGATGGATTAGGAGAGAGAGCACTGAGGAGGGCACCCCAGCCCCCAGGTGTGAAGGACCCCCCCCCATCATCCCCGGGGCCTCAGCACTGCCAGCTGGGGCTCTCCCTCCTGAGGTCAGCTAGCCACCTGGCTCTGGACGCCTCTGACCATCTGGCAGTTGCTCTTCATGGTCAGAATCAGGGCCCCTTGAGTCACAGGTAGCAGAATCTGTACAGCTACCCAGCGAAAGGAGAGCTTCGTGTTCCGACCCCGTTCTGTAGCTTGGATGCTGATTGGAGGGAGAGCAGGGGGGTTCAGGAGGGACCTGAGGACCAGGCTCTGCCCATGTGCCTTTCTGTTTCTCTCCTCACAGGGTTTCCTGTCTACTCTCAGCCTCACCCACAACCCAGAACTTTACACAGCCTCGACCAAGTGACCCACAAACATCTTTCAATCCCCCAAGTATGCGTGTGTATATCTATAAACACGTCCCCACTCCACACACATGTTTTATGAGAAGAGAGGCCAAAATCTTAAGAATTTTACTGACTGGCATCTTAGAGCAACATGGAAGTTGGCGATACAGCTCAAATCCCGTTCTAGGCAATCTGGCTGCTCTTGGTCGATGCTGGCGTCAATACCAGCCTGGTCTTTGTCTCCTATAACAACCTTAATTACCAGCAAAGCTCTTCTCTCCAAAGAGGTAAGGTGCTGGAACTACATCCTACTTATTTCACGGCTCACATTAGACACCACCTCTTCCGGGAAGGCTCCCTTGATTGCTAAGCCCTGATTAAGTATCTCTTCTATGAATGTCCACAGTCTCCTTGCTTCCCCTATCATGGCACGCAGTTTGGTATTTGCTTGTCTGTCTCTTCTCACTGGACCATGGATCCCATGAGGGCAGGGACTGTGCATCATAGCTGAATCTTCAGGGTCTCTTCCAGGTGCTATGTGTTTAATCAGCATTTGTTGAATGAAGGAATAAGCCTAGTGACTCCGATGTCCCCACCTACCGCTGAAGCTCCTTTTTGCTCCTACTCCAGCCTGGATCCCTGCTCTGACCCTCTGCCTTAAGTAATATGCATCTGTCCTCTGTCGCATCCCCTCACTTGCCTGGGGAAGTCACAAAGGGGCCAGGAGATGTCAGAGTTACAGACTCACAAACTCCCAGCTCAGTCATTTTCTAGCTGTGTGGCTTTTAGGAAGTTCATTTTGCCTCTTTGGGTCTCAGTCTTCTTTCATCTCTAAAAGAGACAGTTTGCAAGCAAAGGCAGAGAGATTTAATAAACTATTTAATAAACTCCCTGGCAGAGGCAGAAGGGAGTCTGTGCGGAGCAGGGCATAAAGGGGAGATAAGGAGCAGCGATTACAGCCACCGAGCGACAGAAGCTGTCAGCAGGTGCCCACCATGTAGAAAATGACATCTGGACCTCATTCCTCATGGCAGTGACATAGAGAGGGCCACAAGGTGGGGGTGGGGGGGTGTTGCTGGGTTGCTGAGCCTGGCAAGGGGCCAAGGATAGGGCTTCCAGAGGAAAGGCGGGTTCAGGGTCCTGTTGTCCGGCCCCAGGGAAAGGGGATTGTGAATGGAACTGAAGAAGGACCATTTCCTGTGCTGCGTAACTGATACTTTCTCAACCTGGTTTACATCAGCCCAGCCCAGCCTGGGGAGCCTGACCCTACTCTACTGAAAGTGGCACCTGAGGCCACTGCAAAGCATTCTGGGCAATGGGGACAGGGACTGGCATTGACACCCTGTCCTCATCACTACACACCATTGATGCTACTTGTCGAGCACTTGCTCCTGGCCAGATGCGGTGGGCAGATAGTCTCTTCCTGCACACCTAGCCAGGCAGTGTTTGTTTGCTCATTTTACTGATGGGGGCCCCGAGTCTCACAGCCCCATGTTCTTCCCATCCCTCCACATTCCCAGATTCTGTTTCTTCCTCTGTCATGACCTAGCTGTGTCACCATGGGTGGGTCCTCTGCCTTCTCTGGGGTGAAAAGAAGGAGCCGTCAGGCCCCCTCTAGTCCTAACATGGGTGGTACTTGTGCCATGAAAAATGTTTAACAGGCTTTTTCACTCCATCTGTAGGCAACCAGCAAACTTGGCAAAGCTCATCTTTCATTCCCTTCTCTCACCATGATTTGCTGTTTGGGGTCCTTGGAGAAGCACCTGAGTAAATATTAATAATGTGTCTTTGTGTACATTGGCTGAGCGAGAGAATGAGTCATTTCCTGCTTCCCTCCTGGGCTCAGAATCTTAACTAAAAATATGCTGGTTCTTTGGGTAACTTTGATGGGCTTGGTGGATGGGGCTGAGGCAGTGCCAGGAAATAGCTGTCCCACTGGCTGCCTCGATGCCTGAAATTCTATCTCCCCAGAACTGTGCCTGGACTTCCTTATTAGCACAAAGAATCCTGGTACCAAAAGGTTTGGCTTTGGCACATCCCAGCTTTGCCCCCCTGACTTTCGGGGGGAAAAGGGTCTGCGTTCTATCCAGCAGCCTGGCCTGGACGCTTCCACGTGGCAAGCTCATTCCATCGCCCCTGCTGTCTGATCTGTTCTTAGTGCCACAGTTTCTGCATGGAAGGAGATCATGAAATGTGGAAGGAGATCATGAAATGTGGAAGGAAAACATAAATCACCCTCCAGGTTGCTGAGGGGACACAAAGCGAGGGAAGACAGGTGGAGATGACAAGCCAGTCTTCAAGCACTGGTTTGACATTTGCCATTTGCAAAGCTATTTGCACACCCACTGTTTCATTTGATCTTTATAACAAGCCTGAAAATGACAGAGAGCTGCCCCGATTGTACAGATGGGGAAACTGAGGCTTGTCAAGGGACCTGCCTAAGCCTCCATGACTAGTGAAAGAAGAGATGTTTGAGCCCAGGACCAATACCAAATCTCATTCTTCATCCTCACTGAGGTGCCAGGCAAGAGTCAAATGAGGCAGGTCAGGGAGGGCATCCTCAGGGAGGGAAATTTTGAGTAGTTTTGGAAGGAGAGAAGGAACAGAAATGGAACGGAGACAGGAAAGTCCAGGCATAGGACCTGGAGGGAGGCTCTGCAGGTGTGGTCAGCTCATCATTGAGAACAACAGTGGTTGCATTTACTTGAGCATCTACTATGTGTCTGGGCTTTGAAAACACCTGTGATGTGTCATCTTATTTGCTCCCTAGATGGCCTGTGATGTGGGCACTATGACAGCTGGTCAGTGGTGGAGCCGGAACCCGACCAGGGCTATCTGGACAGAACCCAAGGTCCCAACTGCCACACACCAGATGGAGCTACTGCTACCAAAATCCTTCCCTCACTGTGTGCCTATGGCCAAGTCACTTAACCTCTCTGAGCCTCCATTACTTCATTTGTAAAATACTGATGATAATATCTCTGAAACATGAAGAAGACATTTTTGATCATCACAATTCTTCGTGGGGAGAGTGAAGTGTTTGTCTGGAAGGTGCGTATGTGGACCAAAAGCTGACATCCTTGAGGGCACAGAACCAGCTGGTATGAAGGTGGCTGGAGGGATGCCGGTAAAAGTGCTGTGCACGAAACAAGCCCAGCTTCCTGCTGAGAAGCGGGGGAGCAAGAGAGAGAACACGGCTGGCGAGGCAGTGAGTCTGCATCCCTCCCTTCAACCCCACAAATCTCTAACACCAATAAATTCAAAATGCTTGGTGTGGGTGGGTTTCGGGAAGAGAGAAGGGGCTGAGCTTTGCCCTGGGCATAGTCTAGGAAGAAAGACCCAGACAAGTGGACAGAGCTGGATCCAGACCTGGGACTGGGCAGTATCACAGGCCATTCATTGGACTTGGGTAGCTGGGCTTGAGCCAGTGACACCCGGTTCTCCTGGGAGCAGGAAGCCCCTGTTGGCATCTGAGTTACACCTACTGAGATCTCATCATCCCTCCAGACACCCGGGAGCACATATTTCTGCTCCTTCACCCTGGACTCCACCCACACCCCTGGGTGCTAGATCTTCCTCTGGATACCGTATCATCTCCATGAGGCTAGCACAGTGAGCGAGCTTCTCCCATACTTAATTCAAAAGGGAAATAAAGACCCTGGTCTACCTCCAACCTGTCTCCTGCTCTCTCTGCCCTCTTCCACTTGAACGAATTACCTGCATGGGCTGGCTCCCACTTCCCTTCCATTGCTTCTTACCCACTACAGTCTGGTCTGACTTGTCAAGGTTATAAATACCCTTCATAGCCTTACATCTTGTGAACACGGTTCTGTGCTTGTGGCCTTTGACTTCTCCGTGGCATTTGACCCAAGAGACCACTCCTTCCTTCTGGAAAAGGCATTTCACCTAGGCTTCTGGGACTCAGTCTCACTTGCCTGCTTTCCTTCCTCCTTCACAGGCCAAGAACCAATGAGAAAAAATTCTAGAACTTTCTACAAGTCAAAGGTGTCTAGGGGTATAATAGGCTGCATACAGAGGGAGAGGCAGATAAGGAGGAAGAGGGATTGTGTGTATGTTGGGCACCTACTATGTGCCAGGCTCCGTACAAGGCACTTAAGGTCCCATTGTCTTATGGGGTAAGAACTTTCATGCCCATATTACAGAATGTGAAATAGAGGCCCAGAATGTATAAGAGATGACCCAGAATCATCACATAATGGGTGGGAGAATGCTGGATATAAGTAATAGTAATAATTGGTACCGTTTATCCAGCATCAGTGGGTGCTGGGCCCGGAGCCTTTTCTTTTCTTTTTTTTTTTTTTAACATCTTTATTGGAGCTGGAGCCTTTTCTCTGAGCTGAGCCGTCTGGTCCTCAGCACGGCCTGGGGAGAAGGGGGCTGCCATTCGTATCAACATTTGCAAGGGAAGGAAGCTGTCCCCTGCCCCGGGGCTGGGAGGGAACTGACTTGAGGAGCTGGACTAGTCTAGGTGTCTCTGAGTCCACATCTCTGGAGGGAACCCAGCACCAGGAGACGACCCCTTGACAGGGTCCCTGCTCAGGGGCCCAATCAGGACATCAGAGCCCAATGACAGGGAAGACCCCTTCCCATCCGGGATTCTCAGAGGGCCCACCCCCCACCCCCCCACAGAGAGACACTGTTCCTGCACGTGCCTGATTGGCAGCTGCTACCTTTGCTCTCTGAATCAAGGTTTTCAGACTGCACCACAGTCCTTTTCTGTAAAACAGTCACGTGTGCTGTGAAATCCACTCAGAGTAGCCAGGAGGGCAGGCCCAGAAGAAAAGGCCAGGTGGGATCAACCTGGTGTTTTACTTGATGTAGACCCAGCTTGCCTGTGCCGAGGAGACGGAGCTGGGAATTGTGGGGAGGGATGAGCTGGTGTGTATCGAGCACCTGTTCTTCACTGAATCATCTAATCTTCACTGAAACAACTCAGCGAGGGGGCACTCATTGTTGTCTGTTTGTTATAACAAAAGAGAAAACAAGTACAGAGAAGTTAAGCAACTTGTCCGAGTTCACAGAGCTGGTAAGGGCTGGACCACAGATGCAAGGCCAGGGCTCTGTGATGTCAACCCACACTCTTTCCAGTTCACTGAAAGGGAAGAAGGGACAATTTACTGGGAACATTCACTGAGCCCGCCCTAGGAGTCAGGGGCTTTGCTTTCATAACTCTGTTCTCATCTGATACACATACTGTGAAATCATTACTTCTATCTCCATTTTACAGATGAGAAAACTGAGGCTCAGAGAGGACACTTGATTACCTGGGGTCTCACATCCTGCAAACGGTAGAGCCGAGACCTTGAACCCAAGGTCAGCATTGCTTCACAACTTTTTGGGGAGAGAGGAAGATGCTGGAAAAGGCTCTCCTCATCAGGTCAAGGTCATCCAGGTGGAGGCTGCTGTCTGTGCTGGGAAGGAGATGCCGGTGATGGGAAGACAGTGTTAGGAGTCCTTGCAAGCTGGTGGCCTCCTCCTAGGAACCTGGCAGCTGAGGCCGCTCCTGAGTGTTTGCCCGCAGCGTGCTGATGCTGGCCGAGAGCACTGTGGGGACGGGGCTGGAAGCCCAGGAGGGCGTCACCCCCAGGAGGGTGACAGGCAGCCACGGGGATGCCGAAGGTGTGTTGAAGGAGGTGCAGCATGTGACAGATAGAGAGGAAGCCCCAGGATGTAAAACAAGGTCTGGGTAGGAAATGGAGGGGAGATGAGGGGCCCATGTGGTCGGGGGCCAGCTGGCATGGGGGATGCTGGGAGTGTGCAGAGAACTATGGGCAAGTGGCCTCAAATGCCCAGCCAGGACAACTGGCATGGAGACCTCTGGGTCTTGGTCCAGGAGTCATGAGTGTCGATGTAAATGTGGCCCCTGGTAAATGTTTTCTACAAGCAGCTTGGGACAGTGGCTGGGGGACTGGGTATGGAACCAGAACAGGCAAGGTGTGAGTCTGATTCTGCTTCTAACCCACTGTGCAACCTCAGGGAGCTCACTCAGCCTCTCTGAGCCTCAGTTTTCTTATTCAAGTAAAGGATGAGAGCTACAACCTAGGGGGGCCGGGGTGTGTGAGGGTTCGACAAGCCTGAATGGTCCAATGTTGTGTACTACTCATCGTCTTTTGTGGTTCTAGAGACCTTACGACTGTGGATCTATTGACATTTAAAAAAATTATTAAATGTGGTAAATACAAATCCCACAGAAGTTACCGTCTTAACCTGTTTAAAGTGTACAGTTCTGTGACATTATGTTCATTCACTTTGTTGTGTAGCCATCACAATCATCCACCCCCAGAACTCTATTAATCTTGCAAAACTGAAACTCTGTACCCATTAAACAGTAACTCCCCATTCTCCTCCCACCCCAACCCCTGACAACAAGGGGTGCCTCACATAAGTGGGATCATATAGTATTTGTCCTTTTGTGACTAGCTTATTTCACTTAGGGTAATATCTTTACAGTTCTTTCATATTACAGCATGTGCCAAAATTTCTTTCCTTTTTGGGTTGAATAATATTCCACTGTATGTAAAGGTACACTACCTTTTGTTTATCCATTCATCCATCAGTGGGCCCTTGGGTTGCTTTCATCTTTGGGCTACTGTGAAGAGTGCTGCTATGAACATGCGTGTATGAATAGATCTTCAAGATCTTGCTTTCAGTTATTTTGGGTATATACCTAGAAGTGGAATTGCTGGATCATATGTTAATTTAAATTTTTTGAGGAATCACCATACTGTTTTCCATAGCAGCTGCACCATTTTACATTGCTACTAACCGTGCGTAATTTTTCCGATTTCTCCGTATCCTCTCCAACATTTGTTATTTTCTTTTTTCTTTTCCCTTTTTTTGGAGAGTAGCCATCCTAATAGCTTTCTCACTGTGGTTTTCACTTGCATTTCCCTAATGAGTAGTCATGTTGAGCATCTTTTCAAGTTCTTATTGGCCATTTGCATATCTTTAAAGAAACATCCATTTAAGCCCTTTGCCTATTTTAGAATCTGTTTTTGTTGAGCTGTAGGAGTTCTTTATATATTTTGGATGTTAACCCCTTACTGGATATATGATTTGCAAATATTTCCTCCTAGTCCATAGATCGCCTTTTCACTCTGTTAATTGTATCTTTGATGCACAGAGGTTTGAAATTTTGATGTATATTGCCATGTTTTGAGGCCACTCAGAGGAGCAAAGTGGAAATAATCATGTTCCAGTGAATTCTGCCCAACACAGAGCCCCACACCCAATATCTCACCAGTCCTTCCATGAATGGTTCTGCTGTTGGGAAAGGACTGGATTCCATGAGATAAAAAACAAAATCCACCCTGCTCGTGTAGCATCATTGTGCTTCAGAGGACAGTGCTGGCTGTGGCTTCAGACTTCAGACTGACCTGGGACAAATTTGGGCAGGCCGCATTTCACCTGAGCTCCAGGTTGCTCATCTGAAATATGGAAATAACTCTCACTTTGCAGGGGCTGATGTATGTGTGAAAATTCAAGATCTGGCCCTCATGGGCCTTTCAATTTGTATTTGCAGTCTTCCATGGGACAGAAGCTTTGGGGGCACCTGTGAGAACGTGGCCACTTCCTTGACATCATCTTCAAGGGGTCAAGGGCTTTCTTTCCACACTCCCACCCACTTCCCTCAATGGCCTGAGACAGCCTGGGGTTTATCCAGACCAACCATGTGGTTTCTCCCCTGAGGGTCAAAGAGACACTTGTGTTGTCCTCAGCTTCTCTGGACCTTCCACCTCCACATCCCCCAAATTTTAGTCCCTTGGATTTGAGAAACAAATCTGTGTTCCCCCCCTCCACATTTCATGATTTGGATCCCCTACAGCTCTCAGCTAAGAATGTTCACTAAATAAGCATTGATGACGCAGTGATGGGGACAAAGGTTTGTGCATCAAATCCCGGGGAGGGATAGGAGGGTGGGCTATGAGAGCATCTCTGGCCAAAACAGAAAAGGGAGCCAGGGAGGTCTGGGCCGCAGGATCTGCCTTCATCATCATCATCATCATCGCCATCATCATCACCATCACCATCATCATCATAATCACGGTTACCATCACCTCCATTGTAATATAGAGTTTGACACCATTTTTTATGTTGACCACTGACAGCATTCAGGCCACATGCTCCCTATTCTCCTTTTCATCCCTTATCTGGACAAAATGATAAGAAGGCCCATGCTCCCTCCCCTGGCGCTGGCAAGAACTTCAAAGCAAGCAAACCGCGTCCCATGCACAGGAACACTTACCCTGGCCTCATCTCTAACTGCAATAAAAACCAGAGCCCCTCCCTTTGCTCAAACCAAATGGACAGCTTGGGTGCATGCCCTCTTCTCTTCAGAAGGCCTCATTATGTGAGTAATAAATCTTTTCTTACCTCCTGGTGTGTGTGTGTGTGTGTGTGTGTGTGTGTGTGTGTATGTGACATCATCAGATTCAGATTCAACATCTAAACCACTTTTGTGTGTGTGTGTGTTTAATCCCACCCTCCACAGGGCAATCAGGAGGCAGACAATGATCATCACCACCATCATCATCACGACTCCATCACCATCACCACCATCATCATCACGACTCCATCACCATCACCACCATCATCATCACGACTCCATCACCATCTCCACCATCATCATCACGACTCCATCACCATCGCCACCATCATCATCACGACTCCATCACCATCGCCACCATCATCATCACGACTCCATCACCATCGCCACCATCATCATCACGACTCCATCACCATCACCACCATCATCATCACGACTCCATCACCATCATCATCACCTCCATCACCATCACCACCACCATCATCACGACTCCATCACCATCATCACCTCCATCACCATCACCACCAGCATCATCACGACTCCATCACCATCATCACCTCCATCACCATCACCACCAGCATCATCACGACTCCATCACCATCATCACCTCCATCACCATCACCACCAGCATCATCACGACTCCATCACCATCATCACCTCCATCACCATCACCACCAGCATCATCACTATGACTTAACTCAGTGGTTTGTGCTGAGCACAGCCCTTTACATGGATTATCTCACTTAATCCTCATGCAACCCCATGAAATGGATTGTCAGTAGCTGTTGTTCATCTTTTAAAGATGAGAAAACTGAGTCTTGGAGAGGACAAGTCCCTTGCCCAACTTCATATGGGGCGAGGGTTGGGCTTCACGCTCACCTTCTTAGCCTCTACACTCTTTGGGTCCTTCATGGTGAGAAAGTTCTTCTCTGTGTCTAACCGTTCACTCTCCTGCTGCAGCCATAATCTAGTTTTTCTTTCTGACTTCAGAGGAGTCCATGGGCAGAATCCAGCCTGGGACTCCAGGGCTCCCCTTGGAGCTGCCTCCCCTTCATCTCTTCTCCTCCCACACTCTCCCCCGGGGGGCCTCTTTTACTCCTGAGATTTCAATTATCACCTCCCTGTTGATAATTCTCACACACCTCCCACCCCAAGGGGCTCTGCCTGCTGCCAGGCCCTCAAACAATGCTCACGTGGACACCTGCTCGGAGCTCCGGTGCTTTGCTGGTTTGTCAGTGATGGGTCCAACAGCCCTGCAAGGTGCACCTGACCCCCCCCTTACAGATGGGTAACTGGGACCCAGAGAGGGAGACTAGAGTCGGGGCCACTCCTTTCTGGGCTCAGAGACTGCACTGTCCCTGCGTCCACCATCATCCCACCCGCCGCCTCTGGGCTCTGTCCCCACGAGGATCACTGGTGTCACCGAGCACTGGCTTCAGGCACCCCTGGAAGTGCGCTCCGTGGGCTAAATCCTTCAGCCCTCACTGCATCCTCTGTGGTGGGGCCATCAGGACCTAGAGGTGAGGTGTCACTGCACTGACCACCAGGTGCCACCTTGGTCATCTCACTCTGAAGCTTGCGCTCCTAATCTTGAGCTTCAGTAGTGCACCTACTGCGTCCTCTGCCCGGGGCAGCCTCCACCTGCCCCACACCGTTTCCACTGGGAAAAATACACTGTTGATTCAAGGGCCAAATCAAGTGCCACTTGCTCTGGGAAACCTTCCCTGATCTTCCCTCCAGGAGCCTCCACCTGGGGCGGAGTCCCTCTGTGAAACCGTCAATCTCCTGCATCCTTAGGGTGCACCCATGTGTCCTTCTCCCCTTCCAGACAATGTCCCCAGAGTGTGACCCATGGTGGCATCAATCAGCCCTGATGAAGGACTTGGTTATTTAATGGAAACCGCATTGCCCTGGGAGTCCAGGGTCAGTCAGGGGTCTATGGAACGTGGGGAGAGTAAACCCCAAGCTGCCTCCAGGCTGGGTTGATGGCAGGGGGTGGGGGGATGTAGTGAATGATCTAATATCTCTTCCAAGTAGGGTTTGCAGTTCTGTTAATTCTGCAGTGATGCCCTGATACTCATGTGAGAAGAGATGCAGGGGAGAACACGGTATGAGGTGAGAGTGGGAGATGCGGCCGTGGAGGTAGCAGGATGGAGGAGCTGAATGTTAGGCAGCAGCAGGCCCGGCAGGTGGCCTGGGAGCCTCTAGCCACCCTTGGTCTGTTAGAGCAGTGCCTGGCACATAGTAGGTGCTCAGTAAATACTTTTTGGTTGAGCAAATCAACATCCTTCCCAAAGTGACTCCAAATATAAATCATCATCATCTTCATCATCGTCATCGGTGTGGATATTCACTGTCTTCTAAATCTTTACTTGAAGAATAAATACAAGCTATTTAGAAAACCACTATTTTTACCCATTTGTGAAATGCAAGAGACACTCTCACCTCCCTGCCATCAGATGCTGCCCCAGGTCCCTCTCATATGGTAGTTCTGGAGCTGCTCCAGCTGCAGGCTAAGGGTTTGGACTTTATGTGGAAGATGATGGTGACAGGAGCCATCAGGAAAACCATTAAGCCAGGAGTGAGATGATGAGTTCTGCAAATAAGAAAACACTTCTGGAGACAGCCTGGAGTTTGGAGGCTGAGGCAGGAGACCTGTGCAGAGGCTGTTGGAACAGCTCGGAGAGATGGAGGGGGCCGCACTCTGGCAGGGGCAGTGGGCGCGGGGAGGAGGGCTGGAGAGAGGGAGGACCTGAGCTCAGATGGGAGGAAGAGCGGCTGGACATCTCCTGACACACAGAGGAAAGGCTCCGAGGCTCCCCACGTGCCCGGCACTTGCTTCGCATCACTGCCTCCACTCTTCCCAAAAGCCCCGGGAGGCAGGCACCCCCATAAGCCCACCTCACAGATGGGGCAACTGAGGCTCGGTGAGGTGACAAACACAGTCAAGTTCAAGCAAAGTGGGGGCAGCCAAGCCAGGCTGGGGCAGCTCTGGACCGGGGCATGCAAACTGCTGAACCACCCCTCTGCACCCAGAGAATCTGGGAACGAGCGGGTGACGCCATGCCCTGCCCAGCGGCCGCGGAGAGCTCTGGTCAGACAGCTGTGGTGGGGCGAGCTGCTACATGGGAACAGCCAGTGGGACCAGGGAGGGGGCCCCTGTGGAGTCCTCAGGACCAGACCCTGGGTCCCCACTTGAGGTCTGCAGAGCCCTTTGTGCTGTTTCCCCTTCAGGGTCCTCACCACAGCCCAAGTCCCAGGGATGGGGCCTGGGCTCAGCACGGTCGTTCCAGTGATGGCCGGGGGCCGTGCCTCAGGACAGCTGAGCAGGATAACACCAGCCACGGGGAGAGGCCTTGGAGTCTCTCTCCTGCGCTGGGATCCAGCTCCACAAGGAGCGACGCCCTCAGGATAAGAACCGTGCAGGCCCAGCAGGTGGCTTGCTGGGTGGATAGACGATGTGCAGCCCAGGGAAGTCCTGGGCTCATGTGGACCCATGGCTGTGGGTGAGTGTGGCACTCAGGATGGACCAGGTCACCGAGAGTGAGCGGAGCGCCTGGCACCCGGCGGGCACCGGGTCTCAGTGGTGGGAGGGCTGATCCATCCTTCTTCGGTTCAGCGGGGCTGATCCTCTTGGACTGCTCTGGCCCCCTCGGAGGCAGGTGGGGTTTTCCAACGATCAGCTCTTCGATCATCATCCCTCCGCTTTCCGAAGGAGCTGGGGCTTTCTGTCCTGAGGGAAACAAAGGGAGGACGCAGGTGGCTGGAGACTGGAGGGGCAGGAAAAATGGGAACAGTGCTTGCATCTATAACAGAGAAGCAGGAGGAAAACAGCAGTGTTTTTTTTTGTATGTATTTGTTTATTGGAACTCAGAGGATTTCTGAGTCCTTGTCGAGACAGCTGGTGTCAGGAAGGACATGGTAGAGTGAGGGCAGGGCTTCGTGGATGCGACTGCCCAACTGTGGGAAGGATTGGGGGATGTGCCCCAGTGACCTCTTGGTCCAAAAAGCCCCACTCAGTTCCGGCAGCCCAGTGGGGACGGCCTGGGCCTCGTGCTGGAAGCAGACATTTACTGAGTGCCTGTTGTGCGCCAGGTCCTGTGGATGAAGCAGAAAACCAGGGAGGCCAGGCCCTGTCCTCATGGAGTGCACATGGCTAGCCATTCTCTGCTCCCTCCCACTGCCCATCCCACTGAGTGAACCCCACTCTGGCCTCCCTGCCTCTCCCTCCACTGAGAGAGTATTGACACTGGGGACAGTGCTGTGTCCTGGAAACAGCACAGGGTTGGCAGAGCTGAGTTTCCATCCCAGCTCTGCTGTCAATGTGCTGTGTGACCCTAGACAAGTCACTTCACCTCTCTGGACTTGAGTTCCCTCATCAATGAACTGAGATACACCTGCCTGTCCCTGACCTTGTGTTCCTTAAGCCTCCATTGCTAGTTGACCTCACTCCTCCCTCAGCCGGGAGCTGGGCAAGACGTGACCAGTGGTCTTCCTCTCACCCTAAATTACAACCATCAGTTATAACAGAGGAAGTTAACCCTTAGGTGACTCTGGCACTTGGCAGAGCAAGAATCCCTTGTGTTTCCTGCCTGCAACTGGGAACGTTAGCTTTGCGGCTGCCAGATGACTGCAGGCTGGGGAGAAAGGCAGCCCCTGCAGAGAGACCGAGGCCTCCACTAACCTGACTGTTACTGACCCTTTCCAAGGGCAGTGTTTGACCCTGGATTGGGGATCAAGTGCAGAGAGCCTGGATGGGAGCACTTAGGATGCAAACCACCCTGGAGAGGTCAGAAGAGGGGTGAACCAAGTCCTGGATGGAGGGGCAGAGTGGAATAGGCTCCCAGTCCTGCCACCGTATAGCCACCTTCTAACAAGCCCAGGTCACCCAGAAGATGGGAGGTGGTGGAGTCTGCAGTCTCTGAGGGCTCTAGGAGGACACCCAGTGAAAGCACACCCTGGGCATCCTTGGAGGGAGCCTCATGGGCCTTGAAGTTCATCAAAGCCCCTTGACTTCCTCCCCATTACTTTGCACTATGGGAAGCAGAGAAAATAGTGCCTCTTCACTGGTAACTCTCAATGTCACCATGAGGTGGCTGACGGTCTTGGAACAGGAGCTGCCATGAACGAAGGCAGGCAAGGAGCTGGAAGACCAAACCCCGAGAAGGAGATTCCTGAGTCCTGGTTTCCAAGCCCTCTTGGTGTCCTCTGAGACCCAGGAACGTGGATGTCAGGTAGAGGCAGTGAAAGAGCAGCCTGTGGATCTGCAGAGATGGGGACCAGCAGGGGCTGGTTCCTGCTTCTCTGCCTTCCCCTCCAGCCACTGGGCAGGTGCTTAGCGTGCACCTGTCCTGTGCCAGGCACTGAGCCAGGTGCTGGGGATAGAGCTGTGGGTGAAACAGACCCTGTCCCTGCAGTTGTGAAAATGATAGTCCATGACGGTCATGTCCCTGACACAACATGAAAGCATGGGGAATCTCAGTTGGGATCAGGGCTCCAGATTCGGGGGTCATGGCATTATGGGGATGGGTAATTAGGGATGGAGGGTCAGCTGTCACTCATGGTTTTCTGCCTGCATCCTTCCCCTCCATTATCACCACCAACACCATCATCATTATTATCACCATTATCACTTGTATTGTCCTTGTTATCATCATAATCATCACTATCTTCACCATCATCTGCACCATTATCATCATCACCAACATAATTACCACCATCATCATTATCATTACCGCCACCACCGTCAGTAGTACCACCATCACCATCACCATCACCAATGCCATCGTCATCACCATTGTCGTGGTCATCACCATTTTCTTTACTACCATGTTTATCATTACCACGGTCACCACCACCACCATCATCCTCATCATTACCATTACCATTATGATCACAAGCACCATCATCACCACCAGTACCATAACCATATCATCATCGTCATCGTCATCATCACAGCTCCCCCACTGAGCCCTTGTTGTATGAGGTGTTGTGCAATGAAGTACTTCATGATAAGACCTCATGACCTGCCCTCCTCCAACACCCCCAAAGGCAGGTATTATTATTCTCCCCTTGCAGAGGAGGAAATGCAGTTCAGGGAGGTGAGATGGGGGACCCAGAGGTGGGCCCAGGCCCCCACGCTCCAGCACAGAGCTCTCTCCTCCAGGACCTCCCTCTGGGGGTGCACAGAGGTCGACCACCCAACTGCCCCACCTCAGGAGGGGTGTTGGGGACGGGGACTCAGACGGTGGGTCTGCAGCCCAATGTGCCCTGCCTCGCCGAGCCCGACACATTCCTCGGCGGGGGGAGGGGTGCGGGGGGCGGTGAACAAGACACCGGGCCCTGTGAACGCAGCTCAGAGTCTCTGCCTCCGTTGGGGCCCAGCCTCTGGCTTCACCTCTGTTTCCTTCCCTGTAACTACCCGCCCGGTCTGACCCCTGCTGAGGCTCCCACCCCAACCTTCCCCCGACCTCCACTCAGATATGCCCCTGCTGCCACCCTCAGGGCCTTCTCCTCTGTCACCCCAGGTGACACGCCCATCCCAGACCCGGGACTTCACCGGGTGGCTCGCCAGAAGCCAAGCTCACCCCGCCCCCTCAATGGGAGACTGGATGGCAGCCCCCTCCCCGGGCTCTCCCAGTCCAGCAAGTGTGGCCAGAGTGATGGGGGGGCCCCTTCTGCCCCCATCAAGGGCGATGGCCCCATTAATAGAGGTCCTTGTTTGAACACTCTCTTGCTTCTCCCACTGAATGGCTTCTTCTACTTTAAGGAGATAAAAATGGACATGGATGAGACAGGGCAGAGAAAATCAATAAGAAATAAAAGTTAACATGGGAGCAAATGTGTTGTTTCAACCACAGAAGGAATTGAGGAGGTGTCTGAGGACTGAGATGCGCCAGTGACACACCTAAGGGCCTGTGAGCCTGGGGGAGACTCAGCCTTGGGGGTGTGTTGGTCAGGGTGGGGATGAGTGTGAGTGTGGGTAGGGGTGTGTGTGGGGGGTGGAGAGTGGGCTCAGGGGCTCTACCCACTGCCCACTGGGTCCAGGGTCTCCTCAGGAGCCCCTCACAAGCCGAGGCAGTGGTGGAAGGAACTGAATCAGAAGCCCATGTGTCCTCCAGCACCTGTCTCAATGTATTCATTCACCTGGCCAGTAGGCATTTATTGAGCACCTGCTATATGCCAGGTTAGCATAGCACAATGGTTAAGAGTGTGAGCTCTGGGATCTGACTGCCTGGGCTCACAACTCATCTCTGCCATTTGCCAGCTGTGTGTCCCAGGGCAAGTGACTCAGCCTCTCTGTGCCTCAGTTTTCTCATTTGCAAAAAAAAAAAGTGATGTTAATATTAGTACTTATCTTACAGCAATGTGATAAGAATTGAGGGAGACAATTCACGCAAACTGTTTAGATCGATGTCTGCACATGGTGAGCTCTTGATACATTTAACAATTTTTCCTATTGTACCAGGCCCTGCACTGAACAAAGCAGCCTCAGTCCCTTCCCTCATGGGGTAGGGACCATGAACTTCATTTTAACCCATGAATAAATTGCATTTTGAGAAACTTGGACAGGATGGATAGGTTAACTGTCTTACCCAAGGTCACCCAGATAGTCAGTGTCAGAGAAGGGACTTGTGTACAGGTCTCTCTGTATCAGTTATAACTGTGTTTAACTGTAAGTAACAGAGACTTTGTCAAATAGCGGCTTGAGAAAACAGCGGCTTGTTTTTCTCACCGGAAGAGAGGTTCAGATGTGGGTGACCACTGGCCCTGGTTCAGCTGTTCATGATGCCACACAGGACTCAGGTTCTTTCTGCTCTGCCATCTTCAGTATATGTGGCTTCTTGTCCTTCAGTTGGTAGCCTCATGGTCATGAAATGACTGCTGTAGCTCCAGCCAGACATCATGTCTGGATAGCAGGCAGGAGGAAGGATTCAGGCAAAGAGCAAGAGAGTTGTATCAACTGAGACTGTCTCTTTTATTTAGAAAAAGAAAGCTTTCCTAGAAGCCTCATCTAAGAGGGATTTGCTTCTATTTCATTGGGTGTAAGATAGCAACTCCTAGACCAATTATTGGCCAAGGAGATGAGATCACCATAGCTGGTTTAGGCCAATCAAAACCACTCCTCAGAGGTGAGCTGGGAACACCCTCTCTGGTTACAAGGGATCCCTGCCACTGCCGGCCACAGCCTGAGCAGATGAGGGTATATTGGTGAGTGATGAATGGGGCCAGACACACAGTCTAACTGCGGGGACACACTGCCAGCCTGACATTCTTTACCCCTCAGTCAACGTGCAATGAAGCCCCGGACTGGGCCAGGCCTGAAGCCAGGGGCTGGGGCTGCAGAGTGATTTTGAGCTGTGCCTCTGCCCTCAGGTTGCTCCCAGTCAGATGGGGGAGGCAGATGGACAATTGGGTGGTTCCATTCTGGGTGGTCAGTTGCATGAGGACGGGCACGTGGGGCTGTGGGAGCTCTGGGCAGGCAGGGCAGGCCTCCCTTGAGAAGGGCCATTGCTGTAGAGACCTGGAGGCCCCGGGGGAGGTGGTCGGTGAAGGGGGGCTCTCAGGGCAGAGGGACCGGCTCGTGCAAAGGCCCGGGAGAGAGTAGGGGAGAGACACAAGTTAGCAGGGTGGCAAGTGGGTCTGTGTGGCCGAGGCAGGTCGTGGGGGTGACGAAGGATTGAGACGATGGAGGGGGCAGTGGGGGCTGGGTCCCAAGGGGCCTCAGGGGCCGCGAGAAGGGACTTGACCTTGACCCCGAGTGCAGTGGGAGCCCCGGGGGACAGGAAGCCCTGGAGAGATTTGGTGGGCTGTGTATTTTAGAAAGATCATGCGGCTGCTGTCTGGAGGGTGGGCTGGCGCGGGGGAGGACATGAAGTGAACAGATTAGTAGTGGTTTTGTGCTAATACTTCATTAATTAAGTGTCGTAAATACTTTGAAACCTGGACATTTAATGTAGATTTACAAGGACAGTTTAGATTTATATGACCAGTTATCATGCATTAAGTATAGAAAATGCCAGTTGGTTCTCATAGAAAACGTTCTCGAAGCGTAAAAAGAGACCTCTGTGAACTTGAATTTCCCTCGTGTGGAGGTTGAGCGCTGACGGGATTGTGGGGCTGTCACTCCTCATCTCAGGTCTCCTCTTGGGGACCGTGGTGTCGCTTGCCCCCCACCCCTGGTGGTTATTTAATCATATGCAGACGGGCTCCAGGAGGTGCAGAGTTAGTGCTGAAGATGCCACGGTGGGCGGGTCCGGAGCAGCCGGAGAGCAGAGAGCGCGGGGCAGCAGGGGCGGTGGAAGTGCCCAGGATGGGAGTCTGGAGCCCTGGGTTCTGGGCTGAAGCTTGGCACTGCCTGGCCTGTGACCTTGAGGCACTCACCCCACCTCTGGGCACTTTAGACTCCAGAGCTCAGAACCAGGAAAGGCAGGGCTGGTGACCTGGACCCCTGCCGGCTCTGACATTTGGTGGGTTTTGTCCCACCTGCGCGAGGGGATGACCGCTTGGTTCCCATCTGCTGATGGCTGCTATAGCCGCAACTTCCCTATCTGTTTTGCTCTGTCACACACACACCTCCTTAGGGCCCATCTCTCCTCAGAGAGCTATGTGGCTGTGAATTGTTCTTAAGTGACACGGACAGTTTGGATTGGAAGGAGAGAAAGAAGGGGGATCTGGCTCTTTGGTGATGTTTGGGGAATGAGTAAACGGAGGAGTGAAGGGTGGGTGGGCTAGTCAGCCACGTCTGGGAGGTGTGGCAGCAGCAGGCAGGACCCCAGTCCCAAAGGAATGGAGGCAAGGACAGAGATACTGGGGACACAGCAGCAGCCCTCTTCCCAGAGCTTGCGCCCAGGTGGGCAGGGTCCTGGGGGAGTAAGTAGGGCCACCAGTCCGTGTTGCAGGCGGGACCCAGGCAGTGGCCAGGCTGGCAGTTAGGGTCAGTCCGGGCCCCTTGGAGGGCAGCTTTCTCACTTTGTGTCAGCACCTGCACCAGGCAACTCAGGAGTTCTGCTGTGAGGCCCAGATGCCCGCAAGTCCAGGTGCAGGCAGAAAGCTCAGATATCAGGGCCCTGGAAAAGATGTTCATTCAATGATTCATTCATTCATTCATTCACTGTTGGCTCTGGGCCAGATGCTGTAGGCACTGGGACACAGAACTGAGGAGGCAGCCACGGTGTCCTTTCCTGGGTCCGAGGGATCCAGGCAGAAGGTGATGAGCAGGGGAAGGGGGAAAGGAGAGAAGGGCTGACGTGGGGGTGCATGGGGACCTTCCCTGGCCCTGCCAGCAGGAAAAGCCCCAGGTCCCGGTTCCCAGCAGATCCCGTCCTGCTGGCACCTCAGGGTCCCTCCCACCCCCAGCCCCTGCCGTAGAACATGAGACCTCAGGGGTCTGGGCTCAGTCTCCATGCACAGGGAGCAGCCTGCAGCCCCAGGTCAGGGCCAGTGGACCCCATATTCTGCTGCAGGATAATAGTTAATGAGTCATGTTGAGGGGTGTGCTGGCCCTGCCACCCCATTAACCCAGCTCACCTGGAGACACACGCTCAGCTGCACACAGGCCTGACCACTAACCCAGCTCACCTGGAGAACGCACACACTCAGCTGCACACAGGCCTGACCACTAACCCAGCTCACCTGGAGAACACACACGCTCAGCTGCACACAGGCCTGACCACTAACCCAGCTCACCTGGAGACACACACGCTCAGCTGCACACATGCCTGACCACTAACCCAGCTCACCTGGAGAACACACACGCTCAGCTGCACACAGGCCTGACCACTAACCCAGCTCACCTGGAGACCACACACGCTCAGCTGCAGACAGGCCTGACCACTAACCCAGCTCACCTGGAGACACACACGGTCAGCGTGCAGACAGGCCTGACCACTAACCCAGCTCACCTGGAGACCACACACGCTCAGCGTGCAGACAGGCCTGACCACTAACCCAGCTCACCTGGAGAACACACACGCTCAGCTGCAGACAGGCCTGACCACTAACCCAGCTCACCTGGAGAACACACACACTCAGCTGCACACAGGCCTGACCACTAACCCAGCTCACCTGGAGAACACACACGCTCAGCTGCACACAGGCCTGACCACTAACCCAGCTCACCTGGAGACACACACGCTCAGCTGCACACAGGCCTGACCACTAACCCAGCTCACCTGGAGACACACACGCTCAGCATGCAGACAGGCCTGACCACTAACCCAGCTCACCTGGAGAACACACACACTCAGCTGCACACAGGCCTGACCACTAACCCAGCTCACCTGGAGAACACACACGCTCAGCTGCACACAGGCCTGACCACTAACCCAGCTTACCTGGAGACACACACGCTCAGCGTGCAGACAGGCCTGACCACTAACCCAGCTCACCTGGAGACACACACGCTCAGCTGCACACAGGCCTGACCACTAACCCAGCTCACCTGGAGACACACACGCTCAGCGTGCAGACAGGCCTGACCACGCACATGGAACCAGCCAGGCAGAGTCATAAGCCCCCCTGTGACAATGACAGAGGCAAATGGGGCAGGAGGAAGAGCAAGCACAGGCTTGGGGGGCACACACCCTGGCTTAGCCACTTACTGTGTGACTTTGAGATGAGATGCTTCACCTCCCTGAACCCCCATTTCCCCATCTGTAACATGTGGGTAATAATCCACCTTCTCTCACGGGCTTATTCTGCGGATGGTACCGAACCGTTTATTCTGAGTTCATTCATGCTGTCTTGTTTTGTCTCGTTCCCCTCTCTTTGCTTAGAGAGGTGATCCTGGACCAGCCCCTCTGCCTCTCTGAGCCTGTTTCCCCAGCTATAAAATGAGGGAGTTGAAAAAATAATCCCTGCGGGTCTGTCCCCTCTGTGTCCACATCAAGTGGGGAATCTGGCAACCAGTCAAACTGCGGGGGCAGAGGTTTCCAGGGTCTTTAGGGCAAGGGAGCTGGTTGGGGGGTCATGACTGCAGGCTTCTGAATCTGTGGAGATGGAAGGTTGGCCTCACCCTGTATTGGCTGTTGCCTTGGGCAAGGTACGTCCTTTCTCCGTGCCCTGATTTCCTCACCTGAGAATGAATCTATCTCAGGAAGTTGGTGTGAAGATCAGGGAGGTGATGTCTCTGACACCCTGAGAATGGCACCTGGCACATCGTAAGACTGGCTGTTGTTATTACATTCATCGTCTTCATTACCTGTCTCTGGCTCTACACTGATGCCCAAAGGGGGAGGACCAAGCATCTCCTTAGATCACTCAGGCCATGTACAGTGCCTGGCACTTTGTCAGTGTGTGAATCTGCTGTAATAAAATCATTAGCTGTTATTACTCATAACTGCCTCTTTCTCTTTTAATAGCATGTCGACTCCATGTGTGCAGGGACCACATCTGTCCTATTCTGAGTGATTAGCACAGTGTCTGGCACAAGGTAGAGGCTCAGTAAAAATTGTTAGGTGATTAAATGATGAGTTCTGTTCCCCCTGCAAAGGTAGAGGTGAGTCTCAGAGGGTAGCAGAGAGCAGGCCAGTGTTGGAGGAGATGGCAAAAGCTTGGATGAGAAATTTTAAAATCTAAGTGATTCCTGTCTCAGGGCCTTTGGCTTAGAACACTCTTCCCTTGGGTCAACTCAAATGCCACCTCCTCTGAGAGGCCTTCCCTGACTACCCCTCTAATGCAGAGTAGACCCCACCCTTCCCCCACTACACAGACCCATTTTATCTTCTCCACAGCACTTCTCACCACCAAAGGATGCAAATTTCTTGTTTACCTGTTCACTTGCTGTTGCTCTCGGTGGAATGTAAGCTCCACAAGGGACTTTCTTATCCACTGGTGAATCCCCAGCACCTGGTGCAGTATTGGGCACATAGATATCTGCTGACTAATTCCTAGGTTGGGCCTGAAGATCTGTGATGCTTATGTCCCTTCCTTCCTGGGGCTCTAGTGGATCCTCTCCCACCTGTCACCTGGGGTTGCTCAGGGTTTAGAATTGGGGCAGAACTGAACCATGAATCAGCGACCCATTACCTCCCACTGACCACCCGCATCATCATCATCAACAATATCACCACCACCGTCATCATCAACAGTATCAACACCACCATCCTCATCATCAACAATATCACCACCATCATCATCAACAACATCACCACCACCATCATCACCATCATCATCGCCATGGAAGAGCCACCCTTGATCAAGCACCGAGGGAAACAGCCATGAAGAGATTTGAACACATCTACTTACTGGTCCTCACCATCACCCTCTGAGGATGTTCTCCTATAACTGACTCCAATTTATAGATAAGGAAACTGAGGCTCAGAGAAACTTGTTCAAAGTTATGCACCCAGGTGGATAGGAATCCAGGGCTGTTGGATCCCAGAGCTCATAGTTTTAACCATACATGATGTCAGCTCCTGTCTGTGTGACTGGAGTCAGACCTCAGCAGACTCTTGGACCCATCAACATCAGTGACCATCTTTCTCCAACCCCATGGTCCATATGGGGAAACTGAGACCAGAGAGGGGAAGGGACTTGCCCAAGGCCATGTTCTGAGCCAGGAGCAGAGCTGGGCTTAGAAACCAGTTCTCCTCTCCTGTCTCTCTTCCTTTCTTCCCCATACTCCTGCCCAGGACATGACCTCTGAGCCCCTCAAATATTCCATTCATTCCACAAAGTCCTATGAACACGCATGCCCTGCCCTGGGCTCTGTCCCATGAGAGGGTTCAAGGAGGGGCCAGATGGAGATTTTTCCCAAGGACCTTGGTATCCAGAGGTGACCACTCACACGGCTAATTAATCCTGGCTCCAGACCCACCGTGGAACGAGCTTTCACAGGGAAACATCCAGCAAGTGGCAGGGAGGTCAGGAAGCCACGGTGGCGGGGTTAGACTCCAGGGCTCAGGCCCAAGCGTCAGGGTCTGATCAGAAGCAGGCGGTAGAGCAGAGGCACGGCCACCCCTGAAACTCGAAACACACCCAGGACAGATAAACTCAGGGGCTCGCGGGCCTGGAAGGCTCACCTTCGGAGGTGAACACACCACGTGGTGTGCAGGAGGTCGGTCATCCGGGGGTGCACGGCGGCTCTGGACTGGGGCAGCAGGTGTCCAGGCCCCCTGGAGTTGGGAGCAGCTCCAGGACCTGTAGCCCAGCCCCCTGCGGCTGTGAGCCCCTGACTCTGCCCCTCAGATGGGGGATGGGGAGCCGCCCTCTGCCAGGGTCTGCAGCCTCCCCCTGGGCTCGGGCAGAGGGGAGCAGCCGCGCTCACTTCATGGTGGCCCAGGAGCCCCTGGCAGTAGACTGGCCCCAGGGGCCCGGTTTCCCCTCCGCGGACACACCCAGGCTTTCGGTTGAGCTTTGGAAGTGAACACAGCACATTGGAGTGCCAGCACCTCCTGTCACTAAGAATTTTCCCCGGGCCCGTCAGCTAATCTCACTGACCCCCCAGTTCCCATTTGCCAAACGAGTTCAGGACACCTGCCTCCTAGGCTGCCCTGAGGATGAACAAGAAGATGCTGTCGCCTCCATCACAGAACCATCATTTCTTGTGTTGATAATTCGTATCTTTCTCTGAATCCTCCACGCAAGGAAGGTGCTGTCACTGTCCCCTCTACTGACGAGGGCACCGAGGATCTGCCGGGTGAGGTGTACACCTCAAGTCCACGGCCATGAGCGGCCCGGCCAGGACACAGCCCAGCCTCCTGCAGCCCTGCCTGCGCGTCCCCCTCCCGCTGCCACGTCCTCCTGCAAAGACAAAATGCCCATCGTTAAGAGACCTTGTTTTCAGCAGAGCGAATGCAGAGCTTTTGGACACATGTAGAACCAGGCAGGGCTTGGTCACACGCAGCTTTTTTGATGGTCCTTGTTTATGTACCCAGGCCAGGCAATCTGGTTACATGTGTTGAGATGTTGCTTGATGTGGCTTGATGGTCCCTCTGTGAGGGGACAGATTGTCCTAACATATTGTTGGTGGGGGAGGAGAAGGAGAGAGATAAAGAGAGAGAGAAAGACAGAGACAGAAAGACAGAGAGAGAGAGAGAGAGACAGAGGGAGAGGGACAGAGAGACAGAGAGAGAGGGAATATGCACAGACTTACGTGTCAGGACATCATGAATATTGAAATGAACTGCTTTTTGCGGTTCTAGGATGTCCAAGGGATTTTTGAAAAACAAGATCCCTCAGTAGAGAGAGGAGGGCACGTGCAGGTTTGGAGCCTGCATAGCACAGGGACCCCTGCAGAGCGTGTGGGCAGGGGGACCCCGTGCAGGCAGCAGGAATTATTGAGTCCAGGTGCGGAATGGCCGCGTGTGAGCAGAGGAGAAACGCCTGTTCCTGGGAACCCGCTGCCCACACAGCAGTGCGGTCATGAAGGCCCTGGAGGCCAGGTCTGCACTGACAAGTGACCAGAGTAACTCAGCCCAGTGCAGAGGCGGGATTCCCAGCTCTTAAGGGGCTCACAGACTAATGCGTGAGGCAGAGAAATAGACAAGCACAGAGCAGCGTGGTTAAGAGCCATCATGGCACCGCCAGTGTTTATTGAGCATTTACAATGTGCCAGGCCCTGGGCTTTGTTATTTTCATGCAGGGCAGTCCTGCCCCAGGACTACTTTGTCTGCACTGGGCTTGTGTTCTCGTCCCACTCTTGCCCCACCAAACTGGCCAGGGACTGATGTACCTGTCTGCTTTTCACACATCTGTGCTGAACATGGAGCAGCTGCTGAAAAATCTGTGTGTCAGGGGGGACTGTCACCTCCGCCAGGGCACAGGTGCCAACCTCAGCTATCACCAGCATCACTCATCCCTCCTTTGACCTTCCGTGACCTGCTTCCTCTCCCTCTAGGATAGTTCCAGGGCCCTACCTTTCTCAAAATCTGCTTCCAATCCCAGCCCTGTCACTGGCTCAGCTTCCTATAGCCCCTTCAGTATTGGAGGAAGAGGCCATGGGGCACCCCTTCCCCCTTTCCTCATTGACTTATCCTCACTCATCAGGGGCCCTCTGCTGACGTAAGACCAGACCCAGTACCTTCCACCGGATCCCGCCTCCTTCCATCGCTGCGGAAACTCTTGGCCATCTCCTCTCTTCCCATTTCTTGAGCTTCCTCAACCCACCACTTAAATTCCCTGTGTACAAGCTACTCAAACCTCTCCCATCCTTGGCCTGAAAGTAAACTCTTCTCTTCATAATCCCAAGCCCCTTGAGCCGCTGCCTTCTTGCCTTATCAGCAGCTATTATCTAGAGGAATTATCTCAGTTCTCTTTTTCCGTTTTTGTCTTCCCTGTTCCAACTGCCTGGATAAGCCATTGCCCATGCCCACTTCAGCTGGCCAATGCCCACTGATTCTTCCAGATCCAGCTCAGATATCACCTTTTTGAAAACATTGCAGCAGACGCTGCTGCTAGCTCAGCCAGGTCCCCTTGGCCCATCCTGGGTTGTTCCGTGGCATCGTCAGTTCCTGGCTTGCTGTCGGCTTCCCTCCTAAAACGTCCACTGATCTCTTCTTCCCAGAAGTGCACTTTCTCCAGCACCTTGGAAGCTTGCTCATCTGTGATTCAGCGTCTAAGTGGAGGGAACTTAACACATCCCAGGAGCGGCCCTCGCACTGTAGGGGATGAGGGTCAGTGGATTAAAAACCAGCCTCCCCAGCCACCAGGAGGACAGTTCTGAGGTGTCCTCATGCAGTTCCCCAGAAGTCCCCAGTGGGACTGAGCCCGGTGGTCCACAGAGGTACCCACTCATGGATGCTCCCTTTGTTGGCTTTGCTCCCTTCCCTGCATCATTCTTTACAATCCCTCACTGTGCTCCCTGGAATTGCCTCCCAAATAAATGACCAGAACCCATGTCCTTTTCTTGGGGGGTCTGTCTCGGGGGCACCCACTCTAAGATAGACGCCTGCCCCACTTGACCTCCAAGGAGACCTCCTCTTGCTCTCTGATGCCCACTAGGCATTTCTGTGTCCTGGCCCAGACTGTGAGCACCTTGGTAAAAACAGGCTCTTATCATCTCTGTATCCCCGTCACCAAGCACAGGCCCTGGAAAATAGATGGTTATTAAATGTTTGTCAAGAGAGTGAGGGAGTGAATGATTGAACGGATATGTGAAAAGTGAGTCTCAAAGTAATATAAGCGCCCTGGCCAGACCCAGAAGGCAAGTTACACCAACGCATCTGGTCCTCTCAAAGCTGACCTTCACCAACAGCAGAAGGTCTACTGTTGCACGCCCTGCCCAACTCAGAGACCTTTTACTCTGCTCACTAACCCTCTATTCTTCTCTCCACAACATGGTCTGCTCCGGATAGCCCAAGGCATTCTCCTGCCAGGAAAAGTCTTCTAAGCTTCCAGCCTCTCTGTGGGAGGTTCCGACTCCAGTTAAGTAAAAGTTAGAGGAATCCAGTGAAATGCCATTATAATCTGACTTAATTCAATGCCACCTCCCAGCAGATGTCACTTTAGAGGGATGGATTTATCTCAGCTGGACTTTGGAGCTTATCCAGAAGCACACAGAAGGACCATCTATTTGCAGCCAACGATAATAGCATTGAGGAATGATCATTTTAACAAATCAGTTTATTTGGCTGGAACGCATCCATGGAGGTTTGCAGGAGGAGCAATTAAAATTGTTGTCGTAGGATTGAAGTGGCTGCTTCCAAGCCAAGGGTGGTTGAAAAGCGTTTTTTAGCCTTTTATTCCCTGGGGAGGAAGGGACACTGAGCATATCCCCAATGCCTGGGGCACTCAAATGCTGCATCCGTATCCCGCAAACAATTGTTTTACAATGAGAAAAAAGGCTTAGAAGGGATAAGAGTGACCTAAGTTTCTACTGCATGTTGGTGGTGGAGTTTGGAATCTGTATCTGAATCTGGACAACTCCACCCTCTGATTTCTCTGAAGAGCAGGTGGGGTGGGAACCATGCTGAGATCCACGAAACATCCTGGGCTGGTTTGTGGAGTTAGAGACATTGGCCTAGGGAAACTGGGGTCTTCCAGCTCCAAAAATCTATGACACTCTTGGTCTCAGTTTTCACATCTTTCAAGTGGGTACAATGCTCTACCTCCTAGGATGCTGTGAGGATGAAGTGAGGTCCTGAAGAAGCTCCTTGGTACAACTGTATGGAAGTAAGCCCTGGAACAGCACTTACCGTCACTCACACACCTGCAGCGAGGTGGATTGAGGGTAGAGCTAGGTGCACATATGAGTTGCTACACAGAGTAAAGGAGAAACAAATGTATCACTCCCCTCTAGTCTGGTAGTTCTAAATTAAGAAGGGATCTCAGGGTGAGCTATACTCTCAGGTGGGTCTCTGAGACCAGGTCCCCTCACTGTTTCTACCTGTGAGATGGAATTTCATATTCAGTCTTCTAGTCTGAGGGCCTTGGCAGTTTTGGGCTGTGAGCAAAGATCAAGGTGGGGAGGGAAAGAGAAAAAGAAGAGGAGGAGGAGGAGGGGAAGAGGGAGAGGAGAGGACAGGCTTCTTTCTCTGGTGCAAAATGTCAAAAGTGTGGGCTCTGGATATGGAGACACCTGAGACCAAAGGCTGGCTCCACCTCTCACTGGCTGAGTGAGTAGGGGAAACTTCCTCAGTTTTAATCCTCAGTTTTCACGTCTGTTAAGTTGGGAATGAAAATGTCACCTCTCTCGTCGCAAGGCACTTAGCACCACATTTAGTCCAGGGTAAGTTCTCAATACTCGGTGGCCAACAAAGGCAGTGGCAAAGCAGGAGAAATTACTGCAAATCTACAAAGTGATGTGTCTTCAGGGGGAGACTACAATATCCATCCTGCTGACCATGAAGACAGGAAGACAAACAACTTCTTCTTGCAGATAAAACAGATAAATTTGCCCAGGTGGAGAGAGATGGGGACAGGCCCAGAGACCCAGGCCATACACAAGAGGGAGTGCAGGTAACAACTTTTTAATTACGTTAATAAGAGCAGGGATTCTTTGCATCTACCCAACAGCAATTATATTAGTGTAGAGAATAGTTATGAACTCATGTGTTACTGGTGATTCTAATAATTATTATAATAAGAAGTTGAAGGGAAATTCCATTCTAATAGATCAACGTCCCACCATGAGCAAATGAGTGTCATGTGGATAAACAGTGGGTAAGATGTTAATGAGATGGGAGAGGGGGTGAAGCGGCACCCTTTGACCATGTGCAAACACCCTGGGCACTCACTGGGGTGGGCATCAATATCAAATGAGGTACAGCAGGTGAAACAATATCCCCCAAATCCCAGGGTGGGTGAGTGGAGCCCAGATTCAAACCCAACTATCTGAAGCTGAGGCTCTGACTCATTAAAACCGGCCAGGTCCATGTCTTCAGGTTGGACCTTCCCAGGCCTCCCAGGCCCAGGAGATTGGGAGACAGAGCAACCGGGGACCAAGTGGTACGGATGGCTGGGGTGAGGGGACCTTCCCTGCAGTCCTGATGGGCATAACCAGGGACATGTGTGCAAGGCCAGAAAGCTAGAAATGCAAAAGCATATTTCCATATGAGTTATAATATCCTTAGGACATAGAGTGTCCTGGTTGGAAAAGCCTTTAGGGATGACCTGGTGTAGCAATCTTATTTTAAAGGTGAGGAAACGGATACTGGAGGGAGTGACTTGCTCAAGGTGATGAGGTGGTCCTGGGGTCTCAGAGAGGAACTAGACCCCTGGATCCCTGACCCCTCCCCAGTTCTGTCCCCACAACAGCCTAATAATGACTTTTTCTACATGGTTGTAATTGTGTAGTGGTCTTGATAAAGTGCTGCCTCGATGCAGTGGGTTGGGCCAGGTGAATTCTTTGTGACCCGGGGTGGAGGGGTTTACTTTGGTGCCATTACCTGAAAGTTACCAGGTCTCCCCCCCCCACTGATCTCTCTTAAGCTGGTTCCCCTAGAACCTTCTCCAGGAAGGCAGATTCTGTCCATGGTGCTGAACTGGGATCTGTCTATTTCAACAAATGAGTGCTGGTATAAAGTCCTTCCCAGCTCAGTCCTTCCCCTGACCTCTCCCCGCTTCACCACTGTCCAACTCAAAATAATGTTGCTGTTTGGGACCTCTGGCTCATATGATGGGAGTGCACCTCTTACCTCTGTTTGGCTCTGCCTACTGCCTTCCTCCCCAAGAGCATCAGTGAGGGTTCCCAGGGCAACCTGTTAAATGTTTGTTGCTATGGAGGCCTTTGCCACTCTCTAGTTAGTTCTTCTCTAGCATGGATCCAGTTCAACCCTTTGTGAATCAAGTGTGGGGACTTTAATAGTATATTCCCAGGGAGGGGCAGAGATCAGAATTGATGCCCCAAGCGGTCTAGTCATGAGGGAAGAGAACCACATATACTAAGTTAAGTACCAGGTGGTATAGTAGATGGTGTTTATATGTTATGCATGATTAAGCTCATTTCACGAATGAAGGAACAGACTCAGAAGAGCTGGATCACTTGCCTGAGATCACACAGTTCACATGTGCAGACAGTATAAAAATCTGTTCACTGCTTCCCTTCCCTGAAAAGCTGGCCTGGGATTTGGCTGTGGGAGACACACACCCTGCTCCTTGGGGCTCAGCAACCCTGTTCTTCCGAGCTCCATGTGACCAGGTCACTGAGTGGGCAGTGGGAGCCCCAGCAACCAGAAAGAAGAGCTTACTCTGACATATCCATATTCTTTCTTGGAATTTTGGGGACTATCGAGTTGGGAAGATTCCTCTAGAGACTAAATCCTGCTCCAAGTCCAGCATCATCAAAACAGTCAAGGCAAATAGATGATAGAGGTGACAGATGCCTTATTCTTGCCTACTAAAGCAGAGGTTTAGTCCTGATTTGACTACTTCTTGGCTGTCTGATCTCAGGAAAGTTACCTAACCTCTCTGATCCTCCTTGAAACAAGTCTGTGGAAGAGTAAATGAAGCACCAGCAAAGCTTAATCTCCCAGCCAACTTCTGGAACTTTTTTTTTCCCCTCTCTCCAATCCATTCACTTCTTCATTTTAGTATGTGCTACATGAATGAATAGGGACCCACTCCCTGGACATAGGTTCTCATCCAAGATGGGCCAGTAGAATCCTCCTGGGATTTGGGGGCTAGAAGTGAAAAAGGTAAGTCCTCTCTTGTCTTTTGTATTCTTGAGAGCTAATGGCAACCATGTCCTGCAGATGGCTGAGGTAGAGAGAGCACTTATCTGCAGGGAGAAATCAAGGGGAAAAAAGCTTCCTTTAGACAGACACAGTGAGATGGATGAAGAAAGCACTTTCTGGGTTTGCTTCTATGTCAGCCCTTTTCTGGCATGCGTCTCAGCCCTAGATAACCAACAGTCCTTCAACAGATCCTTACTTTTGCTTAGGTTGGCCAGAGTTGGCTGCTGTTCCTTGAAACCCAAAAGGCTGAATGTAATAAATATAAATGTTCTTTGTAAAGTGGAAGAACTGAAGACCCCAGTCCTAAGCAGGACATTTGATGCCTTTTGTCTCCCCCAACAACAGAAACAAAAATGGTGCAATGTCTCAGGCCTGCAATGCTCTTTCCTACCCACCCCTTTCTGCTTTTGGCATTAACCTTTATCCAGACTCTTCTCCCACCTCTTAAAACTTCCTGTTTAACCTCTGATTATACTCAGATGTGGTTTCCTTAGGGTAGACTTCCAGGATTGCCCTGGCAGAGCTAATCCCAGTTCCCTGCCCATGAACCCCACATGACAGATGCCATTCAGATATTTGACGTGGAGGCTCTGAGCCTCCAGCACAGCGGAGAGAGCACCCTAGCTGCCTTAGGCCCTTGAGCAGGTGGAGGACACACATAGTGGTGCCAGCTTGGGCATGAGGTCTGTGGGTCAGTCTCACTCCCTAGTATGAGGCCCTATACTCTGGACCTCTGCCTCAGGTCCCCCATCCTCTGAATGCCTGTGCCCTTTGTCCCTGAGCCAAGCACTGAGGACAAACCTCACCCCTTTTGGGTCCCTTTCTCTCTCTTCCTCTTCTGAGTCACCAGGGACCTGATGGCCACTTGCCCACTTACTGCTCAGGTTCTACTCTGAGTGGGTTCACCTCTTGTCCTCCATGAACCTGCCAGGCAAGAATCTTGGAGAACTGAGGCCAAGACAGACAGACAATTTCCCCCAGGTCCATTTCTGTCATCTCTGCCTTTTACTCCCTCTCCATCAACTCGTGTTGCACCACTGCCCTGAACGTGGCCAAGAAACTAGCTCAACTCCCAATTCCATGTACACGCGTTAATAAATGAATGAATGAGTGAATGACTGAGTGTTCAAACGGATCTTCCCAGTATTTTCACTCCCTAAAGTCACTTAATCCTCACCCCAGCTCCCCAACCACCCCGAGTGTCTTGCCTCTTGCCTGTCTGAGACAGAAGTCTGGCCCTGTGCAAATCCCCCCCCTCATCTCGAGCACCTCCCCCTCCCTCCATGCTCCCACCCACTCTCGGCAGTTCCTGGAACACGTCCTGCTCCTTCAGGCCTGACCTGCCTGCGAGCTGCTCCCTCTTCCTGGAACGCTCTTCTCCCTTCCTAACCCTTTCTCAGTCCACTCTCCACAGTGCAGACAAAAGAACTTTAAAAACTTGAGCCCGGTGGCATTACAACCCAGCTTAAAGCTCTCCCACGGCGCCTACTGCCCTGGGATAAGCCACTAGACCATGGCACAGCCCACGTGGTCCCTCCTGACCTGGTCATTTTCAATTTCCAGTCTTGTTCTAACCACACTGGTGGCCTTTTGTTACCAGGATGCCCCAAGCTCCTTCCTGCCTCGGGACATTTGCATAAGCAATTCCTGCCACCAGGAAAGCTCTTCTCATTTTTTACTTTACTGGTTTCTTCTGACCCTTCTGGTATCTGTTCAAATGGTTCCTCAGGGAGGTCTTTCCTGCCAATTCAGGCCCCGTTGTTCAATCTCACTTATTGTCCTGTTCATTCCCTTAACATGATGCATCCCAGTTTCAATTTGTACCTTCATTCGTCTGAATGTCTGATTATCTCTGCTATCCCCTAGAATATAAGTTCAGTGAGGGAAGAGAGCATCTAGCTTTTCACACCGCCTAGTACAAAGTAGTACCTAAGCACACATATTGAATGAATGAAGACAGAAAAGCACAAAGCAGAAGGTCCTCAGGGCCCCTGAGTGACATGGACATACGGAAGTGCATTCCCAGGAGAGCCTGACAAGCATCTTCTCGCCCAACTGCTTGTTTTCTCTTTGTTCAGTGGGCAAGTCAGCAGAGATGCTGTCATCATGGCTGTACGCTCAGGAATCCACATTCCATTTCAGGACTATATTTAATTCCACTCGATTCCACTCATCACTTCTCCCAGAAAGATCATAACATTTGACATTATTAGGGACCTGGAGATGCAAGTGTATCAATACACCAGTGAAATGTCAGGCAGAGCCCCGCTCCCTGCATGCCTTGAAAGGCTCCCATCCAATGGAAGGCCATTATGTCTTTTACATGTTGGGTAGGATGTGGGGTGAGGGAGGTGGGGAGACCCCCAGAGGCCCAAGATCAGTGAGAATCTTGAGGCACCATCAATGATAGCCCACCGGTCTCTTAATAGGAGCTCATGGCAGTGCTCAACACATGATTGGTCAAACAAATGAGTTCATCTGATTGGTTGAGCTAACTGGAAGCAGTTGATGAGTGGTTCTTCCTGTGCCTCACTTGTGTGATAATTACCTGTCTCCCCAGTCCTGGTATATTGTAAGGCATCCTCCTGTGTGCTGTTTATTCATTCTGCCTGTAGCCCACAAGGAAACATAGCAGAGACCATAGCCCTTGGGAGCATCTGGGGTATTTGGTTCTTCCAGGGCCCAATGGTACTGCAATGGGAGATCCAGTCCTGGACTCAAGTCCCTCCAGAATTGTTTTCTCTTCCCACTAACAAGTGGAGAGCCAGGGGAGCTGACTTGGCAGTGTTTTCCACGAGGCCTGTCTCCTGAGCCCTTTGAACTGATCCACCAGCACAGGGGACCCCACTCTCAACTTCTGTGGGCTTAAGGGGGCTGTAGTCATATCAGGAAATCCCTCTTCTCCCAGGGTTCTATGAACCAGAGTGTGCACTTGGTCCTGTAGAGGACCTCTGGGGTGTTTTTCCCAGGTCTGAGGATGGTATGATATCCAGGTCTGCTCTACCTGCCAGGCCATGTGTCCGGTTCTACAGTGGGAAGGACCCAAGAGGCTGAACCAAGCCATTAGGGGGAGGGAGACCACAGACCCCATGCCAAAACTATGAACAGAGGTCCATAGACAGGACCAGTACTGGACCATGGAACCTCACTGATGGTATTGTCCATAAAAGAGGTAAGGGCTCAAGGAACAGCATCCAAAACAGAGCCCCCTCCCCCCCCACTGGCCTCCTCCTGAGTCCACCTAGACAGGTGAGAGGGTACAGGTGGGGCCTTTCCTGGCTTCCTGACAGCACTGAGGCAGGGCTGACAGACCCAGCCAGACCTGCATCGCTACCCTGAGCATTATAGCTCGGAACAGAAGCCGTGAGCACCAGTTAGGAGCAGGTATTTAAAGACAGATCTACAGCAAAACAATTCAACCTGTACTGTGAAATTGCCTGAGTTTACACCCTTGCACTTAGCAGTATTTCATGTTCCAAATGAGTATGATTTTAAAAGCCACAACTTCCAGGAGTTCACAAATTTCATAGATTCATCCTCCTTTGTAGATCTTTCTCAAGACAGAAGAATGAACAAGAGATATTGTCATTTAAAGAAAGAAGAAAAGGTAACAGCTTGTTTAGTGAAAACTGCTTTCTATATAATGTGTCTTAAAAGGATTGGCTGCATTTTCCAAATTGTCAATGATGAGCCTCTAGCTGAAGAGGAGGGAATGGGGGAGGGTGTGTGCACCTTGAATTGTTCATAGAGGCACAGTGTGGGACCCTGACACGTCTGGGCTCCTGTCATTAAGTGGAAAAGAAAACTGTTACCGATGATTCTTGCAGTGAATTGTCAGTCTTCATGTTCACAAGACAATCAGTCTCCATGGACTGAGTTCAGGCCAGACACGTGCCCCGCCCACCTCCCCACCACATCAAAGCCAGACAGGGAAGCACAAAATGGCAGGGCAGCAAGAAAGGGACAGGCACGGACCCCATGTGGGATTCTGGAAAGGACACCCAGAGCAAATGATAGTGTGGGAATAACAGCCCTCCGTTTTAGTGCTTCACTGTGTGAAAGGCCCCTGCAGAACCCCCAACTCGGGGTGACACCCACTGCCTCCGATCCAGTGTGTCTGCTGGGCCAGCCCTGGGCCAGGTACTTTATGAGGATTATCTCACTGAATCCTCACCGCAACTTGGAGGGAGGTGCTATTATTATCTCCATTTTGCAGATGAAGAACTGAGGCTCAGAGAAGGGGAGGGGCTTGCCCAGGGTCACACAGCCAGGAGACAGGGGAGCAGGACAAACTCGCAGAAGCGTGACTGTGGATGTGAAGGCTACAGGAGGTAGCTGGGATGGGTGCACAGGGTGATGTAAACCTCCATGAATCTGAATGATTATTCTTTTTTAACTGCTCTAGTTTACATAACTTCCAGGAGCATCCAGCTCGCACCAGATACTCTCCCTCCAGAGTTTTGGCTGATGCTAGAATCCAGTCAGAATGGGATGATATCCCTCCTTTTTCTCAGCTGCAGGGAAGCAGGACAAGGAGTTGAAATAAATGTCCAGGTGCGGCCAAGGTAAAAACGACACCTGAACAAAATTGTGTCTGATGATCTGCGCTTAGCTTCATTTTCAACCTGTGTCCCACAGTAAAATGAAGGTGCAAACCGTGTTCTTCCTCTTTCCCATGCCTCCTCCACCTCCCCTCCACATGGACCCTGGTCCCAGACCTTGAGGACTGGGAGCCTGGTGATCTGTGTCCCCACATTCCCTGCTTATTGGGCTGTGGAGAATGAATGGGCATGGAGTTCATTAGAAGTACCAGGACATGACCCCAAATCCACTCTCTGGGTTGTTAAGAGATGACTGAGGTGGGCTGCCTTGGTTTCCCCAAGGTGGTCCTCAAGAGGCCAAAGAGAGAACAGCTCAGAGATATCTTGACTGGAATATGGTCTTGGTTTATTCAGCAATCAGTTGTGCACAGAGATGGCCTCAAAGGACCACCCTCAAATCCTCAGTTCTTAGCTTGGTTCCTCATGCACCTAGGAAGCACAGTGTCACTCACTGCTGAGCAAACCCTGCTCCCAAGTCATCAAGGGACGTCACTAGAGGGAACCTCAGTGAGCCAGGTCTTGAGCTCTTCACCTATGAAGGTCAAGCCCAAGACAACTTGGAAAGGAGCCGGGCCATTGGAGTAGGGCACACCTGAAATTGAGCACTGAGGGGGCTCCAGGATTCTGACACTGGAGGGCTTGGAGTGGGGTGTACATTTGGGGGGAAGCCAGGGCTCGCTCTTGTTATAGCAAGAATACCACTTTACCATAGATAAAGCATCTATGGAAGATGGCAGGGGTGTGATGGAGATTATAGGATATGTTAAGTCCCCCAAAGTCACTTCTCCATGAATCAGTGTTGGAATCCTGACTCTACCTTGTCCTGGCTGTGAACCTCAGCTGTGTTCCTTCACTTCTTTGGTCCTGAATTTCATTGTCTGTTAAAATGGGAGTAATGTTGCAGTGTTGTTGTGTGAATAAAATGTGATAACATTCGTAGGGGCTCAGCAGAGGGCAGAGCCCATGGTGGCCAATGGCAGCCACACCTTGAGTCTATCCAGTCTTTGGGACAGGTGAAGGGAGAGTTTACCTGGAAGGAAGCCAACAGAAAGATTGCAAATATGTGCACCTCACAGGAAACACTTGTCTTACTGGAAAATTACTGAGGGTGCTAATCTCCATAAAAACCCAATTTTAACATCCCCAAGGTGATGGCAATACGCCACACCTGATCGAAGGAAAGGATGGGACTTAGAGAAGGCACAAACTGCTGAGTAGGTTTTTATTTACTGGCTTTTAACAGCTTTATTGAAGAACAATTGACTTATAATGACTTATAATAAATGACTCATTTAAAGTGTACAAGTTGATAAGTTTTTAAGAAACACTTTTATTGGGGTAAAACTGATTTATAATAAACTGCACATATAAAAAGCATACAATTGGATAAGTTTGGACTGATTTATATACCTGTGAAATCATCACCACAATCAAGATAATGAATATAACCATCATTCCCCCAAATTTCCTCCTACCTCTCTGTAATCCCTCTTTTACACCACCTCCCCACCCACCATCCCCAGGCAACTGCTCGTCTGCTTGCTGTTATTGTAGATAATATAGAATTGTATATGAATGCAACCATATAGAATGTTTTCTTTTTGGTCTGGTTTCTTTCAATCTGCATAATTATTCTGTGATTTATCCATATGGTAGTATGTATTAATATTTCATTCTCTTTTTTTTTCAAAAATTTCAGCTCATTAAAAAACATGATTTTTATGATGTGCTATATATTTATTTTCATTAAGTTAAAAATACTTTCTAATGTCTTTTTTGATTTCTTCTCTGGCTTGTGGATTATTTAGAAGTGTGTCATCTGAGTTCCATATATTTGGAGATTTTCCAGAGATCTTTCCGTTATCGATTTCTAATTGAATTCCACTGTAGTCAGGAAACATACATTATATGACTTGATTCTTAAATTTATCGAGACATTTTTATGACGTAAAATATAGCCTCTATTGGTAAATATTCAATACACGTTTGAAAATAATGTGTGTCCTGCTGTTGTGGGGTGGAGCGTTCTATAAATGTCATTTAAGTCACGTTGCTTGGTAGGTGCTGTTCAAGTCTTCTATATCCTTGCTTATTTTATGTTTACTTATTCTGTTAATTATTGAGTGAGGGGTATTGAAATTTACAACTGTAATTGTGTATTTGTCTCTTTTTCTTAGATTTTTTGGTAGTATTTCTCTATTGTCTTTTAAAAATCTCTGGGATCAGTAGTGATTTCTCCTCTTTCATTTTTGATTTTGGGAAATTGTTTTTTCTCTTTTTTTCTTGGTGAGATTGGCTAGATATATAAGTTGTATTGATTTTTTAAAGAATCAGCTTTTGTTTTTAAATTTGTCTCTATTGTTTTCCCATTTTCAATTTTATTGGTTTCTGCCTTATCTTTATCATTTCTTTTCTCCTGCTTATTTTGAGTTTAATTTGCTTAAGGTGTGAGCTTATGATACTAATTTTAGTCCTTTCATTTTTTCCTACTATATACATTGTTATGGACTGAATTGTATCCTCCTCAAATCCATATGTTGATATTCTAACCCTCAATGGACTATGTTTAGAGATAGGACCTTCAAGGGGGTTATTAAGTTTAAATGAAGTCACAAAGGTGAGACCTTTATCCAATAGCTGGTGTCCTTAGAAGAATAGGAAGAGACACCAGGTGTGTGCATGCACAGAGGAAAAGCATGTAAGGACAAAGAAAGAAGGTGGTCATCTGCAAGTCTGGAAGAAAGGGCTCACCAGAAACCAATTCTGCTAATACCTTGATCTTGAATTTCCAGCCTCCAGAACTGTGAGAAAATAAATTTCTGTTGTTTACAACACCAAGTCTGTGGTCCTCTGTTATGGCAGCATGAGCAGACAAATACATGCATTTAATGCTAGAAATTTCCGTCTACATACTGCTCTATCCCCCAAATTTTGATATGTTGTATTTTTTATATTCTTTTCATTCAAAAAAATTTTTTTCTATTTCCCTTAAGATTTCTTTTCTATTTATTGTTTAATTTTCAAATATTTGGTTATTTCCCAGATATGTATTTTTTTTTTGTGATTGATTTCTCTTTTAGTTCTGTTATTATTTGAGAATATAATTTGTATTATTACTATTCTTTTAAAGGTGCTCAGGTTTGTTTTATGGTCCAGAATATACTCTACACTGATGAAGGTTCCATGAGCACTTGAGAATGTGTGTTCTGCTATTGTTGGGTGGTCTATAAATATTGGACAGGTCAAGTTGGTTGATAATACTCTTCAGGTCACATATATCCTCACTGATTTTCTGATTTTCTGCCTATTCAATCTATCAATTACAGAGAGAGTAGTGTTGACATTTCCAGCTGTAACTGTGAATTTTAAAAATTTCTTCTTTCAGTTTTATCAGGTTTTTTTTCTTAAATATTTTGAAGTTCTGTTGTTAGGTGCATCCACATTTAAGATTTCTACGTCTTCTTGGAGAACTCTTCCACTTATCCTATGTAATGTCCTTCTTAATATCTGATGATATTTCTTGTTCTGAAGTAGATTTTATCTGACACTTATATAGCCACTCCAGCTTCCTTTTGTTAGTGTTTGCAAGGTGTATGTTTCTCCATCCTTTTACTTTTGACCACTTGACATTTTTATATTTAGAGAGAGGTTGTTGTAGACAACATATAATTGAGTCTTGCTTTTTTATTTACCTAGAAAAATATCTGCCTGTTAATTGATGGTCTTAGTCCATTTATATTTATGGTTTGATATGGTTGATTTAAAATCTATCATCTTGTTAGCTGCTTTCTAACGGCTACATTTATGTTTCTTTTTTTCTGCCTTCTCTTAAGTTAATTGAGCATTTTTTGTGATTCTATTTTATCTCTCCTATTTTCCTCTTTTCAAAAATTTTAGTGGTTCCCAAAGTGTTTATAATTTACATTTTAATTAATATGAGTATACTTTAAAATAATAATATGTGACTTCATGAGTAGTATAATGACCTGTCAACAGTATATTCCTGATTCCCATCTTTGTACCATTTTTGTCATGTATTTCAGTTTCACACATGATATAACCACAGGACACATTTTCACTATTTTTCTTTAGGCATTTATCTTTTAGAGAAATTAAAAATAATGAAGAATTAATTTTATTTTATCCTCATTTATTTAATTTATACTTTTTCTTTTTGTAGCTCTAAGTTTGCATCGATATAGGCCTTTGGCCTGAAGAACGTCCTTTAATAATTCTTAATCAGAGTAGGTCTGCCAGCAATAAATTTCTTTAGTTTTTGTTTGTCTTGGAAAATATTTATTTCTCCATTGTTTCCAAGGACGTTTTCATTGGGTATAGAATTTGGTTGACACATTTTGTATATTTTATTTTTCCAACACTTTTAAGTTACCTTTCCATTGTCTTCTTGTTTGCATGTTTTCTGACAAGGAGTTTGCTGACATGCTTATCTCTGTTCCTCTGTACGTATGTCTTATTTCTTTGGCTCCCTTTAGGATTTTGTTTGTTTATGGTTTTCAGCAATTTGAGTTTGAATTTATTTGCATAGATTTTTTGTTTTGTTTTATTTATATAGTCATTAATTTTTTTTGATATTGACCCTGTTTGATGTTCTCAGAGCTTCTTGAACCTGTAGGTTGATGTCTGTCATTAATTTTAGAAAATTCTTGGACATTATTTTTTCAAATATTTCTCTTCTATCTCTTTTGTCCTCCTGAGATTGCACTTACTTGTATATTATACTATTTTACATTGCCCAACAGTTCTTGGAAGTGCTACTATTTTTCACATATCTTTCTTTTTGTTTTGTTTTGTTTTAGATTGGGTAATTCATTGATCTATCTGTAAGTTCACTGATTCTTTCCTCTATCTCAAGTCTACTGATGAGCCCATGGAAGGTATGTCTCATGTCTGTAACAGTGGTTTTTGCTTTTTTTTTTTTTTTTTTTTACTGTCTTTGGATTCTTTTTTTTTTTTTTTTAAACATCTTTATTGAAGTATAATTGCCTTACAATGGTGTGTTAGCATCTGCTTTATAACAAAGTTAATCAGTTATACATATACAATATGTTCCCATATCTCTTCCCTCTTGCATCTCCCTCCCTCCCACCCTCCCCATCCCACCCCTCTAGGTGGTCACAAAGCACCGAGCTGATCTCCCTGTGCTATGCGGCTGCTTCCCACTAGCTATCTATTTTACATTTGGTAGTGTATATATGTCCATGACACTCTCTCACCCTGTCACATCTCACCCCACCCCCTCCCCATATCCTCAAGTCCATTCTCTAGTAGGTCTGTGTCTTTATTCCCGTCTTGCCACTAGGTTATTCATGGCCTTTTTTTTTTTTTTCCCTTAGATTCCGTATATATGTGTTAGCATACTGTATTTGTTTTTCTCTTTCTGACTTACTTCACTCTGTATGACAGACTCTAACTCCATCCACCTCATTACAAATACCTCCATTTCATTTCTTTTTATGGCTGAGTAATATTCCATTGTATATATGTGCCACATCTTCTTTATCCATTCATCTGTCGATGGACATTTAGGTTGCTTCCATGTCCTGGCTATTGTAAATAGAGCTGCAATGAACATTTTGGTACATGACTCTTTTTGAACTATGGTTTTCTCAGGGTATATGCCCAGTAGTGGGATTGCTGGGTCGTATGGTAGTTCTATTTGTAGTTTTTTAAGGAACCTCCATACTGTTCTCCATAGTGGCTGTATCAATTTATATTCCCACCAACAGTGCAAGAGAGTTCCCTTTCCTCCACACCCTCTCCAGCATTTATTGTTTCTAGATTTTTTGATGATGGCCATTCTGACCGGTGTGAGATGATATCTCATTGTAGTTTTGATTTGCATTTCTCTAATGATTAATGATGTTGAGCATTCTTTCATGTGTCTGTAGGCCATCTGTATATCTTCTTTGGAGAAATGTCTGTTTAGGTCTTCTGCCCATTTTTGGATTGGGTTGTTCATTTTTTTGTTATTGAGCTGCATGAGCTGCTTGTAAATCTTGGAGATTAATCCTTTGTCAGTTGCTTCATTTGCAAATAATTTCTCCCATTCTGATGGTTGTCTTTTGGTCTTGTTTATGGTTTCCTTTGCTGTGCAAAAGCTTTTAAGTTTCATTAGGTCCCATTTGTTTATTTGTGTTCTTATTTCCATTTCTCTGGGAGCTGGGTCAAAAAGAATCTTGCTGTGATGTATGTCATAGAGTGTTCTGCCTATGTTTTCCTCTAAGAGTTTGATAGTGTCTGGTCTTACACTTAGGTCTTTAATCCATTTTGAGTTTATTTTTGTGTATGGTGTTAGGGAGTGTTCTGATTTCATACTTTTACATGTACCTGCCCAGTTTTCCCAGCACCACTTATTGAAGAGGCTGTCTTTTCTCCACTGTATATGCTTGCCTCCTTTATCAAAGATAAGGTGACCATATGTGCGTGGGTTTATCTCTGGGCTTTCTATCCTGTTCCATTGATCTATATTTCTGTTTTTGTGCCAGTACCAAACTGTGTTGATTACTGAAGCTTTGTAATATAGTCTGAAGTCAGGGAGCCTGATTCCCCCAGCTCCATTTTTCGTTCTCAAGATTGCTTTGGCTATTCGGGGTCTTTTGTGTTTCCATACAAATTGTGAAATTTTTTGTTCTAGTTCTGTGAAAAATGCCAGTGGTAGTTTGATAGGGATTGCATTGAATCTGTAGATTGCTTTGGGTAGTAGAGTCATTTTCACAATGTTGATTCTTCCAATCCAGGAACATGGTATATCTTTCCATCTATTTGTATCATCTTTAATTTCTTTCATCAGTGTCTTATAATTTTCTGCATACAGGTCTTTTGTCTCCTTAGGTAGGTTTATTCCTAGATATTTTATTCTTTTTGTTGCAATGGTAAACGGGAGTGTTTTCTTAATTTCACTTTCAGATTTTTCGTCATTAGTGTATAGAAATGCAAGAGATTTCTGTGCATTAATTTTGTATCCTGCTACTTTACCAAATTCATTGATTAGCTCTAGGAGTTTTCTGGTAGCATCTTTAGGATTCTCTATGTATAGTATCATGTCATCTGCAAACAGTGACAGCTTTACTTCTTCTTTTCCGATTTGGATTCCTTTTATTTCTTTGTCTTCTCTGATTGCTGTGGCTAACACTTCCAAAACTATGTTGAATAATAGTGGTGAGAGTGGGCAACCTTGTCTTGTTCCTGATCTTAGTGGAAATGGTTTCAGTTTTTCACCATTGAGAATGATGTTGGCTGTGGGTTTGTCATATATGGCCTTTATTATGTTGAGGAAAGTTCCCTCTATGCCTACTTTCTGCAGGGCTTTTATCATAAATGGGTGTTGAATTTTGTCGAAAGCTTTCTCTGCATCTATTGAGATGATCATATGGTTTTTCTCCTTCAATTTGTTAATATGGTGTATCACATTGATTGATTTGCGTATATTGAAGAATCCTTGCATTCCTGGGATAAACCCCACTTGATCGTGGTGTATGATCCTTTTAATGTGCTGTTGGATTCTGTTTGCTAGTATTTTGTTGAGGATTTTTGCATCTATGTTCATCAGTGATATTGGCCTGTAGTTTTTTTTCTTTGTGACATCTTTGTCTGGTTTTGGTATCAGGGTGATGGTGGCCTCGTAGAATGAGTTTGGGAGTGTTCCTCCCTCTGCAATATTTTGGAAGAGTTTGAGAAGGATAGGTGTTAGCTCTTCTCTAAATGTTTGATAGAATTCACCTGTGAAGCCATCTGGTCCTGGGCTTTTGTTTGTTGGAAGGTTTTTAATCACAGTTTCGGTTTTTGCTTTTTAATATTACCATTTGTTTCTTTCTTAGCATTTCCTTCTCTGATGAAACTAATCATTTGATATTGCATGTTGTCAACCTTTTCATTAAAATCTTTAGTATATTAATCACAGTAATTTAAAATTCCCTGTCTGATAGTTCCAATAGCTGTGTTGTATCTAATTTGGTTTTGATAATTGCTTAGTATCTTTTTGTCTTGCCTTTTCATATACCTTATGACTTTTTATTTAAAGCTGGACATGTTTTGTAGGATGACAGATAGTGAGGTAAATATTTTTTATGCTTGGAAATATGCATACCTTTTCTTTGCTAGACCTCTAGTGTGGGAGTAGTGTTAATCTAGTCAGCAGTTGACTAGTCAGGCTGGGTTTGAGGTCTGTGGTTGCTGTGTTTATCCTCAGTATACCACAGGCTTTAAATTCTTCTAGTGATACTTAAGGTTAAGATTTTGGCTGGTTTTCTGGAGGTTAGTTTCCAATGTCTGTTCCCCATCTCTCTGCCTTTGGATCTTTTCTTTGTGTTGTCCCCTGGAGATACCCTGACTCTTAAAGCTCTCCCAGACACAATTATTTTTATTTTTACTCAGTGCTTGCTAGCCAGTGTGGGAAAGTATATTTCTTATGATGTGATTAATTTTCAGTCTTAGGCAAATACTATGTCTCTAAGGCAACAGTTTTTGTTTCTCTTTGCTCTGCAGATTAAGTCATATAGTTCGTAAGGCTGGGTGGTTTTGCAGTGGGCAGTACCCCTTCCCTTGCTAGCACCACATGGATGCTGCCTCAGGAACCTCCTTGATCTTCCCTGTGAGTCCCTGGAATTTGAGAAGAAACAAACCTAAACTAATTTTTTAAAAGTTTATCTGTTTATTTTTGTAGGCTTACATTCTTCCGTCTACCCCAGATATGTGAATGCTCAGGTTCTATTTCTCCTTGCAGACCCCTCTTTTCCCAAATTCAGGTTATCTGTTTGTACTGTGATATCAGTTCTCTGATAGGCCACAGAAAGTGAGACTCTCCACTCTCTGGGCCTCAGTTTCTTCATCTTCAAAAGAGCAAGTTCCTTCCAACTTCAAAGTTCTACCAAACAGAAATGGGTTTGCTGCCCTCAGCCTCTCTCTGATAGGAGAAGGTGCAAGAAGGCATAGGGACCAGGGGTTAGGGACCCCCAGTGAGGTTCTAAGCAATGTCTTCCAGGGAGAACCACTGAGCCTCCTGCCCTCCCTGTGGGGCCTAGGTGAGAACAGAAGGGTTAATGCCTGAGATGCTCTGATCAAGCTGCTGGAGCCTGTATCCTCACCCGTAATTAATTCAGTTTGGTAAAGTGGTATTTACACTGGAAATTTAATTGTCATTTCTGATGGTGAAGGAATTGAAAAATAAATGGAAAGTGTCAGACAATGCATTAGGGTGAGTGATGGAGTGGAAGCAGGGGCCACCCACACAGCCTCCCAATTGGGTGATTTTCAGACTCACACAATTAATCAGGTTACTGGTTCCATTATTTCAGATTAAGATTCAGGGATGACAGGGTGAGAGGGGTGGGCACAAGGAGGTCTGGGCAAGGTTAGGAGGAGAGAGATTCCAGTGTGGAGGTGGAGGCAGCATTAGGTATCTTCCAGCCCCAGCCCTGAGTCACAGATGAGGTGATGGACCCAGAGAGGGGCAGAGGCATATTCATGGTGACACAGGAGGGAGGAGAAAGCTCTTGGCCTTGGCAACTCTGTCTCAGGACCCAGACACCTCCCCAACTCTGCCCCTCTGCCTCAAGTCCAGAGATGATGGTGCTGGTACCCATCTATGAAAGGAGCCACCTCACTGATGCTGATGGTCTCCATCAGGACAATGTGAGTTTGTGTCTATAAGTTTTCAGAGTCTTGAGTTATCTTCAGTGGTATCAAGTCTCATCCCAGGGGGCCCCTGATACTAGTGAGAAATGAGATTCTTTCATCACACTGCATATTTTTAAAGGCATGCCATTTCCCCATCTATATGAGGATTCCTGAAAATGGGTCTATTTTTCTCCTCAGATTCTGAGATCCTAAGGGAAGAACTGTGTGTCTCTCTTCAGACCCAGAGCTAATGAGCACTTAAGAGCCTGTGCAAAATTATTCTCATTCACTTTTTCTCTCTGCCTTGATGACTAGCAAGCCTGGAGTGAGAATAATGTGCATCAGGGCCCCAGGTGACTAGGAAGGGGAGGTAGCATAAGTAAAAAATAAGCCTTAGTGGTATTAAGCCACTGAGATTTGGGGCTGTTTGTTACCAAAATATAGATAGCCTAGGCTGACTGATACAAAGAACAGTGTCTGGGGTTGGAAATGTAAGTTTGGAAGTCATCAGGAATTGACAGAAAGCCACATTTGTTTCAGACTAGATGACCCTGGGAGAGAGAGTAGGGAGAGAAATGCCCCTTGCCTTTCTCTGTCTTTAACATGAATGAGCTCACTATCTTTCCCCCCAGAACTTACCTCCATCCTAACCTCTTCTCATACTCAACTCTGAGTCTTGGCCAACTCTGCTCTCTCCCTCTCCTGTCAGCTCGGATTCTCAGATCTCTGTACCAGTCCTTCTTCCCCACCCTTATGGACATGGTCCCAGATATGTCAGTCTTATGTGATGACATGTGCTGTGGAACAGGTAGCACTGGATTCAGGCTTAGAGTCTCCCACTTATAAGTTGTGTGACTTCAGATGAGTAACTTCACCTCTCTGAGGCTTGGTTTCCTGGAAACAAAAGAGGAGCCACTCATAGAACTTATAGGGAGGTTATGATGGTGAAATAAGGTGAAGTATTTGAAGTGCTGATTACAGAGCTGGGCACACAGTAAGTGCTCAATATATGGTCATGATGTTAGCACATTATTTTATGATCAGGCGTTGTGACGGTTAATTTTTGTGTCAACTCGAAGAGTGTTTTTGAATGAAATTAACATTTAGATCAGTGAAATTTGGGTAAACAGATTGTCCTCCGTCATGTGGGTAGGCCTCATCCAATCAGTTGAAGGCCTGAATAGAACAGAAAGACTGGCTTCCCTGAGCAAGGGGAGATTCTCCAGCAGGCTGCTTTCAGCTTCATCTGCACCAGCAGCTATCCTGGGTCTCTGCCTGCTGGCCCACACTACAGATTTGGACTTGCCAGTCTCCATAACCAATTCCTTATAATAATTCTACCTATATCTATATATTTATGTCTATGTCCTATTGGTTCTGTTTCTCTAGAGAACCCTGACTAATATGAATATTGGTACTGCGAGTGGTTCTAGAGGTACAGAATCTTAAGGATGAATTATTTTCTGAAATAATTCTAGGGTTCTTTGAATTGGCTCTCTAAATCTGATTATATTTAAAGAGACTAATGACTCTATTTCCAGTAGTAAAAAGAGCACTGAGAGTCCATGGTATGTCCTGGCAATAGAAATATGGAAAATATCACTATCGGATACTCCTAACCAAACTTATAAGAAGCAAGGATCTGAGTGACCATGTATACAATACATTTAAATATTTTTGTCAAACTAGTGAATATAATGAGATTGGATTGTTGCTCCTAATGTCACTGGGCAAAGTGGGGAAATAAAAATGATGAGGTCAGGAATTCTAATTCCCAACTTAAATGAGTGAAAAGTGATCTGAAGGCCTCTATGTCTGCTCTGAAAGAGACGCTTATCTCCGGTAGCCACAGGACTGAGATTGTTAAAAACCAAACCCAGAACCACATCCTGCAAGTGGTTGATCTACAAGCAGATGGAATCCCCAGCCTCCCAGAGTGTCTAGTGTTACAGTAAGAGCATTGATTGGGGAGGAATGGGATCCTGAAAATTGGAAAGGGGACATGTGGGAAGACCTTGATAAAGACGGGGACATTGAGCCACTAAATTCTGATGAGTCTTCTTTGCCAGTATAAGTAGCCTCTCCACCCCCAGGAGAAGCAGCCTCTGCATCCCCATCTGAGAGGGTTAACTCTGCTTTGCCACTGAGGAAACTGCAATGTCCTCCAATTGCTTTGCAAGACAATACTGATTATTCTCAGTACCCCTCATTCTTCTTTGCTTCTAGACCTATAACTAGACTCAAGTCCCAGAAGCCCCCAAAGTGAAGTACAAAGTGTGACTCATGATGAGGTATGCTACACGCCAAAAGGACTACTTGAATTTTCTAATTTATACAGACAGAAATCTGAGGAACATGTGTGGGAATGGCTATTAAGGGTGTGGGATAGTGACGGAAGGAACATAAAGTCGGGTCAGGCCAACTTCATTGATTGATATGGGCTCACTAAGCAAAGATTCTGCATTTAAAGTTACAGCTCAGGGAGTTAGAAAGAGCTCCAACAGTTTGTTTGGTTTGTTGGCTGAAACATGGACCAAAAGGTGGCCCACAGTGAGTAAGTTAGAAATGCTGACCTGCCTTGGTTTGACGTAGAGGAAGGGATTCAAAGGCTTAGGGAGATTGGAATCTTAGAGTGGATTTGTTATTTAAGATTTACTCACCCACCCTGGGAGGGTCCAGAAGACATATCGGTCACCACAGATGAGAGAAATAAAGTTGTAAGGGGAGCCCCAGCACCTTGAAGGGCTCTGTGATTGCTATTCTCTGTAGGCCAGAACTTACAGTGGGAGTTGAGGTCACTGACTTGGGAAACTTAAATGCAATGGAAGTCATTGGGTCCTGGTGTGGCAGAGGCCACGTGGCAGCACTCGACCACCAAAGGCAAGGTGGTCGTGGTAATGGACACAGGGCCAAGGCAGCAATCAGAATGGTCTCACAGACCATGGTGTTCCTAGAAGTGAAATACATGGAAAGCCTACTGAATTCTTACTTGATCTGTGTAAGCATAAAAGTTCTAGGTCAAGTGAGCAAAATTCTAATCTGAATCATAAAAACAGAGAGTCACGGCTCCTCAATCAATTCCCAGACTTAAGTTAGTTTACAAGGAGGCTGGGTGCCCTTGAGAAAGGACCCTGGTACACTGCCAAAATTTATAGTTAAACTTCCTCCTAGCCTTCCCTAAAGGGACTCTGGCCTTTTACCAGGGTAATGGTGTACTGTGGGGAAGGAAATAATCAGAACTTTTGGGGACTACTGGACACTGGCTCTGAACAGACACTAATTCCAGGAGACCCAAAATGTCACCGTGACCCTCCAGTCAGAGTAGGGGCTAATGGGGGTCAGGTGATTTATGGAATTTTAGCTCAGGACTATCTCACAGTGGGCCCTGTGTGTGCCTGAATCTCCCCAGTTCCAGAATGCATAACTGGAACAGATACACTCAGCAACTGGCAGAATCCCAACATTGATTCCTTGACTTGTGGAGTGAGGGCTATTATGATGTGAAAGACCAAGCAGACACTACTAGAACTTTCTCTACCTAGAAAAATAGTAAACCAAAAGCAATACCACATTCCTAGAGGGGTTGCAGAGATTAGTGCCATCATCAAAGACTTGAAAGATGCAGGGGTGGTGATTCCCACCACATCCCCATTCAACTCACCTACTTGGCCTGTGCAGAAGACAGATGGATTTTGGAGAATGACAGTGGATTATCATCAGCTTAATCAGGGGGCGACTCCAATTGCGGCTGCTGTACCAGATGTCCTTTTATAACTTGAGCAAATTAACATATTCCCCAGTACCTGGAATGCAGCTATTGATCTGGCAAATGCTTTTTAAAAATCATACCTGTCAATATAGATCACCAGAAACAATTTGCTTTCATCTGGCAAGGCCAGCCAGACCCCTTCACTGTCCTACCTCAGGGATATATTGACTCTCCAGCCCATGTTATCATTTAGTTCTCAGGAATCTTGATCTTCCTCTCACAAGATATCACACTGATCTGTTTGCTACACTGGTGACGTTATAATGATTGGACCTAGTGAGCAAGAATTAGCAACTACTCTAGACTTATTGTTAAGACGTTTATATGCCAGGGGGTGGGAAATAAATCCAACAAAAATTCAGGAGCCTTCCACTTCAGTGAAATTTCTAGAGTTCCAGGGATGTGGGGCATGTTGAGGTATCCCTTCTAAGGTGAAAGATAAGATATTGCATCTGCCCCTTCCCCCAACGAACAAAGAGGCATGACGCCTAGTGGGCTTTTTGGATATTGGAGGCAATATATTCCTCATTTTGGGTGTGTTACTCTGACTTATTTATCAAGTGATCTGAAAAGCTGAAAGTTTTGGACTCATAACAAGAGAAGGCTCTGCAACAGTTCCAGGTTGCTGTGCAAATGGTGCTGACATTTGGGTCCAGCTGATCCAATGGTTCATGAAGTGTCAGTGGCATATAGGGATGTTGTGTGGAGCCTGCAAAAGGCCCTTGTAGGTGAATTGTAGTGCAGGCCCTTAGGGTTCTGGAGCAAAACCTTGCCATCTGCTTTGGATAAATACTCTCCTTTTGAGAAACAGCTTTTGGCCCGCCACTACGCCTTAGTAGAGACTAAACGCTTAACCATGGACCACCAAATTATCATCTGACTTGAGCTGCCCATCATGGACGAGGGGTTATCTGACCACCAAGCCATAATATTGGACATGCATAACAACACTCCACACTCAAACTGAAGTGTGGTCGGGCCAGACTGGCCTTGACGGCAAAAGTAAGGTACATGAAGAAGTGGCCCAGATGCCATGGTCCCCACTCCTGCTACACTGCCTTCTCTCTCCTAGCCTGTACTTACAGCCTTATGGCAAGTTCCCTATAATCAGCTGACAGAGGAAGAGAAGACTCGGGCCTGGCTTACAGATGGTTCTGCGTAATATATAGGCACCACCTGAATGGACATTGCAGCACTAAAGCCCCTTCTGGGTCATCCCTGAAGGACAGAAGTGAAGGGAAATCCTCCCAGTGGGCAGAAATGGCCAGACATGCAATCATTTACCAATTTATGGGTTGTGGCCGATGGTTTGGCTGGATGGTCAGCTACTTGGAAGGAAAATGATTGGAAAATTGATGACAAGGAAGTCTGGGGAAGAGATGTGTAGATGGACCTCTCTAAATGGGCAGAAAATGCAAAGATATTTGTGTCCCATGTGAATGCCCACCAAAGGCTGACTTCAGCAGAGGAGGATTTTAATAATCAAGTGGGTAGGATAATCTACTGGGTGGGTACCTGTCAGCCTCTTTCCCCAGGCATTCCTGACATCATCCAATGGGCTCACGAACAAAGTGGCCATGGGGGCAGGGATGGAGGTTATGCCTGGGCTGAGCAACATGGACTTCCACTCACCATGGTCAACCTGGCTACGGCCACTGCTTAACCTAATCTGCCAGCGGTAGAGACCAACAATATGGCACCCTTCCCCGGGGTGATCATCAGCTACCTGGTGGTGGGTTGATTACATTGGACCACTTCCATTATGAAAGAAGCAGTTTTTTGGCCTTATGGAATAGACACTTACTCTATACTAATTTGCCTTCCTTGCATGCAATGCTTCTGTCAAAACTACCATCCATGAATGTACAAAATGCCTATCTACTGTCATGGTATTCAGTACAACATTGCTTCGGATCAAGGAATTTCACAGCAAAAGAAGTGTGGCAATGGGCCCATGCTCGTGGAATTCACTGATCTTACCAAATTCCCCACCATCCTGAAGCACTTGGTTTAATACAACGGCGGAATGGCCTTTTGAAGACTCAGTTACAGCGCCAGCTAGGTGACAATACCTTGCAGGTTCTCCAGGAGGCTGTGTATGCTCTGAATACATATATGGTGCTATTTTTCCCAAAGCCAGATTTATGGGTCCAGGAATCAAGGGGTGGCAATGGGAGTGGCACCACTCACTATCATCCCTACTGACCCACTAGCAAGCTTTTGATTTTGGTTGTAAACAGAATAGTTGTATCCTGTTAGGAGGAATTACTACCTTGTTAATGTCTTTACTTCAAGATTAAGTATGTTTTACAGAGATGTGTATGGGTGCCAAGTTCACAGAATACAAGTCAACCTTATGCCCTACTGGCTTGGAGGTCTTAGTGCCGGGGGAGGAAAGCTTCCCCTGGGAGACGTGACAATTTTATTGAACTGGAAGTTAATACTGCTACCTGGCCACTTTGAGCATCTTATGACTGAATCAACAGGCAATGAAGGGAGTTACTGTGTTAGCTGGGGTGATTGATCCTGACTAGCGAGGGGAAATTGGACTGCTCCTCCACAAAGGGGGTAAGGAAGAGTGTGTCTGGAATACAGGAGAACCCCTCAGGTGTCTCTTAGCATTATCATGCCCTGTGATTAAAGCCAGTGGAAAACCACAACAACACAATCCAGACAGGACTATAAGTGGCCAAGACTCTCAGGAATGAAGGCTTGCATCATCCCACAAGGTAAAGAACGATGACTATCTGAGTCACTTGCTGAAGGCAGGGGAATAGGGCATGGGTGGTGAAGGAAGGTAGTTATGCGTAGCAGCTATGACAACACAACCTGTTGTAGAAATGAGGACTGTAATTATCATGAGTGTTTCCTCATTTTGTTTTGAATATGTTTATGTGTGTGCGTATAATTTTTGTTTTCTCCCCTCTCTTATTTCTTTACCATGGAACATAAGATATATTGACATTGTGTTGTAGTATTTAAGTAGTATCAACTTTACATCGTATTATTTAAGTTAGATCATGTTTAAGAGTAAACGTCATCCAAGAAATCTGTATCCTTTTCTGGGGAAAGGATTAGTGTGTAATCAGTTGTACACAGGATAGCTGTGTACTGATTGTGTTAGGGAGAATTATGAGCATGTTATTGACTTTATTTTGAGAATAACTATGAGTTTAAGGAGATGTGTATAGGTGCAAATTTGATGAGGGGTAATTTTGTATGTCAACTTGGAAGGTGTTTCTGGATGAGATTAATATTTAAATTGATGAACCTTGAATAAGCGGATTGCTCTCCATAATGTGGGTGGGCCTTACCCAAACAGTTGAAGGCCTGAATAGAAGAAAAAGACATTTCTCCCTGAGCAAGGAGGAATTCTCTGGCAGACTGCTTTTACACTTTATTTACACCATTAGCTGTCCTGGTCTTGAGCCTGCTGTCACACCCTGTAGAGTTGACTTGTTGGTCTCCATAATCACATGAGCCAGTTCCCTATAATAAATCTCTTTCTCTCTATATACACATCCTATTGGTTCTGTTTCTTTGGAGAACTCTAATACAGTCCTCATCACCATGTCCCTAGGTCACTGCTCCAGCCTCCCCAAGAGTCTCCCTGCCTCTAGGCTCACCAGCTCCAATCCTTCCCCATGCTCCTTCAGAGACAGCTTCCTAGAGCTCACCCTGATCATGCCATACTCCTGCTCAAGAACTATCCATGGCTCCCTGTTGCCAACATAATAATGTACAACAGTCTCACCCTGGCATTTAGGGCTTCTGTTTTAGCTACAAATTTCTTTCCCTACCCTCTCTTCTCCCCAGCAGGAAACTCTTAAATGAGTCCTTTGAAATCCCCTCCCTGGATGGCCTAAAGAGTTCTGACCTGGGAGTTAGAATTTCTGAGTTTTATCTCCAGCTCTGCCACTAGTCGGTAGTGTGACTTTGGTTCATTCCCTTGCCCTCTTTGTGCTTTAGTTTCCACATCACTAAAATGGAGATTTGAACTTGGTCATTATATTATACCCTCTTTTAATGCAAACACGAGCTGCTGGGCCACTGGGCACAGAGATGCTGCAGACAGAGGCCACAGGGGCCCCGTAGCCTCTGAGTAATCATAGCTCGGGGAGGTGGGATCTGATCAGGCCAGGTCTGGATGGAGATTAGACTGAAAGTTGCTCCTCATTTCCATGGTTGTCTGGGGAGGGGAGGCAGGGCTCCAACCACTGGGTTGAGAGACCTGTGGAGGGACTGGGGTCATGGGCAGTGCTCTGGCCCAGGAAGAGGCCAGGCAGTGACAGGGACAGTGGCCTTCACTGAGCTTGTCCTATGAGCCAAGCCCTGAATAAAGTGCCTGTGTCCTCTATCTCATCTGCATGTGCCCTGTAAGTGTTCACTCTCGTCACCAGCTTTAATGCTCATTGTCACTGTCATCTTGTGCACTGGCTGCCTCACTGAGTGCTCACCTGGCACTGGGCCCTGTGCTCACTGGGCTCAGAACTCTGGCGGGAATGAGTGGGAAGAGTCAAGACTGGGCCAAAGGACCCCAGAGAGGTCCACAGCCTCCTGAAGGGATGTCTTGATTCTGCTCAGAAATCCAGAAACAGCCCCTGCACTGTTATGGGGGCAGCATCCAGAGGAGCAGGGTTCCAGAGTCAGACCCTCCAGAACCTGCCAGAACCTGAGACCCAGGGCTGACTCTGGGCATATCCCAGCAGCCCCTCTGTCTCCTGAACCTCAGTCTTCTCACCTGTAAAATGGGAGTGGTGATCCCTCCCTCACCTGGTTGTATGGGTTAAATAATGTGACCAAAGCCCCTGCACAGTGCCTGACACGTAGTGGGTCCTCCCCAGGGGACAGCTGTGGTTACCTGGAACCATATCCTGGCCCCATGAGGGAGGGAGTTCGGTCAGGTGTGAACTTGGGAGCCTGACTGCTGGACTCAATACCTGCCTGGTTGACACCAGACTGTGACTTAAAGAAGCAACCTAAGCTTTCTGTACCTCAGTTTCCTCATCTATAAAATGGGATGATGATAGTATCTCTCTCATAGGGTCATTCTGTGGATTAAATGAGATAATACACATAAAGTGCTTAGAACAGACCTGGACTCACAGAAAGCCTTAACAAAGGTGGATTCTTCTTATGTTTGCTACTGCTGTTGCAATGGTCACAGACCAGCCTTTACCTGAATGGCCCCTCCAGACCTGCACAGGCCTTTTGTCCTCTATGGTCTAATATAGATCTCATGGTTTCCTCTGGGGTCTGCCCTGTCCTCCTTCTGCTCCAAATCCCGACCCACTACCTCTCTCTCTCTCTCTTTCACACACACACACACATACACACACGACTCCCCCAGCTCTGTGATTCAGGGGGCCCAGGACCATCTCCGGTTCATCCCTTTTGACAAAGTACAGGAAGCCTCTCTCTGCCCGTGGCGGGGCCCCGCCCTCAGCAGTGTGGGCATCACACAGGGGCTTGTGGGTCCACATTCCTCCGCCAACCCCTCCCCAAACTGCCCCATCTGTTCATGGAACTCACCTTATAACATCCCACTTTGCAGCCAAATTAAGGGAGGGGGGCTTGCGATTGTTACCCTCCGCTCTGCGCCAGGTTCTCTGCAGGACCCTCCACTTCTTTCATTGAAGGATGATTATTGCAAAATAGAGGCCTGCACGCAGACCCACCCACAGACAGTGGGATTTTTGCCTACACAGTGGGTTTTATTTTCTTGTTTGTTTTGAACTAGATGGTAAAAATTTAAGAATCTGAAGATTTCACATAAAACATCAGAGAAGCTGACATACAGGGCCCGCATTGCCCCTGGCAACAGTCCCTGGAGCTGAGATGCAGCAGTCCCTGTAGGGGGACCTTAGCTCTCCATGGTCCCCACTAGCTTACCTCTGTCGTCTGCATTCCCTGCTTGGCCCCTGGCATTATTTGAGTTTGTGACCCCGCTGCAGAGACCCAGCCTGTCCTCTGTGCAGATGGGTAAACTAAACCCAAGGAGGAATAGCGTGCCATGTGTCCACTCCACCCTGATTGTTACCTATTGGAGGGAAGGCTCATTTGTTTTATTCACTGCTGTATCCCCAAAACTTAGGGCAATGCCTGGCATGTAGTAGGTGCTCTGTAAGTCTTTGCTGTGTGTTAGAATTTCTTTTTTTTTTAATTAATTAATTAATTTATTTATTTATTTTTGGCTGTGTTGGGTCTTCGTTTCTGTGCGAGGGCTTTCTCTAGTTGTGGCAAGCGGGGGCCACTCTTCATCGCAGTGCGCGGGCCCCTCACTGTCGCGGCCTCTCTTGTTGCGGAGCACAGGCTCCAGACACGCAGGCTCAGTAGTTGTGGCTCACGGGCCTAGTTGCTCCGCGGCATGTGGGATCTTCCCAGACCAGGGCTCGAACCCGTGTTCCCTGCATTGGCAGGCAGATTCTCAACCACTGCGCCACCAGGGAAGCCCTGTGTTAGAATTTCTGAATGTCACTCTGCAAATTTTAGGCAGAGGCAGGGTGAAACCAATTCCAGCCCAGTGCTCTTTCCCTCAGACTCTAAGATCCCAAGGCAGACCCTCCCTCCCCCATGTATGTGTGTGGCTCCCTTGCCCCCAGGTGGCCCTCATACACATACACGTACTCAGTGCCTCAACTCAGATGCTTTTAAAGCCCAACCCAATTTAACCCTGGAGAAGAAGGTGAGCCTTCTGCAGAAACCACCACTTACCACTATGATTTTTTTACTTTTAGGACCATTTTTTAGCATTAATAAAATAAAATGTGGAACTCCTATCTGATACGGACTGTCCTTTTAAACTACAGGCAGGAGAGAGCAGTGCTGAGGGCTCCGGTGTGGGCAGACCTGGGTTCAAACTCTGAATCCACAGCATCCTGGCTACGTGACCTTGGATATATCACTCTTCTGTGCCTCAGTTTTCTCATGCATAAAATGGGGTTGATAACAACACCTGACTCATCTAGCTGTTGTGAGGGTTAAATGAGGTGATCCGGGTATGTCACACAGTTCAGTGCCCAGCTCAAAATGGCTGATGCTATTATTATCACTAACACTGCTCATCTGTGATTCAGTGAGGAAAGATGTAATGGACAAATGCTCACTGCAGTGCTTTCCCATGATGCTTTTCAAAGAAATTTTCTCTTAATCACAGTAGCACACACGTATAATAAAATGGTGGTCCTAGTGCGCCAAGCCAATTATCTTGTCTACACGCTGTGCGTGGTAGAGATGAATTTGGGGACCTCCTTGCAAAAACCACCCCCAGGAGTTTTGGATCCTGGTCAAAGCCAATGGGATTTTTGCCGTTCACAGTTATGGGGATGCTGAAGTAATAAGGGTTATGACTTCACTCAACCTAGCCTTCCCTCCCCCCACCACAAACAGAGCTCAGACCCTTCCCTGAGTCAGAAACAGGCTCTCCTCCCCTTACTCACCCCTAAACTCCATGCACTAGTAGCTGAGGTTTGTGGTTCTCTTTCTTCCTGATGAATATATGATCACCTCCTAGGATGGGTAGAGATGACGGTTATAATAAAATAGGTTCACTCATCCCTCTACACAGAGCCACTTAATGAACATGCCACCAATGGCACTAAGGCTTCTGAGCCAAATGCAAATGAAACCTGTTCTAGGGTATCATTTAATTAGCTGGGGGAGTTGAGGAGGGGGAAGAGGAGATAGTATGAGATACAAACAGAAAGATGGGAGATAGTGAGGGCAGAGGGAGAGAGAGAGCAGGAAGGAGGGGAGAGAGTGAGGGAAGGACAGAGGTAGTGAGCAAGAAAGGGGGGAAGAGGAGAGACAGGACCCACTCCTATGGAAAACAGGATTGGGCAGCCTCATTCTTCCCATTGGAGAAGTGAGGACACCCAGTCCTGCTCTGTGTATCATGATGGGTGCTGGGGATACCACAACGGACCAGACAGACAGCATCTTGCCTCTGTGGGTTCACAATCTGGTGGAGGAGGCAGGCTTTGAGCAAGTCATCACATCAATAATACATGCAAGTACAAGTAAGCTGTGTGATTATGGTAATAGTTTTGCATGGTTATTGTAAGAAGGTGGACAGGGACTTCCCTGGTGGCACAGTGGTTAAGAATTCCCCTGCCAATGCAGAGGACACGGGTTCGAGCTCTGGTCTGGGAAGATCTTACATGCCGTGGAGCAAGTAAGCCCGTGCGCCACAACTACTGAGTCTGCGCTCTAGAGCCCACGAGCCACAACTATTGAGCCTGCGTGCCACAACTACTGAAGCCCATACGCCTAGAGCCTGTGCTCCGCAACAAGAGAAGCCACTGCAATGAGAAGCCCGTGCACCGCAACGAAGAGTAGCCCCCGCTTGCCACAACTAGAGAAAGCCCGCACACAGCAATGAAGACGCAATGCAGCCAAAAGTAAAATAAATAAAATAAATAAATTAAAAAAAAAAAGAAGGTGGACAGACTTCGTAGAGGGTGAGCTCTGAACAGTGCCTGCCTGGGTTTGAACCCATGTCCTGGCTATGAGACCTTGAGGAAGTTGCTTAACCTTCCTAGCCCTCAGATCCTCTTCTAGAAAATTGAGATCATAAAATAACTACCTATTAGGGTTGTTATGAGAACTGAATCTGTTAATACATGTAAAATACTCAGGATAGTGTTTGGTGTACAGTAAGTGCTCAATAAGTGTTAGCTCTTAATATAATAAGAACTAAAATGAGAAAGAAAAATATTGAAGGGTCCTAGTTTAGATCAGTACATCAGAGAGGTCTTCCCTGAGTAAGTGCCATATAAACTGAAATCTGAAGGGATGAGTGGAAATCAGCCAAGGGAAGAGAGAAGAGAAGCCATGGGTATCTATTTTTTCCTTTTTTTTGCCCAGCATCCTTTATCTCTTTCTCAGTTAACACACCCTAATTTTCTTTTGGGAAACAATTTCCTCCTTCACTTTCAGTCCACATAGTAGGGCTAGGGATGCAGGCCTGGTTAACTGTAAATTTTGCTCCTGGTCACTCCTGGTTCAGAGGTGGGCAGATGATCTAAGCTGGACCAATAAGAGAAAATACCAGGGACTTTTGCTTAAATTATCAGCAAAGAAGTGTGATAATCCTGTGTGATATAAGTCTGGAGCTACTAGTGGCCATCTTCCACCTGAGAATGAAGGTAATACAAAAGAAAATTCAGGTAAGAGATTGAAAGGAAGGTCCTGACAGTATCATTTGACTCTCTGGATCCAGCCATACCTGAATTGGACTTTTCAGGCGAAGGAGCCAGTTAAACTGGCCCCTTTCCTGCCTATATTATTTTATTTAAATCATATTGGATTCCTGTCTCTTACAACTGAAAGAATCCTATGTGACAATGAACATTCCTATCAAAAGGAAGGGTGTATGATAAGGCCCAGGGGAAGAATCAAAGCCTATGAAAGAATGTCAGTATAGCTGAAGCTTGGTGAGCAAGAAGAAAGTGGTGACTGTTGGTGTGTTAAAGTTCAGAGGGTCCACAGACCTGAGCATAAATCAGAAAAAGAGGTGAGGTCCAATGTTGGATTAAGAGATTCTTTGTACCCAAAACAAAGACAACCAACTCCTTTTGATAGGTGCCCCCATTGCCTTCCCAAAGACATCCCTTATCATTATATCCTAATACTTTGTGCACTCTTGGAAAGGCAGAACCAACGACCCAAGATCAGTTAGGATGAGAAAGGCCTTTAAATGCCACATAGTCTAATATCTCCATTGTCTTAGTCGGTTTGAGCTGCTATAACAAAAATACAATAGATTGGGTGGCTTGACAACAGAAATGTATTTCTCACAGTTCTGGGAGCTGGAAGTCCAAGATCAGGGTGCCAGCATGGTTGGGTTCTGGTGAGAGCCATCTTATGAGTTTACAGATGGCTGACTTCTTGCTGTACCCTCACTTGGCTGTGAGTGAGCTCTTGTCTCTCTTCTTATGGAGACACGAATCCCATTGTGGGGGGCTCTACTCGTATGACATCATCTAACCCTAATTATAATACCTCCAAAGGCCCTACCTCCTAATAATATCCCACTGGGGGTTAGGGTTTCAACATATGAATTTTAGGGGGACACAAACATGCAGTCCATAACACCCATTTATATTATTTTGTGTCTAATTGACCAAGTAGTACATGCATGTATTCTTTTGTTGTTGTTTGTGAGAGGTAAGTTTTATTTATTTTATTTTATTTTTCTGATGATGAGTGTCTTTATTTTCTGATGCAGTTTATACCTTTATTCACAACATGGGTATTTAATACAATAGAAATGAGTGATATGCCTGAATGGATAACCAAATAACTAGATTACCTGATATTAAGAAATAAAGAAAATGCATAATCTGCTCTGGTTACTTGATCTATGAATACTATATTCTTATAGAAGAAAAGGAAGAAAGGAAGAAGGGAAGGAAGGGGAAAATGAAAAGGAAAGGCAAAGGAAAAAGGAAATTCTAACCAAATGGATTAAAAAGAAGTCTCACCTTCACATGGGAAATGGAGTCTGGAAAGGTTATAAGACTCATCTAAAGTAAGACAGCTCATTAAATGTAGTTGGTATCAGGATCCTGGCTTGACATTTCTTACGCCATCAAATATCTTGCTATGGACTGAATGTTTGTGTCCTCCCTGCTCCCCTCCCCATTTATATATTGAAACCCTAATCCTCACTGTGGTGTATGTTGAGATGAGACCTTTGGGAGATAATTAGGTCATGAGGGTGGAGCCCTCATTACGGGATTAAAGCCCTTATAAGTAGAGATCTTCCTTTTTTCTCTGCTCTTTGCTACTTGAATGTACAATGAGGAGACAGCTATCTACAAGCCACTAAGCAGGCTCTCACCAGACACCAGATCTACCAGTGCCTTGACCTTGGACTTAGCCTCCAGAACTATGAGAAATAATGTTTGTTGTTTAAGCCACCCAGTCTATGGTATTTGTTACAGCAGCCTAAGCCGACTAAGACATATCTCAATATCCCTCCCCACAAAACACATCCCCCAGTAAGGTTGTTAGATCCCTGAGGATATGAATACCCTCTTAGGCACTGCCTTTCCCATTATATAGAAAAGCTCTTGGGAATAATAATAATAATAATGATAATAAACTTAAAAAAAATTTATTTTATTTATTATTTTTGGCTGCATTGGGTCTTAGTTGCGGCATGTGGGATATTCGTTGAGGAATGCGGGATCTTTCATTGTGGCACGGGCTCTTCATTGTGGCATGAGGGCTTCTCTCTAGTTGTAGCATGTGGGTTTTCTCTCTCTAGTTGTGGTGCCCACACTCCAGGGCGCGTGGGCTCTGTAGTTTGCGGCACGTGGGCTCTAGTTGAGGCACGTGAGCTCAATAGTTGTGGCACATAGGCTAAGTTGCCCCGAGGCATGTGGGTCATAGTTCCCTGACCAGGGATCGAACCTGCCTCCCCTGCATTGTAAGGAAGATTATTTACCAATGGACCACCAGGGAAGTCCCAATAGTAAACTTTTAAAACATTTACCATGTATCAATCTCTATGTTAAGTTTTTTATTCCCATTGTTTCATTTAATCTTCATCACAACCCTATAGGTAAGTACTCTTACTATCTTCATTTGCCGGACACAGCAATCAAAGCATAGAGAGGTTAAGAAATGAGACCCAGTTCATACAACTGGTAAGTGATAGATGAAGAATTTGAATACATGTAGCCTGACTCCAGAGTCTGTGCCCTCATTTCTGATTACAAAGTACAGTTTGCAAGAGCAAATTTCCTTTAGCAGCCAGATAATTCCACCCAAAGACAGAAGCTAATGAGTGGCTCCTGAATGCTGAAGGGGAAAGCCTTCCATTGGCCCACAGAGCTCTCCGTGGTGCTGAAACACAACCTCACGTAACTCCTTCATCTCAGTACTTGTCTTCCTCGAGCTTGCCCCTCCTTGGTCCTGGCTACTTTGCTAACACCTCTGTTCTATAACTTGACATTAGATCACTCCTTTTCCCATGAGCTGCCTCAGCTGGTTCCTGGATCAACAGCACCCTTGCGAGGCCACATCTCTACTGGCCTTTTCTCCTAACCAAACCTTTTCTCATCCCTGAGCTTAAAAGAAGAGAGGAGAAAACAGAGTACCTGCCCCCAAGGAGCTACAGTCAATGTGGGGACATAAGACAGGCAAGGGAAATACTAGATAAGGTCTAAATATCTTAACACAGCCTACAAGGTCCTGCAGGATTTAATGGCATCTCTGGCCTCTTACATCACCTGCAAGCCTGCAGATCGCTGGACACAGGATGCAGCTCTCACCTCCAGGACTACTCATGTGCCGCTCCATCTGACCTAAGGCTGGAGGGTACAGTTGAAACAAATGCTGTCACTGAGTCTGGGGGACAGGGATTGGGCAGGGGCAACGTCAGGGCCTTATGAGCCTTGTTGAAGAATTTCGATTTTTCTTCTGAAAGCTATAGAAAACTATTGACAAGTTTTAAGTGAGGAATTGACACAACTAGTTGTGGATTCATGGGTACAAGGCTGGAGACCAGGAGACTATCCAGGAGGCTATTTGAAAACTCAGGTGAGAGATGATGGTGGCTGACCAAGGTTAGAGGAAGTCGCTTTCCATCATGTGCCCCTGTCCTATTTCCTTCCCAGTACCCATCACGCTCTAAATTTCCTAGTTTTTTTTCCCACATGTTATTGCTTGTCTGTCTCTTTCAACGAAATGCCAGCAACAAGAAGCCAAGGACTTTGTCTGCCTCATTTACCACTGTATCCCTGACAGTGTCAGATACAGGGCAGGGGCTTAATGAATGTTTGTTGAGTGTAGGGAGGGCTGGAGTGGGGAGACTGGTGTTAGTGAATTCAGGATGTCTGGCATAGAGGACAAAGCTTAGGGTACAGAAACTGGTGAGGAGCCCCAAGGGTTGGGGCTGGAGCCATCACATTGTGGGTCGGGGCTGATTCAGGCTTGGACAGTAAGCCTGCCGGTGGGCCCAAGTCACCCTAGCGGTGGTAAGGGGGAAGAGCAGCCTGCTGAGGCTACGTGGGCAGTGTCTGACCTGCTCTGATGGTGACCTACTTCCATAAGGATGCCCAGATGAGTCCGAGCAGAGGGCCAGGCGCCAGTCCCTCCCAGAGTCTCTGAATTCCTTGGCCAGAATTTAGGTTTCCTGGAATTGTCCTCCCCTCCGCCATGCCTTTTATGATGTAAGGAACTGAGTGATTTAGGGCATGCAGTAAGAGAGAGAGATGAGTAAGTGGTCATCTGGGAGGCCAACACATGGCTCCACTTACCAGGTTTGGGCTCTTCCACCTCCCTGGATCCCGACCCACCAACATGACCCTGGGGATGGTGCGACCGTGATCCTGTGTCAAGGTGCCTCCTCTGGGAATCCTGGTCCCAGGCGCTGGGAGCCTGGGGCTGTCTCAGGCTATCCCCGCCCTGGAGGAGCTCCTGGTCTAGGGGAGTTGGGAGTGGGAAGGAGGACAAAGGCAGACCTGCCGCCACCACATCCCCCCACCAGCATTAGCACAGCTGTGAAGTGTTAAGAGGAGGGTAAGCCCAGAAGTTGGGGAGGTCCTGTGGAGGAGCCCCTAACCTCACCCGGGGGTGAGGAAGGGCTTCCTGGAGGAGTTAATACCTGAGCAGAGCCTTAAAATGTGAGCTGGAATTAGACAAGTGGCAGGTAGAGGAAAGGGAGCCCAGGGAGAAGGGCCAGCAAGGGGAAAAGGAGCTGGGTGCTGGGTGGGGGGTGCGGCAGGGAGCCCCAGGGCCTGGAGCCTGGGGATGCGGGCAGGAACTGAGGCTGAAGGTGAGAGCAGGGGCTTCACCATGCTCATCCCAGAGCTTCCGCTGTGCGCTCAGGGACCAGACAATCCTCTCTGCCTCAGAGACCCCACCTGTGTGACTCAGGAGGCTGGAAAGCCTGATCAACCTCCTGATCCAGTGGAGTGCTGAGCCTGGGGTAAGCATGCTGTTCAGGCCAGTCCTATGTCCCCCTGCTGCCCCGTCCTGGAGGTCCAGGGCACTGGGATGGAGTGAGGTCTGGGGTGGGAGAGCTGCCAGCAGGATGCCTGCCTCTCTGCAGGCAATTTGTGGAAGAGGTTTCCAGAAAGGGCAGCTGCAGTTAACTCAGATGAACTGTGAAACTCTATTTGGTTTAAAGGCTTTGAAATCAGGATGTTGGTGGTGGGGCGACGGGGGTGGTGAAGATTATGAGAGGGAGGGGCCCGGAAGCCAGCAAGGCTGCCACTGGAGTGCCTTAGTCAGTGGACTCTGGCCAAGTGTCTACCACATGCCTGGCCCCTGGACATCAGAGACAGGTGTGACCCAGGGTGGCCATGGGGAGCTCACCGCTGAGGCCCAATGGGGAGATGGGGAAACAGGTAAATGCTTTTATAGGGGAAACACAGGATTGTGAAGGAGGGACTCCTAACCTTATAGAGCGTGGGTGGGATGGGGAGAGTTGACATCATGCAAATGACCTGGGTTCAAATCCCAGCTCCCAGCCTAGTGACCTTGGCCAGGTGCTTCGTGTCTCTGAAATTCAGTTTCCTCTTCCGTAAAATGGGGATAATAATGATCCCCACAGGGGAGTTGTATTAAATGAGATAATCATGCAACGCTGATAGCCTGGAGCATACACACCAGTCCAATACACACCAGCTGTTAGTGTCACCTGCTGAGCAAAGCTGTAAGAAAGCTGGTGTCAGGCAGGGCCTGGGAAAAGGTGTTCCGGGAAGACAGACTAACACGTGCCAAGGCCTGCACACAGCTGGGTCTGCGGGGTCAGAGTGGGAGCCGGGGGTGGTGAGAGATGGGGCTAGGAGGTCTGCGTGGCCAGTTTATAAGAGCCCTACAGTCCGTGTGAATTGGGATTTTAGTCTTCAGAGAAGCGGGAGCCATGGAAGGTCTTTGAGAGGGGGCATGGCATGTTCATTTAAGCTGTAGATTGTGCACTGGAGTTGGAGAAGGGGGCCGGGCCCAGGACAGTGGGGCGGCCGTACAGCATCTGGGGAGAGAAGATGGTGCCCTGGACCAGGTCGGGACAGCGTGAACAGGGGACAGAGGCGGGGAGAGACAGCAAGGTGGGCAGGGCAGGGCGTCCCCCTGGATGGGGCTCCAGGGAGGCAGCAGCCGAGGGCGGCCCCGCTTTATGACTCTGCAAACAGATGGGGAGGCGGGTGCTGAGCTCGGGCCAGGACCCGGGGATGGAGCAGTGTCTGGGTCCAGGGGCTCTCTGCCTCAGGCCCCTGCAGGTGGCAGTGCCCGGGCTGGGCCGTGGGGGGACAGGAATGCCCAGACCCTTCAGCCACCCTCTGCCCAGCATGGCCGGTCCCGCCGCCCTCAGAACCGCCCAGACCCCGTTCTTCCAGCCGGAAGCTCCCTGAGCCCCGCAGCTGGCGTGGTCCAGCCTGGCCCTGCAGGCCGCCCTCTGCGGCGCTCAGCTGCTGCGGAAGGTGACCTTGGGCCAGTCCTGCTGTGCCTCTGTCCTCCTCGTCACACCTCTTGGTAATGCAGGGAAAGCCCCGGGTCATCTCCTGGCAGAGAGAAGGGGTGCAGGAGGGTGAACCCCAGCACGGTCAGGACAGACCCGGGGCTGCGGAAGCCCAAACCAGGAGAGAGTTGGGAACAGGGGCAGCCAGAGACACAGAGGGACTCAGTGACAGAGCAAGTGACAAGGAGAGAGAAGCGGAGAGAGAGGGGAGGCCAGAGCGAGGCCTTGGACCCAGCCCCACGGCCGTTCCCCACCGGCCTCCAATGGCCCCACTTCTCTGTAGTTCATATTCTCAGAGAAAAGAAATCACTTTCCGTCCAATTAATCTAACTAGACGTAATCAAGTTGTGGAGATCCGTGCAGCAGGGTGAGTGATTAGGAAAAATTACCTCCCCACAAAGAGTTTAGACCTAATTTTCAGTCCGTAATCTGAAGACCAAATAAAGAATCGGCTTTCTGCCCTCGTCCTACCCTTCTCTCCCCACCTCACACCAGCTGAGGACCAGAGAGTTCCCTGAAAAGGGGGCACTGACTCAGACAGAGGGTCAAACGACAAGCTGCACAGTGACCGTTGTATACAACTTAGGACGGCCGTGTCCTCACACACACACACACACACACGCACACACCCACCATCTCACAGGGATGCACTGACAGGCAGCAGCCCTGGGTTAGTCCTGGCTCTGCCACTAGCTGGCTGTGTGAACCTTTGCCACTTTCTCTGGACCTCAGTTTCCCCACCTGCAGCAATAAGAGTTATAATTGACCTGGGGGACACCTTCTGGCTATTGCAGTTTGGAATTCGATTTTTTTCTTTCTCAGCCTCTCCCTTCTTCTTTCAAATGGAGGCAGACTGAGAACATAAAGCCTGGGAGGGGGCGCCCAGGGGGGTTCATGAGGTGACACTCCTTACCAAGCAAGTCCTCCATCAGCAAAGCAGGGACGCACCCCAGCCGCCCCACGTGGCCCCAGAGCCGAGTCCAGTGCTGGGAGGGCACTAGGGCTTCACTGTCCCCACGAGCAGACACGTCTGTGCTGCACAGGGACCGTCCCCCTCTCGCGCTGGGCCCCGTCATTACCAGCTCCCAGGGTGGGAGTTCCCAGCCGGCGCCAGTCCCGGGCCAGGCCTCACCCTCCCGGGCGCGGCACCGCGGCACCACCTGCTCCTTGAATATTTCTCTGAGAATTGAGCTGGAGAGGGACCAGCCCGGGGAGGCAAGGGGAAAGGGCATCTGGAGCCCGAAGGCTGAAGATGGATTAATTTATGCCCTGAGGCTTCTCAGCTGGAGCGGGGCCCTGGGGAAAGTTGGGGGAAGGGGGTGGACAGAGTTCCCAGGTGCAGGCACAGCCTGGAGTCAACAGAGGTGGGGAGCACGTCACTGAGGGTGACAGGGCCCTGGGTGTTCCTGAGGGGTGGTGTAAGTGTCCTGCCTTGCTGCCTCTGTCCCTCCCCCTCTCTGCACATCTGTGGCCACCTGAGCCCCACTTGTGAGACCAGAAGGCTCCAGGCTCCAGGACCAATCCTGCCCCAGCTGAGGGTTTAAGGAGTTCCGGGGGCAGGTAAGGGGGTGGGCTTGGATCTGGGGTCTGGCCTGGTTTTGAGTCCCGGCCCCTGACTCACCGCCAGACCCAAGCGGCACCTCACCCCCACCCCCCATTCTCTGGGCCTCGGGTTCCTCATCCTCCAACAGGGTGAGGGGCCTGCAGGGACCACACTTGGGCTCCCACCGGGCATGAGGGTGGGGGGATCTGCAGGAGCTCAGTGGACATTTGTTCCCGTCCCCTCTGTGACCTCGCAGTGCCTGACCCCAAGTCAGCGCCCAGTAAATATCGATTAACCTGGTGAGATGATGAAATGAGCTAATGTTTGTGTCTGGGCCACATGACACCAAAATCTAAAATGATGTTGGGAAATTGAACAACCAGGGAGCCAGCTGGGTGGAAGCATTGGGGGTTTGGCTGTCAGTCTTCAAGGAGAACTTCCTGGAAGAGGCAGGCCTCGGGCTGGGTGGGACTTGGATAGAGGAGGGAAGGCGTGCTGGGAGGGGGGGACTGCACGTGCACAGGCAGGGAGGTGGGAAGGCGAGGGGTCAGGGTGAGCCCTCTCTCTCCTGTGTGCTCCTGCCGGTGGTGTGATGGGTAAGAGTTTGGGTTTTGGAATCAGACAGACCTGGATATAACTTGCTTTTGGTGTGACCTTGGACAAGTCCCTCTAGCACTCAGCACCTCGGCGTTACCAGCTGTGAAGTGGGGGTAACAACACCCTGTCCTCACAGGTTTGTTGTGAGGCTGGCGCTGGGTATTGTGTGTGTGTGTGTGTGTGTGTGTGTGTGCGTGTTTAGGTGGGGGGATCCCAGCACAGTGTTGGGCTCCCAAGGGACTCTGGGTAACAGGGGCTCCCTTCCCTCTGTCAGCTCATCCAGGTCACCTGCTGTCCCCAGGGGTGGCCTCCCCACCTGGTCACATGTGACATGTGGTCCCAGCAGGGAACAGGGACCTGGGTGGGGGCATGGACACGTCACTCCTCTCAGGGAACCAGGCTGTGAAACACAGACCTTAGAACATCAGAGCTTGGAGGCCCCTCCAGCCCCTCTGCCCTGTAGGAACCTGACACAGAGAGGTTAAGGGAGTGGTCCAAAGTCACCCAGCCCCCAGAGAAGGCCCCCCGGTGCTCTGCTCTGTAACCAGCCTGGGGGAGGGTCCTCTGTCTACAAACCCCTGAACTGAGTGCCTCAGGGGTCAAGGGTTCCTCTTCTCCCTTCGTCCTCCCTCTGCCCTCACATCCACCTGTTCCCTGGGCTGAAAAGTGCTGGAAATGGGATCTGGGGCTCCTTGGGGGTTGAGGCCAGTGATCTGTAGACCTGACTGGCAGAGGCCTGGGTCTGTGCTGGGAAGGGAAGGGTTAAGCCTTGAGCAGCCCTTCCTGGTTGGTGTGTAACTTGCAGCTTCTAAAGGCCATCAGGAACCCCAAGGAGCAAATGTTTTCTGAGTTAATGACATTGCAGCAGATTAAGGAGGAGCCCATCTTCCAGACAGCATGAAAGAAAAGCCATCCCTTATCCAGAACGGCCCAGCTGGCAGCTGGAATAACTTTCCAGAGATCTGGGTGGAGAAGGAGTCCTCTCTTTCCTGCCATAAGCAATTTTTGCCCAGGACCTGGGGGAATGCAGGATACAAGGTACCAGGCTGGGAGGACATTGAGATAGTCTGAGGCTCAGTTCAACATGAAAAATATCTTCCAGTCCTAGTGGGCCACAAGAAGACAATCATTGGCCTCATTGGGCTATAGTATATTAAAGGTTGGCTTAGGCAGGGAAGTTGTCTCCTTTCATATTTAGCAAGGTGAGCCTCTGGGGGCCCAGCACAGATAACCCCACATTAGAGTTATCTAAGCTTTCTCCTCCTCAGGTGTGTGTTCCAAAGGCCTAAGTGCTTAGAACATGTACTGTACTCAGGGGTGGGAGACAGGGGTCCATGTCGTGCCTCTGGGACTTTGGAACAGAAGCTTTCCTAATGAGGACCACAACTCCCACTGGTTGAGCCTCTACTATATGTCCACCTGTGCCAGAAGCTTCCATCCAACCTCTCACTTAATCTTTACAACAGACAGCTGTCTTTGTGTCCATTCTATACACAAGAGGGCAGGCTCAGAGATATGGGAAAAGACACAGGTCCAGCTCACCCAGAGGCAGGATGGGCTTCAAGGCCAGGTGTCTGCTCCCAAAGCTCATGCTCCTCTCTCTTGTATGATATATGACCCCTGTGCTTCAGTTTTGTCATCTGTAAAATGGGAGCACTCTACTCTGTATACTTCACAGAGGGTTGGCTAGTGCTAGTGAAATGATGGATGAGAAATGCACCATGCACGTGGGAGGGGTGTTGGACACAAACATACATGTGCACACACACACATGCACGCACACATGCTCACATGCAGAAGTTTGACCACCCAGGATCCTGGTTACTAACTGATGACGATCCAGGAAAAAGATCTCAAACTCGATGGGTTTTCTAAATCACAGAGCCTTAACTATTTACCTTCCATTCTCAGGTTACTTTAGCATCTAAAATGTGAAAATTCCCTGATACTCAGCTTATGAGCATATCAATTCCACAGTATGGATTATCAGCCTTAACAATGTTTACATTTTTCACCCAGCCATTCTACCATCAGAAAACACAATGAAGGCTGAATATCCAGGTTTACTAATAAGGGTGATTATTGTAACGTTGAAGATGATAGTCGACAATTGGAAACAACCCAAGTGTCCAAGAGGAGAATAGATGGGTAAACTATGATGGAATATTATGCAGCCAGTAACAGCCATGGCTGTGAAGCATATTTGATGACATGGGAATAGAGCAGAGAACCCACAGCTACCTATACAACAAGCTCCCCATAGAGGCATCTCTGCAGGTGAAATGACCAGTGATTTCGGGTTTCTTCTGTTTATTTTTCTGCACTAAAGCAAAGGAGGTTATAAAAAGCAATCAATAAAATGCACCTCCAAGCCTGACCTTTGCAATTATACAACGTGGCTTGTGGAGAATACCTGGTGTGCTCTGTGGCCTGGAGTCCTCCTCTTGCCCCTGTGTGTTCTAACCCCAGGACATCCCTAGAGACCTTTGCCTCGCACTCAGGCCCAGCCTGCTCTGCCCTGCATTCTCCAGTCTCCTTTCCAGTGTTTTCCAGGCTCCACATGTTTCTTCTTGCTGGTGTCAGTGTTTCTGCCTCTAGCAGTCTCCCACCCCTCCTAAAGTCCTGCCCCTGACCCTCAATGGGTGAAGAACCAGATCACAGGGCGTGTCTGAAGTAGGAGTCTCTGCTCTCTGGCTGAGAATGTGAAGAGAACATTTCTGATTCAAATAGCAATAATTAATAATAATTACTCTTATTATCTGTGTTCTGGAACATGACCCCGGGGTTTGCATTTTGGTAGCTTCTGTGTGTTTTGAATTTGTTGTTTGGCTCCAGATCACCGAAGCTGCCAGATACCCAACTTTTGGATACGTGAGATGTGGCTGAGTGTAAATATGCAGCTGCGGTGAAGACCTGTGTATTCACTCATTCAACCAACGAGGAAAAATTCTGAGCCCCTACTTGGTGTCAAGCATAGTTGTGGACACGGGGCACAGGCCCCTGTGCTCAAAGTTGTGGGGAGACAGTAAGTAAATAAACAGGTATGGGTAAGGGCTGTGAAGAAACCAACCAGGGTGATGGGTGAGAGAGCAATGGTGTGAGGGCAGGGTGGGAGGAGTGGCAAGGCTGGTTGGGGAGCCAGGGCTGGGGGATGTGACCTGTGGGTAGAGGGAGGGTGAGAACTATGGGGCTGTGAGTGTGGTCACTTCCACCTGAATGGCAGAAGCTTCCTCTTCCCTGAGAGCCCAGACCACACAGGGATCTCTGGGTGCAGCCAGGGGAACCCCAGAACAGAGACGGCCTCAATCTCAGGTCAGCCCCACTCAGAGGCCAGGGCAGGGCTGGCCAGCTGCCCTCTCCCTTCTAAACCCACTGATGCCTCTGCTTCCCCAGATCCCTACCCAGCCCTGGAGGTTCCACTGCCTGAGACTGTCTCTGTGTCTGGGTGGAGAACTGCACTGGAGTCTGTATGTCTGCGTGTGCATGAATTTATGGTCTATGTGCCTATGGCAGAGCCGTGTGCATGCACCTGTGTGTTTCTGCACCTGCTCCAACGTGTGGACATGCATGGACTTGCATGTGCGGCATGGGATCCTGAGCCTAGGTGTGTCTGAGTGTTTGTGATCATGTGTATGTGTGTGTGTGTGTCCGTGCACCCTCATCCATTTGTGTATCTTTCTGTGTTCACACTTTCTTCCATGTGCCTGTGTTTCCGTATCTGTCTGTTGTGAATATGTTTCTGAGTGTTCTATAGGTGGGTTCTCTGTGGCTGCGGAGCTGTGTTTCTTTCAGTATCCATTTCTGGCTCTACAAACAGGTGTGTATTTGTGTGTCTGTTTGTGTTTCTGCTCTATGTCTATTTCTGATGTCTGTGTGTTTGTGTTTATATTTTGTCACCAGTTTTTATCAATGTGCATATCTGTGTCTGTGTCAATAGGTTTGGGTCTGGGGGTTTACCTGGGCCCAGGTGGTGTTGTGCTTATGCCCGTGTGACTAGATGTTTCTGATCACCTCTGTGTGAATTGTCTGAGTATCCACGTCTGTCTCTTTGTGGCTCTGACCCTCTGTACGTGTCTGAGTGTCTGTCTGTATAGTGTTGGTTCGTGGGTCTTTCTGTTGAACTATTTATCTCTCTGTTTCTGTGTTTCTCTCTGTAGGCATGTGCCTATATATTTCTTGCTCTGAATGTGGGTATGTATCCAGGTGCCCACGTAGGTCTGTGTCTGCCACTCCCTCAGGCCAGTAAAGAAGCCCCTTTCTCCCATCTTGTGGCTTTGGAAGAGATACTCACCGTGAGATAGGCAATGACAGGCTCAGGAGGGCTAAACTCTTGGGAGCTAAGCCCTGCACCTCCAGACAGTTCTTTGCTCTTGAACTAATTGGGTGAATAGAACGCTACATTCAACAACTGCAGATTACACATTATTTTTAAGTGCACATGGAATGTTCACCAAGAGACACCATGTGCTGGGCTATAAGACACATATCAATCAGTTTAAAAGAATTGAAATCATGCAGGGTATATTTTTGTTGATTACAGTGGAATTAAATTAGGAGTCAATGACAATAGTGCATCTGGAAACCTCACACATATTTGGAAATTAAACAAGATATGTCTAAATAACCTGTAGGTCAATGAAGAAATCACAAGGAAGGTTAAAAAACATTTTGAATTGAATTAGAAGAAAACATTAACACTTCAAAACTTGTGGGATGTAACTAAAAGAGTCTTGAGAGTGAATTATAGAGGTTAAAAGTCTTGTATTAGAAAAGAAGAAAAGTTTAAAATCAATGATCTAAGTGTCTTAAGAAGCTAGGAAAAGAAGAACAGAAGCTATTATAATAGAACACAGAGAAACAATTCAAAATACCAAAAAAGCCAGACACTGATTCTCTAAAAAGATTAATAAAATGAATATGTCCCTAGCTGGGAAAAAAAGAGGAGAAAGTAAAAGTTTTTAACATCAGCAATGGTAAAGGAGTCATCACTAAGATAGTACAGTCCTTAAAATGGTAATAAGAGAATATTATAAATAACTTTATGCAAATAAATTCAACAACTTCAAAGAACTGGGCAAATTTCTTGAAAACACAACTTATCAAAACTAACAGAAGGGGACTTCCCTGGTGGTCCAGAGGTTAAGAATCTGACTTCCAAAGCAGGGGACGTGGGTTTGATCCCTGGTCGGGGAACTAGGATCCCACATGGCACAGGGCAACTAAGCCTGTGCACCACAAGTAGAGAGCCCACACGCCGCAACTACTGAGCTTGTGCACTCTGGAGCCTGTGCACCACAGTTAGAGAGAAGCCCTTGTGTCACAACTAGAGAAGCCTGCGCACTGCAACAAAAAGACCCCCGCATGCTGCAACGGGGATCCCGCATGCAGCAACAAAGGTCCCACATGCCACAACTAGGATCTGAGGCAGCCAAATAAATAAATAAATAAATATTTTAAAAATTGGTTCCAAAAAATGAAAAGACAATTTGTAAAAAACAACAACAACAACAACAACAAAAACTAACAGAAGAAGAAACAGAAGCACTGAATAACCCTATGTCTATTAAAGAAATTGAATCTATAATAGAAAACTTTTCCACAATGAAAGCTCCAGGCTTGAATGGCTTCACCTTTGAATTCTTGCTAACATTTAAGGGAAAAATAATACTAACCTTACACATATTCTTTCAGATAATAGAAGAAGCAGGAACAATTCCCAGCTGGTATGAGGACATTATAACCTTGATACAAAACTTGAAAAGGATATTAGAAAAAAAAGAAAAATAAGAAACCAATATAACTCAAGAATACTGATGTAAAAATTAATAAATAGCAGCAAATTGAATTCAGAAATATGTAAAAAGGATAATATATATATCATGACCAAGTGGAATTTGTCTCAGGAAAGCAAGGTTGGTTCAATACTTGAAAATCAATCAAGTGAATTTACCAAATTAACAGAATAAAGGGGGAAAAAAAGGATCATCTTTCTTTTTTTTTTGGCCGAGCAGCTTGTGGGATGATCCCCGACCAGGGATTGAACTCAGGCTGTGGCAGCAAAAGCCTGGAATCTTAACCACTAGGCCACCAGGGAACTCCCAAGGATCATCTTAATAGATGCTGAAAATGCACCTGAGAAAAGTCAACATTCCTTCGTGAAAACAAAACAAAACAAAACAAAACTCAACAAACTAAGAATAGAAGGGAATTTCCTTAATCTTATAAAAGACACCTATGAAAAACCTATAGCTAACATTATTCTTAGTAATTACTGAATACATCACTCTTTTTTTTTTGAAGTTTTGAATTTTAGTTTATTTTTTTATACAGCAGGTTCTTATTAGTTATCTATTTTATACATATTAGTGTATATAAGACTGAATACATCACTCTTATCAGGAACTATTCAAGGATGTTCATTTAAACCACTTCTAATCAATGTTTTACTGGATGTTCTAGTCACTTTAATAAGGCAAGAAAGAAATAAAAGTCTTAAAGTTTGGAAATGATAAAGTAAAATGCTCATTCAGAAACAACATAATTGTTTTTTTAAGAAATCCCAAGGAATCTACAAAAAACTAACTAGAATAATAACAGAATGTAGCAAGGTTTCAAGTTGTAATGAATGTACACAATTCAACCTGATATAATAGCAATAAAAAATGGTTAAATGAAATTTTAAAAAAGCAATACCAAACATTGATAAAAATATTCAGGAATAATTTTTTTTTAAATGTGCAAGACTCTGATGCTGAAATCTGTAAGACAGAGCAGGGATAAATTAGAGAAGATTTCCATAAATGGAAAGACATATCATGTTCATGGCTTGAGAGAATCAATATTATTAAAGATGCCAATCCTCACAAACTTGATCCACAGATTCAATCCAAATATCTAACCTTTAGAATAAGCTGGTTTTGAAAGGTATACAGAAATGTAAAAGAACTATAAAACCCCAAAAAACACCTCAAAAAAAGGATGATCGAACTTAGAGAACACACACTGCTTGATTTTAAAACTAACTCTAACGCTATTATGGCCAAGACAGAATCGGAATGAACAAGTAGATCAATGGAGTAGAACAGAGGCATCAGCAATAGACCCACACAAATAATCAATCTATTTTAGACAATAATTATAAAGTAATTCAATTGGAAAAAGAATAGTGTTTTCAATAAATGATGCTGTACCAAATGGATAGCCATATAGAGAAACAGTAAATCCAGACCCCTACCGAACACCATACCGTACTCAAAAATTAATTTGAGGTGGATCATAGACCTGAAGGTAAATGTTAACACTATAAACCTTATAAATTTAAAAAATGAATAATATATTTGAGACTTTGGGGTAGGAAAGATAGGACTCAAAAAAGCACTAACAAAAACAATGATGAAATGCGCTTCATCAAAATTAAAACTTTTTGCTCTTCAAAAGATCCCGCTGAGAAAAATGAAAACACAGGTCACAAACTGGGAGGAAATAGTCACAACACATATATCTGACAAATGATTTTTATGTAAAATATATAAAGAACTACAAATCAATGAAAGCACAACTCAATAAAACATGGATAAACTGCTTGAACAGCAACTTCACACAAAAAGAGATATGAATGGCCAATAAAATGCTAAATGTTATTAATTATCAGGGATATGTAAATTGAAAATACCTTGAGATAGCAGTCAGGCTAAAATTAAAAGGTCTGACAATACCAAGCGTTGGTGAGGATGCGGGACAACAGAAATTCTCATACGTTGCTTCTGGGAGTGTAAATGGGTACAGCTGTTTTGGAAAATAATTTAGCAATTTCTTATGAAGTTAAATAAACAACTACCCTATAGCCTGACAACTTTGCTTCTAAAAGTCCTGAAAACTCTCATCCACAAATAGACTTCTACAAATATTTTCATAGCATCTTTATTTATAATAATCCAAACCTAACTCAGTTGTCCATCTTTGGGTGAGTAGATAAACAAATTGTGGCACATGCATAAAATGGACATTCATGGAGTGATAACAAAGAACAAACTATGAATAAAGATAGCGACATATACAAATCTCAAAAACTTTTGTGTTGCGTGAAAACCAGAAACCTACACTATGGTTCCACCTATATGAAATTCTAGAACATGCAAAACAAATCCACAGTGTCGGAAATTAGATCAATGGTTGCCAGGGGCTGGGGAAAGAGGATTGGTTGCAATAGAGGAGAAGAGACATTATTGATGTAATGAAACGTGGTATATTTTAATGGGATGTTGGTTAGATGGGTGTGTACACAATTTCTAGGGAATAAACTAGGGAAAGGAGCACCATTCACTTGCAAATCAATCTAGGTGGAGCTGACACCTAGACTCCACCCCACCCTTCTTTCAGCCCATCACAGCCCCGCCCTCCCTGAGTATCTCTCAAATCTGGATTACTCTGTCCATCCGCTGCTGCTGTCATCGAGGGATCAGTGCTGAGTTTGGGTTCCTCCAAAACAGCAGCTGGTTTATGTGGGAGGTGATCCCAGGACGCACAGTGAAGTGGAGACAGAGGCAGGAGGGAGGAAAGCCCTAAAGGCTGAATCAGACAGCGGGGCACACTGTGGGCTCAGCCCTGCTGGGCACCCTCTGAGGAAGTGTTAGGACGTGCCTCAGACTTGTCCCTCAAAGGAAAGCTGGGTGATCTATTTATCACCCATCCCTACCTGGTTGAGAGGTGCCTCTGGGATGTTAAATCCCTGGCACTTTGGGCCTACCCTGCCCAGGGCTGGTCAAGCCCCCAGGACACTGGAGAACCCCTGGTTGGAGCAGCAGAGGGAAGCAGGGCCTGAGGAGGGAGTGGTCAGCACTCTGGGAACCAGTCAGCACAGGTGCAGGTGAGCCCAGAGCTGGTGAGGAGACTGAGTATCAATAACGTCTGCTTTAGCCATTATCATCACCTGATGCCCCCTCGTGCCCTTCTTGCCCACCCACCAAGGCAGCAAGAATGGGCTTCCCAAAAGACAAACCTGACCACATCAAACTTCTGCCTACAACAGTTCAATTGCAGCTCTTGGCTTTGGGGGCATGGAATCCCAGACAGCGTGTGATTTGGCTGCTCTGACACCTTACCCCAGCTGACCTGTATAAGAGTTGCTTTTCAGCTCTTAAGACTTGTTGAAATTTGAACCTTGGCCTGCCCAGTGAACCACTCCCCCTCCTCCCTCCCTCCCTCCCTCTTCCAGGGTGGTAGGCACCCCTGAAGACTGCTCCCAATGATCCTGGCCTCTTGGTATTCACTTCCCTTGAGTGCTGGCTGGACTTAGTGACTCAATTCTATGTTTAGGATGACCTCGTGTACTATGGATGGTGGAACAAACAAGAAAGGAGTCTAGAACATTGACAAAATTGTTCATGAAGCCACCATAGAAGCCCAGGAACTCTTATATTCAGAATTCTCTTACATGAGAGAAACATACATCTTCAATTTTTTTAAGCCACTGTCTTAGAGATTTCCATCAGTATCTGAATTTATTGCTAGCAGGTAACACTGAGGCAGGGTCAAAGATGGAAAAGATAAAGCAAAACCCCCAATTTATACATGGAATCTTAATGGAGCAAGGGAGAAGATCTATGTTTCCTCATGACTCCAAGGATCTCTGACTACAACCCAGGCTGGATGGGTAGGTGTTTAGAAAATATGGAGCAGTAGGAAATGTCAGCCGAGGTGAGAGCCTTGAACATTCCACACACGCCACCCCCACAGGCCTTGCTTACCTTCAGCCTCTTCTCTGGCTCCTAGAGCTGCCCAGAGTGTGGGAGGCACATGGTCAAGTATGAACAGCCAGGGAGGGAGTCAACCGATGCCAACAGATAGAGTGAGACCTGCCTGGTATAATTTTAAATGTGGAAAAGATCCTAGTGGTTTTCTAGTCCAACCATCTCTTTGATGCTTGAATTCCTTCAACAACCACCAACACACAATAACATTATCATCACTAATAACATCTTCATCAGCATCATCACCATCCTCTTCACCTTTATCATCATCACTTTCATTACAGTCATCATCATCATTACCATCACCACCACCACTGACATCATTACCACCATTTACTGAGGACGCAGTGCTGGTTGCTTTACATACTTGGTTACACGAAATTTTCACAACAATGCAATGATATGATCCTGACTTACAGATAGGGGAACTGAGGCTGGCAAAGGTGAAGTAGCCCAAGGCAGCACAGATAACAGAAGAGGGAGGGTTTAATCCAGGTCTTTCAGTCATAGAGCCTAATTGTACACTACTTTGCAGCCCTGAAAGTTGATCTGTGCTTATACACCTCCACCAGCAAGCATGGTCCAACTTTGGCCAGAACTGACAGAAGGGTCTTTGTCTTTGCAAAGTGAAACCAGCTTCCTTGTTGGCCTCACTCACATTCCTGGTTCTTTGGGGCCCCCAGAATAGTACCAACTTCTGGTCCATATGACAACCCTTCCGAAGCTGGAGGGCAGCATTGTGTCCACCTGAGAATCTTTTTAGGATGAATGTCTTGTCCCTTCAACAGTTTCTGTGTAAGTGACCACCTCTCAGCCTTCCTATACCCCACCCACATCCAAGTCACTGCCATCTCTCACCTGGACTTATGCAATTCCTCCAACTAGTCTCCATGATTCTACCTGACCACCCTCTCTACTAGAACCCTCATCTCTGGTCCCTTTCCAGTCCTCATTTTTCTTCATAGAACACATCACTACTTGATCTATGTCTATATCTCATATATATTATATATACATACATTATAATGTTATTATATATGTTATGTATATATAACATATATATACATACATTATATATAAGATGTTATTAGTCATCCAGGATATGTAAATTGAAAATATCATGAGATAGCAGTCATGGCTAAAATTAAAGACCCTGACAATACCAAGTGTTGATGAGGATGCAAGGTGACTGGAATTCTCATACATTGCTTCTGGGAGTGTTACATAGTATACCTATTTTGGAAAACAGTTTGGCAGTTTCTATATACAACCAACCTATAACCCAGCAACTTCACTTAGAAGTATCTACCAAAGAGTACTGAAAATTTTTATATAGAGAGATTTAGACATATATATTTATTTATATATACATACATATTTATATATACATTTATATAATATATTATATATTATATAATGCATAAATATTTAATATATTTTAATATACTATATATATAAAATCTAATATTTCATGGATATAAACTCCATGAGAACAGGGACTTTGTCGATCTTCTTCACCTCTCTGTCTCCAGTGCCTACAAGAGAATCTAGAACATAAGAGCAAACTCAGAAAACTAGCAAATTAATTTATTTACTCATGTGACCTTGTTTCCATGCCCTTTTTAGTCTGGAGGCACTTAGACAAAGTTCAGCTTATCTACAACCCTCTAGGTTTGTTTATCAGAAGGAAGCATAGGTCTCAGCCTCCCAGTTAAGCCAGACTCTCACCTCCCTTCTTCTAGGCTCCATGCCTCTATTAACATGTCCAGGCAGTAAGGTACACGGAAGAGTGTTGGCTTCAGAGTCAGATAAACCAAAATTCAAATCTCAGCTCTCCACTTACTAGCTCTGTGACTTTTAGCTTTCTGAGCTTCAGTTTTCTCTTGCTAATAATGCCAACCTTGAAAGTGTGTTGGGAGGATAAACCTCATGTGAGTACCTAATACATAGTAAACACTCGATTTCTATGGGTTCACATTGAGCTCCCTGTCAGCTCCCATCAAGGCCTGTCTCTCTCCTCTGTACCTAAGCCATTGATTTGTTTTTCTCATCTCAGCTCAGAAATTTGCTCTGCATGCTAAACTCACATTTACATATGGAATTCCTCCCTGTGAGTCTCCCTCAGCAGCTCTAGCCTATGGGGACCTTCTTCCTACCCTGGTTCTGCCATCCAAAGTGCTTTCTCTTCCTCCAAGACCCTGTCATCTGAAATCTGAAGCAAAGCTAACATTTATAATGCTGAGGGTCGCCCCCTGCCCTGCACCCGTCTCGACTACAGTTTTCCCGAGTGGCAGGAGCTGTAGTTGACATTCAGTAGACGCCCTCCCAGAGCTGAAGAGAGCCCAGCACAGAGGACTCGCCAGGATTATGGGCTGGTGGAAAGTGATGGCGTCAATAGGAGGAGCTGGGGGGTTGACAGCTCAGGGAGTGGCAGGGCTGGCCAAGGATGAGCCCCTATCATCCTAGCCTAAGGCATTGGCATCACGTGGACCTGGGCCAAATGGCAGCTCTGCCGTTTACAGCCAGCTGATGACTTAGGGCGAGTCCCCTCCCCTCTCTGAGGCTCCGTCTCCTCCTCTGTCCAGTGGAGATGATAGCTCCCACGCCCTCTCCATTGCTGCAGGCAATGGAGACTGTGCATGTGGATGCGCTGTGGAGGGGCTGGCACACTCACCATCTGCAAGGCAGGTGATGTCACAGGTGAGGTCCGGGTGGCCTTGAGGTCACGCTGCTGTGTGGAGCTGTGGGTAAGAGTGTGGGCTCTGGAGTAGACCTGGGTTTGAATCCTGGCTCTGCTACCTCCGGCTCTGTGACAGAGGCAAATGGCTCACCCTCTCTGAGCCTCCACTTTCCCCCTCGGTGTCATCATTTCCCTGTCAGAGGGTTGTCGGGAGCATAACTTTACGACTTCAGCTTGCCAGCCCTGCTAGAGGCTCCGTCGCTGTCAGCTGCCCCCTCCCGCCCCCCTCCCAGTGAGGGTCCCACCTGGGAGCACGTCCCTGATGGGGCAGCCTGGGCGGGGAGGCCAGAGAGCAGAGGAGGCAGCAGGGACATGCCCAGGTGCACATGTGTGCACGGAGCCCCAGGGGTGCCCACCTTCTTTGCAGAGAGGTGGCGGCTCTGGGGCCCGGCTGGTGCTGACTAGCAGACAGGCAGCCCCAGGCCTGGCCACACTGAACTCTGCGGAGCTGGGACAGGCATTTGCTCCCTGAGCAGGAAGGACATGTTGACTCGGTGGAACAAGTGTTGGGCAGCCCTCCCCCTCTTTCCAGTTTCCGGCAGCTTCTCTGCAGAGGTCGCGGCCCCCATCACCCTGCCCAACCCACCCAGGACACGGGCCCAGGACTCCCTCAGCGCTACCTGCACACGCGGCGGTTTCCTATGTGGGGGCAGATCTGACCAGACCCTCCGCACTCTTGCCTGGCCCGTGTCTGTGACGCAGGCGTGAGCCGTCAAGGGAGGCTTAGAGGTCAACCAGATGGGGGAGGGGTCAATCAGAAATGAACAGAATAATTTCCTAATAGAGTTGGAAGATCTTTTAACCAAATTGTTGTAGAGGCAGTCAGTTTTATTGAAGTATAATTTGCATAAAACAAAGCTTTTTTAAAGCGAATGGTTCAACGAATTCGGCCAAATGTATAGAGTCCTATAGCCACCACCTCAGTCAAGATGTAGAATATTTCCATCATCTTATGAAATTCCCTCACCTCCCTTTGAAGTGCATCTTCTCCTCTCATCTCCAGCCCTTGGAAATCACTGGCTTGATTTCTGTCTCTATAGTTTTGCTTTCTCCAGAATAACATATCAATGTATATAGCCTTTTGTGTGTCTGGTCTCTTCCACTTAGTGTAATGCTTTTGAGATTCATCCATGACGATCTGTGTATCAGCAGTTCATTCCTTTTTATGGCCGGCTGGTATTCTGTTGTACGGATATACCATATTTTGTTTATTCATTTGTCAGTCTATGACTGTTATGAATGGAGCTGTTATGAAATTCACATACAAGTCTGTGTGTAGACACATTTTTTCTCTTGGTAAACGCCTAGGAGCAGAATTACTGGGTTGTATGGGAAAATGTGTGCTGAACTGTGTAAGAAACTGCCAAACAGTTTTTCAAAGCAGCTGTCCCATTTTGCACACCCACTAGCAATGAATAAAATTTCTGGTGGCTCTGCATCTTCTCCTTGATATTGTAGTCTCCTTCATTTTGGCCATGCTAGTGGGTATGTAATGGTGTCTCACTGTGGTTATAACTTGCATTTCCCCAACGACTAATAATGTTAAGGATCCTTCAGGTGCTTATTTGCCATCTGTATGTCTTTTTCAGTGAAGTATCTGTTCAAAACTTTTGCCCATTGCTAATTGATGTTTATTTTCTTATTATTGAGTTGTAACAGTTTTATATATATGAGTTTTTATATATTATGCAAGACTTTTATATATCTTATCAGATGCTTGATTTGGAAACAGCTTCTCCTAGTGTGTGGCTTTCATTTCCTTGAGTATGTCTTTCAAATAGCCAATATTTGAAAATTGTGATGATGTCCAATTTTTTTTTCCTTTTAAGGTTTGTGTGTTTTTGTCCTAAGAAATATTTACCTGACTCAGATTACAAAGATTTCTCTTACATTTTCTTCTAGAAATGTTATAGTTTTAACTCTTATGTTTAGGTCTGTGATTTATTTAGAGTCAATTTGTGTGTGTGTGTGGTGAATGAAGTGGAATGGATATAGGTGTTTGTTTTTTTTTTTTTGCACATGGCTATCCAATTGCTCCAGCACCATTTGTTGAAATGAATATTCTTTCTCTTTGAATTACATTGTCATCTCTGCTGAAAATCAGTTGGCCTGTATGTGTGGATCTATTTCTGAACCCTATTCTGCTCCATTGACCTCTATGTCTAATACACCAACACCCACTGTTATCACTTGCTATAGGTTCATAGTAAGTCTTAAAATCGGGTAGTAAGAGTCCAACTTTATTCTTCCCTTTCAAAATGGTTTTGGCTCTTCTGGGTCCTCTGCTTTTTCATATGAATTTTAAAACCAGTTTGTCAATTTCATTAAAAATCCTCCTGGGATTTTGATTTGTATTGCATTGAATTTATAGATCAATTCTGGGACGATTGTCATCTTAACAATACTGAATCTTCCCACCCATGAACATGATATATATCTTTTTATTTACTTAGGTCTTTTAAAACTTTTCTTGACAATCCTTTTCTTTTATTTGGGGTGTTGGACTAATTACAATTTTTAAAAACAGATTTATTGAGGCATAGTTTGTATGTAGAAAAATTCACCTTTTTATTTTACCATTTTATGAATTTTGGCAAGTGCATATAACTGTGAAACCACTACCATAATCAATATATAGAACCATTTATCACTCTAAAAAGTTCCCTTATGTTCTTTTGTAGCCAACCTCCTTCCCTTACCCTCAGCCCCTGACAACTACTAATCTTTTCTCTAGTCCCCTAATTTTGCCTTGTCCAGAATTAGAGCATTTACATTTCGTGGAGTTACTTAAATGGTTAAATTTAAACATGCCATCTTGCTTTTTGTTTTCTTTTTGTTATATCTGTTCTTTGTTGTTTCTCTTTTCCTGCCTTCTTTTGGATCAATTGATTATTAGAAATACCTCTTTTATTTTTACAGTGGTTGCTCTAGCATTTACAATACCCATCTTTAGCTTATCATAGTGTACCTTTGTATAATATACTTCTTAACCTGTAGTGTAATAATATAATGGGGTACATATATCTTTTCAAATTAGTGCCTTTGTTTTCTTCAGAAAACCACCCAGGAGTAGAATTCCTGGGTCATATGGTAGTTCTATTTTTAACTTTTTGAGGAACCTCCATACTGTTTTCCATAGCGGTTGTATCGATTTACATTCCCATAAACAGTGCATGAGGGTTCTCTTTTCTCCACATCTTTGTCAGCTCTTGTTATTTGTTGTCTTTTTGAGGATAGTCTTTTGACAGGTATGAGGTGATATCTCGTTGTGGTTTTGATTTGCATTTCCCTGATGATTACTGACGTTGAGCAACTTCTCATGTGTCTGTTGGCCATCTGTAGTCTTCTTTGGAAAAATGTTTATGGCATATAATTCATTTTATACATTGTTGGATTTGATGTCTAATATTTTTTGACGATTTTTGTGGCTATGTTCATGAGAGATATTACCTGTAGTTTTCCTTTGTTGTAATGTTTTTATCTGTATTTGATATTAGAATAATTTTGGCCTCATCATGGTATTTTTATTTTGTATTTAATGTCATACTAAGTGAAGAAAAAATTAAGATATTTCATTATTAGCATAAATTTTACTGTTCACGTTTATATTGTATAATGCTAATTTGTATAATGCAAATATAGGAACATCTAACTCATATGTAGGATCTTTGAAATTACACAATTTGTATTTTGTAGCTCATCATAAACATGTATTTCATTCTTACCAGAACGGTGGAAGCACTACACAAAGCTAACTGAGCGGTGCTTATTTTATTCTTATTACGCACACATTCTACCAAAACTCTCTGCATTCAGCTTATTGATGAGAAGGAAAGGCTGAAAAGCAAAGGAATCCCCTACTTTCCCTTTGCTTCTGTGTCATCATTTTCAGCATAACTGGTTGTCTAATGCAAGGAAGTAACACAAGTGAAAAAGGATGTCTAGGATTTCTTGGTCATTCATGTTTCTTAGAAGGCCATGACTTTCTTTCTGCCTTTGAATCAAGTTCTGGTTCCATTGTGTGCTGGGTAACTTTATGTGTCAACTTGACTGGGCTAAGGGATGCCCAGATAGCTGGTAAAGCGTTACTTCTGGGTGTGTCTGTGAGGGTGTTTCTGGAAGAGATCAGCATTTGAATCAGTAGACTGAGTAGAGAAGATCCACCCTCACCAGTGTGGGCTGGCGTCATCCAATCCAGGGAGGGCCCAGATAGGACAAGAAGGTGGGGGAAGGGCAAATTCTCTCTCTCTTCTTGAGCTGAGACATCCATCTTCTCCTGCCCGTGAACATAGGAGTTCCTGGTTCTCAGGCCTGGGACTCCAGGACTCACACCAGTGCCCCCACTCCTCCCTACCCCCGTTCTTAGGCCTTCGGACTCAGCTGGAATTATACCACCAGCTTTCCAGCTTGCAGACAGCATATCATGGTATATTTCAGCTTCAATATTGTGTGAACCGATTCCCATGATAAATCTTCTTTTGTAGATCTATATATCCTATTGGTTCTGTTTCTCTAGTGAATCCTAATACCCAGTGAAAAGCATGGTTTTCTTGGAGCTGTCAGTGCACCCACTGAGTCATAGATGTAACATACTTACTTTGTACTGATGTTAACAATTGTAATAAAATATACATAAGATAAAATTTATCGTTTCAACCATTGTTAAGTGTACAGTTCACTGACATTAAATACACTTACATTTGTTGTGTAACCATCAAGACCATCCATCTCCAGAACTTCCATCTTCCCAGACTAAAACTTTATCCTCATTAAACAATAACTCCCAATTCTCCCCTCCCTCAGGCCTTGGAAACTACCATTCTACTTTCTGCCTCTATGTATTTGATTCTTCCAAGACCCTCATATAAGTGGAATCATACAGTATTTGTCCTTTTGTGATCAGTTTATTTCACTTAGCCTGATGTCTAAGGTTCATCCATATTGTAGCATGTGTCAGAATTTCCTTCCTTTTAAAGCCTGAATAATATTCTAATATGTTATATATCACATTCTGTTCATTCATTCATCTGTTGATGGACCCTTGTGTTGCTCTCACCTTCTGATTATTGTGAATAGTGCTGCTATGAACATGGATATACAGGCATACCGGAGATATTGCAGGTTTGGTTCCAGACCACTGCAATAAAGTGAATATCACAATAAAGTGGGTCACGCAAACTTTTTGGTTTCCCAGTGCATATAAAAGTTATGTTTACATTCTACTGTAGTCTATTAAGTATGCAATAGCATTATGTCTAAAAAAAAACCAATGTACATACCTTAATTAAAAATGCTTTATTGCTAAAATATGCTAACCATCATCTGGCTTCAGCGAGTTGCAGTAATAACATCAAAGATCACTGATCACAGTCACCATAACAAATACAGTAATAATGAAAAATCTTGAAATATTGTGAGAATTACCAAAATGTGACACAGAGACACAAAGTGAGCAAATGCTGTTGGAAAAATGGTGCAAAGAGACTTGCTCGATGCAGGGTTGTGAAAAATGTAATACCTGTGAAGTGCAATAAAACAAGGCATGCCTGTACAAACATCTGTTCAAGTCCCCACTTTGGATTCCTTTGAGTCTATACTCAGAAGTGAACTTGCAGGATCACATGTAATTCTATTTTTAATTTTTTGAGGAACTGCCATACTGTTTTCTACAGTGGCTGCACCATTTTACTTTCATACCAGTAACGTATAAGGGTTCCAATATCGCCACATCCTCACCAACACTTCTTATATTGTGTTTTTTTAAATTAATTTTTAAAATTAATTTTTATTGGAGTATAGTTGCTTTACAATGTTGTGTTAGTTTCTGCTTAGAGCAAAGTGAATCTGCTATACATATACATATACCCCCTCTTTTCTGGATTTCCTTCCCATTTAGGTCACCACAGAGCATTGAGTGGAGCTCTCTGTGCTATACAGTAGGTTCTCATTAGTTATCTATTTTATACATAGTAGTGTATATATGTCAATCCCAATCTCCCAATTCATCCCACCCTCCCTTCCTCCCCTGGTATCCATACGTCTCTACACCTGTGTTCTCTATGCCTGTGTCTGTATTTCTGCATCGCAAATAAGTTCATCTGTATCATAAAATTAATTTTTTAATAATAGCCATCCTAGTGGGTGTGAAGTGCTACCTTGTTCTCCCTTTGCGTGTGGCTGAACGCCTGTCCACACATCGTGGGTCCCCTGGAATTCTGTGCTTAGGGGGAATCATGGCCACTTTATGCAAATGGGGTGATAAGGATCAATGGCACATATAAGCATGGATCTCCCCAGGTCACTTGCATCCTCCGTTGTCACTACGGCCTTCACTTACAAAACGCAAGTTCAAAGATAAAATTATGAAGAATTTCAAAACAGTGATAACAAGGTACTAAATCAGCTATGAGGCCCTTCTGGGCATGGAGCCCTGTGTCATGGCAGATGTCAGAGAATACAACCTTTCTTCTACTGCTGGGAGAGAAAAATGTGGAGGTGAAGGCTGGACAGCAGGTGGTAAATGGAGAAAGGAGATACAGGTGCTGAGGCTCGGTTCCAGTCTCCTAAATCCCTGGCTTTTCCAGTTGCCATACCTTTGCCCATGCTCTGTATCCTGCTTACAGTGCCTTCACCCCTTATTATGAGTCAAATCCTGTCGATCTTAGTTCAAATCCTATTTCACTAGGGAAGTCTCTCCTGACCACCCTGGCATCCCTTCTCAGAACTCTGATAGCGTTAATTGTTCATACCACCCACGTGGCAATGAGCCTGATCTTGCCTCCCCGAATACAGTCATGTCTCTCCAACTAGATGCTGAGGCTGCTGGGGTCAAAGCCTGTGTCTCTTGCTTCTTTGATTTTTTATTTTTTTATACAGCTCTCCTGCTTCTTTGAGCACCTCACCAAGACTCACGGCGAGACTGCCCCTCACCACACTCCTCCTCACCTGAGAATCTGGCCCAGTCTCCAGCCCAGTTAGATCTCTCCATGTCTTTCTCACTGGCCCACTTTCATGCTGTTGGATTGGCTATTTTACAGCTGTACTGTCTTTCCTTCCCATAAATGTCTGTCCAAATCTTACCCCATTCTTCAAAGCCTAGTGTGGTATAGTAGGAATGGCATGTGTTTGCAACTTAGAAATACCTAGTTCTAAACCCTGACTCTGTCACTCTTTGGATATGTGGCCTGGGCAAGTAACTCCCTTTCCTCAAGCCTTTTTTTCCCCCTCATGTAAAATGAGGGGTTGATACTAACCATTGTGAAGGGCTGAAAGATTTTATGGGGGTATTAAAAATTAACAGCACATTAGAGTGAATTAGTGTATGCCAATACATTTGAAACTTAGATTAAATGGATATCTTCTTAGAAAAGTATAACTTACTTAAAGTGACTAAAAAGAAACAGAATGTCTGCATAATCTTATGCTAATTTAAATAAATTATATTATAAACTTAAAATCATTCCAAAAAGAAAAATGCTAGGCCTGGATTATTTTACAGATGATTTCCACCAAACTTTCAAGGAATATATCATTCCAAAATTCCAGAAATTGGGAAAAAGGGGACAGTTCCTGATAAATTTTCTGAGACTACTATACTACTGATTCCAAATATCAGGCAAGGGTATTATAAGAAAGATCACAGTTCATATACTTCTCATGGTCATAACTGTAAAAGTCATAAACACTATTAAGTTACTGAAAAAATAATCATGCATTATAACTGAGTTGAGTTATCCCAGGAATATAAGGATCAACTAACATTAGAATAATCTGTAAATGATTTTTGCCATATTAACAGATTAATCTCAATATATGCTCCAGGAAATTTAACACTCATCAACAAAATAATTCTTAGCAAACTAGAAATGGAAGGGAACTTTTTAAACCTGTTAAAATGTGTCTATCAAGAGCCTACAGCATATGTTGAAATGCAGAAGAATTTTCTTTAAAATCAGGAAAACGAGACAAGATGGCTCCTATCACCACTTCCACTCAATATTATATTGGAGATTCCAATCTCTCAACCAGAGCCAGTGCAATAAGACAAGAAAATGAAATGAAAGTTTAATGAATAAGAAAAAAAAGAAGCAAATTTCCATTATTCTAAGCTTCTTTGACTCTACTCATAGAAAATCCAAAAGAATCTACAGGCAAATTATTAAAATTAATGAGACTCAAACAAAGAATATAGATATAAGGTCAACATAGAAACATCATTTGTATTTCTATTTACCAGCAACACTTAGAAATCCTAGTGTAAAAGATAGCCCTTACAATAACAATAAAAAATAAAAGAGACACAAGAATATGCCTAACAATAAAAAGTTCAGGAAATTTCTGGAGAAAATTATTGAAAGATACTCAATACCTAAATGTAAAGAGATATATCATATTCATAGATGAGAAGACTCAATGTTGCAAAGACGACAGCTCTCCTTAAATAGTTCTACAGATTTAATAAAATTCCAATCAAAATTCCAAGGCATATTTCAAGGAACTTGACAAGCCAATTATAAAATTCATAAGAAAAAGAATAAGGGGAAAAATAGCCTAGAAACACCTGAGGAACAAGGCAGGGGACTTGCATTTCAGATATGAAACTTATAAAGCCACACTGATTAGTGCTAACATATTGGAAGAGAACAGAGTGTCCACCAACAGACAGACCGACATGCATAAGGAAAGTCGACATATGATGAAATTGTCCTTGTAGACCTGGGATGATCTATGCTACAACAACTGGTGATCCATATAGGAAAAGAAAATCAAATCTCCATCTCAGAACACTACAAAAATCAGTTCCAGGTGGATAAAGATTTGAATGTGAAATGCAAGGCTTTAAATATTTTAGAAGAAAATAGAGACTATTTTTATGACCTTGAGTAGGGAAGGATTTCTTTACCAAAGCACTAAAAGTGCAAACCGAAAAAGGAAAGCATAGAAAAATTTGTCTAAATAACAATAAAGACCTTCTGTTCATCCAAGACTACAAGTAAAGTGAAGAGACAAGTCTCAGATGGGGAGGAGACATTTGCAGCATGGAATCAATAAGTGGCTATTATCCTAAATGGATAAAGGATTCCTAAAAATCATTAGGATGGCAACAAACAGTAGAAAATTAGATAAAAGACACAAATAGGCATTTCACAGAAGAAATCCGAAGGCCCATAATCATTTGAAAATATGTTTAGTTTCATTAGTAATCAGGGAAATGAAAATTATGAACACAGAGTCACCATTTTACTCCTACTATTCTGGCAAAAATTTAAAAGCCTGACAAATTCGGGTCTGGATGTAGAGCAATGGAAACTCTGACACACCGCTGCTGGGAGTGGAAACAACCACAGTCATTTTTGAAAACAATTTGGCACCGCCTTGTAAAGTTGAACAAATACACACCCTACAAGTCAGCAATTCCCCTTCCAGAATACACCCCAGAGAATCTGCTGTGCAGGTCCATCAGGAGATTCAGGCAAGAATGTTCACAGCAGCCTCATTTAGAAGAACAAGCAAACAAAAAACTAGAAAAAACCAAACAGAAAGTAGAAATAACTCATATCCATGGAGAGAGGATGGATACATGAAGTGTGATATTCATATGATGAAATACCATACCTCAGCAAAATGAATGAACCACAGGTACACACATCTACATGGACATATCTAGAAACAACATTGGGCAAAAAAATCAAGGCACAGAAAAATTCATACCTAATGAGGTCATTTTTATAAAGATTACACAGAGGCACAACTAAATGATGCCTTGCTTGGTGGTATAGACATATGTGGTCAAACTACAAAGAAAACTGGACAGGATAAACCCAAAATGCAGGACAGCGTTCACCTCTGGGAGACAGTGGGAGGCTCAGCCAGGGGCTTCCATTCTCTTGGAAACCTTCTACTTCCTAAGTTCCGAATCACAGCAGTTTATTGTTATGCTTCATAATTTACACGTTTGTTATATGGAATTTTTTATAGAAATAAAATACTACATCATGAAAAGAAGAGAGTTAGTGAAGTAATATACGACAAGCTCCTAGCTCAGGGCCCAGCACGTACACACAATGCCTGTGCTTTTCCTGGGGGCAGGCTGGGCACCAAGGGATTTACATGCACAGTCTCAGTTTGTTTTCTCAGCAGCCCTATGATTTCTACCCCATTTTACAGAGGAGGAAGCAGACACTCAGAGAGGGTAAGCGATTTGCCCTGGGCCGCACAGCTAAGAGGATCTGAGAGACAAGTCCAAGTATGTGTGGCTCCAGATCAGTCCCTCTCAGCCCCTGGATCCCCTGCCTCTCACACAGCAGGTACTCAATAAACGGTGAGCCCGTTACGATCTCCTCTGTTCATACGGCAGCACCTTGCATCTTCTCTTTGATAACTGTCACATTTGATCTTGCATCCCGCTTACCTTTGTAGAGTCCCTTGCAAGCTCCTCCAGAGCACATTACAGATCACCAGCTGTGCCTTCTCTGTGTTCCCAGGGCCAGTGCTGGTACCCAGCAGGATGCTTAGTACTGTTGGTTCGGCGTGTTACAGAATCATCTGATGTGGGGCTCTGGGCTGTTGGCTCAGAAGTCTGGGGAAGGAGTGCCTGGGGGCCACGAGGAAGGGCCGGGCACTCACCCCGGGGGCTGTAGCCATGGCCGTCCATGAAGGAGAGGCCCAGGCGCTCATCTTCCTGCAAGGTGCTCTGGTCCGTGAAGCTCCGGTCCACGGCACTCATCATGTGGGTCTTCTCCTGGCGGTAGTTGACCGTGGCCTTGGTCATGTTCACTGGCTTCCTGCAGAGGAGGGGTGATGGGAGACATGGGTGCTCAGCTGGGCAGGACAGCAGCCAGAGGTGAATGGGGAGGCCTGGCAGTCAGGGGGCCTTGAGGCCAGGAGCCAGTCTAGAAGCATCTCTGGATGCTGAGGGGGCTCTGCCTCCATCCTTTGCCCACCAGACCCAGTGAGCTGCTGTCTCCCCCAAGAGGGACTGGGCAGGGTCTCTGTCCTGGGGACCTTTGCTGACAGCAAGGGATGGAAGAGCAGTGGCCTCAGGCTGGGATCCCACCCAGCAAATGGGGATACAGTTCACTCTGGGCTTGTTTTCGTGTCAGACCAGATAGCCACCCTCACTGCACCCCAAACTAGAACTAGGGCTGCCCCAGCTCCAGCTCCAGAATGTCCCCTTCTCCAGCCTCCTTTCTCCTTGTCTGCTCCAGAGACTTACAATCTGAACTATTTTTATCCAGTGGTGGGGAAGGGCTGCATGAGGCCATCCTTTCTGCTCCCTCATGGCCGGGGGTCTGGCCACGGGCAGGGGCTGAGCTCCCACCTTGCTTAGCCCCATGCCTGCTTCCCCGCAGAGGTCTGCTTGCATCAGCAGACACAAAGGACTTGGAACAGAAGCCCACGCAGGGCCCACCTCATGTCAGCTCCCATCACTCCATCCAGACACCGGAAGCAGCAGAGAGAGAAGGCGAGAGGTCCCAGTCCCTCCCGAGACGGCAGAGCTTCTGGAGAGCCCCTGGGCCGGGGCCACACACAGCCCAGGCCTGCAGCCCAGCTTTACAGATGAGCATGGCAGTTTGTGACCCCAGGGAACTCGGAGGAAACTGGGAGGGAGAACGGGGTGGGGAGGCAAGGGCCACAGCTCCAAGACCAAGGGGCTGAGCAACGGGCAAAGGGAAAGGACTTGGGACCTGCGCTGAGACTGGAGAAGAGCCAGGGCCCCGTCACAGGGAAGGCTCGAGATGAGAGAGCCGTTCACCTCTAGGCCCTACAGCATGCAGGGTGTGGGGCAGACCTGAGAGAGGACTTCCAGGTCATGCGGGCTCAGGGACACTGGTCATCCCTGGAGATGAAGAGGCCAGTGCACGGATCCCCCAGACAAACAGGCAAACTCCACTCAGCCCCTCCTGGCTCAACAGCCGCCTGGGGCCCAAGCAGGACAGGATGACCTCTGGATGCCCCTCCTGCCAGGACCTCGACGTCCTTCCTGTGCTAAGATGGCTCTGTGTCCACGCTGGGGACCAGTGCTGCCGGGCACTGCGGTGGGCACGGCCTTCCCAGTCTGGACAAGAGATGGCTCAGCAGGCCCAGGCCTCCTGCTCCCAGCCCCACCCGCGGGCTCTGGGCGTCACCCTTACTGTGGCCCGGGGCAGAGCCAAAGACCTCTTTGGGGGCAGGTGAGAAGAAGCCTCTGTGGCTGTGACCTTGACCATCAACATAAGAGAGAAGGTGGAGGAGGAAGGGAGGTGAGGAGGGAGAAGGGGCAAGAGGACTGACAGAGGAGGAGGAGAGTAAAGCGACAATGACAAGGAGAGAGAGAGAGAGCGCAGGAGACAGAGGGAGGGAGGGACAGGTCACCAGCAACCACAGGGAAGGCAGACAGAGGACAGCCCGTCAAGCTGGCTGAACAATGGTGCCCAAGGAGGACCTGTCACCATGGATACTGGCCTAGAAGGTCTGCAGCGGTGTACCCCAGGGCTCTGTTCCCACCCAGGCCTCCTGGTCCACTTGGAAGAAGAACCTGAAACACCAACCAACCAGATCCACAGACACAGCCAGGAGGGACACCTCGCACTGAGGCCTCCAGCCGATCTCAGGGTGAGACCAAGCAGATGCCACGTAACATGGACCCTTGGAAAAGTTCTGCATTTAGGTTCAAAATTAGCTGCAAAGTAGAGAGGGAGGGCGAGCTGCCTTGTCAGCAGCTCCTGGAAAAGCCGAGCTGGAGGCTCCACGTGAGTTGACGGGGGTGTGGTTGCTGGAAAAGCCAGTGTGATGGTGGGTGACTTCGATGCAAGAAGAGGGTCCAGGGAGGAGGTGAGAGACCACCGTCCCCTGGGCTGGCCCGGGGCCACCTGAGTCTGCTGTGTAAGGAGGGGACAAGCACAGGTAAGGGGAATGTTCTGGAAGGCTTGCAGGGTCAGCGATCACAGAGGCAGGAAACAGAGCAGCATGGACAGACCGTGGAGTCAGACGGGGGCCTGGGTTGTAACCCCAGCTCTGCCCGTCCTATGACCTCTGACGAGTCCCTTAACCTCCCTGAGCCTCAGTTTCCTCATCAGTAAAATGGGGTGATCACAGTGCCTCTTCTCAGGGTTGTTGTGCAGATTCTGTGTGAAGAACTGAGCACCAGCGCTCTTTGCCGGGTTGGGTGGCAGGCTTCCTCTCCCCCTGCCCCCACTTGGCAAATCCTGTCTCCTTGAGGGTAGATTTCTAAGATGCCAAATACTACCAAATACCCCCCAACATCTGAGCCCTCCCTTACAGCCCTCTCTATCTGCCCCACACTGCCCCCCACTAATGCCCTGAGAATCAACTCCCAGGACCTCTACAGGCAGGACCCCTACTGAGAGAAGGACAGAGCCTTGCCGCTTACGCACACCTACTGCGTGTCAGCCGTGGTGAGGCCCTTCACATCGCGAGCTGTGAGGCGGACGGGCTTTGCAGTCGGGTCTGGGTTCAGTCAGGCCCTACCACTTATCAGCTGAGTGACATGAGTTAAGTCACTTAATGATAATTTTCTCATCTGTGAAAAGGAACTCAGACCTGCTTTGTGGGTCAGGATCCAAGAAGGAAAAATTCTTTGATGTATCGCGAGTGCTGAATAGTACCTGGTACACAGTAGGTGCTTAATGACTACTGTTCTAATGGGTGATATGTGTAGAGCTCCTGGCACACAGTCATTACTCAAAAAATTATGGTTTTAGATGTTTTATTTTGAGAAGTTGTGCAGAGAGAAGGGCGGGGAAAAATCAAGGCTAGTGCCCTCGACAGGCCCCCCCTTCCCCTGTTACATCCCCCCGCTGCCACATTCCCAGGATCTCTCCTTCCTGTGCCTGGCCTCAGGCACAGTCAGTTCTCTCTCCTTCCCCTGGATCCTGCTTATCTGCTTCTGGCAGCCCTGAGTCCCTGTGCCAACTGGCCAGGTGGTGTCCAGCCTGGCAGCAGCTGCGCAGAGCCCAGGCGGGGAGAGGGTGGAGCGGGTTCTGCCTGGGTGACCTCGGGCAGGTCCATGACCCCTCTGGGCCTCAGCATCTCCATCTCTCAGTTAAGGGGCTTGGACCACAAAGTCCTGGGGCTGCTTGGTGGGGAATGCGGTGGGGCGGGGAGGGAGAGCAGAGGGGTCTCAGAAGCTCCCACCTGCTCCAACCAGAGGCTCAGCCTTCAGTAACTCCACGTACTGTGCTCCAACGGAATGGTTTAAAGTAATATTCCCCCTGTATTTTTGAAGATAATTTGTTTGTTAGACTAGATGCCCTGAACTACCTTGGACTTGAACTACCTCACTTTTTGGGGTCTGAGCCTCTACATTTCTCAGTTCTAAGAGTCTTAGAATCCCAAGTCCTGGGTTTATGAAACTCCAAAATTCCATGATTCTAAGTTCTGGATTCTAAGATGTACTGAGATTCATGCTGCCCACTGCAAAGTGCACTAAGAGACTCAACCCTTGCAAACACCCTTTCAGCTGGAGCAGCTTCCCTACTGAGCTCCTTTCCCTGGACAGTGGCATCCGGCATCCACCAGAAGCCAGGCCTCTCCATTTGCAGGGTCCTGTCTTCCCACCACAAGCTTTATGCACAGGCCCAATGCTCAGGCTGGAGCTGACCCTCAGGAGAGGGAGGGGCTGGTGGCCAGCAAGACCCCCCTCTCCCATCACACTCACCCCCAGCAAGCTGCCCCGCTTGTCCCCAGCCTCCATGCCTCTATGCCCACCAGGCCTCTACGGCCACCTGGAGGGGGGCCAGGGTACCAGCCTCACTTACCCCTTGCAGATGATGACCGTGATGGTCCCAGAAGGAGGATGAGGATGAAAAACACCCCCGTCCCTCCCTACACAGATGCCCGGGATCAGCTCCACGTCCTCTGAGGGCCGGGGACACCCCCCAACCTCCGGCTCTGCGTGCTGTCCTTGCACGTGGTTGGAGAGGACCCAGTGGGGCACAGAGTCAGAGGTGACGGGAACCATCCAACCTGCCTATTAAGATGTGAGTCCCCGGCCTTCTGAGTTGTACAGGACGGGCCGTTTTCCCTGTGCACATGGACATCTGTCCCTTGTCCCCAGCACGTGTCCTGTCTTTCACACAGGCTTGTCTCCTCACCATCCCCTTATTTGACCATCTAAGCTCCCACGTCGGAGACTTTGCTTATACTGTTCCCCCGCCAGGAATATCTCCCCTCTCCTCCCTACCTTTCCGAACTCCCCCATTGTCCAGTGGGTGGGGGAAGGAGAGGACACTTTGTCCACCAGTGTCACCATCTTTACCTCCTGGGAGGTAAGGAGGAGCTGAGTTAGGCACCTATTCAACATCTCAAGGATGGGGGACCAAACACACTGAGCACATTCTTGGCCTGGGACCAGGGCTAGTTCCCCTCCCCCTGCCTGCCCTCCTTGGGTTTTATATTTCTCAACCCTCTGTGGGAAAGGGTGTGCTAGACACACAGAACCCAGAGCCAGCATCTGGCCGCCATCACCCCGTGGTCCAACCACAGTGGGTCCCCCTCCACAGCCCTGCTCCAGGCCTCTGCCAAGGTCCCTTCTATGTCCACCCCCAGGGAGGCATTGGTGGGCCCTGATGCCCAGCAGGAGAAGGAGCCCGTGCTGAGGGGGCCATGTGGGACCAGCAAGGAGACCCTGCCAGGCCACCGTCCTCTGCTCCCACAGCCTTGGGTCCTCAGAGGCTGCCTCCTTAGCCCGAGTATCGTGCTCCTACCTTGAAGGACTAAAGGGACCCAGTGGGGGAGGCCTCGTGGGGCTTACCTTTCCTGGCGAGTAGGATGCAGATCTGTCAGGTCTCCCGAGGGCACAGATGGGGGTCTCAGATCTGCTCCCTGAACGCCCCTCCCCAGCCCCGCCCCCTGCAGGACGGGAAGCTCAGGGGAGGACTCCTGGGCAGGGGGGTCTCCCTCACTCATTCCCTCCTCACCAGTTAATGAGCTGGAAGCTTCCAGAATGAGGCTGCTTCACCATTTAATGTACTGGAACAGTCTCAGAGGGAGGGGGATAAAACGGGAGAGGATATGGATGGGGGAGTGAGGGGGTGCTCGGCACCCCACAGCCTGGGGGCTCCAGGGTCTGTCTACAGCGCTGCCCCCAGAGGGGAGGGTTCAGGCGGAGAACAGAGGAGGGCTCCCCGACGTCCCTGCAGCGCTCTCTGGGGAAGCCCCCGTGCTCATGGGATGTAGGTGGGGGAGAGCTGACTGTGAGTCCGGCCCCCAACCTGGCTGCTTCCCGCTGGCCTGCCCCATGATGCCTCCTCAGTCTAGTCCTGGCACTTCCCCAAATTGCCCTTCCTGAAACTTGCCTGGTCACCCTGCTTCCTTGCTTCGCTCCTGCTGAATGGCACCCCCTGCTCCTTTCTGGGCCCAGGGCCAGGCCCGTCCTCTTCACCACCAGGCCTTTGCACATGCTGTTCCCTCCTCTGTCTCCACTGCCCCTCCTTGGGCTCCCGTGGCCCCCGAGCTTCTCCAGTCAGCTCTCCTCTGCGCTGCAAGTGACTGTTTACGCCTCCATCCTCCCATGGCACCGGAAGCCCCTTAGGGATCTATGTCTGGCTCAGTCACCACTGTCTCCCCACGGTGCAGGGCAGTGCCTGACCCTCAGCCAGCATTTACTGAGCGCTGACTGTGTGCCAGGTCTGTGCTCAGCCTTTACAGGCATATATCAATTAACCTGCAAGGTCATCTTCAAGGATGTACTGGAGAGAGGACAGCAGCAGGGCTGCGAGCATAGGCTAGAAGGCCAGGCCTGCTGGATTTGACCCTGGCTCTGCATTTACTGGCTGGGTGACCTTTATGGAGTTACATGAGCTCTCTGTGCCTTAGTTTCCCCTGGTAAAATGGAACGAGTAATGACAGCAGCTGCCTCATGGGGTGTTTCTAAGGATTGAATGAGTGAATATATGTGTGTACATGTTTACACACACACACATTTAATGTAGTGGGTGACATATACTAAGAGCTATGTAATGTAAACTATTAGCATTAACCTCACTGGCAGATGAGAAAGGCTTCCTTTTCCCTTCATCTCTGCCATCTCCTGCACCATCAAACCTAAGTAGACTCAGGGAGCTCAAATAAATGCTTGTTTACTACAGGCTCGGGTGCCAGCTGAAGGATATACAAGTTTGCTATATATACATCAGTTGTATTTCTATGTACTAGCAACCCAAAATTGGCAAGTGAAAGAAAAATACTATTTACTATTATAACAAGACCTAAAAATAAATACAAAGAGATTCAATCAAAAAAATGTACAAGACTTCCTATGAAAATTGCAATAAAAATGGTCAAAATGCTCCAAGAGACACTTCACAATGGGTTCATGATGACCAAAAAGCACAGGAAAAGATGGACAATGTTACTAGTTATCAGGCAAATGTGAAATAAAACCACAAAAGATACTCTACTCCCACTGAAATGGCTAAAATTTCTAAGACTAAGTGTTGGCTAGGGTGTGGGGACACTGGGACCCCTGCCCACTGCTGGTGGGAATGTGGGCTGTTACCACTGCTTTGGAAAACGATTTGATAGCTTCTTATAAAGTTCAACATATAACTAATCTATGACTTGGTGGTTTCACCCTGGCTATTTTCCCTAGAAAAATAAAAACATACGTCCTCAAAAGTCTATTATGAGGATATGTGTGGCACCTTTATTTGTATTAGCCAAAAATTGGAAAACCACTCAAACGCCCATTTCTTGCAGGTTTCTCCTGAGACACTCCCTCATTAAACTGCTTGCACAAGAATCAGCATCTCTGACCACACTCATCTCTGAATCCATCACTGTGCTGTGTCACTGATGGGTGGGGGAAGAGCGAAGATGCCCTTCTCAGGTCAGTCGTCCATCTGCGATGAGTGTGGGCTACTAACAGCTCACTTGGCACCCTCACCCCCATGCCTGCCCTATGCAGCTCCCTCTGCCCACATTCTTCCCTGCATGGGGGGATTCGTTCTACCTCTCCAGGCCCTGAGGAACGCAGCAGGCATCATCTCAGGATCCCTCTCCAACTCAAACTCCTGCCATTAACTCATCTCCATTCTCCCCACATCTTCTCCAGGTCCTTAGGAGACCCAGCTTCCAAATCTCTTTCAGCTCTTTGTTTGATTAACAGAAGCTTATAAACAAACCCCAGAAAGAAGGAAAACCAGAATCTCCCCAGGCAGCCAGAGTCTACCGGCAAATGTCACATTGCTATGCAATCAAGTTGTATTTCTTTTATTTTTGTGTAGATAAACAGAGCAAAGCTAATTAACATTGTTTTCTTTCCATCTTTAGGTCTTGGATTACATTGGGAGTCTTTTTGCCGCACGATGAACTGGTTACCAGGTTTCAGGAAGGGTTTAATCTTTGCACTTACAGTTCATTAATAGATTTACAAGTGATGGAAGATGGTGAGGTCCGTCTAAGAGGACTGTTTTGCCTTCCTCATTTAATTACACAGTTATCTCCTGGACCAAAGCTCTTTGTAAAACGGGGAGAAAAAAGACCTACCACCCCATCTGTTCCAGATAGGAATACAATTAATACAGGAGGAGACAGGAGTTGCTCAGCGGGGTCCCACCTCCTCTGAGGTGCTTCACCCCCTCTTCAGAGCTACCTCGTGGCTGGGAGGCTCGGCCACAGAAGTTTGAGTGGCATCAGGTGGATTGGCCTGGGGAGGGGCTGCTCTGCTCACGGGTATGCAATCTCTGGGGATTTGGGTCCGGGCAGCCTTGGTCCTCTCTTGCAGGGGTCTCCAACCCCCGGGCCAAGGACCAGTTCATGGCCTGTTAGGAACCGGGTCGCACGGCAGGAGGTGAGCAGCTGGGAAGCAAGTGATGCTTCATCTGTATTTACAGCGGCTCCCCATCGCTCTCATTACCGCCTGAGCTCCCCCTCCTGTCAGATCAGCGGCGGCATTAGATTCTCATAGGAGTGAGAACGCTACTGTGAACTGCGAATGCCAGGGGTCTAGATTTCATGCTCCTTGAGTGGCTGCAAATACAGATTATCACTAGCTGAGAGGTTTGACTGCACAGAGACCATAATAAATCGATTGCATGCAGGCTCGTATCAAAACCCTATCAGTGAGTAGCAAGTGAAAACAAGCTCTGGGCTCCCACTGATTCTGCACTATGGTGAGTTGTATAATTATTTCATTATATATTACAATGTAATAATAATAGAAATAAAGTGCACAATAAATGTAATGTGCTTGAATCATACTGAAACCATCTCCCCCACACTGGTCTGTGGAAAAATTGTCTTCCACGAAACCGGTCCCTGGTGCCAAAAAGTTTGGAGACTGCAGCTCTATTGAGCTACTGTTTCTTGGGCGCCACGTGCTGGGCTCTTTACGTGGATTTTCTAACTTAAACGTCACAGTGCTTATTTCACAGACCCGTTTTATAGACAGGAACTAAGCCAGGCAGATGTGTGCAGGGACTGGGTGAGGTGCAGAGAGGGTGGGTGATGGACATTTTATAGGTGTTAAAGGAGACTCAGACGCAGGCAGGATTTACTCAGAGCGCCCGAGTTGGAGCTGGAATTGGAAGCCAGGCCTGTTGTCTCTAAGTTTCTGCTATTCCTACTCCCTCTTTGCTGTCATCCAGTGAACTTGCCTCAGTTTCCCCAACTGTGAAATGGGCCCCAGAGACAGGACAAGATGAGCATTACACCTGAAACTAACACAACACTGTAAATCAACTATTCTTCATTAAAAAAAAAAAAAGATGAGTGTGAAGGACGTCTTAGGTTTTGGGGTGGTGTGTTTTTGAGGAGGGTGGGCCTGGAATGGCAGATGTGGGGCTGGCATGGAGGGATCTGACACCAGGCGGCTCTGTGGTCCAGGAACCACTGGGGCCTCCAGTTCTGGGATCAGGAACAGGGCTCAGACCTGGTCAGAGAGAGCTGGTTTCACCCCTGTTATTAGAGCCACATCAGTAGCATCTGATTCCTTTAACCTCCTCTAAAACCTCCCAAAGGGGGCAGTGACTTCTCTCATGGGGCAAACCCGGCAAAAGAAAACTGTACCTTCAGAGGAGACTGCACCCCTTCTCCAGCCAGGCCGCCCTTGGATCCCTCACCCTAAGGTGTCTATATGAGGTCCCCAGTGGGACTCCTCTTCCATCTCCTGGCCTTGAGCTGTCCAGAGGCTTGGCCAGGCCAGGGCGTGGCAGCCCAGATCTGACAGTTTTGGGAATGGCATGGAGGGCAATTCATGGTAACCAAGGAAGCTCTAGACAGCTATCAATTCATTGCAGGACTTGTCAGACTTTTCTGTAAAGGCCAGATATGAATTATTTTAGGATCGGTGGACCAAGAGACAAATCAAGGATACAATGAAGGTATTTATGTAACCAGAGAGAAAATTTCCACAGTTTTTTAACTGACACAATTCAAAACTTATTTGTGAACACTGAAATTTGCATTTCATATAATGGTCACATCATGAAACAATATTCTCTTAATTATTTTTTCAAACATTTAAAAATGTTAAAACTATTCTTGGCTCAGCGGTTGTACAAAAACAGATGAAAGGCCAGATAAGACCTGCAGGCGATGGTTTTCAGACCCCTGATTTATTGCCTCTCAGCCCCAAATTCCTGCCTGAGTTGCTGGTCCTAGACTGGAGTCAGCATCTCTCCTTGGCGTGTGCATCGTGTTAAGCTTTGTCAGTAGAGGGTGACGGAGGGACACTGGCGGGTGAAGGGGCCTCTCTCTGGTCAGCTGTGCTGTTTTTCTTCCGCCAGCAAGTGTGAGCGTGGGGAGCCAGAGTGCATGACCCCTCGGTGAGCTCACAGCCCACCCTGGGTCTGGTGACCACCTTTCTGTGGTCACCAGACCATAGGTGATCCTGAGGGGATTGTGAGTGCCAGGATTTTCACCCTCAGATCATCCAGCTCTCTCTGTGCACAGCCCTCTAGCCTTGGCTGGCTCGTGTCTGCGGGTATTTTCTGCCCACTAGCATCTGCTCTGGGTGAACCCAGCAACTTCTCTGCTATCCAGGGGGCTGCAACCACACTTTTCCATCAACGTCCAAATCCTGGCCGCTGGGTGAAGGGACCCTGTCCAAGTCCAAGGTTGTGCTTGCTCAGTCCTAGGATTCCCTTCAGATTTCTCCTTATATCCTTATAGTCACTCCAAAGCATAGCTTAATAATTCTTTATGTTAAGCATCCCCTACTCAAATAGCTATGCGGCTTCTGTCTCCTGATTGAACTCTTACCCATGGGGTCCCCAAGAAGTCCCTTCTAGAACCCTTGGAAGAACACGGATGCCACAATCCAAAGAGCTGGGTGAGTCCCAGAGCTGTCCCTGACGTGCTGTGTTGCTTCGGGCACGTGACTGCCCCTCTGGCTCTCAGTTTGCTCACCTAGGAAATGGGGAGAACAATTCCCACCTGGCTGGGGCGTGGAGACCGAAAGGAGACAGTGTGTGAGTGACGAGTGAGGGGCAAGGGGCCCGAGGGGCTCAAGACAGAAGCTGCATCTTCAAAATGTTGTGAGGATTACAGAAGACAGAGTGTGTGAAGTGCCCGTCACAGGTGAGGAGTGGGGGCTCCGAACACAACCCCCCTCCGCCCCCCCTCCCCCTTCTCTCCCAGGCCATCCCCTGCCTCAGGCCCCTGGGCCCTGGGTTCTCTCCCCTCGGCCCTGACCCCAGCTGCCTGCGTCACCCCGGCTGTCCGTGCGGTTAGTGTAGCCGCCACCTCAGCCCCGTGCGGTGGGAAACAGGCCGGAGGGTAATGAGGCTGCACGGTTCTGATCTGCCCCCTGATGCTCTGGCCTCACAGCATCTCTCCACAGGGAGGCAGCCCGGGCTCTGGTCCTTGAGCCAAAGGCCTGTCCTGCCTTGGCCTGGGGTGGGTGCGGGCTCCCCTCTGTTCACATCTGACCAGAGGGGCCCGGGCAGCAGCTGCCAGAGATGCTCCTGCCGTCTGGACCACAGGGAGCAGGTTGGTGGGCGCCCTCGCCGCCTGGCCCCGAGGGACTCCCCCTCCCTCATGTGCGGAAAATGTAACCCCCAACCGCTCCTGTTCCTCTCCTCCACTCTGGAGGGTGCAGCCTGGAACTTGGCTCCACCTTGGGACGCAGCCTCCGGGCTGGGTGGCCGAGTGGGTGCTGAGCGCTCTGATGGGGGCTGTGAGGCAGTGCACGAGGGTCTGTCTGTACCCAAGGTGGGGGGCATCTGAGACTCCTGGCTGCCTCTCTTCCTCCTGGCCTGGAAGGTCTGTCCTATGGCTCAGGCCTCAGAAGGTCCCCCCTTGATTCTCCCACAGTGAGTCATGCTGTCGCTGGCACCAGCCCCCGCCTGTTTCCTGAGGATGTCACTTGCTGCCTGGATTGGCAGTGAGCAGAGGTCCCGAGAAGGGCTCGTGCCCTAAACAGCTCCCTCGGGGCTGCCCGAGACCCCACCTTGGGGCCCATGTGGCTTTCTTTCAAGTGGTAGCTCATGGATGGCAAGAGGTTTTTCATTCTGGCAAACCTGGGTTCGATTCCTGGCTCGGTTGTTCCATGCTGTGGCCCTGGTCCCTTGGTTCTGTTTCCTCACTGGTCAAGTGGGGATGACAATGTCCTTGTCTCAGTGTTGGTGCAAAGACCCGCTAGGTGATGCCTGTCAGGGTTCAGAGTGCAGCAGAGTGGACAGAAGTCCTGCTTCCCCCTCATGCTGTGTGACCTAGGGCACATGTTCAGTCTCTCTGAGCCGCTGTTTCCTCATCATGTGACGATGAAACAAGGGGACAAGTCTTTGCTCAAACCTCGTCTTCTCAGGAGGCTCCCCCGGCCACTGAACCCTGCTCCCACTCTCCCCCCTCAATATTCTATATAATTTATAAATGCATTATGTTTACAGCTTATTATCTGTCTGTTCCCCTGTAATGTCAGCTCCATGAGGGCAGGGATGTACAGTGGATAATGTATAAGATAAGAGGGAGAGAGGAAGGGAGGAAGGTTATCTCTCTTCCTCCCCCCCTCCTTCTTCCCTTCCTCCTTACAAATACATGTTGTACCAGGACCTATGCCAGACCCCTGGCTGCTCAGCAGTGAACAAGGCAGTTGAGGTTCCAGAGGTGAGACCGGCACCTAACAGGTGAGGGGGGGGGCAGCGGCCCTCTGGTCCTGGAGATGGAGCCCCTGAGCCTCAGCCTGGGAAAGGCTGGGATGCCTGAGCCGAGAGCCTGGGTCTGCGGCCATGGCAGCCTCTGCCCGCCTCCCCTGGGTGAGGTCAGACCTCCTCTGCCAGCTCCTGGGGGGCTCAGGCCAGGCCAACTCTGGGGAAATTTCCAGAAAGGCTCCTGAGATGCAGGGAGGGGATTGGCTTGTCCCAATCCCCAGGGCTAAGACTGCAGGCTCTGGTCTCCGGGTTCCCTCTCTGTCGCAGGTGCCCAGGACCCCCACCTGCCCGCTGACGTCAGGGTGGGTGGGAGGGGGCCGCCCTGGGACGTCCTGGAGGACCGACTGTGGGCCCAGCCTCCAGAATTCCGGCCCCTCCCTACCTGTCTCCCATGTCTCCCTCCCTGGGATCCAGTTCCTTCCAGAGAAGCCAGAGTGAACCTGACAGGACATCCGGTGCTCAGAGCCCACTGAGAGCGCCCTGGTTAAACAGAGAACACAGGAGAAGAGCTCCGTGGAGCAGGCGGAGAGGACCAGGAAACACAAACAGAACAGAAATGAAAGTGGGCTCTTGGGTCTCACTCCTTCTCCTGCATTTTTCTGAATGAGCCGCACCAGAAAATTTCCACTGGCATCCAAGGCTGCACCCGCCATCTTCCTTGTAATTAATATCCCAAGGGAGAAACGTGTGTGGCTGGGAGCCCATCTGCTGAGGGGTTGGCTTCCTGGGTCCTGTCACCTGGGGCTTCAGGGCCTGTTTAGCTCACTCAGCCCATGGGGAGGGCTCAGGAGTCCCTGGGGCCAGATTAACCTCAGTTATTACAACACAGAAGGCTGCCAAGTAGCTCTGCCAGGCAGAGCAGGGGTGTGCCCACGCCGGCTGCCCTGGGTCTGAGGGGTGGAGGGAGCAAGAAGAGAGAAGCTGGGAGGTGTCCCAGCCTGTTTGGGGTGATGGTCCCAGGGAGTTTTGGGGAGAAGAATCCAAAAAGCAGTTTACAGACATGTAAACTACTGAGGCTTTCCTGGGAGGGGTCCACCTCCCAGGTTAACCAGGCACCAGGCTCATGTGGAGCTGGGGAGGGGTGGGGCTTCCGGGATGCTTGGTTCACCCCTAGGGCCCTGGATCCCTGCCGGGGAAGACTGGGGTGAGCCAGATGAGGACAGGTAAGGAGGGGGGTGGAGTCAGGGACTCCCATGACCCCACATGTTAGTGCTGAGGGTAGCTTGTGGGTCATCGGCCCAGTGTCCTCCCCTTAGCAGATGTTGAAATGTGAGAGGGGAGGGTCTTGGAAACTTCCTTCTCTCACAGTCAAGTATTTTCGTATCTGTGAGTCCCTTTCATGGCATCTGTGATGCACAGGATCTTGGAATAAGAGCATCTTTCAGAGACTCAAAGCTACCTTAATGGAGTCTTTGAATCGCAGAATCTTATGCCTTTCACAAAATCCTAGAATTATAAGATCACAGATGCATTCATAGAATCCCAGGCCCCAAGAATCTTTGAATTAAGGAATTGCTCAGAGAGACTTGCAACCACATTCACAGCATGCTTGGCTCTTAGAAAGAATGGAATGATTCAGAGAAATGATTCAGTTGAAATAGACGTTCTGGAACCAGAATCTTAGCACGGGAAGAGACCTTAGTCCAGCTCCCCGTGGCAATGCAGGAAGCCCTCCCTTCACTGTCCTGTGAGTAATAGCTCAAACTTTTATAGGGATGGGGAGCTCACCCCCTGTCAAGGGAACCTGTTCCACTGTTGGACAGATCCTCCCGTCCCTCCCTCAGGCCCAGAGCACCCAGTTGTCCTGGTAGTGCAAGGTCGGGGGGTGTCACTCCCTATCGTGGAGTCTCCCTGATCCTTCCTCAAGGCTCACCCTTCTGTGTCTCAGCTTGACAACCCTCCTTTCCTCTGACTCCTGCTTTGCTTGCTAATCCCTGGGCTGGGCTGGCCTTCCCGAAGTCTCCCATGCTAAAGCTCTTTAAAAAGAAATTCACACCCTGGAAAAATTCTTGTTTTCCAGAGAGCAGGGCAATGTTAATTACAACCAGCACCTTCATTGTCTCTTTTGAAAACCTCCACCTTGCAACATTTCAATAAAGGAACGAAATCCTAATTAATAAAAGACAATGCCGTTCTGAATTTGTGTTTTCCTGTTCTCAGAGATTATAACTAGCAAGGGAGGATGAGGGAGAGGAGAGGGAGGGGAGGGGGGGAGAGGGAGGGGGAGAGAGAAAACAAGAGAGAACAGTCATTCAGTTGAGGGAGGGACACACAGGGCTTTGAGAACACTGCCAAGCCTTGGGGGCTCCCTGAAGGGACAGCAGGTGAGCGTGGGTGAGACCAATAAAACCCGCAGAGTTGGATATTCGTTTCTAGATCTCTGATATCTGAACATTCCACTCTTCATGTTGTGATGGAAAGTTGATTTGTTCAAAGAAAATAAAACATGCTGCAGGTCTCCGTGTCCTGGGTACAAATCTGCATAGCGAGAGGGCAGCTGTGTTTCTGTGGACCAGCCACTGTGGCGCCAGCTGGAGACGCTGATAGCTCCACGGCTGGGGGTAGGATGGTGGCGGCCGAGGCTAGAGGCTCAGGGCCTCGTGATCACATTGGGCCAGGTTTCCTTCTTGACCCGAGACCTTGACTCTGTGTCGGCCAGCCTAACTGGGGCAGGCGCTGGCATCTGGATGGCAGGGGGCTGGCGTGGGGGGCCCTTGGGGGAAAGGGCACTCCTGGCTGGGTGGCCATGGCCTCTGACTGTCTGGGTCACACCGGCCTGTGGATGGGACGGCGGCTGTCACAGGCAGACCTGGTCTTGCCAGCTCCGCTGCCTCCCGCTTTCAAGGGCCCTGTGATCTATTGCAAACCTCCACCTGAGAGCCCATTGTGAGTCTCAGGTGGCTCAAAACCAACCCCTCCAATAGCCGTGGAGGAGGGGAGGTCAGGAACCACGAGTCCAGGGCATCGGCCAGGTCACCTCCGTGGTTATCAAAATCACCAAGGATTAGGACAGGAGGCAGCTTGGAGAAGGGATAGCAAGGCAGGAGCTCAGCTCTTCCAGGAAGAAGCAGGGGTGGCCTGGGTCTGCGGAGGCTGCATCATGAAGAGCAGTGGGGGTGTGGTTCTGTGTCCATTGCCCTGTGTGAGGACTCTCTGTGCCCTGGGAGGACAGTGCGGCCAGGGTTGGGGGTAGAACCTGGATGTTGGAATCAGACAGACCTGGATCCCAACTCCTCCAAATACCAGCTGTGGGATGTTAGGCCAGTCGTCTACGTCATTTGAGCCTCGGTTTCCTAATCTGTAAAATGGGGTAACTCTAGTACATACCTCATAGGGTGACTGTGAGGATTAAAGGAGTTGAGTTTGTAAGGTAGTTAAAACAGTGTCCGATGTGATTACCCATCTGGGCCTTGGTTTTCTCAGATGGGGATGATGATGGAGAACTCACACAGTTGCTATAAGACTTGAATGAGCTCACGAGGGGAGAGGTGGCAGAGGGTCATGGTGAGGTGTGCAGGGCCTGGAGCCAGACTGCCTGGGTTCACTTGCTGACTCCACCAGATGCTGGCTGTGACCTTGGGTAAGTTACAGGACCACTCTGAACATCAGTTTCTTCAACTATAAAATACAATGCCACTAGTACCCACCCTGTGGGGAGGCTGTGAAGATTAAGTGAGCGAATTTGGTAAGGCAGCCAAAACAGTGCTTGGTCCACACTCAATACATTTTAGCATCATTTACAGAAAATGCCTGGTGGTGTCCCAAGCACACAGGAGGCTCTCAGTAAAAGTGGATTCCTTATGGTCAGCCAGCTGGTCTCTGTTCTAAACAGTTCACATGAAGTAACTCATTTAATCCTATTAACAACCCTTTGAGGTCCATTGCATTAGCATCCCTATTAGACAGATGGGGAAACTGAGGCACAGAGAGAGCTAGGTGACTTGCCAGAAGACATGGAAGTGGTGTCAGAGCCAGGGTTGAACCGGGCAATCTGGCTGTAGAGTCCAGGCCCTCAGAGGCCACACCAGCTGGGGTGAGACTGAGAATCTGCATTTCTAATGTGTCTCCAGGTGATGTTGATGCTGCCGGCCTGGGAATCCCACTTTGATAAGCGCTGGTCTACAGGAGGAGCGTTTATTGAGCACCCGCCCTGTGACAGGCCCTGCTGTTGCTACAAGGACCACACTGGGTACTTCTCTCTCTCTACCTCAGCTTCCACCTCTGTAAAATGGGTTTGTTGTGAGGCTTCAGTGGGAGGTGCTCTGGAGCTGCAGGCAGCAAGTGCTCAGTGACTGTGACTGTGTTAGCTGGTGTCGCCAGGGGCCCAGGCAGGCGCTGGGGCTCCCAGCTGTGTTATCCCATAATCCCCACGTCAGCTCTGACAGGACACTGGATGGGCAGAGAGCTGAACGAGGCCGGCCTCAGATGCTCGGGGTCTTGCTGGGGGAGCTTGGCTTTGGGCTGGTCCTGTAGCCCCGTGGGAGGTGGTTGGAGGGGCAGGGAGGGCATTTTCTGCTCTGAGAAAAGTCGTAGTCTGGAAACCCGCACCCTGGATTCCTTCCGTCCTTCCCTGTCTCACTCCTCCGCTCCCCGCTGGGGCTGCCAGGAGTCCCTGCAAACAAACCACTGGCACCCACATCCTGGTCTCCCACCTGCTTCTTTCGGAGCCCAGCCTGGCACAGTGCTGAAGCGCTAACTGTAGCCATGAACCCATCAGGTTCCTCCTCGGTCATTGTCACGACATCCTGGCCTTTTTCATGTCTATCCCCAAATCCATCTGTATCACAAGGCCTTTCTTGGGCCTTCAGTGCAAGGCGAACTTCCAGGGGTGGGCATCTGGGGGGTTCCAGACCCGAGGGGAGGGCTGGGTGGGCAATGACCTAGGGCACCATTCACTTCTTGTTTGGAGGTGATTCTGAACCTGTTGATGGGTGTAATTAGTTACGTCATCTCTGGAACTCATTCTTCATCAGTGTTATTTTTCAGTTATCTCTTGATATAGATGTGTTTTTGCCTTGCAAAGTAACTAAGACAGAATTTCCAGCAGGTTAATGCTCCAGAGGGTGTGTGACTGAGGCAGCAGGAACAAGGGACAGACCCTAGACAGGGAGGCAGGAGATCTGGGACAGGCGCTACTGTCCAGCTGACCTGCTGTGTGGTCCTGGGCAGGCTGCTAGCTGTCTCTGAGTCTTGCTTTCACAGAACGTCAGCTCAGGAGGGCCTTAGGGATAATACAGTCCAACTCGTCCTTCACACATGGGGAAGATGAGGCCCTGCGAGGGGAAGCGACTTGCATGGGTGTCTGAGTGGAACAGAGCCCGCACCTCCTGGGTGCCCCTGCGGCACCTGCTCCCCAGCTGGGTGACCTTGGGCCAGTTACCTGACTTCTCTTTGCCTCTGTTTCTTCATCTCAGGAAGTCAATTCACAGAAAAACAATTCATCCAATGGATGGGCTTCCTTCCCTTTCCAGCAGTCACTGGAAGTCCTGGTGTTTGCAGATTTATGTCCTGGTTCTTCGTAGCTACAGTTCTGCCTCTGTTTCCGCCACTCTGGTGAAACAGCTGACTGGTTTCTAGGCCCAGACCAGGGCTAATGTATCTGCCTGTCTCTGAGCATCTCATGGATCATTGGGCAAATGAATTTTTGGTAATTGGTTACTTGATGAATTGACTATTTACTAAATGGATTTTCAGCAAATTAACCCAGAATCGCTACTCCTTAGGACTGTTCAAAAGATTAAATGAGATAATGTACGAAAAACATTTAGCACAGGGCTGGCACATAGTTGATACTCACTAAATGTTTCCATCATCATCATCATTATTATTGATGCTGTTGTTGTAGTGACAAAGTGGATGCTGGGCAAGTGAGGTGGTGAGACCCTAAGCTTGGTGGATGGGGCGGTGGAGCGGGGAGGGAGGGGCTGCAGGAGCAGAGCGGGGCCTAGACACCCATGTACTTCCCAGTTACTGTGGACAAAAAATATTCCCTTTCGGCTTAAGTTGATTTAGGTGGTTGGCTTTTCTACCATTTGCAATGAAAACATTCCACACGATTTTCCACGTTGCTGTCTTGGCAGGGCAGAGCTGTGGGCGCAAGGGAGTGACTGCTCTGGGCCAGGCGATGCGATGAATTTCCTCCCCCTCCCATCACCCAACACAACCCTTCCAAGCCATCACCCCCATTTCAGAGTGAGGACGTGAGGATGCTGAGGCCCGTGGAGAGGGAGGGACCTGCCCAAGACTCCAGACCGGGAGCTGGTCCAGCCACTCTCCTGCACCAGCTCTCTTCCCTCCCAGCTCAGTGCTCAGGCCCTTGGGCATCAGGGGACAGAGACCGAGGGGACTGTCCAGTCACCTCTCTGGACCAGTCTGTGGACCTGGCAGGAGTCAGGGTCTCCAAGCCCGGCTGATGAGACGGTTGGGGGTTGAAATCTGAGCATCAGAAAAGACCAGATTTAGATACATGGAATTTTTAAAAATTAGAGTTAAAATTTTTCTCAAGTTGATGAGCTGCTAGAAATCTTGGAAAAAACCCAACCCATTACATTAAAGGGTTGTGCACTCTTTGCTTCTAGAAGACGGCTATCCTCTCTTTTCCCCCTGTGTCTCACTCCCTCCAAGGGAAGTCCTACCTCCTCCTCTCTCTCTCTCTCTCTGTCTCTCTCCCTCCCTCCCTCCCTCTCTCTCCCTCTCTCTCTCTCTGTCTCTCTCCCTCCCTCCCTCCCCCCCTCCCTCCCTCTCTCCCTCTCTCCCTCTCTCTCTCTCCCTCCCTCCCTCCCTCCCTCTCTCTCCCTCTCTCCCTCTCTCTCTCTCTCTCCCTCCCCCCTCCCTCCCTCCCTCTCTCTCTCTCTCTGTCTCTGTCTCTCTCTGTCTCTCTCTGTCTCTCTGTCTCTCTCTCTCTCTCTCTCTCTCTCTCTCTCTCGCGCGCGCATTTCTCCCCCCCTCCCCTCGCTCCTCCCCTAGAGCTGTAACCAGTAAGGTCCCAGTAGTGGGAGGCAGGCCCCAGGGACTCCAGGCTGGGACATCTTCTTCCACCCTGGGTCATCAGGTCCAGTTAATAGCCAACCAAGGACCCGAGCAGCTATGCGTCAGCGTGCCCCTTCCTCCACAGTCTCTGGCAACGGGGAGGAGGGAAGGACTCCTGTCCCCTGCTGTCCCTGCTGTCCCCAGAGCAGAGGGCTCCAGGAGAGGGGGCATCGCAAGATGTTTAGGAAGAAGAAGGAAGCTGAGGCGAGATCTGCAATCCCTTACTAAAGCAAAAAGATGATTTTAAGAGGTTTAGGCCACAACTGTCACCACAGCTGGCAATGACGAGGTGCTGCTGGGTGGTGGGCACGTGCCCCACATCACCTGCAGTGTCCCACCCACCCTCCCAGCTGCAGGCAGGAGGTGGACACTCACGGAGGCCAAGGGCAGCGGGGCCAGAATCAAACGCAGGTCTGTCCACCCCTGGCCCTGGCTCTTCCCACTGGGCAGGCGGCCTCTGAGGCTGCATCTCTCTTTCACTCACTCATTCACTCCTTCCTCCAGTAAACATGGCTGAAGACCACCAGGGCCCAGGCCCTTGGGAAGCTTGGGGTCCAGCACAGGCCCCAGAGAAGATACAACGTGGGCCTGCGGCCCAGAGGGGTGCAGAGCACTGATTGGCTTATGGGGAAACAGGAGGGTCAGGGGGCTTGGGCTGGATTAAGTCAAAGCTGGGAACTGATTACACAAATGGGGGCGGGGAAGGCAGCACAGAGACCTAAGAGGCAGGGAGAGGGCAGCAGGGCCTGAGGAAGAAAGACTGCCGGACCCCTTTCCTCTCATCCTGGCTCCAAGCCCGCCCTTTGCAGCCCAGCCTTTCCTCTTTCCTGTCCATGGGTCCCCCAGGCGCCAGAGTATGTGTCCCACGGCTAGCTACCAGCAGGAACTGGCCAGGGTCCCTCAGGTCAAATCCAAGCCTGGTTGGTCTGGCCTGGGTCAGGTGTCAGCCCTGGTCCGATCAGCAGAGGCCGGGAGCCTGGTGCCCCCATCCCTGCGGGGCCCAGAGGGAAGGAAGGGATAAATGAATGAATGCTAACAGGGAGCAGAAGTCTTAAAACAGGAGGAAGTAACAACCCCTGGTTTTATGTTTTACTCAAGCAGCTGTTCTAAATAGAATCATCACTAATAATAAAAGTGAATATTCATTGCAGATTGGTAAGTGCTGGGGCTGTGCTGAGAGCTTTACATCCGTTTCCTCATTTGATCTCCAGCCACAGCCTTGGAGGAGGTGAGGGCGCTCTCGGGTCTTACAGGGGAGGACAGCGGACCCTCGGGTGCAAAGCGCCCCAGGGCTGTGGCTGGTGAAGAGCAAAGCTGGGACCTGAGGCCCTGCTCGTGGGACTCCGGGTCCTTCTGAGAACCTAAGTGCCCCAAGAGCAGGGACCTCTGTGTCTCGTTCAGAGCTCATCCTCAGTGCCTAGTGCAGTGTCAAGCACACAGTAGATGCCCAGTGAATACTTGACCAATAAATGAGCAAATGTGAGATCGCTTCTGTTTCCCCAACATTTTCACAAGGTGGGAGGCATCTCATGCACCCCGTGCTTACCCAGGCCATGGCTCATGAGTCCAGTTTTCAAAGTAAAGTGCTCCTGGTTTGGAGAGAGCTAATGACTCACCTGGTGCTCCACTGGGCTCCACTGGAATGTGAACTTGGGACCCGGGCTCCTAGAGGATTCTGTATGGTATGCACGGTGTAGACTCTGGGGACAGACAGACCTGGTTCAAGTCCTGGTTCTGCCTTTCCACAGGTGAGTTATGGTGGGTGACTTGCTTAAGCCTCAGTGGGTCTCAGTTGCCTTTTCTGTAAAATGGGAATGATGATAATCCTACTTCCAGGGCAGCTGTGAGGTTTAAATGAGAAATGGATACAGAGCCGGGGTCCTAACCTTGGTCCTATTGCCATTTGGTCCAGGTACTTCCTTGTTGCGGCCGCTGTCCTATAGGTTGTCCTATTACAGGATGTGTAACAGCATCCCTGGCCTCTGCTCACGATGCCAGTAGCATTCCCCACCTCCCCCCAGGTGTGACAACCAGAAATATCTCTAGATGTTGCCAGGTGTCCCCTGGGTGGGCACCGCAGGAGTAGAGCCGTGAGTACAGAGGAGGCGCAGAGAGCACTTAGGACTGTGATTTACTATCACGATCGTGATGGTGTCTGTGGGCCGGGCCTGTCCACTACTGTGTCCCTGGGACCCATGCTGGCCTGACACACAGTAGGTGTTCAGAATCCACTGCCAGTGGCTGGGGTCCCCTCTGCCCAGCTGGATGGACCTCCCTGAAGCCCCTCCTGCGAAAGGAACAGCAGCAGAAACACACGACTCTAAAGAAGGGACAATTTCATGGAATTCTCAGCCTCTCCCTTTCTCTCTTCTTCTCACTCTCACTCTCCACTGTGGTGTCAGCTGGGCTCCGGCAGAGCCGGTGGCAAAACAACAGGGAGCCAAAGTCTCAGTGCCCTTGGCTCCGGCTTTTATCTGCCTGATTTCATGCAGCCCGAGGCCTGGCTGCCGATCAGCTTGAGAAATGTCCAAACTATATTAAATCATCGGGCATGAGTGAGCAGGAAGAGAACACTTGTCACGCACCTCCAGCCTGTTCCCTGAGGTTCCCGCATCCCCAGTGCGGGAGGACTGTCTTGGTCTGTCTCATTTCCCCTGCCCTCTTCATAATCACACCTGTGGAACTTGAGGTGATTTTCCCAGAATGAGAGCTGGAGGAGGCTGGGTGCTCTCGTCCCCACGCTGTAGCCAGTGACGGCCAGCACGCCAGCCAGGGAGCCCCCGGCCAGGGCGGTGCAGGGGTACAGAGCACACAGCAGAAACCACTCATGGGAGACAGCTGATGATTAGAGTTATTTTCCCCCTTTTCCACTCTTATTAATATATTTTAACAGCTTTATTGAGGTATAATGATATACCATAAACTTCCATTTTTAAAGTGTGCAATTTGATGAGTTTGACATAGGTGTACACCCATGAAACCATCCCCACAGTCATGATAGTGAACAAATCCAAATCCTTAACTTCCCTCGTGCCCCCTTGGTCATCCCACCGTCCTGCCCTCCCTACTGCCTCCTCTGCGGATCTGCTTGCTGTCGCTATAGATTCCATTTCATTTTCTACAATTTTATATCAGTGGAATCCTACCGTATGTGTCTCAGCATAGTTGTTTTGAGGTTCATCTGTGCTGCTGCATGTATCAGTAGTTCATTTCCTTTTAATATTGAATGGTATTCCATTGTACGGATATACAACAATTTGTTGATTCCTTCTCCTGTTAATGGACATTTGAGTTGTTTCCAGCTCTTGGCTATCACAAATAAAACTGCTATGAACATTTGTGCACAAGCCTTTGTATGGATATATGCTTTCTTTGGCACAAATACTAAAGAGTGGAATGACTGGATCATACGGTAGGTATATGTTTAAGTTTCTAAGAAATGAACATCCTGTCTTCCAAAGTGTATGGCATCAGCATGTAGATTTCAGTTGCTCCACATCCTCACCAGCACTTGGTATAGTGAGTCTTTTTAACTTTAGTCATTCTAATGGGTGTGTAGTGACCCATTATGGTTTTTTTTTAAGAAATTCACATTCTTTTATTTATTATTTATTTATTTATTTATGACTGTGTTGAGTCTTCGTTTCTGTGAGAGGGCTTTCTCTAGTTACGGCAAGTGGGGACCACTCTTCATCGCAGTGCGCGGGCCTCTCACCATCGCGGCCTCTCTTGTTGCGGAGCACAGGCTCCAGACGCGCAGGCTCAGTAATTGTGGCTCACGGGCCCAGTTGCTCCGTGGCATGTGGGATCTTCCCAGACCAGGGCTCGAACCCATGTCCCCTGCATTGGCAGGCAGCTTCTCAACCACTGCACCACCAGGGAAGCCCCCCATTATGGTTTTAATGTGCATTTCCCTGATGTCTAATGACATTGAACACTTTTTCATTTGCTTAGTCGCCATCCTTATTTTTCTTTTTTGGTGACGTTTCTGTTCAAATCTTTGGTCATTTTTTTAATTAAGTTTTTGTTTTTCTTATTATTAATTTTCCAGAATTTTTATAGATTTTGAATACAAGTCTTTTATTAAATATATAATTTGCAACTATTTTCTTCTGGTTTGTGGCTTGTCTTTTTATTCTTTTTCGAAGAGCAGACCTTTTAAATGTTGATGAAGTCTGATTTGTTAATTTTGTCTTTTAAGGATGCACTGTTGGTGTCATATGTAAGAAATCTTTGCCTAAATAAAGGTGATAAATATTTTCTCTTAAGTTTTTTGTAGAACTTTTTATAGATGTAGGTTTTGAATTTAGGTCTTGAATTTAGATATATAATAAATACTGAGCTAGTTTTTGTATATGGTGTGAGGTATAAATTGAGATTTTTGTTTTGCACGTGGACAGCCAGTTGTTGAAAAGACTATCCTCTTTCCACTGAATTGCCTTTGCACTTTTGTCAAAAACAGTTGTCATATATATATATATATATATATACATATATATATATATATATATATACATATACATATATATATATATGGGTCTATTTCTAGACTTCTGTTCCACTGATCAATTTATCTACCTTTACCAGCAGCACACTATTTTAATTACTCTAGCCTTACAATAAATGTTGAGGTCAGGTAGTGTTAGTCCTACAATTTTTCTCTTCTTTTTGGCCATTCTAGGTCTTTTGCATTTCCATATGATTTTTAGAATCAATTTACCGTTTTCTGTAAAAAAAAGACTGTTAGGATTTTGCTTGTTACTGCATTGGATCTATTCATCAGTTTGGGGAGAACTGACATTTTCCAACCAAGAATATGGAGTTTCTCTCCATTTATTTAGTTCCTCTTCAATTTCTCTCAATAATGTTTTGGAGTTTTCAGAGTTCAAGTTGAACACAGCTTTTGTCAGATTTGTCCCTAAGTATTTCATATTTTTGATGCTATTGTAAATAGTGTTTTAAAATTTTTATTTCTGATTTTCATTGCTACTATATAGAAACACAATTGATTTTCACATATAGATCTTTTATTTTGCAACCTTTCTAAATTTACTTCTTTATTCCAGTAGCTTTTGTTGTAAATTTCATTAGATTTCTACATTGGCAATCATGACATCTATGAATAAAAACAGTTTTACTTCTTCCTTTCCAGTTCCTTGCCTCTATTTCTTGTTCTTGCCCTTGGACATTGGCATTCCTTGTCTTCAGGCCTTTGGACTTAGATTAGAAGCTATATCATTCGTACCCTGGCTCTCAGGCCTTTGGGTTTGGCCTGGAACTACATTACTGGCTTTCCTGGACCTCCAGATTAGAGATAGTAAATTGTGGGCCTTCTCAGCCTCAGTAATTGCATGAGACAATCCCCCATAATAAATTTCTTTCTATATATCTATATACATTCTTTTCGTTTTGTTTCTCTAGAGAATCCTAACTAATACATATATGATTAATTTTATAAGTACCTATCAAACCATTTTTTAGTGTTAATCTACTATTTTGCATTCCCACCAGCCATGTACCAAAGTTCTAGTTGATCTGCTTCCTTGCTAGCAATTGGTATTTTATTTTAGCCATTCTAATAGGTTATGTGTTGGTATCTCACTGTGGCTTTAATTTGTATACATCTAATGGCTAATCATGTCAAACATCTTTCTATGTGCTTATTTGCCACTGTCTATGCTCTTTGGTAAAATCTCTCTATATATCTTTTTGCCGACTTTCTAGTTGGATATTTTTGCTGTTGAGTTTTGAGAGTTCTTTATATATTCCAGACATTAGTCCTTTGTTGGATATGTGGTTTGCAAATATTTTCTCCTATTCTGTAGATTTTCTTTTCATCCTCCTAATGAAGTATTTTGAAGGGCAAAAGTTTTTATTTTGACGAAGTCCAACTTATCAATTTTTCCTTCTATAGAATGTGCTTTTGGTTTCAAGTCTATGAACTCTTTGTCTAGCCCTAGATCTCAAAGATTTCCTCCTACGTTGTTTTCTAAAAACTTTATAGTTCTACATTTTACATGTAAGCCCATGATCCAAAGTTGAGCTAATGTTTATATAAGGTGTGAGGCTTAGGATGAAGTATTATTTTTGCCTATGGAAGTTCAACTGCTCCAACACCATTTGTTGAAAGGGCTGTTTTACTCCACTGAATTGCTTTTTTAAAAAAATAGATCTTCATTGGAGTATAAGTGCTTCACAACACTGCACTAGCCTCTGTCGCACAACAAAGTGAATCAGCCACATGCACACATATGTCCCCATATCCCCTCCCTCTTGAGCCTCCCTCCCACCCTCCCTATCTCACCCCTCTAGGTCTTCGCAAAGCACCGAGCTCATCTCCCTGTGCTATGCTGCTGCTTCCCACGAGCTAACTATTTTACATTTGGTAGTGTATAAATGTCGATTCTACTCTCATTTCTTCCCAGCTTCCCCCTCCCCCCGTGTCCTCAAGTCCATTCTCTATGTCTATGTCTTTATTCCTGCCCTGCCACTAGGTTCATCAGTAACATTTCTTTTTTTTTTTTTAAGATTCCATATAGATGTGTTAGCATATGGTGTTTGTTTTTCTCTTTCTGACTTACTTCACTCTGTATGACATACTCTAGGTCCATCCACCTCACTACAAATAACTCAATTTTGTTTCTTTTTATGGCTGAGTAATATTCCATTGTATATATGTGCCACATCTTCTTTGTCCATTAGTCTGTTGATGGACATTTAGGTTGCTTCCATGTCCTGGCTATTGTAAATAGTGCTGCAATGAACATTGTGGTAGTTGCTTTTTTGATTGTCCAAAATCAGTTGGCATATTTCTGTGGATCTATTTCTGGGTCCTCTGCTCTGTTTCATTGATCTATATGTCTAACTCTCTGCCACTATCTTTGCCTTTATTTTAATTGGATTGTTTTCTTATTTTTGAGTTTTGAGAGTTCATTTTATGTTCTGCACACAAATCCTTTGTTGAATAAGTTGTTTGCAAATATTTTCTCCCACTCTGTAGCTTGTCTCCTCATTGTTTTGATAGTGTGTTTCCACAGAACAATAGTTTTAAATTTTGATGACCTCCAAGGTATCATTTTTTTTCTTTTATGGATTACGCTTTTGGTGTCATTTGTAAGAACTCTTCATCTAAATCCAGGTCATGGATATTTTATCCTAAAAATTTTATTGTTTTATTTTTTCTATATTTACCTATGATCTGTATTTATTTTGAGTTAATCTTGTGTAAGGTATAAAGTTTATGTCAAGGTTCTTTTGGGGGGGGGTAGATGCCTATGGATGACCAATTGTCATAGCCCAATTTGTTAAAAAGACATCCTTTCTCCATTGAATTACTTTTGCATCTTTGTCAAATATCAAATGGTTGTATTGGTGGGAGTCTATTTCTGGACTATCTATTCTGTTCTACTGATTTATATTTCTGTCTCTTTACCAAGTACCACATTGTCTTGATTACTGTAGCTTTATAGTAAATCTTAAAATTAAAGTGTGTGATTCCTCCAACTTTGTTCTCTCTTTTAAAAATTGTTTATCTATTCCAGTTCCTTTGCCCTATCAGATAAATTTTAGAATCAACTTCTCTATGTATACAAGAAAATTCTGCTTGAATTTTGACTGCCATAGTATTAAGTCAATAGATAACTTTGGGGATACATAGACCTCTTATTGACTCTTCTGAGTCATGAACATGGTATGTCTTTTCATTTATTTAGGTCTTTTTAGGATTTCTTTCAACAGCGTTTTGTGGTTTCCAGCATACAGATACCATACATGTTTTATTAGATTTACACCTGGTATTGCATTTTTCTTGGGGCTATAGTAAATGGTATTGTGTTTTCAAAGACATTTGTCACTGGATTTAGAATGATAGATTTACCGTGTGTGCGTATGTGAGTGTGTCTCAATTATTTTTAAAGAAATTTTAAAAATAAGAAAAAATTCACATTTCTGGTACTCTTTCTTTTTTTAGTTAATTAATTAATTAATTTTTGGCTGTACTGGGTCTTCGCTGCTGTGCGTGGGCTTTCTCTGGTTGCAGCGAATGGGGGCTACTCTTTGTTGTGGTGCACGGGCTTCTTATTGTGGTGGCTTCTCTTGTTGTAGAGCAAAGGCTCTAGGTGCGAGGCTTCAGTAGTTGTGGCACGTGGGCTCAGCAGTTGTGGCTTGCAGGCTCTAGAGCGCAGGCTCAGTAGTTGTGGCACATGGGATTAGTTGCTCCAAGGCATGTGGGATCTTTCTGGACCAGGGCTCAAACCCATTTCCCCTGCATTGGCAGGCGGATTCTTAACCACTGCGCCACCAGGGAAGTCCTCTGGTACTCTATGGCTTTGTGTAGAGCCATATTTTCATCTGGTATCATTTTTCTTCTGCCTGAAGGGCTACCTTTAATATTTCTTGTATTGAAGATCTTTACATGTCTGGAAAAGTTTTTATTTCACTTTAATTTTGAAAGACAGTTTTCACTGGTTATAGAATTGTAGGTTCAGAGATTATTTTTTCCTTTCAATACTTTAAGGCTGTGGCCTCACTGTCTTCTTGCTTTCATTGTTTCTGAAGAGAAATCTGCTGTCATTGTTACCTTTGTTCCTTTGTACTTAAGGCTTCTTTTTTCTCTGTTGGCTTTTAACCTCTTCTCTTTATCACTGGCTTTAGGAAAATTGATTATGGTATGCCTTGGTATAGTTTTCTTGTGTTTGGAATCTGTTGAGATTCTTAGATCTCTGGGTTTAGAGATGGTATCAAATTTAGAAAAATTTCTGCCATTTTTTTCTTCAAATATTTTTCTACTCCCACTCCCTTTCTCTTTTTTTCCTTTAGGAACTTGAATTACATGTATATCATCCTGCTTGAAGTTGTCCTGTAACTCATGGATGCTCTTTTCATTTCTGTTAAATTCTTTTTTTCCCCTGTGTTTTATTTTGGATAGTTTCTATTGTTATGACTTTGCATTCATCAATTTTTTCTTCTGCAATTTCAAATCTCTTAATCCCATCTGGTATATTTTTCATCAGACATTGTAATTTTCAACTCTAGAATTTGATCTAATTCTTTTTAAATTTTTCCATGTTTCTACATAGCATTTTGAACATAGGGAACACAGTGATAACAACAGTTTTAATGTCCTTGTCTGCAAATTCTAACACCTCTGTTGGTTCAGGGTTGGTTTTCTTTTTTTTTTTTAACATCTTTATTGAAGTATAATTGCTTTACAATGGTGTGTTAGTTTCTCCTGTATAGCAAAGTGAATCAGCTATACATATACATATATCCCCATTTCTCCCCCCTCTTGCGTCTCCCTCCCACCCTCCCTATCCCACTCCTCTAGGTGCACCCAAAGCACTGAGCTGATCTCCCTGGGCTATGCGGCTGCTTCCCACTAGCTATCTATTTTACATATATGTCTGTGTCACTCTCTCACTTCATCCCAGCTTACCCTTCCCCCTCCCTGTTGTCCTCAAGCCCATTCTCTACGTCTATGTCTTTATTCCTGTCCTGCACCTAGGTTCTTCAGAACCTTTTTTTTTTTAGATTCCATATATATATGTGTTAACATACGATATTTATTTTTCTCTTTCTGACTTACTGCACTCTGTATGACAGTCTCTAGGTCCATCCACCTCACTACAAATAACTCAATTTCATTTCTTTTTATGGCTGAGTAATATTCCATTGTATATGTGTGCCACATCTTCTTTATCCATTCATCTGTTGATGGACATTTAGGTTGCTTCCATGTCCTGGCTATTGTAAATAGAGCTGCAATAAATAATGTGGTACATGACTCTTTTTGAATTATGGTTTTCTCAGGGTATATGCCCAGTAGTGGGATTGCTGGGTCATATGGTAGTTCTATTTTTAGTTTTTTAAGGAACCTCCATACTGTTCTCCATAGTGGCTGTATCAACTTACATTCCCACCAACAGTGCAAGAGGGTTCCCTTTTCTCCACACCCTCTCCAGCATTTATTGTTTGTAGATGTTTTGATGATGGCCATTCTGACTGGTGTGAGGTGATACCTCATTGTAATTTTGATTTTCATTTCTCTAATAATTAGTGATGTTGAGCATCCTTTCATGTGTTTGTTGGCAATCTGTATATCTTCTTTGGAGAAATGTCTATTTAGATCTTCTGCCCATTTTTTGATTGGGTTGTTTGTTCTTTTGATATTGAGCTGCATGAGCTGCTTGTATACTTTGGAGATTAATCCTTTGTCAGTTGCTTCGTTGGCAAATATTTTCTCCCTTTCTGAGGGTTGTCTTTTCATCTTGTTTATGGTTTCCTTTGCTGTGCAAAAGCTTTTAAGTTTCATTAGGTCCCATTTGTTTATTTTTGTTTTTATTTCCATTTCTCTAGGAGGTGGGTCAAAAAGGATCTTGCTGTGATTTATGTCATAGAGTGTTCTGCCTATGTTTTCCTCTAAGAGTTTGATAGTGTCTGGCCTTACATTTAGGTCTTTAATCCATTTTGAGTTTATTTTTGTGTACGGTGTTAGGGAGTGTTCTAATTTCATTCTTTTACATGCAGCTGTCCAGTTTTCCCAGCACCACTTATTGAAGAGGCTGTCTTTTCTCCATTGTATATCCTTGCCTCCTTTATCAAAGATAAGGTGACCATATGTGCGTAGGTTTATCTTTGGGCTTTCTATCCTGTTCCATTGATCTATATTTCTGTTTTTGTGCCGGTACCATACTGTCTTGATTATTGTAGCTTTGTAGTATAGTCTGAAGTCAGGGAGCCTGATTCCTCCAGCTCTGTTTTTCTTTCTCAAGATTGCCTTGGCTATTTGGGGTCTTTTGTGTTTCCATACCAATTGTTTAATTTTTTGTTCTAGTTCTGTGAAAAATGCCATTGGTAATTTGATAAGGATTGCATTGAATCTGTAGATTGCTTTGGGTAGTATAGCCATTTTCACAATGTTGATTCTTCCAATCCAAGAACATGGTATATCTCTCCATCTGTTTGTATCATCTTTAATTTCTTTCATCAGTGTCATAGTTGTCTGCATACAGGTCTTTTGTCTCCTTAGGTAGGTTTATTCCTAGGTATTTTATTCTTTTTGTTGCAGTGGTAAATGGGAGTGTTTCCTTAATTTCTCTTTCAGATTTTTCCAGGGTTGCTTTTAATTGATTGATTTTCTCCTCATTATGGGTCATATATTTCTACTCTGTATTTCTGCTAATCTCTAATTGGATACCATTCTCAATTTTGCCTTGTAGGATGGTTGATATTTTTGTATCCTTATAAATATTCTTGGGACCCACTTAAATTGCCTGGAAACGGTTTGATCCTTTTGGGTCCTGCTTTGAAACATCGTTAGGTGAGTCCAGAGCATCATTTAGCCTTGGGCTAATTTCTCCCACTATTTAGGCAAGATTCTTCTGAGTACTCTACCCAATGCTCTGTGAGTCAGGATATGGGAATAGCACTGTTCCTGCCCAGTGTGAGCACTGGGCATTGTCCCCTCCAATCCTCTTGAATGCTTTTTTCCTCAGACTCAAGTATTCCCTTCACACATATATACTGGTTAGTACTCAGCTGAATACTCCAGGAGGACCCTCTGCAGATTCCCAGCATTCTCTCTGTGTAGCTCGCTCCTCCACAGAGCTCTGTCCTGTGAACTCTAGTTTTCTTGTTCTCCCTGGACTCACTGCTCATCACCTCTTCAGTTCGTTGTGTCCACTGGCTCCTGGGTTCTGCCTCCCTGTATCCTGAAACTCTCTCATTGTTTTCACTGGAGCAACCACTGACTCACCTCATTCATTCCTGTCTCTTAGGAATCACTGTCTCTCATTGTCTGGAGTTCAGTGTCTTGAAAACTGTGGTTTCATATATTTTGTTTGTTTGGTTGATTGGTCAGTTATTTCCAGCAGGAAGGTAAGCCCAGACCCAGTTCCTCCATCCTGGCTAGACGCAAAAGTCTGGCACATGGGTTTTCCCATGGCCATAAAAGGGCAGGGCAGACAACTCTTTTGTTTTCCAGGACTGAACAAAGTGAATGTCTCAAATCTCCATTCATCTCTAGACCAAGACCTGGGTTTGCCTTGTGAGAGAGAGTGCAACGTGGAGAACTTGTTCTTGCAAGGCTGTGCCCACCTGTGGGCCCTTTGCTGGAATGCAGTTCTTCATTATCATTCTCGATACTGTGGATTTAGCAGTCCACCATCAATTTCCTAATAGTTTCTAGCGAAAAAGAGAAATGAGCACTTTCAATGTACTTTTCAATTGTGAGACACATGCCACTTTTTAGAAATAGTGAAGTATGGAAAGAAAAATCTTTTAAAAAGTGCAGAATTAATAGCTAATGAGTTTGGAGTGTTGACTCCATGCCAGGCCCTGGCTCGGGGCTTTGCAGGCATTATCTCCTTTAATTCTCCCAAAGAGCCTGCGGGGTGGGCACTCGTATGATGCTCATTTCACAGATGATTAAACTGAGGCTCAGAGAGGTGGGGTTTCATGCCCAAGCTCACCCAGCTGATAAGTGGCAGAGTTGGGACTAAAACACAGGCCTTTTGGGTTCCCCCAAAGTCCAAGCTCTTAGACGCTGTGTTGTGTGGCCCCTTAAGGCACACACAGGTGCAGAGCTGAGAGCCCCAGGGCAGAAGCCGGTGACCCTGGAGGAACCTTGCCCTCCTTTCTGCTTCCCACACCCTCTCTCCTGGCAAACACATGCTGGACTTGGTATCTATCCAGAACTGCCATCTCTCAGACTCATGCTTTCCTCTGTTGAAGTGCATGCCACGGCAGTTGACTGCCACTAGAATTGAGAGAATGCAAAGAAAACATGACTTAAAAAAACAAAAATGATGTTTTAATGTTGTTGTCTTTTTCCTTTAGATGAAGCATGGTTCTCTAAAGCATAGTGTTTTTTTTTTTTCTTCACTTCAAATAATATGTGTTGTTTTAAATTTATTTTATTTTATTGGCCATGCCATGCACCATGTGGGATCCTAGTTCCCCGACCTGGGATTGAACCCATACCCCCTGCAGTGGAAGCACAAAGTCTTAACTACTGGACCACCAGCGAAGTCCCCTAATATGTGTTGTTTTAAATTGTGATTATTAGGAGACTTTATTAGGATCCTGGGATCGTCCCACCCCCTCCTGTGTCCCCTGGGCCATCAGTCAGGGCAGATGGGGGTCTCATGGGTCACGAGTATGCCCAGGAGAAGGTGGCACCCCCCACTTGCTGGGGTGAGGGCAGTCCAAGGAAACTAAAAGAGCCCTGGCCTTGAGGGGGATGCGGGCTGAGCCCCTGGCACTTCCTGTGTGCTGGGCCCTGTGCTGGGTCTTTACAAAGGCCAGTTTCCTAGTTCTTCTCCTCACTCTGTGAGGTGGGTACTATTATTACTGCTGCTTCACAGATGGGGAAACAGGTGCAATGTACTTGCTCAGGGTCACAAAGCTGCAATGAACGGGGCAGGAGATGGACCCCAGGCTGTGTGCAGCCATGGGCTCCTGCGAGAAAGGTGAACTCAGGCCTCAGCTACAGACCATCCTGTGATCAGGCCTCGGCTTCTTCACCTGTAAATTGGAGAGAATGATACCTCCCCAAGGATGGCTGGATCGGGAAGACCAGCAGACAGTCTCTGGGTGCTCCCTAGAGCCTTGGTGTTCCTATAAGTTAGGCTTCTGTTGTGCCCCCATTGGTCCTCTTGGGAAAAGTATGTGTGGCTTTTGCCAGAACCTGGAGAGGCTGGGCTGGTGGCCACACCCAGGCTGGGTTGGGCAGGGAGTGGGTACCATGCGCCCTCCCTCCCCGAGACAGGGACAGTGCCCGACTCAGAGATGGGCTGTGCGAAGCGCTGAGTAGCGTGCCCGGCACACAGCAGGTGCTCCATAAATGGTGGCTACTGTTTGCCATTTGCAGAGGGCTTTACATAAAAGCTTCACAAGAGATGTCTGTGCTCTGCCTGTTGCCGTTGCAGGCACCCAGGACAGAACCTGGCATGCAGTAGATGCTCAGTTAAATATTGGTTGAATGAATACACGAGGGGACGTCAGTGTGTTTTTACTGAGGCTGGACACGGTGGGGCGCGGCTGCCGGACCTTCCAGCCCAGGGCTGTGTCTGGTTCACAACCGTGTCTCCAGAACCTGCCTGGGAGCCTCGCTTCTGCTCTGGGCAGCTGAGGATGATTTACCTCTGATGCCAGGGTTAAAAGAGTGTGCTGAGCTGCCTACCACTGTGCCCTGTTGCTGAGGTGCTGGTCCCCTGCACACAGCCCTGTACACACTTTCTCTCTCTTGTGCGTGTGTGCACGCGCACACACACACACACACACACACACATGCGCGGCAGCTGGATGTTACACTAATGGCCCCTCCTGAGCTCCTTGCATCCCTCACGATTTTCTGGCCTTAAGGGTGGGCAGAATCAGTGGCCAGGAAGCTGGAAGGTCTCCTTCCACCCAAGTCCTCTCCCTCTGATGCCTGAGAACCTTAGTGCCCATTTCTTAGAAAGTAGATGCTGCCCTGGGGGACCAGGCACCTTTGGGATTTCCAGGGGTTTTCCTGGGTGCAGTGTTGATGATGGAGGGACAGAACACAAGGGCTGGACTCCTGGGAGACAGAAGTTGCTGGAAGGGAGATGGGAGGCACCAGAAACCCATCTTTCCCTCCCACACTGTGCCCAGTCTGGCTGCCCTGAATCATCAGATGCCATCTGGTACAGGTTCATTGAAGGGCTCTGCTGAGGAGATCACAACTCCCAGGGATGTCTCTAGGGTTTCTTTTTCCCTGCACTGGATCCCATGGGATCCCTTCTTGCTCTGTATTCCCCATATTCTTTAAGAGCACCGGGTTAGGCATCTCATTTCTTCCCTGGGGAATGAGGCTCAGAGAGGGGCAGTGACCTACCCATAGTCACACAGCATGTTGGTGCCAGTTCAAGACAGCCTGGATCTTCTGACTGTCATGAATTTTTCCTGATGCTGGTGATCAGGACGATCTAGCCAAGGGCACCTGGTTCCGGGTTGTATGCTGTGGGGACCTGGTGTCAGTGCTGAGAGGGTCTCGGTGCCAAGCGGCTGCTTTTGTCTCATGTCTGGTTTAATTACTTGGTCTTAGTGATTCCAATTTCAGGAGAATTTTTTTTGTGTGTTTTTATTCTCTCATCTTTCATTGTGTTTTCTTTCTGGGTAATCCAAGGCTTGCAGGCAGCTAACTACGATGTATACATTCAAATGAAATGCAATAAAACATAATTGAATGTATTTATTTCATGTCTGAGCAGTGGATTAATCTCCCTGGCACATCCTATTTCCTCTGAGCTCCCTCTGCTTTTCATCTGAGTATTTTCCCCCTCTCCCCAGAATCTCTGGGATCTGAACAGCCCTGTGGCTTCTGCTCGTTGGAGATATACAAATGACGCTGACATTATAGCCTCAGTCTTCGTGATAGATAGATGATGTTCCTGGAGCAATGGAGAGGGAGCTACAAGCTGCCAGGTCTACATGGGCCTGGAAACGCTGCCAGCCTCGGGGGGCGGGGGAGAGGACAGGGGTCTCTGCTGACGATGAGCATTCAGAGTCTCCGTGGGCAGGACTTGGGGTCTCGTGGATGCACCTGTCACTTACGCAGGGGTCCCTAAGTGACGCCCTCATGTCTGCACACGCGCTGGGAAAAGGCAGGTCCTTCTTTGTTGCCCTAGAACTGAAGCTGGATGATTGTGATCATGATTTTCAGCTAAAGCAGCCATCGTGGGGCCCCAGTGAGTGGAGAGATTGACCAGGATGTCTTGCATGTGACCATGATCTGCAGGCTCAGCTCAGCCAGGAGACTGAGGCATCGGATGGGGTTGAGCAGGAAGCTTCTACTGCCTCATCTTACTTGCTGTGTGACCGTGGTGAGTGACCCAACCCCCCGAGCCTCAGTTTCCCCTTCTGTACTATGGGCATATATCAGTACACTCTACAAGGGGTTGTAGGGAGGAGTAAATGAAATGATGCTTGTAAAATGTCAGCATAGTGTCTGATACACAGCAGGTCCTGAATTAATGGAGACTAGTAATATTCATCCATCCATTTACTCATTCACTCATTCATTTATCCATCCAGCCCACTTTGACATCTACTATGTGCCAGGCTATGTGCCAGGCATCAGGGCAAGAAGAATAAAACCTCCTGTAGCCTCCAATAGCTCACGATCTAGTGGTGAGACTGACACAAGCTCTGTAGGAGGGACATCAGCTGGGTCTTCTGGGAACGGAGGAGGGACAAGCAGCAAAGGGAATCAGAGAAGGCCTCCTGGAAGAGGTGACGCTTGAGCTGAAGAATGTGGTGGATTAGGGACCAGGGGGTTGGTCTGGGCACCTGATGCCCAGGGCCTGTGGGGACAAATGGAGGGAGGTGAGGCGGGGAAGGTGGGTTGAGCAGGCAGCGCTGGGATCCATGGATGGTTCGGGAGCAGGGGAGGGATGTGGTCAGAGTGGCGGGTCCTCCCACAGATAGGAGCCTTGAGTGGAGACCGTGTTCCTCTGGGAAGACCATGTCCCTCCTTGCCCTCCCGCCTCTCTGGCCTCCATCTGGGGCTTCCCAGAGTGACTCTTATCCTCTGTCCCCTGACGCGGCCTCAGGGGCTCCTGGTTGGAAATGACATACCCTGAGCCCTCAGCTGTGGGTCGGGGGCCCCTGGTCCTCCCTCCTTTCATCCTGTGTTGCTGTTTTGTTTTCCAGGCACCTTCTCTGAACAGGGCGAACTCCACCTATTCTTCTCCCTCCATGCCTTCCTCCCACCAGTATTTACTGAGCACCTACGATGTGCCAGGCCCTGTTCCGGGGGCTACAGCAGTGAATGAAACGATAACACTCCCCAGCCCTGAGCTCACAGCCCAGTGGGGGCACAGACAGCCCCCAAATGACCTGGAACCTGCCCTGTGACCAGTGTGCCCAGGATGAGGTTCCCAGGGCTCCGGAGCCTGTTCCCAGGTTTGACCTTGGCAGGAAGGTCGAAGAGGGCTTCCCTGAGGAGGTCTGAGGGGTGAGGAGGGGAAACTCTGGGGAGATGGGGAGGAGGTATGCTCCAGACCATGGGAACAGCATGTGCAAAGGCCCTGTGTTGGGGGAGAGGGGGTGATGAATTCAAGGCCTGAGTGGTGGTGCCTGAGGCTGGGTGGAGACTTGGTGCAGTTCATACAAGCCTACGTGTCAGCCTGTGACTCTCCTGTTTAATAGGCCTGGAGATGCCGAGGTGGGGAGGTGGGTGGCACTGGGGCCTCACCTGGCACCACCATAGGACAGGATGATGTTGAAGCTGAATTTACCAGGGAAGGCGCCAGGGCTAGGGTCACCGTCCAGCTCCAAAGTCATCCTCCTGCTAGGGGACAGCCAGGGCAGGATCTGCCCAGCTTGGAGCATTGCCAAGTTGCAAAGGAAGGTCAGGACCATTTGCTAAAGTACTACTTTTTTGCCTGTTACTTTCTCTCCATTTCCTTCCCCAACTCTCCAAGCTGCTGGTTCCCAGAACACTTGCTGTTCCTCAAACACGCCTCACCCTTCATACAAGCTGTGTCCTCGGCCAGGAACCACCCACTGACCCACTCTCTCCACCATGAGCCCAGGGGCTAATCCCACCTTCCCTCTGGGCCCAGATTCAATTACACCTCCTCCAGGAAGACTTCCAGGATGCCCCAACCCTCTCCTTCCTCTGAAGTCCTGTGTCCCCAGCCTAGATATCGCCTGTTTTTAGGCACCAAGCTCTTTCCTGGCCGGGTATGGGCCTGACTTACTTCTACCAACCATGGCTCCATACAATGGACAGTGAGGTCACCACAGGCCTCTGGGCCCAGCTCGGGGCTGTGGTCCCGAGTATATCACGCTGGGCCGGTCCTGGGCAGGATCGGTGCTCACCCCTCACCCCTCCCCTGCTCCCCTGCCATGCCCCAAGCTCCTGGCAGGCCTCCCGTGAGCCCCGGTGGGTATAACACACACCCAGGTCCAGCAGCTGTGATACCCGGAGTCTGTGATTCTCAGGGTCTGTGGGTCTAAAATACGCCCCTCCTGTGGTTTGCAGACCCCCTAATGCTCTGATTGTGGGAATTTGAGAGTCTAAGGTGCTCTGGCTCTGGCTCTGTGACTCGGGGAACCTGAGGGGGTGGGACAATGGATGTTAAATGTCTGTGGTTTAATGAGCTCGATTCAGCTCGCTTTAGGACTTTAGGAGTCTGAGAGTTAAGAGGCCATCAGAACGGCTGGGCACCGATGGGCAGCGCTGGGCGTGGTTGGAGCCCACCACAGGTGCGGAAGGAGCTTCAGGTTTAAGGGTTCGGGGGCAGGGCCCACCACAGCCTCCAGCTGAGGGCTCTGCACTGGCTCCACCCTGGCTGTCCCTGTGGAATCGGTTTATTACAGTTCCCGACAGCGAAAGCGCCCGCTTAATCCATCCAGCGTGGAGCGCAGCCCAGTGAAACCTGACTGCCTTCCCCGTCCCCACCACTTGCTCTCCATTCATCACGCGGCAGGAGTTAGAGTGGGGTGGTCACATTGAGGGGGAGCATTGACCCTGCACCCCCAGACCCCGAGGGTCAGAGCCGGTAAGCAGCGGGGGAGGAAGAGGGCCCTTCTCCAGCAGGAGAGGGTCTCTGAGGGTCAGCATGGGAGGTGGACAGGCCTGTGTCCCGTGTCAGACCTGTGGCCAGAAGCCAGGAGGGGAATGAGGAAGTGGCCCAGGTGCGAGTGGGCAGGGCAAGAACAAATCATGGGCATCTGTCCCCTGGGCCTTAGATCAGCTGGGTTCCCCTGGCCAGCAGGGCCTGCTCCAGTGCCACTCAGGGTTACCCACTCGCCCCTCCCTCATGTCCAGGGCTCCCTGCCCCCTGCCCATGGCTCTGACTTCTGCTTCCCGCCGTCATCCTCAAAACTGAAGACCACCTCCAGGGACCCCCTGTATGAACCATTCATCCATTCAATTCACAGCTCTGTTGGGCCCATTGCATGCCAGGCTCGGGTGATAGGCATACACTGCTAGAGGAAAGATATTCATTCATTCACTCAGTCATTCATTCATTCAACAAACTCTCATTGAGCACCTACAAACGTGTAGGCACCAAGGAAACAGTGATTAACACAAATAGACGAAGCCCCTGCCCTCATGGCACTCACACCAGTGACTCCTCCTGCCCTTGGAGGGAGGGGTGCAGACCTCACATGTGTGTGGCAGGCCCTCCCTCCGGGACAAAGGGCCGTGACTTTGGCCTCTGGACAGAATGAGGCCTCCAGGCCCCAGCTGACCCCAGCCTGTCTCCTCCACAACCTCCCCACTGGTGCCTTCCTGCAGTGGTCCAGGGCCTGTGGCCACCCCCAAACCTGGGCCCTGCTCTAAAGGACACAGTTCCAGGCTTGACACAATCCCGGTGACAGCTGGTGTCTAGCGCCTGGCACGCTCGAGGGTCGCAGGTGGATGGTCCCGCTTATTCCTCAAGACCCCACAGGGTTGCAAAGCAGGGAGGGTGACAGGAGAACATGTGTGAAAGCACTGGGACTGCGTTGGTGCAAAGATACCCCCTATGAGGGAGACCCTGAGGCCCAGGGTGGTTGAGCGTCTTGCCCATGTCACAGAGCGAGCCATCGGAAGTGCTGGGACCTGGCCCAGCTCGGTCTGCCTCCTTGGTCCGGCTGTTTAGCCTTCGACTCTTCTGCCCACAGTGGAGGTGGGGGGCAGCTGGCTTCACGCTCAGGGGGCCCAGGGCTGACCTCCATCCTTTACCAATGATGTGACCTTGGGCAAGTTGCTGGACCTCTTTGGGCCTCAGTTTCCTCCTCTGTAAAATGGGGATAACACCACTTCCCTCTCAAGATGCCTGGGAAATCACAGATCAACCCCTTGAAAGTCTCTGGCACTTTTTGATCAAGGTCATTGAGAAACTAACCCACCTCCTTGCTTCTTCCTTTCCTCCCTCCCTCTCTTCCTTCCATGAGACAGGAAGGTAACAAGACCAAACCCTGCACACCTGTGTCTAGTGTGTCCGCAGGCACACTTATAAGGCCCCGACATGTGGGCGGGGTCACACCTGTTGTGTGACGCACCATCACCCATGCCTGTGTCCACCCCACGCCAGCCTCTCAGAGCCCAGGGCAGCCCAGGCCTCTTCCCTGCTTGGAGGTTCCCAGAAGACTGAAAAATGAAGAAATGCTATGACAGAGTCACAGACACTGGAATAGAACTCAAATATTTACATAGTACAAATGAACACTTTTGTCAATAAATGCATGATGCATTGTAATTGTGTGATTCACCAGACAACCACAGGATTTATGAAAAAGCACATTCCTGCCACATGAGAGGCAGAGTGGACGGGAGCTGGGACACATGTTGGAGGCTGTTGGTGGGGCCTCGCCTTCGTTCCGCCTGTCCCTATGGCCCTACTTTAAAGACAGCATCAGGAGATCACATTGGAGGCCTTGAAGGATGTGAGGTATAGGGTCCTCCCCCGTGGGGCCCTGCACACACGTGTGCACACGCATACACACGATCACACACGTGTGCCCATGCACACCCTTGGTGGGAGGCAGGGGATCTGACATGTGCAGACAGGCTCTTTTTAGAGATGGAGACACTGTGTCATTCTTGTCATTTCTGAAGACACAGAAAAATGACGGTGTTTGGGTGGGGGAGGGGAGCTACCATGGGGAATATCCCAGAGGCATTTCTGCAAACTGTGCCTTAGGAGGGGGGCCCAGGCCCTCTCCCAAGGGTCTGCGAGGTGGGTCAGGAAGGGGGGGAGACTACTTCTTGAGGTCCTACTGTGTGCCAGGCTGCGCACAGGTCTTGCATCTGTGATTCTTGGAACCTGCAGATCCCCACGGGGTAACTGAGTTAATTGGCTAATGCTGGATCTTATATGTCCACTCTGGTAACCTCTTTAATGATGCTTTCAAAGGAGGAGAGATGTTTTTACTATTGCCCCTCCTGGTCCTCTACCTGACTCTGAGGGAAGCAGGAGGGTAAGGGCTGTGCTGGGCTGGGGCTCTGGCCTCCACACCTTCACCCACCACGTACTTGCTGATTACTGCCTCACTGGACCTTTCCAGGCACCAGGAATGCAAGGCATCAGTGGGAAAAAGAACAACAAAAAAAGACTCATCAGTTTTGCCAAAAAAACCCTCTCTGGATAACCCACAGTTATGTCAAGCGCTTAACAGATAGAATGAGTCTTATTTCATACCTTGATCTTATTTGCTGGATAAATAAATTGTATCAAACTTCTTGAAGCCAACTGTCAAAGTAAGGCATGTCGGGGGAGACAGATCTCTTGCTCTGATGGCAAAATTCATTTGATTTGATTCTTTAATTTAGTTTCCCTGCAAAACCCGGAGCTGAAATTTTACAGCCTGTTCACCCTAAATGGTTTTCCTCACTTCTCCTGCCACCTCCTCTCCCGGTGGCCCGTCCTCCATCTCTTACAAAATAATGTAGCAAAGAATTGCCGCTGAAGTAATGATAACCATTTGGTTGCGCGCAACAATTTTTGGGGGGAAAATGACAGAGCACAAAGCCCGTCTCTCCGGCTTGGGGAAGCAGGCGCTGGCTGTCAAAGGCTCCCTCAGCCCAGGGGAGTGACTGCGCATGGGGTAGGTGGGGTTTCCAACCTGATGTCTGTGTCAGCAGGATGGAGAGGCAGGGGGACGTCTGGGAAGAAGACACAGCCTCATTTCCCTGAAGAATCTTTTCCTCTAATCCCTGCTCTCCACCTCGCACCTTCCTCCACCTCTCATCTCCATGTAACTTCCAGAACCTTACCTTGTATTTGTAAAGCACTTTCACATCCACTATGTTCACTTAGTCCTTAATTTACCCCTTCCCTCATTCATCCATGTTACTCAGCTCATGGCAATTGGGGCTCACTGTGGGGTTATGACCCATGTGGAGCTCTGGGGGTCAGATGCAACAAGGTAAACATTCACCTTCAGAAGTCCAGAGTCTGATATGGGAGAGAGACAGAGATGTAGACGAATAGCCCTGACTCTGTGTGTTGAAGGTTATGTGAGACATGGGCTGGGCACACAGTAGGTGCTTCCATCAGTTGGGATGTGTTGGGTATCAAGTAACAGAAAATGCAACAACAGTGGCTCAAGTTATTGAGATGTCAAATGATTGAGCACAAAAAGATGTCTGGAGGGAGGTAGTTCTGGAGTTGGTAGATACTCAGTGGTGCCAAAAAACCAAGGTCTTTCCTTTTTCCTAGTTATCATCATTGACCATTCTTGCCTTTTTCCTTAGCTTATTGTCTCATGGTTGCAATATGGCTGCCACAGCTCCAAACATCATGTCTCACACGATAACATTCAAGTTGAGAAGAAGGGCGTGGAATAAAGCAGAAAAATTATTTCCCAGAAGTAATCCCTCCACCAGCAGATTTTCCTTTACATCTCAGTGACCAGCTCTGGGTCATACTCCAACCCCTGAAACAATCTCTGGAGAATGGGGTTGGGGTAACAGGCTTGGTGTCACCCCTGGGCTGGGGAGACCTGTTGCTGCAGAACAAACTGAGGGCTCTGCAAGTGAAGAAAGGAGGGGTGGGCTGCTGGGCAGGCAGCCATGAATGTCCGCCACCTTCTCATCAATGCTCTTGACTGAGTGTCCTGGGTCGCGTGGGGTCTGGGGTGGTGGCCCAGCCTGGTCCCTGGGGGCAGAAAGCTCTGCTCTGAGCCTCTGCTCCCTGTATGCTGTGTGATCAAGGAGGTACTTGACCCACCTGAGGCAGAGCCTCCCCCTGTGGAGAGGGGGCCAGAACAGCACCTGCCATGTAGGGCGCTTGTGAAGGGGACATGGGGTCGGCTGTGCAGGCGCCTGGCCCAAGGGGGTGTCAGCAGCCAGGAGCCATCGCAGCCATTAGCCCCATTTGTGAAATGGGCCCGTGTGCCTTCTCTGTCACAGTCCTGGGGTGACAACAGCAGGGGCATCAGTTCACACAAGTGAGCACTTCCTGCGTCTGCTGGGTGCCCTTCACTTGCACTCGCTCCCTTAATCCTCACGGCCACCCCTCGAGGAGGGAGCTGCTTTCATCCCCATTTTATAGCCAAGGAAACTGAGGCTCAAGGGTGACCCCAGGTGAGTGAGGGCAGCCGGGGCTCCAGCTCTGACCCCCTGCAGGGCCCTGGGTGGAGCCACAGGCAGGTGCTCAGGTAACCCCTCCCCACTCAACTGTCACCTGGTCCAGGCTGGTGGCTGGGGCTGACCTCTCTCTTGACCCTGCTCTCTGTCCTTCCGGAGCTCCAGGACTCCAGGACCTGCTTGTGGTGTGGGGAGATTTGCCCACCGTCCCTGCTGCCCCTCGTCCCCAGGATGACGAATGGACACGTTCCGTGTCCTGGGTGATGGGGGACACATGACCATCAGGCTAGGGTCCCTGTCTCTTGGTCATGAATTGGCAACTTGCAACCTTGGGGAAACAATGTACACTTATGCAGAACATAAGCATATGTTAATGATGGATAATTACAATCCATATTTATAGATTTATCAAAATATGCAAAACCGTTCTGACAGTTATACACCTACAGCACATCGCATTTAATAACCACACACGAGGCTCCTGGCCAGCTCCGTGATGCAAGCTCGGGCACCGAGTGTGAAATGAAACTGCAGCCCAGCCCTGTGGGGGGCCTTGGCTGTCTCCCCTCTGTGAGCTGGAAGGAGCGGGGCCACATATGGGGGCGTCTGTTGTTCCTTCCTACCCCGAATCCCCTTTCTTCTGTTGAACTGTCCCCCGACTCCAGTCGCTTCCCCTGGAGCCACTCACTGTGGTGTCCCCACCCTGGACCTCAGTGATTGGTAGAGGTGGGCACCTTGGGGGTCAAGCCCAGACAGAATTCTTCCTGGGATTTTATACTTAGGTGCAGACAGAGGCTGCTTCCTCTTCCTTTTGGGCTCAGTAGATGGAGAGATGGCTGGGTCCTTCTCGCTTCCCACCCACCTAACCCCATTGCTCTTTAGAAGAGAGAAATGAGGCTGATTCATGGAGAGAATCATAGAATCAGCCCTGGAAAGAAGGGGGGCGGGGGGAGGGGAAGGAGAGGGTGGGAGATCTGATACCCTCCCCGTCCTGCAATCTTGCATTGCCCAGGGAGTTGAGCTAACACGTTCCTTCTTCTGCTTCAGTCTGAGCTGTCATTTGCAACCAAAATGTCCCGGTGAATATACATACGCAGAGCTGCGTTGATGGGGCACTTACTTGGCTGTAGATGCAGATGACTTTGTTTCATCACCTCAGCCCTGCTGTGGGGTGGGTGCTGTTATCATCGCTCTGTTTTACAGACAAGTAAACAGAAGCAGAGGGCAGAGGCACTTGCCCCACGTCTCCATGGTTTCGAAGTGATGGAGCTGGGACCGGGCCCGAGCATCCCTACGCTGAAGGCCCGACGTGCACTGGGTGCTTAATAACAGCTGTTGGCTTGAACAGCCAGCGTGCGGCACAGCTGGGAGGCCCGGAGGTGGGGGAAGTGGTCACAGAGATGGAGACACTAACCTCAGTCCGGAGGGAAGAGGAGGGGCTCCTGACAAGAGGATGGGGAAGGGTATGCGTGGCAGAGGGCACAGCATGGTCGAAGGCTCAGAGGGTGCAGGCGTGTGGTGCTCTGGGGCGCTGAGTGATACTCTGTCCTTTAAAAAAGCACATCGCAGGTATGGCTTTCTTTTTTTTTTTTTTTTTTTTTTTTTTAAAGCAATAGTTCATTTTATTTGTCCTCAGCTGTTTTCATTAACAGACATTTCTCATTCGGCTTTTCTGGGATTTGGTCAACACACCTGCATTTGTGCTTTTCATATACTGAGTTAGCCAAAAAGTTCATTCGGATTTTTCCATAAGCTGTTATGAAAACTCCGAACGAATTTTTTGGAGGTATGGCTTTCTTAACCTTCATCCTGACCTGTAGAGTGCAGGAGGGAATCAGTGGTCCTCTTGATGCATGAGGAGAGTACAGCTCAGAGAGGGATGGGGCTTGCTGAAGTCCCCGCATCCAGGAGGGTCAGGGTCAGAATTCGAACCCAGGGCTTTGGGTTCAAAGACCATGATCTGCCCTGAAGTGGGCCCTTCCGTGAGGCCTCAGGGGACTCCCAGTTCCTTCCCTGTGCCCCTCCTGGGACTCCTGCCCCCAGGCTCTATGAGTATTCAGGCCTCTGGCTGCCCAGGGCCCGCGTCCGGTGCCCAGGGGCTCTGGGGGGGGGGGGGCAGCCAGGGCAGGAGGGCAGGCTGCGTCCAGCCTCCACCCGAATCCTTGCAGACCGTGACCCTGGTCTGCCCTGCTGCCCCCCATCAGAGCACCTTCCTCCATCCTGGGGGCCCCAAGGGCCGTGTCCCCTCTGGCCCATGGGCCCGTGTGTCCCAGCTGGCCCTGAGTGAGTCTTCAGCTCTGCCCTCCTTCGTTCACTCACTCCTTCACCAGCCTGCAATGCCGGAGCCCTGCTCTCTGCCAGCTGTGCGGGGCCCCAGGGCTGGGAAGCTCTTGTGCAGGGCCAGGGGCCAAAGGGTCCCATAAGCGCATCAACATTGCAAATGGGATCGTGCCGCTGAAGGGAACGTTCGGCACCTACCCCGGCCAGGTGCTCAGGCGGCTTCTCCTGGAGGTCACGGCTGTGGGCGGGTCTGGAGGGTGAGCTGGGGGCTCAGGGCAGGGGCAGAGGGCACAGCACGCGTGAAGGCCTTGGGCACTTGGGGCGCCTGAGCCAGACAAGCTGTGTGAGGATGGAGAGGCCGGGGGCGGTGGGGGAGGGGCAGACGGGCGGGCCTGGTGCACAGGCTCCAGAGGGAGGGTGGGAAGTGCGGCTGCCCCAGGGAGGAGTGCGGGGGAGGCAGTGAAACCCCCAACACCCGGCTCTGGGCAGAGACCCCTGTTTTAGGGGGCTGGGGTCCCAAAAGAGTGAGGGGCAGGGCGGAGGTACAGCTCTGTCTCACTGGAGAGAGTTCTCAAATGTTGGCCCGAGATGGTCTCAGGGGCCCGGGATGGGGTCCGCCGGCTGCCTGTCTAACGGGAGGTCCGAGGCTCAGGAACCGATGCCCCGAACAGCAGGCTCAGGTCTCCCGGCCCTGCCCCGTGCAGAGACACCCAAAGGCTACCTAACGCCTGCCAGAAAAGTTCTAGCGCCTTTTGCTGATGCCAGCGCTCAGGCCCCCAGGCCTGGGCCTCGCCTCACGGCACCCCGCCCCACGCGGGAGTTCCTGGCTGAACAGCGGACGAACGTGGATGGGTGGATATAAAACAGAAGGTGCCCCCAGACCCCCTGTGCCAGGCCTGAGCAGCTCTCTGCGGATTCACAGTCTTCCCTGAGGCTGGCGCTACCCCTGCCCCACCCCGACGTCACAGCAGTGAAATGGAGGCGCCCGGGCTCCTAGGGCGAGGATTTCAACCCCCATCTCTTCATCCGAGGCCATAGCAGCCGCTGGCTCAGCCTCTTAAGCTTCACTGTCTATGTGATGGTTCACCTATTCAAGAATATTCATTGTGCCCTGAGTCTGAGCCAAGCCCATTGCTGTTGCTGAGGATGCACAGGGACAAACCTGACCGGCCCTGCTGGCGGGGGCCCGCGTGGAGGGTGCTGTAGAGGCCTCAGGTGATTCCGATGAGAAGAGGTGTGCAGGTTTCAGAAGAGCCCTTCTAGCCCTGACTCTATGTCTGTCTATCATCTATCCATCTATCTATCTACTCATCATCTGTCCATCATCCATCATCCATCATCCATCATCCATCATCCATCATCCATCTATATCTGCAGCCACGTCTCTCAGTTACAACGAGGTGCACGGCCTTGTGCTCTGCCCTGTTCACCCATCACACCATTTAGGACCCACCGACTCCATGAAGGAAGCCTCCAGTCTCCTTGCTTTCTAGACACCGTGAATAAGTGGTCCCAGCGCTAATAAGCAGCAGAGGTGAGAGTAAATCCGAGTCTCTTCCCTAGCCCTCGTCTCACACTGCTTCCTCCTCTTAGTGCTCCAGAGGCTGCCATGCTTGTTTTGTTTTTTTTGAATTTTGTTTTATTTATTTTTTATACAGCAGGTTCTTATCAGTTATCTGTTTCATACATATCAGCGTATATATGTCAATCCCAATCTCCCAATTCATCCCACCACCTCCCCTTCTCTTTCCCCCCTTTGTGTCCATACATTTGTTCTCTGCATCTGTGTCTCTATTTCTGCCTTGCAAACCAGTTCATCTGTACCTTTTTTCTAGATTCCACATATATGCGTTAATATACGATATTTGTTTTTCTCTTTCTGACTTACTTCACTCTGTATGACAGTCTCTAGGTCCATCCACATCTCTACAAATAACCCAATTTTGTTCCTTTTTATGGCTGAGTAATATTCCATTGTATATATGTACCACATCTTCTTTACCCATTCATCTGTCGATGGGCACTTAGGTTGCTTCCATGACCTGGCTATTGCAAATAGTGCTGCAATGAACATTGGGGTGCATGTGTCTTTTTGAATTATGGTTTTCCCTGGGTATATGCCCAATAGTGGGATTGCTGGGTCATATGGCAATTCTATTTTTACTTTTCCAAGGAACCTCCATACTGTTCTCCATAGTGGCTGTATCAATTTACATTCCCACCAACAGTGCAAGAGTGTTCTCTTTTCTCCACACCCTCTCCAGAATTTGTTGTTTGCAGATTTTCTGATGATGCCCATTCTAACTGGTGTGAGGTGATACCTCATTGTAGTTTTGATTTGCATTTCTCTAATAATTAGTGATGTTGAGCAGCTTTTCATGTGCTTCTTGGTCATCTGTATGTCTTCTTTGGAGAAATGTCTATTTAGATCTTCTGCCCATTTTTGGATTGGGTTGTTTGTTTCTTTAATATTGAGCTGCATGAGCTGTTTATATATTTTGGAGATTAATCCTTTGTCCGTTGATTCGTTTGCAAATATTTTCTCCCATTCTGAGGGCTGTCTTTTCATCTTGTTTATGGTTTCCTTTGCTGTGCAAAAGCTTTGAAGTTTCATTAGGTCCCATTTGTCTATTTTTGTTTTTATTTCCATTACTCTAGGAGGTGGATCAAAAAAGATCTTGCTGTGATTTCTGTCAAAGAGTGTTCTTCCTATGTTTTCCTCTAAGAGTTTTATAGTGGCCAGTCTTACATTTAGGTCTCGAATCCATTTTGAGTTTATTTTTGTGTATGGTGTTAGGGAGTGTTCTAATTTCATTCTTTTACAAGTAGCTGTCCAGTTTTCCCAGCACCACTTATTGAAGAGGCTGTCTTTTCTCCATTGTATATCCTTGCCTCCTTTGTCATCGATTAGTTGACCATAGGTGCGTGGGTTTATCTCTGGGCTTTCTATCTTGTTCCATTGATCTATGTTTCTGTTTTTGTGCCAGTACCATATTGTCTTGATTACTGTAGCTTTGTAGTATAGTCTGAAGTCAGGGAGTCTGATTCCTCCAGCTCCGTTTTTTTCCCTCAAGACCGCTTTGGCTGTTCGGGGTCTTTTGTGTCTCCATACAAATTTTAAGATTTTTTTGTTCTAGTTCCGTAAAAAATGCCACTGGTAATTTGATAGGGATTGCATTGAATCTGTAGATTGCTTTGGGTAGTATAGTCATTTGCACAATATTGATTCTTCCAATCCAAGAACATGGTATATTTCTCCATCTGTTGGTATCATCTTTAATTCCTTTCATCAGTGTCTTGTAGTTTTCTGCATACAGGTCTTTTGTCTCCCTAGGTAGGTTTGTTCCTAGGTATTTTATTCTTTTTGTTGCAATGGTAAATGGGTGTGTTTCCTTAATTTCTCTTTCAGACTTTTCATCATTAGTGTATAGGAATGCAAGAGATTTCTGTGCATTAATTTCATATCCTGAAACTTTACCAAATTCATTGATTAGCTCTAGTAGTTTTCTGGTGGCATCTTTAGGATTCTCTCTGTATAGTATCATGTCATCTGCAAACAGTGACAGTTTTACTTCTTCTTTTCCAATTTGTATTCCTTTTATTTCTTTTTCTTCTCTGATTGCTGTGGCTAGGACTTCCAAAACTATGTTGAATAATAGTGGTGAGAGTGGACATCCTTGTCTTGTTCCTGATCTTAGAGGAAATGCTTTCAGTTTTTCACCATTGAGAATGATGTGTGCTGTGTGTTTGTTGTATATAGCCTTTATTATGTTGAGGTAGGTTCCCTCTAGGCCCACTTTCTGGAGAGTCTTTATCATAAATGGGTGTTGAATTTTGTCAAAAGCTTTTCCTGCATCTGTTGAGATGATCATATGGTTTTTATTCTTCAATTTGTTAATGTGGTGTATCACATTGATTAATTTTCGTATATGGAAGAATACTTGCATCCCTAGGATAAATCCCACTTGATCATGGTGTATGATCCTTTCAATATGTTGTTGGACTCTGTTTGCTAGTATTTTGTTAAGGATTTTTGCATGCATATTCATGAGTGATATTGGTCTGTAATTTTCTTTTTTTGTAGTATCTTTGTCTGGTTTTGGTATCAGGGTGATGGTGGCCTCATAGAATGAGTTTGGGAGTGTTCCTTCCTCTGCAATTTTTTGGAAGAGTTTGAGAAGGATGGGTGTTAGCGCTTCTCTAAATGTTTGATAGAATTCACCTGTGAAGCCATCTGGTCCTGGACTTTTGTTTGTCGGAAGATTTGTAATCACAGTTTCAAATTCATTACTTGTGATTGGTCTGTTGTTATTTTCTATTTCTTCCTGGTTCAGTCTTGGAAGGTTATACCTTTCTAAGAATTTGTGCATTTCTTCCAGGTTGTCCATTTTATTGGCATAGAGTTGCTTGTAGTAGTCTCTTAGGATGCTTTGTATTTCTGTGGTGTCCATTGTAACTTCTCCTTTTTCATTTCTAATTTTATTGATTTGAGTCCTTTCCCTGTTTTTCTTGATGAGTCTGGCTAAAGGTTTATCAATTTTGTTTATCTTCTCAAAAACCAGCTTTTAGTTTTATTGATCTTTGCTATTGTTTTCTTAGTTTCTATTTCATTTATTTCTGCTCTGATCTTTACAATTTCTTTCCTTCTACTAACTTTGGGTTTTGTTTGTTCTTCTTTCTCTGGTTCCTTTAGGTGTAAGGTTAAATTGTTTATTTGAGATTTTTCTTGTTTCTTGAACCAATCTCCACCATGCTGTTTCTAATGTCCTGTGATGCTATTGTCCAGAGGGTCCAGAAGCGTTCCATCAAACTGTCCTGTTCTGTATCCCTTACATTATCATTGTGACATTTATCTTAAGCTCTGAATTGATAATCTCCAATGATTTTAACCTTTCATTATCCAACTTTGCTTAACGTGATCTGATTCTCATCTTCTGTGAGTGTAGCTTTCAGTGAAACTATGAAAAGACACTCTGTCCCCAGAACACACAGCCATTCCCCCCAGCCTGAGCCCTCCTGCTTCCCTTCGAATCCCATTCAAACCATCTTCAGCTGCTCCCTTCTCCAGGGCCCACTTCAGACTTTCTGAGTTTATGGCTGTCGCATAATGTTATTAGCCATGACATTGGTAATTAGAACAATTATGCTGGGCCATAAACTTCCACAGGATTTAGGACTTACAGTGAGTTTCTGGAGCTGAGGTGGCTGCCAGCCACCCCGGCTGTGCCCGACAGTCTCTACCTGGCGGACAGGGCTAGCCACAGTCACAAACTGATGCTGCCCCTCTGGAGCAGTGCTGCCTGTGGCACCTGGGCCCCTGCAGGGGCAAAGGCCCCCATCTTGACATTGGGCATCAAGTGCTCGGCACAGTAAAGGCCAACACTCAATAGAGCAGGAAAAGCAGGGACTGGGGAGCAGACTGCTGTGGTTCAAGGCCCAACTCTGGTACTTCTGAGCTGTGTGACCTTGGATGAGTTTCTAAACCTCTCTGTTCTTCAGTATCTTCATCTGTAAAACGGGGCGATAACAACAGTGCCTCCTTCATAGGATTGTTAGATGATTAAGTGAACTCATGCACATGAAGGGCTGAGCACCAGGCCTGGCACAGACTCAGTTGTTATTATTCCAGGCCCTGGGGGAGTGCTGGCATTGAGGGCCTCTAAAGATCTCCCTTTCTGCCACCACTGCACTCAGAGATGAGAAACTGAGGCCAAGAGACACTAAATTAAACGTTTGAGAACAAGACAGTAGATGACCTGCTAAATTATGCAGGGAGGACAATTAGAGAACAAAACGATCTGTAATAAAGGGCTAATGGGTGGGACAGATGCTCGGTGTGCCCAGAGCCTGAGATGCAGCCTGGGATGGGGACGGCCTTGCCAGCACCCAGCACTCTTGATAATAACATTGAGTTTTCTTTTAGTATAACTCATACTTACTGTAAAACACTGAGAATGTGCAAAATGTATGTAAAGCACTGGCATCTCACCTCCGATGACAGTAGCTGATGCTTTTCCTCATTCTTTTTCTATTTATATATAAGTCCATATTTTCATAATTGATTTCCCGTTGGTGTGACTGTGTTCTGATCACTTCCTATTCCCACCATCAGTGAGGGAGGGATCCTCCATCCTAAGCAGAATGAAATGGCTTAACCCACAACACCTGTCCCCGGACAGATGCACGGGACAGCAGTTTCTTAGTCACATATACTTGCAGCCTAGGGGAGGCAGATGCTGCCTGCCATGCGGGGCCACGCTAGGCTTGCACTTGGGGGCAGAGGGAACCAGCAGGGGCAGTGGGAGGCAGGCTTTGTAGTAGCAAGAGTGTGAGGTGCCTCCTAGTTCCCGGGGAGGATGCGATGGGTTTGATCGAATAACTCCACTCTGGCTGGCAGCTGAAGCCTATTAGGCGAGGACCTGATGGAGCACGGCTGTTCCAGCTGATAGGGGAACTAGCTGGATCGGGGGGCTTTTCTGTTGGTGGGGGCATATCTGGCAGGAGCAGGGGAACTCTGGGTGGGCCTTTAAGGTCCTGTGAAGGTCAAAGAGGTCGAAGCAACACATGAAAACTTAGGACTTACGATACAGACTGTTGGGATGAGCCGGGATGTGCTCTGATAACTTCCTCCCTCTCCTGAAACAACAAAGCTTGTGTCACATGTCCACTGAGGTCAGTGGGGAGGGCTTTGCTCATCGCAGACCCCCAGGGATTCAGACTGACGGAAGCACCATGGTCTTACGATGCTGGCATTCCCAGATGTGCCTCCATGGCCACTTTAGGCGGGAGAAGGGATGGGATTTGAACCCTGGGTGTGAAATGCTCCCTCCCGGAATCAATACTCCCCACCTCTATTCACCTCTATTCACATCTACTTGGCCAAAGCCAGTCTCACGGCCAGGCCTGACGTGAAAGCCATGGGGTGTGCCGTTCTCCTGGGGGGGGTGGGGGTGGGGCAGAGGAGGACTGGGTGCCAATGAACCCCAGCTGTGTCCTCCACATGCGGCACATATAGATTTGGGTCTTTCTTACCTGTAACTCTGATCTGACCAGTTTTCCATTTTATTGTATATTTTTGGAAATACAGTTGACCCTTGAACAACATTGGTTTAAATTGTGTGTGTCCACTTATACATAGATAATTTTTTTTTTTTTAAGGGAACGCTATTTATTTATTTATTTATTTATTTATTTATTTATTTATTTATGGCTGTGTTGGGTCTTCGTTTCTGCGCGAGGGCTTTCTCTAGTTGCGGCAAGCGGGGGCCACTCTTCATCGCGGTGCGCGGGCCTCTCACTATCGCGGCTTCTCTTGTTGCGGAGCACAGGCTCCAGACGCGCAGGCTCAGTAGTTGTGGCTCACGGGCCCAGTTGCCCCGTGGCATGTGGGATCTTCCCAGACCAGAGCTCGAACCCGTGTCCCCTGCACTGGCAGGCGGATTCTCAACCACTGCGCCACCAGGGAAGCCCCTACATGGATAATTTTTGACAGGAAATACTACAGTTCTACAGGGTCCATTGTTGGTTGAATCTGTGGATGCTGAGGAACCGAGGATATGGAGGCCCAGACTGTAAGTTATACATGGATTAACCACCACGTTGCTCGGGGGTCAACTGTAGTTCATTTAATTAATGTCCCATAATTTATTTAACTAAACTCCCATTTAAACATTTTGGATGATTCCGATTATTTAGCTCATAAATTCTGACTGCTACAGAATTCATTCTTGAATCTTTCTCCTATAAGGAGATGCTCAGTAAATTAGCGTGAAGTTCAAAAAACCACTAATGCTTAATATTCATGGAGTGACATCCTCAGCTCCTGTTAGCTCGGCCTTCACGTGGCCCCACGTCTGGGATCTCCTCCTGCTCCTCAGCCCCTCCCCCTGGTCCATCGCCATCACGCCTGCACCGGGGCAGTGGCCTCCGGCCTGGTCCCAGCCTCTGCCCTGGCCCTGCTCCCGTCACTCTCCAGGCGGAGCCGGGTGACCCTGTGAGACTCGGGGCGGGGCCACCCCTGCTCTGCTCCACGTCCCAGGGCTCCTGCCTCACGGGGACACAGTTCATGCGGACAGTGGCACCGAGCCCTGCATCTCCCCCATCCCCCCAGCCCATCCCCCTCACTCACTTCCCTCCCTCCTTCCTGGACCAGGAGCCCTGGGCCTGTTCCTCCTCAGGGCCTGGCCCTTGTCCTGCCCTCTGGCTGGAGCCTCTTCCCGTGTCTACCCGGCTCCCTCTCCGTCCTCCTTCAGGTCTTTGTCCCGTGTCACCTGCTCTGACAGGCCTTCCCTGACACCCCTGTTTACAAATGTGACCTCCAACACCGTCCACCCCCTCCCCGCTGCCTTTTACTCCTGGCTCTTACCGTTGGCTTCCACACTGCCGTTCACCATTAACGCTGGGGTGTCTCCTCTTTCTAGAACCTGAGCTTCTCCCTGTTGCCGAGACAGGGCCCCCCAGGCGGCCTCTGGTGGACATTTGCTGAGGAAGTGAGCGCCCTGAGCGCTGGCTTTGCTCCCCGTGTAAGACGCTGTCCTCAGTGATACGTTTTTCCTTATTTGTCACAGCAGCTCTATGGAGCAGCTTCTAGGGACACCCCTATTCTCACAGGAGGTCACAGGCCTGGCTCAGGAACTGCCCGGCGTCACACAGATGCCGAGGGCTGGGGCCGGGGCTCCCAGCTGGCTGGTCAGGATCCAGGGCTGGGCTCTGAGCACTCCCAACATGGCTCTGCTCTTCTGGAACCTTCCAGAAAGAGCATGGACGCTGAGTAGTGTGTGAGGTGACCTCACCACGCCACTGCCAGCACTGAGGGTCTTGCTGAGTCCTGGGGAGAAATAGATCCTCAGTGAGATTCCATTTGCATCCCTCCTTCCCATTCTGAGCTCTGAGCTGCTCAGTATTGGGGCTGCACGGACCTCAGGAGATCAGGACACGCCCTGACAGCTCTCCACCCCCTGTTCTCCCCTCTCAGGTCGGCTCATCCACCCCCAATGGCTTCTTCATCACCAGCCACCCGGGACCCCAGACCTCTGTGTCCTTATCCCAGGATGCAGCCACTGCACCCGGGGAGACCCAAAGCAGCGTTCCTGCAGGTGCACAGGCAGCTGGAGGGATGGTGCTGGTGTCAGGGGAGCTCAGCCAGGTGAGCCTTCTTGGGAGCAGGGAACAGGCGCCCCCTGGTGGTCAGGTTACGAGAAGGCGTCTCTTGCCCTGGGCTGACGCGGCACGGGCTGCATTTGTAAACATTTTGTCTCCCAACACGTCTACCTCCCAAATATCAGTATATCATTGATACCAATATCCTATCAATATTTCTTGCCTACCCACTGCTTCTCCGCCACATCCAAGCGAGGCCGCCATCACTGCTCTCCTGCACCCCTGCAGCAGCCTCCATCCTTGTCCCGCTGCTTCCACTCTCTCCCCTTCGACCACCCATTCTCCACACGGCCGCTAGAGGGAGCTTTAAAAGCATGATTTAGTATTCTGTGCTGGCTTCCTGTGGACTTGTCCCAAAGTCCCTCCATTCACTGGGCATTTACCAGACACCGTGCAGGAAAGCAAACGGGCATTTATTGAGCACCTATTGTGTGCTGGTAACTTCAGTTTATCCTTTCAACAATCCCTTCTTACAGTCAAGGAAGTCAGGGCTCATGGCTCAGGGCTGGGGTCCCACAGCACCTGCTCCGATTCTCTTGGCCACCCAGTGAGGGTCTGACCAGTGACAGTTGTCATCCATGCCTGTCTCCCCAGTACAGGGGGCTCCAACTCTGTTCAGGGGACAGTATATTATTGTCACTGCTGCTGCTGCTGCTGTAATTGCCATAACAACCACACCCCAGAAACAACAATGGCAGCTACACTTCCTTGTGTAGCTGGCACTGTCACTATCTGCTCCTATAATGACCTTTGACACGTAGTAACTGTGCAAGGCAGGACTTGGCCCTGGAGACAGACATGCATCTTCAACGCTAAGGATTTTTCCAGGGTACCAGTGAGCTGGGTCTGGCCCATCACTTTGCTGGGCTCAGATACAAGGGTGTGTGATGTCCAAGAAAGGCAGGAGGGCCATGTCTGCAGCTGAATAAGAAGCTGAGAAAACCAGGCTGCAGAAGGAAGCATGAGACAGAAGAGCAGAGAAGATGAAACCCACAAGAAGAGGGCGTGGACAGGGCTGCCGGGTGTCCTTGTTCCAGGCCTGAGTCAGATCCAAGCTCATTAAGGTCTGCAGGACCCCCAGGAGCCAGTCCCCTCCCCCTTCCCCCTTTTTCTTTTGCTTAAACTAGACAGAGTGTTTTCTGTTTCATACAAGGAGCCCTGACTCGATGCCAAGGAAACCTGTTTATTTTTAAAATCTGCATTGAAAACAGCTTCATTTCTAACAATGAATGTCCCTCTCGGAGAGCCCTCATAAATAACAGAAAGGAATTTTTGCAAACCGTTATGAAAATTAAGCGTGCAATCTGGGAACACACTTGTTTAACAAGTGATAATTAACTGCTGACAATATAATTTCAGCATGTTTATCATTACGAAGTAATCAAAGCGATCCTTGCACTGGGGAGTCCGGTCTCATGTACAGAGCTCAGCCCCTCGGTGGATGGAGGCAGAATTAGAGCTGAGCATCTGCTGCTCCCTACCTGGGATTTGGACCCCAGAAGTGACATTAGTATTTCATACCCCTGGGATTTCTGGGCTTTCCACAGACTCCTGGCAACTCCCAGAAAGTGGCTGAGGCAGCCACTCTGTCACTAAGGGACTGCCCTCTCCTCTGGGTGTCCCCAGCCCTGAAGGTGCCTGGAACCAGGGCAGGGACTTGGCACTGACTGCGGCTTTGTGGGGGGGGGGGACTCTCATCTCTGCAGCCCCTGCTAGACCTTGGGTCCTGCAGGAGTCCTAGCCCATCCTGCATTTGACAGATGAGGAAACTGAGGCTCAGAAAGGTGGAGTCACTTGCTCAAGGCTACACAGCTAGGTGAGGGGCCAGATGGGGATGTGAATTCTGACCTGCCTGACCCCCCAAGTCTGTGCCACCCCACCCTACATCCAACTCTCTTTCTCTAGTGAACTCAACTGCTCTGTGCCTCAGTTTCCTCATCTGTATAACGAGGGTAATACTGGTACTCTTAGGAGTACCCTCTTAGGAGGGCTTTTGAGGATGAAATAAACTGATATATACACTACACACACACACACACACACACACACACACACACGCACACACACACAGCACTTAGCTTAGTGCCTGGCACAAAGTAAGCCCTCAACGTGTGTTAACTATAATGCTTATTAATTATTATTAATAATATTACTAATAATAATATCAACAAAATACTGCTATTAGTATCAATTAATCATATAAATAATATTATAATAATATCAACAGTATACTGATATACTAGGCAAACTTCTTTCCTCCAACCCATGGGTCAGTTGGCTCTGCTCCTTTAATCAGAGCTGTATCCCTATGGGACTCTGTCCAGACCTCCAACATCCATTTATGAAGGACATTGAAAGGGACCTGTGATGCTGAGTGTAGGCTTAGGAGTTGCTTCCTGGGTCTTGAAGGTCTGAGTCCTCTGAGGACAGGCATGTCCATTTTCTGCTGACTGCTGTCACAAAAGCCCCAGTTCTCGGACCCACACCCAGCTCTGGCCAAACAAGACATGTTGGAACATTTTTGTCCCCATTTCCATCCCCTGGGTCTAGGTGTCCCCAGAACTTACAGTCCCTCCCTCCCTCCCCCATCACACCAGCCACACAGAACCACCCACTGTCCCAGAACATTCCACACCTATACCATCTCCAGCCTTTGCATATACTGGTTTCTCTGCATAGGAAGTCTTCCCTCACTTCCCACCTGGTGGAATGAATGTTCTGAGGACCAACTCAAACATTTCCTTCTCGATGACACCTTGAACCCAGATCTGTCTGCCCTGACCGAGCACAGAGCAGAGGCTCCCGATCCTTGTCCTGGGCATCACCGTGTGCTCAGCTTGACACACCTGCCCATGTTGTCGCAGTCGTCAGGGCACCCTGCCAGGTGGGCTTTATTATCTCTATTTTCCAGCTGAGGCTCAGGGAAGAGAACTGACTTACCTAAATGAACACATCTAGAAAGCACCAGAGCCCAAATGGAGACCCACGTATTGATAGAGTCCCAGGCGACCTCCTTTCCATGTTGGGCTCATATGAATCCAGATCATTTCTTCCCTAAAGGCAGCAGGGTGTGGTGCCCTGTGAGTTTGCACTCATATTTGTCACTGATCCAGGCCTCAGATACAGAAGTTCTGGGCACTGCCCAGGTGCATAGGCAAAGGAACAGACACACAAACACATCCATGTGGATACTGGCATGTTCCCAAAGATGTTAATGAACACATCTGCTGTACTCCAAATTTGTGTCTACATTCAGCCCCATTTGCTGAGCCCTGATTTATAAACCCACCTGCCTCCTGGACCCCTGCTACTGATACCACATGGAATCCTCAGACTCAGTCCAGATGGGCGCACGGTAGGTGGGGCAGGGGACAGACCCATCTCAGAGACTGGCTTCTAACTTCTTCCCCAGAAAACCTTCCCTCTATGAACCCTAGAAACATTTGATCAAATACAGCAAAAAGGACAGGGACATCCCTAGGGAGTGGAGAGGAACCGACAACCAGGGTGGCAAGTGTATGAACTGGGGTAGCAGCTGCCATGCTGGGGGTGGGAGTGAGACAGTGAGTCTTGGTAACTTCAGGGCTCAGGCATAACATTCTCACAGGGCAAACGAGGCCTCGTGCCCACGGGAGCCCAGAATTTGGATATTTGGTCCCCATATAGAGCTGGGACATTTGAAGAGCTATACCCTCAGTGAAAGAGTGTATTAGAAAAAAATTCCATTAGGAGGAAATTCCATTGCAGGGAAGCGTGTCTGTCTCTGTCTGGACCCTGGGTAGAGCAACAACAAAGGGTTCTCTGGGGAATTTGTAAATAGACCTGCACCTCCTTTGGGCTGAGGGTTTTAATTTACCCCGTAAGTTTGATTTCTGAACTTAGAAGCCAAGGAACTAATCCATAACTGGTGCCAGGCTGATGATACTTCTGGAGCATCTGAAGTAGCCAATCCAGAATAGTTCAGTGGGCCACACCCTTCACTCAGGTTGTACAGGATTCCCACAGATAAGGCCCCAATGAAGAGGAGCTCAAAAACCAAAATTCGAAGACCAGTGAAGAATGGACGGAATGCATGAGAAGTAGCAAACAAAAAAGAATAGGAAGAGAATCTAAAGAACCTCAAATAATAGAATGATTCCAAGGGAAACTCTAAAAGATAAGTATGTTTAAAATAAAGATGTAAAAGAAAGAATCAAAATCATTCTGGGGGAGGGATGAATAGGTGGATCACAGAGGACTTTGGGGGCAATGAAAATATTTGTGTGCTAATATAATAGTGAATACCTGTGATTATACATTTGTCCAAACCCATAGAATGTACAACACTAAGAACCCTAATGTAAACTATGGAATTTGATGTTTATTATTTGTCACTATAGGTTCATCAAAGGTACCACTTTAGGAGGGGGGCATTGACAACAAAGGAGGCTACACGTGTGGGGGGTGGAGCAGAGGGGATATGGGAAATATCTATACTTTCCTCTCACTTTTGCTGTGAACCTAAAACTGGTCTTAAAAAATTAAGTCTTTAAAAAACCATAAGAATGGAACCAAATACTATGAAAAAAGGAGCAGGCATATTGGAAAAGAAAATATTTCCTTAAAAATGAAATATATAACCTTTGAAATAAAAGCTCAATGAATGAATAAAGTAGCAGATTAGGCAAAGCTAGGAAGAAAATAAGTAAACAGGAATGTAGACAAAAGGAAGTTATCCAGAATATAGATCAGAAAAGTAAGTTGGTGGAAAATATAAAAGTGAGATTAAGAGATATTAGATTGGAATAATATGATCCATCATACACGAAACAGGGTTCTAGAATACAAGAAACAAGGAATGAAACAGGAAATAATCAAATCAGTAAGAACCCAGAATTTTCCAGAATTTATGGAAAGATGATTTTCAGATTCAAGAAGCCCTATGAATCCTAAGAAGGCCTTGAAAAAAATCTATGTTTATATCTAGACCTAGATCTACTTCTTGATCTACTGATACCTATATCTATACCTGTATCTACATCAACGGGAATTGATAAACTACAACTACAAACATAATGCTGAGAAGAAAGAAAAAAACAGACACAAATGAGAACATACTGTATAATTCCATTTATAAAAAGTTCTGAAACAGAAACAACTAATCTATAATGCTAGAACTGGTTAGAACTGGTGGAATGGTAGTGAATGGAAGGGAGCATGAGGGACCCCTGGATATACATTAAAAACAAGTTTATATTTTATAAAAGGCAACGAGAGAAAGAAAAGATCAGTTGAGAAAGACAGATAGACATCTGACTACTCCATGGTGACAACAGAGACCAGAAAACACTGGAATACTATTTTTGGTGCCAAGTGGAATAACTAACTACCAAAGGAGAATTTTAGTTCTAGGCAAACCATCACTCAAAATTGATAAAGAAAAAAAGATATTTCAGATCAAAAACTGAGATAATTTACCAGATCTTACTAAAAGAATGAATAAAAGATCACTTCAGAAAGAAAGACATTGAGCTTAAAAGGAAGGAATAGGATGAAAGCAGGACAAGCATGTAGAAATATTTGTGTACTTGGGATAAATCTAATTGCTTATTGCCTATATGAAACAAGAGGAAAACCGACAACAATAATAGTAAGAACTAAGTTGGGAGAAGTAGAAAAAGAAGATGGAATCATAGCACTAGATAAAACCAACATTAAGATGGGAGATTAGAGTTAAGGTATTTGATGATCTTGGTGTTGTTCAAAGGGAGGGCAGAGATGTTGATTAGCTTTAAACTGTATTAAGTCTAAATAAGTACACATTTCATTTTAAGGTAATTAATAAATGGAGGGAAATAGGGTGCAGACTTTTGCAACCAGTAGAAGCAGAAAGGTAATGAAGGATATTTGATCTATACAATGGACAGAAGCAAATGAGTCAAAAAGAAAACAAAGGAAGAAGCAAAGGAGAAAATCGGGGTAGATAGAAAGCACAGGAAAGATGAAGGGATCCGACTCTGCTAGCTGTCATCTTGCGATTTTAGTTAATGACTCCACTCTGCTGAGTCTTGTTTTCCTCACCAGCAAACTGGAGACCACGGCATGTTTTATTAAGGGTTATGATCGCATATCCATCTAAGGGCTGCCAGGAGGATCAGTGCAGTGAGCCCAAGGGCAGGGAGTTGCTGTCACCGTGATCACAGTTGCTCTGGGCCAGGCATGTCCCATGTGTGTCCTGAGCACCACCTCACTTCCCCTCCCAACAGCCCCATAAGGCAGGTACCACCATCATCACTGCTTTGCTGGTGAGGACACAGGCTCGGGGGCGAGAGCCTTGCTGAGGCCACACAGCTCGGGGAATGGCCGAGCCTGGACACACACTCGGGTCCTCTGACCCTGAAGCCACTTGTTGACTCAGACCGTGCAGCTGACGTCACCTCTCTGGGCCTCGGTTTCCTAATTTGTGCATTGTGGGCGCGCAGGGCGGTTTTGAGGCTGAGCAGAGATGAAGCACGTGAACCCTCAGCACATTCCCAGCACGGGTGGGTGACAGGTCAATAAGCGCTGTTATCGCCTGCATCGTACAGACAAGGGACCCGGGGCTGAGACAGGGCGGAGTTGGCACGACCTCCTGGTCTGATCTGACTCATAGGATCAGGGCCCCAGCTGGAGTGTGAGCCCCAGGATGGGGCCTGGGGGGCCTGGTTCCACAGACTTACACCAGGGCCGGTCTGGGCGATGGGCGAGTCAGTGAATGAGTGAAGGAAGGGTCCTTGGTCCTTCTCCATGCACCCATTATTCCCATAAGAGTGTTCTTCACACCCAGAAGCCTCCGTAGCAGAAAGCAGCTCTGAGATGCCTCAAGGCTGCAGAACATGGGCAGGTGCTTCATTAGAACAAACAAGGCTGTCTGACGTCGAGCTTGATTTTTCTCCTTCCCACTGATCACCACTTGACACGTACTATGACTTCATCCCTATGGCCTGTGCCCCCCAGCATAACGCCAGCTCCGTGGAGCAGGGAATTTGGTCCCTGCTGGGTCTCACCTGTCAGGTGTGTAGGAAGGTGACATCATTTGACCTTGAAGTGACATCACCTCTCTGAGCCTCGGTTTCCTCATCTGCAGGATGGGAGGATGGTGCCCCCCTGCAGCAGTTGTAGGGATGCAACGAGACTCTGCCCGACCTGTCCTCAGTGCAGGGGACACAGGCAGGGGCAAGGGGCTGCCCTTCGCCTCTTTGCAACCAGGGACCTTGCGTAAGAAATGGATTCTTATGGACATCGCAGTGTGAGCATCTTCTTTTTTTCTTTTTTCCTTTGATGATAAAGCTTTCTGCAGTCGAGCTTTATTTTATCAGAAGAACAAGAGATTATCAAATTAGCTAAGCAGCCCAACAAGGAGATTTCCAAAGGGACAAAGGAAGGAAGCATCTCTCCAAAGACGACCTCTGCTTTATCTTTATTCTTCACTTAGTCGATAACAGCAACAACCATGGTTTGAATGTTTGCAGTGTCCCAGGTGCTGTGCTCTTGTACCCAAGTTCTTTCATTTATACCTGAGAGAGAGGCACCATCTCCCACTTAAGAAGTTACAAGATGGGGTTTGGAAAGTGTGGTGAAACCTGCTTGAGGACGTGGATGAGCTGAGACTCAAATCTCGGTCTGTCTGACTTTGAAGCCCCTGGTTCTTTGCTCCTTAAATATCCAGAAACCTCCAGCCCTTTCATTATCAAATAATCTTCCCTAACAGGAGTCAGTGCATCGTGTGACAAGGATGTTTTAAATGTCCATGTTCAATTGTGTAGAAGGAAACTTGATCTCATTTCATGGGAGTCACTGCTGCCTATTTCTCCTTTCATTTTTATAACTTCTTCCTCTGTCTCCAAGGGCAATTTGTGACGATCAAGAACAAACTGAAGAATGTAGCAAATATAAGAGGATTCTCAGCTGCCTGTCTGGCCACCTGTGGTTCCCCCACCCAGAGGTGGCCTGGGGGTGTCCTTGGCATCCTGGAAAGGTGAGCAGGGATCCCTTGGTCCAGTTCCCAGGGCACCTGCTAGGGCTGCCCCTGTGAGGCTGGACTTGCTGTGGGAGAGCAGGGGGCGTGGAGGAGTCCGGCCAGAACAGCCCCTCCAGGCAGAGCCCATGGAGGTGACCGGCCGGATGGTCACTTGGTCTCTGTGCCCAACACTATCGGCTGAGCTGGGAGACAGGTAGGTCCTGGAACTGGTGGGGGTCCTACAGGTGACATACCCCAAGGTAACTTGTGGTCACGGATTACCTGGGCTGACCAGGGGTCCCCTCCAGGTTCCCGACACCCTGTGCGAGGGTGCTGCTCTGCTCAGCTGCACGGAACTCACTGCTGTGCTCTCCCCACCTGCTCCTCGTTCCTGATAGGACGGAGTCCGCACTCCTCCCCACGGAGTTCAGGCCTTTGTGATCGGCTCGGCCTCCCTCTTTGGCTGGTCTTCTCCTCCTGCCCTCGTGGCCAGTTCCATCAGGGCTGATTTGGGGAGGGGTTGGCTGTCACCCAAATGGTCAGGAGGGTCAGACAGAGACAAGGGGATGATGGACTGTCCATCACACCTGTAGGCAGGACCTCGTCAGTTGCGGTTTCCAACACCTTAGACAGAAAGAGACAGTTTGAGTGAGCTGGACTCTAGGTAAGCAGACGTCTGGAAGCAGGAAGAAATTCCAGAATCCCAGGTGCAAATACACAGCAGTCAATCCACACACTGGACAGCAGGGGAGGCATCCAGGTCACTGTGAGGGACCTGGATCCCCCATCCGGCCCCTCCAGGCACTCACGGAGAACTTCGGTAGGTCTCCCCTCTCCCCATCCCTGTGGGGGGTCAGACCCCATGCTGACCTCTCATCAATACTTCAGCCGGTCAGGGTCAGTGGGGGGACCCGGAGACACGTTAACCCTCATGCACTTTGATCAGAGCAGAGCCCCGGCCCCGCGTCAGAGCCCGTTGATACTCTGTGCACAATTACACCAGTTTCCACACTTTCAGGCCCACCAGGTACTAGAGGCAGTGCACAGGGAGTGGGGGAGGGACCCAGATGGGCAGATGGAGATGGAGTCCAGGGAAGGAGTGAAACCTGGGAGAGAAATATCTATTTAGGTCTTCTGCCCATTTTTGGATTGGGTTGTTTTTTGTTATTGAGCTGCGTGATCTGCTTGTAAATTTTGGAGATTAATCCTTTGTCAGTTGCTTCATTTGCAAATATTTTCTCCCATTCTGAGGGTTGTCTTTTGGTCTTGTTTATGGTTTCCTTTGCTGTGCAAAAGCTTTTAAGTTTCATTAGGTCCCATTTGTTTATTTTTGTTTTTATTTCCGTTTCTCTAGGAGCTGGGTCAAAAAGGATCTTGCTGTGATTTATGTCATAGAGTGTTCTGCCTATGTTTTCCTCTAAGAGTTTGATAGTGTCTGGCCTTACATTTAGGTCTTTAATCCATTTTGAGTTTATTTTTGTGTATGGTGTTAGGGAGTGTTCTGATTTCATACTTTTACATGTACCTGCCCAGTTTTCCCAGCACCACTTATTGAAGAGGCTGTCTTTTCTCCACTGTATATGCTTGCCTCCTTTATCAAAGATAAGGTGACCATATGTGTGTGGGTTTATCTCTGGGCTTTCTATCCTGTTCCATTGATCTATATTTCTGTTTTTGTGCCAGTACCATACTGTCTTGATTACTGTAGCTTTGTAGTATAGTCTGAAGTCAGGGAGCCTGATTCCTCCAGCTCCATTTTTCATTCTCAAGAGTGCTTTGGCTGTTCGGGGTCTTTTGTGTTTCCATACAAATTGTGAGATTTTTTGTTCTAGTTCTGTGAAAAATGCCATTGGTAGTTTGATAGGGATTGCACTGAATCTGTAGATTGCTTTGGGTAGTAGAGTCATTTTCACAATGTTGATTCTTCCAATCCAAGAACATGGTATATCTCTCCATCTATTTGTATCATCTTTAATTTCTTTCATCAGTGTCTTATAATTTTCTGCATACAGGTCTTTTATCTCCTTAGGTAGGTTTATTCCTAGATATTTATAAATGCTGGAGAGAGTGTGGAGAAAAGGGAACACTCTTGCACTGTTGGTAGGAATGTAAATTGATACAGTATGGAGGTTCCTTAAAAAACTAAAAATAAAACTACCATACGACCTAGCAATCCCACTGCTGGGCATATACCCTGAGAAAACCATAATTCAAAAAGAATCATGTACCAAAATGTTCATTGCAGCTCTATTTACAATAGCCAGGACATGGAAGCAACCTAAATGTCCATCGACAGATGAATGGATAAAGAAGATGTGGCACATATATACAATGGAATATTACTCAGCCATAAAAAGAAACGAAATTGAGTTATTTGTAGTGAGGTGGATGGAGTTAGAGTCTGTCATACAGAGTGAAGTAAGTCAGAAAGAGAAAAACAAATACAGTATGCTAACACATATATATGGAATCTAAGGAAAAAAAAAAAAGGTCATGAAGAACCTAGTGGTAAGAAGGGAATAAAGACACAGACCTACTGGAGAATGGACTTGAGGATATGGGGAGGGGGAAGGGTAAGCTGTGGCAAAGTGAGAGAGTGACATGGACATATATACACTACCAAACGTAAAATAGCTAGTGGGAAGCAGCCGCATAGCACAGAGAGATCAGCTCGGTGCTTTGTGAACACCTAGAGGGGTGGGATAGGGAGGGTGGGAGCGAGGGAGATGCAAGAGGGAAGAGATATGGGAACATATGTATATGTATAACTGATTCACTTTGTTATAAAGCAGAAACTAACACACCATTGTAAAAAATTATACTCCAATAAAGATGTTAAAAAAAAAAAAACTGGGAGAGCGTCAGTGATGGGGCCACCGTGAGAAGCTCCATGAGGACGTGGTGAGAGGCCGCCTGCTCATCAAACCTCGTGGTTCTGAAAGGGACTGAAGTGGCTTCTCAAACCCACACTGCACAGCAAGATCCATGCATTCCTCCCCCAGCGTTCGCTGAGCACCTACTGTGTGCAGGCCCTGTGCTGGGAGCTGAGCATGTGCTGAGGACCAGATGGGTCCCGCCCTCAGTCTGGTGGGGGAGAAACGCAGGTCCAGAGGAGACCCCGTTACCCCTTGATGAGGATGCGCCTGAGCTGTGGGGAAACAGGTGGGGGGTGACTAACTCTGACCCTGACCTGGGTCTGGAGTGAGAGCTCCCGATAACCCGGGGAGTTTGGGCATTTGGAGACCATCTTCACTTCTCAGGGGAGCTGACTGAGGTGGCCCAGATGGGGGGAGGGACTTGCTTGACATCCTGGACCTGGGTCTCCCCAAACCTGAGCTCTGTCCCCAGAATCACCTGGCCTCGGGGTCTCAGGGGACAATCACGGTGACAATGCCAACCCCCTTCCTCATTCCCAAGCCACACAGCAAACTTTCCCATGCCGACAGTAATTACAACTCCAGAGGTTAATTTGTAAGGAAGACAGTGAAAATGTGTTATTTAAATAGTGATTATTAAAATCCTGCTGGGGATTTGCTACATAATAGGTAATTATCTGTGACCTAATTGTGAAAACAATATAGTCAATTCCATTTAGCTCTTCCCGCTTAACGCAGGGTTTATTCTGGGGAGTGGCCCAGTCCGTTGCATCATAGATATTTGCTTAAAAATGTTTCTATTAAATCCAAACTGAAGTCACTTTTGGACATTTCTCTGAGAACATGCTGATTTTCTAAGACCTTGGCCCCAGGTGTCTGAGTGGAGACGCTGTCTCAGACTTGAGAGTTTTTTGCTGTACAAATTACTTCCCCCTCATGTGCAGCCAGAACATATCAAATCATTTATGCACTTAAACATTTATATAATTATTTATTTGCTTATTGTTTCTTAGACTTTTTTGTCCATTCATTCACTCGCTTCTTCAGTTTTTTTTTCATTCATTTATTGGTCTGTCACTGGTTTCTTCACATGCTCATTTATGTGTTACTTTATTCATTCATTTTACTCCCATGTGTGTCCTTTCATCCACTCGTCCTTCCTTCCATTGTCCATTTGGGCACCCAGCTCCTCACGCAGTCACCAGGGATTTCTTCTTACATCCTTTCTTTCCTAGATTCATTCATTCGCTCACTCCTGATGGTGTTCATTCATTCATTGCTTCGTTCATGCATGTATTCCATGATTCTTTGGTTCATTCATTTATTCAACAGTTCATGTGTTTTCTAACAAATTCATTCATCCACACATCATTTGACAAAATTCACTACTTTATTACTGTACTCTACGTATTGGATATCCCTGCCACCGCCATCCCCCCAGCATATTCATGGCATCTCAGTAGAAAGGGCCCTGTTATTATTATTATTATCGTAAAATGTAAAACACACACAGAGGAAAGCATACACATCGTAAATCTACAGCTCAAAGAGCTCCCAGTAATTGAACACACCACTGGGACGAGCGCCCACCCTAGAATCTGTCTGTGCTCTTCTCTCTCTCTCAGTTGTCATCTTAATTTTGGGTCCCGTGTTAGCAGAACTTAAGGCTTCAATGACTGCAATTAAGTTGGGAGGTGAAAAGAAACACTTGAGGGAGGAGGGGAAGTGAGCCAGGGAAGGGAAGCCCTCCAAAAAAGCCTGTGTTCAAACCAGGAGGCAGTGTTGCACACACGTGCACAAGAAAGTGCCCCCCATCAGAACAGCTGGCTGCGTTTTCACACACCAGCTACCTCGCCATTGGTCGCCAGAGGTCCCAGCTACCTTGCCATTGGTCGCCAGAGGTCCCAGCTACCTCGCCATTGGTCGCCATAGGTCCCAGCTACCTCGCCGTCGGTTGCCATAGGTCGAAGCCTCTTCCCAGGGCTGGGGCATTAATGCTGGGACAAGCAAGTTCTGCCACACAGGGTACTGGGGTAGGATTTGGTGATCAAAGAACACCCCCTGGGCAAAGGAACGCAGGGGCTGGTGGTTGGAAGTTGGTCCTGGACTGAAGTGGTAAAGGCAGGACTTTCAACGGTAGCCCGTCAGCAGGGTCACCAGTCCCACCACCTCTCCACTCCCTGCCTGTTTACCGTCCTCCATCCCAGCTTCACTTGGACTTATTGTCACGTTCGACTCGGAAGGATCCTCAGACACAAACAGGCCTGAGGGCTCTATTTTATGCGTTGGGGAAACTGAGCCCGGAGAGTGGAAGCAAAAGGTTCCAGATCACTCGGTCAGCTGTGCGAGGACCCAAGCCCCACCCAGGCCTCTGCTCAGATTGAGGTGACCTCTGACCTCACTTCTGGATTCTCTGCCAGAAACATTCACCAAGAGCAAAACCAGCAAACAGAAGCTGCTGCCTTTGAAAAGCCAGAGGCTGATTTGCTCTGGGGGGGCTGTCTTTGTTTTTTTAGAACTCCTCCCCCAAACAGACATACTTAAAAGCCACATTTGCAGATGGAAGGTGCCCATCAGCCTCAAGGCAAAAGAAATGCATGTGATCACTTGTCCCGTGAACAGAGCATGCGTGATGTAATTACACCTCGCTAAAGTCCCATCTGGAGGATATATTATAGGAGGAGAGGGTTTGACCTGGGACGATTCAGTCACCATATATGCACTTCAGTGCCTACACTTACTTCATTTAAATTGAGAAAGAGAACATAGCCTTTAAAGGTTACCTTCTTTCAAAATGTTCTGGGTCTGTGCCGTGTGAGCACATGGGGAACGTGTGAAAGTTTGGTGTTTGTCACGTATCTAATCCCACCCTCTGGTCTTTCTCCACTGCTGCAAAGACCCAATTTTCTGCAACTCATCACCGGCAAATTCCCTTTGCAGCCTGAGTTTGCCATTTTCATCTCCTTGAAGAGACTGGACACAGCTCCTGGGCCACGGCACACGAGGCTAGGCAGCTGAGAGATTATATTTCAGCTCTGTCATTTCCGACATCGACTACTAATAATAGCTACCATCTCCTGAGGGCCTACTATGTGCCAGGAGTGGTGCTGGGGGCTTTGGACAAACATTCACTGCAACCCTGCAACGTGGAGGCTTATTTATGCTCCCACCATTGCCTCCTGCCTGGATTATGTCCAAGCTGCCCAACTGGTCTCTCTGATTCCACAGCTCTGCTTGCCTGTAGATCCCATCCCACCCCTGCCTATGGACACCACGAAAAGGCACAGTCTTGCTCTCAGAGTGAATTCTGGCCACTGAGCAAGCATAATGGGTGCAGAGAGGGTGCTAAGCCCCTCTCTGTTTTCTGGTTTACGAGGGGGGCAGGCAGTGAACTGGCATGGCCTGGCAGCCCTCAGGCTGGGAGGAAGGAAAGTGCATCCTGGCTGGCTGGCACTTCTTGGCTGGCTCTAAGTGCCCATGGGGAGAGTGACGGGTCAAATCATCAAAGGGAATTGACCTTTGGGTCATCCTTGACCCTTGGGTCAGGAGTCATCTGGCTCACCCACCAGATGTATCTGGGCACCTGCTCCGTCTTGAGGTCACATGATCCCTTGAATTACAGTAAGAGCTATCTGTGTTGAGCACCTACTACAATCATGTGACAAATACCTACTGAGTGCCCACTAGGTGCTGTACACTGGGGCTAGAGCAGTGAACCCCACAAAGCCGGCAATGACAGAGATGGGCCAGCCGGCTCCAGCTGTGTCCACTGTGCTTGTGGCCTCTGTAGCCACGTGACAGCCCCCCTTTCACAATCTGGCCCCTCCTGCTGCACAATTTCAGGCACTCCTCTCCTTCCCTCCTTTCACATCCTGGTCCTTGCTCTTTTCTCTCTTTGGAGCTGGGGCTGGGGGTCGGGGGGAGGGAAACAACAGGCATATGGAGGACAAATCACAGAGCCAAGTGGGGTCTTCTTCCTGTTTCTTCCCCTAAGAAATGGGCAGTTTTACGCGAATTAATTTAAGCACAGCCCATCACTAAAGAAGAAAACAAAGCCGGTTAGATTCATTTTCTTGGTCAGCTTGTTCAAGCCTGGTATTAATCCATTCATCAGCTTAGTTCATCAGGAGAAATCACTCTTCTTCAGGAGTTTTCTAACTGAAAATAATGCCTCATTAAGTTAAACATATTAACCTGAGAACAGTATTGATGTCAGACAGACTGATGAATGTCATTATAGGGAATGAGCACTAGCCCTCGAGGGACCCAACCAGCCATTAGAAACTCTCCGCAAATGCACTCAGCTATTATCCCAAGGATGTGGAATCTTGAGGGAGGGAGGGAGATGGGAAAGGAGCTGGTGTGGAGCTGCTGTCATCCCGGGGAGCGGTGCCCTGATGAATCCCGGCATCTTTGAATGCTGTGAAGGCCACATGGCCAAGGGAGGCACCATGTGTGTGACATGACTCATTGTTGGGTCCAAAGGGAGGGACGCTGGGATTAGCCTCTAGAACAGGAGGGAGGGCAGGAGGGTCAGAGTTCAGGCATCAGGACACTGGGTCCTGGCCCCAGGTCTCCTCATCACAGTGGACGAGGTTTGATTCCAGCCCATCTTTACTAAGTCGAGTGCTGTGTTGGGACTTTCACATGCATTATATTCATGCAACCCTCACAGAATCCCAGGGAAACTGAGGCTCAGAGGAGTTAAGGGGCTTGCCCAACTTAAGGTCATGAGTGAGTGGGAGGGAGGTCATGAGTGAGTGGGAGGGAGAGCTGAGACTGACATCTAGGTTGGGTGACCCTGGGGGAGGCTTCCTCTCCCAGCCCCCCACTCCCACCCCCAGCCTCACCCTCCTGGTGGTCTGTCTTCAAAGCCTCCCGACTCCATCCTCCAGGACCCTGTAATTCCTCAATTAAAGCTGTGTGGAGAAGCTCTTTCTTCACTACCATACAAGGCACACTGATCGCAGGGTTTAGGAGAGACCCTGGCTTCCATACGGCCCAGGAGCACACCCGCTGTGAACCCCCAGGGCCAGCTTTAGTTCTGAGTGAACTGAAGTTCCCAGCACACGGTGTGCCTGCTGTGAGCTGAGCTGCGCTCCTGGTCCATCCAACTGGACTTGGGCTTTGGGGAAGGGCCAGGCAGGCGGGAGGCAGAGGAGCAGAGGTGCCCTTCCTGATGTGCAGCCCAACACCCATATCCCACACAGCTTCCCTTGGGGTCTGGCACACGCCTGGTTTCAAGGCAGAGATGACCTCGCCATGGTCTTCCATGTGAGTGGGGCAAATGAGCCCAGGGCACTGGAGAAAGTCCAGTCTCAAAGGCAGGGAGAGGGAAGAGTGGGAAGCGTCTGGAGACAGAGGCAGAGTCACGGGGAATGACACAGAGAAAGTCTGGCAGACAGCATGGAAGAGATGCCTGGACCAGAGGAGGGTTCTGTATAAAGGGCCAGGTCAGCTGGTCCAAGGTGAGGTAAGAGAGGGGAAAAGTAGAAATGTTTATTTCCAACTATCCAAACCTCTAGCTGACCCTCTGCATTTTCCTCGTCACTGATTTATGAAGTAATGGACACGTGGAGGCACATGTTTTGGCCATCACGTTGGAGATCTCATTTGACTCTAAAAATAAAACTGTCCCTGAGAGGCAGTTGTTATTAGCCTCACGTGTCAGGTGAAGAAGCTGAGGCCCAGAGATGCTGAGTGCCTGGCCAGGGTCACAGAGCTCGAAGGAGCCTGGATCCACAGCGGGGGCTGCCTGAGCCCAAGGGCCATGACCTCCCCACTGGCCACGTTGCATCTCACATCAGCAGGTCCAGATGGACAGCGTCTGTTTCCCCTGCAAAGTACAGACATCTGGAAAATGTCTGCTTCTGGCCCCTCTCCCTCCTCAATTTGGCTCTTAGGCAGAATGGGTCTCATAGGCAGGAGATGTGAAGACCTAGGAACTCTTGCCAGTCTTGCCTGTGGAGAGGCAGGCCCTGCCACTGTGAGTCGGCACAAGCCCGAGGGACCAGGCATAGACCTGTGGGGACTCCTCTGATCCGGAGCTGGTGCTCCCCCTTCGCCCAGCTATTCAGGGAGGGGTGTGAGTCCCCCTCACCGTGGGCACCTGCTCTCACTCGGTGCATTTTTATTTCAGTCGACAAGTGTAATTCATTTAAGGCTCTCTGCTGGTTATTTCATGTCCCCAAAGCATGCTCTTCATGGAAAGATCAATTGCAAGAGAACACCTAGTTACCGAGGACTATAGTCCGGGACACAGTCTCTCAGAGAGCTCTGAGGAACTGCTTGGAAGAGGCAAGGGGAGGTGAGCATATATGTGGTTTTGGAGAAGGGGTACATGCACTCACACACGCATCTTGGTAGAAGGTTGATGCTAGTCACGAAGCACACATATCTCAGCTAAAGATTTTAGTGCTTTTCTTTTTTTTTTTATTATAAATGCTTTATTTATTTATTTTTTCACAGAGGAAGCTTGGTGGTGGATATGTAGCCATTTGATGTTTTTATGACTAAGAGTTAAAGTTCAGGCTCTCTTTCTTATAGAATGTAAATATGCACCAACACAGGTATATGTAATTGTTATCAAAATTAAGCTTAGTCACTAAAAGAAGATTCGCTGTCTGAACTTTCTTCTGTATTTTTTTCACCTTCTACATCAGGCACTGGGGCATCTGGCCTCTCAAGAAGATCTGGGTCTAGTCCTTCCAATATCACTTTGTTTCTTATTGCCATCACTGGAACACCCACTTGAACCATTTTGAGATATCTGGCAAATCTTATGTCCTTGGCTACAGTTAAGATATTTTCTGGTGTTACTTCACTTTCCTGTGGTCCAGAGTCCTGTAAACTGTTCTGTGATTGCTCTGCAGTGGTTTCAGAATGTGTTTCATTTGTGATCCTAGTGATACTTATAGGAGATACTTCAAATATGACATCATCTAGCCCTGGGATAGATGGCAACTTTGCATCTAAAATATTGAGAGTTGTTTCAATTTGCTGGATACGAAGGGAAAGGTCTGCCAGCTTCTCCTCACAAACTGCAGAAAAGGGGTTGAGGAACTGTACAGTGTGCACCACAAATTGGTTTAGAAATGCCACCGTTCTTTTCTGTTGAATAGCTGGCACCTTAGTCAGGTCTATGCCTGACCCCATGAGAGGAAGCCCATCCTCATCCATCTCCTCAGTGGGTAGGGGACCCAGGGCTCACCCACAAACCCCTCCCCGACCGGCCCCGCCCAACCCAGTAATAGCGTCCTAGTGCTTTTCTAAGTGTGGGAAGATGCAACAAATTGGGCTGTCTTTGGCTGGGGCTGGGTTGTCAATCAAGGGAGGGAGGGGTTTGGAGACAACTGTCCTCCTGCTGCCACCAGGCCACGGGATCTGCGGGGTCACCGCCACTCAGCCCGGCCCTGCCCTTGGGTGGAGAGAGGGCTTGGCTGGGGCGTCTGCGCTGTTGGTCACCGGCCTCCAGCTCTGCTCAGCATGGGCTCAGCCTTCTGGACAGCTGTCCTGTTGGCGGAGTTGGGCATTTTGTGTTCTGGGGGGCATGGCCCGTCTGTTCCTGCTCTCCTGGGGAGCCTGGGGGAACTGAGGGCGCTGAGGCAGCAGGAGAGACCTGCCAATGAGACAAACGAGCAAGGCCAGCATCCCAGGGCTAGGTCCCTGAGGCACCTAACGGAGGCCAGCCGTGCCCCAGGCCCAGGTCAGCCGCAGTCTTGTAGGCTGTCAGGAAGTACAGGGACAGGGTTTGCTCAGACCTGGAGGCCTGGGGTTGGGAAAGGGCGGAATCTTTGGGAAATGACCGAGCTGCTCCTGCAGTTCAGGGTAGGGAGCGGGCTGGGCGCTGCCGGGGCTCTCTGGGTCCAGGAGAGCGCAGGCCACCACCAGGGTCCAGGCTCTGTCACCAAGGGCTCAGCCTCTGCAGCTACCAAGACCTGGGTTTGAATCCCACCTCTGACACTGCCCACCTGGTAGGATCCTGGGAAAATGACTTGACCTCTCCAAGACCTAGTTTCCTCATCTGTACAGTGGATTCTGGGCGCCTCCCATTGCAAGTTCATTTTCTCCACGTGCAGATAGGAGGTGAGAAAGCGCAGGCCCTCGAGACACAGGCTCACTGCCCTCCCCTTCTGAGGGAGCCGGCAGGCGGGAACCCTCCCATCTGACCCTCCAGGGGGCGTGGAAGACCACTGGCCCTGGACTGGGAGTCAGGTGGCCTTGCTGGCCCCTCCACGTGTGGCCCTGGGGCCTCGGGGGGCGTGCCCCTCCCCCTGCTGTCCCAAGGGCTCTGTGAGGGGAAAGGGACCCTGGGAGGAGAGAGGAGAATCATGGCATCCTGGGGGAGGCGGAGACCTGGAGGTGGTCCAGGCCAACCCTGATCTCACAGGAGAGGAAGCACACATGTTCTCCTCATCCTCGGGTCGTCCCCAGTCCCAGGGGTGACTGAGCAGCTGAGGGGGCTGGTCCTGCTTGGTTCCTTCCTGCCGGCCATTCAGACCCTTAACTCCAAGCTCACCCGCTTCCTTCCCCAGCTCTCACCAGCCTCCACCCCCGTTAGGTGAGGTTCCCTGGCTGCTTCAGTCCCTCCCTCGCAGGGTTGCTGGAATCACACTGGCTGCGCGGACATGGCAGGGGCCCCACCAGTCTCCTCTGGCTGAACCCCACATCCCTGCCCCTGGGCCTCAGGGCCAGATGGGCCTTTGTCGCACAGCTCAGCAAGCCCTGTCTGCTACCTCGCCCAGTGAAGGGAGGGCACGGGAGCAAGAAGGCAGGTGGATGGCTTCACAAAAGCATTTTGTTATCCTACCACTTTTGAGGTGCCAGGGATACAGCAGCAAAAGGTCCAGGTCCTTGCTGAGCTTACAAAATAATTGAACTCACTTCTCTATTTTTTTGAGGGGAAAACTGAGTTCTGGAGAAGTTAAGTAACATTCCCACTTTAGAGGTAAGGAGAGTAGATTCAGAGAGGTCAGGTGGCTGGATTTAAATCTTACACCTAGTGAGTAGCAGAGCGGGGTGCAAAGCATAGTGCGTCCCGAGCCGGCGCACTAGCCACTGTGAGGAACTGCCCAGGGCCCAGCGCCTGCGGGCGCGGGCACAGGGGTGCACCGTGTCGGGGTGTCGGGGGCTGTCCAGCCCTGGCAGAGGTTAATGGTGTGTTACTGCAGGGGCTCCCTTTGCATCCGAGGGAGGCAGGATGCCCTCGATCATCAGAAGCGGGTGTTCTGTGTTTGCGTCCTGGCTGAAGTCTTCCTTGAAGGTAATAAGTAAAGCGGGTACATTAGGGAAGTGACAGCCCCGGGGCTCGGTGGGGGGACGATAAGGGGGGGTGTGGTGCAGACCTAGAAAGAGGGGTTTGGCCACCAGGACAGGAGATACCGCGAATGGAGGCTTTTCTGTGAGCCCACGACACCCCCGTCCCAGGGAGAAGGGGGCCTCAGTCTGTGCTTTCCTCTGAGGATTGTTGTGGGGAGGGCGGTGGGGGGCAGGCAAGGCAGCCCTAGAGGAGGAGTTAGGCACACGGGGATCCCCCAACTCCCTGCTGTGTGACTTTGGGCAAGTTGCCTTCCCTCTCTGGGCCTCAGTTTCCACATCTGTAGATGGGGGACAGTGATTTGACCAGCCCCACCCTCATAGGGTGGTTGAGGACATGAGCCTTCAAAACTGCACAGATGGAAACCCAGGAGCAGAGGGGCAGTGAGGGCAGTGGTCGGGGGCCGGGGGTGGAGTCGGCCACAGGTCCCAGTTCATATCCAACCTGTGACCTCAGGCAAGTTCTTTCATGGTGGCCCAGCAATCTTGTCACTGAGCTCTTCGTCCAAAACTTTTAGCCTCCATAAATCATTTTTAATAATGTACCACCTTGTAATTACTGCAAAGCCTCCAGAGGAGTCAGATGCACTTTAGACATAATGAACTAATTATTGTCAGGGAAGTAAGTCACAATCGGGGAGCAGGGCTGGATTTCACACAGAGTCTCTGTCTGCTGCTGGGCACCAGCCTGGGGACCATCTCTAACAGTGACTTAGTGGGAGCTCCAGGCTTATTCCAGGTAAACAATGGCCAGGATTTGGGAAGGGGACTGAGGCACGGGTTATACCTGGAGGTTACTGAAAACCACATCGCTGCAGACAAGGGCAGTGCGAGGGTGGGATGTAGGTGGGTCCCCTTCAAGGCTCCTTAGCGACAGGTGGGCGACCTTGGGGCTGAGACTTAACCTCTCAGATCCTCAGTTTCCCCACCCAGAAGGTACAGCTGTTGAACACTCCTTCACAGGGAGGATGTGAGGGTCACAGGAAGCTCTCGGCATGGTGCCTGGCACACAGCAGGAGCTCAGAGAAGCAAGTGGCTGTTGACTTGAGATGGTGCCCAGGCAACTTGCTGAGCTGGGGTAGGGAGCCCAAGCTTCCAGCCCTCACCCGTCCCATCCCTGGTCTTCTGAGGAAGCTCTGGGCACCACTTGGCAGCAGGAGGGTGGGTCAACATTGAGACAGCCTGGACGTGGAACAGCGAGGATCTGGACAACGTGCTTCCACCAAGGTAGACAGGAAGGTGACAGGTGATGGGAGACAGAACCTGACATTCTGGTGACAAGTGAGAGATGGCTGGATGGACCAGGCCGGGTGTCCAGCACTGGGTAGTATGCAGACAGGAGCAGTTCCATCCATCAAGGAGGCCTGCTCTTGGGCTGCGAACAAGGCTCCAGGCTGTGGAATCTGGGGTGCTGCTGGTGCTCCACCGCTGTCCCCTTGGCACCCCCGTCTCAGACTTGCTGAGTCTCCTACTTCAAGTATCCTTGGTGCTTCCTCTGAGGACTTCCTCTTGGCCAGCACACAGAGCAAGCTGGGGTGCTGGGGAGTTGATGCCTAGGACCAGCCCTCAGCCAGCGAAGGTTGGGGTTGGATGTAAACCCTCCCATTTCCTTGCCCCTCCCCTCCAGTGGGGCAGCTCTGAGATGTGTTCTGCATCACCTTCCGGATTGCCCCAAAGCCGGGACTGAGGCCCTGCCGCCGCAGCACTCACCTGCTCAATATGCACCTCTTACTGGCTTCCTTCCCTTCCCTGTCTCACTTCCCCAGTCCTCCTGATGCCTACCTGGACCACCTCCCCAATAAACCACTCACCCTCCAACCCTTATCGCAGGGTCTGCTTCTGGGGAAGCCAAGACAGGGGGTAAGAGGGGAGGAGTGGCCCCACAGGAGCAAAGCTGTGACCCAAGTTGTGGTATGGGGACCTCGGTACCAGGCAAGGGTCCGCGGTGGGGATTTGGTCTCCGGAGTGAGGCAGGAGCCCATCACGCCTCCCCAAGGATGGTGATGATGAGGAAGTAAAAGTGGGAACAGCAGAAGGTGTTACAGGCAACTCCTCCACCAGGCACGGCTCACACAAATATTTATGGAACATGGTAGATCTCATTTCATCCTCCTTATAATGGAATGACTTTGGAACCACTTTTATCCTAAGTCTAGAATCTTATAGTTTTAGAGCTGAAAGTACCTTCACAATCCCTTGGTCTAGTGCCCAGATATTGGTTTCTAATATGATTCTAAAATGAAAGGAACCACAGATCCTTAGAGGAATGGCTGATTCTAGGACTGAGGAAGGGAATACACAAGATGAGCCTGGGTCATCTTGTAAGAAAGTAAGGAAATGCTCAAAAACAGAACGATGGGAGCATGGCAAAGGGACAAAGGAACCTGAAAGAGCCCCCCAAAGATGATACAATTTGAAAAACAAGATAAAGGATACAATACTAAAACTGAAACCCAAAGTATAAAATAAATATCCATGAGCCCATACTGATATGACTAAATAAATGAATAAATAAATAGAAGAGGAGAGACACATCTTCCTTACAGAAGAATTCCAAAGAATTTATACTCCCTGCTCCAAGAAATAGAATTTAACGCCCTAACCCTTGAATTTGGGCCACACTCAATGATTTGCTTGCAAAAAAATCAAGCATGGGAAGGGCAGGAGTGGGTGAATGGGGAGTAACTTGGCAAACATCACCTTAGCCACGTGATGGATGTTAACATCACAGTGATAAATCCTGTGGGTAGCATGTGTCCCCAGAAATGATGTGATGAGAAGGGCACTTCACCTCTGTGCAATTCTCCCCCAGTCTAGTCATGAAGAAAACATCAGGCCAACTCAAACTGAGGAGCATTCTGCAAAAAGTTCCTCAAGACTGTCAAGGTCATACGGGACAGGAAAGGCTGAGAAACTGTCACAGACCAGAGAGGGGAGTAAGGAGATACAAGGACTAAATGTAATGTGGTATGCTGGATGGGATTATGCAACAGAAAAAGGATATTAGAGGAAAAACTAGTGAAAATAGAATAAAGTTGAGTTTACTTAATAGTGATGTGTCAATGTTAGTTTCTAGTTTTAACAAATGAACCCTAGTTACTAAGACGTTAACATCAAGGGAACTGGGCGAGCGATACAAAGGTACTCCCTATACTCTTTTTGAAACTTTTCTGTGAATATAAATTCTTCTAAAAATAAAAAATGTATTAAAAAAAAAAACCCACTCCTGGTTTGATTCCCTCACTTTAATACGTGAACAAAGATCTTTCAGTGACTGTGAAGCTGGGGAGGTCCCGGCTGGGAGAAGGATATCGTATCTCATTGTCCTCCCAGCCTTTCTACCCTCCCCCGAAGCCCTTCAATAAAATGGCTTGATCCATCCCCCACCAAAAAAAAAAATAATACGACCCGGAGAGGCTACCAGACTGCAGAAAGTTCTCATGCGGCATTAGTGGAAACGCCAGGGACGGCCTTCCTGAGAGTAAAGGGAACCTGACCAACCAGAGGCGTAGACAAATCCGAGGCTTACTTTTCTCACCCAACGAGGTGTCTGGAAGGGGCTGGTGAAGGGCCAGCAGCTCCAAGATGCCATTGGCTCAGTCTCCTCCTTTATCTCCCCTCGATGTCCTCCACGCACTCGGGCGCCCCTGAGGTCGCATCGCGGTTGCTCACCATGGCCTCGGGGCGCCTTTCAGGATCAGCGGCAGGTTGTCCACGGAATTTCCCAGAAGGCCCCCAGGAACCTCTGCTCCCATCTCATTGGCCTGAGCTGCCTTACATGACAGCCTACAGAAGGGGAAATGTAATGTTTCTAAGTAGGGGAAATTGTTGTCCCGGACAAAGTAGGGGTCGTGTTAGGAGGAAAGAAGAGGGTGACTATCGGTGGGCAGCCTGCAGTCTCCGCCCCAACATCTACAATCTCATTTTCATGTTTGCTACCTCCCTGGATCCACGCAAACATGTTTGTTGCGATCAGGCAGTGAGAGGCTGAGCCACTTGCCCGGGACCCCACAGGAGTGGCTTGAGGAATCAGGCTAGAGCCCGGCTCCCTGCAGCTCCCCAGGTCTGCCCTCCTGCCCCGCGTTGTCCGCTCTCTCTTCTCTCACCGTCCCAATTCTCTGCCTCTCCAGCTCCCCAGACCAGCTGGGGTTGGCACATTCTCACAGCCTGGAGAGGAGGGGTCAGCGGTGTATCACTTATGGTTCTGGCAACACTTTAAAGTTGAGACCCACTTTAAACAAACCTGCTATTGACTTGTCACACTCCTGCACTGCTAGTGGGATGTTCTCTGCAGTAGTCTTTGTGGAGGACACTTGAGCAGCATCTATCACAATTCAAAAGGCACTTAGCTTTTGGTCCCATAATTTTACTTCTAGCAGTTAGTGATTCTGAAACGCTCCAGGATATGCATTTATGCAAGGAGGTTATCTACAGCATTATTTGCAATAGCAAATAAAACATTGGAGATAACATAAAGGTCCATCAACAGGAGATTGGTTAAATAAATAATGATGCATCCATGCTACTGAATACTAAGCAGTCATTAAAAAGATTGAGTTTGGTCTCTATGTACTAACATAGGAGAATCTCTATGACATAGTTTTGAACAAAGAAAACAAGTTTCTTGAAAAATACAAGCAGCATGATGCAAAAATACTCTATCTGTCTTGGTTTGGCACAGATAAATATGTGGAAGGATGTGCAACATTGTTGGGAGACCCTTGGGAAAATTCATCACAGGTCTGAAACTCACATGTCCCTTTCCAAAGCCATATATGCATTAGATCCCATCCTTTCTTATCTGCTCAAGAACATCACCCCAGCAATTCTCTTCTTCCTTCTGCATTAGCAAAGTTCCCCTCTCCATTGGATCACTCCCATCAGTGTGCAAACATGCCAGTATTTATTTCTACAGCCACAAAGAATAAAACACACAATAAAATTAAAAAGAAAAACCACCTCTCCTGCTACAAACACATTTCTTTGCTTTATCTTTACGGTCAAACCTCTTGAAAGCATTATCTATACTCATCACTTCCTACTTCTCTCCTCCAATTTTCTTTTAACACACGCATATCAGGATTTCATCCCCACCTCTTCATCCAAAACTGCTCTTGTGAAAGTGACCAATGACCTCACACTGTCACATCCAGCGATCAGTTTTCAGTTGTCATCTTACTCAGCCCATTACTCCCTCCTCCTTGAAACCCTCTCTCCCCTCTGTTCCCATCCTCTCCTGGTTTTTCTCCTACTTCCCTGGCTGTCTTTCTCCAACTCCTTTGCTGGTTTCTTCTTGGATCCTCGACTTGTAAGCTTGTGCTGTCCCTGGGCTCCATCTTTGGTCCTCTTCTCCTTATCCTCTCTCACTCTCCTGGGGACCTCATCAGATTCATATTCATTACAAGCCATTCATATACTGGTGGATCCCAAATTTACATCTCAGCCTAGACCTCTTCCTGAATGCCAGGCTTATACATCCAACTGTCTATACAACATCTCCACCTGGGAGCCCAACAGGTGTCCAATGTCCTTCACACATCCTGACTGACGTCCTGTTCTTCACCTGCCTCACTTCCCAACCTGCTGCTCCCACTGTCTCCCTTAGCTCAGTTAAGGCAACTCCATTCTCACAGTTTCTCAGGCCAGAAACCTGGAGTCATGCTTGACCTATCACATCCCATACCACATCTATCAGCAAACATGCTGGCTGCTTTTCAAAACATTTGCAGAACTTGACCACTTCTCGACTCCACAGCTACCTCCCTGGTCCCCCATCCCAGTCACATCATCTCTGTCTTGAATTATTGCAATAGCTTCTTAACTGCCCTCCCTGTTTCCTTTTTCCTCTAAGAGTCAGCTCTTCATAAAAGGCCCTGTGTGATCCTAGTTAACTGGTCATATCACGTCCATCATGTACTCAGAACATTTCAGTGACTCCATTTCAGTCAGGGAAGAAGCCAGGGTCCTTACAATGGCTCACCCAGCCCTACATGAACTGAGCCCCTACCCTGACTCCAACCACCTTGCCGACCTTATTCCTACCTACTATCTCCCTGCTCCCTCTTCATGCAGTTGCAATTAGATTGTGGGTAGAGCTGGAGTGGGGGTGGAAGAGTAACATCTGGGGACTGGCTAGGCATTTTTTTTCTTCCCCTCTTGCTGTCTCAAAACTTCTCCATGTGGTCTCTTTCGGTGGATGAGCTTGAATTTGCTCATGATAAAGGCCTCAGGGCAGTCAGAATATTTATATGGCAGCTCAAGGCTCTAGCATGAATGTTCCTAAGAACCAAGAGAAAGCTTTATTATCTTCTATGACCTAGCCTGGAAGTCATATAGTGTCACTTTTGTATTCTATTGATTGACCAGACAGTAAGCTTACTCTAGGTTTAAGATGAAGTGGCATAGACCTTATCCTTCTGTTGAAGGAGTGTCAAAGAATTTGCAGACATGCTTTGAAACTGACACAGATAATGTATATTGTTCTTAAACAAAGTCTTACAAGATTCTGAGTGACCTTCTGGTAGAAAGAGCACATGTCAGCACAGAGAGAAGAGGATATGAAATGATCGTCAATGTCTGTCTAAAACTCATTCTATCTAAAGCTTATGTCAAGACTTCTGGTTCTGGCCTAGATGGAGTAGCCTCATTTCACCCAGGTATTCCCTCTGACAACTAAAATCTCTGGACATAATTCAACAAAAACTCAAAGGAACACTCTGGAAGGTGGAAAGAAGGAAGCAGACTTACCAGGACCACAAGACTTTAGAAATAACATGGTGGTGAGTTCTTTGAGTTCTCTTATTGTGTCTCATATACCCTAGACAGAGTTCTGTAGATGTCTCCAACCTGGAACAATGAACAGGCATAGGCAAAAAAATAAATTCCAAGATTTATTTATAAGAAAAAATCCTATTTTTCCCTAGGCAAGTAACAGGGGTAAGGGTTGTCTAACATACAAGAAAATTTTGGGGCCAGGCCACCTGATCTAACCGAACATCAATGGGAAAACAACCCACATTCTTATGATATCAACAGGGCAAACAGGGAGATGATCTTCCACTTTCCCCACACACCTGAAAAGTGGGTGGTGGTGCTCTGATTTCCCCTCTGGTGGTGTCAGCAGCGTCCAGTGGTGAGCAGAACTTCCACCTCTATCTAGCATCAGTATGACTGAATGAGGTAATGTGAAGCAGGGTTAGTCAGCACTCCACTCACCAGCCACCTCGCTCTGGTCTCAGCAGGGAACAATGGAGAGATGGACACATTGGGCAGCAGCAAGGTTGAGTGAGGGAATGTGAGGCAGTGTTAGCCAGCTTTCTGGTCTCCCCTACCTTTTCTTGTTTCCATGGGGCTCAGTGAAGAGCTGAGCTTCCACTCCCAGCTGGCAGCAACAAGGCAGAATGAGGTGGGTTTGTGAGGCAAGATTATTTGTCACTCTAGTCTCCTTGCCCTGTGTCAACGAGGACAGAGTCGTGACTTCCAGCTTCTTACGTGTTGGATTGGAAATTGGACGTCTCTGCAAGTTTTTTGTAAATGTTGTTTTGCTTTGTTTTGTTTGTTTGTTTGTTTTAGATTTCTTGGGTTTTTTTATGTAGACAATCATATCATCCACAAGTAGGGACAGTTTTATTCCTTCCTTACCTGTTTGTATGCTTTTCTTTATTTTTATTGCCTTATTGCACTGGCTAGAACTTCCAATACTATGTTGAATAAGGTGAGACCACACCTCCTTGCCTTGTTCCCAATCTTAAGGTGAAAGTATTGCCCTTCACCATCAAATACAATGTTAGCTGTAGGGTTTGTTGTTTTTGTTGTTGTTTGGTAGATGCTTTTATTACATTGAAGAAATTCAGCACACTGTATTCCTAGTGTGCTGAATATTTTTTATCATGAATAGACATTCAACTTTATCAAATGTTTACCCATCAGTTTATACAATCATATAATTTTTTCTTCTTTAGCCTGATGATAGGGTGGATTACATTGACTGATTTTTGAATATTGAACTAGACTTTCACACTTAGGATATATACTATATGGTCAAAGTTTATAATTGCTTTTATACATTACTGGATTCAATTTTCTGATACTTTGTTGAGAATTTTTGTATCTAAGCTCATGAATGATTTTGGTCTATAATTTTCATTTTTATACTGTCTTTGAGTGGTTTTGGTATCAAGGTGATTCTGGCCTCATAAAATGAGTCATGAAGTGCCCTCTCCTATTCTATTTTCTCAAAATGATTGTGTGAAACTGGTGTTAATTCTTTAATTATTTGATAGAATTCTTAAGTGAAACCATCTACTCCTGGGGATTTTCTTTTGGGGGAGCTTTTAAATTATGAATTCAATTTCTTTAATTGTTATAGGACTATTCAGATTGTCTATTTCATCTTGGTTGAGTTTTGATAGTTTGTGGTTTTCACAAAATTGGTTAATTTCTTCTAACTGTAAATTTATGTGCATGAAGTTGTTCATATTATTACCTTACTATAATTCTAGTGGCTGTTAGATATGTGATAACATCCCCCATTTCATTCCTGAAATTGATTATTTGTGTCCTCTGTTTATCTTTGTCAGTCTTTCTAGAGTTTTATTAATTTGTTAAATTTTCCCAAAGTACCAGCTTTTCATTTCATTGATTTTCTCTATTCTTTTCCTATTTTAAAATTAACTGATAGCTGTTGTCTACAAGAAACTTATTTTTAAATATAAAGATTAAAAGTAAAGGGATGAAGAAAGATATACCATGCTGGCATTAATAATAATAAAAATGCCAGAATAGCTATATTAATTTTAGATAGAGCAGACTTTAGTTCAAGGAAAGGTATCAGGGATAAAAGAAGACATTGCATAATATGAAGGAGTCAATTCTCCATGAAGACATAACAATTCTTAATGTGTATGCAGCTCATAACAGAGGATCAAGTTATGTGAAACAAAAAATGATGGAACTGCAAGAAGTAGATGAATCCACTGTTATAATTGGAGACTTCAACACTCCTCTGTCAAAATGGACATGTGCAACAGGCATAAAATCAGTAAGGACATAATTTAATTCAACTACACTACCAACTGGATATAATGCATATCTATAGACTATTTCATCCAACAACAGCAGAATACACATTTTTGTCAAACTCACATGAAACATTCACCAAAATAGACAACATTTGGGGCCATAATACATACCTTAATGCATTTAAAAGAATAGAAATCATATAACGTCTGCTCTCAGGCCACAGTGGGCTTAAACTAGAAATGAAGAGCAGAAATGTAGCTGGAAAATCTCCAAATACTTGAAGATTAAACAAAATACTTTTAAATGACACATGAGTCAAAGGAGAAAGCTTGAGGAATTAAACAATATTTTGAATTAAATAAAAATGAAAATAGAACTTATCAAAATTTGTTAGATACAGTGAAAGTATTGCTTAGAGGGAAATGTATAGCAATGAATGTGTATATTAGAAGAGAAGACAAATTTAAAATCAATCAAAGTTTCCACCTTAAAAAACTAGAAAAAGAAGAACAAATAAAACCCAAAGGAAACAGAAAAAAGAAATAATTAAAATTAGAGCAGAATCAATGGAATTAAAAACAGGAAATCAATAGAGAAATCAATAAAACCAAAAGATGTTTCTTTGAAAAGATCAATAACATCAATAAGCTTCTAGCTAAGCTATCAAAGAAAAAAAGAAAGAAGGCATAAATTAGTAATATGAGATATGAAAGAGGGGACATCACTACAGATCCCATGGACATGAAAAAAAGATAATAAAGAAATACTATGAACAAGTCCATGCCCACAAATTTGATAACCTAGAAGAAATGGACCAATTCCTTGAAATACACAATCTGCTGAAGCTCACACAAGAAGAAACAGATGATCTTAATAGGCCTATATCTATTAAAGAAATTGAATCAATAATTAATAACCTTCCAAAACAGAAAGCACCAGGCCCAGACGGTTCCCCGGTGAAGTATACCAAACATTTAAGGAAAAAATTATACCAATTCTCTACAATCTCATTCAGAGAATACAAGCAGATGGAATACTTCCAAACCTATTCTATGAGGCCAGCGTCACCCTAATACCAAAAGTAGACAGAGACATCACAAGAAAAGAAAACTACACACCAATATCTCTCATGAACATAGATGCAAAAATCCTCAACCAAATATAAGGAAATAGAATCCAACAATATGTAAAAAGAATTATACACCACAACAAAGTAGGATTTATCCCAGGCATAAATCAAAAATTTATGTTTCACCATTCAAAAATCAATTAATGTACTCCATTACATCAACAGGCTAAAGAAGAAAACTCACATGATCATATTAATAGATGAAGAGACATCATTTGACAAAATGCAACACCCATTCATTATAAAAACTCTCAGTAAACTAGGAATAGAGGGGAAGTTCTTCAATTTGATAAAGAATATCTATAAAAAAACCTAGTGCTAACATCATACTTACCAGTGAGAAACTTGAGGCTTTTCCACTGAGAAGTCAAGAATGTCTCCTCTCACCACTGCTTTTCAACGTTGTACTGGTAGTCTTACCTAATAGAGTAAGACAAGAAAATGAAATAAAAGGTATATGGATTTAGAAAGAAGAAATTAAGATGTCTTATTTCACAGATGACCTGATTGTCCACGTAGAAAATCTAACAAATTGACAAAAAAATAAAAAATAATAAACAAAAAAAACCCAAAACAAACAAAAGAAAAACAAACAAACCCTCCTGGAACTAAGAAGTGATTACAGTATAGTAAGATTGCAAGATGCAAGATGAATACATAAAAATCAATCACTTTCCTATGTACCAACAATGAACTTATAGACTTTGAAATAAAAATCACAGTACCATTTACATTTACACCCCCAAAAGGAAATACTTGGGTATAAATCTAATAAAATATATACAAGATCTGTATGAGGAAAACCAAAACTCTGATTAAAGAATTCAAAGAACTAAATAAATGGAGAGCTATTCCATGTTCATGCATAGGAAGATTCAATACTGTTAAGATGTCACTTCTTCCCAACTTGATATATAGATTCAATGCAAAACTAATCAAAATCTCAACAAGTTATTTTGTGGATATCAACCAATTTATTCTAAAGCCTATATGAAGAGTCAATAGACCCAGAATAGCTAACACAATATTGAAGGAGAACAACAAAGTTGGAGGATTGATGCTACCCAACTTTAAGACATACTATAAAGCTACAGTCATCAAGACAATGTGCTATTGCTGAAAGAATAGACAAATAGATCAATGGAAGAGACTAGAGAACCCAGAAATATACCCCCATAAATACAGCCAACTGATCTTTGGCAAAGAAGCAAAGACAACACAATGAGGAAAGACAGTCTTTTCAATAAATTGTGTCAGAACAACTAGACATCCACATACAAAAAGGTGAAAAATGAATCTAGACACAGATTTTCCACCTTTCACAAAAATAATCTCAAAATGGATCACAGACCTAAGTGTAAAATGCAAAACTATAAAAGTCCTAGGATACAACATAGGTGAAAATCTAGATGACCTTCTGTTTGGTGATGACTTTTTAGATATAACACCAAAGACAAAATTCATGAAAGAAAGAACTGATAAGCCAGTCTTCATTAAAAATTAAAAATCTCTGCTCTACAAAAGACACTGTCAAGAGAATGAAAAAACAAGCTACAGACCTGGAGAAAATTGCAAAAGACACCTGATAAAGTATTGTTATCCAAAACATACAAAGAATGCTTAAAACTCAACTATAAGAAAACAAACAACCCAATTTAAAAAATGGGCCAGAGACCTTAACAGACACCTCACCAAAGAAAATATACAAATGCAAAACAAGTATATGAAAAGATGCTCCACACTGTATATCATCAGGGAAATTAAATCAACAGTGAGTTACCACTGCACACCTTTTAGAATGGACAAAATCCAAAACACTGACAACAACAAATGCTGGTGAGAATGTAGGTCAACAGTGACTCTCATTCACTGCTTGTGGCAATGCAAACTGGCACAGCCACTTTGGAAGACAGTTTGGCAGTATCTTACAAAAGAAAACATACTCTTACTATACTATCCAACAATTGCACTCCTTGGTATTTACCCAAAGTAGTTAAAAACTTACATCCGCATAAAAACCTACACACGGATGTTTACAGAAGCTTTATCCATCTTTGCCAAAACTTGAAAGCAACTGAGATGTCCTTCCGTGAATGACTGGACAAACTGTGGTATTGCCATTCAGCACTAAAAAGAAGTGAGCTGTCAAGCCATGAAAAGGCATGGAGGAAACTTGAAGGCATATTACTGAGTGAAAGAAGTCAATGCGAAAGGCTACACACTATATGAATCCAACTATATGACATTTTGGAAAGGCAAAAGTGTGGAGACAGTAAAAAGATCAGTGGTTTCCAGGGTTTAGAGAGGAGGGAGGGATGAACAGGTGGAGCACAGAGGATTTTAGAGCAGTGATACTATGATGGTGCATACACGCCATTGTACATTTGTCCAAACTCATAGAACGTATAAGACCAAGAGTAAATAGTAATGTAAACTATGGACTCTGGGTGATAATGATGTGTCTATGCAGGTTCATCAACTGTAAAACATGTACCACTCTGGTGGGGGATGTTGATAATGGGGAGACTATGAATATGTGGGGGAGGGGGTATAAGGGAAATCTGTATAACTTCCGCTCAATTTTGCCGTGAACCTAAAACATCTCAAAAAAAATAAAGTCTATTAAAAAAATTCTATAACTGGTAAGTGAGTTCAGCAAGGTCACAGTATACAAGATCAACACACAAAACTCAATCACGTTTCTCTCTACTAGTGACAAAAATGTGGAAAGCAAAATTATAAACACAATGCAATTTACAGTTTCCCAAAAGAAAATTGAGTTCTCAGGTATCAATGCAACAAAACCTGTGTATGATCCTGACAATTACAAAATGCTGATGGCAGAAACCAAAGAAGACATAAATAAATGAAAGGACATACAATGTTCAGACTGGAAGATTCCACATAGCAAAGATGACAATTATCCCCCAAATTGATCTATAGTTTTAATGCATTTCCTATCAAAATCTCAGGAAAGTCTTTTGTAGACATAGACAAGCTTATTCTAAACTTTATATGGAAAAGGATAGGGAATAGAACAGCTAAAACATTTTTTTTAAAAAGAATAAAGTGGGAGGAATCATTCTACCTGATGTTAAGGCTTTCTATATACCTGTAGTAATCACAACAGCATGGTATTGGCGGACAGATAGACACAGACATCAGTGGAACAGAATAGAGACCCAGAAACAGACCCGTGAATATATACGCCCAGCTGATTTTTAACAAAGGTGCAGAAGTAATTCAATGGAGGAAAAATAGCCCTTTCAACGAATTTTGCTGGACCAATAGGCATCCATAAACCACATCTTACTGAAACCTCAAAATCAACTCAAAATGGATCACAGACTTAAATGTAAACCATAAAACTATAAAAGTTTCAGAAAGAAACATAGAAGAAAACCTTTGGGATCTAGGGCTAAGTGAAGAGCTCAATACAATTAAAGCCAATTAAAAATGCACAAAAGACACTGAGAGACTGAATATACAACTGGACCATGGGCCTGCCATAGAGAAAAACAGAACTTTGACCCACAACCTGCAGCAACCTGCCCAGGAAGCCAATCTCTTACCTACAATAAATAGCCCAGGAAGCCAGCCTGCTGTCAGTCAGACTTGCGGGAAGCCAGATTGCTATCTCTAGTGACCATCTAGTAGGCTAAACAACAGCTTCTGTAATACGTGGCCCCAAAGGGTTAGGACTTTGTTAGTAACTGACAGCTTCCTCAATTTTTGTTTCTGCTTCCAACTTAGGACCGACCAGAGAAAGCCAAATATGCCCCCCCTACCCAATTACAGGGGATGCCCTGCTTCTAGTCAGCCTGTCTGCATCTCTCCCAGGACAACAGCCTCCAAAAGCGTGTATCTGAAGCCTTCCCTTTTTTCCAGTATAAAGCTTTCCCACTCCTCTGCCTTCTTTTGAGTCTCTGCCAAAACACAAGTGATGGTGGCCGACTAACTTGCTTTGGTGAGCTCAGAATAAATAGCCTTTGCTTTTATCGTTTGGTTGATCTTTGCTTATTTCCATAATGTGGAGAGACATTTCGCTGAAGAGGACGTACAGATGGAAAATAAGCACATGAAAAGATGTTCCATGTCATTAGCCATTAGGGAAATGTGAATTAAAACCACAGTGAACTATCACTACATGCCTATCAGAAGGAATAAAATGAAAATTAATCACAACAGCAAATGCTTGTGAGGATGTGGAGAAATGGATTACCTCATACATTGATGGTGGGAATATAAAATGATAAAGCCACTCTGGAAAAAAGTATGGCAGTTTCTACAAAAGTAAATGGATCAATATATAACCTTGATTTATGGGTGTTTCTGTTTAACTACAACTTATTTAATATATGTTGTTGATTCATTAACATTGAGTTCACAGCCAACAGCGCTCTAAACCCACGCCTCAGTGAAACTTGTCTCACACACATATTTTCTCCGTAAGACACATCACAGCCTTCTTGCTCTTCAGCACTGTGCTTGGAGCCCGTTTTTAAACAGCGAAATCACCAACAAAAAGCACAAAGATGCAAAAAACATGGCACTAAATAGGGCAAAAGACACTAGTTTACAGAACGAGAGCTGAAACAAGATGGCAGAGCATTGCTTTGTTTGACTCAGCTGGCATCGGGTCACTCAAATTTTTCCCTGCTTTGTGCATGTACATGAATGACAGCAAAAGTACCTTAAGTATTGATTTGGGGTTACAAATAAATTTTAGCAAGCAGGCAAAATTTCAAATACGGAATCCATGAATAATTATGATCGACTCATTATATATAGTGAGAGAGGTGTATGTGTGTGTGTGTGTGTGTGTGTGTGTGTGGATGTTGGAAGGATCCAGCTTCCTGAGTCAGGACTATTTACAGTTGAAACAAATTCTGCACTTTATCCAAGTATTGGTCAAAGGCCTCCTTGAAAGCTCTGTACTCTCCAGGGGCCAAGAAAAGGATTTTAATTTACAAACAGTTGCTTTCCATGCTCTGATGCACCCCTTGAAAGCTTGTTCACTTCCTGTTTCACGTTCTGTCCAATTCAACCAGAGATTTTCTAAGTTCTTATTAAGCGCCGGCACTGTTCTTGGCCCTGAGCGGGGGCACAGGTGAGTGAAATAAGCTCAGTGTCCCAAGGGAAGCTGGCACCGTCCACTCCCCCACAGAGGAGGCTTTGAAAGAAGAACTTCTCAGAAGCTGAGCCTGGGGGCAATTTAGCAAGACCCTGCTCAATGTTCCCAAATCCACCCAGAACCAGATGGCAGAGTCACGTCTGATCTCACAGACTCATGGGGTGTCCAGGGGGGCTCGACTGCAGGCCAAGGGGGAGCTGGAGGGAGGAGGGGGTGTCTCTCTCACCATAACTGTGCATGTTACACAAAAGGGACATGTTATGAACAAATTTTTTAGGTTACACATTGATAAGATGGTCTCTGAAACCATAATTTAAAGAAAGTTCAAGGAAGCTTATGAAAGCAAGTCCTCCTCCCCCCAGAGGAAGCCGGCCAGGAGTAAGCAGGGCCCTTCCAGAGTCTTGGTTCCCCACCAGCCAGGAATAGACCCTATAATTCACCCCACTTTCAGGGTCACCCCCTACTTTGGAACGTGCTAGTTGTCTTAACTGGGCAAAAAGAGAAGTGTGTTCCTGATGGAGGGAAGAGCATGTGCAAAGGCCCTGAGGTGGGAGGGAGCACAGACATTTTTAAGGTCTGCATGACTGAGGTGAAAAGATTTGGGGTCAGGGGTGGTGGGGCAGTTGAAGCTGGAGAGAGGAGGGGTCTGGCTAGGCTGGAGTTGCGTCTCATCCTCGGAGCTGCAGACCGTCACTAAGCTGCTCTCTGTGAGAGCTGGGGGAGCCAAGAAGGAGGAGGCAGAGAACTTTTCCATCAGTTCTTGTCTTCTCATTTAGCCATCTGTATGGAGTACACCCATATGGTTATATTTTATTCCAATTTTCTGAAGTTTGGGGCGATCCCAGAGGCCTGTCAACTAACATCTTTGTTCTGAGATCGTACAGAGCCAGGGATCAGAAAGGCATGGATGTTGACACATCTTACCCTTGGGACCTGCCTCCCTTCTCCGTGTCACTCCCTGCTCTGCTAGCAGGATGGGGCCGGCCTGGACCTGGGCCAGCAGGGGAATGGGGTGGTGGTGGGCTGGGGAGGAGACGCTCAGGGCAGGGCCAAGGCCCAGACACCTGCCTGTGGCAGCTCAGCGGTTAGTTAGGAGGCTGCAGGGAGGTGGGATTCAGGGGAGACACAGGTGTGCAGATGAAGGATCTGCATCTCAGGAGCTTTTTAGGCAGGAGGATGGAGCTCAGGGGTGGAACCATGAGCAGAGCCCTGGGAGCCCTGGCAGGGAGGGTTGGAGCACAGAACAGGACAGAGGCTGAGGCCCAAGTCAGCTTTGGCCGGCAGGAGAGAGAATATGGTTCCAGCTGATGTCAGCCGCCCACCTGCATCAAATGCTCCCCAGGCCCCAGGTGCTGGGCATGCATTGAATACTAGTCACACTACCAATACTGAGCAACTGTTGAGTGATTTCTGTATACCTGGCATGTTACTAGGCACTCACATATTTTATCTCATTTAACCTCGTGAGATATACTTGTTTAACAGAGAAGGTAAATGAGACTCAGAGAGGTCAAGTGACTTGCCTGAAGTCACACAGCACGTAGCAGTGGGAGCTGGGATTTGAACTCTGGTCTGTTTGGCTCCAGAGCTCAAAGCCTGAGCCACTACCCTGTGCCTCCTTGGTGATAGGTGGGTAAGAGTGGCCCCAAGAGGCAGCAAGGGAGAGGACAGGGCAGAAGCTGGAAGGGTGCTTCTCCCAAGAGCAGATGTCTGGCCTCCTTCCTGAGCGGCTGCCTCCTTGCCCAGCAGACAGGCCAGCATGGCCATGTCCAGAGGTCACAGTATAGTCACCACAGCTGCCACACAGCAACAGTAGGGCCACATCAGCCACGGATAATCAAGGGCCCAGAGTAAATGCATCAGCGATAGGCTCGGGTCACAGACGGTCTCCTTGCCTTAGGACACAGCTCTCCCTGCTCTGTCCATGCCCCACGATCCGCCCTCCACCCCCCGCCCTGAGTTCACTGCTTGTCTTGTCTCTCACTGACCCTCTCCGGCCTCGCTAGCCTCTGGCTCTTCCATAAGTGCATCTTGCCCCACTGCACCCAAGCCCCCTAAAGCTCATTGGTCTCTCCCCTTAGCAACCCCACCCCCAGGCCCTCTGCCTGGCTTGGCTCTAGCAACTTGCCGCTTCTGCCCACCAGCCTCCAGCCACCCCTCCCCCAATCCAAATGAGGTCCCTGACTCTCACTGATCATTGTATCATCATTAATTATTTTACATAGTTCATCAAACCCTATAATCATATATCAGTTAGTGGCTATTTAACATCTGTGAGCCATGACCCAGCTGGACTATTGATTACCTGAGGAGAGGGCCGGGGCTGTGCTGATCTCTGCTGTGGCCCCGTGTCTAGCACAGAGCTAGGTGTATAGTAGTTATTCAATAGATAGTTGCTGAATGAATAAATGGGTTGTTATCCCCGTTTTACCATAGAAACTCAGGTGTGAGAGGTAATGCCAGAGTCTGGATTTGACCTTGGGTCTGTCTGACTCCCTAACCAGTTCTCATGACCATGAGCTGTGTTCTGCCCATCACGCCACATGTTTCAAGTAGAAATTACTTATTCAATCAAAAAAAGTATGAATGTCAGTGATGTGCCAAGCCCTGTGGTAGATTATGGAAATTAAAAAAAAGGACTAAGACACAATGTTTACCTTTGGGGAATGAGTCAGAGATGTGTATCAGGGTTATGGGAACCCTGAGGAGGGGGGGTCACGTTACCTGGTGGTTGGGAGGAGGAAGGGGTCAGGAATTCATAAGGGCAGGGCCTTGGAAGATCAGTGGAATTTCCCCTGCAGAGCAGGGAGCTGGGCTCCTGGCAGAGGGAACAGCAGGGACATTATCTAAGCCCATGTTGTAACTCACACATGGAAAGAAGTCCTGTAGGCATCTTTTATGGGAAAACAGGGAGAAGGGATCCCAGGCATCAGCCTCTCCAGCCTCATCTCTCACCTCTGCTCCACCCCTGAAACAGGCACCCAATCCTCCAGCCATTCCAGACCATGTGCTCTTTCTTGAACAGGCCAAATGCTTCCCAGCCTCTGAGCCTCTGCACATGCTGTTCCCTCTGTCTGGTGTGCCCTTCCCACCACGACATCCCAACAAACTCCTCCTCCCCCTTCTCAGTTCAGTGTCACTCTGTGAAGCTTGCCTGACCTCCCCAGGCAGATTCACACAAGCCCTGCTCAGAGCTCCCCCAACCCCCACATGTCCCTGCAGCTGGCACCTCCCACTGCACCAGATTCACCTTCTTCTGTGTGTTCCTCACCCACCAGGCTTAGATCTCCCAGAGGACCGAGCGACGACTTATAAAGTGCTAAATAAATGCTCCTGGGAGCCTGAATGAATGAATGAGTGAGCGGGTGAGTGAATCAGTGAGTAAGTGAGTGAAGGCATCAAGCCATAGAGAGGTGAAGGGACCCCTGCAGTCATCCCTGTCCTCCTGAAGGGTTAACATCAAATGTCGCCAACCCTGCTGTGACTCACAAATGGATTTTTAGGACTGGAAATGGCATGAAAAGATCTTCAAGTCCATCCCTCTGCCTCTAGGCAAGAAAGCAGGGTCATTCTGATTCTTTAAAAAATAGCTTTATTGAGATATAAGTTGCATAAAATAAAATTCACTCTTTTAATGGGTACATGTCAGTGGTTTTTAGTATATTCATAGAGTTGTACAACCACCATTACTATTTAATTTCAGAATATTTTTATCACTCCCAAAAGAAACCCTGTTCCCATTAGCAGTCACTCCTTATCCCTTTCCTCAGTCCCTGAAACCACTAATCTACTTTATGTCTCTCTGGATTTGCCTATTCTACACATTTCATATAAATGGAACTGTCTTAGTCAGCTCGGGCTGATATAACAAATACCATAGCCCAAGTGGCTTGAACAATAGAAATTTATTTCTCATAGTGCTGGAGGCTGGGAAGTCCAGGATCAGAGTACTAACACAGTTGGGTATTGGTTTTTCAGACAGTCACCTTCTGGCTGTGTCCTCACATGGCAGAGAGAAAAGAAAAATCATCTCCCTGTGTCTCTTCTTATAAGGGCACTAATCCTTTTCATGAGGGCTCCACCCTCATGACCTAATTACCACCCAGAGGCCCCACCTCCAAATACAATCATATTAGGAATTAAGCTTCAACGTATGAATTAGGGGGGAAAACATTCAGTCTATAGCAGGAACCATACAGTACAAGGTCTTTTTATGACTGGCTTATTTTACATAGTTTTCAAAGTTAATTCATGTAGCATGTGTCAGTACTTCATTTCTTTTTACTGTAGAATAATATTACATTGGGTGAATACACTATATTTTGTTTATCCACTCATCAGTTGATGGATACTTAGGTGGTTTCCAGACTTTTACTATTATCAATAATGCTTCTATGAACATTTGTGTATACGTTTTTGTGTGGACATATGTTTCCATTTCTCTTGGGCATACACCAAGGATTAGAATTGCTGGGTCATATGTTACTCAATGTTTAACTCTTCGAGGAACTATCAAACTATTTTTCAAAACAGCTGCACCATTTTAAATTCCCAGTAGCAATGTGTGAGGATTCCAGTTTATCTACATCCTTGCCAACACTCGTTATTATCTACCTTTATTTAAAAATTTTTTAATTTAATTTTATTTATTTTTTTATACAGCAGGTTCTTATTAGTCATCAGTTTTATACACATCAGTGTATACATGTCAATCCCAATCACCCAATTCATCACACCACCATCCCCACCCCCCCATGGCTTTCCCCCCTTGGTGTCCAGACGTTCGTTCTCTACATCTGTGTCTCAACTTCTGCCCTGCAAACCAGTTCATCTGTACCATTTTTCTAGGTTCCACATACATGCGTTAATATACGATATTTGTTTATCTCTTTCTGACTTACTTCACTCTGTATGACAGTCTCTAGATGCATCCACGTCTCAGCAAATGACCCAATTTCGTTCCTTTTTATGGCAGAGTAATATTCCATTATATATATGTACCACAACTTCTTTATCCATTCATCTGTCAATGGGCATTTAGGCTGCTTCCATGGCCTGGCTATTGTAAATAGTGCTGCAATGAATATTGGGGTGTATGTGTCGTTTGGAATTATGGTTTTCTCTGGGTATATGCCCAGTAGTGGGATTGCTGGGTCATATGGTAAATCTACTTTTACTTTTTTAAGGAACCTCCATACTGTTCTCCATAGTGACTGTATCAATTTACATTCCCACCAACAGTGCAAGAGTGTTCCCTTTTCTCCACACCCTTGCCAGCATTTGTTGTTTGTGGATGTTCTGATGATGCCTATTCTAACTGGTGTGAGGTGATACTTCATTGTAGTTTTGATTTGCATTTCTGTAAAAATTAGTGATGTTGAGCAGCTTTTCATGTGCTTCTTGGCCATCTGTATGTCTTCTTTGGAGAAATGTCTATTTAGGTCTTCTGCCCATTTTTGGATTGGGTTGTATGTTTCTTTAATATTGAGCTGCATGAGCTGTTTATATATTTTGGAGAATAACCCTTTGTCCATTGGTTCATTTACAAATATTTTCTCCCATTCTGAGGGCTGTCTTTTCATCTTGTTTATGGTTTCCTTTGCTGTGCAAAAGCTTTGAAGTTTCATTAGGTCCCATTTGTCTATTTTTGTTTTTATTTCCATTACTCTAGGAGGTGGATCAAAAAAGATCTTGCTGTGATTTCTGTCAAAGAGTGTTCTTCCTATGTTTTCCTCTAAGAGTTTTACAGTGTCTGGTCTTACATTTAGGTCTCGAATCCATTTTGAGTTTATTTTTGTGTATGGTGTTCGGGAGTGTTCTAATTTCATTCTTTTACATGTAGCTGTCCAGTTTTCCCAGCACCACTTATTGAAGAGGCTGTCTTTTCTCCATTGTATATCCTTGCCTCCTTTGTCATCGATTAGTTGACCATAGGTGCGTGGGTTTATCTCTGGGCTTTCTATCTTGTTCCATTGATCTATGTTACTGTTTTTGTGCCAGTACCATATTGTCTTGATTACTGTAGCTTTGTAATATAGTCTGAAGTCAGGGAGTCTGATTCCTCCAGCTCCGTTTTTTTCCCTCAAGACTGCTATGTCTATTCAGGGTCTTTTGTGTATCCATACAAATTTTAAGATTTTTTGTTCTAGTTCCGTAAAAAATGCCATTGGTAATTTGATAGGGATTGCATTGAATCTGTAGATTGCTTTGGGTAGTATAGTCATTTTCACAATATTGATTCTTCCAATCCAAGAACATGGTATAGCTCTCCATCTGTTGGTATCATCTTTAATTTCTTTCATCAGTGTCTTATAGTTTTCTGCATACAGGTCTTTGGTCTCCCTAGGTAGGTTTATTCCTAGGTATTTTATTCTTTTTGTTGCAGTGGTAAATGGGAGTGTTTCCTTAATTTCTCTTTCAGATTTTTCTTCATTAGTGTATAGGAATGCAAGAGATTTCTGTGCATTAATTTTGTATCCTGCAACTTCACCAAATTCATTGATTAGCTCTAGTAGTTTTCTGGTGGCATTTTTGGGATTCTCTATGTATAGTATCATGTCATCTGCAAAGAGTGACAGTTTTACTTCTTCTTTTCCAATTTGTATTATTTTTATTTCTTTTTCTTCTCTGATTGCCATGGTTAGGACTTCCAAAACTATGTTGAATAATAGTGGTGAGAGTGGACATCCTTGTCTCGTTCCTGATCTTAGAGGAAATGCTTTCAGTTTTTCACCATTGAGAATGATGTTTGTTGTGGGTTTGTCATATATAGCCTTTATTATGTTGAGGTAGATTCCCTCTATGCCCACTTTCTGGAGAGTTTTCATCATAAATGGGTGTTGAATTTTGTCAAAAGCTTTTTCTGCATCTATTGAGATGATCATATGGTTTTTATTCTTCAATTTGTTAATATGGTGTATCGCATTGACTGATTTGCGTATATTGAAGAATCCTTGCATCCCTGGGATAAATCCCACTTGATCATGGTGTGTGATCCTTTTCATGTGCTGTTGGATTCTCTTTGCTAGTATTTTGTTGAGGATTTTTGCATGTATATTCATGAGTGATATTGGTCTGTAATTTTCTTTTTTTTTAGTATCTTTCACTGGTTTTGGTATCAGGGTGATGGTGGCCTCATAGAATGAGTTTGGGAGTGTTCCTTCCTCTGCAATTTTTTGGAAGAGTTTGAGAAGGATGGGTGTTAGCTCTTCTCTAAATGTTTAATAGAATTCACCTGTGAAGCCATCTGGTCCTGGACTTTTGTTTGTTGGAAGATTTTTAATCACAGTTTCAATTTCATTACTTGTGATTGGTCTGTTCACATTTTCTATTTCTTCCTGGTTCAGTCTTGGAAGGCTATACCTTTCTAGGAATTTGTCCATTTCTTCCATGTTGTCCATTTTATTGGCATATAGTTGCTTGTAGTCGTCTCTTAGGATGCTTTGTATTTCTGTGGTGTCTGTTGTAACTTCTCCTTTTTCGTTTCTAATTTTATTGATTTGAGTCCTCTCGCTCTTTTTCTTGATGAGTCTGGCTAATGGTTTATCAATTTTGTTTATCTTCTCCAAGAACCAGCTTTTAGTTTTATTGATCTTTGCTATTGTTTTCTTTGTTTCTTTTCATTTATTTCTGCTCTGATCTTTATGATTTCTTTCCTTCTGCTAACTTTGGGTTTTGTTTGTTCTTCTTTCTATAGTTCCTTTAGGTGTAAGGTTAGATTGTTTATTTGAGATTTTTCTTGTTTCTTGAGGTAGGCTTGTATAGCTATAAACTTTCCTCTTAGAACTGCTTTTGCTGCATCCCATAGGTTTTGGATCATTGTGTTTTCATTGTCATTTGTCTCTAGGTATTTTTTGATTTCCTCTTTGATTTCTTCAGTGATCTCTTGGTTATTTAGTAACATATTGTTTAGCCTCCATGTGTTTGTCTTTTTTACGTTTTTTTCCCTGTAATTCATTTCTAATCTCATAGCGTTGTGGTCAGAAAAGATGCTTGATATGATTTCAATTTTCTCAAATTTACTGAGGCTTGATTTGCGACCCAAGATGTGATCTATCCTGGAGAATGTTCCGTGCGCACTTGAGAAGAACGTGTAATCTGCTGTTTTTGGATGGAATGTCCTATATATATCAATTAAATCTATCTGGTCTATTGTGTCATTTAAAGCTTCTGTTTCCTTATTTATTTTCATTTTGGATGATCTGTCCATTGGTGTAAGTGAGGTGTTAAAGTCCCCCACTATTAATGTGTTACTGTCGATTTCCTCTTTTATAGCTGTTAGCAGTTGCCGTATGTATTGAGGTGCTCCTATGTTGGGTGCATATATATTTATAATTGTTATATCTTCTTCTTGGATTGATCCCTTGATCATTATGTATTGTCCTTCCTTGTCTCTTGCAACATTCTTTATTTTAAAGTCTATTTTATGTGATATGAGTATTGCTACTCCAGCATTCTTTTGATTTCCATTTGCATGGAATATCTTTTTCCATTCCCTCACTTTCAGTCTGTATGTGTCCCTAGGTCTGAAGTGGGTCTCTTGTAGACAGCATATATACGGGTCTTGTTTTTGTATCCATTCAGCAAGCCTGTGTCTTTTGGTTAGAGCATTTAATCCATTCACGTTTAAGGTAATTATTGATATGTATGTTCCTATGACCATTTTCTTAATTGTTTTGGGTTTGTTTTTGTAGGTCCTTTTCTTCTCTTGTGTTTCCCACTTAGAGAAGTTCCTTTCACATTTGTTGTAGAGCTGGTTTGGTGGTGCTGAATTCTCTTAGCTTTTGCTTGTCTGTAAAGCTTTTGATTTCTCCATCGAACCTGAATGAGATCCTTGCTGGGTAGAGTAATCTTGGTTGTAGGTTCTTCCCTTTCATCACTTTAAGTGTATCATACCACTCCCTTCTGGCTTGTAGAGCTTCTGCTGAGAAATCAGCTGTTAACCTTATGGGAGTTCCCTTGTATGTTATTTGTCCTTTTTCCCTTGCTGCTTTCAATAATTTTTCTTTGTCTTTAATTTTTACCAATTTGATTACTATGTGTCTTGGCTTGTTTCTCCTTGGGTTTATCCTGTATGGGACTCTCTGCACTTCCTGGACTTGGGTGGCTATTTCATTTCCCATGTTAGGGAAGTTTTCGACTATAATCTCTTCAAATATTTTCTCTGGTCCTTCCTCTCTCTCTTCTCCTTCTGGGACCCCTACAATATGAATGTTGTTGCGTTTAATGTTGTCCCAGAGGTCTCTTAAGCTGTCTTCATTTCTTTTCATTCTTTTTTCTTTAGTCTGTTCTGCAGCAGTGAATTCCACCATTCTGTCTTCCAGGTCACTTATCCGTTCTTCTGCCTCAGTTATTCTGCTATTGATTCCTTCTAGTGTAGTTCTCATTTCAGTTATTGTATTGTTCATCTCTGTTTGTTTGTTCTTTAATTCTTCTAGGTCTTTGTTAAACATTTCTTGCATCTTCTCGATCTTTGCCTCCATTCTTATTCTGAGGTCCTGGATCATCTTCACTATCATTATTCTGAATTCTTTTTCTGGAAGGTTGCCTATCTCCACTTCATTTAGTTGTTTTTCTGGGGTTTTATCTTGTTCCTTCATCTGATACATAGCCCTCTGCCTTTTCATCTTGTCTATCTTTCTGTGAATGTGGTTTTTGTTCCACAGGCTGCAGGGTTGTAGCTCTTCTTGCTTCTGCTCTATCCATCTTTTTGATTATAGCCATCCTATTCGCTGTGAAGAGGCATGTCATTGTAGCTTTGATTTGCATTTCCTTAATGACTAATGATGCTGAGTAGCTTTTCATGTGATTATTGGCAATTTATAGATCTTTTTTGGAGATATATCTATTTAAATCCTCTGCCCTTTAAAAAAAATTAGCTTATTTGTCTTTTTTTGAGTTGTAAGTGTTCTTTATAGATTCTGAAACCAGTCTCTTATCAAATATGTGACTTGCAGATATTTTCTCCCATTGTGTAGGTTGCCTTTTCACTTTCTTGGTGATGCCTTTGGAAGAACAAAAATTATTTATTTATTTATTTTTTTAAAGAGGAAACTTTTTTTTTTTAGAGAAGTTTCAAGTTCCTGGCTGAATTCTTTTTTTAAAAAATATTTATTTATTTTATTTATGGCTGTGTTGGGTCTTCGTTTCTGCGTGAGGGCTCTCTCCAGTTGCGGCAAGTGGAGACCACTCTTCATCATGGTGCGTGGGCCTCTCATTATCGTGGCCTCTCCTGTTGTGGAGCACAGGCTCCAGACGCGCAGGCTCAGTAACTGTGGCTCACGGGCCTAGTTGCTCCGCGGCATGTGGGATCCTCCCAGACCAGGGCCCGAACCCATGTCCCCTGCATTGGCAGGCAGATTCTCAACCACTGCGCCACCAGGGAAGCCCCCCAAATTTTTTAATTTTGATTGAGTCAATTTATCCATTTTTTCTTTTGTTATTTGTGTTTTTGATGTCATAATTAGGAAATAATTCACTAATCCAAGGTCACAAAGATTTACTTCTATGTTTTTTTCTAAGGGTTTTATAATTTTGGCTCTTACATTTGGTCTATGGTCTGTTTTGAGTTAAATTTTATGCATGGTGTGAAGTGGGTGTCCAACTTCATTCATGTGTTCATCTAGTTGTACCAGTATCATTTGTTGAAATGACTGTTCTTTTTCCATTGAATTATCTTGGCATCCTTCATCCTTGTTGAAAACAATTGGCACATATATCTTACTTTTATTTGCAGATATTTTATTGTTTTTGGTGTAATTATAAATAGAATTGTTCACTGAATCATTTTCAGATTGTTCATTGCTAGTCTACAGAAATACAACTATTTTTGCATATTTATTTTATATCCTGCAATCTTGCTGAACTCATTTATGAGTTCTGATAGTTTTTTTCTGTGAATTCCTTAGGATTTTCTGTATTCAAGATCATGTTATCTGTGAAAGGAAATAATTTTACTTCTCTCTTTCCAGTATGGATGCCTTTTATATTTCTTTCTCTTGCTTAACTGACCTGGCTAAAAACCCCAGGTTTGAATAGAAGTGGCCAGAATGGACCTCTTCTTCTTGTTCTTGATGTTGAGAAAGAAGCATTCAATCTTTACCATTAAGTAGGGTGTGAGTGGGTTTTCCCATTATTGTTTCCTTTATTAGGTTTAGGAAGTTTTCTGACATTCTAATTTTAGAGATGAATTCACCAAGGCCAGAGAGGTTGACACACTTGCTCAGCTCTCATGACAAGAACCTTGATTTCCAATGGCCACAACTATTATCAGCCATAATAATTAGAGGAGCCTGGCAGCTACAGGCATTGCTCACCCAGCATGTGCCTGACCCTGCACTGTGGGCATTGAACCATCTCCTTTAACCCTCACTGCAACCCAATGAGGTACATAATTTTATTTATTCATATTTCTTAATTTTATTTATTTATAGTTCCATTGCATTTGATTTTCTCATCATAAAGGAAAATATATGCTTGTTTTAAACAATTCAAATGTTAGAAAAACGTAAATACCAGAAAGTGACAGTCTCCATCATCCCATTCCTGTTATTCCCATTTTACAGATGAGGGAACCAAGGCTTACTGTGCTTTCTACATGACCAAGCCTTAGTCCCAGCAAACACACAACTAGGTTCTCTGCTTACCTGATGTGATACCAACAACTCAGTGAGTTGCAAGGGAAACCAAGGCCCTGGGGAGGTCTCGGGCAGTTGGAAACAACTGGTTCACTTGAATGGACTGTTTTTCTGCTGGGTTAGTGCCAGCAAGTCAATATTCAATTGTGCCACCTAGTATGGTAGCCCACCTCCCCACTCAGGGGTGACAGAGAAAAACAGTCCTGATGAAATCTAAATAGAGGTTTCCTGAGAAACCTGGATGGAGACATGTGCAGATGCTCTTGAGGGGTCCATTAATCTGAGGCTGATGAATTACCTGGGCAGGTGCCACTGGCATCCTCGCTCAGGACAGGAGAGGTGTAATTACTTTTCTCGTGGTAGTTATCAGGAGCGAGCTGGTCCATATCTCTCCTTTATTACCATTGAATTTCAGGAAAGTGTCTGCTGATCCCTCACCCCTGTCCCCCGTTTTCTAAATGTTGGATTTATTTGATGACTCCACTAGGCCTGGTAGAGGGGGCCAGAGTGAGCCCTGCAGTGAGAAGGACTTGGCCCTAGAGCCCACTTGCACGGACAGTTCCTTCTTTCTCTTTTTTCTTTCTTTCTTTCTCTCTTTCTCCCTTCCTTCCTTCCTTTCTTTCTTTCTTCCTTTCTTTCTTTCTTTCCTCTCTTTCTTTCTCTTTCTTCCTTTCTTTCTTTCTTTCTTTCTTTCTTTCTTTCTTTCTTTCTTTCTTTCTTTCCTTCTTTCTTCCTTCCTTCCTTCTTCCTTCCCCTCTCTCCCAGTGGGTACAGCTGCCTCAGAGGAGGGAGAGTGTTTCCCATAAAGGGAGGAGCCAAGCAGAGGGCAGGCTATGTGCTGGCAGGAAGTTGTATGGGAAGCTCAAGCTCTTGATGAAGTAGAGGCCTGGGGAGGGACTGGGCAACCTCTGATGTTTTTTCCAAGGCTAGGATTCTGGAATTCCATGCCCAGAGAGATTGGAAATAGGCCAGTGGCTGGCAAAGCGTTCTCACCATGACCCACTTTAACTTCCTCTTCACAGCCTTTGACATTTTCTGCTGTAGCCCAGAGCACCAGTAGGAATGAGACTTGAGACAATTTCCTATTCAAATGTTTCTGAGCCCCTAGCCTTATAGGGCCCTAAATCGCAGAATTAGACATCAATCTCTTCCAGATCAATTGCAAAAATGGTCCCAATTTCTCCCCCTTCCTGTATCCATATTCTTTACAGCTGCTCCCATCAAAGGGTAGAGTCTCTCTCCCACCCCTTGACTTGCTCTGGCGAACAGAATGCATGGAAATAGTGACACGCCAGAGCCCATGTACCTTATGCATGTTTACCCTCTCTAGGAACCCTGCCTCTGCTCGGAGAACAAGCCCAGGCTATCCTGTTGGAGGCTGAGAGACCGCAGCACCCAGCTGTCCCAGCCAATCTCCAGCCAGCCCGAAGAAGTAGAGCTATTTAGCTGACTTGCCACTGACCTCAGAGACACAAAGGAACTCAGCCAGAATGGCCCAGCCTAAATTTTCGAACCCCAGAACTGTGAACTAAATAAAAGGTTGTCGTTTTAAGTCACTTAAGGTTGGGGTGGTCTGTTACACAGTATAGGTGACTGATACACAGGCTGTTTGCATAGGCTTACTTCAGAGACTTCAACTACCATGAAAAGCTGTCAGGTGCCTTGATCAGTGTATTATTAAGATATAGGAAATGAGAACCAGATAACAGTGGCTTACACAGAACAGAAGAATCTTTATTTCTCATGGAATAATCCTAGTGTCAGCGTCCTGAGCTAATGTGTTAGGGACCTGGCCTCCCTCCAGCTTTGTTGCTCTGCCACTTCTAAGCTATTTCCCCATCCACTGGTTAAATACAGCTCACCTCCATGGCCACACTCCAGCCAGAAAGAAGGGAAGATGCCTTTAGGGCACAGTCCAGAGGTTGTACATATATGTGTACACATGAACGCATGTGCACACACATACCATCTGCTCAAGGGCCATTGGCAGAACTTAGTCACATGACTACTTCTTGCTGCAGGGGAAGGTGGGAAACATAACTGTTCTGGGCAGCCATAGAAACACCTGGAATGGCAGGTTCTGTTACCAAAAGAAGTAGAGAAGGATATGCTGGGAAGCGACTGGTAGGTTCCACTACAATGCCAAGTGTGTATTAGGGCAATGTTTCTGGGAATTGGGTGGGACTGGCAGTGAGGGGGAAGGAGATGGGTCTATTCTGCATCTCCATTTTCCCTCTTTCCTGGGGGCCTTCTTTCTGCTTTCTCAACCTTGACACCGATGTGTCATTCTATTCTTGCCTTAATTTGGGCTCCCAAAGTGCCCTCTGTAACACTCCTGAACTCTGGGAGCCCCAAGCTAGTGAGACCACTTGAACACACAGACAGTTTAGTTAGTGAGGGTGCCATACTCTCCTGATGGATCCTTAACCATTTCCAATGACCACTGTGGAAACTCCTTGTACATTCACACGTTCACCCAGTCTTTACTGGGCACCTGCTTTATGTTGACGTTATGCTGGGTAGTGGGGATACAACAGTGAGTGAAAACAGATGTGGTCTGGATGAGCCAAAGACTAGACTACAGTGGGAGAGGGGCATTGTACTCCCAAATCATACACATATGTGGGAAACTGCAGCTTAGTGTGTCAAAGTAGAGGTGTGTGGGGTAGTGCATAGGGAGGTCTGAGGCTTGGCCAAAGAGGTGATATTTGAGCTGATCACTGGAAGTTAAGCAGGAGTTGTTTAGGTCAAAAAGGGGTGGGGAGAGCCTTTCAGGTGCAGGAAACTGTGTATGCAAATGCCCTGGCGTAGAAGGTCAGCAAGATCAGGAAGCAAGTGTGAGTGGATCAGATAATGTGAAGAAGGAGGCTGAGATGAGGCAGGGCAGAGGCTGAGATCAGGCTGGGAAGGGCCTAAAAGCCATGTTGGAAAGTTCCATTGCTCTAGTAGGACGCAAGAAGATTTTAAGGGATTTGAGCAGGGAAGTTTGGTCTCCACAATCAGGAAGCTCTCCTTGGACTTTCCTTTAAATGTAGACAGAGCTGAGCCACCCACTGAAGATGTGTCTGTGTCGTATGGGGCTTTGAGCCATCTATTCCCTGAGTGCTTGAATTTGGGAGGTTGTGGGTAGATTCAGAGCACCTGTGAGGTATGAGGAAGAAACCAGAGTAGGGCATGGGCCGCCGCAGAGACCTCACATCTAACCCTCTGCCTGGAACGGAGACATCTGATAGGCTGGCTGTTAAAGACTTTCCCTGGACCCCTGCTGTGTGTCTGCAGAGGATGGAGGTCATCCCCATAGCCCTTATGACCTCTCTCTTGTCTCAGGACCAAATGTAAAATCTTCTCTGGATTAAATTTGACCCTATGAGCTTTGACTTCAAAAATAAGAAAAATCAATTCTTTCAGGAAGTAGAGTCAGAAGTATTTTCTCCATGGGAAGTAGAGTCAGAAGTATTTTCTCCATGTCAACCTCCTTCCAGCTTCTGGAAGGCCTGGGAAGGGTTCTCCCAGGAGCAGGGCACATACTCAGCCCCTCTCACCTCCTGCCTCACATTCCCTTCCCTGGTTGGGGTAAAGGGGAGCTGCAGGCTGTTGGGGGTTTGCACATGACTTTGGTAGACCTCATCTGTCCCAAGATCTGGTTTACGGGTCTGGGGTGAGGTGAACACTTCAGGGCCACCAGGTTCGGCCAGAAAGATCAGCTGAGGTAGGGACCAGGACCCTAGCCTGGAGCACTAGGGAACAAAAGCTTGATCTGCTGAAGGTGGTGTCCGGACAGCCAGGGGCTGGTGGCTTAGGCCACCGGGGTTGGAAGCTGGACCATGGGTCTGAGTAATGGACCCAGTGAAACAGCAACAAGACAGGACCCTCAGCCCATAGGCACAGAGAGGTTAAGTGACTTTCCGAAGGTTACACAGTAAGCCCCACGGCCAGGATTGAAATCCAAACTTGGAGCCCAGGGAGCAAAGAGTCTGCTTTCAATATCAGGAAGGTCCTGCCTCTTCGCTGTTCCAGCACGATGTTTCCCCTGAATCAGCCACAGTTACTGTTGGCATCTTTCCACCTGGGAGCTCCGGGCTCTCTCATCTCCATTGTCCCAATTAGCATCAAGACTGTTTTTATTAGGTGATTTCCTGTTGGGAGAGATCCAAACACGTCTCTAAAGAATGCACAGTTTCCGTTCTTTCCCTGCATTACCTGTCATAATGAATTCCCCTTTCAATGGAGTCTTTCCTTTTGATTTTGAATCAAACTTCAAAAGCTGCAACATAAAAGGCCAGCTGGAAAGGCCATATTTTGAGCTGATGCCCTTCCTTGTCGCCCTCCTGCTCCCTCCCCCTCCCCCAGTGGGCTGGTCTCCCCCATGAGAGCCACTCCCACCAAGTGAATGGTCACTGAGGGCCAGGCCCTGTGCTGACCACTGTCTAGGAGGTGCCACCTCACAGCCTCATGGCAGCCCTGTGAGGTGGGCATCAGGACCCCTATTTACAGATGCAGAGCCTTAGGCTCGGGGGGTGATGGGACCTGCCCAGTTTACACAAGCTGTTAAGGGACAGAGCCAAGCTTTGAACCTACACCTGCCTGGACTCTTAACTACCCTCCACCTTTCTCCAGGACCCCACAATGATATGAGGAGGTGACGACAGTGGCAAATACGGCCGTGTTTTCCATGCGGATGTGGGTAATGAGTGTGAAGGGCTGTGCAGAGTTGTGGCTGGGAAGGGGATGCCCTGGCAGGACCACATTTCCCAGCCCCTCTTGCATGTAGGTGGGGCCACATGACCAGCTCATACCAGGGCACTGGGACAAGTGAGGTGTCACTTCCGGTCCCAGGTGATTAAGAAGCAAGTGTGCCTTCTCCACTCTCTATTTCCCCTCTGGAAGCAGAGAAATCTGAGGCCTTGGAGGAGGGCAGAGCCGTGAGATAGAAGGAGCCTGGGCCCTGAATCACCGTGTGGAGGGAAGCCGCCTGCTGGCCGGTGGTGTCAGAGGCAATGGGAGCCTTTTGTGGGTTTGACTGGAGGCAAGGCATGATGGGAAAAGGCAGCTGCATCCTGCAGCCCCGTGAGACTGAGGAAAGGGGCACTGGTGGCCCATGGCCCCTGTTGGTCTTTGAGGATCAGGGCCTCCTGGGATTCCCAGGAACAGAATCCCTGGGGGACAGCAATGAGGAACCTTGATAGTGGGCCTGCACCACCGCTTTCCAACCTGGCCCCAGAAATAATCTCCTATGTCCTGCCTGTAGCCGGGCCCTGCTCTTCCCTGACAAACAGGAGGAGACAGATGTCTTGCATACCTGGCTTTCCTCTCTGGCAAGGTCCGTTAACCCATTGTTGACACCCTCTGAAGAGCAGCTCCACCCAGAGGCACAGGGGCCAGCTGGCCTTTCTAGTCTGAGCCCAGAGGGGGCAGGCTGTGTCCCTGACACCTGTCAGGCACGCAGGGAACCCCAGGCCTCACCCACACCCTTCCTGATTCCTCTTTGGAGGGAGGACACGGGTCAGCTAGGCCTCTAGGGCTGGGCTGTGGGACTTCAGCTGCTCTCAACCCCTTGGTCATTGGTGTGAGCCTGCTAAGATGCCCTCCCCACAGCTGGGCTGGGGCCCAGAGGCTGACGGTGAGCAGGATGTGCAGGGCCAGGCCCTGGATGCCTCCTCCTGCCGGAAGTGAGGAGGATGGACTGGAAAATGATGCAAACCCAGAGGTACCTTCAGAGCTGGATTGTCAGTCATCCATGAACCTGCCGCTTCTTCCACCAGCACAGGCCAGGTGGCCAAGGGAATTTAAGTGAGCATCTCACACGGTCCCCCCTCTCCTTCCCCACTGCTGTGCCAAGTCAGGCCCACCCCAGCTCCTGCCTGGACACTGTCCCCCTCCGCCAGACCTGCCCCCACACTGCCTCTGAGTGGGTTTCTACAGCACAGCTCTGACAGTGTCACCGCCACTATATTTGATGGCTTCTCATTTCCTACTGGAGGAAGCAACTCAGCTTCCCAGGCCAGGCCACCAGGATCAGGCCTGTGACAGCCACGCAGGAGGGTGTGGCAGTGCAGTGATTAAGACCTAAACTCTAGAGTAGAGATGCAAATTAGGTCTCTGCCACCTACTACCAGCTGTGTGGCCCTGGGCATGTTACTTAACCTCTCTGAGCCTTAGTTTCCTCATCTATAAACTGGAAATCCTAATATCCACCCCCGAGTGTTGTTTCAAAGATAAATGAAATAATACATGTAGAAGGCTTACAACAGTGTCGGATGCATGTCAGCTCTTCATTTGTGCTGACTCTTGGGAATATTTTTTTTCTTTCGGTCTGGTCAGCATTTTTCCTTTGAGATCAGGCCCTCCTCTCACTCTTGCTCACCTTACCCTTGGGCTGACCACTCAGAGGAGCCCATGCATTTCCTTTTAAGCTCAGCCAGCTGGAGTTGGATTTTCTGTCACTTGCAACCACACAGGCCAAGTCTGCCTCTGCAACCATCCTCATCCTCCCCGATTCCTGGAGCTGAACCCCCTATCTCAGCCTTACTGACTGGCCCTTCAAACATGCCTGGCATCTTCCTGCCTCTGTGCCTTTACTCTTGCCGTTGCCTCTGCCTGGATGCCACATTCCCTAAACTCTTGGTTCACCAAAATGCTGCACAACCTTCAATGCACCAGCACCCACGGGCCTTGGAGGCAGAGCACAGAGGACAGAAATGGACTCTGGGGACAGAGAGGTGTGGTCTCATCCCCACCCCACCTCTCACTTGCCGGGTGACCTTAGACTTGTTATTTAACTGTTCCAAGCTTCGGTTCAATCATCCTGCACGTGGAGCTGGTAACGCCAACCCCACAGTCTTCTTAAATAGATTGAATGTGATAGTTCATGAGAAGGGCTTGGTACACAGTGGGTGCCTAATAATTGCTGGTTGACACAATCGGTGCTGGGCTGACATAAGCCGGTTCTGCTCCAGCACTTCACCTCCAGAAGAGCAGGCAAGATCCCTGGGAAATCTCAGCCAACAGACTTGCTTTGAGAAAGAGAAATAGAAAATATTCTAATTCCAAAGAGTAAATGTCAGAGGCTTGGGAAGGATTCTGTGTTTCTGAAAATAAACATCGGCACAGAAGGGAAGGAGGGAAGAAGGGAGGGGAAGCGGGAGAGGCAGAGGTGAGGTGCCGACCCTGGGAGAGGCAGAGTGTGGGAGTGGGGGTGTGGCTGGGACACAAGGTGCCTCCCTGAGACCCTGGGGAGGGGTTCCAGACAACCTCTGGGCGTTCCTGGAGGAAGGGGCAGAGGGCCTGCCCCTGATGAGGGGACTCTGGTGTCACTGAGCACAATGTGGGGATGACGAGTCACCTTCTTCAAATCTCTCATCAAACCTCGATGCTGCGAACCCAGCAGGGCTGCAGATGCCGTCTGGGGATGAGGGTGTTGGAAACCCTGCAAAACCGCCAACACCATCACCTGCCAATTGAAAGGTGGTTCCTCCTGACACCTCCACCTCTTCCTAGAAGCCTTCCCTGAACACCCCAATCTACATGGAGTTCACTCCTTCCTCTTCTTCATTGTATCTCTACCCTCCACATGCTTCCCTTCTTGCTCATTTCACGTAAGTATCAAAATATAACTTATATTAGAGCCCCCCCCCGCCCTATAACCAGGAACTTCCTCAGGGCAGGGGCTGTGACTGATTCCGTTCTGTGTCCCCAGCCTTCATCAAGGTTCATGATGCTTTGTCCCTTACTTTGTTCTCAAATGCAACCAAACTGGACAGTTCCCCGTGAGTAAACCTCTGCTCCTCTCTGGGCTTCAGTTTCTCTTCCTGTAAAATGGCACGGTAATACCCCTCACCTCGCCAGGGCTGTGAGGACGCAGTGAGATGTGCGTGAGGTGCCGGGTGCAGCCCTGGCACCCTGACAGGTGGGGCAGGCAGGGCATCTCTCCACCGGCCTCCACCCCAGGACATCTGCTCCCATTTCCTGGGACGCTGCTGAGACATCACTGGTCTAAGCTTTTCAGCAGCATTTTACCACTTTGTCCTCACAACCCACAGGGGGGCTGAGATGACGGTCCTGGTGATCCATTTGAAATGCAAACTTCTGTCCGCCAGCTCCTTAAAGCACCACAGAGGCCCCACTGCTCCTAAAGCAAAGACCACCAACCTTGAGCTTGGCTTTCAAGACCCCAGGAGGCCAGCTCCTGCCCCGGCCCCTCCAGCCCCACCCACACCGACCCGGGTACGGAAACTGAGGCTCAGAGAGACGACAAGACTCCCCAGGGCCACCCGCCTGGAGACGGCAGAGCCGGATTCAAACCTAGGCCCGTCGGGTCGGGGTCAGTCCCTGGGCTCCACCAGCCCCATAGGCCGCCCAGAAATGCCGCCTCCAGGGAGTTCATGCCCTGCCCACCCCACCACCACCCGGGCCTTGTCACAGATGGAAGAGATGCTTCTTCCCCAAGTCTGTGTTTCACAGTCGCAGGCTGTCCAGCCCAGGGCGCTCAGTGACCCGCGCTCCGCTTGCCTCCTGACCTGGCCCTCCCCGCAGGCTCGGGCTCATCCTGATTTGCTTCCCCCAGCTTCACCACACGCATCCACGTAGACAGGAGCCCGTGGGAGGCGCCGGAGGCTCTGATCTGTGTCAGCTGCGTTTGCCGAGGACACTGGAGCCTTTGAAGGGGATGAGTGATTCATAACCACGTGGTTTGTGTCTGGCCCAAGCCTCGCGTGGATGTTCCCTTGGCATCTCATTAAAGAATGAATATGGCAGGCTTCAGAGGATCTGAGGACAGTGCAGTTGGTGTGTCTCCTCTGCCCTTAGTAGGGTCTTTAGAAGCATCTACACGCAGTCACACAGGTGTGGTTGAGCATCAGCAATCAAGGACAGCCATGCTGGTGTCAGCAGTAGTGGCCTGGGTAGATCACAGGGGCTGTGGGCACGTGGAGGCTCCCTGCCTTCCCTGATTCCTCCTTCAGCCCATCGTGTAGCAACATCTCTGGGTGCTGTTTGGATCCTTCATTCAACAAGTATTGTTGAGCCAAGCCTGTCTCCCTCTTCTTATCTCCCTTATTCAGTTACTCAGGCTGTCAGGCCCTGAGCTGGGGGCATACAGGAATAGAAATAGGGTGTTTACCCTCAGGGGCTCACAGTCTGATGGGGGAGGCAGGTGCCTAAGAGGACAAGCACGACACAGACTGGTTCTTGTCATGATGGGGGTAAAATTGGGTCTGTATTTTAGAGACACTGAAGTCAGGTCAGAGGCACTTGTGCTTGAGTTCTGGCTCTGCCACCGACTGGCTATGGGACTCTGGGCTAGTTACTTACCTCCCTGAGCCTCGGATTTGTCATCTCTACCACGGGATCATGTTGGGACATTGGGAGGACTGAATTAAGTGCTTGGCCCAATGCCTGGCACACAGTAGGTGCTTATTAGACAGTAGCTTTTATTTATACATCCAGTGAGCAGGTATTAGGTGAGCACATCTGCTATGTGCCAGGCCCTGAACTGAGAATTCAGTGGTGAAGAAAAGCCAGATGCAGTTCCTGTCTGCAGGGATTTTAGGGTCTTAATCAGAGGGCCGAATTAGAATCATCAACAGATCAGAACTGAAGGGAAGAGTGGAGTCCTAGGGGGCCTGTAAAGAGGGTCCTTCCTGGAAGATGGAAAGGGCAGAATGGATGCAGAGTCATTAGGGGTAAATGGCAGGGCTGGACGTCAAGTTGGGTGCCAGAGGAAAGGAGATGTCAAGGATGGCGCCCAGGATCCTGGCTGGGTAACTGGATGGGTGGATGGAGGTGTCATTCATGGGGAGCGAGGACTGGGGAGAAGCCAGGTTTCTAGGGCAGGGAGCTCATGAGCTTCGACTTGGGCATGTTGGGTTTGTGATGACATTGAGGCTACTCACGTGATGCAGAGCTGGGGGCCTTGGGGGTCTTGCTCTGCCAACCCTGAGCTGAGTAGTCCTGAGGGATCCAGAGAAGAAAGGCTGGCTCTGTCCTCAGGGGCTCACACTGGGGTCCGTGGACCATCACAGGTGGAGGTTTTGTTGGGCACAGTTGATGGGGGTGCAGGGAGGAGGTGGGGTTGTCTCTGCAGGGGTCACCTCCAGGCTGAGTCCTAGAGGATGTGTAGATTCACCAACAGAGAAGGGGAGAGTGAGTGGCCGGCCCGCAGAGGCTCAGGTGCACGGAGAGAGAGCCACGCAGTCAGGGAACTGGGAGCATTCGGGATGCTGGAGCGTTGGCAGCACAGGAGGCCAGGAGCTGGCAGGAGTCAGAGCAGGAGGGGCCTGGAATGCTGGGTACAGAGTTTGCATTTCAGCCCATGGGCCACAGGGACTCAGCGTACTTTCTTGTTTCAGCAGGAGCATGTGCTCAGGGCCACGCATTTGGGAAGGTACCTGGGTGCAGGTGAAACAGGGAGGGAGACTCTGGCAGCAAAGACATCAGTTAGGAGGCCTCTGCAATGGTTTGGGTACAGATGAGAGCAGGGCGGCAGCAGCGAAGATGGCAGGAAGTGGGTGGGTATGAGTGGCCTCAGGGGAGCTAAGAGGAGTTGGGGCCCGTGAAGGGCATGGCTCTGATTACGATCAGAGAGCTCAGCAGTGCAGAAAAGCTGGTACCACTGGCCGAGTGCTCTGGGAGCCACCAGCAGGGATGACAGGCAGGTCCCTGAAGGGTCACTCTGCAGTGGATGAGTCACACGACCTGAGGAGCACCTCACCCACCTGGGGACCACAGGTGATGGTGGTGGGGTGATTGGAGGTGATAGAAACAAACACGTGGTGTGTATGACAGGCTAGGCATCGTCATCAGGGCTTTACGTGGACACATGTGATAATCTTCACAGCAGTCCTGTGAGGAATGTGCTGCTATCACCCCATTTTACAGATAAGACAGAGAGAGGTTTAGTAACGTGCCCAAGGTCATACAGCTAGTTAGTGGAAAAGCAGGGACTTGAACCCAGACAGTAGTTTCTGAGTCTGTGCTCTTAACCATCATTTTCCATGGGCTGTAGGAGATGACTATGCTGGGCCACTGCCTGGGAAGAGCTACCATGACACAGGATAAGAGCACCAGCAAGTCAGGTAGTGGGCAATCACTTCTAGCTGTAGGGATCAGAGAAGGTTTCCAGGAGGAGGCAGCATTTTAACCTGGTGTTAAGGAGTAGGGAGTATCTGAAGAGCAGAGTGGTAACGTGTCAATCACGGTGGTTATTACAAGCAACAGAACTAGTTCTGGATGATTTAAGCAGAAAAGGAGTTTATGAAATAGTTGGGAGTTGTTTGCAGAATCACTGAGAGAGTTGGAGAGTCAGGCTTGGGGGCTGCAGCACCAGGGGCAATGCCCCAAATCATCCCACTGGTGACAGCATCTCAGCCTCCTCCATGGAGCCCTGGACCCACAGCTTGTACCACCCTCACCACCACCACCAGATGCCTCAGGCTACAGCTGGACCACTGCCATCTCATTTCCCACGGATGATAGGGGGCGTGTTCCAACCTATGTCCCCACCATCACCAGAACAGACTCAACAAAGAGAACCACTTCCTATTGGGCTTTTTGCCCAAAGTGTAGACTGTGAGGTGGGGGATCTGATTGGAGGAGACACATCACATGACATGACCTCACCCAAGCTGCAAAGGAGGCTGGGAAAAAAACATGTCTGGCATTTTCGGCGTTATGTTCTGTGATGGCGAATTCTCCAATCATAGGAAAGAATTTCACCAATAACATAAAAAGCACTTCGACAGGGAAATGGCCATGATTTCAGGTGACAAGGTTGGTGATTGGGACAATAAGGAGGAGGGAACAACAAAGGATAATATGTGGAGAACTGTTCGGGCGGAGCAGGAAGACGAGAACGCAAGCTTCTGTCCAAACCTGCCTCTCAGATCCTATCCATCAAGTCCATTGAAAACTGGAAGAGGTTGGGACTGGGCAGCGTGTGTATGTGTGCCCCTGCGTGTGTTTGTGTGTCTGTGTATGTGGTGTGTGTATACATAAGAATGGGGCTGACATTGCCTTGCCCTATGCTGTTTCCTCCATGAATTCCGATGTCTGAGGTTGAGTGACAGATGCTGAGATACTGTCCATGATGCTGCAGCCTAATCACTCCTGCCTCGCTTTGACCTTGGTCAAGCCAGTTAACCTCTGAGTTTCCTCCTCTGTTAAGAGAAAGGCTGGCTTTACGCTCCCTTTCACTCTAGGGTTCTATGGCTTATTAATAAGAAAACCTCAAAAATATATTGATTACTATGTGCCAGGCATCCCATAAGCTCTTAGAAGCTTTATGTCATTTAATTATATATACAGAAAACAGAAATAATCCTACTTCTGTTATTGCTGCCAGATGAGGAAACTGAGGCTCCCAGAGGTGAAATAACGTGCCCAAGGTCACACAGATCATTAATCGCAAAGCAGGCTCTCCCTGCTGTGTCGGACCACCCACTCCCACCCTGCACTCGGGCCAATTCCAAGCCTGCCTTCAAATACTAGCTGCATTTCCCCAGAGAGGGAACCACTTCATTACAAAAGAAGAACCACTTCATTACAAAAGGCCCCTCTTCAAAAAGACAAAACAAGGAGACCAATTAAAGTCACTTGGATTCAGCATCACTTTGGAAATCGATGCGCTATGACTGTGAATCCAGCATCTGTCGGCAGCTGCCCAATTTTAGCTGGATCTTTGCAGGCTTCTCACCAGGCTCATCCGCCCCCGTGGACCAGCAGAACGGTTCCCAGAGCATCACTGATTTTTTTAACTAAAGTGTCCTAATGAAACACAAATCTGCTCTTACTCAGAGAGCTGTCTGCCGTGGCAGCACAGAAGAAACACCACCAGGAGAATGATAACCATTATTTCACTGTAAAGCCACCCTCTTGCACTGTGGCCCCCCACCCTTTTCCCTACTTTTATCTTGGGCTCACAGCTCAGGCTTGGAAAACTGATACATTTTACTGTCAACTTTGTCACAGAGAGATGGGGGGAACAGCCATTCATAATGTGTGAAAGATATTTTTAGTTATGTGCAAGCTCCCTGTGATGAGGGCCCTTGGCCTCTATTTATTTGCAGGAGGGGGAGTTCATGGGAGGGTTATTTAGTGCTCCTATCTGGGGGCACTCAGCCCAGCACCAGTGCAAGTGGCTAAGGAGATGACAGGGGAGAATCGAGGTCCCAGAGAATGCAAACGCTGTCCTCGGATAGTAGCAGTCTCTGTGCCATGGCACAACAGTCAGGAAGAGCAAAGTGTGTGGTCTCACAGCCTCTCCCTGGACTGGGGGCTTTCCAGGAAACCGGGGGGAGAAAAGCACAGGGCCCTTCGGGGACAGGTGCCCCTCTGGCCGGCTGGACGTCACATCTGAGTGGGGAAGCGTCTGAGTGTCCAGCCCCTCATTCTACATAGGGCTCTGACTACCAGAGGGGGAAAGAGAACTTGTTCTAAGGTCACACAGCAAGTTGGTGACAGAAGGTGGCTACTGATGTCCTTCACGAGACGGCCAGCTTGGCGACACCAGTGTCCAGCAAGGATTAGTGAATAATCCTTGGTGATAAATGTAATGTAAACCTGCACGCTGATGTAATCCGTCCAGAGCAGACTCCAACCACGTGGCCTGGGTTTAAATACAGTGGTAGCTCCACTGCTTACTGTGTGACCCTGGGCGAGTAACTGGACCTCTCTGAGACTCGGTTTCCTCAGCTGTGAGATGGGGTGATGCTGGTACCCACTTCCTGGGGATGTTGATAGGATTTACTGAGAAAAAGCAAGTCCAGCATTTAGCACAGTGCTGGAAACACAGAAACCCACTAAAATAAGAATTTTTAACACTAGAACTTATTTTTCACCATTAACCTATTTGCTTTATTCTGCGACGGCATCTATCAGAACACCATTGATTTAATAACAGCTTTTGAAGGGGGAAGAAAACAAAAGGAAAAATGAAATTAAATTTCTAGATCAATTGAAAGAAGCATCTTTGTTCTGGAAAGTTTAAAATGGATACCCCCAAATTGAAGACATGCAAAACGAATATCAAAAGGCTGTTTCTAGACTTCAGATTCCTGGAAATGCTCCCGGGAGCTGCCCAAGGAAGGGGAGGAAGGGCAGCAGCGCTGTGCAGGGGGCAGGCCGGAGCGCTACTCTGCTGCCAGCTGGCGAGTGGCCTCAGCAAGTCCCTCGCTGGCCTTGGTTTCTTGCCTGGATAATGATGAGGTGGCATTAGACGATCCCTCCAGCTTCTAGCCTTGGATCTGGCAGCAAAGGAGGGAATTCCTCTGCCGGCCTCAGCTGCAAAGCTGAAGGCTCTTGGAGGTGGGGTTTCTTGCCACATTTGGGGCAGCTCCTGCTGGTTCCCCGCATTTGGGGGCACCAGCCTCTCCTGGTGACCTGCACCATCCCTCAGGTCCCTGAGCAAAGAGCTTGGAAGCAGAGACCACATCCTGATGGGACTCACCTCCCAGGGGCAGCAGGCTCTGTGCTCCCAGCCCCCAACCCTGTGTGTTCTCTGGAGGCCTCTACTCACCTCTTGGGCCACCCCCTGCCATCCTAGACTTGCCCACAGGATTTCTGGAAGGCCGATCCTGCCTACTGAATCCCCCTACTTCAGGAGCTAGGAGGGCAGCCTTGGAGGGGGTGAGATGGAGATGCGGGAGGGTAGGAGCCCAGAGGGAGAAGGGAGATGAGATGATGAACTCTGAGGGGTTGTGTTTACTCCCATTTGCTCCAAGTTACCTTTAAAGAGGATAAAATTACACTCTAATCCCCTTTATCTCCATGCGTGCTTCTAAAAACGGAGCACCTTGACATTTTAAGAGGAAAAAAATCAGAAAAAGATGAGGTATGCAATATCCAGTGTAAACCAAGGATGGAGAAATTTCGATGAACTCATAGTCAAACCTCTTTAATGCCTTGAAAAATAAAACCATACGGAATATTCCACGAGGAAAGCCCAGCTCTGAGGTAGAAAGAAGGCTGGTGGGGAAGGGGATGGGGGCAGGTGGGTCCTGCTGGAGCAGGGGTCTGAGATATGCAGTGGGGGTGGGTTTTGGGGAGCTGATGCAAGAAATCTGGGGCCTGGGCTCCCCAGGAATCTGCACATGTTAGTCCCTCACCCGCTTCCTAACCCTTTGCAACTTGGCTCCTGGGCCAGCTCTCCGTGACAAGGTCTCATCAGCAAGTGCTTGCCTGGACATTTAGCTCCTGACCTTGCCCCACTCCCAGCCTCTTTGTGGTCGCCCCTGACTCTGTGCTCCCTGCTCCCCCTCCTTCCCTCCCCCAGCTTCTGTCCGCTCTGTTTCTGCTCCTACATTCCATTCACTGCTTCTTCTCTGAAGATGCCCCAAGCTGTGTTCCATAGTCCCTTCTCCTTGACCTGCTAACAGATCTGGGGCTTAGAGACTCCAAAAAGAGACTTAGGAACCTGTAGGTCAGGATTACGGGCAATGGGCACAGGAAGGAAGTAAAACCATGATAATGGCAATAGACAATGCTCGTTTTTTGCTGTTTTTTTAAATAATACAAAACCTTAGAGAGAGAACTAAGGCAAGCTCCCAGGGACCCAGCGCTGGACTCAAGGAGCTATTACGTGTTACAGCTCCATATCCACTCACAGCTCCAGCACAATCATTCCTACATCATATATTCTGTGCTTGTGGCTACAATAGATGGTCTGAGCAGAGTGGCCAAACCCCTCAGGCCACCTTAAAGCTGAGGCGGGCAGCCTGCATCTCTCCTCTGTTCAGTACAAGATGGTCTTCAAATGCTCTTTCTTCAGTAGACCTGTTCCCTGCCTTTCCTCTGGCATGTGTCCCCTCTCACAGCTGGCCTCTCCCACTGTCCTGTGGTCCTGAATTCTTAGCTCCTCCTGGACCCCAGCCTGTGGTTTGATGGCTGCTGCACTGTTCATCCTGGAAATAGCCTTTGCCTTGAGTTGTAATTTTGCTTGATGAGTGCGCTTGCTGTTCTTCCAAGCCCCACCTGCCTGGGTATGGAAACCACCCCTAGACAAAGTCTTTGTACACCTGTGCTTGACCCACGGGTACCAGTCACGTCCTCCTCCCCAGCCCCAAGAGGACAAAACCGCTTGTCATAAACGCTCATGACAAGATCCTCAGTATTTGTCATCACTGGTGCTTTCCTTATAGACATGATGGATGACTTCAGGCCGATGCAAGACTGGAGGCAGCACATTCAAGGAGAAGGAAGATGAACTGGGAAGCAGAAACACCTGGTTTCAGATCCCAGTTTTACCATTTGCAGGTCATGTGACCTTATCAAGTCACTCCCCACCCTTTGATCCCAGATTTCTCCATAGCAGTGACCTGACAGTGTCACTTCGAGGCCAAGCCCGGTGACTGACACATGTCATCTACAATACCATGGTCCACCTGCCCCATAGTACCTAGAGCTAACCTCTTTTCTAGAATTTCTCCTATTTTATTTTAATCATCTGTTTATTTGCCTGTAGTCCTCACAGGCTCAAGAACTCCTTAAGGACAGGAATCGCATCTTGCTTGTATTCTTAGCCTCAAGCCCAGTGTCTGCCGTGCAGCAGGTGTCAGTACATGTGGCAGATTTAGTGGAACACAGTGGGGCTCTCTGAATACTGCTTCACCCCAATCACTGTGTTTCCTTCCCCAGCAGCACTGTGTAGTTATCCAACTTCCTTGGTCCGTCCTCCACATCTATCACCCTCTCTAGATTCATTTTTTTCTTAGCGTCAACAATGTGTTTTTTTATACATCTTAGGTTGATACATTTCATATGTGACTTTAAAGCTTCAGTTAACAGTTCAATAAAAAAGTTGTATATATAGTATATATATTGTAAATATATAGTATACAGTACACATAATGTATAGTATGGTATATATACAGTATAATGTAGTATACGTAGTAATATATAGTATATATAGTGTATGTGTATGTGTGTGTATATACACACATATTTTTTTATGTAGCATGTAATTAATACTATGAACCATGATAGTGGAATGTCTTCTTTTGACCTTGCTGCCTTTTTTATCGCATTTTATGGTAGCAAACAGCTTTAGTAGATACCCTATTGCTAATTGGAAACAATGAGAATGACTTTATAACCTGTATTTTCTTGAAGTCTTTAAGACCTAAGGATTGTTTTTATCTTAATGAAACTCCAAGGATTGTCCAAAGAAAATAATATTGTCCGTGAAATACCTCAAGCAACTGCCTGAGAACCACTGCCCCATAACTCAGTAGCTTCAGGCCTCCCGGGATGAGGCAGTGGTGTGAGGGGTTTCTTCTCTGCGTCCCTGGAAAGTGCTTTCCTTACATGACAGTGAACTCACTGCAGGCTGAGCAGGACTCAGTGATGGGCTTGTCCGTGCTCTTAGCCCAGTTGCTGGTACATGCTGACTGCAGCTTGATAGGGCGCTCTTACAGAGAGATCAATGCAAATAAATCGCCGATTCCTTTTGAAACGTCCTCTAATAACTCCATTTGTTTAGCAGCCAAAGTAAGGCATGGAAATTCCAGAACAACAGAAAAAGGCTGTGCAGTGCTTGTGCCATAGTTTCCTGGCTGCTGAGACAGTTTAACCTGTCCTGTAACCTGTAAACCCTCTACCCAGGGCTTTTGGAGCTATGAAATACTTTGGCCAGGGGGTGAGGGAGTGTAAGTAGAAAGTGTCTGTAAGTGAACAGGCTAATGAGGTTGAAGTGGGACCGGCCACCTCAGGTCAGGGTCCTGAGCATGGTCCACAGGCCACCACAGCCCCTGCTGCCCCTGTAACCCATCTTGACCGGCTGTGCAGACCCACTGAAAGTCACGCGGGGCCCAGGCAGCATGTGGCAGGGTGAGAAACGCCTGTGTTCACTTCTCCAAATTTGTTCTTTTCCGTTTTGATTGGAGTGATTTCCTGAAACTGATTTTCGGTGTCCCTCATGGAATCTCCATTCATGCTTACTCACTTTTATTGATTTTCATGGCATTCATCTCTGTAACGTTTTCATTCATTCTTCCTTTTCTTTCTTGAGATACACCAGCTCATTTTCAACTCTCTCTTTTTATAACTCTCATCAGTAGCTTTTCTTTGAGCTCTTGGTTCCTTGAGTTTCTTATTTTGTTTTATGTTTAGTCAACCTGCTAGGTTATCTGAACTTCTCTTCTGGATCTTGAGTAATTCTTTTTAGGAAGTAAGTTCTTCATCTACCTTTTGTTTATGTTCCTTTTTTCTCATTTCTTTTGCTTTTGCGAGGGGCTGTTTCTGTGTGCAGGTCCTTGCTGGTCCTTATCCATTTCTGGATAGAGTTGGCCAAGCGTGCTGGGAGCAGGGTGGTCCTCAGCTTCAATTTGGGGGGTTTGTGATCTCAGACACCCTCACCCCAAATGTGTCATTTCCTTTGTCAAAGGCAGAGGGTCGGTTTCCAGGGGACAAGAATTTAGAATGGCTCCAGGCAAAATACCAGTCAGTCATTCACAGACTCTCTGCGGGCTGTGAGCTGAGATCCACCTCACTCTCTTCATCTTGGTGGGCCCAGGAGACCAGGGACGGCCCTGGCAATGGCTTGTCGGCCTGAGATCTGTCTCCTCAGCCCATCACCCCTGCCATGCTGAATCGGGGCAATGGTTAGATAGTCACACATTCACCCCAACTCACCCCGATCTAAAGGTCACTGCCCCACCTTTCAAGGATGTTTTCATGTAGAACGTAGCCTTCACATCTCATTGAATGACAATTTCATCCTTCCAGTACTTGGAAGTCATCCCTGACTCCCGTATTTTTCTCACATCCCACCATGAATCCATCAGCAGATCCATCTTGTTGGCTCCCTTTCCACATGTGTCCAGAATTCTTCCCCTTCTTGCCACCTACCTTGCAACCACCTTGGTCCACGCCACCACCGTCTCTTGCTTAGAAAACAGTCAGAGCCTCCAAACTGGTCTCCCTCCTTCCTGCTTTGCCCCCACATTGATGCAGTGGGCAGGGTGGTGGTCCTGCTAAATATGACATCTCATGTCGTCCCTCTGCACCAAAGCCCTTTAACCTCCCATCACTCCTCTGCATTACAGCTCTGCAAGGGCTCCCATCTCACTCAGGCCCATGAAGCCCCGTCCACTCTGACCGTCAGCATGTTTCTGCCCTCCTCTCCTGCTCCCCCAACCCCCGGTTCCCTCCACCTCATCCACGTGGCCTCCTTGCTCTACCCTGATGCTCCGGGAATGCCCCTACATGGCCTCACCATCAGCTGTTCCCCCTGCCCAGAGGCAGACCCTCATCTGCATGGCTAACTTCCTTATCTTTAAAAATCTTTCCTTAATGCACCTTCTCACCAGATCTCCCTTGGCTACATTATTTCACACTTCATCTTGCCCTCACCCTGTGAATTCTCAACCCCCTTGACTTGGCTTTACTTTTTCTTTTTCCTTGGTGCTTATATGCCATTTATTTCTTTATTCTGTTTGTTGGTGATCTGTCCCTCCCTCTTAGAACATAAGCTCCATAAAGACAGGAAAATTATTTTGTCTACTGTAAGATCAGTAGGGCCTAGAACCGGGCCTGACACTCAGTAGGCCCTCACTAAATATTTGTGGGATGAATGAACGCACGGATGCAGAGATATCCAGGTCCTGCTCAAGGTCAGAGCCCATCTCCAGAGTCCACCGTCGTAGCTATTTCACAGTATTTCAGGCTCTCAGCAAAGTGAGAAGGTTGTGCTGTAGCATTTCCTTGCCTGATGGAAGAGGGGGACCATCTCCTCCCACTTTTTTCATCCTTTATTGCTTTTGCAATGAGTTTGCACCCACCGTCATCAACCACACTGAAGTCCATTGTCCGGATAGCTCTGGACAACTGTACCCAGCCCAGAGCCCCTCTTGTCACAGGGCCTAAGTCTGCTGGTGAGGACCCTGGAGCTGGTCACCGGTACCACGTGCTCCTGGCTGAGGGCCCCAGGGAGTAAGGGCAGCAGAATCAAGGCTGGCAGTGACCCCTGTCAGAAGATGCCACCTGCAACTTTAGTCCCAGCTCTAAGACGTCAGCACGTCCACTGGTCAACTTTGCAAACTTTTTGCTCCTCCTGCAAACGATGGGACAAATCAGCCTAATGGACCTGCCTTATTTGCTGGTGCCGCAGGAGATGGAGTCTGCCGGCCACCTGTAGGCCCCTTTCCAAGTAGGTCAGGTATCCAGCTGCCAGTCTGCGGCTGGTGTGAGCCCTGACTGATGGCGGTGGGTTTGCTCCTCTCCTGATCTCTCCGGGGCAGCCGCGTCTCCCCTCCCTCCGGGCGGAATGAGGTTGTCTTCTCTGCGGCCACCCAGGCCTGGCTCTCTTCTTGAATCTTCATTCATGCTTCTTGGGGGATCCAGGCTGTTACCGAGGTGGGTACCTCATTAATTCTCCTGACTCTGAGTGATGTCGCAGGCTCTGTTACCCCACCATTGGCTCTCACTCCTCTCTGCTGGGTGAAGATCTGGTTCCAGTTACATGTGATGGGCCCCCATAGAAAAGAGGAAGATGGGGATCAGGCAAGGCCCTGGGCCCCAAATGCAAGGAAGCAAGGTAAGAATGAAGCAGCCCGTCTAGTCTGGACTGTGGTGTTATAGACACTCTGATTGACACACTCAGGTTATCCTTGAGGCCTCTCCCCCAGGTCAGCACATACAAGACATTCCTGGAATCTGTCTATTTCTCCTATCTGCATGGCCATTAGCCTGGTCCATGCATCACCGTCTCTCTCCTGGACAACCCAGCTGTGGTCCAGCTGCCTCCCCTCTTCCCTATGGTCCATTCTCTGTACAGCATCCAGGTGGCTAGACCCTTCCCTTCCCTCCCCTGCCCGACCCCGTCCAGTTAGAGGTGGGTTTACATGTGGATTTAGCTTCATAGCCTTCCATGCCCAGGCCCTTTCCTAGGTCCTGGGGTGGGGCAGCAATGTGGTTAAGGAGCAACCTAATTCGAGGATTAATTGGGGTTCAGGGCTGCTCAAGAGGCTTTAAAAGGCCCTGAAATCTCGCAGCTCCTGTGTGAAACAACCTGATAGAGGTTTTCCCAAGTTGGACAACAATCCTAAAAATTTACAGGACAACTCACCAATAATGAATTGTGATGATGAAAATAAAACATTCAGAAACCATCAATAATAATAATAATAATAATAATCTCTGTCAAACTCTGCTAGAGGAAAGGCTAAATTATCTTTCTATCCTTTCTACAGAAAATGATATCACAAATTATCATCATGAAAGATGTCCTCTGAGAAGATGCAGACCAAAAATATAAGGGGAAGAAGTACTCTGGAAGTATGTCAGGATGCTAATTCAAAAACATCCTGCTATTTTTTCTCAATTCTGTAATTTTGGGGGTAGTTTTCAGCTTTTTAAAATCTGTGATTTATTATAATTTCTTTTCTCCTTTGAAATGAATATTAAAGTATGATTCCTAATTCTGGGCTCTTTTAACAAGAAAGCCCCAAATTTTCTGTTTCAGGTCCCACAAAACATGAATCAGCTGCCTTCCAGGCCTTCCTACTGCACTTGGAATAAAACTTAAACTCCTCCGCTAGTTCTGCAAGCCCTCTCGATCCCGCCCACTCTGTTCCCCCTGCGACCCCTACCCCGCACTCACCATGCTGCAGACACACCTGCCTTCTCCTTGTTCCTCTAACTGCCCAGCTCGGTCCCACTGTGGTGACTTTGTGTTTGCTGTATCTCCTGCCTGGAACGTCTTCTCCCAATTTCCCCTTCTGGTTATTCAGGGCTCAGCTCAAGGCCACCTCCTCTGAGAAGCCCTCGGGGATAATCCTACTTAAAGTGGAGCCCCCCTCCCCTAACCACCTTGTCTTGCCCCAGTCCCTGTTCTATCCTTATTTGTCCACCTCACAATGCACATTTCTATCTCAATGGATAATGTCCCTTTTCAGTGACTGTCCCCTTCCCCCACCCTGGGAGCAGGGCCATGTGAGCCCCAGGAGGGTGAGGGCATGTCTGTCCTGGCAATTGTGGCCTCAGGCACACAGAGCAGTGCCCGGCTCACAGTAAACACTCCACGGCTATTTGCAAAATTAATAGACTTCTGTTGGTAGTTTGAATTGACAACTTCATTCCAGAAAGCAATATGCCCTAGGGGCCTTAAAATGTACAAACCCTTGACCCATGATTTTCATTCCTAGAAATTAGTCCCAAGGCAATTATCAGAAAGACACGCAAAAACGGAAGTGAGCTACCAGTGAAAACCATGAGAATCAATCAGATCTGTGTTTTTGTCTTGGCTCCACCAATTAATTAGCTGCCGTGTGGCCTTGAGCAAGTTCCTATCGTCTCTGAGCCCTGATTTCCTCATCTGTAAATGGGGACAGTCACAGTACCTCCTGGAAAGGGAAGTAGGAGGCTCATATACCATCATGCGTGGAAGATGCTTAGCATAGAGCCAGGCGTGCAAAAAAACCCCAGTAAATGTCAACTATGACTGTTCTCCATGACGCTCATTACATTGTTGTTTAGAAAGTAATAAAATCTTGAAAAGTGCTTCACTATCTAACCGTGTTGGGGTCTACCCAGATCAGTGTCATCCAACTGAAGTGTAATGCAATGCAAACCACACGTGTAAGCACACATTTAGTTTAAAATTTTCTAGTAGGCATGTTAAAAAAAGGTAAAAAGAAATGGGTGAAATTAATTTTAGTAATATATTTTGTTTGACCCAATCTATCCAAAGTATTATTTCAACATGTAATCAGTACTAAAATTATTAGTGAGCTATTTTACATTCTTTATTTGGTACCAAGTCTTCAAAATCTGGTGTGTATTTTTCACTTACACCCATTTTAACTTAGGCCAGTCACGTTTCAAATGCTCAGTAGCCACCTATGGCTGGGGCTGCCACGTTGGAGAATGTATGTCTAGATAATTTGCCACCCAACTTTAGAATATGGTACAACCATGGAAAGGCCTGTTTTAAAAATAATATTCAATCATGCAAGAAAAAGCTCACAAAATGAGATTAAGTGAAAAAGATAGTGTAAACCAAATAAAGTACGCTCCTACTTTGTTATATATAAAAAGATGCTTGTGTTTATTTGAGTATGCATTTTGATGGGCATAGTGCAAGGGAATGCAGCAAAATCTTACCAGGGAACATCTGGGGAAGTGGAATTATAGCAATCTTAATTTTCCCCTTCATGCTTTTTCACTATAAGTGTGTGTTACTTTTAAAGCAGTGGAGGAATAATGTTATTTTTAAAGTTCAGCATCCCATGCCATGATCTGACCTCAGCAGGCTAATAGCTCTAACCTTTGTTTCTAAGGGTTAAATTCCTAGAGGTGGATTTCTAGGTGGGAGTTATGTGTATTTATGAAGTATCCTGTCTTGGAGTGTCATTTTCTCATCTGTCTGATAGGAGGGATTTGAGATTGGTGACCTGCATGAGATTATCTTCCCTCTCCCAGGCTTCCTGTTGAGTCCAGCACCCCTGAACCAACATCATCCAAAGTACCATGGCTTGGTCACATCAGATCTTCCTAGCAGAGGAGCAGGACCCTGAGAGGAACAAGAGATGGGAATGGCAAGATGTAAGTGTGTCACTGTGTGCAAAGAGCCAGAGAAATGGATCAAGGATTATGCACTCAGCACTCAGAAAGACAGGTCAGTGGGGGTATGAAGGCAAGAATACCAATCTATGAAAAAAGGGGTCCCAAGGGGACGCTGAGACCAACTCTGTACCTGGACCAAGTTCACAGCCAAGTGCCCTGGAGCTGTGACTGTGTCCCCCACCCATGATTTCTTCCAACAGAGAGACAATGTGTAGATCACCTGTAGCCTTCCTTACCTGCTCTCAGGTGGACCTTGTCTCAGGTCCCCGTGGTCAGTTCTGTGACTCTGCCACACTCCTATTGACAGGTAGAAGGAACAGCCTGGGGCCCAGTGCACACCTGGGAGCCTGGGCTCTAAGGAGGGCTCTGCTGTTGGCCTGCCGGGTCTCCTGGGACATAGTTTTACCTCTCCGGGAGTGACAGAGACTGTCCAGCTATTCAACAAATATGTTTCTTCTTCCTGGGCACATGGCAAAGTTACATCTCCCAGCCTCCTCTGAAGGTAGGTGGGACCAAGTGACTGCCTTCCAAACAATAGAATGTGAGCAAGAGTGACAGGTGCTGCTTCCACAGTTGGCTCTTGAGAAACTCCTGTGAACTCCTCCCTCTTCCACCAGACTGATGCAAAGCCACAGGATAGAAGGGGCCAGGGCCGAGGATTGCCCCCTGGAGGCGATCACCCACCTGTCAGTGAGACCTAATTCTCCACCTTACAAGGGAGGGAAATCAACTTTTATCATGTTGGACCCTTCTACACTAAAGCTTGGATTTTAGAGCTGCTAACATTGTCTTCAGTAATACTCAGGACTTTCTTTCCTCATCTAAATGGGAGAAATGAAGAAGGGAATAAGCATTCGCTGAGGATCTGTTCCATGCAGGACCCCATGCTCCACATTTGATGCACAATTGCCCTTTAACCCTACACAACAGGACCATGACCTTGGATCTACTATCTCCATTTTTCCAGAGCAGGGAATGAGCCAGGATTCAAACTCTGGTCTTCCAGATCCGGATCCCATGGCTGGCACGGTTTCCGGTTCCAGAGGACCAAACACTCCAGGATCCTATGTGTCCCTGAGTCCTGCCAGGTGAGAAGAGAGTGTGGGCTGGAGTCTGACAGGCCAGGGTCCAGGCCTCCCAAATGGAGGAATCAGATAAGGGCTCAGCTTACCTGCACCTCAGTTTCTTCATCTGTCCAATGGGGTTGCAGTGAGAGGATAATATATTTTATTATCAAACATGGGGTTGTTTGAGGATGCTTTTCCTGATTATACTTAAGAAAAGCATTTTCTTCTTTACCTTCTTTGCTGAAGACCTTCAAAGCTCTGCTTTGCTGGGGGAATTGGGGCACCATCTCCATGATTCACTGTTACCTAGGAAGCCAAACTGTCTTTGATGTTTTGTTGACCTGACTTTTTTCTTCTGAGGGCCCCTAATAACTGCTGCACTGGTTTCTACCCATTTGATGAGATGAGCATCCACTACCTCCCAAAAGGAGAAGCTGACTGTAAGTCATCTAAAAAAGAAGGAAAAGGGTTTGATTTCATTTGGGACTGGTTTTGGGGGGGCTGGACTTGGGGGCCTGCCCAATTTATGTAGGAATTCCCAGCAGAAGCTGGGTGCTGCTGGTGTCTCTGGTGGGAGAGGAGATCTGAGAGGGAAATGTCCCCAGGAGCATGATCCTGTGTCTTCTGTGTGAGGAGCCCCATGTGAGGGAGTGTTGGTGACTAAGGCTCAGGTCTCCTCTACCAGCTCTGGTCTCTGTGACCTGTCCCCAACTCCCCCCGCACTCCCTGGACTTCATGAACTTATTTGTGTAACTTCTTCAATTCAAACAAGTCTGTTAACTTTCCCCAGTTAAAGTCAACATCCATTGCTGGCTTTGCTGATTCAGAGCATTTTAGAGCCAGGAGGGACTTTTGACTTTATTAAGGTCTAACCTTTCAAAGACCGTGACTTATTGACTGCTCAGACACTTCTGATGAGCTCCCCTTCGGTTTGGATAGATCCTGATCCCATTAGCACATATTAGTTGTCACATGCTGACCTGTTGACCCCCAGGGGGCTTCCAGCCTTGCCTCTAGCCTCTGCCCTGCCTGGACCCTCAGTGCTAACCACAGTATAAATTGTCCCAATGCCTGAGACACCTCTCCAGTGCTGGGCCTTTGCACCTATGTCTCCCATCCCCATCTTCTCTCCTACCTGGTGAAATTCTCAGCCCTCACCAAAGACTAGGTGAAGTGTCACCTCCTCCTGGAAGCCTTCCCTGATTCCACCAGGAAGAACGAACTGTTCTGTCTTTCATGCTCCAAACACCTCTATCAGAAAATATGGAGCCTTGACCTCTGTCATTTGTTTGCCATTCCTTCTCATAGAGATGGTGAGCCCTTTTAAGTTGGGGGCTCTCTGTTTTTCATTTTCTTGTTCTTAGGATAAGTGTTCATAGGAGGGCAAGTAGAAAGGCCTAGCACATAGAAGCATTGAGTAACTGACTCACTGGGCAACTCACTTGTTCACTAAACTGAATAGGGAAAAAGAGGAAGATAATTTTGAAAGTAGAAACTTGTATCAAATGGGATCCTTTCAGTTTCTAGTAACGGGAAACATAACACAAACTTCCTAAAACAAAGAGGGAGTTTAACTGGCTCACAGAACTAAAAAGTTCCAGGTAGGTAGGGCTTCAGGAGGGGTTTGATCATGGTGCCAAATTATTTTTTAAAGTTTAAATTTTTTTACAGTGTTCTCTGCTGTGGCTCTCTTCATATGTTGATTTTGGCCTCAGGCTGGCTTCATTCATGGTGACAAAGTGGCTACATCAGGTTTCAGTTTCATGTCCTGACACCAACCATTCAAAAAGATAGAGAGCATCCATGTCCCATAATTCTAGGCAAAACCTTTAAGGTTTGCACTGGTTTAAGTACAATTGCTATGGCAAAGTGAATGTGATTCCTGCATGGCTTAGACCAATCATGCCCCTCCTCAGTTTCTCAGGAGGGTCAGTCCCATCCAATCCACAAGGCTGTACATAATGGTGTTTTTAAAAAACATGAATTTCAGTTTTCCTTCCCTCCTTCTTCAACTCACAAACAAATAATAGACAGCTATTATAATATAGATTCTATGCCACATGTTGAAGAGACATGTAAGATTAGGACAAGATTGTGACCTCAAGGTGTTGACAATCCTACTCAAAGAGATTTTGAAAATTATCTTAAAGGCGATGAGGCAACACAAGGGAATTTTAAGCAGGCGAATGACTGTATATTAGTAATCTATTGCTGTCTAATAAGGACCTCAAAACTTAGCAGCTCAAAACAACAAATATTTATTATCTTGTAGTTTCTGTGGGTCAGGGGTTTGGGCACAGCCAAGCTGGAGACCTCTAGCTCAAGATCTCCCACATGGCTGCAATTGAGGCACCGGCCAGGGCTGCATCTTTCTCATAGCTGAGTAGGGGAGATTTGCTTCCAGCTCACTCCTGTGGCTCTGGGCAGGCCTCGGCAGATTTGCTTCGAAGCTCACTCACATGCGCCTCTCCGCTGAGCTGCCTTACGACGTGGCAGCTGGCTACGCCCAAGACTAGTAACCCAAGAGAGAGTGAGGAAGAACCGTCCAAATCGAAAATTAGAAATCATTCCCATCTTTTCTGGCGAATTCTATCTGACAAAAGTGAAGCAATGAGTCTAGCCCACACTCAAGGGGAGTGCATTATCCAAAAGCGTGACTACCAGGAGGTGGGGATCACCGGTACCCCCTAAAAATCTGCCTACTGCAAGGACTTCCCAACAGCTCAGCATCTCAGAGCGACGGCATGGCATCAGCCTGCAACTTCCTAAGAATGATAATTAATAAAGGAGGATTCAGGAGTGGGTAGGAGAAAATCGCGTGGGACTGGATGGATTCATTCATTCATTCATTCAACAAACATTTACCGAGTGCCCATGTGGACAGGGCTGTGCTGGGCGCTGGGGTGGCTGCTGTGCCAGAGACAGACCCTGTCTCCCCTCATGAGTATTTAGTGTCCAGCAGGAAACAAAGTTGAACAAGACACTGACCTTGAATGTCACAGAAAAGGGCAAGAGTCAAGACTGAATAATAGCCCCACGCAGCCAAGCCAGTCAGGGAGGGCTTCCTGGGGGAAGGGACATTTCAGCTGAGCCCTGAGGGATGAGGAGGAGAATCAGGGGAAGGGGAGGGCAGAGAGCATTACAGTGTAGGTCTCGGGGTGAGCCCCTTTCCCCACCCCTTCTTCGCCTCTCCCTATATCTGTCTCTGCTCAAAGGTCCCCTTCTCAGAGAGGCTTTCCTTGTCCTCACGGTCCAAGGTTGTCACTGTCTATCCCCTGTCCCAGAGCCAGACACTATAACGTCACCCTGTTTATTTTCTTCCAGCACCTCTTCCCACCTGGGATACTCTTGTGGATAATGCTCTACCTGTTCCTTCCTACCTCACCACTCCAGATGTCAGCTCCCGGGGGCAGAGACCTCATCTGTTTGCTGCTGCACCCTCACCCCAATCTGGGCCGGCACATAGTAGGACCTAAACAAGCCAGTTGGCATGAGTGGACCTGACATTGGGCCTTTATCCGGCATCCCAGGTTGTCTGCTTGAGGACCAACCTGTGTCCTGAAGTGTCCACAGCTCCTGAGCAGCGCGATCCCATCCCCTCCCCTCCGGTTCTCCTGTGCAGCATGAGGAGGAGGGGCTCAGAGCCCAGGGGGTGACTTCACCAGCCTCGCCCTGTTATGTTTCATGGCTCCTAATCACAGCCGCATTTTGAGGGTTTGGAGAAGGAACCTTAAGGCCGGTCAAGTGGCTAAATCACGTCTTTTCAAATGGGCCAAACACGGATTTACAAAACAGCCTGTGACAAACGCACTTTCAGGGGACAATCTGGCAGGAAACATCCCTTTTTCCAAAGGGTGCCTCGGCCCTGGGAGAAATAATGAGGGCTTTTTCAGGATTCTAATTATTCCCGGTGCTGACAGGCTGCAGAGCCAGAGCTGCCGCCGCCGCCCAGCACTCACGCGGGCACCCAGCGTGTCTATTCCTGGGTCTCCAGGTGAGCGCCCTGCTCCCAGGGGTGCCTGGGGGCCCAGGGTCCGTCCCCGTGCTTCCTGCTCCCTCCTGCTGACACACTCCTTCTCAAGGTCCAGGGTCACTGTGACAGCTGCGGATCTTGACCTCTCAGCCACCCCAGGTCGCCCAGCACCTGCCTGGTGCTGCTGGGAGGAGAGAGCCGGAGCTGAGGCGTGAGACACGCCTGGCTGCCCTGTGCCCTATCCCCACACTGATGGGGGAGGGGCAACAAAGCAATTGGAAGGATGGAGAGGGTGAGGATTATGGGGTTCATTTAGGGCCTCGGGACCCAGTACTGTTGTCCCGTCTGACCTGGGCCCTGTGTCCACTACCTCCACCTTGGAATAAACCCCATCAGACTCTCCTGGACCCTGCAGTCACCCCCAGGGTGTCCCCCATCCATTCCAGCCTCACTTTCCATCCTTCCCCATGGCAGGTAGGGAGATTATAGCAAAATGCTGAATCAAAAATTAAGTCCTGCCCACATTGAAAACTTCTAGTATCTTAGAATGAAATCCAAACTGCTCATCTCGGAGTAAGAGTAAAGGTGCTGGCAGAACAGACGGTTCAGAAGAGGGAGCAATCGCAGGGGGTTCGATGGACGGATGATCACCAAGGTGAGGGCAGGAGACAGGAAGCCAGAAGCGGCTGGTGAGGCACCTGCAGGCGAGCGACAGTGGGGAGCTGTGTCCACCCCAGTCCAGAAGGGACCAAAGGAGGGGGCGCTTACCAGACCCCAGAGACAGCTGCAGCCACAGGAGAGGGGCCGTCCGATGGAGCTGGGGTCACGGGAGAGAGATGCAGCCACTGCCAAGCGTGGTCAACGGGAGGAGCTGGGGAACCAACACCTGACCTCTCTCCTCCTGCCCCTGGTCTCCAGGACCCAACAGAAAACGGGTCCCCAGGAGGGAGCAGGGCCCTGTTGGTGCTACCCCTGCAGGTCAGTCTCCTGGGCACAGAGCAGGGGAGATGGGTGAAGGTGAATCTGGAGGGCACACAGGGGACAGCAGCACATGTGGCCCCCGAGGCCCAACCAGATCTGCCCTGCCTGTCCTTCGGGCCTTGTCTTCTGCCCTCTGCCCCTCACTCACCTTGTTTCCACTGCACTGACCTTTGTTCAGCTTCTCAAGTACATTGAACTCATTCCTGCCTCAGGGGCTTTGCGCCTCCTGTTTCCTTGGCCTAGGGGGCTCTTCCTCCTAACCCTTTCATGGCACTGAGGTCTCAGCACAAGTGTCGCTTCCTCCCAGGGGCCATCTAACCACCCATCCAATCTTGTCCCCATGCTCCACCCCACCTGTCACTTTTCCTTGCTTTCCTCTCATCATAGCGCACATCGCTGACCTTTGCTGTTTATGTCTTTGTCCAGGTTAGAACCTTAGCCTCCCCTCACTCCCCAGGGCAAGGACAGTGTCCTGACTATTCCCTGCAAGCCCTCAGTGCCGAGAGCACATGTAGCTGATTATTTAGTGTTTGTGGAATAACCCTCTGATTTCAAGGCAGTGAGTTAGAGCCTGGCCTCTGTTGTAGCACCATCTGATTATGCGGCCCAGCTTCACAGAGCTGTGTGACCCAGAGCGAACCACTCAGCTCCTGCAGGCCTCTTCTGTTAAATGGAGCAATAACTACCTACCACGTGGGGTTGCTGAGAGTGAAATGAACAAAAGTACACGTTGCCATCCTGGCTCATGGCAGGCACTGAAGATGCATTTCCTATTGCCCTACTGTAGTTGATTTCGGGAGCACTGAGCCCCCAGGAACTGCTCCTGCTTTGCTCCCTGGTGGCTGAGTGCTGCTTCTCTTCTCTCCCCCTGAGCCCTAGACCCTCCAGGCAGACCCCTTCTCTGTTTAGCAGCCCAAGCGGTCATCTTCCTTCCACCCCTCAGACATACCCATCCCTCTCCCACCTCAGAATGGGACACACTCACTTCCCTGCTCAGCACTTCCCCTCCTCTCTCCTCATCTACAAATGCCTTCTCAGCTCAAATATCACCTCCTCAGGGAAGACTCCATGATTTCACCTGGGACCAGGTCAAGCCCTGTCATCATCTCAGGTGCTCTCCCCTCTCCATACCCTGCTGGGGTAATTCATTTTACTGTCATTGACTAAGAAACATTTCACTTCCCTGCCAGGATCTGTGCGTCTTGTTCCCTACTCTATTCTCAGTACCTGATCATTTCCACATTCAATAAATACTGGAAATTTCCCCAAAGAGCTCCCCCCATGTCCCCACTCCCTGACCCCAGCCAGGTGTGTAGTTCAGATATGCTGGCAGGTCAGGCCCATCTGTAATGCGGATGTCAGGGTCTCTGAGCAGCAGAGATGTCAGGAGACTCTTTGGCTTCAGGGTCAAGGGCCTTCTCACAGCTGGGCTTGGGCCTGGCACTGCCTGCTCACTGGCCTGGCGTCCATCCCCTGGTTATCCTGGCCTTTTCACCCAAGGCTCAGCCCCTCCTTTTCTCCCTGGAACATTTACTGAAGGACTCCTGGCCTCCTTGGGGGCGGGCGGGGAACGACACACACAACTGGGTGATAAGTGCTGTGAGAAGGACGAGAAGGGATGCAGAGAAGATCAGGGGAGGCCCTAAGCAGTCTGCTGGGTCTCTGGGGCAATGGTCAGGGAAGGCTTCCCAGGGGAGGTGACCCCTGATCTGAGTTTTGAATACAAAAGAGCTGTCCAGGTGAAGTCAAGGGAGAGGTATTCCCTGTGGAGGAGCAGCACGTGTGGTGTGTGCAGGGGGTAAGAGAGAAGGTGGGTGCATTACAGAGTCACAGCAGCTGACTGGGGGAGAGGGCTAGAGAGAGGTGAAGCTGGAGACGGGGTGTGGTGGGTAAATTCCCATAAATTCCTGCACCTCTGAACTCAGGCCCTCTTTCCTGTTGTTGCTGCTCCTGATTCCGTGCACCCAGAAGCTGGGCATAGGGGCATCGGCACACACAGGCAGAGGCTTGAAAAGCCCTGTGCATGTGGGCTAGTCCTGTCCTGCTACTGGGAATCCTGTGGTTACCACCATGTGGATAAGCCTGGGCTGGCCCCTCGGAGGAGAGACCCCGTGAAGAGTGGTCCCAGCCATCAGAGTCTTCCCAGCTCTCCCAGCTGAGACCAAGACAGATGAGTGAGGCCAGCATGAGAGACAATCCAACCCCAGTGAAGCCTGTTCAGACAGAAAGAACCACTCACCCAACCCACAGAATCATGAGAGATAATCAACATTTGTTGTTTTAAGCTGCTACCTTTTGGGATGGTTTGTTATGCAGTGAAAGCTAACTGATGCATGAGAGGATGGCTGGATTAGGCTGGGCCTTCTGTGTCTGGCTGGGGAGTCTGGGGTTTATCACTGTGGCTGTGAGAGTGGGCTCTGAGACACATGTTCAAATCCCGTCTGTGCCCTTCATCAGCTGTGGGACCCACCAGGCCTTTCTGTGCCTCCATTTCCTGACATGCTATGTGGGAACAATAATGCTTCGAAGGATATTAAGAGGATCGCAAGTGTAAATAAATACAAAGTGCTGAGGATAGAACCAGGAAACGCTAGCTTCTTATCATCAAGCTCGTCCTATGACTTCCCATCCTAGAGTTCAAGCCACATCCACCCACCCAGCCTCCCAGTCTTGACTGGTGTGACCCTGACCTGGGCTTTTGTCCCTGCCTGTAGGGTGGCCTGCCATCCCTGTGTGCCCAGGATTTTAGCCCAGGTTCTGATTTTAGCACTCAGAGTCCCAGGTCCCAGGAAACCCCCTCCATAGTACCAGATAAACTGGGAGGGTTGGTCACCTTACCTGCTGGGCAACTCCCATAGTCTAAAGAAATTCCTGGTCCTGACCCCTCAGCAGCCCAGGTCCATCCAGCTGTCCTCTGATGGCAGCCTCCTCCCCCTCATAACAGCTGAGATCCCTCTGGTTTGAAAATAAACATGGGCAACATGCCCAGGGTCCCAGGGGGAGCATAATTCCACATGCACACAAGACAGGAACCATATTCTTATGTTGTTTCTCTAAACATGCAGAGGCCTCAAGCATCAGAGAAATTAGAGATGACACCCGTGTTTCTACCACAGGCTGTTTGGCTTTATAAGAAGTTACTAAAGCACAGAGACCACTCCCGTATGGAGGCCACCTGCTCTGCTCTGAGTCAGGGGCATGGGGACCCTTTGTCTTTGCCCCCCTTTCAGCCCCCAGCTCAGAGCATAGGGCTCACAGGGATGCGGGCCTGAGGGTGACCTCCCCTGGGGACCTAAGAAAGGAGGATGTTGGGGGGAGTCGGTGTCCCTGGTGGGGGGCCCAGGTCAAGTGATGTAGGAATCGGGGGGTGTGTGATGACCTCCTTTTATCAAGTTGTCATAACTGATGCCCCCTTCTCTCATGTCTTTGCTCCTAATGGGGTCAGAGCCAGACCTCTTGTGACAACAAGAAGGATGTCTCAGCCCTTGAAGGCCCAGGGGAGCCTTGGGCACAGGGCAGGCTGCAGGACCTCCTCTGGTCTGGATTAAAAGGCTCAGACAGGGCCTGGGCCACTTCTCTAGTCGGGAGATCCGGCAGGGACGTGTGGCTGAGTCCTGCATCCTCCCAGAAGGCGAGCGTTTCCCTGGAATTGCCCGTGTAGATGTCCTGAGAGGCACGCAGCCCATGGCTGTGATCACAATAACATCTCCAGCCATGCTAACAGCAAGGACCAGTGATCGCCTTCCTTAAGTGCTCGCTGTAAGAGGACACGCAGCCCAGAGAGGGGCTGTTCTTGGCAGCCTTAAAACTCCACCATCAGGGCCAGCCTGGAAAATGGCAGCCTTGGCCTGGCACCCTAGGGGAGGGGACAACACCCTCCCTGTGCCAGAACTGTGAGCTGGGACATCTGGCTGCCCCAAGCCCTAGACCCGGGGGAGCAGTGTCTCTGCCCACGTGTGACCCATTCAGGACAGCAGGGTCAGGAAGTGTTGGGTGGGGTGGTGGGGGGAGGGGGGGGCCTGCAGGCTACGGGGCAGCCTGGCTGGGCAGGGGTCTTGGCCTGACAATTATTTACCAAGTGAGTGGCCGGGGGGAACTCACTCCACCTCTTGTCCTTCAGCTTCCTCATCTGTGAAATGGGAACAATGATGATCCCCACCGTCATGGGATGCCGTGAGGATAAAATGAGTTAACGCCAGTCGTGCCTTCAGAGAAAAGGCTGGGAAGGAAAATAATGCGACAAACTCCTTCACGCTGGCAGAAGGGGTGCAGTACTAAACCGCCTCTATTGGTGTGAAGAGTTGCAAGCACTGTGGCCTTTTTTTTTTTTTTCTTTCTCTCTGGCACTATCCTCCCTCTGGCCATAATTAATTATACAACTCCCACATGCGAAATATTCTCCCCCGCAGGGACCCCCCCCAAATCTCATCCAATTATAGCATAAATGAGGACGCCCTGGATCTCATGATCAAACCAGGTCTGTATGTGTCTGAGACTCTCTGAGGAAGACGCTCTTGATCAAAAGACCCAGAAGCTCAAATGACGGGTTATTTCACCTTCTCCCCTCTCCACACACTAATCAAAGAACTGTGAGGCACAGATGGGATAAATGTAATGAACCCTCCCATCAGAAGAGGGGAAGAACAGAGTTCATGCAATCCTAACATCCTGGTGGGCAAATATTATCTGGTTCTGCAGAATCAGGGATGGTCCTCCACTGGGCCCTGTCTGCCCCTGGGAGTGGTTTCCTAGGATGTTGTTTTCCAAGGTGTTGACTTAGCATCATGCTGCTGCCTTCAGCCTCTGGGTTCTTCTTTTCAGTAAGAAGCAGCCTGTGTTTGCAGCCAAGTGTCTTTCTCAGCCCACTTCCTGCCCTCAGAGTGTCAGAGGCCCAGCTCCTTTGGTCCAAATTGGAATCCCTTTTGTTGGTACAACACACTCTTAACATCTTGGGTTTTCCAAGCATCCAGTTACATCCTACTCCATCCAACAAGAGGCCCACAGAAGATTGTCTTCAAGACATGCCTCTCTGTACAAAGGCTGCATCCTGCTTTGGGATCGTATCCTTGAGCTTCTTAGAAAATCTTTTCTCTAGCTGAGAGGGTCTTGGAGTTATTCCCTTAAGTCTTCAGTCTTGAAAAATCTTACAGCCTCAGCCTAGATTTAGTCTTCGGCAGCAGGCCTGGTTTCACTGAAAATTGTTTACAGGTTGGGGAGACCGAGGATAAGAAACCATTTCATTTTCCAATCCAGCAAGGCCTTGCAACTCTGTATTTTCTCGAACTTTGGCCTGCAAGTGGGACAGTCTCACTTCAGCCCATCTCTGCCTCCACAAGCTTCATCACAGATGAGACGCCAACAGACGCTTTCACTGTTCTGCCTGGAAATCATTTCGCCGAGGTCCGAGGCTTTGTCAGAAACACCCGCCATTTCCTAAGTTACTGTCTATCGTTCTGTGACTATATAACAAGGGCGGTCATGGCTCAAACCTGCTGCAGGCATTTCCTCTCTGTCTTTCCCGCCTCCCCTAACAATTTGCTGGCCATCTTTTCTAGACTAGGCTGCTTGCCACTTTCCTACACCTGCACGATGCCAGTTCTGTGGCATTCTGTGGATCAAAGCGAGTGGCAAGGCCAGGCCGGGGGGTATAGACTCCACCTGCTAATGGGAGGGGCTGCCAACCATCGTGGCCAGCTTTGCCCTTATTACACCTGAGGAGTCCTTAGGCAACACTGTTTAGTGTACTTTTTTTTGTTTTTTAATTTTACTTTTTTTTTTGGCCATGGGGCGAAGCTTGAGGGATCTCAGTTCCCCAACCAGGGACTGAACCTGGGCCACGGCAGTGAAAGCCCGGAATCCTAACCACTAGGCCACCAGGGGACTCCCTAGTGTACTTTTTTTAATGCATCAAACTTTGATTGTCATCAGTGTGTCTCTCATAGCTCCTGAAGCCACTAGGTCCTTTGATGGTGGAGCCACCCCTGGTTGGAGGGCACTGAGCTGGCAGAGTCCTGGTCACCAGATCCCAGACCCCAGTCTCCCACTGTGTGGAGTGTCCGGCAGGGGAGTCGCTGATTCTCACTGAACCATTGCTGAGCAAACACTCTTTGAGTTCTTACCCAGAGCCATTGAGCCTATTTGTCACAGGTGGAAAGAGAAACAAAATTGTGGTCCCTACCGGCTGAAGATTGACACACAAGGTGGTGGTTTCAATTCATTTGTAGTCTTAGGGACACAAAGGTATTTTTCCACCCAAGTTGGCTTTATTTTAATTTTTTAACATAACCAATATACTATTATTATACCTACCCAAATGAACTATAAATCCTTAATTCCATGAAATGTCCAGACAATATTCAATTTTTCCAAAGGTCTCATTTTTTTTTCCTTTTTGTCTTTGTTTTATAGTTTGTTTGGCTCAGGATTCAAATAAAGTTGAAACAGGGTGATTGGTTGATAAGCCCTTTATGTCTCTTTTAATCAATAGTTTCTCCTTCATGTACTCCTCATTTTTCCTCCCAATTTATTTGTCACAGAAACTGCATCATTTATCTTGTAAACCTCACAACAACCTCTGAGGTAGTGCCTGTGGGCCCATAATCCCTACCCTACCCGGGGCAGACCCCAGTGATCAAACCTGGAGATCTGTGCTCAGTGTCCGATGGTTTAAATATAGACTATAAATAACCTCATGTTAGTTTCAGTCAAGTTTTGCCATCAAATTAGTTTTGACACCAAAGTTAAGGGAAAAATCCAACTTTCTCTTCTGGGAACTTTGGGGATTTGAGAATTTTAGGTAAGGGATTATGTTATGGACTGAATGTTTGTGTCTCCCCCAAATTTATATGTTGAGGTCCTAACCCCCAATGTGATGGTATTAGGAGGTGGGGCCTTTGGGAGGGAATTAAGTTCAGGTGAGGTCATAAGGTAGAACCCCCATAATGGGATTAGTGCCCTTATAAGAAGAGGAAGAGCAAGCAGAGCTCTCCTTGTTCACACAGAGAAGAGGTCACGTGCGTTCACAGCCAGAGGGTGGCCATCTGCAAGCCCGGTAGTGGGCCCTCACCAAGAATCTAATCTGCATGCACCTTGACCTTGGACTTCCCAGCCTCCAGAACTGTGAGAAATAAATATCTGGGATCTAAGCCACCCAGTCTATGGCATTTTGTTATAACAGCCGAGGTGACTAAGGCAGACTGTGAGCCTGAATCTTTATGTAAGGTACAGGTGAGGAGACCAAGGCACCAAGAGGGTAAGTAATTGTGTGAGGTCACCTTCAGCCAGGAGAAGAGATGGGATGCACACTCAAACAGTCTGGTGCACATTCGTGTTCCAAACCCTGTGCTGAAGAGTCCCCCCGCCACCCGCTAGGCCCGGGTGTAGACAGAGGGGGTTCTAATGGTGGCTCTGCCCCTCTCCAGCTGAGTGTGAGCTCAGCTGGCGCTTTGCGTATTGAACCCCACTTTCTCCATCTATTGATACAAGATAGGAGTCATGCCACCCACCCGCAGTGCAGGAGAATGTTGTCAGGGAGGGTGGAAAGGGCCCCACCCTGTCACTTAGGGCTAGAGTATGTATGGGGACCGCATCCCGGCCCCCCTCCTCTGCCCACCCCCTGCTCTGTCCTCAACCAGTGGGGCCTGACTTGCATGGGATGCCGTGGCCTGCAAGTCCAAGAACCATCGTCCTATCCACTCCTTGGCCCCTTGTGGGCTAGAGGTGCTCACACAGGCATTGTGGGCTGCTCTTGGGGGAAGGGTCTGCTGAGAGGCCTGCACAGGATGTAAAGTGTTCTGGGGCATTTGGGATGAGAACTCCAGGAGCCTGGACAGACAGGGCATGGTATAGGAAGGGAGGTTCAGGCTCTGGGTGGGCACATCTTCTGGGCCCTGCGGAATCCCCATGTGCCTGTGGAGCTGTGGGCCGATCCTCAGCCAGAGCATGGCTGGAGCAGGGCTGTCCAAAGTGGGACTCAGGGCAGGGGCCCCTTGCACCAGAGCTAAGGGTGGGCAGCCTTAAACGTCTGTCCCCTTCCCTCCCCCATCTCCACCCACCCCGGCCTCGCTCAGCTCTGCCGGGCCTGTCTCAGCTCAGCACGGAGCACGGCTGCTGGCACTTCATCAAAACATCTAAATATGAGTTTTTCCTGCCTGTCAACCCTTCATCTTCTCACTGCACTACTCCCTGAACATTTCACAGTGAGAGAACAGGGCAAGAAAAAGAGACACCCTGGCATTTATTGAGATAAATTGTGAGAGTCTGCAAGGCTGAATTGTTAAAAATGCATCTTCACCTGCTGCCAATGTCATGAATGCGACTGATAAGTCAGGTTTCTTTTATCTTCTCGAAGTGTCTCTGCACAGAGAGGGGGCTTCATCCCCACTTCCTCTGACTCCCTGGTATTTGGAGTGCAGGGAAATCTCTCATCCCTCATCCATCCTGAGATGGCAGCGATTCCACACAGACCAAACTCATAACTCTGTTCCCATTCTATTACAGGCAATGCGCTGGAACGCTTGTGATTGATTTTTTCTTGTTGCCTCTTGTGGGAAAGAGTGAAGGGAGTGACACTCACAGAAAGGCAATCACGTTGAGGCATTGTGCCCCTTGGATCACTGAGCTGTTACGGGAAACACCTCTCCAATGTGTAGAGGCCTCAAACAAGAAGAGCCAGTTTTGCCCACGAGTCTGGGGATCTGCTGAACCTAGCTGGCCCAGGACCACCTAGCTTATCTGTGTACAGTCAGCGAGCAGTCAACGTAGGGGTGGTTTGCTGGTTTGGGGGGGCTGTCTCCCGAGCCTGGAGCCTCCGCTGTTGGTGATGGACTGATGTGGCTCTGGTCCATGCGGCTGAGCCTGCCCTTCCTCAATGGAGGTCACAGGATACAGTGGGAGAAGTAGGCCATCTCTTGAGGTCTACGTGTGGAAGTGGCACAAAGCCGCTTTTGTACATTCTCTTGGCCAGACCAAGTCGTAAGATCGGGCTGGATTTAAGGGATGGGAAAAAAAGACTCCACATCTTAATGGGAGGAGATGTCAAGTCACATGGAATGTCACATTGCAGGGGACCAGGATACAGAGGCAGGCATGGGGAATAATCACAGACATCTCTGCAAAAAACCTACCTTGTTCCCACGATAGCATCAGATCCTTGAAGTCATCCTGTGAGCGAGGAGTTATTAATCCCATTTTTCAGATGAGAACACTGAGGCTGGGAGAATTTCCTTGGCTCTTTCTTCTGTTCCTTCTCCTTTGATGAGGTATCTGACTGGCACTGGGGATGTGGTTGTGACTCAGAGCCAGCCCTGCACTGGGGAAGCCAAAGGCGGGAGGCAGACATGGAAACGAATGAGGACGATATGGGACGATTACTGCTAATGGGGCTCAGGAACCAGGGGAAACGAACATCATCTGGGGTTGGGGGAGAGTCTGAGAAGTTTTCCCAAAGGAAATTTTAAGCTGAGATCAAAGGAGGAGGAGGATTGAAGCTGGGCAAAGAGAGAGTAAAAAAGTGCTCCAGGCAGAGAGAACAGGAAGAGAAATCACAACAGTTCAGGGGACAGAAGCCAGATCACGTGGGCTTTCTAAGGCCACAGAAGAGCAGAGCCAGGATCCTAACCCAGGTTGAGCTGCTTTAAGTGTGGAACCCTCGGCACAGCCAGGTGTGGGTGGGTCAGCCTTTGTGGCAAACTGAGAAGACCGGAAACCCAGAGAGAATATGAGTGGTCAGGGAGTCTTCCTCTCCCGTGCCTCCCTTTCCAGAGCTCAGAGGCCCTGTGAGAAGGTAGTGGCCTCCCAGATGGGAGGACTGGATCCCCCAACACTGCTGGGAAATGCATCTACCCAGAGAGAACCAGGTACCTCTCCTTGGACTTTGTGCAGAAGAGAAACCGTCTCTTCCTGAGTGACCCCACCGGGAACTGGGGCTATTTGTTACTTCATCCATTTTGACTGATACAACCCGGTCGCACTCTTCATCCAGCCCTTCACCCAACTAGTACTTATCAGGCTCCTCTGGGTGCCAATCTCTGTACTGAGCACCAGACACAGCCGTGAATGAGATCAGCAGGAGGTCTCAGAAGCAGTTGGGAAAACAGCCAGAAGAAAGATTAAATAAACAAATAAAATTGTCACCTAGCCTGGAGACCGTTGTGGAGGAAATAGAGTGATAAGACATCAAATGCCAGATTTGGGGAGGCCGTGGGGGGAAGGGGGGTTGGGAAGTGCCTGAGGAGGGGGGAGCGGCCGGGTGGGAGGAGCTTCCTACAGAGAGAACAGCAGGTGCAGCCCCACTATGCTGACCATGTGCCCCCAGCTTTATGCCAATTACTTCACTCCATTCTCACAACAACCTCAGGGGGCTGGGGACTGTTAGTGCCCGTTTTATAGGAGAGGGACTGTGGCCCCAGGGAGGTGGAGTGAAGGGGCCAAGTCACACAGCCAGGAAGGGCCTGGCCAGGATCAACCCGCCATCATGGATCAGGGAGGGGTCAGGGCCACGGAGGAAGACAAGTTTGGTGGCCTGGCTTGGCTGAGTGCCAGGGTCCTGTGACATGGCCAGGGAAGCTCCTCTGACCCCCAAAGATATGACCCCAAGGGCTGCAGAAGGCGTCTTTGGTGTCAGAAACACAACCCAGGGTCATGGGAAGAGCATGGGGCTGGGATCTGACCTGGACCCTCCCACATTAGCTGTGTGCCCTTGGGCGATGCACATGACCTCTCTGAGCCTTGGTTTCCGAATGCCTATGGAGGAGAAGCACCAACCCGAGGGGCTGGGGCGAGGAGTGAGGGAGAGGAGGTGAGTCAGTGCCTTGGAATCCTCGGAGCCCCAGCCGTCTCTCTGATGTTGACCTTCATCCCACAGATGGTTCCCGGGCTCTGACAGTGCACAGACCCTGTGTCCTGGGCCCCACGTGCATCACCCTGATCCCCCCAAGCCTAGGACACAGGAGGATTGCCCATTAGATGAATACCATGGAAGCAGGGACCCTGTCTGTCCCCACTGCTCTGTCCCTGCACCTAGGACACTGCCTGGCACACTACAGGCATCTAATTAATACTTGGTGAACGAATGGAATATTCCTGCTTTATAGACAAGCAAGCTGGCAGCTGGCAGTCAGGGCAGCCAAGATTAATCCAGGTACAGAGGGCTCCACATCCACCAGGATGACTCAGCAAGGGACCCTCTGGTTGGCCTTGGGTGTGACACGCTGGGGAAAAAGCTGGGAGGCAGCTCCTGGGACATCGGGGCCAGCCCTGGCTCAGCCCTCACACTCAGATGGGCAGGGTGGGCCTCGAGGGGAGGAGGTCTCAGGAGATCACGGTCTTGGGCACAGGGCTGTGAGGAGGGCGCGGCAGGGGTCCCTCTGCTTCCTGGGGCATCAGCTTAAACCCACTGCCTCGGCAGGATGGGACCAAACACTGGAACCCAGCCTCTTGTCAGGGCCTCTGCTCTTTTGCAGGCCGAGGGACTGGGATTACCTCTGCCCCTGACATCGCGGATGTGGCCAGCTTGGCGTGAAATGACCCTCATAAAAAATGTTTCACTGCAGAAAGCTCTTCTGAGAGGCAAACTCTGACGGGTTCTCATATCCACCTGAGGCACAGAGCAATTTGTACTAGATTAAGCAAAATGTTACAGGTCACAGTGTGACCACTTTAAATATTTCATCTTTTCTGCTTTTCTCACTTCTCACAACCCATTAATTTCCAATTTTCTCCTCTGCCTCCCGTCCTCACTCTGTGCTTATTCCACAAGTCCCTTTGTGTCTTCTTCCCTCCCCGCTTCCTCCCTCCCCCCTCCCTTCTTCCCTTCTTTCCTCCCTCCCTTTCTTCCTTCCTCCCTTCCTAACTTCCTTCCTTCCTTCCAGTACTGCCATCCTGCTGTGTGTCCTGCAGCAGTGTCACAGTACATTAAGATTTGACACTCCTCCCCTGTCCCCCTCCTGAGTCTCTCTTCCTAGGAGGGACTGCTGAGGGCCTGGCTCATAACTCAGCAGTGACAGACCAGGGATGTTCCCAGGGTGCTGTGGAAGCACAAAGGAGGCGAGACTCATCCTGGGGACCAGGGGGGCTTCCTGGAGGAAAACACACCTGAGCTAAGTGTTAAGGCGTGAACTAGATCAGTGTGACCATGGGAAGGAAGTAGACAGAGGCCAGGGCAGAGCATGTCCAGGGAAGCATTTCAAGATAGTATTTGTTAAATGGATGAGTGAGTGGATGAATAAATTTAACCCAAACTCTCGTTTATGGCATCATCACTTAAAACACTGCAAATGCCTCTACTGTTCTTAGGATGAAGACTCAGATCCTTAATGTGGAATTTGAGGCCACACACGGTCTGGTCTGTGCCTCCTTCTCCAGCCTCCCTCCCCCGCCAACTCCCTGTCCTTCAACCATGTAGGTCTTTGAGCTCTTTCTGGTCCCTGAGAGCCCTCCAGCCACAGTGTCTTTACACGTGCTGTTCCTGTGACAGGTAATTCCTGTTCATTCCTCAGACCCCAAAGCATTCTCCAGTCTCCCTTGACCCTCCAGCCTAGTTATATGCTCTCAAAGCCCCCCAAGAGCCTCTTCTTTGTAGCCCCATCACTATACCTTTAATTGTGTGATTATAGATTAATATCTGTCTCCCCCTCTAGACTGTGAGCTCCAGGGGGCAGGGACCATGCGGTTTTGCTTACTGACAATTCCCCTAATTCACTGGCTGTCACCTAACAGGTGCTCAACAAATGTCTTGCATAAGTAAAGGAATATTGTCACTGCTGGGTTTCCTCCTATTGGCGCTTGTACCAAGACAGGCTGTCCACCAAGTGCTGGAACCTGTCTCACTCGTCCCCATAGCCTGGCGTCTACTTCAGTGTCTGCACATAATTGGCATCAATAAACATCTGTCGAAGGAACGGAGGGAGGGTGGGCAGAAGGGAGAGGGGACTTGAGATTTAAAAGAATTGCTGACTCAGTGTCCGGGGTCTGGTCTGGAAAGCGGGCCTGTGAAAAGAACTGATACGTCTCCCCTGCCCCGATACACAGGCATATGGCTTCTCTACCTGCACACGGAGAATACCCCACAAAGCTGAGCTGATGTGTATTTTCAGGCCGTGTGTGTGGTGTTTTGTTTCTGTGGGCCCACGATGGGGAAATGGGCTCTCAACATGTGCTTTGGGGGCAGAAACAATTGTGGACATAATGGGGGGATTCTTACCTTCACAAGGTCTGTGGGCAGTGAAGTTCTCAGGCTTATAAGACACTTTTGGGGAATCGGGTCTGGTGTGGCTGCTTGGTTGATGGAATATGGTCCAAAGGCCTCATCAGAACTCTTGTGAGACCGTTGTCTTCTCAGAGTAGATGGGCAAGGACTGCCATCCTCACTCCCATTCGGGAGCACCTGGGACAGAAACCAAGTGAATGTTCCCAGGAGCTCCTGCTCCGCCCTGCCCACCACCCCCTACCTGGGGGCTGCCTCCATCTTGGCCTGGGATGCAGCTCCACCTGCTCTGGGGAGAGGTTCTGGGGCATCTGCTCAAGGAAGACCTTGTACCTTCTCACGGAGAATTCCAGACCCAGAGGCCTAGAGATCTGGGGGCAGCAAACTGGGGAGGCTTGTCCTCCCTCTCTGCATGCTCTTCTTCTCCTCCAGTTTGTCCTTCAGGGCCCAGCTTGGGCTCCACCTCCTCCAGGAAGCCCTCCTAGATGCCTCCAGCCCACACTGGCCTCTTCCTTTCCTAACTCCTCTCCCGTGCTCTGCAGGGCAGGGTTGGGTGGAGCAAGGATCATGAGTCTCAGTGGCAGAATGCTGGGATTTTGACCTGCTCTGCCATCCGAGCTCTGTGATCTTGGGCAAATTATTTGACTTCTCTGGGACTCCATCTCCTCTATGTAAAATGGGGGCCGTAAGAACAGGGACGATTGCCTGCCATTCCCTCTTTGTTTCTAGGTCAGCCTCCTTCATGGGGTGATGAGATTCTTAAGGGTGGCGACTGTACTTCCTGGGTCAAACTAATACGTTCTAATTCCAGAGAGCGGCCCACTTTCTCTTTCAATCTCACTCTTAGTAGTACGCCAGCAGTTGGTCTGAGATACCAGAAATGAAATGTGGTTTCAAAAGGATTAAAAATAGATCTCACTGGTGGTCCTTGGATTAGTCAACCAAACCTCATGGGCACCCACTGTGCGCTGGTCCCAGGGCTTGCTGCTTACAGAGCCTGGAGAAGCAGGTGGGCACATAGTAGGCTCACGATAATTCTTAGCTGTTATTCTGATGATGATTATGATGACGATTATGATGATGGTGGTGGCGACAGTCCCCCTTCCCTGCTCCCTATTCCCACATCCTCTCTCCTGTCATTAGGCGTCAGCCCCCTCCTGGCTGGCCCATCTCCCCCCTGGCTCTGTCATGCAGGAGGGGCTTCTCTCCTTCTCGCTGGCTTAGTTAATCCTAAAACCCGCATCTCCAAGGAGGGTCCCTGTGTTTGGCTCCAGGCTTCATCCTGCTCTGCTCATGCTGGGAACCAGCGCCCCCCGCAGCCAGGCCAGCGCTGACGAGCACGAGGCTGTGTGTTTCTGATTCTGGTCCTGGTGTTCCCAGTTCATAAGCAGGCCAACGTCTGTTCTCCTTTCTCACCTCCTGCAGAGAGACTGTCAGGCTAGAACATGGGCCATTTTCCCACGAAGATCTGAGCAAGGTCTCCCTGCTCAGAATCATCGATTGCTGGGCCAGCAGAGGAGGGAGGAACCGAGATCACTCCGTCCAACCCTTCCTGGTACAGTTGGGGAAACTGAGACCTAGAGTGGGGAACATGACCTGCCCAGGGTCACTGATAGAACAGGGACCAGGACCTGCTCTCCTGACTCGTGGCTGAGGCTCTGTAGGCTCTGCCTTTGCCACATGGATCCCAGGTCTGGGGCTGGCAGGGCCAGAGCCCTAAGCCCGGCACAGACGAGAGAGGGGCAGGTCTGGGCAAGAGGCGTGGACCTGCGTGGAGGGGGTGATATTAAACCCATGGAATAAATGCCTCACACTGGGTGCTTCAGGTTCTGGAGGGAACAGTGGCTGAGGGTCCCACAGACCTGACTGAGCCAGTGCACAGACCTGAACCTGATGGCAGGGCAGCCTGGGATGAAATTGTCACAGGCTCTCGGTGAAATGAGAAAAATCAGGTCAAGGTAGTCTGTCGGTATAAGGTTGCCATTTACTCTTTTTGGAAAGGCCTGTCTTTTACCATGAAATTGTGTCATTCTTACTTTTTTGAGAGAAGGAGGAAACTTTCTTTTATGAAAGAATTGTGAGTACGTCTTTAGCTGCTTCTTTTGAAATGTCTTTGCCACCTGCAGGACACCTCCGAGATTTCAGCCCATAAACGTGTGTGATTATAATGTTCTTCCAACTTATTTGACCATGTAATAAACCTTTGTTTTTAGAGCACCAGTTATCACTAGCCAGAACTAGTGTTCCCCTGAACCCAGTTTGGGATCTGTTTAAATGTTAAGACATCTAAACTGTGGTGTGATTGAGTAGTGATCTCCCACGGCATTGGCTGGGTACAGTCTTAGGAGGCGCGAGTGTGTTTGCTCTACTCCCCTGCCCTCTGGATAATAAATCATCCTGCCGGTGCCCATGCTGTTGGGGTCCTGCTCTCCTGATCTCTAACCGGCTGAGCAGTCATGATACGGCATCCCCGAGGCGCTTACCAATGCCAGGAGCAAAGCCACATCCCAGGAGATCCAGGGTTCTTGGATTTGCCCCACGTAATTCAGACTGTCTCTATTTTGTGAAGACTGCTTCTCATGCATATGTGGCAAGGCAGGTCCTGGGAACAGGGGCTAGTTTCTAGAACTTCTGGAACCTGTGACTCTGGTTTGCCTGGAGCCCCTACCTGCATGTGGGACAGAGGGGACCTCTGAGGCCTGGGCCTCGTGGCAGGTTTACTGATCATGTCATTGCCAGGGAGGCTGGGCCAACCCCCATTGTTTCCAACAAGAATTGTCCAAACTCCTCCCAAGATCTTGTCTTTTATCATCTCCTCTCAGTAGCCGCCCCTGTCCTTGAGATGCAGAGCAGGCACCTGACTGGGGCCATCAAGGCCCTGTGTGGCTGGGGCCCGTCTCTCTAGCTTCATCCTGGCCTCTTCCCCCTTGGTCACCACCCTACAGCCACTCCGGTCTGCATGCCCTTCCCTGTTCTCACTGTGCTCGGTCTCCCCTCCTGGTCTCTGCACACGCTGGTCCCCCTGCCTAATGTTCTTCCTTGCTCTCTCCAGCCTCACACTTCAGCTAAATCTCGCTCACCCTCCAGGTCTCCCCGTCAAATCAGCTTCTCTGAGTCCCTTCCCTGGGCCACTCACTGGCCCCAGTCCCTTGCCATTTCCTTTCCCGGCAATCTGCCCCTCTCTTAACACGCTAACCACTAGCGTCGGTAAATAACGAAGCCTGTAATCGTCTGCGGGAGATGGGGGGCAGGGGTACTCCCTGGCAGCTTGAGGAAGGGTGTAAGCCTCCCCACCGTGCCCTAACCTTCCAGAAAGTCATCGGCCTCATTGCTGTGGGCCTGCAGGAATTGGAGGGTTCTGGGGACAGGATCTGAGGTTTGGATAACTTGGGGCAGAGAAAAGACCAGTGGCTGCAGGTGACCAGACAGGAGCAAGAGGGTTTTCGGGATCAAGGTGAGAGCTGGGTTTAGGAGCAGTGGGTGCTTGGAGGATGGACCTCCCACAGCTCAGGGCCTGGGTTGGGGTTCCATTATGGGCACATTGGGTCTCCGCCAAAGCCTGGGGTCTGGGGGCAGGGGAGTTATGCCCAGTGTGTGCGCACAAGCTTCCCCCTTCTCCCTGCCCCTCCCTCCCTCCCTCCCTCGGCAGCCTTGTCCAGAGGAGCAGGAGTCAACTCTCCCTGCTCTGTAGCCACCCAACCCCACTGAGATATTCACTCAGTGATGGAAACACTTGTATTCATCAGAAACTTGCGAGTTGAAGTTGATGCTTCCATTCCACTCTTCCAGGGCCTCAGGAAGCCTGGCAAGGTTGGATTCAGCTGCTAGATGAACCCAGGCTCATTCCAGGAGTGGGTGACAGAGTGACACAAACACAACGCCGTGGAGCTGTGATTGTATGTGCCCTCCAATCCTCAGTCACCCTGAGAAAGTGGACATTCAGAGATGGAGCTAACACAGGCCCAGGCCTAATCCTTTCTCTGCGTTACCTTCTTAAGCCACAGCAGGATCCTAAAAGGCATGGGTATCTGTCATGATGCCCATGTCGCATATGAGGAAACTGAGGTAAAGAGAGGCTGAGGGACTTACCCAAGGTCATTCAGCAAGTGAGGGGCAGAAACGGAGCTTGAACCCGGGTGTGCCTGACCCAAGCCTTTGCTTGTGGTCACCCACTTGGCCGAGGAGCACACTGCCGCAGGGTGGGTGGGCGAGGCTCACCTGTCTCTAGGGCCCAACCCCTTTCTTTCCCCTCCACCTTGCTCTTTTCCACCTCTCTCTCCTCAGCCCTGCCTGGCTCTTCCATCTGACTGTCTCCCAGGCCAGGCCACAGCCTCTCCTGTGTCTGAGTCTCTGTGAATGTAGGACAGGGGCCACCAGGAGCTTTGCAGGTCTGCAGGGCTGTCCGCATCCAAGCAGCCCCGTTATCGTTCCTGGAAGGGTCTAGATCAGGTGTGCAGGCCCAGGATGAGCTTCCTTCCTGCAGCCAGGCAGCCTGGCCTCTGGGCCTTGCCAAATGCCTGGGTCTCTGTTCCTGATTCCTTGGGGGCTGCTGACAGGGGAGCAGCTCTGAGTCCCAGAGCGGTCTGGGGGTGAGAAGGGGAAAGGGAAGACCCAGGGCAGAGAACTGCCTCATCTTGATGGGAACTGGCCAAAGGAGAAGGAAGAGAGGGTGAGAGAACCAGCATGTGCAAAGGCCCAGAGGCTTAGAAGAACATAGTTCAAGGAAGTTCTGGAAATGAGACAGGATGGCCAGATCCAAGGGTGGGTGTGTGGAGGAAGATGGGGATGTAGGGGGCTGGATGCAGCATGAAGGGTCTTGAAGGCCAAGGTAAGACCATCCATCTGGGAAGACAGGGAGCCACGGCAGGTTTCTGGCCAGTTTGCCACACGAGGAGGAGGGCGAGTCAGAGCCTGCAAGAAGCTGGGGCCACAGTGCAGGTGAGGGAGGACGGCGGCCTGAACCTGGCCAGGATAGACCTCGTGAGAGCATTTGAGGGACAACGGCCACAGTGTCCGTGTGGCTGTTGCTTCCTTTACAGAGTTTTCCCTGTTCCAGGCTTACCTCGTCGGGGCCATGAAACCTTGGCCTGAGTCAAACTCACCCCTCACTGTGGCCAATTAATTCCAACTTGTCATAAATTTTTAATGGTTTGCTAATCGATACGAGCTGGGCCGCCGGCCACCGGTGAGTCCCTAAGGGAAGGGTAAAGGAATTGACAGGCCGCCTGCCAGGTTTGTGTATTAATATGTTCCATGTATATCGCCTGTTGTTTTGAGTTAATCACTTGATGCCTAAACATATCCTCGTAAATCTCAGGTAAGGCTCTAGTGATCTGTTCGTGGTTAATTAACGTGACTAAGCAGCAGTGCTGTGGTTTGTGACAGAAGGAGGCGTCTCAGGGCTGCGGGAAGGAGGGACAGACGTGGATGAGAGGAGGGGGCACTGTACAGCCCCCAGAGGGAACCGCTGCTCCATCGCCCCACAGGGGGATCCTGGCAGCCTGGAAGGGGCTCAGAGTTCCCAGACTGCTACCTGCTGCCGGGGCCTGTGGCCTCAGGAAATGACAGACCTGGTGGGTACGAGGTTTTCTAAAATGGGGCAATAATACCAACACCGTGGGGTTGGTTTTCTCTCCCAGAATGTGAGCCTTAGGACAGGGGCCAGGCTCGACGGATGTTGCTGGAAGGAAGGGACAAGTGAACAGAGAGGGTGGCAGGTCCTGAGGACTGAAGCCTGCCCCGCAGCACACTGCGTGCCATCCAGGAGGCTGCGGAGGGTGCAGGGAGGGGGTGGGGGGCTGTCCGCAGGGCACGGGGCCTGGCCTGGGCTTTGATGCATGGGTAGGAGTTTCCTGGATAAACAAGGGGGAAGGGTGTTCCAGGGAGAGGGCGCAGCACGAGCAAAGGCCTGGGGGCGTCAACTGCATCTCGCTGTCACCCGGCTACAACCCGAGCATCCGTCACAGCAGAGCGAGGGCCAGGCCCTCGGGTGCCAGGGCTGAAACGCAGCCAGTTCCTGGGCACCCAGCTAGGAGGGTTGCTGGAAAAACTTAAATATTTCTACACCTGTTCACAGGTTTTTAGAGCAACAGCCTGATGCTGAGCAAGTTACTTAACCTCCCTGTGCCTCAGTTTCCTCATCTGTGAAGTGGGGTGATGACAGCGCCCCCCCCCCCCCACCAGGCTGGGGTGGGGATTAAACTATGCGAAGCCCTTTAAGCAGTACCTGGCCCCCAGCAGGCATTATGAGAGTGTCTGCTGGGATTGATGCTCTATTTCTAATTCTTAGAACCAGCAGGTGGATGGGGTGGTTGAGACCATTGGTCCCCTTGAAGAAACTGAATCCCAAGGGGCTTAAAGAGATCACAAGGCTGAGCTGGTGAGCGCTGCCCCGTCTGCCTGACTTTGGAGCCCATCCGGGGCCCAGCACAGTGTCTGACCCATGGTGGGGGCTGCCTTGCCCTCACCACCCCCCCGCTGGGGAGGCTCCGCTGGCACCAGCCCCGGGTGAGCCTGACCCCGGGGTTCACATGGAGACCCCCCAGATGCTTGCGGAGAACGGCCCCATCTGCGCACACAGCCCAGACCCGCTGGGGCTGCCCTCCCTCTTGCCTCGTCCCAAAGCCTCTGCACACAAAGGCCCCCCTCAGTCCCTTCCTGGGGAGACGGGGCCCTCGTCCCTCTGCTGGGCTCGCTGCAGCCCCGTCACCAGCCCTGCCTTGCAGTGAGTGCGGGAATGGCGCCCTGTGTTAAAATCCGTGTCTGGACGAGCCCCTGGCTGGAGGAATTAACTCGTGTACACACAGAAAATCTCCACAGACTTGTCTTCTAATATTTATTCTGGAAACTGGAACATGCAGATAAGGCAACCGTCTGACACTGGAACTGCAGAATAAATTTGCATTCTCCACGCCACAAAGAGCTGCATATACATCCACTTTGTGAGCCAGGGGAAAGCTCATGCCCACTGGATAAAAGATCCTGGCAGGTGCTTCTCTAGCAGCAAAGGCTCCTACACTGGAATCCCAGACTCTAAGGAACTGACTGACAGTCCTCAAATCCCAGAGTCTTCAATTCCCAGATCTTTACTTAATAGAATCTTAAGTATGAAAGCTTGAGTCAGAATCCTGGGATCCTAGATTCTCAAATCTTAAACATTTTACTTTAATAGACTCTTAAAACTAGAAAATAATGGGTCAGAATCATAGTATCTGAAACTCATGCCAGATCACAGAATTTTAGGATTTCCAGGACCGCAATCATCACCTTGCTCAGATACCCAGCCCACAGGCAAGCTTGCTCCACGAGGTTCCAGCAAGTGGCCACCTGGCCTCAGATCTTGTTCCAGTGTCACCTCCCCCAGGAAGCCCTCCATGACCAGATCAGAGCTCTTATTACAGGCTCTCATGGCTCCATCTGCGCTGCCTTGTTAGTCCTGCCACAGGTGCCATTTTACTTTTATTTTGATTGTATCATTGAGTTTGTCTCTCCCCATTTCCCAGCCTGTGAGCCCCATGGGGGTGGGTCTGGTGTGCTTTGCTCATCGCTGACTCCTAGCACAGAGCTTGGCACATAGACGCTCAATCAATATCTGTCTAATGAATGACCAAATTCATGAATGATGTGAATGGATGGATGGATGGTTGCCAAAGTCTACGCTCTTCCCACAAGTACACACAGAACTGTGTCCCACCCCCCAACACACACACACATTTGCAACATACCTGCCCCAAAAGGATGGCCAGGAGGCCTGTGCTGTGTGGTCTCAGGCAGGCTACTGAGCGTCTCTGACCCTCAGTTTCCTCCTGTAAAACTGGAACATGACGCTCCCTTGGAAGATTGTTGTGAGGTTTGGAAGTGGTGATGTAAATTGAGGATCTGGTGTGGAACTGGCATAGAGTGGGCACTAAATACGCCAGTCTGCTTCATTTGGAGAAAGGACTTCTGCTCTCTCTTTGAGCTCAAACTTTTCTGGTTTCTAAACGTGCAGTCGGACAGGAAGAGCAGTGAGTCCAGAAGCCGGAGGAGCCCTCCCCTGGACTCTCCTCTGCCCCTGCCTCACTGTGCAGCTTGGGTGAGCCACGCTGCACATCCCTGACCCTCAGTCTCCTCTTCTATAAGACAGAGAGAATTATACGTGCCCCTCAAGGAGAGCCGGGGGCCAGATTTAAATGATGCCTCGAAGTCCTTCCAGGACCCAGTGTGTGAAACGCATGAGAGCCTGAGAAGTAAGGCTGGAGAGGATCGTGTTCACGCTGTGGGAGAGGCCCAGATTGATATGCAGAGAAAGTGCCCTATTTGGAAGTAAACACTTCATTACTGAGCAAGTTTTCGTAAAATTGATTGCATTGCCTGCTCTCTGCATTTTTAATTGCAAAATCAATTAACTTTTTGGCGAAGGGGAGGAAGACAGAGCTCAGATTGGCTTTGCAAACTCCGCCTTTTACGGTGGTCGCAGCAGGAAGCCAAGCACATGGCCAAGGAGGAGCTGGGAGGCCTCCGCATCCGCAGGGCGAGAAGATGGTCTGACACTCAGGGAGCCTGGGGCTGGGCAGACCCCTCAGAGCTGGCAGGGGGACCCTGGGGGGAGCCTCCTCCTGAACAGCCACGGATCAGCCAAAGGAGCAGACGGTCCCCGGTGGTGGCCAGAAGTGGCCCAACATCAACTCCTTCTCCCTCCGGGACCCCTGGCTCTTTCCTCATCTGACCGTGTATATTTCTTTGAACAAATTTGGCTCCATGGAGGCCTATCTGTCTAGTTCACTGCTGTCTCCCTGGGCTGGATCCTGGCACGTAATCTGCATCAATATGCATGACAGATGAATGAAGGGGTGAAGGAAGGAATTTCAGCTCATTGGAAGGAGGAACTTCTGTAGTCAAGCTGTTCTTGGTGCAGGGCAGCCTTGGGAGGAGGGGACTTTGCTCTGTGATTGGGGGTGTTTTGAAGGAAGCTGGGAGACCCACTGAAGGAGATTAGATGGAAGAGACTCAGGCATTGACCTGGGGGATCACGATTGTACTGAGGACCTCTGGCCTCCCCACCTGTGACCCCACTCCTCCTCCTTCACCCAGAGATTCTGGACACCTCACTCTGTCTGAGGAGGCAGTGATTTTCTATTAGTTGAACCTGAGTTCAAGTCCGCCTGCCACCACCAACTAGCTGGAAATTCCGGGAGCAAATAGCTTGCCTCTCTGTCTCAGCTGTGTCATCTGTAAAATGGGACTAATAATTCCTTCAGCCTCTATGGGCTGTGGAGAAGGTACAGGAAAAAAGTGCTTTGTAAAGGATTACACACACACATACACACAGTTAATTAAATTCTCCCAGCATCGTCCCGTGCCCCCTTGAATGCATGTGGTATGGGCTGCATTAGATTCTGCTGGGAAAGAGCCTGGGCAGCCGGACTCTGATGGCCAAAGCACAGCACGGCCCGCATCAAAGCCTCCTGCCCAAGTCACCCAGGAGCAGGGAGTAGGAGGCAGAGGGGGATAGGAGGGGAGGGGGTGGGACAAGAGTTTCGTTCCCTCCTCCTTCCCAGAAGCCTCACTTGCCTACTTGAACTGCTGCAACAGATTTCAGCTCAGAACACCTTGCTCCATCAGCACAAGCAGTGGACGAGAAGAGGCAGAGAGGATAAAGCCCAGGAAGCAGGTGGGGACATGGGGGGCTCATCATGGGTCATCACCGGTGAGTCAGCGAGCAGACAGAGGGAGAGTTTCCCCAAGAGCCTCTGGCTGGGCAGGGAGAGGGGAGGTGGGGTGAATCGGGGGAGGCCTTGCATTCGAGGACCCTTTGAGTAACAGTGCCTGCTGTTTGCTGTTCTCAGGTGTTGGGAGAGATGTCAAGTGCTGCAGGCTGGGTTACCAGGCAGCCTCTCGGCCATCCATCCCTGGCTAAGCAGCTCCAGCTTTAGGGAGACACATGGATGAACTCCGAGGACTCTTAATGGGGCAGATCCAAGCAAGTGGAGTCACCGGGGTTTCCTGTAGGAGGGGAACACTTCATGGGACCCACCAATGCAGGTGGGGAGTCTTCTCCCCTCCCCAGACGGAGATGTGTGGAATCCCCAGGGGTCACAACAAGGGATTTTTCAGGGAGGTAGTGACCTGTCCGTGCCTGCTCCCCTACCCAGCTCCCTCCTAGCAGCTTGCACTAGAGATAAGAGCACAGGTTACAGAGTTTACAGACCTGGGCCCAAACTCCACCTCCACTATTTGCCTTGAACACTGAGACACTGCCTCAACCTTCTTATCTGCAAAATGGGGTTGTTGATGCTACCAACCTCATCTGCAACCACCACGTTTCTGTAAAGCTAGGTTCTCCTTCCCCAACCAGCCAAATAGCCCTGAACCCTGAGGCTAAATGTCCTAGCCTCAGGGCTGCCCCAGCTCCCCCAGTTTAGCAAATATCCAGGGCTTGAGTCAGCCAGACGTGAGTTCAAATCCAGGCTCAGTGTCTTAGCTTCGTGACATTGGACATATCACTTAGCCTCTCTGTCCTCACTTTCCTCTCCGTAAAACGAAGTGAATAGCACCGCCAGGCAGGGGTGCTGGGAATAAAAGTGTGTGGTACAGTGGATATGCGGCCAATGCTGGACCACAAGGAGGCAGCTCCTCCCCCACCTTCTCCATCATCTACTCCTTTCTCTTCCCCTTTTCTCCTCTTCCTCCCCCTCTTCCTCCTCTTTCCTCTGCTCCTTCTTCTTCCCTCCCTCCTCCTCCCCATCCTTCTTATCTTTCACTCTGCACATATTGAATTTTATGTAATTGGGATCATACAATTTATTCAGCTATTCAGGTTTTTTTTTTTATAAACTCACTATACATCATCAGCATTTTCCCACATCACTGAAAATTCCTCAAAAGCATGATGTTAATAGCTTCGCAATTGTACCTCATTTAGATGCACCATAATTTACCCCACCATCCTCGCCTGCCAGACACTTTGGAGGATTTCAGCCTTTCCTCTTATGCACATCAGGCTTTGATGAACATTCTGGGACCCATGAGCCGAGTCCCTGATCGCATCCTCAGGACAGATCCCTGCTACAGAATCACGGCATCCAGAGCAGCCCTTTCTCAGACTCGGGTTTTGATCATCCAATCATCTTCCTGAAAGTTGTCCTGATGGACACCCCCCCCAGCAACTCATGAGGTGTCCATCTCAGCACCCACAGCTCTGGCCTGTGGCACCTGCTTCATCGAATCACATTCCCGGGTGTCTGGAAGCCTGACAACAAGGACAGAGGTAGACTGGGGAGGGCAGCTCGGGCAGGGAGTCAGAGGAGCTGGTTCTGCCCCACCTGCCCTCACCTTCTGGGTGCATAGCCTGGCCCCTCTCCTTCTCTGGGTCTCCACCTACGCACCTGTTGCAATAACTCCCCAGCTGTTCTCCCTCGCTCCAGCCCATTCAGTCAGTGCCCAGCATAGGAGTGAGTGCCCAGAACAGGGCCTGACACACAGTAGGTGTTCAGCAAATATGTGTTGAACCCTGAACTACCAGAATGTTCTTTAAATACACACACACACACACACACACACAGACACATACACACATGGCCTCATCATTCCTCTTTCTCCTTTGCTCCAGCTCCCCATCACTTACATTTCTTTCTCCTCACTGCCTTGATCGACAAGACACTGCCTCAACCTTCTCATCTGTAAAATGGGATTGCTGGTGATACAACAGCATTTCAGTGAGGATAGTACAAGGTGGTAGTTAAGAAAGCCAGACCACTGGCTTTCAAAGTTACTCAATCTCTTTATGCCTCAGTTTCCCCTCAGTGAAGTTGGGATAGCCAAGCCCACCTGATAGGGTTACTGTAAGGATTAGCTAAAGTACCACAGGTCAGTGTTAGTACGGTACCTGCAGACAGAAGCACCATGGGAGTGAGTGAGATGCTGCCTCCCACCTCCCGGTCACAGCCCTAAAACTTACAGGCATGGAGCAGGGACTTTGCTCACCCATGCACGGTTTCCTTTCCTCCTGGGAAGAAGGGGTCCGCCCTTCTGCCCCTTGGTGACTAGATGTCTCTGGTGGGTGGGAAGCAGGTGACCTGCAGCACCCCCAGGCCAGAGCACTTCATTTCCAGCAGAGACCCTCTAGCTCTGTCTCCTTGCCCCGGGCATCACAGACCAGGTCTGTGTTCTAATGGTGGAGACACGGTGGCAGGCTGCATCATCGAATCTCTGCATGGAAGACAGCTGCCCTGGAGAGCCAGCCGGACCTACGGTGCCCTTGTTGTGTGAAGCCAGTGAGATTTGGGGTAGTTTCTGCAGCCAGGCCTCGCTTTTCCTGGCCATACACAGGAGCCCCAGTGGGATGTGAGTGTGGGATCGGCCCCTTGCAAGTGGTTCAAACTGGACAGCTCCTGTCCTGCCTGATGTGGCAGAAGCCACTTGATTGCAACCTCCCGCTGTAGGAAATAGGGACAAAAGAGCTTAGATGTTCTGATTTTTCCAGAGAAGTCAGGAACGAGGATTCTTATGTCAAATCTGACAGCTTTTAAGTGTTGGTAATTAAATCAAGGTTTTAAAAAATGCTGAGTGAGCCAAACAAATCCTGCTTGCAGACCAGCTATGCCCAGAGGCCCCCTGTCATGACTCAGGCCTACGTGACTGAATCTAACCCCTGTGGCCTGACATTCAAAGGCAATCATGATCTGGCCTCTCCCACAGTTTCCAGACCCCAACCCTGAGTTCTGGGCCCACTTAGCCACAAACAGGTCACCTACCTGGGCCTCTGTCCAAGCTGCTCCCCAGGGCCAGTGTGGTACCATGGACAGGGCATGGCCTTTGATATCAGGTCTGTCTTGCAGCCCCAGATCACCACGCTGTGAGAGCTGACGACCTCTCTGAACATCAGTTTCTTCTTCTGTAAAATGAGGGTGAACGTGCCCACCTTACAAGGAGCCCTAAGAGCCATGTAAACACTGTTTCACAGGGCCTGGCCAAGAGCGGTGCTGGCTAAAGGTGAGCTCTCACCTTGCTCTCCCCACGAAGAGGGAACTTTCCACAGCTGCTCACTCAAGCCTCAGCCTCCCTTTGCCTCTCTCTCTCTCTCTCTCTCTCTCTCTCTCTCTCTCTCTCGACAAGGATCAGACCTGCACTGTGGTCTTACTGCTGTGCCAGCCCCCAGCTCCCTCCCCATGGGCCCCTCACAGGGCTTCGCAGTATCGCATCTCTTGCACCTATAACCCCATCTCTGTGTATGCTTCTTGGAATATTCAGACTAACACAAGTTAGGGGTTTGAAGAAAGAGGGAAACAGGTGAGAAGGGCTTTGGGACTGGCTCACCGCCCCAGGCAGGGTAAAGGACACCATACCAGTGGGAAGGCTGGGCACAGATAGTGTTTAGCTGAAAGTGGTACCTCAATTGTTAAAGATTTTATCTGCGGTTACCTGGGAAGATGCCCCAGGGGAGGAGCATCCTGCGGCAGGTGTGATGATGCAGGCATTCAGAAGTGAGAGAGTGGCATGGACATATATACACTACCAAACGGAAAATAGCTAGCTAGTGGGAAGCAGCCGCATAGCACAGGGAGATCAGCTCGGTGCTTTGTGACCACCTAGAGGGGTGGGATAGGGAGGGTGGGAGGGAGGGAGACGCAAGAGGGAAGAGAGATGGGAACATATGTATATGTATAACTGATTCACTTTGTTATAAAGCAGAAACTAACACACCATTGTAAAGCAATTATACTCCAATAAAGATGTTGAAAGAAAGAAAGAAAGAAAAGAAAGAAAGAAAGAAAGAAAGAAAGAAAGAAAGAAAGAAAGAAAGGAAGGAAGAAAGAAAGAAGGTATGTGTGTATGGTGGGAGGTGGGGAGAGGGGACAAAGGCAATTCCTACAGACAGCAGAGCTGGCCGGGCACTTCCTCCACCATCTGCCAAGGCAACTCAGACATTTTTCAGGGTTTTGAGAATTGAGCTGATAAGTTGCATCCACACAAGCAGAGGGGTATTGAGAGACTGGGGGCTCCTGACAAGTCCTCAAGTGCTCAGCCCGAGAGCCAAAGGGCCTGCCTGCCACTGGCTCACAGAGGCCCTTACCTCCTGTAGCGGAAGAGTGGACTTGGCTGAAAAGCAGACCGCAGGTCTAATTGTCAGCGTCACAGAGTTCTAGAGATGTTTAAATGCTGCTCAGCCAAGGCAGGTCTGTTATCCAGAGGTCGGGGCCTTGATGGGAAAAGCCAGGGACTCTGAAACACGGGTCAAGGACATCTGAGGATATTGACTCTGCAACCCTTCCCAAACCCTCAGGGCTGGCAGGGACAGCCGGTCCTCCCTTTCCAAGGAAGAGCCACAACTTCTTCTGGGCCGAAAGATGCTGCACAGGCCTCGCCCCTCAGGTAACAGGTGGCCCCCTCAGAAACTGGCCCACCTCTTCTTCTGGCTGCCAGGCTGATAAGTAGGGTTTCAATCCCAGCAGAATCTAGCTGGGGAGATGCTGGGCTTGATAAAGAAGGAAGTAAACCATCCACCAAAAGAGTGGGAAGAATGACCCGACTCGTAGTCATCTCAGTCAGGGCAGTGGATGGAGCGTATGCTGATCAAAGCAGCCAAGATATGCAGCTGAATGAACAGAGTTCCTTGACTTGGGAACATCTGGGGGTACACGGGATTTAACAATCTAGCACAGACGCCGGTATGGCCTCGATAAAGTGATGGCCAATTCTCAACGATGTGAAGACACCTGAGTTGCCTTGGCAGGTGGCAGAGGAAGGAATAAAGACACTGGGCAGAGGGGCAGGCTGGTGTGAAGTGTGTCCCCCGGTGGAGGATATACCATTCACCAAGGTCACCAGGAGGCTAGTGAGGGGGCCCCCGCATCACTGAGAAGTCCAGCGGTGGCTCGCCTCTCCTCTGGGATTGAGGAGGCCCTGAAGTGATAGAGGCTGGCCAGAGGCACGTACTGCCGGAAGCAAGGAGGTGGCAATTACCAAAGTGACCGTCAAGGTCAGAGGGACTTCAAAGGGAGCTGTGGGTGGGTGTGGAGAGAGAGGCCAACAGGCAGCCGCTTAACATTTATAACCAAATATAAGACAAGAACGGAAGGCCACACCGTGCAATTCCCTCAGCGATATATAAGGAACAAACTATTGATATTTGTAACAACTTGGGTGGGTTTCAAGGGCATTATGTCCAGTGACAAAAAAATAAGCCAGTCCCCAAAGGGGCATGATTCCACTTACGTGACATTCTTAAAATGACAAAATTGTAGAGTTGGAGAACAGATTAGCAGTTGCGATGGGTTAGGAATAGCAGAAGTGGAGGAGGGTAGGTGTGACTACAGAGGACAGCAGGAGGGAGATCTTGGGGGTGACGGAGTGGTTCTGATCTTGATGGCAGCGTGGTTTCAAAATTCTCCATATGTGATAAAATGGCATAGAACTATATATACAGATTGGACCAATGTCAGTTTCCTGATTTTGATATTGTACTATAGTTATGACGCTGTAACTATTGGGGGAAACTAGTTGAAGATGACATGGAACCTCCCTGAACTATTTTTTGCGACTTCATGTGAATCTATAATAAATCTATAAAAAGTTTAAAAAAAGACAAGAAAGGAGAAGGCGGCTTAGAACAGCCACCCCAATAAAACGTAACAATCATTTGCTCAGTTATCACACCTGAGCCAATTTTCAGATCTGGACCCCACTGATGGGAGAGGTGGCCATGTGCCTGGGAAGAAGGATCCTTGAACATCATGGCAGGTATATACCATCATGACTCTCCCCATCCTTCCCGAAAGGGACGATAGCTATTTATTCAGGTGACTGTACACTGAGGAAAGAAAATAACCATTTTAAGGACTATTGGGCGTAAGGTCTGTGTTGACACTGGTGCGTGGCGACTCAGTGTCTCCGTGACCCGCTTGCCAGAGTGGGGGTCTGTGGGAACCAGGCTTTAAGTGGTGTTCTGGCTAAAGTCTGGCTCACATTGGGTCCACCCAGTGGCCCTTTCCCCAGACCCAGAGTGGATAATTAGAACTGATACACCTGAGAGTTGTGATAACCCCACGTTTGGATATTCCTGGACTGTGGGGTAAGAGCCAGCATAGTGAAGAAGGCCAAATACAAATCTGTGAAACCATCTCTCACCCTAGTCAAGATTACTATCAAAAACAATGTCACATCTGGGCCGGGGGATGGAAGATGGTGAAGATGAGTGCCATCATTAAAAATCAAGCACATACAGTATCCTTATCATGTCTCCATCTAGTCTGCAAGTGTGACCCCTGCAGAAACAGATGGATACTGGGAAATGGCCTCAGACTAGTCTCAACCAAGTAGCCCGGTTGATTGGAGGTGATGTGCTGGACATGATATCGTTGTTAGAACAGATTAAGGAGGCCTCAGGTGGATAGTATATGGCCTGGATTTAGAGGATGTGTTCCTTTCCACTCCTATTAGAAAAGAGGATAGAGAAGAGCTCACATCCACAGGACAGACATCAGTATTTGTTTGCAGCTCTGCTACTCTGGACTCTGCAACTTTGGAGGTCCTGGTCCCAAAAGAGGTATGCTCTTGCCAGGACACACAGCAAGGGTTCCACTGAACGGCAAGGTTCCAGCTGCTCCCAGGGCAATTTGGAGCCAGCAGGCAAAAAGAGGAGGAGTCACCATAGCCACAGGGGAAGGCAGGGCAGGGGGAGGACACATGGAACCCAGGTGACCCCTGGTAACCCCATAGTCACTGTGAATAGACATGTGTAGTCCTCCTATCTTGAGAAGGATTAGCAAGTGTTCAGTGATTCCTTCCCCTTATTCCCCAGGAATAAGGTTTGCTGTCCTACTAGGCATGAGGTGATAGCTGAGAGTGAGGGGACTTGAGAAAGCTTAGTGGAGGGCAGTGAGCAACTCTTACACCCTGAGATCAAATATAGGAATCGGAGCTGTGCTTTGCATCAGAAATCTGAGTTTCCCTTCAGGAGGGGAGGCCCCTGGGAACCACAGAGGTGTTGTTTCCCAAACCTCCATGGAAGGCCATAGAAGTGCATGGCCTACCTGGTGGACAGTTGTGGCCATGAAGAGGGACCTCTCTCCAACTGCAGGAGCATCAGTGACCAAGGGCCCATCTGCTGCCGTCTGATGCCCACTGGAGAGAAAATGATTCCTGCAGCCCTTTGAGGCCCAGCTGGACGGGAGGGGCTGGGCCATCTCGGTGAAGGAGAAAGAGCGGGGAGGAAAACAAAGTGACCACAAAAGGCAGAGATGGGAATGGAATTCATCGCAGGCTTGCTGAAAGCAAGGAACACTTTCTCATCCAGTGACTTGCCCTGTGACCTTGTCCAAATTCCTGCCCCTTCAGGGCCTCAGTTTCTCCATCGGTAAATTGGTTCGTCTTAAGTTTAAAGATTTGGGGGGGGATGTATCTGAAGTACACAGATCAGGACAATGAAACTCAAAAAGCCTCAGCAGTTATAATTGGGACTCTGGCCCATTGTGGGCCTGGCTGAACCTGGGGGTCTCCGTCCCGGAAAGCCCACTCTCCAGCCAGCAGCGCCACTGTTCCCACTGCATCTCCTCCCTCAGGGCCTGGGGGCTGCAGCGGCTCCACCTTCTCCCCAACCCCTCCCTTTTCTTCTCCCACTTAACAAACAGCTTCACTTAAAAAGCCATCTGGGAGGATGGAAGGCGCAAAGGCACGTTTTGTAGAATAAGTTTTCAGGGAGAAGAGCCAAGAAATTAAAGGCGCAGCACTTAACGATTCCAATCTTATTAGACCCCATGCCTCTGACTGCTGGAGAATTGTGTTTCTGTATTATAATCCATCCCTCACCCCCAGCGCCCAGTGTTCTGGGCTCCGTCTTCACTTGTCTTTGAGACGTCCTGCTCCCAATGTCTCTGGCTGATTCCCTCCCTCAGGATGAACCCCCCTCTGTATCACCAGGGAGGGACAACAGCTGGGGCTTCCCTAACCCGAGACTTCCCTCTCCTGCGTGATGGCTGTCCCACTTCGAGAGTAGCTGCTCCCTCTCCCTACAGGAGCCACAGGTGAAGGTTATGTTCTGTTGTTCTCTTCAGGAACAGCAGGAGAGACGTGTCCACAGTTGGGATGTTTGGGCAGCCCTGGGGAGGGGTAATGAGCTCCCCGTCACTGGAGGTGTGCACAGGGGAAGGGTGAGCACTCAGCAGAGAGGTCTCTCAAGAGACAAACCAGCAGAGAGGCTGAGGCATGAGCTTCGGAGGCCAAGAGATATGGGCTGGGTCTTGATTGTGTCGATTACAAGGTGTCTGACCTTCGGCAATGACTTACGCACATGGAGCCTTTGTTTCTTCATCTGGAAAATCAGGCAAATAAGTTTCCACTTCCCAGAGTCGTCATGGGGACTAAATGACATAATGTGTGCAAAACACTGAGCACAGAGTGTGTATTATCATAAGCAGCAGTGGGGTGGGGCGGGGGGAGGCTGGGATGTGACACCCCGGGAGAGTTAAGATTCAAAGTTGCTGTAGTTAATAAAAATCCAAGACTGTCAGATCCAATAATTCAATTATCCTAAGATGATACGATTCCTTAAGATTCTCTGGCTTTTAGAAATTATGAGTGTGTTACTCTACTTGCCTAAGGCTTATTAGTAATCTGAGGCTGTGCACTTCAAAGGATCACACTCTGAACCCATGCCCCATCTGTAGTGCTAATCCCAGCCCCACGCTGTGTGATGGACAAGGAGTGTTTTCTCTGTTCCTCACTTGGCTTCAAATCTTCTGTCTTTGTTCTCACCAGCCTTTCTATTCTGCTGGGGTCCACTTTGATTAAATCCAGCCTTCCCTGCTGGATCCTTGGTCCCAGACAAACCAGATCCCTCCGCATTCCTGAACCCTCTGCACCTCGGCACTTCCTCCCCCTCCCCGCCAAATGAACCCCATATCTGCCCATTGAAATCTCACCTTCAAGACCTAGGTTGCAAGTAGAACTTTCCTGAGGCTTAGTTCACCTTCCAATTGAAGACAATAATCAATGACCTGCTTGGTGTTTCCACTGCACGATTTGTTTAAATCATAATCACAGTCTGACTCATTATTATTGCTGGGGAGAAAACTTCTGACCTTTGTCCCATGGCAGACTCACCTCTGGTGTCCTTCTGAGACCCCTCCATGCTCCCCAAGAAAGGAAGATGTGCAGATCTGATTGGTCAGAGGCAGGACACTGATTGGGCCACGCTCACTCGTGGGCAGGGTCAGCACATGGAAGGTGATGGCGTTGGACCAGCTCTCTCCTTCCACCCCTCAGAGCCTAGAACCTGGGATTATCAGGTGGGAGCCAGAGCTGTGATGGGGGCTACCCAGGGAGCTCTGGAAGCACAGGGCGAGAGGCAGTCCAATGGGAGCTGGAATTAGACGTGGAGAGACAGCTGCTGCTGAGAATGGCTCTTGAGGCAGAGAGAGAGGGAGCAAAACGTCCTGGCTTCCGCACCTCCGCTCTTCCAGCTGTATCTCCTACAGCTTCACTCATTCAGAGGGCCAGGGTGCCTGGGAAGGGTTGCCCCCTGAGATGCAGAGAAGTGAAGGGGCAAGAGCTGAATCGGAGAGCAAGTAGGCCAGTGATGGGTCTCCAACTCCCCTCCAACTGGGGCTCCCAAAGTGAGGGGTGGCAGGCACACCAGGTATTTATGTAGTTATGAATAAGATTTTTATACATCAAGGTTCACTCAGAAGCAGAAATGGTCTAAGTACTAGAGGAAAAGGTGGGCTTTATTTACTTTGGGTTTGTTTGTGTTTTCAGCGGGGCTGGACCTCATGCAATTGAGCTTGAAGGCTGTTTGCTGCGTCTCCGCCTAGTGCCAAGCCTGAAGCTGTTGTAGATCAGCTGGACGGGAAGCCAGGGAGGAAGCTGACTGTGAGTGGGACTGAGGACAAAGAGACACCCCAAAGATAGACTAGAACCCACAAACGGGACACTTTGGAGGCCCCGTCTGTTCCAACCTTGCTGTCGCTGTACAATGTGCAGAGAAGCTGGCGCCTCCCGTCTCAGGGTCCCGGGGGCACTTGGTCCAGGACTTGGGAAGATGCAGGAGGGAATGGGGGGATAGCTGGAGGAATTGCACGTGCAGGTGGTTCCCACACCCACGCAGTGAGCCAACAGAGGGTAAAGCATGACTGCCGCCTCTTTCCTGCCTCCAAACCACGGGTAGTCTCATGTGGCCAGTGCTAACTCGGAACCACGAGGGGAAGAGACCTGGGGAAGCGTGGTCCCTAATTAACCAAGTTGACGCAGCAGAAAGCCACTGCAGGATTGCCCTTTGATTTTCCATCTGCAACTGCTCCTTTGGTTTCAGCTGCTCCCCTGAGGACCTGAGACAGGAGAGGGATGGAGCGTGAGTTCTGAAGTCGGATCCAGGCTTTCCTGGGACTGGGCTGTGGTACTGTGGAAACCAATAGTTCCCACTTGTGTCTCAGCATTTGAGTCATCTGAGGAGGAGCCCGGTGTCACTCAAGACTAATCAAAACCTGGTGGGGTTGGAGCGGGCATTGGTCAGTTTTAGGATCTCCCCAGGTGACTCCAGGCTGCATTCAGGGTGGGAACCGGTGGTCTCAGGGCACCCAGATCTCACCCAGGTCTCCTGACAGTTTCTAGTTTATGGGGGAGTCTGTGATCCTCTCACGCTGGGACATGAGGGAAGGTCAGTTGTGGCGTGCTTATAGACCACAAAGCTGTTTTAAGAAGGCAAAAGTAAATAGATGTCTCCGATGCTGCTACGTGTATTTTGCTGTGATGAGAGATGGACCAGTGAGAAGTAAGGCCCGCCTGTGTGGGGCTCAGCTCTCGGGACAGGAAGAAGGCATCTTGAGAAGCCTGTGGGTGCTGGGTGAGAGGGTGGGGTGCAGCGGGAGGCCGCCTGTGGGGTCATGGGAGGCTTAGAGATCCCACGTGGCCCCTCAGGGCCCCCTAAACAGATCGCCAAAGTGGGGTCAAAGGCAGGCAGGTGTCCATGACCCACCACAGCTGGCGCCCCCGTGGACACTGGGCCTGTCCAGTCTGAGAGCCGAGGTCAACATAGCAGAAGGGGAGACAGTGGGTCCACAGCCCCGCTGCCCACCGTGCCCGCCACACCCCACAAATGGGCCCTGCCTCCATGTCAGGGGTGTGAGCTGGGCCCCCACTGGCACCCTGCACCCTCAGGACCTCAGCTCTCCCGTCCAGAGAAGGAGCGGGCTGAGCCCAAGGCCTCCGGGGGCCTTTACAAGCCCGATGTCCTGGTGTCCCCTCCCTCCACCCCCTGCCCCCGCAGCCTCAGTTTCCAGCCCCGCAGCCCGGGTCTCTGACCCCACAGGTGCTGGGCTCAGCTTTTGCTCTTCTCACCTCTGCTGGCAGGACCTGGGGGGCAGATGAAGCTGTTCCAGGAGCCTACATGACCTGCCCTGGGCTTCTGAAGTGGGGAGGAGTCCCTTCTACCTGCGCAGTGGGAACCATGAAGGAACTGAGGGCTGAGACCCCGTCTGGGCTCAGGTGACCAGACTCTGGAGGCTGGAGCCTGGTTGAAGGCCTCTGCCTCAGGGCCTGCCTTCCCCAGCCACCTGTTTCCATGGTGACCAGAGCCCTCAGGCAGGAGCTGGGCCCCACCCCCACCCCTCCCCAGCCCACCCCACCCCTGCCCCCAGGGAAGGAATGTGCCTTTACCCTAGGTGCGAGGTGGGAGGACATCACTGCTGGGCCTGGGTGGTTGTCACAGGCTGTGACATCCATGACCAGGTGATGGGGTTACTAGAATCCAGGCATCCTCCACCCCCACTTGTTTGTAATACAAATCAGGGAGGCTTTAGGACAGGAAGTCTGATGCTTCTGCTTCTTCTCAGCCTGTGAAGCTGAATGAGCTGTCCTCCAAGATGTCAGAGCAGGGGTCCCGGGCAGGGCCCAGGTTCACACCTGTGCACCAGGGGCCCCGGAGGCTGGTGAGGTGGATGGGTCCTGGTGGGAGCCTCCTGGTGGGAGTCCTGGCACCTGGGGTGGCAGCTGGCAGAGGCCTGGCCCTCTCTGGGCTCAACCCACTTCAGTTCTGGGCTGACCCTGCCCTGGTTCCTGCCCACTGGTTCCTACTGATCCCTCCAAGGGGGTGGTGGGTCCCTGACAGGGTCCCAGGTGGGGCTTAGGCTTTGGAGGCAGCAGACACAGGTTTAAATCTGGGTTCTAGCCCCAGGCCTTGCACAAGTCTCTTCCTTTCCTTCCAGCCTCAGTTTTCTCATCTGTCAAGTGGGGAAGAATAGGCCAACCTAGCAGGGTGGTCATGAGGCCTCGGTGGGCACAGGACAATGCAGGACACAGGGACAGCATCATGAGGGACAGGACGGGCACAGTCAAGGCACAGGCTCTGGGACCAGATCCTGGGTCCCACCATGACCCCACCTCTCAGTAGGTGGGGTGTCTCTGCCACCTGGTGCTGTTCCTCTCTGCTGTGTGACCTTAGGCAGGTCACTCCCCCTCTCTGTTCCCTGACTGTGAAGAGGATCAGTCACCTCACCCATGTCTTGGGAGATTGAAGACAACAGGCAGGTCGAGTGCTGGGCACTGATGCAGGGAGATTATGCTGTGTCTGAGCCCTGATGGGGAGCCCTCCTTCGGAACACACTCAAGCCTGGGACACTGATGGGAACAGGAAGGTATGGTTTAGGGAGGTCGCAGTGTTAAAAGCACATTATGGAGGTGTCAGAAAATACCCCAGGGGGTGCAGCCTCCCCACCGCCCACCCCACCCCCAGTCTGAGAGCCAGGCAGACACCAGGCTCCTGTCCTGGGCCTGAGCTAGGGGTCCTGACCTGCTCTCAGTTCTTTTGCAGAAAGAAACTCTGCCCTCAGGTACCAAACCTGGGAGGCACGGTGCCTGCAGTGCTCCCCGAAAGCTGAGGGAAAGCGTATAGAAAGTAAAACACGCTGCAGCTCTTGGAGACTGAAAAGGTACCAGAAAGGAAGGTAAGAACCTGGGTTTGGGCCACTCCCTTCTCAGGCCCTGGGGGCAAGGAGAGCAGGGCCATCCTGCTGAGGACAGTTGGGTCCCCAGCCCGGGATATGAGAACTATCTGAGAAGCCCTCCTTGCCCCCAAGTCTCTCATGTGTGACAGTGGGCACAAGGCCAGGGAGGGATGGCAAGTGGGTCTGCCCTGGTCCAGCCATGGCCTGTGGGCTCAGTTATGGACCCTGCGTGTGAACCCTGTGACATGGTTTCCTAATATACTCAGCCTGGGGTTTCCCTCTTACTTGGTGGCTCTGCCAGGTCCACACCGCCCTACTCAGATGCGACCCGGCTCTGGGACTCACCCCTTAGCACATCATGAGTCAGACCTTCTGCCCTGGCTTGTCTTCCTGGACCAGCACTACTTCTACATCTATCATTCCTCTGTAGAGAAGTCCACAGTCCGACCACCCACCATTCATTCCCGGTTTCGCTTTTCTAATTCACGCTCATCCTTTTAGTCATCACTGTGTGACTGTTACATTGTGTGAGCCTGGATGTCTGCCGGCCCCTCCGGCACAGCCTGTCTCAGAACCCCTCTGTCCCCTCCAGCCCGCTCTGTCTTCTCAATCAGCCCCCAACATCAGCGACTGGGCATTTGCCCTTGGCTCTCCCAGCTCCGCGCTCCCCACAGCCAAGCAGGCACCGAGACCTCCTGGGGTCTCCACGTCCCAGCCCCTCTGGGCCCTCCACTGCTGCCGCCCCGGTCCAGACCCGTCAGCTCACACTCCAGGGGCAGCACAGCCTCCTCTCTCCCCCCGGCCTCTAGTCTCCTTCAACGTGGACAGAAGATCATCCTAAATCAGACCCCTCTAATTCACTCCCACCTCAAAAGTCCTTCTTCCCTGAGGATAAAATCTGCCTCGTGGCACACTTTTAAAGCTGTTCATTCATTCATTCAACAAATATTTATTGAATCAGTACTATGTCTGAGACTTCACTCTAGGTGCTGGTGATATAGCAGTGAACACAACAGATGGAAATCTCTGCCCCCATGGAACTTAATTTCTAACTGGGAAGACAGTAAAGAGGTGGGAGGTACCAGGTGACCAACTCCTTCTCATTCTTCAAGTCTCAGGGCAAGAGTGGCTCCTCCAGAGACCTTTTCCTGAACACTCCTGCACCTTCACCCACACAGGGACAGGGCTTTCTCTGTCCTCCTAAGGAGGACCTGTCCTCCTCCTGTCCTCTGCCAGGCAGATCATTGCTGTTCCTCAGATTATCCCAGGTATGTTTCCACCCCAGGGCCTTTGCACTTGCTGTTCCTTCTGCCAGTAAGTCTCAGACATTCACATGGCTCATACTCTCACTTCCTTCATGTCTCTGCTCAAATATCACCTCCTCAGAGAGGTCCCCCAGGCTCTCCATCCCTTTCCACCCCTTCTGTGGCCTTCTTTTCCTTCACAGCGCATGCCACGACCTGACAGAAGGTGACAGACTCCATGTTGGTTTATCATCTGTCTCCTCAGCAGACCAGGGATTCCAATGGGGCAGCAATTTTTAAATTCTTTTTTGTTCACAGCTGTATTCCCAGTGCCTAAAAGAGCGCCTGCACATAGTAGGTGATCAAAATGTTTGTTGAATGAAGAATGAACAATGATTAAATAGTGTTGATCACACTGAGTTGTAATCACCACTTTCCATGTTTGCTACCCCTCACTGCCCCCAGACGCACAGACTCACGCATGGCCGTGCACTGTGTCAGGACCAGGTCCAGGCTGGGCTGTGTGTCAGCCCATCTCCCAGTGCAGGTCTCAGCACTTGACACACATGGGCAAGTGTTTGCTGCCTGAGTGAGGGGGCTGATAGATGGATGGAAAGTGGGACTCTGACAGGGCAACAGTAAAACTAAGCCTTTCTGTGTGCATTTCTTTCTTTGAAAAGCTCTAGGAAGAGCAGAGTTCAGTCATTTGATGGGAACGTTCAGGTTTAAAATCCAGAAAGCTGGGGCTTCCCTGGTGGCGCAGTGGTTGAGAGTCTGCCTGCCAATGCAGGGGACGCGGGTTCGAGCCCTGGTCTGGGAAGATCCCACATGCCACGGAGCAAATGGGCCCGTGAGCCACAATTGCTGAGCCTGCGCGTCTGGAGCCTGTGCTCCGCAACGGGAGAGGCCGCGATGGTGAGAGGCCCGCGCATCATGATGAAGAGTGGCCCCCGCTTGCCGCAACTAGAGAAGGCTCTCGCACAGAAACGAAGATCCAACACAGCCATAAATAAATAAATAAAGCACACCTAGTATTAAAAAAAAAAAATAAATAAAATCCAGAAAGCTTACAAACAAGTATAACAAATCAAACTGAGACAATAGACAGGGCCGTTCCTGCCCTGGGAGGAGGAGAACATAATATCGAAGAAACATCTTGGGGGAGTGGGCAGGAGGGAGGTTTGGGGGTGGCTTAGTTCCTAGGGGAAGGCGGGGGAGGTATGCAGAGAATTGCAGCCTGCAGTGGCCAGGAGCAGGAGCGGACGGGCCGCTCCACATTAGCTCTGGGGCCCCCCTCCCCTGCCTGGGAGAGCGTGACAGGCAGGGAGCCGGAGCAGGAGAGGAGGCCAGGACCACAAAGTAGGAGGGGTCCCCAAAGTGGGAGGACTCGGAGGTCCCGGGAGAGAAACCCCAGCTTCCCCAAGACCTCCCTGCAGCCGGGTGCCCACCTCAGCCTCCCCTGGGGCCTTTGGGGGCAGCCAGGTGTCCTTCCCCCCCGAGACCTCAGTCTGTAACTGGGGAGGATGGAGGATGAGAATGGTCTCCTCTCTCTGCCTTGGTCCCTTCTCCCCCCCATCCGCCCTCTCTCCCCCTGGCGGCGCACACTGCTGTCCTCTGATGGAGCCCTCATGGTGTCTCTGGCGGAGCTCTCCGGACACCCAGCTGCTGCCCACCCCTTCCTCTGCGATGCATCTTGGGAGCCACACACACCTGATGCCACTCTGGCCTCACCCCCCAGCCTTACTGCCTCACCGACCTTCTCACTCAGGAAATGGCAGCTCTATCCCCAGTCTCCTCAGCCAGAAACCTGGGTGTCTTCACGACAGATCCCTCATCTCCACCCCCACCACCCCCAAGGTGGGGCATTTCATCCTCCAAAACACCTCCTGGACCCGCCCCTGTGTCCTTCCCCTCCGCACTGCTCTGGTCCAAGCCACCATTGACTCCTGCCTGGACGACCCCCTTCACCTCCTCCCTGGGCTCCTGCTCTCCTTCCATCCTCCACGGAGAAGCCAGAGGAGCTTCCTTTTTTTTTTTTTTTTTATAAAGTTATTTGTTTTTTTTAAATTTTTATTTTATTTATGGCTGTGTTGGGTCTTCGCTTCTGTGCGAGGTTTTTCTCCAGTTGTGGCAAGCGGGGGCCACTCTTCATCGCGGTGCGCGGGCCTCTCACTATCGCGGCCTCTCTTGTTGCGGAGCACAGGCTTCAGACGCGCAGGCTCAGTAGCTGTGGCTCACGGGCCCAGTTGCTCCGCGGCATGTGGGATCTTCCCAGACCAGGGCTCAAACCCGTGACCCCTGCATTGGCAGGCAGATTCTCAACCACTGCACCACCAGGGAAGCCCCAGAGGAGCTTCTTAAATCCCCAAACTGATAGGGCTCCTCCCTTACTTCAAACCCTTCAGGGCTGCTCAGGGAACCTTGAGTAATCCCAGCCCTGCCAGCCAAGGCGGTGAGCCCTGCAGGTTCTGGCTGCTCCTCCTCCCCCTCCTCATGCTCCCTCCTCATCACACTCTGCCCCAGTGCCCTTCCTTCGTCCCTCTGACACCCTTCTTCCCACCGCAGGGCCTTTGCACATGCTGTTCCTCCTCTGTAGATCACTCTGCCCCCCGACTCTTCAGGTAACCAGCTCCTTCAGGTCTCAACTTAAATATCAGCTCCTAAGACCCCCATCTGAGTTAGTCCCCCTCAAGATCCTCCCACATTGCCTCCTATACATAACATGCTTGGCCCCATTCCAAGGTGTTGCACGTCTGTCAAGACTTTTCCTTGAAAGGCCACGTCGCCCTCTGGACTGTGAACCCCAAGAGGCCAGCACCTGGCCTGACTTGTTTATTTCTCACCCCTGCCCCCAGTATCTATGGCACATAGTAGGTGCTTAGGAAATGACCTAAATGAACACTGGATCTATAAAAATGAGAAGGGAATAAGCAATAAAAAGACCATGTCCCTTTAAATAGAGCAGAAATAACTGTGAGTGTCGTTAGTTGTTTTTGTTTGAAGGATGTTGGTTTTCATTTTATTTTATCTTTTAATAACTCACACAGCATAATCAGCTACTAATTACAGCTCCCATCTCTGGCTTGTGCTTCTCTGACTTCTGCTCAGAAGGTGGAACCGTTTCATATTTAATCAGTATTTGAGCCGGAACGCTCTCAGGGGAGCGAGCTCATGTCAGGGTGTAGAGTTTAATTCTCAGTGCTGTTAAGTAGAACATCCTAACAACCTGGGCCCCGCAGTGACAAGAACGAGGGGCCACACCTTGCTGGCCTCACCCCAGCACAGTGCAGCTGAGCCCGCACCCCGGGCACCTCCCACCCCTGCCGGGTAGAACCCCAGCTGTCTCTCCCAGGGCTCCAGGCCTTTGCCAAACCAGCCCCAGGAGGCAGGAAGCTACTGATGGCCCGAGGAGGAATCAGCCACCCTCACCTGCAGGTCCACTCTGGGACTGTCTGGAAGGATCTAGATGGAGAGGGGAGCAGGAAGGATTGTAGTGACAGATTAGGGGCATTTCTAGACATTCAGTGGGGACAGGATCTTTCCTTAATCAACCCCCATCTCTCTCTGGCTCTGTCTGCTCTCCCCTGCCTGGTCGGCTCCCTCCTGCAGAGGGAGAGGGGTTGAGACAGGACCTGACCCGCTGGCCTGATTCAATCACACACATGTTCCCCTTTGGAGTATCATGGTCCCTCCTTTGTGGAATGTCATGTTCTCAATGCTCATTTGTTTGTGTGACTAGAGATTGAGCTCAGAATGCAGGCTCTACTTCCTTCCCTGCCATCCACAGTGCCCAGTGCAGAGCGGGTGTGTGTCAAATGAACGACCAAACAGAGAGCAGAGCGAGTACCGGGCAACAGGGAAGAGGACTTTCTCGGATCAGGTCAACACCAGTGTCTGCAGCAGGTTAAGGGGGGAATTGTTCAAACTCACCAGCTGAGACATTTCTCAAAGTGACTTCTGGGAGAAGGGTCCTCAATCTCACTTGCTGAAATCAGGCACTAGTTCATGTTTAAGCTTCTTAAGTCTGTTCCACATTAGTGAGAGCAAATGACACAGGGTTTGGGACATGGAATATGTCATGTGGGAGCTGGGAAGAGCCAGGAGAACCCATCCTTCCAGCTTTGATCTCTGTAACTCTGTTACAGAGTTTCTCAGAAAAGCTGAGCATGATGATAGGTAGCATTTATTGAGCACTTGCTGTGTGCCCAGTGCTGGGCCCTGGAGCTCACACTTACTAACCCATTTTAAACTTCACATTAGCCCTTTGAGGGAAGAGAGTGCTATTGCAGCATCCCCATTTTACAGATGGGAAAGCTGAGGTTCGGAGGCACAGCCACTTGCCCAAAGCCTCACAGCTGGTGAATGCGGGTGAAGCTTGGGCTCCAGAGTGACTCCAACGTGGTTTAAACATCAACCTGGCGACTCTGGGTCTCTGTCTAAGCCTCACATCCCTCAACTGGAAATGGAGTAGGAGGGACATGCGTTGGCAGGACTCTCCTGGAAACAGACGCAGATGGCATTTGGTAAGCACTTAGCTCTGGTCCTGGCAAACAGTAGGTGCTCAATAGATGGTGGGGCCCATCCCCTTTCAAGTACAGACCTCACAGTGGTCCATGGAAATGATGAGGTCTCCCTGGCACCAGGTGGGAACCTTAATATTAGAGTGAGATGGACTCCTGTATTGCTGAGCTCAAAGTCCCCATTGCAGAATAGAAGGCAGAGGCCCTGAATTGGGAACCAAGAGCTTGCTGTGCAGCAGAGACTGAAACCTCTTCTTCTCATCTGTGGACCAAGGATCCTTTCCTACCCCATGGCTGGGAGTTCAAATGCTTCCTTTTAGTAATAATGTTTAGGTTATTCAAGGAAAGGGCAAAAACCAGGACCCCAAATTGCTCCTGGGTACATGGGTCACGGGGCTCAGCTGCTTTGTCCATCCGGGGAGGAGAGGAGCGGGACTCTTCTCACTGAGGGGTGGGGCTGGAGGCTGAACCAGGTCAGGTGAAAGGCAGGGTGGTGGGAGAGGCAGGCAGGTCAGCGTGGCCCAGGCAGGTACCGGGGGTTGGGAGTGACCATGAAAAGAGAAGATGGGGGAGGCAGCAGGAGCTGGACCCCGAGGGACCTCAGGAGACACGTGGAGGCATTTGGCCTTGACCTTGAGTGCAGTGGGGAGCTCTGGGGGACAGGAAGCCTTGGGAAGACTCAGCGGGATGTGCAGTTTAGAAAGATCCCCGTGCTGCTTCGTGGAACGCAGGCTGCAGCGGGAGGGATGGAGCCAGGACCAGAGAAAGGCAGCGGCTGCTGCATTAATTCAGACCAGACAAGGGGTTCCATGGACTGTGGAGAGAACACCAGCTGGGCTGGAGGGAGGGGCTGTGTTTGGAGGAAATGCTGGGGGCGGGCTGAAGAGAGAAGATTTCCTTATCATTAGACGTGGGGCTGAGGATGTGATAACCACCTGGGGGTGGACCAGAGCACCATTCATCTCTTAAAGTGGTCCAGTGTGGGGGCCAGGAGCCAGAGTACAATCCAGCTGATTCTTATCCTGAGGTGGCCACCCGGGGGCCCCAGCAAGCTGTCCTAACAAATGAGATGAACAATGGCCACCGAGGCCTGGAAACTGCCCGGGGCTCCCTGGGCTCTCCCTCTTCTTCCCACTCCCACATGACAAAGAAAAATTCCTTTGAAAATGAAAGTTTGGCTTGAAGTAAACAGATCAGTAATGGTGATGTGCTAGCACTTTATTAATTATGTGTTCTCAATCCATTTAAACCTAGGCCTTTACTTTAGATTTATAGGGATAATTTAGATTTATAAGACTAGTTATTACGCATTAAGTAGAGAAAATGTCAATTGGTTTTCATGGGTAATATTTATTGAAGTAGAAAAAGGAAAATATGTAAAATCTAATTGCCCTTGAGTTTCTTTTTTTTGCCCTTGAGTTTCGCTTCAGAGCTGTCGGGAGTCTAGGAGTGGGGCGGATACACCTCAGCTCACAAGGTGTTCTCATCTCTCCTGGGTCGTAATTCTGTCCTCCCCATGCTATTCATTTAAATAAGAACCAGACACCACACCATGACTGAGATGCACACCTGCCTGTGATGGAAGATGCCGGCTGGGCCTGTGCCTACACCAGCCTGAGAGTGTGTGACACATGGGGAGCAGGGAGGCATGATGGGAGGAGCGCTGGATGGGGCGTCCTGAGCCCTGGGCTCCAGTCCTGGCTCCAACACTGACTTCTTTGGGTAGATCCATGAACTGGGTGTGCTGGGACTTGGGTGGCCCGATGTCCTTTCCAACTCTGAAGTTTGGAAAGGTGGTCCCACCTCCAGATGGGAGGTGGTCACTCAGTTCCTGCCCGCTGTTGGGTGCCACGGCTGTGACTTCCCCAATGTCTCTCTCCCACACACCCAGCCCTGGAGCCATGGCTTTTATGGACCTGAGGGGCCACACTGCATGGCCAGGTGGGCTGGTGGGCACTAGGTCAGGCAGGGCTCCCTCCAAGTGGGATCAGGCCCAGACTAACAGGCAGTGTGGAAGGAAGAGGAATGACAGCCATGAAGTCCAGGCTCTGGGCTGGGGTCATGCGTGGTCCCACTGATGAGACAAGACACCTGGCTCCTAGGAGCTGGAGCAGGGAGCTGTGAAGGATGTCTGGAAGCTGCTAGTAAAAGAGACTTTGGTGGTCATCCACTCCAACCCCCTGATTTTCCAGAGGGGACCCTCTCAAGGTCCCAGAGCCTGGCAGTGACAGGTGGAGAAAGTTGTGGTCTCTTGCCAGCCCTGCTGTCTGAAGGCAATATGACAAGTCACTTGAGGGTGTGAGTTTTACTTCTCCCAGCAACTTCCCGCCCCGGGGTGTCTCCTGGGGCCCAGGACAGTCATGAAAATCAGTCCTTGACCCTTCTTCTTTGGTCTCCAGGAACCAGTTCTCCTGCTCTGTCCATTCCTCAGAGTTCATGGCCTTGAGCAGCCCAGCAGCGTAACAGTAATGGCCGCAGCCATTCTCTATACCCACTGAGAACCAAACACCTTAATACAGCAACTCATCTAATCCTCCCCACAACTCTCAGAGGAGGGTATTGTGATCCCTGCCAGCCTGCTGAGGAAGGCTCAGAGAGGTTAAGTGCCTGTCCAACATCACACAGCTAGAAAGAGGCAGGCCAGGGATGGACAACCAAAGATCTTCCTCCTGCCCCTAGCTGCCTTCCTAACCCGTCTCCTGCTACTGGTCACATCCCCGTGCAATTCCTTCATTCTGTAGCCAGAGTGACCTCCCTAAACATCCCCTACTCCACAGTGTGCAGTGTCTCTCTGCTACCCCCACTTCTGGGTGCTGAAGGCCCTTTCCAGTCTGGCTCTGACCCTTTCAGCTCTTCCTCACCTCTCACTCCACACAAAACAACAAACCATCCCAGACAAGCCGTGGGCGTTCATAGATCTAGGCCTCTGTAGGATCTGTTTCTTCTGCCTGGAAGCTGGTCCTTCCTACCAGAAGTGGTCCCCCCTTCCTCTGCCATCCAGCAGGACTCAGTACACGCCTCACATCCCTGCCTTACCCTCTGGGTCAGGGATCTGCAAACATTTTCTGTAAAGGGCCAGACAGCAAATAACTTAGGCTTTACACCTTGTCTCTGTTGCAACTTCTCAGCTCTGCCAGCCCGCTCCAAAAAATCTTTATTTATAGACACTAAAATATAAACTCCATATAGTTTTCATGTGTTACAAAATATTCTTCTGTGGATTTTTTTTTTGGTCAATTTGAAACTGACTCTTAGCTGGTAGCCCATACAAAACGCAGGCAGGCCTGACTTGGCTTGGGGATCACAGTTTTCTAATCCTCCTCTAAGTTGTGAGCTCCTTATGGGCAGAAATTGTGTTCCATTCAGTTCTGTATCTCAGTGAGTCATGCTGAGTGAATGAATTAATTTTCTATCAATCTGCTGGAACACATCTGCTGAGCCCATAGTCACCCTCCACTGCAGAGAAGCCTCCAGAAACAGAGTGGAAGAGCAATGGCCTCCCTCCTCCTTCCACCTGCCCCTCTCCATTGACACCTCCCATTGGCTGATGTAACAGGAAGGCTGCTAGCAAAGCATGCTGGGCAATGTATTTTCCTGGGTCTGTCCCTACATTATGGAGTAGGGGTGGGGAGAGTGGGAATAGAGCTGGCAGCAAACAGGAAGATGCCCAGTTTGTCACTCTTTGACCGCTCAGCGTGCATGCTCACCCTTTCACAGTATCCATGAATAACAACAGTTTCCATGAATAACCATGACAGCCTCGTACTTCCAACCAGTATGGTTAATCCTTCTTTGTCCTTTCCCAGAGAGGAAAACACTAAGTTCCACCAGCCACTTTCTTTCAACTCTGAGAATTCTTCCAACTTTATCACAGTATCACCTGGATATTCAGTTCTCCAAAAAAAAAAAAAAAAAAAAAAAACCCTACAATTATCTAAATCCTTATTAAATGTCTAGTGTAAAATAGCAGAGAAAAAGAACGGGAAAACATAAATGGTGGCTTAATTCTTTTGGGCTGCTGGTAATAAAATGACCCTAGATGGGGTGACTTATAAACAACAGAAGTTTTTCATCACAGTTCTGGAGGCAGAGAAGTCCAAGATCAAGGCACCAGCAAATTCCGTGTCTGGTGAAGACCACTTCCTAGTTCATAGATGGCTGCCATGGTGTAGGGGGCACAGGGGCTCTTGCGTGTCTCTTTTACAAGGACACTAATCTCCTTTATGAGGGCTCTATCTTCTTGGCCTAATCACCTCCCAAAGGCCCCTCCTCCTAATACCATCACATTGGGGATTAGGTTTCAACTCATGAATTTTGAGAGACACATTCAGTCTATAGCAAATCATTAATGTTTATAAATATCAAGCAAGAAAATAAAATATTCATAACTGCTACCATCATAACTGACCGATAGACTGTAGTTAATATTTATAACAGCGTTCTTCTCCGACCACCCTTTTCCCATCCCTCTGGCTCTTGATGGTGCCCTGCTTGGTCAGTTCTATTTACCTCATGGGTAATTTAAACCTTTTTCCTAAAAGGTTTGAATCTCTGGTTGGTCTGCCTTTACAGGATTGATATGTAGTCTTGAATTACATTTCACTACTGGAGACATCCAGAGAATCCCCTGAGTTTCAAAGAGAGATGCCCCTGCCCGCTTTGGTGTAACTGCAGCCAGTTTGATCTTGATAATCAGGACCAATTACACAGCCAGTTCAGAACCCTCTTCTTCGCCTGGTGGTTCAGGGGCATGAAGAGCCCAGGTTGACCGAGTAGCCTTCTTAGCTCCTAGTTCAATGGAACCATTGCCGCATTCCCCAGTGAAAACATCTCTCCTTGGGAGCTACTATATTTTAATCATCGGAGTTCAAATTGTGGGAACAGGAATCAAAATTTTTGTGAGCTATTAGGTATAATAGTGAGAGGAAATACTCTCACTTCTACCCCTTGATCCTAGACACATGAATCCTGACTAAGGGAAGGACAGACCATGCATTGGTACCCCAACCTGTAGGACCCCATGCAGAATTGGCAGGGCGTTCTTTCCTGAGTGGCCCTGTAACTGAGTCATCAGTGGACAATTCCACCATTCAGTCAGTGTAGCTGCTTCACAGAGATGCAAGGCATACTATGACTTTCACAGGCATGAGCCCTTTGCTCATACCTTGTTCTGGAAAATCAGTTTCTTAGAAGCAATGCTGTGTGGGACATTATGATAGTAAGTAAGATATTCTGTAGATCCATAGTTAGAGGAACTGACAGAAATATTAGGGTCTATTCTTTAAAGGTGAATACCTACCCCCTCTGATGGAAGGGATATAAAGTAACCAACCTGCCACTAAGTGGCTGGCTTGTCATCCCAGGAAATGTTGCCATCTTAAGGGCTCAGTGTTAGACTGAAATTGAAAGATCGGGCACTCGTTAGTGGCTATGGCTAGATTAGGCTTAGGTAAGAGAAAGCCCATGCTGTTAAGCCCATGCACAGCATCTATCCTTGACGCTATAGCCATGGTGCCTGAAGATATTACAAGCATTTGAGAGTCTGGGGACACAGGCCAGCTCACATGCTCAGAATGGTCATCTTCTCAACTGATTATTGGTGGCATCTTCTGCAGTGGTGCTCTTTGTACACTCTGCCATCTCAAGAGAACTCAAAGCCTATCTTTTCCCCAAATCTCCTTGTCGCCAGCACTTCCATCTTGTGATTTCCCTAATCTCCAGGTCATGTTTTAGACCCAGCCCATGAATCAAGGGAAATATTTGCCTCTGGGCATCTCTCCTCTCAAGCCAAGTGAACAAACAGAGGTGCTGCTGCAACTTCTGTTTCCTGACAGAATGTCCCATCGTCTCTGACTTTCAGGGACACTCCCGAATGGGGTTGTGTTGCTGCATTTCCATTTGCATTTCCACTGGTGCCAGCCTAGCATGAAGAACCATGTGTGAGCCAAGCCCAAGTGTTTTCTGCTGCATTCACCTCACCTTGGGGAACCTCCCTTGAGACCATCCACGTGGGCTGAGGGAAAACTAACAATGAATCAGGAGTATGTGCAGTGGGATGAGCCCCCTGCTTGCATAACCTATTTGTGGCCTTGAAACTTTCTTGAGCTTAAACTTGCAAGGACTCCTTTCACCTGATGATGGGTCTCTTCTGTATAAGGTCAGCCTTCTGACTTGTTCCTGACGGGCACTCAGATGCAATCACTTTTCCCATAGCTAGGTCTTCATTCTCTACTGGGGCCCCAGAGCAAACCAGGAAATACTTTTCAAATAGGGAAAAATCGGCAGAAGAGGGCATGTTTATACTTCAAACAAGGAAGGCTCTTCACTGTGAATCCCCTACTAGCACTAGCCAGAGACTTGTTAAAGAATCCATGTTTGTCATATAAACTCTGGTGACCATCAGATCTCCTGGGTCAAAAGGTCCAGATGGCAAAGCATCTTCCACTGCAGCCTGGACCTGCTGCGGATCATTTTCCTGCTCTGGGCTCCACTCAAAACAGGCAGCTTTGCATGTTAAGTTATCAAGTAATTTTTTTGTTTTTTTTATAATTGCTTTACAATGGTGTGTTAGTTTCTGCTTTATAACAAAGTGAATCAGTTATACATATATATATGTTCCCATATCTCTTCCCTCTTATCAAGTAATTTTGATTGGAGGTAGGTGGTGCAAGGCAGAGAGACTTTTCTTTCGTTATGGATGATATACCCCCCAGTTCCCCATATGACTGGACTCTAGGAACTTTACCAAGGTGACAAGCCACTGATTACTCATGGGGTTTATTTCCATTTCCCACCCATCTGACATGCATGCACCTTAGGAAGGCACTTACTGTACTTTCTACTTCCTGATTAACACTTCCAATCAGCATGCTGTCATCAATCTGATAAATCAGAGCGATGTTTCATGAGATACCAAAATGATCAAGGTGCCTCAGACTAGACTATGGCAGATCAAGAGAGCCGAGAAATACCTAAGACAAGCTAAGGTTTATTGACACGCCTTCCAGGTTAAAGTTAACCGCTTCTGATGGTCATTGTAAATTACTATAGCGATGAAAGCATCTGCCAGCTCAATAACTGTAAGCAGTGCCTGAAACGTTGTTTGTTTTCCACAGTGCCAGAGGTAGTGTTGATCTCGACAGAAGCTGCAATTGGATTCACTCCCTGATTCATTTTATGATAATCCACGATGATTTTCTAAAATATGACTACTTTCTGCACAGGCCAATCAGGCCAGTCAAATGGGGTTGTGATTGGAATTACCACCCCTGAGTTTTTATTATTATAGGATCTTCAAGAAATGATTGTTAGTTTCCTCAGACAGAGGAGGGATGACTGCTTCTGATGATGGAGGGCGTCTCAGAGAGATGCGGAGGAACAAGACATTTGGATTCATCTGAGCTCTCATGCTGATTCTCAGGGACCCTCTACTTCCCAACAAATGCCTTAACTTTCACATATGAGAACTGACAAAGCCCTGAGTTCAACTTGGATGGTAATTCTGGTACTCATGTGAATGAATCTGGAGTCTGATTTTCAGCTGTATCTGTCCTATGGCTACCAAAGATAAGAGATCCTTGTAGAGTCATGATAGAAATTCCCCAGTTCTGTGGCCATGCTTTGAGCTGATAATCTGAAGTCCTGAGCTGGTGAATTTCTTTCTGTAAACGATTCAGTACAGGCATCAGTCATAAGTAATCATCACATCCCATGACCCTTGTAAACAGTCATTGTTACTACCATGATGCAGCCAGTGGGTCCACCTAAAGTTTTGCCTTCAATTGGCATTGCATCCCACACAACCACGTCATTTAAGTAATTTTGATAATTTTTGATAATTTAAGCAATTTTGATGTCATTGCATCTAGGGAGTCCCAGGAGTCCCAGGGAGTCCCAGCCAACAGCCAAGTCCCATTCCTTTTTTTTTTTTTTTTGAAGTATAGTTGCTTTACAATTTTGTATTAGTTTCAGGTGTACAGAACAGTGATTCAGTTTTATATATATATATATACATATATATATATACATATATATATGTATATATATATATATTCTTTTTCAGATTCTTTTCCCTTATAGGTTATTAAATAATATTGAGTATAAGTTCCTGTGGTATACAGTAGGTCCTTTTTGGTTATCTATACATTTTATATATAGTAGTGTGTATATGTTAATCTTAACCTCCTAATTTATCCCCAAGTGCCATTCTTTTTTTTTTTTTTTATAAATTTATTTATTTATTTATTTTTGGCTGCGTTGGGTCTTCATTGCTGCGCACGGGCTTTCTCTAGTTGCGTTGAGCGGGGGCTACTCTTTGTTGCAGTGCATGGGTTTCTCACTGTGGTGGTTTCTCTTGTTGCGGAGCACGGGCTCTAGGCACGCGGGCTTCAGTAGTTGTGGCTCGCGGGCTCAGGAGTTGTGGCTCGCGGGCTCTAGAGCACAGGCTCAGTAGTTGTGGCGCACGGGCTTAGTTGCTCCGCGGCATGTGGGGTCTTCCCGGACCAGGGCTTGAACCCGTGTCTCCCGCATTGGCAGGCGGATTCTTAACCACTGCGCCACCAGGGAAGCCCCCAAGTGCCATTCTTGATGGTTTGTTTCTTGCAATCACTCCCGGGGGCAAGTATTATAAGCTTCACTCACTTAGGGAAGCCGCAGAGAATTTTCAAACTTGGAGATTCAATTCGGGGAACCGCCTATAGCTGTCTTAAAAGAGCGACAGGAGTAAAAGTTGAAGGTGAAAGAACCAAGAGGTCAGTAACTTCAGGAAGCTGCTACCACGCCTAGGAACGAGGTACTGTTAACAGAACTGGGGACCACATTTCCTGCTGGCTGTAGTGGGGTCTGTGATACTGCCGCTACTGCTGCAATCACTGGCCCCACAGCTGCCAGAGCCACTCAACACAGAAAGAAGCCAGTGCACACAGAATAAAGCACCAAAGAAGCAGGAAATTCTTCCTTTTGAGTATGCCAGAAAAAAAGAGAGAAAGAACACCCAGTGGCACCACCTCCCTCCTTGCACCTTCCAATTTTCCTCTGGTGCCTCCCTTTGATGACGGCAGGTAACTGCAAGCCAGGTGACAAGGGATTCTGGTATACACAGGCTGTAGAGGTCCAGAGGACACAGGAGAGCAGGGATGGAGAGAAGAGAAACTTCAGATAGACGAACGACGTGCACAGTTGGTTCATGGCTTGGATTTTTGTAAGAACAATAAATAAGTTTGAAAGCCAACTCTGTTACTTACTAGTTATGTGACCTTGAGCAGGCACTTAACCTCTCTGAGAATCAGTTTCCCCAGAAGTAAGCTGGGAGATAGTAACACTTCACAGGTTATCACATAAGGATTAAATGAGATAAGCTATGTGCAAGTGCCTAACATAGAGCCTGGCTTATAATACGTCCCATCATTTACTTATTGACCTTGAACCAGTGCCCAGCCTCTCCAGGGCTCTGTTTTCTTCTCTGTTAAATGAACAAGGTTGGACTAGAGACTCCCTAAGGTTCTTCCAGATTTGATGAGCTGTGTGGCTATGAATCACCCCTTGAATGAGATTTACCAGATTGGGCCTGGCAGGAGAGGTAAAAATAGGATCTGGCTGCTGGGAAGGAGCCCAGGGGAAGAACCAAGGGGCAGGAAGAGAGACTCCAGTTGTGTCTGACTGTTTGGGGCTGTGTATTTTGCTGGAGAGCGTGTTCAAATGACAAACAGATCATCCTGCAGTGCCCTTAATATATCTTCTAACTCTTGGCTATAACAACTGGGGTCTCTATTCCCTTTGATACACTCACTCTCCACACTGCTCAGACAACAGGAGACAGCCTGCCGCCGTGTGTTCGCACCCTGTGGAAAGGGAAGCAATGCAGTCTCACATTAAAGCCATCGTGGAGGTAAGGTTTGCAAACTCTCGAGCCTTCTGGGGGCCTGTGCATCTGAGCTTTGAGAGTCTTCCTGTCTGGGTTGGAATCATGAGTTGAGGTCTGTTGAGGCTCAGAGTTAGGGGCTGGTTAAGAGCCCGATGGTTAGGAATTTGGGGCTTTTGAGTCAGGCAGAGATGGATTTGAGGTTCTACTTTGTTACCTGCTGACTAATGTCATTTATTCTCTGAGACTCAGCTTTCTTATTTGTTAAGCTGGAATAATAAAAGCTACTGTTTGTGTCTACTCAGTATCTCCTCTCTTTTTCTGGTAACTGGACCCCCTCCACCCTGTTTTCATCACCACTACCTAGACCACACAATTCTGATAGGATTACCACTCACAGCCCTCATCCTATCTGCTCAGGTGGAGTGAAGGGACCAAGCTGGACCAGTCACATGATAGGTTCAAGGAGTGAGCAGGTGCTGATCTGATTCCTTTCTGGGATTATATATGTGGACATTGAGAGAGAGCTCTCTCTTCCCTCCAGAGTCCCCAGGTGGGATGATGGGAGCTTGGAGCTGTTGATGGTTGTGATTCTCACATCTCTCCGCTCTGCTCTCTCTTGAGGAAGTTCAGACACAAAGGGAGAGAGAGGGCCCCACAGAAAAAGAAGTCAAAGGAGCAGAGGCAGAATACAGAGAGAGAGAGAGAAAGAGAAACTCCACTGACCTGAATACAGTTCCTGAATACAGCTCTGCCTAAAGCTGTTTGTTCTCTTTTCCCACCTCTATGAGCCAGTCAGTTTCCCCTTTGGTGAAGCCACTTTGAGTTGGGTCTCTGTAATTTTCAACCAAAAGAATTCTAACACACCTACTTCTTCTTTGGTGTGTTGTCAAGATGAAATGAGATCATTTCAGTAAAGGGTTTGAAACAGCTTCTAGCACACGCTCGGTAAACACTGGCTTTCGCTATTGTTGTTCCCATAGTCATCTGTCTGTTTGTTTCCTCCATCTCTGGCCATTGAATTCCTGTGACAAATGACCTTTGCACCTGCTGTTGCTTCTACTGCAAACACTCTTCTCAGCTCTTCACCTGGTTCTTCCTATCAGGCAGGTCTCAGCATACGTGTACTCTCTTCCAGGGGCTCTCCTTGACCCCACAAAGTCCGCCTCCTCATTCCTCTCTGGGGCACTTCCTAGTATATTTCCCTCATTTTGGGTTTCACGGCTTATTCATTGGTGGTTTGTTCATTGACTGTGACTGTGTCCCCAACAAGACTATGAGCTCCAAGAGGGCAGGAACCATGGGAATCCTGTCACCTCCTTGACCCCTGTGCTAAACACAATGACTGACACATGCTAGGCACTTGTATCAGTCAGCCATTGCTGTGTAACAAGCTACCCCCAAACTCAGTGTTTAGACAACAACAATGCACTCTCATTCATTTCTTACAGTATGGCTAGAGGTCAGCTAGTCTAGACAGGGCTTGGCTGGATGGATATGCTTCAGGCTTCAGGTCTGGCTGGGTTTAACTCCTTGCTATGTACTGGGCATAGGGCCACCACAGTGTTGCTAAGCCAGGGATCATGGAAAGTCCACAGCAGTACCAGCCAATCTAAGCTGGACCGCATCAGCCACTTGAACGTTCTGTGGACCTGAACCAGGCTGCCATCTGCACACCCACGTTAGCCAGTCTCAGTTTCCCCTGAGCCCTAACATCAACTGCCTCCCCAGGCACAGGGGCTGGAACAGAGTAGGCCTGCAGAAAACACTGCTGGGTGCTTGTTTGTCTGTTGAGTTCTCATGTGGTGGGGTGGGGCGGGGGAGTGCTGAGTCAGCAGAAGACCAGGAACTGAGAGGCCTTTTCAAGGACAGGGAAGCACATCTAAGCTCTGAGCAGCTCTCTCCTGGTGTGGGAAGAGGGGGGCTGCCCGGGAATGGCACTTTCTCTCATTTCAAAGTGATCCCTGCTCTTTCTTCGGCTGCGCTTGTTCCCTGAACGCATTTTCTTTTGAAGAGAGCGGGGGTGGGGGGGGCAGGGTCCTCTGCCTGATCTCCAGCAGCCAGAGACCCCTGCTGTTCCAGCCTCTTCCCCGCAGCAGCATCTGTCTGGCGCACGGTCTCCTCTGAGCTCCCTCTGTCTCCTCTCATCCTGGCCTCTTTCCTCACCTCCTCCTCTTTCAGATCTATGTTGAGAACCATCTGGTCGCTGTGCAAAGATAAAGATTTTTCTGAGAACTTGCCAAAGAGAGGCACTGAAAACCCCTGCCTTTGATTCAATCAACTTCTCTCAGGGTGATTTGCAAAAGACGGCTTGGCAGGAGCCCAGATGTGTCTGGGTTCTAGGCCCCCTCATTTGCAGATGGAGAAACTGAGGAGGAGAAATCATGATAAATAACCACTATCATCTGAGCTTCTCTGTTCAACTTCCAAAGATTCCTCCATCCATTAATGTCCAATGCTTCCTGGGACCTAGGAGGACCCTGTGAGGCTGGATGGACAGATCTCATTATCTTTCCAATTAATGGAGGCCCAGAGAGGGGGATTAACTAGCCCAGAGGCAAAGCTAAAGTGAGAGGCAGAGGATCAGCTCCCTAACAATTCCAGTCTTGTCCATGTTTCCCTGGGTCCAAGAGATGGAGAGCCTTCCTGTCTGCAGTCAGGGGACATTCTCTTTGTGGGATCCCTTCTCTGCTGAGTCCCAGCCCTGGTTCACTGTGAGGTATCGTCTGCTTTCTCCACCCCCAGATGAGTGTGGAACAGCTCTGAGAAAACTGCACATTGTTGAGGACTGATGAGGGTGGTTTTCTGCATGCAGTAAGGCTGCAGAAAGCACCACTGGATGAACCAGTGTCTGATGAACGTGCACACGGTGGTGGCAGCCCAAGCTTGCAGGAGCCCAGGAGCTGAGAAAGACTTTTCATGAGAAATCAAATCTAAACCCTCCTCCTCCTGCCCTCTGTCTCTGGAGTGGGAAGAGGAAGGTTGCCCAGGAGCGTCAGTTTCCGATCGTCTGTAAACTGAGCAGCATCTGTTGGCACCAGCATCACCCTCGTCTCTGTTCCTCCCTGCTCCGCGCCCCCCCCTTACCCAGGACTATCCTAGACCTCTGTCTGCTGCCAGTCATTGCCTCCTCCAATGAGGGGGAACGGAGGCTGAGGAACACACCACCTTTCTCCTTATCTGCTTGTTCCCACCCATCTCAGGGGAAGAGGTGCCCTGCCCTGGAGGAAGGCTGTCTGTACATGACCCCACCTCCGGCAGAGGTGTCTGCAAGGGCTTGTCTCTACCGCCATCCAGCCTCTCTACCTCTCTCTCTTTTCTTCAGACACTCCACCTTGGTGGCCCAAACCTTCTCTACATACGAGCTGCCCAAACCCCTCCCATTCTTGGCCTGAAAATAGATCCTCTTGAGCTCTCCTGGCCCTCAAGCTGCTTCTCTCCTTCCTATCAGCAGGAAGTGTTTTTTAAACAACATCCTGCCTTCTGTCTCATCCGGCACTGTTCCGGCTGCCTGGGTGAGCCACGCCTCATGCCCGATTCAGCTGAAAACTCCTAGTCCTTCTTCAAGGTCCACTCGGATGTCACCTCTTCGAAAATGTTGCAGCAGATGTTGTCGCCACCTCAGCCCATGTCCCCTGGCCCAACCCGAGTCGTCCTGCAGCTGTGGGCGGCTCCCAGCACAGACAGCCTCCTGCCTCAAATGGCTAGTCCTCTCTTCCTCTCTGCCTGTGGGTTTTCTCCGGCACCACAAAGTCCAAATGCAGGGGACTTCACACATCCTGGGAACAGCCCTCACACTGTGGGGATGAGGGTCGGTGGATAATGACCCCAGCCACCAAGAAGATGGTTCTGAGGTGCTCCCACACGGTCCCTCAGTGGTCCCCAGAGGGACTGAGCCCTGGCAGCTCTCAGAGGTACCCACTCAGTAATGCTCCCTGTGTTGGCTTCACTCTCTTCCCTGTTTCCTTCTTTACACTCTCACTTGTGTGCCCTGAAATCACCTCCCAAATCAACCACCAGAACCCAAGTGCTTGTCCTGGGTCTGGTTTGGGGCGCCCACTCTAAGACAGATGTCTTCCTCTCCTCCCCTCAGAGCATTTAATGTCAGAGCGTTAAATGCTGTGATGGCTTTTAAGACATGTCTCATAGCCTCTCTCCTGTGCAAGACTGAGGGTGTATCCCTGTCATCCAACAAAGAGATGGTCAATATATGTTTCTTGAGTGAGTGAGAACATAAGTGAATAAATGGGTGAATGAACAAACAGTAGTCTCTCTAGGGCATCTAAGCTGGGCGTCTCCTGCAGAGATCTATGCCAGCATGCCTGGCTCTGCCACAGTAAGCCTTCTCCCACCACTCCCAAAGGACTGTCGACTGCACAGCCCACCACCCCCTGAGGCCTTCACTGTGTTGTCCCATTCTGTCCCCTTTCACCATCTGTAACACAGTGAGGTCTATACAACCCAGACACCCTCCTGCTGGGAGAAGTCCTCAGACTCAGCAGGAAGTTCCAACTCCAGTTAAATAAAGGTTAAAGAACAGAGTGAAATGCTCTTATAATTTAACATAATTCAATGCCGCCTTCCAGGAAATGTCACTATGGAGAGAAGACTTGTCCCAGCTGGACTCCAGGGCTCATTCAGAAACACCTGGACAACTACTTGTTCACAGCTGATGAGAGCAGCCCTAGGAAATGGTACTTTCGACACATCAATTTATTGAGCCCACATTCATGGGTCAAGATTTCCAGTAGGAGGAATTAAATCATTGTTGGAGAATTGAAGTGCCTGCTGCCAAGCTGAGATCAGCTGAGCTGCAAAGACCACATCTGGCTTTGATGTCTTTGTCGGGGCGGGGGGGGTGCGGGGGGGGCGGGGGAGCAAGATACTCTAAGCATATCCAGAATACCCTGGGGACTCAAACTCAGCACGCTGGTCAGGGAAAGAGCATTCTTCAGATGAGAAAACTGAGGCCATACACATTGAATCAATGACAGACGTGGGACTCTGAGCCTGAATCCAAACAGTTCCTGCCCCACTCAGGGTTTTCTAAAAAACAGCCTAAGTGGGAATCATGCTGAAAAGGCCGACAAATGAACAAACAAAACCCTGAACCTATTCACAGGCTGTGTTATTGATGGGGAATGAAACTCCAGGGCCCTAAGATCCGGTACTGGCTACCTTGCCAAGTCACTCTCCTTCTTGGTCTGTTTTCTCATGTGTACAAGGAGGTCGATGATTTCTAAGGTTTCTTTCAGTTCCAAAAATATGCCACTTTGGCCTCAGTTTCCTGTCTTTCAAGTGGGTATAATATTCTACTTCCCAAAATGCTTGAGGATCATATGAGCTCCAAAAACTCCGTAGCACAATTGTGTGAAATAAACCCTGACAGAAATAAACTCATACATCACAGATTGGTAGCAAAGTGCTGCTTGATGCAGAGTCAAGGACACATCTGAGCTGCTGGCAGGAGCAAAGGGAAAATTGATATGTTACTTCCCAGACAAGAAGGTCTAGAGCCAGGGGAGGGGTCTCAGGCTAGGCTATAGTGCTTGGAGTCCGCAGAATGCTCCCTATGAAAAGGGATATCTTCTCTGTCACAGAAGGTTAGATGGAATCACAGATTTCAGGCTCTCTATCCAAGGCAGAAGTTCTGTGCTGTGGGCAAAGATCATGGGGGATGAGGGGAAAGGAATGCAGAGGAGGTAGGGCAGGACAGGGACAGGACAGGCTCCCTTCTGTGGTGAAAAATGCTTAAACTATGGGCTCTAGGATCAGAAACACCTGAAATCAAATGCTGGATCCATCACTCTTTAGTCAAATGATTGAGGGAAATTCACTCAACATTTCTAAACCTCAGTCTCCACATCCATAAAATGGGGAATGAGAATGGCAACTCTCTCATAGGGATGAGGCTGAAAAAGTCCTTAGCACCATACCTGGCCCAGGTCATTTCTAGAAGGGGCAGCAATAGCAGCAGCAGTAGTTGCTACAAATCTACAAAGAGATGTGTTCTTTAAGGAGGGGATGCAGAACTGGCTGTGGCAACAGGAGGAGAAAAGCCTGTGTTTTTGGAGAGGAGCAGGTGGGTTGGCCCAAGCTGAGGGAAACCTGGACAAGCACAGAGATCCAAACCATGCAAGTGAAGGAGTGCAGTGAACAACTTTTGATTATGTTAATGGCAGGAGGAATTATTCATATCAGTCTAACAGCAATTATATTAGTTGGAAGAACAGTCATGAATCCATGTTCTAATGGTGGCTATAATGAGTATTGTAATAAGAAGCTGAAGGCAAATTTCATCTAGTAGATCAATCAAGAAGAGACTTAAATGGAGAATTACGAGTGAATCATTATCCTGTGTGCAATTGCAAAACAATGGGTGCAAATGTTAGAATGATGGGAGAGGGGAATTTACTGGCTCAGCTTGACTGTGAATGACTACTCTGTCAGGCAAATATCCAATATCATGTGAAGCTCAGAAGATGAAATGATGTTTCTAAAATTCCACAGAGGGTGAGTAGCAGTCCAGACCCAAACTCAGTTCTGTCTGATGCCAAAATTCCACCTACCTGTCAAAGTTGACCATAATTGAGCCTTTGTCCATGACTGTTCCTGACTTTCCTTGCCCAGTGGGACTAGGTACCAGAATGGCTCAGGGCAGAGGGATGTGGACATCAAGGGTGAGAAGGGTGGTATCCTACAGTGCTGATGGGCTATAAATGTTATATAACCAGGAACTATGGCTTGCAAAGCTAGAAGTCCGGATTATCTGTAAAAGGGGGGGAACCCACATGTATAGTCATATGGAAGTTGTAAAGTCCTTATGGAGGTCATTACTAGAAGGGCCCTTAGAAATCATAAAGTGCAGCTCATCATTTTAAAGATTAAAAAACTGAGGTCCAGATGAGGCAGATGATTTGCTCAAGGTCATGGCATGAGCAAGTGGCATGGCATGGCAAGGAGGCAGGGACTGGACCCATATTTTTCAGAACTGCCCTCTTTGCTTTCCCCATTATGGCTTGAAGACATTCTCTGGACATTTGTAAATATGTAGTGGTCTAGATAACATGCTGAGCAGATGCAATTAGTTGGACCAGATGAACTGCCATGACCTGGGCTTCCCACATGTCTTGACACCATTAGCCAGAAGATACCAGGCTATCCTTACTGGGCCAGTACAATGCAAACATCCTCCAGCCCTTCTTCAAGGGAGCAGCCTCTGTCCATGGTACTGAAACAGGATTAACATTTCAATAGATGAGTTCTCAACAAAAGTTCTCTATGCTATCCCCAGTCTGGGAGTGGTGAATGTAGAATAGAGGAACTGAATACTACTGAGGGCAGAGGGGTAAATATGTTTTAGTCAATTTAATTACATTATAATTTATAAGCCATAAAAAATGGACCCATATTAAATAGATAGGTCAGTGACTTTTGACAAACGTATACACATATTGATTACACTATTCCAATCAAGATATGGAGGGCTTCCCTGGTGGCGCAGTGGTTGAGAATCTGCCTACCGATGCAGGGGGCACGGGTTCGAGCCCTGGTCTGGGAGGATCCCACATGCCGCAGAGCAACTAGGCCCGTGAGCCACAACTACTGAGCCTGCGCGTCTGGAGCCTGTGCTCCGCAACAAGAGAGGCCGCGATAGTGAGAGGCCCGCGCACCACGATGAAGAGTGGCCCCCGCTTGCCGCAACTGGAGAAAGCCCTCGCACAGAAACGAAGACCCAACACAACCAAAAATAAATAAATAAATAAATAATAATTAAAATTAAAAAAAAAAAAAGATATGGAAAGTCGCCCCATGACGGTTAGCCATCAATCTCTTTCCACCTCTCCTTATCCAGTACTGTAAGATATCATGGAACAGAATAGGCACAAGGGATTGTGGAAATTGGGAAAGGAATGTGAAGATCAGAGAAGCCTTCTTGGGGAGAATGAACTTTAACCCGATGTGAGTAGGTGTTAGTCAAGCAAAGAGGTGGTGGAGAAGAGAACTTCAGGTCTGTATTTTGTGTTGATATCACTTATGTGTCTAATTAATTTTAGCTTTGTGGCTTTGGAGGAGAATACCTCTCTGGGATCACATCTCACTTAGATGAGCCATCCAAGCTCACAACTTTGTCTATAAAAATAACAGCTAACCTTTCCTTCCAAGGACCATGATTTTATTCTTCAGTGGTTACACCAATGAGGAAAAGGGCAAAAGCAACTCTATCTACCATCCGCCTGGGGACAGAGGGGATTGAGTTGGTCTGCTGAAAAGTTGAGTAAGTCATATATGCCACTATAGATCCTAGAAAGGCTTTTGGAAAAAGACCCAGAGTGGTTTCTGAGAAATTTAGAAGGGTTGTAGACACATAAGTACATATATGCATACACCAGAACATACACATAGAAGCACATTGACAATGATTACTCATACAAAACTGTGTATTCACACATGGCCACACACACAGATGTACATATATATGTACAACCTTCATTTCACACCAAGTGAATAAACAGGTGGAGCATTTCATAATGTGATCCAGCTCTTTCAACTCCATAAACTTAGCTCCAGGTAGGAGTAAACCATAGGGACTCAATAAAGTCATCAATTGTGAGTGTGGGCAGCCACTTCTACTGTGGGTCCCTTACTTTACCTATAAAATAGAGGTGGTAGGGGAAGTGGGTCAGGACAGGGATTGGATTGGTTGATTCCCTAAGGCCTTCCCAGGTCTCACATTGTAAGGATTAGGACTTCCTTACTTGTCAAAAGAGGATAATAACAGAATCTTCCTTGGTAAGTTGCTAGAGGTTTACATGTCAAATGTTCAATGCAAGGTATGAGCAGTCTTTTTAATATTAACCACGCTAACAGGTGAATTTTAATATCTCACTGTGGTTTTAATATGCATTTTCCTAATGACGATTGTTGTTGAACCTATTTTCATGTGCTTATTTGCCATCTGCTTGGATGAGATGCTTCAATTTTCTTTTCTTTTTTTTTTTTTTGCCCTTCTAAAAACTGTGTGTTCTCTTACATTGAGGTGTGAGCATTCTTTATATATTATGGATACACGTCTTTTAGCATACATACGATTTGCAAATATTTTCTTTCAGTCTGTGGCTTATCTTTTCATTCTCTTTAAAGGTATCTTTCAGAGAGGAGAATTTTTTATTTTAATGAAGTCTGATTTATCAGTTTGTTCCTTTATAAGCTGTGCGTTTGATGTTATATCTAAGAAATCTTTGCCTAAGCAACATATTTTTTCCTATGCTTTCTTCTGAAGCTTTATAGTTTTAGGTTTTACATTTAATATGGATCAAAGTTGTTTGTTTGTTTGTTTATTTTTATATGGATATCCAGTTGTCCCAGAACCATTTGTTGGAAAAACTGTCACTTTTCAACGGAATTGTCAAAAATCAAGTGTCTGCATACGTATGGGTCTATTTCTGGACTCTATTCTGTTCCTTTGATCTATATGTCATTCTTGATGCAAATATCACACTGTCTTGATTATTATAGCTTTATAATAGGCCTTGAAATCGGGTACTGTTAGTTCTCCAGCTTTGTTTTTCTCTTTGAGAGTTGTTTTGAGTATTCTAGGTCTTTTGCACTTATATATAGATATTAGAATCAGTTTGTCAATATCTGCAAAAAAGATTGCTGGGTTTCTGATTGGGATTGCATTGAATCTATAGAATAGTTAGAGGGAAACACGGTGTTTTGTAGTTTTCAGTGTATAGGACTTGCTCATCTTTTGTCAGATCCATCCCTAAGAATCTCATATTTTCATGCTATTGTAAATGGTATTGTTTTTCTAATTTTTATTTCTGATTATTTGTTGCTAGCATTATAGAAATACACCTGATACTTTCAGATTGATCTTATATCCTGCAACCTTGCTAAACTCACTTATTAAACGATATTAAGTTCCAATATCTTTTCTGTATTATAAATTCCATCAGGTTTTCTACATTAATGATCATGTTATATGTGAATAAACACAATTTTGTTTCTTTCCTTACTGAATGACTTAACTTTTTTTTTTTTGTCTGATTCCACTGACCAGAACTTCTAGTACAATATTGAATAGAAGTGGTAAGAGCAAACATCTGCCTTCTTCCCAATTTTAGGAGTAGAGCATTGTCTATCTGGGGAAAGACAGGTTCTATAGGGCTTTGGTAGCTGCCCATTATAGGTTGAGGAAGTTCACTCCTATTCCTACCCTACAGAGAATTTTTATCATGAATGAATGTTAGATTTTATCAAATGCTTTTTCTGTATCTTAAGATAATCATATAGTTTTTTTTTCTGTTTTTGAGTTTTCATTGTAATTTATCATCTTAATATGATGAATTACATTGACTTTCAAATGTTAAACAAACTCTTCACTCCTGGCATCAGTCCCATTTAGACATAATGTATTACCCTCTTCATACATTGCTGGATTTCACTTATTAAAATTTTGTTTAGAAAATTTACACTTAATTTCATAATAAATATTGGCTGTAGTTTTCTTGTTATGTCTTTATGGAGTTTTTGGTGTGAAAGAAACATTGACCACAAAGAATGAGTTGTAAAGTAGTCACTCACCTCCATTTTGGGGGAAAACTTTGTGTAGAATTGGTACCATTTCTTCCTTAAATGATCAGTAGAACTCACCAGTGAAGCCATCTGAAACTGGATTTTCCTTTTGGGAAAGATTTTTAACTTCAAAATGTATTTAATAGATTTACAGTTATTCATGTTATATATTTCTTCTTGAGTGAGCTTTGGTGGTTTATATCTCTCGAACAATTCATCCATTTCTTCTAAGCTGTTAAATTTACTGGCATAAAGTTTTTCATATATTCCCTTATTATCCTTTCAATATCTGTAGAATCTGCATTAATGTCACCTCTCTCATTTCTGATATTTGTAATTTGTGTCTTTTTTTTTTTCCCTGTGGAGTCTGGCTAGAGGTTTATCAGTTTTTCTGATCTCTTCAAAGAACTAGCTCTTGTTTTATTGGTTTTCTGTTTAATTTTTCGGTTATTTATTTCATTAATTTCTACTCTGATCTTAATCATTTCCTTTCTTTTGTTTTCTCTGGGTTTCATTTGATCTTCCTTTCCTAATTCATAAGAGTGAACCTGAGATCATTGGTTTGAGACCTTTCCTCTTTTCTATTATAAGCCATTAGTGTTACAATAAAGATCCTAATTACTGATTTAGTGGCATCACAAAAATTTCAATATGTTGTGTTTAATTTTCATTCAGTTCAAAATACTTTCTAATTCCACTGCTGATTTCTTCTGTGACCTATGGGCTATTTAGAAATGTACTATTTCATTTCCAAATAGTAATTTTCTAGAGATTTCTCACAGTTATTAATTTCTAATTCAATTCTACATTGTAGTCAGATAGCATACTTGCATTGTTGAATCCTTTTACATTCATTGAGACACTTTAATGGTCTAGACTGTGATCTATCTTGGTAAATGATCCACGCGCATTTGAAAAAATGTATATTCTGCTGTTATGTCAAGTGATTGATTGTACTGTTCAAACCTTCTAAATTCTTACTGATTTTCTGTGTACTTTTCTATCAGTTTTGAAAGAGAAATATTGAAATCTTTTACTATAATTTTGAATTTATGTATCTCCCTTGTTGTTCCATCAGTTTTTGTTTCATGTATTTTGAAGTTCTATTAGTGTCATAAACATTTAGGATTGTATGTTCTCCTAATGAATTGACTTCTTTGTCATTATGAAATTACCTTCTCTATCCCTAGTAATAGTATTTTCTCTGAAATAAACTTTGATACAAATATAGCCACTTTAGCTTTCTTCTGATTGATGTTTACATGGTACATCTTTTTCCAATCTTTTACTTTTAACTTACATGCTTTTATATCTAAAGTGTTTTTCTTGTGTAGATGGCATGCAGTCCTGTCTTTCTTTTTTATCCAGTCTGAAGATCTCTGCCTTTTAATTGACTTGTTTAGGTTATTGACATGCTGGGCTATTGTGAGGATTAAGATGTTGGCAAAGATAAGTATCAGTTAACTCTTCCCCTACCCCCACCTCTTCAGCCACCTCTATTGCACTTCTTTTCATCATTTACAGTTGACTCCTCCTCATAACCCCCATCATGGCCCTTATTATAATTTATGATATAACATAATATAATGCAATGTAATATAGTATATTACATTTGTGTAATTCTATTTGTTACCGACTTCCCCAACTAGTAACAACAAATCCCAGGATTAAAAACACTAGCGAATGAATTAGTAAGTGAATGAGTGATGTCACGTCCTGTGATGATTCTTCTTAACCTTATAGCCCTCTCAAGGCCAGTGTACCCCATCCCAGGCTCTCATTCTTTGTACTCCACTGCCTCCTACCTGCCCTCAAGAGAGGAACCCTAGTCCTAGAAAGGCTGGAGACAGACCTGAGATTGCAAGTCCAGTCCTGGGGCACCTGACCCACCTCCAGTGGGTCTCCCCACCCCAGCCGTCTCTGATCATGCTTGTGAGTACAGACATGTGTCCTCCCCGTCCAAGCACTCTGAGGTGCAGTCCACACCACCAAAGCTGAGCAGTGGCTCTGGGCTGGCCCCCATTGGTTCACTCCATCCTTTGCGTCTGTCCTCTGGCAGGGGCCATTTGACCATTTTTCTCTCCCCTGTCCCCAACACACACACACACACACACACATACACACGCACACACACACACACACACCCCAATAAGCAGACTGAGGAGAAAGCCCCACAGCTTGACTGCCCAGGTCAGCTGCAGCTAGAAAGTAAACGGCTGAGCTTTGGGGTGATTTTTCTTGCACTTCAGTCTAATTGCGGCTGTACTAGAAGTTCTGTGTGAGTTGACACCTCCCGCATGTGTTCTGCTGCCCTAGCATGGGGCTGAGGTCTCCATGAGACTCCAGTGATGGACAGAGGAACAGCAGCCAGTTAATGTCTGCATCACACATGGCTCTGACCTGGGCAGCTTAGAGCAGGAAGGTGCAGCTCCCACATTGATTGGTCAATAGCCTCATTGACACCGGTCCTATGCTAGGCTTGTCCTGGACTCTGGAACTGCAAGTTTGGCTTGACCATCACCTCTTCCCTTGGGGAGCTCAGTCTGGAGGCTGGGGGATGAATCACAAACAGAGGCCCAGAAAGGGGCGATGACTACACCAGAATCCACAGTCAGGCAGCAAGCTGGGTTAGGAGAGAATCCAGTCCCCTAACCAGGACTTACCATCCAGGTGCTAGGGCAGTGTAAGGGGTCAGGGGATGTTTTCTGTAGAAAGATCTTACTCCTAAGAAATTTGCTTGGAGACGAAATTAAAAGGAGAGAGACTTGACCACCTCCATCCCACCTCAGGTTCGGGCACCCCTGGCTGCTCCTTTTCCAGCTCTATCCAATTCTGTCCTCCAGAATTGCCCTGCCCCAATAAGGAACTTTTCACTTGAAAGTAACAATAAATTGGCTAAACAACCATGGAGATTTGCTGGCTCAGAAAACAGAGACCCACAGATGTAGGCCCAGCCAGATTCCATTTCTCTGACATTCTCTCCTCCAGTGTTGCCTTCATCCCTGGCCACTCACACCCTCACTCCCTGGAGCCAAAAGAAAAGTGTGGGTCCTTTGTGGGCTCTCTCTTGGAGGAGAGGAGAGGATCCTTTTCCCAGAAACACCCCCACCCCCTGCAAACATCTCGCCTCCTCTCCTTGGCCTGAGTTGGGTCATGTGCCCTTCCCTGAACCAATCATGTGCCAGCAGGATAGACTGGACTGATGGCTTAAGCCAATCAGGCCCCACCTCTGGAGCTGAGTATGAGTTGGGACCTGGCAGTTTCCCAAAGGGCAGGGCTTGGTGGGTAGAGGTGAGATGGTAGCTGGGGAGGCAGCAAAGCACTGTGACAGACGCCACCACCTGAGATGGGTAATTCCATCCAGTCAATAAGGAGCTCTCCCTGCTGCTCCAGCAGCATCTCCCATGTCCCGCCTTGTGTCCAAGCCTGCTGAGAGGCATGGAGTCCCCCATCCCCCACCCCCTAATTCATGACTCCATCCATTCACCCTGGCTGTGCCCCCAGCTGGGATTCTCTTCTTCCATGACATATTAGATTCCTAGTATGACCTTGAGCAACAGATCATTGGATCATGCCTATTGTGGATTCCCATGGCATCTTGTACCCACCACCATCACATCACATGCAAGACTGTTATGGTTAGGTTTCCGTGTCTGCCCTTCCCCAAATAGATACACACACACAGAACTTGTGAGTTCCTTGAAAGTATGGACTGAGTCTTAATTCATTTCTCTATTTCCAGCCTCTGACCACTGCCTGCTTTAGAGAAGGGGCTCGGTAAATATTTGTTGAGTGAATGAAGATAAATTATTTTTGTTGAATACCTCTTGCTGTGCGGGCATTTGCATCTTTACGAAGGACAAAACTGCAAACCAAAAGAATGACGCTCCAGTGATTGAATTTCAGGCATCAGTGAGCCGGGCCTGGAAATTTCTTCTATTGTTTAGTGCCTGAGGGAGGAAGAGGCTGTCACAGCAGGTGGAATCTTCCATTCATTGCTTTCCAGAGCAAAATTAGGAAAACAATCACATTGTCTCTTGAAAAATATGAATGTGTCATGGATACAAATGTGTCTCCCTTTGGCTTTCTGGAAGAGGACACTTCTCTAGTCTTGTCAGGTTTCTCTGCGGAGGTTCCAGTCAACAGAACACTGCCTCCTGACATCCCTGTGGGTTGTGAGGGGGATTCCCAGGCTGACTGTAGTGTCATCTCAGCTCTCTGACCTCACAGCCTCCTGTCATCCCAGCCCTGGTCAGGTGGGAGGATCTGATGGTATCTGGGGGTTGAAGGAGCCGCATTCTGCAGCTCAGACATTGCCATGTGAAGCCCACTGGCCTGGATACTTCTCCAGAGCTGATCTGGGGCCCGTCCTCACCACTGGGCTCCTCCCTGGTCCTCTGGCTGACTCCATCCCCCACCCATGCCCCAGCTCTATGTACTGACAGCCTCTCTGCCCTCAAGCCCTTCCCCTCCAGCCCGCCGTCCACTCTGCCCTGGAGTGACCCTCCACAGCACAAAATTGACTGGGTCCCTCCTGCTGGAAACCCATCTCAGGCTCTACAATGTCTCTGAGCCACGGTCCAAGCTCCTTGGCCCTGCACCAGCCACGCAGAGGAACAGACATCAGCCAGGTACACACCAAACAAACACCTGGCCCCGCTTTTGCATTTGCCTTTCCCTCTGCCTGGAAGCCCTTCCCTCACTGTCAGCCTGGCGAGCTCTTACTCGCTCCTCAAGACCCAACTCCAACACCCTCTTCTCTGTGATTCTTACTGTAAAGCTGATCCTCCCCAACCCTATGTCTCTACCAATGAGCCTATTTCTGTCTCCACACATGGCCCCTCATAACCAACCCCCTGGTCTTCCCTCCACTAAACTGTGACTCTCCCTAGACCTAACCGTCTGTGTCCTCAGCATCTGAAAGCAGATGTGTCAACATGGGTTTATGAAGGGAATGGACCAATGAATAAATAAACAAAATCACTGCATCCAAACTCCTTCCTTACTACTGTTATAACAATAGCAGCAGCAATAACTGTATCTCATCTTTGGAGTTTCTACTACATGCCAGGCCCCACAGTTGGCTCCTTGTCTGCTCCTTGTCAACTCTGACAACTTCATAGCCCCCTTGTGAGTTGGCATGATTATTAGGTCCACTTTACAGATGAGGCACACTGGGCTCAGAGAGGTCAAGGTCCAGGCCAAAGTCACACTGCAAGAGAGTGAAGAAGTCAGGATTTGAACTCAGTATGTTTGGCTCCAACTTCTTCATTTACTGAGGACCTACTATGTGCCAGGTGCTGTCCTGTGGTCTTAGGACACAGCAGGGAGCAGAACAGTCTGAGCCCCTGCCCTTGTGGAGCTCCTGTTGTAGTGTATAAGGTGGGGGGGGGGTGACAAACAAGACATATATAAATAATGTCAGGGCGGATAAGTGTTATACAGAAAAATAAAGCAGGATCGGGGCAGAGAGTGATAAGCTGAGGTGGGTGATACTTTTGGAGACATCTGAGCATAGACCTGAATGAAGTGAAGGGACAAGCCCTGGTTAGAGCAGAGGGAAGCATGTTTCTGGCAGAGGGAACAGCAAGTGCAAAGGCCCTGAGGCCGGAATGGGCTTAGCTTGTATGAGCAACAGTAGGAGGTCAGTGTGGCTGGAGCTTGGTGCGTTGGGGAGGGAGCAGAGGGGCAAGGTCTCAGGGCAGTGTGGAGGGTAGATTGGCACAAGGTGGGGAGCTTGCCTGGACCTCCGGCTTTTCCTCTGAGTGTAAAGGGGAGCCATGGAGGGCTGGGAGCTGAGGGAGTTCAAAGGTCACCTCTAACCTCTGGGAGGACCATTGTCAAAGCTGGCAAGACCAAGGGGAGGCTGGAGGCTGGTTGGGAGGCTGGTGCTCTGGGCTCCTCAGCCCCAGGTACTAGGACTGTTTTCCTGTCGGCCCCACTCAGCATCCTCCCTAGTCCTACTGTCTCACCACCCAGTATGCCCCGTATCCCTCAGCCCATCCTGTGGGCAAACTCTGTGTTCACTCTTGCCCTGAGCTGCTCATCTCCCTGAGTCTCTGAGCCTCCACTGCCCTCTCACTGCCCAGTCCTGAGCTGAACCCTCTGGCCATGGGTCACAGTTTTGCAACTGGGGAAACTGAGGCCCAGGACAGGGAAGGACCAGCTCAAGGTCACAGAGAAAAGGGGTAGGAGGTGCCGCTTGCAGATTCCTCCTTCAGAGTCCCCTCAGGCTGCTGCTGCTGACTTAGAGGTCTCAGTAATTATCGGTATTGTTGTCTTGGTGGAGAAATGACAGCTGACCCACCCAAGAGAAGTGGGAAAAGGGCAGTGGGGGAGGTGCAGGGAGGCTGCTTCCCCAGAGCTGTGAGGGCAGTTCATTAGCATGCTGTCAGTGTCCCGGCCTCTCGCCCTGATGCTCTTCCTTTTTGCCAGTGTATTAAGGAGCTTCTACCCAGTCCTGGGCTCCACATATGGAGCGGCCTCGGTTACTCTGCCAAGCCTGGGGAAAATTCCAGATTCCAGCACCACAATCACCATTTATGAAATGAAGTTGCCCAAACGGTGCAGCCCCTCACCTGCACAATCTCCTACAGTTCTCACAACGACCACACGAGGGAAGCAGTATAAGCACAGCCCCATTATACAGATGAGGCGACTGAGGCCCAGAGAGGTTGGGCCACCTGATCAAGGCACCCAGCCAACATGTGGGAGATGGGATTTGAACCGACGTCCATGGGGCTCCAGAGAGCGCCAACGCTAACCACCCACCATCCTCAGCCTCTGTCTCCTGGGCACTGCCTGCCACTCGCCACCCTTGGGTAAGTCACTTTCCCTCCCTGGACCTTGGTTCTCATCTGGAAAATGGAAGTGACAAAGCCCTGGCCCTTCTGCCTCCCAGGGATGTTGTGATGCCCTCTCACCAGTGGGGAGATGGATTCATGATGCCACGGGTGGCAGCACCGAGGACTGAGCCACACACAGGAGCTCGTCAGGCCCTCAGGGAAGCCCTGTGGAGTGAGGGGTCTCAACCCTGCTTCCTGAGGAGGGAGATGAAGCTCAGAGAGGTTCAGGAGCTCACCCAAGGCCACACAGCTGAGAAGGACACAGCCAGAGCCGTAATGCTCCAAATCCCCACACTCATCTCAAGCACCTCCCCCTCTCTCCATGCTCCCACCCGCGACCTGCTCCCTCTTCCTGGAACGCTCTTCTCCCTTCCTAACCCTCCCCTAGTCCACTCTCCACAGTGCAGACAAAAGAAATTTAAAAAAAAAACGAGCCCGGTAGCATCAAAACCCAGCTTAAAGCTCTCTCACGACCCTACCACCCTGGGATAAGCCACTAGACCTTGGCACGGCCAACGTGGTTCCACCTGACCTGGTCCTTGTCAGTTTCCAGCCTCTTTCCAGCCACGCTGGTGGCTCTGTTCCTAAGACGTCCCAAGCTTCTTCCTGCCTCAGGGCCTTCACATAGGCAGTTCCGGCCATCAGGAAAGATCTTCCCTTTCCTTTTTACCTCTCCTGGACTGGTTTTATTTATTTATTTATTTTTTATTTTTATTTTTTTAACATCTTTATTGGAGTATAATTCCTTTACAACGGTGTGTTAGTTTCTGCTTTATAACAAAGTGAATCAGTTATACATATACATATGTTCCCATATCTCTTCCCTCTTGCGTCTCCCTCCCTCCCACCCTCCCTATCCCACCCCTCCAGGTGGTCACAAAGCACCGAGCTGGTCTCCCTGTGCTATGCGGTTGCTTCCCACTAGCTATCTATTTTACGTTTGGTAGTGTATATATGTCCATGCCACTCTCTCACTTTGTCACAGCTTACCCTTCCCCCTCCCCATATCCTCAAGTCCATTCTCTACTAGGTCTGTGTCTTTATTCCCATCTTGCCACTAGGTTCTTCATGATCTTTTTTTTTTTTTTTTCCTTAGATTCCATATATATGGGTTAGCATACTGTATTTGTTTTTCTCTTTCTGACTTACTTCACTCTGTATGACAGACTCTAACTCCATCCACCTCACTATAAACTGAGTTTCTTAAGTGGGGCCTTCCCTGAGTCCCCACCCGAATAAGGCCCTTGTTCTTTTCCCTCATGTTGTCCCATTCTCTCCCTGCCTAACAAGCATACCAGTTTCAAATGATATGTTCATTTGTTTGATGATCTATTTATGTCTGCCCCTCCCCTGGACATAGGGAGAGCGGGAGCATCTTGTTGTATCTTTTGTGTCTAGAACATAACAGGCATCAAGTAAATATCTGATGAATAAGGGAATGACTGGATGAACAAATTTGAAGGTCTTTATTATGACACAAATTATAATGGAAACAAATCAATAAATCAGACTTCATCAAAATTAACAACTTACCACACAAAAGACACTTTCAAAAATGGAAAGGGGGACTATGAATTGAGAAAATATGTCCAACACATGTATCTGGTAAAAGATTCTTACCTAGAACATGTGAGGAGCTCCTAAAGCTTGATAATGTAAAGTAAAACATCTCAATTTAAAAAATGGACAAAAAATTTGAAGAGATATTCTATTTAAAAAGATATATGAGTAGCAAATAAGGACATGAAAAGATTCTCCACATCGGTAGTCATTAGGGAAGTAGAAATTATAGCTAAATGCCCACTAGAATGGCTAAAGCCCAAGTCTGACAGTACCAAGGATGTGGAGGGACAGGATCTCTCATACACTGCTGGTGGGATGTAAAACTGTACAATCACGGTAGAAAACATTTTGACAGTTTCCTTAAAAGTCAGGCATACACCTGCCATAGGACCTAGCCATTCCCTTCCTAGCTGTTTGCCTCAGATAAAAGGAAACATTTGCTTATGCAGTCGTGTACATAAATGTGTATTACATCTTTATTTGTAATAGCCCCAAATGTCCACCAACAGGTGAATGGATAAAAAAATCGAGGTGTATCTTTACTGTGGAATATTACTCAGCCAATGAAAAGGAGCAAACTATTGACACACACACACACAAACATGGACGAATTTCCAAATTATTATGCTGAGCGACTCTAGGATTCTATATATGATTCTAGAAAATGCACACTAGCCTATCATGAAAGAAAGTTGTTTGGTGGCTCCTGGAGGGTGGGGTGGAAGGCTGACAAAGGCCTATGAGGAAATTTGGGAGATAAATATGTTCATTATCTTGATTGTGGTGATGGTTTCATGGGTGTAGACCTTTGCCCAGACTCTCCAGACTGTACAATTTCAATATGTGCAGCTTTGTGTACAGCAATTTTAGTGCAGTAAAGCTGTTAAAAAATAGTCTAATACCCTCAGAGCCCCTGAATGAGACTGACAGGTGGGGACCGGCTTCTTTTTCCCAACCCATGTGTGACCCATTGATGACCCCTTGGAGACGGTGGGGATGTCTCCTGAGTATGTCACTCAGGAACCTGAGAAATATTTAACCCCACCTGATCCCACTCATCACTTCTCTTTTCGATCATAACATTTTCACACCTCTGATGAGCTTGATGACTCAAGTATATATCAAAGTGCCACTGAGATGCCAGACAGGATCCCACCTGTGTGCCTTGAGCTGGGGGTACCCACGGGAGGCCATTTTGTTCTGAGCTTGTCAGAGAGGCTGTTCCCTAAGTGGGAGAGGCGGGGAACCCCTGGAGGTCATGGAGAACGTGGACCACCACCAATTCTATCCACCTATCTCTTGATAGGCACGCCTATCAATGCTCAGTGTGTGATTGGCTGAACAGATTCATCTGATTGGTCCAGCTGACTGGAGGCAGCTGCTGATTCGTTCCTCCTATGATTCACCTGCTGCAACTACAGACAGCTGTCTGATTGGTTGACTGTGATAAATACCTTCATTCTCAACTCTAGGCTATTCCAAAGCGTCCACCATCCTATTGTTTATTCATTCTGTCTGCAGCCCACGAGGCAGCCTAGTAGAGGTGCAGAGACCTGGACAATGCCTGGGGCATTTACCTATCCCAGGAGGCCTGGCGACTGTGCTGGGCAGTCTGGTGTTGGCCTCCGGGCCCTCCTTCTCTTCTCGCAACTACGCAGAGAGCCCAAGGAGCTGAGGAGGCAGATTCAGGCTTTTCTGCTTCCCCTGCAAGGCCTGTCTTCCAGCCCTTTGACGGCTGCCCCATCCTTGCCAACGGTGTTTGGACAGAGTAGAGCTGGTCTACCAGCTGAGGGGTCGCACTCTCACCCTCTGTGACTTAGGGGAAATGCAGTCACACCAGGAAGACCTTTGTTTCCTCCATATCATGTAGAGGACATCTGAGCATTTGACTTTCTAACACCCTCAGGCCCAGCCCCAGGGCTGCGGGTGACAGAATCCTCTTTGTGAAGAGGAAAAAATTCTGTGTGGTGCGGTTGGCCCTGCCCATGTGGGGCACATGACCCGGTTTCAGCCAATCAGAGTGTTCCCTGAGATTGGACACGTGGACCTTGGAGAGAGACGGTTGCTGTTTCCCTAGGATCCCAAGCTGTAAGGACCATGTAGGCCTCGAGTGGCTGCATCTTCCCCGCAGTAAGAAGAAAGCTTTCTTGAGAAGGGGGTCAACACAGACTGAGGAAGAGAGAAGAAGATAGAGGAAGGAAGTAGAGCCCCAGGGAGATGGTTTGAGCCCCTGTCTCGACCCATCCCTGAAGTCAGTTCCACCTTGCTGTATTTTCCAGGTATGTAGATCGTTACACCTTTTCCTAGGAGTCTTTGTGTTCTGCCCCTAGCAAGAAAAGGTTCTGCCTCAAACAAGCTGCAGTAAAGGGGCAGAACCAAACTCCAGAAGGGAAGTGAGGCCCGGAATAGAGAAGCAGAGAAGCCTCAGAGCTGAGATGCCAGAAAACGGGCTGTGTCACCAGGAAGGGTGGCCAGCTGTCAGTGAGGCCGGATACAGAGGCCCTGGCTGAGCCAGTTTATGAGGCCTGCATGAGCCCTGCTCCACGGGGCCTGAGGAACTGTCCGTTTGCACCTGCATCTGGCTATTTCACTTATACACTGCCCCTGACTGGCCCCTGTTGGCATTTGGTGTTGGAATCCTTGGTAAAATGTAATAGCAAGTTAGAATTCTAGAATCATAGAGCCACACAGTCCTAGAATATAATCTTAGACACTTAGAATTATAGGATCTTAGAATTCATTACTTCATTCAATAAATATTTTCCAAATGTCCTCTTTGTGCTGGGTGCTGAGCTGGGTTCTAGGGATGCAGGGCTGAACAAGACATGTACAGTTTCTACCCCCTCGGATGGTCCATTCTAGAATCACAGAAACTCAGAGTTGAAGGGACTCAGGGAAGTTTCTTAGCTTCATCTTTTTATCTCCCTAGAGGAGGAAGTAAAGGCCAGGCTTGTGGAGGGAGTGACCTGGGAGGGGAGGTCAGAAGGAGGGTGAACTTAGAAGATTATTTTGAACCAGGGAAGAAATCAGGATGCAGGAGAGAGCATGGCCCCTCATCCACTCCAAGGCTGTGGTCCCCACATCCTTCTCACTATCTGCTGCTGCCCCAGGAGTCTGTCCCAGTATGAGTTGCTGCCCAAAGGCCACCGTGGAGGGAGGGAGGAGGGAATAGGGTGAACCCTGCCGGAGGCTGCTGGGAACAGGCTTCCTGAGGCAATGAGAGGCTTGGCCGTCTGCCCACCCACCATGGCTGCGTCCTCCACCTCTGGGACACTCACCTGTGGGCTCGAGGCCACCCAGGCTTGGACACTGATGGGCCTCTGTGTGGGTCATGGAAGGAGACCTCAGGCCGTGGATGTCTTGGGTGATCCCCACAGGGGCCCAAGCCCATCCCCTGCTGCCCAGCCTGGTTCCTCCAGGAAAAGCCTCCCTGGGGTGGTCCTGATGACTGAGTCCCCCTCTGTCCAAGCCATTTTTCTTTAAACACCAGAGAGAAAGTTATCCCAGGTTCTATTTTTAAACCTTAATTACACAATCGCTTCAACAAAATAAACTATTCGGCTTTTAATGTTTACCTTAGTTATAAGTGTGAGAGTTTATTTTTATAAAACAAAAAGTGAATGGGCTCTTTCAGCCAAGTCAGCTTAAGGAACTGCAATTATGTTATGTGCCAAACTTATTTCTGTATATTTCAGTTTGCAGAGTGCTTCATGCATACAGTTGAAAAAAATAGTGTAGAGAGACTGATAATGAAAAGTAGTGGTCTCTTGAACTTCTCACCCTGAGTTCTGCTTGTCAGAGGTAACCAATTTTAACTTGTTTAGCTGTTTCTCCTACCAGTTTCCTCATAAAGCTAAATAACATGTTTGTACCACCATCTCCTGGCTTCCGGAGTGACTGAGGCTTTAGCTCATTCTACCAGCCAGTCTCCCCTTCTGCTAACATTATTATATTTATAGTTCTTCTTTTGGTTACCTTGGAAACTTTAAGTAATGAACTCATACATTTCTTTCTGCAAAAATAATATTATAAGTTTTAAGGTAAAGGGGATTCATATTTATTGGCCCATGGAACCAGAAAATACAGGGGAAGAACTCACTTCATTGGTGGCTGGATCTGGGGCTCTGTCTCCTGCCTTCAGTCTCCTATCTCTACTTTCTTGTGCTGACCTCATTCTCAAGCAGGCTTTATGCACCCTGTGGGAGAGATGGCTTAAGCCATTTGGCCTTTGCAATGAAAAGTTCTGCCTAAACACAACATAGTAAATCAACTATGCTCCAATAAAAATTTAAAGAAAAGAAAGGCTCTGCCTAAAATAAACCACACTCAAGGGTCAAAACCATATTCCTAAAGGGAAATGAGTCCTAGGACTGAGATGTGCAGCATGTTTTCCAAGGCCAAGCTCCTAACCACACAACCTTGTGACATGTTTTCATTACACTGTCACTTTGTGCCAGGCCCTGGGGACTACAATGTAAGCCATGACCAGTACAGTCTCTGCCCTTGTGGAGTTGACAGTCTAGTTTGGCAAACAGATACTAAAGAACATCATAAGTTAATGTGAATTCACAACTGTAATAAATACTATAAGGGAGAGGGTTGCAGTGCTATGACGACATATAGATGGGGGTTTGACCTTGTCACAGAAGGTCAGAGAGGGTACCCCTGAGGGGATGATGGGTAAGCTGGGATTAAAGAGTGAGGGGTCTGTTGTGGAAAGGGGGGTCAAGAGAACACTACAAGCACAGGGAGCCTGTGAAAAGGCCTGTGGCAGGAAGAAGAGTGCCGCTCACAGGGGATGGAGATGCCCAAAGGTCTGGAGGGAGGGGGCTGTTATGTACCATCCCAGGAAGGGAGGGTCCTGGCTGTGCAGTGTCTTTCAGGCCAACAGAGTGGGTCTTTTCTTTATCCCAAGAGAAGAGGAGCCATGGAGCAGTGCAGGGAGGGCCAGAGGAAGGAAAGAAAGTGACCAGTTATGTACTCTGAGATTTCTTTTCTGCCATGTTGGGAACACATTGCAGTTGGGAAGTAATGGAACCCGGGAGGCCTGCTAGGAGCAGCTGCACAGGCACCCAAGCTAAGTAAGAAACTCTTGTCTGCACTGGCTGCATCTGCCCCCAGAGCCAGCAGACAAGAACCACCCTCGTTTGGAAGAATCCAAAATGTCTATAAAATAGCTTTAATAATGTCCAAGATATAGGGAATTCCCTGGCAGTCCAGTGGTTAGGACTCTGTGCTTTCACTGCTGAGGGCCCACGTTCAATCCCTGGTTGGGGAACTAAGTTCCCGCAAGTTATGTAGCGCGGTCAAAAATAAAAAATAAAATAATGTCCAAGATAAAATCCAGAATTACTAGAAATATAGAAGTGTGAACTAAAATCAGGAAAAGGGCAGTCAGTGGAGAACAACCTCAGGATGATCCAAACGTTAGAATTATCAGACACAGTATAATGCAAATGCTAGAATTATAAAGCAGGTATCACAGTTAAACTCATGATGGTAAAGAAAAATATGTTCAGAATAATGAGTGAAAAGATTTTAAAAATCCCAGCGGCAAAATAAAACTATAAAAATGAACCGAATGGAAATTGTAGACCTAAAATATACAACATTTAAAAAAAAACAGTGGATGTGTTAACAGAAAAGTGAAGACAGAAGAAAGAACCAAGAAATTGAAGATGCATCAGTAGAAATTTCCAATCTAAAAGATATAGAAATTCAAATTAAAAAAAGAGTCTCAGTTGTCTGTAGAATAATATAAAAAGAAAAACCTAACATATATGGAACTGCAGCCATAGAAGAATGTGTGTGTGTACAGACACGTGTGAATGTGTGTGAAAGGTGGAAGAAACTACTTGAATAAGTATTGGCTGGAAATTCCTCACATTTGGTGAAAGACAAATATTTACAGATATATGAAGCTTAGCAAGCCCCAAGCAGAATGAATTCAAAGAAAATTACACCTAGGTGTATCATAGTCAAACTACTGAAACCCAGTTGAGATAACTTTGAAAGCAGTTGGAGAAAATGACATATTACATGGAGAGAAACAACAATTTGATTGACTGCTGATTTCTACTGAGAAGCAATGGAGGTCATGTGACAATCAAATTGCATCTTTAAAGCATGGTCAATCCAGAATTCTATATCCAGCACAAATATCCTTCATGACCAAAAGTGAAATAGGAACATTTTTAGATAAAAGAAAACTAAGGGAATTTATAACCAGCAGAACTGAACTATAAGAAATACTAAAGAAAGTTCTTTAAGCTGAGGGAAAGTGGTGCCAGATGGAAATTTAAATATTCAAGAAAATATTGAAGAACAGCAGAAATGAGAAATGTGTGAGTATAAAAGACTATTTTTTCATTTTATTTTCTTAAAATACATCAGACTCTTTAAAGCAAAAAAATATCATATTGCATTGTGGAATTTATAATGTATGTAGATATAATATATATGACAACTATATCACAAAGGATAATGAGGGAAGGCATGAAGTGGACTTACACAGATGCAAGGTTAAAAGTTACAGATGTGCTCTGTAATCTTTAGATCAATCATTTAAGAAATACAAGTAGGTATAGCTAAAATGCCAATAGATAAATAAAAATGTAATTCAAAAAGATAGATTTAACTAATTCAAAAGAACACAGGAAAGGAGAGAAACAGAAACAAACAACAAACCTAGAAGAGATGAACATAAAGCTGATAGTAAAATGCTGACCCTTGACCACCTCATAGCTACATTCAAGGTTAATACACTGAACACTCTAATCAACAGAGTCTCTTTTCCTCTTTTCTTCCATTTTCTTTTTACAGCCTTCCTGGGAGGTAGCCAAGGGCATGGTTCTGCCCCACATTACTGATGAAAAAAATCCACGGCTCAGACAGAGGCGTGAGGTCACACGGGGTCACAGGTAAAGTTCAGGTGGGAAACTCAGTCTCCCACTGGCCTCCACTGGGCTTTGCTGTGCCCCATCCCCCAGCTCTGATATGAGGAGATGTAGGGGGTGGTCAGAGGCTTTGTGTTTCTACCCTGAACCTCTCCCCTGTTGAGACACAGCACTGACCTGCCATGTTCCAACTTGAATAACAAATAGAAAAGAATAAACCTCAGGCTGGAAAAGGGGATTAAACCTTGTTGAGGGGAGCTCAGAGTCCAAACAGGGGCAGATCATGAGAATAGGGACAGCTCCCTGAGAATGAGCTCCCAGCTCTGAAAGAACCTGCAGAGGAGACTATGGTAAAAAACCAACAAGGATGACGGCAATCACAGAACACGGGGTGGCATAGGCTGGGGAGCACAGGCATCCTTTATGTGTCTGAGTCTCCCTTCCTGAGGGGGAAGCAGCTCCGGGGGGTTGCGGTGGGGATGCAGGGCCAGGACTTGAACCTGAGCCTCTGGCCGGTGACCTGTCCTCCCCACTTGCAGGGCAGGGACTCAGAGGATGGTCAGGACCTGTCCTAGGGCCTGGAGAACTTGGACAGGTGTGTTGGTCTGTTTCCTTCCACACAGAACACCATGAGATGCTCTGGCTGGCTCGGGAGGTGATGAGCACCCTGTCTGTGAAGGGGTCGAGCAGAGGCTGGGAGACCAGCCCCCGGGGCTGCTGGGATTGAGAGAGTGTGTCTAGGGAAGGGATCAGCAGGCCCTGGGTTCAGTCTCGGCTCTAACTTCCTCCTGGGTGATTTGGGGCAGGTCGTTTGGGGAGGGCTCAGATGGAGACGCCATGAGCACGTGCTTCACCCATGCTCATGGTGGAGACCCAAGCATCTGGCTGCTGACCAGCCAGAAACCCTTCCCCTCCAGAGATGCTGAGTGTGGCCCTTGAGCCCCCTGGAGATCCCTCACACTGACATAGGTGTGGACAGAGTGCCCAGTGCTAGATCCTCTGAGCTGGGTCCACCTGCCCCAGGTGGACCCCTCAGTGGGGATCTGGGCTCAATAGGTTTGGTATTGTGCTGGCTGATTCCAATACAGAGCCCACACTTGGGGAAGCTCTGGGACTTTCTCTGCACCCCTGCCTCAGCACCCTTCATTGTCTGCAAACTCCAAGGGCTCAGCCAGCCTTGAGAGGGGCCTCCCAATGTCTCTGGCCCAAGCATTTCTGGGGGAGTGGCAGTCAAGATCATTCTGTGTAGACGACACAGGGGCCCTGGGTTCCAGGATAAGCAAATTGTCCTTAAACAGAGCTCTTGTGGGCCAAGGTCCCAGATTCCTGCTGAGTAGGCAGAGACTAACCTGCTCTTGGGAGCAGAGTGGAGGGGATGGCTATGAACACGGGCATGATGATAAACCTCATCCTTGTCACATCAGGTTCTCAGTTAATGCCTAGACCAATGTCCCTGCAGCCCCGAGATACTATGATTCTATGAATTTTGAAATTTAAAACTTGATACTGATCAGAACTTGAGGGATCAGGGACAGTGTCCCCCTGGTGACTCTCATTTCCCTGATGGCTCCAGCAACCTCTGGACACTTCCACCCCTGCCATGGCAGAAACCCACCTGCAACAGAAGGGTCTCAGCTATGCCAACAAGCCCTCTTATCAGAGATGTGAGCCCTGCTTCCTCTTCACTGTGACTCTACCTCTGACGGCTGACCTGGGTCAGGAAGTGGGCTTCAGGCCAACTGGGCAGGGAATTCTGGGGTCCCAGGCACCAAAAAGTGCCAGAAAGTGTCTAGAATTGTGAGGGTGTCAGGTAGCCTCCAGGTGGGCCCATCGCCCCTTTGGCTCCAGACATTCCTGATGCCATGGGGTGGGCATGGACAGAGCAGGGTCCTCTACATTGCCCATGGCACAGCCTCTTGCCCAGGCCTGAGGATGGTATGAAATCCAGCTCTGTCCCAACTGCCAGGCCGTCTGCTTGGTTCTGCAGTGGGAAGGACCCGAGAGTCTGGAGCAAGACATTAGGGAGAGCAAGACTCACAGACCCCATGCCAAGGCCACGGACAAATGTCCAGGGTTAGGGCCTGGAGCCCCAAAGTGGAGTCAGCCAGAGAAGGGGCCTGGGCTCAAGGGAGCTGTACAGGTGAGAAGTGCAGGTGGGACCTTACCTGGCTGCGTCACAGGGCCGAGGCAGGGTTGAGAGACCCACATTTGCTGCATCACTTTCTCTGATTTCTCAATTTGAAACTGAGGCCATGAGCACCAGTAAGAAGCAGGTAATTACAGACAGCTCTACAGCGAAGCAATTCAAGCCCCCACCTTCCTGGCCCCATGAAATTGCCTGGGGTTACACACACGCGGAGCCATATTTCACGCTGTAAATGAGTATGTTTTTAGGAGCCGCAACTTCCCAAGAGTTCATGAATTCCCTAGAATCATCACTCTTTTGAGATCTTCCATGAGACAGAATGATGAGCAAGGGAGACTGTCATTTAAAAGAAAACAAAAGAAGGGAAAAAAGGAAGAGCTCATACTGTGGAAATTCCGCTTTTTACATGAAGTGTCTAAAGAACTGGCTACATTTTCCCAAATTGCTGGTGAGGAGGGAGTGAGGAGAGTGTGTGCAGTCTGAATTGTTCACAGTTGCCCCAACAACGCTGTGCTCCAGCCATTAACCAGGTGGAGGAGAGTAACAATCTCAGTGGGATACTGATGGCAAATGGACAGTTTTGTGAGCACAGAGAATCCATCTCCAGAGATGAAGTTCAGGTCAGATCGGCCCTGCCAAAGCTGGACAGAGAGACAGGAAATGGCCAGGGGGCAGAAGAGAGACAGCCAAGGATCCCATGGAAGATTCTGGAAAGAACACCTGAAGCAAATGATCGTTGTGGGAACAACCCTCCTATGGGTCCTGGGCTTCACTAAGAGGCCCCTGCAGAGCCCCCAGCTCGAGGTGATGCCAGTTACCTTTAATCGAGCGTGCCTTCTGTGCAGGCCCTGAGCCAGGCACATTACAAGTATCATCTCACTGAGTCCTCACCTCGACTTGGAGGAAGACGCTATTATTATCCTTAATTTGCAAATGAGGAAACTCAGGCTCAGGAGGGCTTGCCCAAGGTCAGAGCCAGGAGGAAGTGAGTGGAGCAGGACACGAGCCCCAGAAGCATGACGGTGTTGTCCTGGCCTGGGGTGGGTGGAGAGGGGGCTCTGTTTATCAGGGACCTTCCATATGCCATGCTCTGGGTTGGGCCTGTTGCATATTTCAGGTAATATTACCCCCACTGCAATCTTTGGTGGTGCTATTACCCCTGCTAGAGACTAAATGTGTCCCACCAAATTCATATGCTGAAACCTAGCATCCCCTGTGGTGGTATTAGGAGGTGGGGCCTTTGGAAGGTGCTTCAGTCATGAGGGTGGGGCCCCATGAATGAGATTAGTGCCCTTATAGAAGTGACCAGAGACCTTCCTCACCCCTTCCACCATGTGAGGTTATAGCTAGAAAGAACCTCTAGGAACCAGACACCGGATCTGCTGGTGCCTTGATCTTGCACTTCTCAACTCCAGAACTATGAGAAATAAATGCTGTTTATAAGCCATCCAGTCTATGATAATTTGTTATAGCAGCAGACCTGGGAGGTCCAGGGAACTCCTGTACCTTTGAGCTGCTATCACTGCCACCCCCAGTCCACTCACACAGGGAGCACCTCATACCTGCCCCTCCCTACTTGCAATATTATTCTCCAAAGCCCGCAGCCCTGTTTGGAACTATCTGCCCCTCCCTCTCAGCTCTGAGTCACCCTCCCTTTCACTGCCACCTCACCCCTCCAACCTCAGTCCTACCAGCTCCAACCCATCCCACCTTTGGTGCTGACTCAGCTCTGCCTTCTCTCTCATTCCAAGAAAATTACCTCTCCCTGCATGGACCCCAGAACACCCCTCCACCCAACCCTAAATCCAACCCTGACACCAGGCCTCACAGAAAGATCCCACTGTGTTCAACTTAGACTCCATAACTAAGGAAATTTAAAACCAGAACCCAGAACCCATATTGTAAGGTTCAGCCCTCGGGGTTCTCAGGGACATTTCCTTTTTCTTCTCCCAAATCTGGCAACACATCTGGATCAGGGATCATTCATTTCACACAAATAGAAACCCAGATGTGTTCCTGCTGCAGTTACATCTCAATGGCTCCTCTCCAGCCAGTTTCATCCCTCTTTTCCAGCTTCCAGCCTCCCACTGCTGCGGTCTATAGGTTCTCTCTTTCTTTGCATCCTTTATATTTTTGCACATTACTTTGGTCCCAGCAAAGTAGGTCTCCAGCTTTGCAGAAAGTTCATACTCTCTAGCCCTCAAGGATGGTTATCCACCCTCCTTCAGCCTCCTCCAGCCTGAGACTAATTACGTTTCCCTGAACTCCAAGGGAAGATGGAATAGCATGTTTTCTGTGAGAGAAAGTTCTCTCTCCATGATCATCAGTGTGGCTCTCCATGAAAGGGGGCCCACTCACCATAAACACGCTCCCCATGTGGACTGATGGGCCAGGTCATGTGATAACCATCATAATAACAGTGATGAACCCTGACATCGCTGGGGCGTTCACTGAACTGAGCTCTTTTCAGACGCTGCCTGTTTCCTCCAGCAGCTCTAGGAGGTGTGTGATGGCTTCCTAATGTGAAAACCTGGGCACAGCTTTGTTCCCAGAATTCCCTTCTACCCACATTTCCTGTTAGGATGGGTACAAAGGAGGTACAACTCATGAGACTTGGCGGTACAGCAGGGGCAGCAGCTAAGGTGCAGCGCACACAAATTGCTGCTGATCTGCCGATTGTCAGCGGGAAGCAAGTTGAGCCTTCAATTTCTCTCCATTCCCCCAGATCTTCCTTCAGCTCTCTGACTCCTGGGTCAGGTGTGTGGTGTGTTCAGCTCCGTGACAAAGAGCCCAGCTTCTGCAGATACGCTTGTCACCAAGATCAGAGTCAACCAGAATAGACATGGGTTCAGCCCATCTTCATGGGCTTCCATCCTGCTTGTGATCTTCCCTTCCTGACTGCCTGCCTGTGGACTTTGGGCTCCAGCATCAGATGTGGAGACAGCCTTGCTTAGCCAGCTGCACTGTTACTGCAGAAGCTGGTTCCCTCTGATAAATCCCTTAGTAAACACACACATACACACACACACGTATATCTAATTTGCTACTGGTTCTGCTTCTCTGGATGAACTCTGATACAAGGTGGAAACTATTAATATCCTTGTTCTATGGATGAGGACACTGAGGTGTCCAATTCTAGTTTCACAGGTCCCCAGATGGAGAGGAGTTTTGCCCCAGGGTGTATCATACCCAGAATCTCACCAGATAACTGACTTAGATGATTTAGATCCTGAGATTTGGGGCTTTTGAGCTGATGAGATTTTTCACTCTGAGTTAATGCTCTAAATGGATTGAGACTTTTGGGGATGTTGGGATGGGGTGAATGAGTTTTGCATGTAGAATAGACATGACTCTTTGGGGGCCAGAGAACAGACTGTGGTAGGCAGAATAAGGGCTGTCCAAAGATATTCACATTCTAATGCCTGGAACCTGTAAATATGTTACCTTACATGTCAAAAAGAACTTTGCAGATGTCATTAAATTAGGGATCTTGGGATGGGGAGACAATCCAGGATTTTCGAGGTGGGCCCAACGTAATCACAAAGGTCCTTATAAGTGAGAGAGAGAAAGGCAGGTGAGCTGGAGGAGATGTGATGACAGCATCAGATTGAATGATGCAGGGCCATGAGTGAAGGCAAGCGGGCCACCTGTAGAAGATGGAAAAGGCAAGGAAACAATAAATAAAAAAGGAAAGGAAAGGAAACTTCTCCTAGACTCTCCAGAAGGAATGGAACTCTACTCATCCATTTTAGACTTCTGATGTTCAGAACATTAAGAAAATAAATTTGTTGTTTTTTTTTAAAGACTTCATTTTTTAAAGAGGAGTTTTAGGCCTACAAAAAATTGGGAGGAAGGAAGAGAAATTTCTGATATATCCCCCACTACCACACATACCTAGCCTCCACCATTACCAACATCACTCACCAGAATGGGACATTTGCCACCAAGGTTGGACCTAAGTTGACATCATAATTACCCAAAGTCCACAGTTTACTTTTAGGGTTCACTCTTGGTGTTTTACATTCTATGGATTTGGACCAGTGTGTAATGACATATATCCATCATTACAATATCATACAGGGTATTTTTGATTGCTCTAAAAATCCTCTGCGCTGTGCCTTTTCATCTCTACCCACCCCCAACCCAATCACTGGCAACTACTGATCTTTTTATTGTCTCCATAGTGTTTCCAGAATGTCATACAGTTGGAAAAAAATCAGTAAGGACTCTTTCTGCCTTTTGTGCTTTTAACTGAACATTTTATATGATTCCATTTCTGTCTTCTTTTCACACATCAGTTATACTTCTCTTTGTACTTTTTTAAGTGGCTTCACTAGGGTTTGTGATATTTACAACTAGTCCAAGCCTACTTTCAAAAAACACTATACCATTTCATGGGTAGTGTGAGTACTTTATAATAGTAAAATAACCCTAATTCCTTCCTCCTGTCCCTTGTATCATTGTTGTCATTCATTTCACTTATATATAAGCATACATAAGCAGATATACATATATGTACAGTTGACCTTTGAACAATATGGGTTTGTTTGAACCATGCAGGCCCACTTGTATGCAGGTTTTTTTCAATAAATACTATAGTACTACATGATCCACAGTTGGTTGAATTGGCGGATGCCAAGCTACAAAGGATATAGAAGGCTGACTATGGGACTTGAGCATCTGTGGATTTTGGTATCCATGGTGGGTCCTGGAACCAATCCCCCTCGGATACCGAAGGAGGACTGTACACATAAGATATATACACAAACAAACATAATCTAATACATTGTGGCTATGATTATTTTGAACAAACTGTTATCTGTTAGATCAATTAAAATGAGAAAAATTTTTTTTATCTTACCTTCACTTATTCCTTGATGCTTTTGCTTTCTTTATGTAGATCTGAGTTTCTGACCTTTATAATTTTCCTTCTCTCTATGGAACTTTTTAACATTTCTGGCAAGGCAGGTCCAGTGGCAACACATTCCTTCAATTTTTTTGTTCATCTGAAAAAGTCTGTATCTCTTCACTTGTGAAGGATAATTTTGCAGGGTATAGAATTCTAGGTTCATGCTTTTTATCTCTCAACACTTTATATTTGACTCCACTCTCTTCTTGCTTACCTGGTTTCTGAGGAAGAAGTCAGATGTAATTCTTGCTTTGTCTCCTCTATAGGTAAAGTGTTTTCCCTACCCCCACCCCCCGGCTCCTTTCATGATTTTTTGTTTATCTTTGATTTTCTGTAGTTTGAAGATGACATGTGGAGGTGTAGTATTTTGCAGGGGCAGGGAGCTTTTATACTTGGTGTTCCCTGAGCTTCCTAGATCAGCAGTTTGGTGTCTGACATTAATGTAGAAAAATCCTTAGTCATTATTGTTTTGGATATTCCCTCTGTTCCTTTCTCTCCTCCTTCTCCTTCTGGTATTCCCACTATGTGTATGTTATACCTTTTGTAGTTGCCCCACAGTCCTTGGATATTTTGTTCTTTTTTTTTCTTGCGTCTTTGTTCTCTTTCCTTTTTGGTTTTTGAGGATTCTATTGATAGATCCTCTAGCTCAGAGATTCTTTCCTCACCTGAGTCCAATCTGCTAGTAAGCCCATCAAAGGCATTCTTCATTTTGGTTACAATGTTTTTATGTCTCTAGCCTTTCTTTTTGGTTCTTTCTTGGGATTTCTATCTCTCTGCTTACATTGCTCATCTGTTCTTGCATGCTGTCCACTTTATCCTTTAGAGCCCTTAGCATATTAATCATAACTGTTTTAAATTCCCAGTCTGATAATTTCTACATCCCTGCCATGTATGTTTCTGATACTTGCTCTCTCTCTTCAGATTGTGTTGTGTTTTTTATTTTTTTTCCTTTTGGTATGCCTTGTAATTTTTCTTGATAGCCAGACATGATGTACTGGATAAAAGAAACTGCTGGTGATAGGTCTTTAGGAATGTGGTGGTGGGGTGTGTACACTGGGGAGAGGGGGGGATTGTTCTATAGACCTATGATTAGGTCTCAGTCTTTTGGTGAGCCTATGCCTCTGGACTGTCAACTTCACAAGCGTTTCTCAGTTGTTGTTTTTTTTCTCCCCTCTTATGTGGGACAGGATGGCAAGAGTGGGATGGGATGGCTAGACAGAATTTCCCTTCCCCAGGTCGGTTAGGCTCTAATACCCCAGAATGTTAGGGATCTGTGAACTAGTTTTCGCAGATGACAGGCCTTGTTAAGAAGAATAGAATAGAGTGCTCTGGATACTTCAGGATGGTTCCTTTCCTCCTCCCCCTGTTGGAAGCATGAGGGGATTTTTCTCCAATATTTATTGTGGGAACCTGGTCAAGCTCCTGGAGGTAAATCTTACAATATTGTAGGGCTGCCCTATGGCTGGGTCCTCTCGAGTTTTTAACTCAGATTTATCGGCACTGAGCCTCCAGCAATTCTTCAGTTACAGTTCAGGGCTTCTTACCCTGGTGCTAGTTCCAGCAGTGGTTTCTACTTGTGAGTCTCTGCTCTGATAAGCCATGACTCCCTGTTTTCACCTGTCTCTCCAATTTTGGGGCAGTGGTTTTCCCTCTGTCCTCCTCTCTCTTAAGAAAGTTGTTGATTTTTCAGCCTGTTCAGCTTTTCACTTCTTGTTGGGATTGAGTGGAGACTTCCAAGCTCCTTACATGTGGAATCAATTTGGAGCACATTCACGTGCTCCTAATCACACCAGTGGGGGTCACATAGATGCTCCTACACCAAAGAGGATCTCCCGTGGACACTACAAACACACTCCTTGTTGCATTAATGAACACACATCCCTTGTGCAGTGACAATAGGCCTTCATGTGTACATAGATGTATATGCCCCCGTGTACACCAGTGACACCCTCCCCCAAACAGAGTTGCCCCTGGTCCCCAGGTGTTCTGAATCTAGCCTGGCAGGGTTGCTTGTTACCAGACTCAGTTGTGAACCCATTTTCAGTAAACCTATAAACCCTCTTCTGGGAGACCCATTTCAAGTCCAGGGGTGCTGTTGGTGAAATGCTCACTAATTAATACATTCTTGAGGTCTCCCCCCACACGATGGGGTTCTGTAGGCACCAGAGAGACACAAGCTTTGTCTCTTCCTCCTTTTAATCTGATTTGCCCATTTACAAAGACCTTAACAGAGTGGGGTTCCAGCATCCCACTCCAAAATAAGAAAGAAAAAGAAAGCCCTGACTTGCTAATTACTGTGGTGTAAATATTCCACCATGAACAATTTCAAACTACTGATGGCTTAACAATTGCTCACAAAATTCCTGACTATTTAACATTTGGCTCTCAATGGACTCTCATGAATCAGTCCAAGCCAGTTCCAGTGCCTGCCAGCTGCCCAGCTTGGGGAGCCAGCCCCACTCCAGCACCAGAAAAGAATCAGTTCCAAAAACAGGAAAGGCTGTCATGATATAAGGAGGCCCTGGTTTCAGGGAATGTGAACGATGTCCTCCTGGAGCTTCATTACCCTCAGTTACCGTCTTACTTGTCTATCTTATTCTTTCCAGCAAATTAAGACAGCACTGTTTTTCCAATCTTGTTCTCCCGGTGGAATTAAACAACAGTGGCAAAAAGAGAACCGGCCATAATGAGGGTGTTTAGCACACTTTTGGCCTCTGCTTCCAGTGTCTTAAAGTTCCATGACCCTGAAAAATGCCAGGCAAGCATGCCCTCTGCGGATATGGTTTGGGACACTGGAACTGGCCTCTTCCTTATCCCGAAAGAGGAGAGGAGTCCACGGTGCCAGGTCCAGCGGTGCCTTCCCAGCCACAGGAACATTCTGTGCCTCTGTTGCTGCATCAGTGAAGTGGGCCAAAGCTGGCATATGTCTCAAATTTAAAAAAGGACTGCCCTCACACACGATGCTAGGACACAGGTGAGCTCCCAACCTGGCAGCATGGAGGGTGTAGAGAGAGGAGAGCAGGTCAGCTGAGGGCCCATTTTTAAAAAAAACTTGGCATGGTTTCTGACGCATCTCATAGCCCTCTGTTTAGACGACCCTCCACTCCAGAGGCTACCAAACCTGTGTGCACTTTCACCCGTGAGATGTGTTAAAATACAGATTCCTGGACCACAGGATCTAGCTCTCTGGGACTGTGGCCTGGAATCTTCATTTTCCAAAAACTTCAAATAATGCTGACACAGCTGATCTACAAATAAGTGTTCTAGAACCCACTTCTCTGATCCAAGAACCCACTTCTCTGATCCAAAGTGTGTTAATCTTTTGAGCCACCTCTAGTAGACATTACCTGTGCTCACCAAGTCAGACTCTTCTTTCCTTCCTAGGTGCATAGAAGACTACGCTTTCCAGCTTCCTTTGTAGCTAGTGGGGCCAGGAAGTATTTCCAGTCTGTGGGGAGAGACATGCGTCACTTCTGGGCTGAGGAAGGGAAGAACCCCTGTAGGGCTTTCCAGCTCTCTCTTCCCCGTCGTTGAAGAGTGTGGAGCTGTGTGTTGAGTTGGTGAGACACAGGATCAAGGCAGCTGGCATCCCTGGGTCACCAAGGACGGCAGTCCTTGAGCATCACCTGACATACAGTGGGGTTTATCAGGGGAGGAAGTAAATTACTTAGGTGTTCATTTACTGAGATTTGGGGGTGGTTTGTTACTGCAGCAAAAACCTAACCTAAACAGATTCCTTTGAGAATCTGATGAAATCTTTGCACTTTCTGCTCAGGAGAATGCCTACCTGCCTGTAAACATTACATTTGGGCTCCCCTGGGTGTCTGCTCCCTGAGATCTCCGAACTGTTGGCTTAAACCCTGGCTAGTTTCACACTTTATGACCTGATTTACAACAGAGGTGACCTTCCCTCCCATCTCTGCTCCTCCTCCCTGCACCCTCTTCCCTCCATAGGTGGCCTCTGAGCTCCATATTCTTTCCCCTCCTGGTTGCAGAGGTATCCAGCACCCTGCTCCCACCCCACCTGGGATGGACCTAAACTCATCAACAGGATATAAAATCATTGTTACACTTACTCAAGCTTAAGGGGTTCAGGGAATTTTGGCATCCCTGAAGCTCATCCAGGGACCTCCGATCAAGAACTTCAGCTCTTTAAGTTTCATGAAATCTCTCCAGGATCTCAGACCTGTCCAATGCAGGACACTGAGAAGATCTCACAGTTAGACGGAGCCCAAGTTTTGAAACCTCAGGTGAGATGAGAACAACCCCCAAACCACCTCAGTGACACTGGAAGCCAAAGCTTAGGCTTAGGCTCGGTGTGGCAGTCACAGAGGCACCCTGCCTGGACTCCAAGAAAAACTGGCCACCCACCGTGAGGAGTGCAGGTGGTCGCAGTGCCTCTGGGTCCTGCCAGAGTCTTTGAGGCCTGGCGCTGCTCTCCAGTGACGGAGCACAGCACAGATACTGGGTGTGGCCATTCCTGCCCCATATGGGACTGCTGATGCCAGCCTTTACTCAGGTGCACCCCAGGGGGGTGATGGAAACTTGATTAGACCCTCATCAGAACCTCCCCCACCCAATTCTGATGTCTCCCTTTTATCTTTCACAGGTTTTACTCACAAATGAAACTCTCACCTTCCAGATTCCCTCTCAGTGTCTGCTTCCCAGAGAGCCGAGGCTGAGAAACATGACGTGGTCGGCCCCAAGGGCTTCTCTGAGCCTCAAAGTCATGACCTTGAACCTCCTTTCCGAGGCTCAGTTTCTAGGGCTTCAGCTGGTGGAAAAACACCAACCCCTGAAGACCCCAGACTCCTTCTGCCTGGGTCTCTGCTTCCCCTGAAGCTCTGCTCTCCCCTGGCAAAGGGGAGCACCCTGGAGACACCCAGATGTAGATTCAAATGCTGGATCTGCCACTGGCCAGCTGTGCGAATTAGTGTGTGTGTGTGTGTGTGTGTGTGTGCGCGCGCGCGTACCTCTCTGTGTGAATGCCCCTATGTGTGCAGGTGAACCTCCTTCTCTGAGTGGGCATAAAGCCCACCTGGTACCTCTGTCTCTATTTGTCAATGAACCCATTAATTTTTCTCTCTCTGACTTGCTCACTCATCCCACCCCATATTTGCTACCGATGCCAACATGGGGATATGGGACTCAGACCTGAGGGCTTCAAGTTCTGAGGAAGGAGAAGTCTGCTTTCGGCAGCAGGCAGCTCTCAGCTGATCCTCGGGGCAGGAACATGTTGCAAATCCCAGGGGGCTCTGAGTGCCCCCAGAGCTCATTGAGCCCTAAGACCAGAGGCTGCTGTAAGGAAGGAGTGGCTGGCATCTCCCGCTGCTGACCACCCCCCCAGGAAGCCTCCCCAGGATGCAGACCCTGACCCAGCCTTGACTTTGGGGACTCCCAGGCAGGGCAGCAAACAGCCACCCACAGGAGCAAGTCACCCACCAAACAATGTCAAGAAGCAAAGTGCCGCAGACATGGTCAGTGCAGCCTAGAGGTTAGGAAACTTGGCTCCACTGAGCAGCAAAGAAAACCAAAACTCAGAGATGGGAGTAACTCACATGGGGCCATAAGTTCACACCACCAGTGAGTGGTAAAGTCTGGATTCACACCAGACCGGACTGGCCCTCAGCCCCTTTGCTTCCTCTCTACCCCATGACAGCTTTGAAATCAACTCTAGGTTTTTGATTTTAAGACAACAATAATCCATGAAGGAAACTGGGGAGGTCCCTGGGGCACTAGCCAGGCAGGAGGAAGGAGGCCAGTCCCTACTTGTGGATGCGCTGGTGGCCAGTGCTGGAGTTGCTGATCCACCTGAGGATGTACAACAAGGTGAGGAGCTGACCTCTGACTTCCCTGGGCTCAGCCAGCGTTGTCTCCAGCCTCCAGGAGAGTGACCCAACTGAAAGTTTCTCTTACACTGGCCACCTGCTTTATTAAAAGCACTTAATCTCTGAGCTTCCCTGTCAATGACCAGGGAGGGTCAGGGAAGCAACAGCAGAGGGTCTTGGGCAAGGGCTCGCCAAGCCCTGCAGTGGTAAACCTTCATCTTCTAACATTAGTAACTCCTGCTGCCTGCATTTAGAGGCTCAGTGACTTTCCTGCTCGGCGTCACGGAGTCTTCAAGCTGCCTCTGGTCCAGCTCCATCTGGTGCAGAACCCGCTTCTGTACTTGCAGATGAGCCCAGCACCCACTAGACGTCCACGCAGGTTGCCGCTTTGAGGCATGGGAGGGGAAGAGCGGGGAGGGTCTTAGGGTGGGAATGCGCAGGCTGTGTGGAGGGAGGGAAGACACTGCACTCCTTGACAGGCCCTGCTGTGGAGGCAGAGGCTCTGGGCGAGGGTCCTGGGTGGGCTTCCATGGCCCCAAGTTCAAGACCAGCTTCTCCTGTGACCAGCTGTGTGATCTTGGCTATGATACTCAATCTCTCTGAGCCTTGCCTCGTCTGTGAATGGAAGTCATGACAGTGCCTACTCCAAGGGGTTGTTGTCAGGATGCAATGAGACGATGACGGGACAGTGCTTCACCTGGCACTTAATAAATGCTCATCGTTGCTGTAAATGAGCTCTTTCTCCTAGCTCTACTCCTGTCTCACATTCTCAACAACTCTGTGAGTAGATGGCAACACCCCAGCTGATAGACGAGGAACCCAAGGCTCTTTGGGGAGGAGAAGGAAGTTTCCTAAGGCCACACACAACCTCATGGCAGAAGACAGAGATTCCAGCCCCAGGCCGACACTGTCTCACCTCAGAATCCTCAGTTTTCCTCCCATGCTGAGAAAGGCTGCTATCTCTCAGTAGTTTTCAGCATTTTCTTCTCCAGTGGCGTTTGACAAATGTCCCCTGAAGTCACACACCAGCAGGGGAACCTTGCAGTCAGGGCTCAGCTCCACCAGAGCAGGTGTACCTGCCCCAGCCCAGAAGGTAGCTGGGCTTGGATGAGGCCCAGGGGCTCCAGGTGGCTTGAGGAGCCTCCAAGGACCCCGAGCTGATACCTGGCCCTGGTCTGTCTCCCACATCTGTCCTTGAAACTTAACACGATTCCAGAGGATAGACTTTTGGGACAGAGAGAACTAGGGTCACTCTAGGCTCCAGATAAGTTTTCAGTGCAAAGGCCAGGAAGAGGCCATGTCAGGGGAAGCCAACATGACCTTGCCTGTGTGTAGAGAATGATGTTATCGCCAGCTGCTAACTTCTGTAAAGGCCGTGCTCTGTCTGTCAGCTGCTGTCCTGAATGCTCAGCATCCATTAGGTGACAGCCTGCTGAGGTAGGCTCTACTTTTATACCCATTTAACAGATGAGGAAGCTGAGGCCTACCTTCGGTCTCAAACACATGAAAGCTGAGATTGAAGCCCAGGACTGTCTTCCTGAAGCTGCTCTGTCACCTTCTCACCTTCTCATCCAACATAGGAGAGGCCAATTTGAGATCTCTGGGGGTGAGGATCAGCAAATTGAACCTAGAGTCCCCTGAGAGGACACCTGTCTTCTGGTGAGCATTGTCTAAGTCTTAAAAATGGTTTTAGGTGGGTCCAGGAGGGCATGAAGAGGCCAGGGGTCTACCCCTCCCTAATCCCTTCCCCAGCCCCCAGGACCTCTTCTCCCATCTTTAAGGGGCAGGAGCTAAGCCCAGCACCTGAGGTGGCCTCTCCTGACAGCTCTGTGTGACCCTACCATGCAGGTGCTGGTGTGAGGGCAGCGTCTGGAACATGTGCCATTAGTGCAGGACAGCCTAGCGGTTAAGACCACTGACATTAGGGTCACACGGAATGGAGTTTGAGCCCCATCTCTGCAACTCACTAGCTGTGTGTCCTTAAACAAATTATCTAAACTTTCTGTGCCCACCCTTCCTCACCTGTGAAATGGGGCTGAGGATAGCTAGGTTTTAAGATTGTTTCAACTACTAAGTAAGAAAGTAATAACAAAGAGAGCTGATATTATAAAACGTGTACTTTGTGCCAGGTACTATTCTGAATGCTTTAACCTGAACTAGTAAGTGCTGAAGCCTGAGTTGCAATGCAGGGAGGCTGGATCCAGAATCTGTGCTCTGAAAAGCTGGGCCAAAATGAATGTGAAGTCCTTAGAACAGGGCCTGGAATATCCTAAAACCAGGATTTCTCCATGTGTGCTCTGCACGCAAACTTGCGTCAGAGTCACCTTGGGCTGGGAAGAGGTGGGCAGGAGTAAGTGGGGGATGCCTGTTTGAATTACAGATTCCCCAGCCTTATTTGATACCCACTGAGTCAGAATTACTGGGGCCTGGGGATCAGCTTTTGAACAGACATGTCTATCCTCCTTGACCAGATAATTCTTAAGCCCCCTGAAGAATTAGCATCAGGGACTTAGTGTGCCATGAAAGCAGCTATGAATTTATTTCACAAGTTTCAAGACTAAAGATCTAGAGCCCTATGTTCTGGAGCAAGCCCTGGCACAAACAAGCCACAGTACCATGGGTCATTCCCTTGTCTCAGTTTTCCCATATGTCTAACAGAGATCCTGGTCCCCATGCTGCCCACCTCATGGGACACATGTAAGCGTGAAGATGATGGTGACTGCAGAGATTGCCTGTAACAAAGCAGGCAGGCCCAGAGTCACACTGCCCCAAGATGAAATCCTAGTTCTGCCAGGGATGTCATTTTAATTTCCTTGTTGTTTCTTTTATTATATTTTAAAATTATTTTCTAAGCGGTTGCCTCAGGGATTATCATTAATGTTAATTTAAGACAATCTAGTTCAAATTAATGCCAGTTTAATTTCAAAAACATAAAAAAATCTTTGCTCCAATAAAGTCCTATTACCTCCTCCCATGCTATTATTGTTATGCAAATTATCTTCATATGTTCTAAGCCCATCAGCACAGATTTATAATTATTGCCTTGTGCAGTTGTCTTTTAAATCAAATATGAGAAGAAAATGATTAGAAAAATTGCATTTATACTGCCTTTTATATTTACCTATGTAGCTACCATGGCAGTGCTCTTTATTTCTTCATGTGGATTAAAATTGTTATCCAGCATCCTTTCATCTCAGCCTGAAACACTGTTTTCAGTATTCTTTGCAGGGCAGCTCTGCTAGTGACAGATACTCAGTTTTTTGCATGTCTGGTAAGATCTTAATTTCTCCTTCCATTTTGAAGAATGTTTTTCCTGGATATAAATTTCTTGGTTGACAATTTTTCTTTAAGCACTTTGAATATGTCATCCCACTGCCTTTGGGCCTCCATGGTTGCTGATGAGAAGTCAGCTGTTAATATTATTGATAGTCCCTCATCTGCAATGGGTCATTTTTTTCTTGCTGCTTTCAAGATACTCTCTTTGTCTTCAGCCAGACTGTTTTCCAAATGACTATACTTTCTACATTCCTATCAGCAATATATAGGGGTTCCAATTTCTCCACATAACACTTGTTATTATCTGACTTTTTTATTCTAGTAGGTATGAAATGGTTTTCCTGATAACTAATGATATGGTGCATCTTTTCATGTGCTTATTGGTCATTTGTATATCTTCTTTGGAGAAATATATATTCAAATCATTTGTCCATTTTTAACTGGATTGTTTGTCTTTTTCGTTGCTGAGCTGTAAGAGTTTTAAAAATATAGTCTATCTTTATTAGGTATATGATACATTCAAATACATTTTTCCAGTCTATGGCTTGCCAAACACTTTCTTGACAGTGGCGTCTGAAGAACAAAAGTTTTAAAAATTTTGTTAAAGTCAAATTTACCTTTATTTTTGTTTGTTTGTTACTTAGGCTTTAGGTGTCAAATCTTGGAATTTGTTGCCAAATCCAAGGTCATGCAGGTATACCCTTATGTTTTGTCCTAAGAGTTTTGTAGAGTCGTCTCTTCCATTTATGTCTGAACCATTTTGAGTTATTTTTGCATATAATGTAAGGTAATGGTCCAACTTCATTCTTTTGCATGTGGCTATCCAGTTGTTGCAGCACCATTTGTTGAAAGGACTATTATTTTCCCATTGATTTGTCTTGGCACCTTTGTTGAAACTCAATTGACCACAGAACCATGGGTTCATTTTTGAACTCTCAATTATATTGCATTGATTATATGTCTGTCCTTATGCCAGTTCCATGTTGTCTTTATTACTGCTTCATTCTAGTATGTTTTGAAGTTTAAAAATGTGAATTATCCTACATTGTTTCTCTTTTCCAAAATTGTTTTGTCTGTTCTGTGTCACTCGCAATGCCACATGTATTTTATTTATTTATTTATTTTTAGTTTTTTTTTTTTTTAATTTTTAGTTTTTTAAACAACTTTATTGAGATATAATTCACATACCATACAGTTCACCTATTTAAAGTCTACAATTAAATGGTTCTCAGTATAATCACAGATATGGGCAACCACAGTCAATTTTAGAACAGTTTCATCACCTCAGTAAGAAACCCCATATGCTTTAACTATTGCCCTCCTGCCCACCTCTTCCATCCCCTCAAGCCCACCCATTAGTGGGTGCCCTAATCACCCACTAATCTACTTTCCGTCTCTATAGATTTCCATATTCTGGACATTTCATATGAATGGAATTGTGTAATCCATGAAGAGATGCACAACATCACTAATCATTAGAAAAATGCAAATCAAAACTACAAAGAGGTGTTACCTCACACCGGTCAGGATGGCCATTATCAGAAAATCTAGAAACAATAAATGCTGGAAAGGGTGTGGTGAAAAGGGAACTCTCCTCCACTGTTGGTGGGAATGTAAATTGATACAACCACTATGGAGAACAGTATGGAGGTTCCTTAAAAAACTAAAAATAGAACTACCATATGTCCCAGCAATTCCACTACTGAGCATATACCCTGAGAAAACCATAATTCAAGAAGATACAAGTACCATGATGTTCATTGCAGCACTATTTACAATAGCCAGGACATGGAAACAACCTAAACGTCCATCGACAGATGAATGGATAAAGAAGATGTGGCACATATATACAACGGAATATTACTCAGCCATAAAAAAGAATGAAATTGAGTTATTTATATGAGGTGGATGGACCTAGAGTCTGTCATACAGAGTGAAGTAAGTCAGAAAGAGAAAAACAAATACCGTATGCTAATACACATATATGGAATCTAAAAAAACGGTACTGATGAACCTAGTGGCAGGGCAGGAATAAAGACACAGACATAGAGAATGGACTTGAGGACGTGGGGGGGAAGGGGAAGCCACATATATTTTAGTAGCAGCTTGTCAATTTCTACAATGACGTCATCTGAGATGCTAATAGGGATTTTATTGAATCTGCAGATCAATTTCAGGAGTATTGCCACCTTAACAATACTGCGTCTTCCAATCCATGAACATGGAATGTTTGTCCATTTATTTGCATCATCTTTAATTTGTTTCAATAAAGTTTCATAGTTTTCAGAGTATAAGTTTTGCACTTCTTTGGTTAAATCTATTCCTAAATACTTTACTCTTTTAAATTCTATTGTAAATGTAATTGTTTTCTGAATTTCATTTTTGGTTTGTTCATTGCCAGTGTATAGAAATACAATCAATTTTTATATATTGATTTTGTATCTTGCAGTCTTGGTGAGCTCATTTGTCCTAATAGGTTTTTAGTGGGTTTAACTTTTTATTAGTTCTAGTAAATTTAGAGGATGACTTAGGACTTTCTATACACAAAATCATGTCATCTGTAATTAGAAATAGTTTAACTTCTTCCTTTCCAATCTGGTTGCCTTTCATTTCTTTTTCTTGCCTAATTATCCTGGATAGAACCTCTAGTACAACATTGAATAGAAGGGGGTATGCCCACAGCCAACCTGGGGTGACCAGACCCAGCTGTTAAGTGCCACTTACTGCTGGCTAATTGTTCTGTTGTTTAAAAAAAAAATGCTCTGGAGCATAAATTGCTTCACAGACAAATCTAATCAAACTTGGGTTCCTTTGAAGGGATAGTTTCAGAGGTCAGTGTTTGAGATTTATTCTGACCCCAGGAGGGTTCTTCTCACCTGTCTCTTTCCCTAGTTCTCTCTGGGAAAATAGCTGGCCTTCAGTTTAACCTATATCTCCAATGAATCTATCAATCTCTTCCCAATTACATTTCACTACAACTTTCACTAATTTTGACAATTACCTTACACTTGAACTTCTCCACATTCTGCTGCAAATAAAGTCAGCTCCTTTGGGGTGAGGGTAATTTGGTGTGCTCTATTCTATACCCAGCTACTCCTCTTGAGCAAAATCATCTCTCAGCCTCATCTCTGGTTCTGGGGCGGGAGAAATGGCACACTTCTCTCTGTATGACATCCCCATTTCAGGATCTGAGTGTTTAGTGGATGGGGCAATAGCAGCTCCAGATCTCTTGGACTTGCCTCTTTGTCTGAAACTCCCACCCCATGATGCAGGGCAAGGACAGTGAGGGTCCCATTATTCTCAGTGATGCTGCACTCAAGTAGAGCCCACGAGTGGGGGATGGGCAGAAGATGAGCGCCTCCACCTCTTAGCCACACTTGCCCTGAACTTAGCCTTGACAACAGGTATCTGGGGGCAGGATTAGAAATCCTGATATCCTACCCTTCCTGGGAAAATAGGTCTCTGGCTGGAAGAGGGATCCCTGTGTCCTCAGCTGTACCAATATTGAGTGCACTTTCCATCATGTAGAACTGGGCAGGGGTGGTAAGAATATGAGACTTGGTTCAAATATCCCAGACTCTGCAGGTCTTATCAGTTTTTGTGGAGTTTCTTAAATAAATGCTTCTGTATTTGCTTTATGTCCATAGGACCATTTCTAAAGATTTTAAAGGTTTGGGTGGGGGTTTGTTTTGTTTTGTTTTTTAGTATTTTTCACCAGTTTCACAGAAAAATGGGTTTCTGGAGCTTTTCATGCTGTCATGCTAGAAGTGGAAAATCCTTATCGTTATTTTTGACTTTTCCCCTCAAACATGCACTTTTCCAGGTTCCCACTGAAAGATGCCATCATCCACCAGACAAGAGGGCTCAGTGTCGTTATCCCTGGTTCTGTTCATCAAGTGTCTCAGGACTTGACCTTTCTGGTCCTCTTGGTTAGGGCTTGTTGGGTAACTAGCTCTGACCCACTCATTGTGAGTGGAAGCAGCATGTTTCAGTTCTGGCCAGGGCACTTAAATGCCAATGTGAGACACTCTCCCCTCTCTCCTCCCAAACCCCAAAGTTATTTTTTTTCTTCTTACACAGTGAGAAGAAACTTTCTAAACAGTGGCTAATTCAAAAGCCTGGTTTCCTGAGTGAAGAACATATAGAGCAGGGCCATAGCTGGCCATTGATGGACATGTAGCCCAAGCAAGAAACTAGGTGTGGAGTGAAGCACTCCCTTACTCTATATAATGAAATAGTAGCATGACCACAAAACATTGCTCTGTGCTTTGCATGGTTGTCTCCAGAGGCTTAGAAAAATCAATTCACTTGCCTGAATCCCTGGGAAGGAGGGGGTTGGAAAGTGAACCCAGGTATGACCCACAGCCCTTGTTCTCAACTGTCCCCTTCAATGACCACACCAGGCACTGGACCCTGCTGGCCTGGTCCCTGACCTCCTGGGGTGGCTCTCTTTGTGCTGACTGCTCTGACAGGCAGAAAGTGTTTCTTCCCTTTGAATTCTTATCTACTTCCTGGAAGGTTCTAGCGACTGGCTCTTGTTTTGTCCTCTGGAGCCACACAGAGTGAGTCTAATTTTCTCAGAAAATGCAAAATAGATTTAATAAACTCCACTAAGGTGTGTAATTTCATAGACAGGATGCAAATGTTCTATCCTTTGGATTTTTTTTCGTAATTACTAGAACCATGAAAATTGCAGGGATTAGAAACTTGGCTGGAAACGAGGATGGATTGTATCGCCAAGAAAGTAAAAATGAACTGAAACTCATGTACAATAAGGCCAGCTAGGATTTGCATTAAATTAGGAGGAAGGTCCAGGACCATTAATTCCGTGGGGACCAGCAATGACCTTCTGGGGTTTGTTTAGGAAACTCAGAAGCAGGGAGATTTGAGGTCTTTCTTTAAAAAAGAAATTCATTGCTAACACCATACTCAATGGTGAAATACTGAAAAAGCTTTTCCTCTAAGATGAGGGAAATGAAAAAAATGCCCACTTTTACCACTTCTGTTCAACATAGTACTGAAAGTTCTAGTTGGAGCAGTCAGATTGTTCATAAAAATGAACAATCTGAAAAGGAAATTAAGAGAACAATTCCATTTACAATAGTACCACAAAGAATAAGATACTTAGGAAATAGGTTAACTGAAGAAGTAGAAGACTTGTACACTAAAAACTATGAAACACTACTGAAAGAAATAAAAGAAGATGTAAGTAAACAAAAACACGTTTCATGTTCATGGATTTGAAGATGTATTATTATAAACTAACATTAATATGTCAATGCTACTCAAAGCAATCTACAGATTATATGCAATCCCAATGATTTTTTTTTTGCAGAAATAGAAAAATCCATCCTGAAATTAATATAGAATCTCAAGGGATCCTGAACAGCCAAAAATATCTTGAAAAAGAACAAAGTTGGAGGTCTTACACTTTCTGATGTCAAAACTTATTACAAAATATAGTAATCAAAACAGTGTGGTACTGGTATAAAGACAGACATATATACCAATTAAGTAGAGCACAGAGCCCCAAAATAAAGCTTTGTATATGTGGTCCAGAGATTTTCAACAAGAGTTCCAAGAGAATTCAGTGGGGAAAGAACAATCTTTTTAACTAATGGTATTGGGAAAACTGGATATCTACATGCAAAAGAATAAAGATGGACCCTTATCTTACAACATATATAAAAATTAACCCAAATTAGATTAAAAACCTAAATATAAGAGCTAAATCTATAAAACTTTTAGAAGAAAACATAGATGAAAACTTCATGACATTGGAGTCACCAATGATTGCTTTGATATGACACCAAAAGCACAGACAACAAAAGAAAAAAATAGATAAATTAGAACACATCAAAAATTTTGTAAAAACTTTTGTGCATCAAAGGACATTATCAACCAAGTAATAAGGCAACCCACAGAATGCGAGAAAATATTTGCAAATCATAACTGATAAGGGATTAATATCCAGATTATATAAAGAACTCCTAAAACTCAATGAAAACAACAACAATTTAAAAATGGGCAAAGGACCTGAACAGACATTTCTCCAAAGAAGATATACCAATGTCCAATAAGCACATGAAAAGATTCTCACAAATGATAAAAATTAGGGAAATACAAATCAAAACCACATAAGATACCACTTCACACTCATTAAGATGACTATAATCAAAACAATAGAAAATAACAAGAGTTGGTGAGGATGGAACCCTTGGACACTGCTGGTGGGAATGTAAAATGGTGCAGCCACTGTAGAAAACAATATGGCAGTCCTCTAAAAAAACAAACACAGAATATAATCCAGCAATTCCACTTCTGGGTAGATACCTCAAAGAACTAAAAGTGGAGATTCAAAAGATATTTTTATACCAAGATTCATAACAGCATTATTCACAACAGCCAAAAGATGGAGACCACGCAAATGTTCATCGACAGATGAATGGATAAACAAAACGTGGTGTATACATACAATGAAATATTATTCAGCCTTAAAAAGTAGTGAAATTCTGATATATGCTATGACATGGATGAAGCTTGAAAACATTATGCTGTGTAAAATAAGCCAGACACAAAAGGACAAATATTGTATGATTCCACTTATATGAAGTACCTGGAATAGTCAAATTCTTAGAGACAGAAAGTAGAATAGTGGTTAGCAGGTGCTTGGGGAGAGGGAGAATGTGGAGTTATTGTTTAATGGGTACAGAGTTTCAGTGTGGAATGATGAAGTTCTGGAGACGGATAGTGGTGGTGTGAATGTACTTAATGCCATAAAACTTACACTTTGTGAGAGAGTGGTAGTGTATATATGGACATATATACACTACCAAATGTAAAATAGATAGCTAGTGGGAAGTAGTCGCATAGCACAGGGAGATCAGCTTGGTGTTTTGTGACCAGCTAGAAGGGTGGGATAGGGAGGGTGGGAGGGAGGGAGACGCAAGAGGGAAGAGATATGGGGATATATGTATATGTATAACTGACTCACTTTGTTATAAAGCAGAAACTAACACACCATTGTAAAGCAATTATACTCCAATAAAAATGTTTAAAAAAAAAGGTAAATTTTATGGTATATATATTTTACAATTAAAATGTAAAATGCATACAGAAATTTGCATTTTAATGAATAAAAACCAGAAAATTCCAAACTTACTAAGTGTCTGCTGGAAGAATTCCTAGAGATCATCTAGGCCAATTTCACTTTCCAGGATAACATTCATCCACTACCACCACCTGTTCCCCCCTACTCCCCACCCCCAAGAGGAAGAGGCTTGCTCAAGGACAAGCAGCTGGTCCATGGGAAACCGGAACTAGAATATAGGCTTTCTGACACCTCCCAGTGACCTCACTACATCACTTAGTCTTGGCTCCCCTTCAGCTTAGATAATGAAAGTTACCAGACTGTCATCAGAGCAGCAGGGAACACCATGGTGGTAAAAGCAGAGCCTTCTCTTCATATACCTGTGTGGTCCACAAGAAACAGTGGGATATGTGTGACGGAGCAGGGCCTGAACATCCCAACCTCTCTTTTACTTCCCACTTCATATATGGCAGCACACAAATCACAGCTTCTCCTGACATGCACACGGCAGGCATTGTTAGTCAATTATAGCACCTGCCCCACTGAGTCTGGACCCAACCTCACAACCGTATTCAATAATAGAGTTTACACATGGGGTGAAATCTGTCTCTCTTCCCCCATCTTCATAAGCTTCATCAAGAGAAGAACAATACTTTTTTTCATTTCTTTCTAAAAGTACTATTGAATATCTGTTATGTGCCATGTGCTTGGTTAGGAACTTTACCAACATTACCTCATGTAATCCCCCAACCAACTAAATGATTCTTATTTAACACATGGGAAAGCTGAGATTCAGAGTTGCAAAGATATTTGCCCAACTTTGCCCTGCTAGGCTTTCACAGAACTGGAATTCAAACCCAGGGCTCTCTGACTGCACAGCTATTCAGCATACCTGGAAAATCTCTAATACCAGGTAGGCAGACAAGTTTCATTTCACAAACCCATGCCAGTTGGTTGGTTTTGTTTTCCTGATATGTATCCTTGAAAAGGAGATTGGGGCTGGGTTCAGGATCAGGAAGAAAGAGTGCTGTGATGGATTAGTGATGTCTGCCATGGGAATGCAGAGGCCTTGCATATGCCAAAAGCCAGTGTGTGAGAGAGTTATGGGTCACATGTCAGGATTTGTCCCTGAAGTGGGACAGGGTACATGTGAGTGCCGCCTGTTCTTGCCTATGATGGCCATGCAGTCTTGTTCTACTCTCAGGCTCTGGGTCCCCCAGTTCTCTGCTCTGCTCTAAGAGGAAACCACCCTGCCACTTCCCTGGGTTGGCAATGGGATTGAAAAAGATAATGGATGAGAAAGCACTTGATGCCTAAGTGAAAATGGTGGAGTAGACACATATTTATCTTCTTCTCTCAAAATCAACCTAAAACAACAATCACAAAAACAAAAATGAAAAATAGCGGGGGTGTCTTTTCATTGTGAATTATACCAGAAATCGGCTACAACTCCAACCACAAAATCTGAAAGGTGCCAAGTTTTGTAAAACCTATCAAAACAAGTGAAGAAACTGATAACTTACATGAGCATCCTCAGTCTTGTGTAGCAGCCAGTTTCATTAAAACAAAGTATGCCCAATTGAGTGCTTTATCCAAAAACTCTTGGCCTAAAGTGCTGAGACACAGGCAGGCCTCCAGAGGAGTGGAGGTCACCTCAAGGAGACCTAGTTGGATGCTACAGGTCAGCAGGAAGTTTGAGCTGAAGGAGAAGCCACACTGATGTGCTACTCCCTGGCCCCACGTAGCTGCCAGAGGCAAGGAGGGGAGACGGAGGGTGAGGAACAAGCAAGCCCTGGGTCACAGTCCCCAGAAACAGCTTTGATGGGACCACACTGACCACTGAGATGTCAAACACTGAGCTGTACTCCTACAGCAAAAGAAATAACTGATGTGGAGAGAGAGACTAAGACAATAAACCCAAATGGATGCTTCAGTTTCCCTGAGGCCATCCTTCCCACCCCTTCCCATGTTACCCTCCCAAAAAGAGCTGATCCCATCCAAAACTGAGCTAAGAGGAAACCAACACAGAACATGTGCACAGATGCTACAAAAAGGCAGAAAAGGAACATAAACATAGGCAGATGAGGAAAATGTACCAATTTGGTACATTTTGGCAATTTGAGGAATTGCCCAAAGAAAGAGGGGAAGACATGAGAAAAATTGGTTTTATGCAATGTCAAGAAATGACAGACAACATGACATTTCTTTAAAAAAATCCTCAAAAGGACTGAAGTAAGGGCTTACAAAATAACAGCACAAAATTATATTGAGCTGTCTTGCCTGGGTATGAAATGGAATAGAAGAAAAGAAACAAGAGAGATGAAATCCACCTTAGAAACAGCAAAAAAAAAAAAAAAAAAGCGCATGATTAAAATACTATAAGAAATATTGTGAACAGGCTAGAATTAGTTAGAAAAGAACTTTTTTCAAAGATTAGGAAGAAAATGATGTTTTCAACACAAAGACTGTCAAATATATAGGCATACGATGGGGCAAGTGGCACAGCATAATCTAAGAAATAATGCAAGAGAACAATCCTGAACTTAAAAAACAAAGCAAAAAACTCCCTGAATCTGCATATTAAAAATGCATAATACCTTTCAGAAAAGAAAAAAAAAACTGATAAAAATATGTCAACATAAAAACGTATCTGAACAATACAATGAGATTCAAAACTAGAGTCTCATTGGCCAATTTACAATGATGGGGGGAAATCTGGTTGGCACAAACTTCTCCATGGCAGCACTAGAAGACCATGGAACATCTAGCAAGGTCTGAGGGCAAGAAAATATAACCATATAATTTTATACCCAGCCAAGTTGATTTTCCAGATCCCAAGGCAATAGATACTCTGTCTCAAGTACGCAGGAACTTTGGAAACAACCTCTGTGAGTCTATCTTGAAAAATTACCATTAACAAACACATTTAAAAAAAAATTAAGAACTCAGGAAAGGCAAGGCCAGGAGTGTGTGTGTTAGGGTTCTGGAGGAGGAGGAGAGGATTGGTGCTGACTATTAAATCTATACACATGCAGAACAAAGCCTGAGTCTAAACAGTCACAGCCATGTTGGTTCCAAACGACATGAAAGAGTATAACCTTGACCCAGTAGGACAAAATCAGGAGGTGGTGGGATGAAAGACGTGCTAATTTCCTAATCTTTCTTACCAGGGAGGTATCACACATGTATAAAAATTTAATCAGCAGTTATTTTAAAGTCATAGCGACATCTAAATATTTTTCAATTTTTTTCTTCTTAACTGTAAGAAGATACATCTTTTATGAATCAAAATGTATCTGAAGTTCATAATTCCTTCAATTTTACCACAATTTCCATTTCTTCTTTTAAATTCAAAGAAACATATGATCCCATTATGATCCTATTTTTTTTCTCCTATCTCTTCTGTCATATCCTGTGTAGGTTCCTGGAGATATGCCTGGAATTTGTCCACCAAATATTTATCACAGATGTTTCTAGGTAGCAGAGAGGTTTATTTTACTTTTTTGTTGTTGTTTTGTCTAGTATTTCTTGAATTATTTTTTACAATGCATATTTGCCATTTTTACAAGAAAAATCTAGAGATTGTCATACTGAGTGAAGTAAGTCAGACAGAGAAAGACAAATATCATATGATATCACTTGTATGTGAAATCTAAACAAAAAGGGTACAAATTAACTCATCTACAAAACAGAAATAGAGTTACAGATGTAGAAAATAAACTTATGGTTACCAGGGCGGGGGATAAATGGCAAGATTGGGATTGACATACACACACTACTGTATATACAATAGATAAATAATAAGGACCTACTGTATAGTACAGGGAACTCTACTCAATACTCTGTAATGGCCTATATGGGAAAAGAATCTAAAAAGGAGTGGATATATGTATATGTATAACAGATTCATTTTGCTGTACATCTGAAACGAACACAACATTGTAAATCAACTCTACTCCAATAAAAATTTTTTTAAAAAGATAGAAAGAAAAGTGTTAACAGTTGCATACCTATGGGGTTAATATTTTGTGTTTATTTATGCCCTACTTTATTTGTCTAAGGAGTTGAGGCAGCTTCCAAAAAATATACACAATGCAAAAGTATAATATAAACAATTGGAAGTTGGAGGAAAGAAACGTAGACAAAAAAAAAAAAAAAAAAATGAAGATCATTACGGAAGTTAGGTGCACAGAGATGCATGCCATTCATTCCTGTGCCATTGCTAAAGATCAGCCATAGACTTGGCCCTTGGTCTTCCTAGTTGCCAAAGTGAAGAAAGAAAAATGCTTTTATACAATTGTCAGTGTTCAGTGCACAGATGGGCTCTCTCTGCCCTTCGAAGCCGAAGCCCCTCACTGGGCGGGGGAGAGGCTCTGGTTTCTCACTGATAAATCCTCCAGGCTGATCTCAGTCGTTTGGGAGCCCCTGCAGCCCCAGCCTCCCTGCTCCATGTCACTACGCACGCTCAGCTGCCTCAGGGACTCAGCCCACGTCCGCCTCCACTAGTTCCTTCACACTAACTTGTAGGGCAGGTTAGCTGACTCCCTGGCCTTTTCTCCAGCCACTCCCTGGGACACTCTCCGCTTCACTTCCCCAGAGCTCTGGCTCTGCTGCCCACAAGTCAGTCCTGTCCCTCCCCAGGCTCACAGAGCCCACACCTGGATCTCTCTACCTGGGCTTCCATAGGTGTGTCCAAGAGGAAAGCTTTGACCCCAGCTCCTTTGAAAGGGTTTGATCATGTGTCCCTGACTGGATTCATTTGAAAGCAGATCCCAGGACAAGAGCTCGGGAAGGGTTCCCAGGAAGAACAAGGAGAGGGGGATGAGACAGGAAGGATGTTAGTGATTGGGGCTCAGTCTTACTGGGGACCCTCCAAGGGACCCAGGCTGAACACAACCTAGGACCAAGCTGGGGTGTTTATTCCTCATGTTTATTGAAGTTCCTCATTGGTATTCTTCACTGATAGTCCAGGCATATCTCCACGAACATACACAAGACGTGGAATGAGCCCTGGCCTTGCGGACACGTGGTCATGGTCTTCTCTGCACCTCCAGCAACACCCCACATTAAGGAGACCCTTTACTGTTTAGCATCTTGGTCCCTCGGAGGTTTCTTTAGGAGCTCAACAGTGAAGTTGCTTCTACCCCTCCCTAGCTCTGTGTCCTTAGACAAGTTCCTCAACCTTTCTGAGTCTTCATTCCCACACCTGTAACATAGGGCAGTAAGAGAGCCTCCCTCAGAGAGTTTGTATAGGATGAATAGAGGAGGTGCATGTAAAGGGACACAGTAAGTGCTCAATAAACAGGCCCCCAGTACTGTTATCACTGCTGTGGCAGCTCTGGGGACTGAGGTGCTATCAGATTATGAGGCACTCACATCACCCCTCCCCCGGGGACTTGCCCCTCTGACGGCTGCCCCAGGGGCCCATCCTTGAGGCGCTGGGGAGACATGGCCACATCAAGCACCTCCCCCCTTTGCCCTGGGCCCAGGTGTGCTCCTGCTCCTCCAGCATCCTCACACCCTCCTTCCTGCCTCCACCGCATCTCGACAGCAGTTGGTGGCTGTCAGTCATCTCTCAGATCGCGTCCTGCCTGTCAGAAATCAAAGCTGGTGTTTTGACAAAAGATGGAGACGGGGAGAGAGCTCTGTAAAATACAAGAAGATGTCAGGGACTCAGGGAGAGAAGCTGAGGGGAAGCTGGGTGGGCACCGATGCCCAGTCGGGGTGGAGGGAGGGAGGAGGGGTGGGCCTGGGGGAGATGACTGAGGGGGCAGGGACAATATGGCACTGTCCAGACGGGCACCACGCTGCCCCCAGCTCTGTCAATGCTGTGCTGGACGAGGGCCGCTGGGCTCACCCTGGGACCCTAACCCCCCACCCCTGCGGCATCCCACTTCCTCCCATTCCCCCCTCACCTCCCCTGAGAGGCGGGCAAAGGGCTCCCCCCCACTGCACAGGTGAGGACTGGACACGACTTCCCCAAGGTCTCACAGCTCTCTGCCAGAGGCGGGATGCACACCAGACCTGCCCGAGGCTCGCGCAGCATTGACCGTGGGGCACGTCTGCCCACAGGACCAGTGGCCAGAACAAGACCTGCAGCCGCACCAGAGTTTATGGCAGCCACGGTCCTCAGATGGTTCCCGGCAACTCTGAGCAGCTCCCACCCAACCACCCCTTCATTTGTTCTTCGCCCAAACCCTGTGAAGTGCATCAAGCAGGGATAATCATGCCCACTTGTCAGATGTAGAAACTGAGGCCTGGAGAGGGGAAGTCACTTGTCTGGAGCCTCTACCGGGTTGGTAGAGGCAGGACTAGGGCCTGGCCACAGAGCCCATGAGCGCTGGCGAGAAGACAGAGATGCAGGCTCAGGGGTGAATCAGAGGGGGCTTCCTGAAAGAGGCAGCCTCAGAGGCCAGCTTGGGAGGATTGAAAGGATGAGGCCTGGTGAGAAAGGAGTTCAGAACCGAGGGGTGTGGTGAGCTCAGGTACAAAGGCCAAGAGGAAGGAAGGCTGTTTCTATCTGGACTGCGTGGAATAGCTGAGGTTGGGGAGGGGGCCGCAGAGTCAGGGCCAAGGTTTTAGATGAGGGCTGTGACCCCAGGGGGACTTATCTATCCTGGAATGTGTTCTCTCTACAAGCGAGTTACTCATGGACCCTTACGTAGCACCTACTGTGTGCCAGGCACTGCTGAACAGCTTTGTAAATATAAACTGACTTAAACCTCGCCTCAGACCTGTGAGGTAGGGACTCTTCTACCTGCCCATTTTACAGGTGAGGAGACGGAGGTACAGGGGAGTTAAATCACTGGTCCCAGGTCCCACTGCTTTGAGTGGCAGAGCCAGGATCTGGACCAGGCTGTGTGGCCCCAACACCTACATTCTTAGCCATGATGTTATGGCCACTCCCCTCACCCTCCTCCCATATGGTGACAGCAGCAAGATTCCACCTGGCATCCCCGTGTGGTCATCTAGAGGTGTCCATCATCAGCTAAGCCACACTTGACCACCTGAGTCAGGGGGCAACACAGCTGTCTGGGGAGATTGGAGACTGAGCTCGTGGAGATGGTTCAAGCCCTGGCTTAGTCTTGTAATGGCTGTGTGGCCTGGGTGGGGGCACTTAACCTCTCTGGGCTGCCCTTTCCTCCTGGGCTCTACTTCTTGTGTGGTGCAATGGGGAGATTCAAGTGGATTAGGATACATTTTACACACCTGAGAGGGGAGAGGGATTACTGGGAACCTGGGTATCATTGTCACCACTGAGCGTCCCGGGGCTCAGCAAGAAGCTCTTCTTCCCTCCTCTGGCACTGTTTCTCCAAACCAAATCCCCCAGCAGGTGAGCAAGTGAAAGCTATGATTGACTTGTCCTTATCATTATCCCTTCCACCATTTGCCGTCTCCCCAGCCCTTGGGACTGAGCAAGAAAACTCCCTGTCTGACACCAAGAGCTCTGAGTCTCGCCAGGTTCTGAGGTTCCTTAGAGATCCGAAATGTCAGAGCCGGGTCTAACTAACCTTAGGCTTTAACCAGCCCAATTCCTTTTACTGCACAGATGGAGAAACTGAGTCCTGGGGGCCGGGGCAGCAGCAGAGTAATAGTAACAACTGTGTCACCACTTTCAGTTACAGCGAATGAGAAGAAAATGCAACATGACTGATCTCAGCCGATAGGGGAGGCAGAGTCCCAGTGTAGATCTTGCTTTGGGAATGGCTGCCCTGCTCCAGCCCTCACATACCCCCGGGACCAATTCCCACAGGAAAGATCAAGTGCCTTTGTCCCTTCGTCTCCAGCAAAAGTTTTAATGCATCTTATTGGCTCTTATTGGGTCATGTGACCTTCCCTAACCCAAGGGAATCTGGGTCAGCCTGAGCCCACCACATCTGCTATCTATCAGACTCACCTGGAGAGTTTGTTTAAAGCACAGATTCCTTGCCCCACCTCAGACATTCTGTTTGGGTCTGCGCTGGGATTGGGACCCCAGGCGATTCTGTTGGGCCCTGCCACCATCCACACTGGGTCTGTTTGGGGCTTTACAGAACAACAGCAAGAGAAGCAGGGCAGACGGTTTTCTCACCACTTGCTGTGTTACTTAGAGTGAATCACTCTCCCTCTCTGGGCTCTGGGAACCTCCCTATACAATCTTCAGAGTTAACTGCGTGAACTGGAATATTTCCTTCCAGTACTCTATCTGTTTCCTGAGTCTACATTTATGAAATATTTTGTAGAAAGGGAATCTGAAGGACCCTAGTCCAGGTGTGTCTGGCCTCAAAGCCCCATTGTTGCTCCCCAGCTAGTCTCCCCCGGGTCTTCTCATGTCCCTGGCCCCTACCCTCCCCACCCACCCTGCTGTAGCCATCAGGGTCACTCTGAGACATTGTCAGTCCAATCCGAAAGGCCCTTACCCAGCCAGGACCCAGTCACGCACCTGGAGGCCTCCAGCTCCCAGCACGTGGTCTCAGACTCGAATGATCATTTTTACATCTGAGGCTCCAGGATGATTTTCTCTGACTCCTGCTGGCCTGTGTGGAGCCTGACCATCTCTCCTGTGCCTGTGGGCAATGGTCACTTCCCCAGCTTATGGGAGGGCAGTGAGAAACTGTGCCTGTGGGGCCTGCTTGGGGCCAGCTCTCAGGGAGCCAGGTGGGAAGAAGAGGGGTGCAGGTAGAGGTGGGGCTGGAGGTGGCTATGCAGCAGTGGATCAGCCAAGACCTTGGGAGTTCTCATATGAGCCCCCTGCCCCCATCAGCAAGTGTCACTTCTCTGCTCTGGGCCTCAGTTTCCCCATCTGTAGACCGGAGACGAGGTTTGGACCACATGTCCCTGCCTGTGCTCACATTCCAGGGCCTCCACTGCGGGTGTTGTGAGGATTTGAATAGTTACTACTAACACACATGCTGCTCCCTCCACCTGGGATGCCCTTTTCTGCCTTCAATGCTGGCCAAACTCCTATTCATCCCTCAGAGCCCAACTCAGATTTCATATCCTCCTTGCAGCCTTCTCCAACAGCTCCAGGGCCAATCACCCTGCCCTGTGTCCCCTTCTCTCTCATTCCCAGTTCCTTACGCCCTGAGCCTGTGGGGCTGTCGTCATCTATTTACATGTCTGTCACGCTGGGAGACTCTGGGGGTTGCAAGGGCTGAAGCCATGTCCAGTTCACAGGTGCAGCTCCAGGGCCTGGCACATAGTGTGTGCCAGGGAAAGGGTTGTCATTCATTCACTCATTCATTCGTTCAAAGGTCTGCACTGAGCACCCACTGCTATGCCCAGGCCGGGTTCTAGGAGCTGGGGCTGCAGCAGACAGACAGAGCCCCTCCCCTGAGAAGAAGTCTATTAACAAAGCACACAGTGGTGGTTACCACCTGGAGTTAAGTGCTCTGAAGAAGGGAAATGGACACTCTGAGAGAGAATTTTAGGAGGGAGAAAACTAATTTGGATCAAGGTCAGACGGGTGGTCAGATAAGTTTCCCTGAGGAGATCACATAGAATTTGAAAAACCTAAGGGATTAAGGAGATGTCAACCTGGCCAGGAAGGGGAGGGCCCCCAGGTGGAGGAACGAGGTGAGCAAACACCCCGAGTGGGGTGAGGACAGAGCAGTGGGAGCCCGGTCATCCCCCGTCCCTGGGACCCCATGAAGGGTTAAGATTTGTTCTAAGAACAGAGGGAGGCCCTGAGGGTTTTGAGTAGGAGAATGACATGACCGGATTTGTATTTTGAGTCCATGACTCTGCAGGTGGATGGGGAAAGGATGGGCTTGGGGGGAGAAGTTAGGAGGGATTATGCAGACAAGGGAGGCCTGGCTGTGATCAGAGTGGGGGATGGAGAAAACGGGGAGACTCGAGGTTAAATTCAGAGGTTGATGGGATCAAAGAATGAACAGCCACAGATGGAGGTGGGTGGGGCTATCCCTTAGAACACCAGTATCTGACGGCCCAGGCCCTGTGATGGTCAGGGATCCCCAGCATTGTACCCTCAAGAGCTGTGTTCCCAAACCCTGGATAATCCCCACACTCTCGCTCAGCCAAGGAACGTCAGCCCTGATGCGGCTGGGGCAGGGGGTCCCAGGAGGAGTCAGGCTGGGGAGCCAGGTGTCTCCCTCTGAATCTTCCCTGATAGGGTGTCATCTTGAGCAAGACCCTGCCCCTCTCTGAGCCTCAGTTTCTCCATCTGCAAAACGAGGAAGTCCTTTCCAGCTTCGAGCTTTGCCCATGAAATGAGTTTGCTCCTCTAAGACTCCCCACGGCAAGAATGAGGTTGCAGGAGGGCCAAGGGGTCTGGGTCAGGTGACCTCCAATGAAGTTCCGAACAGGGTCTTCCAGGGACACCCCCAGAGCCTGATGTCCCCACTGTGGTGGCTTCAGTGAGGGCTGAAGTGTTAACTGCTCCTATACTCAGATAAAGCCCTAAGGCTGCTCCCTGCCCACCCACCCCATGATTAATTCAGTTGAGTCAAGCGGTATAATTAGATCTCATTTCTGATGATAAAGGTATTGAAAAATAAATTGAAAGTGTCAAGTACTGCATTAGGAGGGGTGATCAAGCGAGGTGTGGGCTGACCACCTGGCCTCCAGGAACTCTGCGTTGGACTCTTTTACAGACCCGTGAAATTAGTCAAGGTTTTATTTTCATAATTGTAGGATCAAGAAGCAGGGATGATGGCATGAGAGGGGTAGGGGCAGTGGCGTGCCAGAGCCGGCTCAAACCAGCTCACGGAACTGATGGTTAGATTTTCAGGAATTTCATCAGTTAGTTGTTAAACACAGCCGCAATGAACAATTAAATTGTTTTAACTCACAATGAAATAGATTATATTAAAATCAAAGTTAATAAACACGCAAAACCTGTCAATCCCTAATTACAGTATAATATTGTACTATTGAATACACGTTTGAGGCTAGTTGCATCTATGGTACAGAAACACTGTAGAATGGTGTATTTCTTTGTGTCTCTTCAAACCTCCCGTTCAGTAACATCTCATTGGTAGCTTGAAATTGAACATGGTGGGAGTATTCACACCACAGAGACTGGTCAGCACTACAAATCAGGGCTTTGTTTCCTGGAGAGCTGGTTGTGAACTATTTACCAGTACACCACTGAGTGTGGGGGAAGGCCGGGGCAAGGAGAGAAGAGACAGATTCCAGTGTGGAGGCAGGAGCAGCATTACATGTCACCCAGCCCTCAACCAAGGAGGGCATGGGCCCAGAAAAGGACAGGGGCTGGTCCACGATGACACAGGAAGTCTCTGGCCTCCCACCTTCCAGGGTGGAGCGAGCCAGAGAGGGTCTGTTTCTCTGGAGGGGAGCCCCTGGCTCCCCGATGATGCCCTTCTGTCTCATGCCCAGAGTTCAGGGAGGGGGTTGCCCACCTATGAGAGGGGCTACCTCGCCCATGGTCTCTGTCAGGATGATGTAAGCTCATGTCTCTCTGAGTCTGCAGGGGCTCAGGTTCCTGATCTCTCTCAGGGGGCCCCTGACTCCAGTGAGCCCTAGGATTCCTCCATCAGATTGGAGGTTTGTAAAGGCAAGTCTGTTTTTCTTCCAGACTAGGGGCTCCTAAGGGCAGGACTGTGCCTCCCATATCATACTGGGGGGACAGGACTGCTTCTCTCTTCAGGTTTGGAGCTTTGAGGACTGTCTTACTTGGAGCTTCTACGGGCATAACTGTGTCCCCTCTTCAGGTGAGGCTTTCTGATCAAGCCTCCCCCACTGGACATCTTCCCTTGTTCCTTGTAAGACTGGGGTCTGGGGTGGGTGGAGTCGGTCAAGCCAGCTCTGTCCAGCCCAGGGGGACCCTGAGGGGAAGATAAGGAGCTGGACTGGAAGAGGGAAGGAGAAGGATGCTGGCTCTCAAACCCCTTGGACACAGGGGAGCATCTGTGTCAGAAGGACGAAGGGCCCTGAGATCACGAGGACAGCCCCCCACTGCGTCTTCCATCCTGGGAAAGACCAGGCAGAGCTAGGACCAGCCCCGACCCTCTTGAAGTCCTCACTAATAACTACGGAACAGAGAGAGCTGGGCTTATCCACCTACTCATCCATCCATCCATTCATTCATTCAACAAGCATTTCTTGAGCACCTACTATGTGGCTGGCACCATGCAGAGCACTGGGGATGCAACAGGGCACAAAACAGACAAGGTCTCTATACCACAAAGCTTGCAACTTATGGGGGAGATTGATAATAAATACACCAATGAATGAATAAGCAAGATAACTTCCTAAAGTATTAAATGCCATGAAGGAAATAAAGCAGGACGATGTGGTACAGAGTGCCCGGGGTGGGGGTCCTTTCTCCAGGGGTCTGGGAAGGCTCTCAGGCTTTAGGCTGAGATCTGTGGATGAGAAGGGCGTCCCAGGCATCAAGACAGTGAATACGATGACCTTGGCACCATCTAGGAGTTCTCCATAGGCCAGGGTGCCTGAGCCGTTGTGCACGAGAGGGTGTGGGGCAGGATGAGGTCGTGGGAGTGGCTGGAGACAGCTGTCGTTTCATGCACCACCTTGGGGCCGTGGTGAGGACTCTGGAGCTTATTCTGGGAGCAGCAGGGGAGTCAGACAGGTGAGGACAGCCTTGCAGCTGCTGGACTGCTGGGCTCAGAAATGCTGCGGGGGAGGCCACAGGGGCCCCGCAGGTCTGAGTACTTAAACATCAGGGAGGTGGGGTCTTATCAGCACCAGGGCTGAAGTACAGATTAGACTGAAACTCGCTCTTTATTTCCAGAATTCAAGGTGGTGGCCTGGGGACAGGTGAGCACTGGGGAGGGTGGCGTGGTGGAGGTGCTGTTGCGGGAAGGGCGTCAGTGCGCAGAGCTCAGGAGCAACGAGAGGCCAGCTTGGAGTGGGCAGGGAGTGACAGGGACAGCAGCCTTCCCTGAGCTCAGCCTGTGAGCCAGGCCCTGAACAAAGCACCCACGTGTCCTCTAGCTCATCAGCACGTGCTCTGTAAGCGTCTGCCCTCCTCACCAGCTTTCGTGATCACCATCGTCATCCTGCACTAGCTTCTTCCCTGAGCACTCGCCTGGCACTGGGCCGTGTGCTAACTGGGTCTGTGTCTGCAAGAACGACCCTCATCACACCTCTGCATCAGGACTGCTTCACCACCATCCTCCCATGGGAGAGATGAGAACACGGGGAGGGGAAGCAAGGAACTCAAGGTCATGCAGGGGGTGCTGAGGGTGGGATTCTGAGCCCAGCACCCTATGCACAACGACTGCTCTGCACCCTCCCTGTGTAGACTCCACTGATCCCCCGGTGGGGGTCCAAGGCTAAGAGGAGGGGAGGTCACCCTGGAAGCCCTGCGGTGGAATCTGCACCCTGATGGGGAGGGGTGTCTGCCCTCCTCGTGTTCTCTCCACCACCCTGACATTTGGTGGGGCTCACAGGCTCACCCCAGGACCCCGAGTGAGTGGTCAGTGGAGGGCCGGTGGGAGAGGAGTGGGCCCTGTTCCCCGACAGACCCAGGCTCATGCCACTCGGGCTTGTAGCCCTGGGCCAGTCATTCCACTTCTCAGAGCCTCAGTTTCCTCCTCTGTAAAATGGGGCAGCGGCAGCTTGTTGGGAGGCTGGGAGCCGAGGCCGGCACAGGTGTTTAGCACATAGTAGGTGCTCAGGAATGGCTGTGCCTTCCCATCCCCCTTGGGGCTGAGGTTCCTGTAGGCTGGGCTCTAGCACTCGGGCCAGATGGTCCCCTCCCTTAGAGGGTCCTAAGTGCCCTCTGAGAGCACTGGGGCTGGAGAAGAGGCTAGATTGGTCTTGGCACACTATACCTCACTCAGAGGCTCCCTGAGGCCTTGGGAGAGCTCCACCACTGCCCACCCAAACACTAGAGGGAAGCCCCGAGGCTGGCTCAGAGCAGATTCAGGTGCCTGGGGTCCCAGCGGTCTTGTGGACCCCCCACAGTGAATTCCCACCTAACACAGGATGGTGCTGCTGGAGCCAGATGGGGTCCATCTGAACGGGCCACTGTCCACAAACTGCTTCTCGGGCCGAGGAGCCCACGATTCTCCACTGGGTCAGATGGGAAATGCTTGTGCAGCCGTAGCTAAAGCCTGCCTTGGGGACTGTGGCCCCCAACCAAGGTGAGCTCTTCCCCCTGCACTCCACAACCTGACCTCTCATCACCCACAGGTCATGCTCTGTCTCCCGGGAGGTCACCACACTGCCCCTCACTAGATAGCCACTGTGTGGGTTTTAGCCCAGAAGATCCTGAATCCCAGGGAACCCTTCAGACTTGGGCAAATTGGGAGGGTTGGTCACCTTACCCCCCACCTTGCCACCCTTCAGTGGTGGGTGAATACTAATAACTAACCCTCCCAGAGCACCCACCCGAGCGCAGAGACCATCGCGCTTAATTCTCCTAACGGTCTTATGCAGGGGGACGGTCACTGTGTCCACTTTGCAGGTGACAGAGAAGAGGTTTGGAGAGGAGAAATAAACAACCAGGAAGTGGGGGACCTACAGGCTTCCAGGGCCCCCCAGCTATCACCCCCAGGGCAGACCTGCACCCTATCATCCACCCCCAGGTACCCTCACACCATCATCTGTCCCCTAACCCCACTCCCACGTGCTGCCCCTGACCAGGCGCTGCCTGCCCGGCCTTGCACGCGCATGCAAGCACATGCTCACACACTCACACTTGCTGATGCACTCTGCACGCACTCGGGCACTGGTCCCCAGATGTGTCTCCACATCCACATTCACGCCCACCACCTTCCCACATGAAGCCCCCTCAGGGGCTTCTCTCAGAGCTCTCGTGCCAGGTGTGCTATGAAATTAGCATCACATTCAAAGGTGAGGCGAGAGATAGATAAAGTAGAGCAGAATCTCATTTTAATTACCTGTAGCAGACCCCAATTTTTCAGATGATGATTATAAGAATTAAAAATTCTCTTATCAGGGGTAGAGAGGGAGTTTCTAGAAGGAAGAACAGGAAGGGAGGGAGGCAATGAGGGCTCTAAAACAAGATCCAAAGGACCCCCTCTCCCTCCCCCAGTCCCTAGTAAATGTGCAGGAAGTTTTCGGGCTAGGAGTGTATGCGAGAATGGGAAGCTTGGAGAAGGGAGTCAAAGGACCACCCAAGAGCCTCTGGCTGGGCCTGAGGCGACGAAAGCAGCCAATCAGGGCTCGTCCTCCACCTGTGAACGGATGCTCCTCAGGGAAACTGAATGTCTTCAGAGAAGGAGGTGACTTCACTGGGTTGAGGGACTGAAAATCAGTAGGATCCCGCGGTGGGTCCCATCACAGGGGGTGTGTCACGTGTTTGCTCTGTAGCCCTCTTGGTCTGGGCTCTGCTGATGACCCACCCGTGACTTTGGGTGTGTCACTCACACACTCTGTGTTGCCTCGGCTCTTGGCCACTTGCAAACACCTTCCCCACCAGCTCCTTGCTGCAGCCACCCAGCAGCCCCCCTCGATGGAAGCACCGAGAGAGCAGAGGCCTGGTCTCCACTGTCCATCTCCGTGTCCTCAGTGTCCAGACCAGGGCCTGGCACACAGGAAGCTCCCAAGAAATGTTTGTCTAAGGACTACGAGAGTGTGTAAATAATGAGGACACATCCATGAGGTAGGCATTCTCATCCCCATTTAACAGGGGAGGAGCCTGAGGCTCAGAGAGGTGAAGTGCTCGCCCAAAATCACACAGCAGGGGGAGGGGGCGGGGATTAGGAAGGGGAGGGTCAGTGGTGGGGCTGGGAGAGCAGCATGGATCTTGGGGAGAGACGGCCAGAGCAGTCCTGCATTTAGAGAGTAAATCACGTTTTACAAGGCTCCAGCCATTCCTGGGGAAACTCAAGCCAGCATGTGTGAGGCCCCAGTGACGGTGGCCTTGAGGGAGAAGGGGGAGGAGGGAGGAAGGGAGGGAGTGAGGGAGCAGCCTTATTTGCCTATAGGCCCCACCTTGTCCAATCAGCTGGGCTCTCAGGGGCGGGGACACCAGGACCTGACCAATCACCAGGAGGCTGGGAGCAGAGGCCAGTGGAGCAGAGCCAGGCCCCACCCAGGTCAGTGGCCAGGCCCCACACCCTGTGTTCAGGATGGACCTTCCTGACTGTCTTTTTGCTCCTTGACCTCCTTAAGGTCTCCCAACAGCCCAGCATCCAGGACAGGAATAATCACCTCTACTTTGCACATGAGGCAACTGAGGCCGAGAGAGGCCAAGTGACTTGCCCAAGGTCACACAGCCAGTCAGCAGCAGCAGAACCGACCCAGACTCTGACTCCCAGCCCAGGGTGCTGAGTCCTGCCCCTCTGGCTTCTTCACGGCTGCCGTGGCCCAGGGCCCTGCTGAGCACCCCTCCCTGGGCCTGTCCTCCATGACCATCAGCCGCCTCTTCCCACCAAACACCCCAACCCAGAGCTCAGCTCAGAGCTGCTGCCCACTCCCAAGCCCCCTCTCCAGCCTCCATCCCTGAGCCCCAGACCCTTTGCTCCAGCTGCCCTTGGATACCCAGACACTGGGGTCAGAGACCCTGGAATGTCAGGGCTGTCAGAGGCCCCAGGAAGGGTCTGGACCTCCCTGAGGGCTGCAGGTGGGAACAGTGGTCCCTCAGCACCACGCTGTGCCGCTCCCCTCCATGAAGCCCCCCAGGGCCTGAATTGGGGCGCTGCTCTTCTCCCAGCATCCCTCCCCCTGCTTCCTGCCTCACTTACCCCAGAAGATTCTGCAAATCCAGGTCTAAGGTGTGATTTACAAACTTCCTGGGGAAGGAGGGCAGCGTCTACACCTGCAGTGACTAAGAGGCCTGGTGATTTACTCTGCCAGGAAATGCTTGCTTATCCAAAGTTATGGTCTTGGCCCCTCCTGATTGAAGACTGAGACTTACTGAAACTTCCCTCTCCCAGGGATTCACCTGATGGCTTTGGGATGGGGGACAACAGAGGTGAAGGAGTCATGGGGACCCCCACGCAGTGAGGAGCAAACCTAGACAGCGTAGTTAGAAAGAAGATGGACTTAGGGGTCACCAGGGGTCTGGGTGTGAATCCCTGCCTCACCACGGCCAAACTGTGTGACCTTGGGAGAGTCACTTATTCTCTCTGGGCCTCAATTTCCTCATCTGCAAAATGGGTATAATCACACAATGGGACTGGTGACATCTGCCTTCCAAAGATGATGAGACTTAGATGAGGGGGTGTGTATAAATGCCTGGCACATAGCAGGTGCTCAGAAAAGTTGAATTCTCCCCTCTAGCCCATTTGAAGTCTCTCTTTCCCTGCCAGATCACCTCCTCCAGGTCTCCCTCCTAGCTTTCCTCTAAATGCCCACCTGCATCCATCTCTGTCCTCGGGGAGAGCAGACCGTGTCAGTCTCTCAGGTTCCAGGTCCCTGTGGCTCAGGAAATAGAAGAATGAGGTCCCACCAGCAGGACGGGCCCAGCTGCGTGCCAGGACGCCGGGCACAGATGGTTCACATGCCCAGGGATTGTTAGCAGTGCAGCTGCTTCCCTGCCGATGAGTTAACACATCTTGTCTATAAACAGCCCTTGGCAGAGTAAGTGTCCTCTGGGACCCAAAGTTGTGCTGTGATCCAAGGTGTCAGCAGAACTCTTTAACCTGTCTGGGTTCTAATAAACCAAGGAGGGACTGGAGAGGTAGCTGGCCTAGTTAGCTCTGCAGACCCGGGTCCATCTAGACGCCGGTGGGGAGGGAGTGGGAATCTTCCACACTGGACCCAGAGACCCCGGCCTGAATTCACATCCTCCTGAAGGTGTGTCCAGGCCCCTTAAAACTATGAGGGTGAGACTCTGAGTCTGAGGACAGCCCCTGCACTGTGGCAGCCAGCAGGGTAGAGGGTCTGGAGGAGGGGGCTCGGGAGTCAGGCCGACCAGGACCCAGAGGGACCACCAAGATCTGGGCTGTCCCTGGCAAATCCCAGCAGCCCCCCTCTGTCTCTTGGGCCTTGGTCTTCTCACCATGTGGGCATCACACAGGGGCTTGAGGGCCACTTGTCCCCGAGCTGCCCCATGTTTTCATGGAACTTGGACCCTGATAGCCAAGTAGGCCCCTGCATCAAGGTAGAGGGCTCATGAATGGTCCCTCCCACTAGGCACTGGGGTCTCTGCGGACCCTCCTGTCTGTCATGGAGGAACCGTCTCTGAGAAATGGAGGCCTACAGACCAGACCCACAAAAACGGGTGGAGCTTTAGTAAAATAATGTTTTTTGTCATTTCATCAATTTGCTCTTATATAAAATCTGAGGACTTCATGCAAAAATCTAGAGTTCTGTTTTTTAGAAAAAATCAGAGGACAGACATTGTCCTAGCAACAGGCAGCAGGAACCAAGACGTAGCCTGGGGTCCCCATGGTCCCTGCAGCCTGTGTGAGTCACTTGTAATGCCTGCTTGACCCCTGAAGACCCTTGAGGCTGTGCTGCTGTCCTGGACCCCCCACCCTAGCCTGCTCTGTACAGATGGGTAAACAGAACCCCCTCTGTCCACCTTACACTGGAATGCCACATACATGAGGGCAGGAACTGCTGTGTCCACTGTTGTATCCTCAGTGCCAGAAACAGTGCCTGGCACATAGTAGGTGCTCAGTTAACACTTGTTGAATTTGTTGACTCAGTGAATCAGAGGCAGAGCCATGGGTCAGACCCACATCTCCTGATTCACAAGCCAGGAGCCTCCTCAGCCCCGGTGGTTTATCCCTTGACTACCAGGCCCCACAACAGGGTTCCAACCCTCAAGTGCCCCCTCCCCCATTCAGAGGTACATACTCAGCCTTTTTCTCATTCAACTCAGATGCATTATAGCCCGTTCCCAGTTAGCCCTGGAGAGGAAGGGGAGCCATCCTTCTGCAGAAACATTCACTTATCACCATCTTTTTTGAGCACAAGGACTATCTTTAACATTTAAAGGAAGTGTGGGACACCACGTGTTATGAGCTCTCCACTTAAGTGGGAGGTGGTGGAGAGCAGTGGTGAGGCCATGGTGTTGGGCAGACCTAAGATCAAATCCTCATTGCACCACGTTCCAGCTCTGTGTCTTTGGGCACGACACTTAATTCTCTGAGCCTCAGTTTCCTCACCCATAAAATGGGGGTAATCCAGTACCTACCTCCAAGGGGTGTTGTAAGGATTAAATAAAATAATCCAAGGAAATCACTAAGCTCCGTGCCCAGCACACAGTAGGTGTTCAAGAGATGGTGGCTGCTATTGTTATATTTCTGCCCCAACCACCACTATTAGATCCCAAAGACAGAGGAAATGCACAAGACAGAGGCCACCAGGAGTGCAGAAATGCTTCTCAATAACTTTCCCTCTCACTGTAATTGCAGTTGCACACGAATAATACAAGGGAGCTGTGTTATGTGTTGATTATTCCATCGACAGTCAGTGCTTGGTACCCAGGTAAATTCAGGGGCCTCTTGTGATAAGCACCTCCAGGAGTTCTGGGGCTCCAAGTTAGGAACCTCGAAGATGGCTCTAGTCAAAGCCAGTGGGGATTCCTGCCATTCAGTTATGGTGGCAGTGCAGTAGCAGGGGCCACCTGGGCCCAGCCTCACCTCCCTTCCTACCCCGCCCCTTCCAGCCAGAGCTCTGGGGTCCAGGCAGCTCAGGCCACTTCCTGAGGCTGAGAGAGAGCAGTCCTCCCCACCGGCCCCCATTCACCCCTCCAACCCCAGGCACTTGCGGCTGAGCTTTGTGGCTCTCTTCCTTTCCAATGAATACATAATCGCCTCCCAGGATGGGCCGAGATGATGGCTGTAATAAAACCGCTTCATTACATCCCTCTACACAGAGCCGTTTAACGAACATCCAGCTTCAGGCCCTCCATGGCCCCTGAGCCAAACGCAAATGAAACACAGAGCACAGTATCCGTATCATTTAATTAGCTGGGGATGGGGGAAGATGGGGAGAAGGAGGTGACATCAGAGAGAGGCAGAGGGACAGAAGTTGTGTGGGGGTGGGGTGAGAGGATGAGGGAGGGTGGGAAGGAGGGGAGAGATGAAAAGATGAGATTATAAAATGATATCATTTGAGCCATTGGACTCAGCTGTGCTTGAAGCTATCAACCCTTGGACATTTTAGATGAATGAGCCAGGAGATGCCTCATTTTTGCTCTGTTTTGTTTAAACCTATTGGAGTCAGATTTATGTTCCTGGAACTGAAAGTGTCCTGAAAGATAAAACACATTGTTGGCAAAGGGAACGACGTTTGGAAAGGCCCTAAGGATAAAGAATCACAGTCTATGCAAAAAACCCCAAATAACGCCTGTGAGTCTGAAGAGTGGTGAACGAGGCAAGATGAGTGTCTGTGTATCAGGCAGAATCAGAGGAGCCTGGAAGCCTTATCAGAAGTTGGGCAAGGAGTGAGGACCAACGCGGGGGCTAAAAGACTTAATGTACTCCACCTCCGACAATGGGCATCCCCCATGGTCTTCTCCAATAGCCTCACTTCTCAGCATCCCCAGATCCCACTTGGTCCACTCTTGGAAAGTCCAGAATCAAAGATCCAGGGACAGTCAGCGCCAGAAGGGACTGTTAATATCCACTAGGGCAATGCACTCTTTTCTTTTGTATTGTCCAAGTCATACGTGAACACATTCTTATGTATGTATTGCATCCTCATGCGTGTACAGGGTAAAAAGTCTAACCATATAGACAAAGGAAATATTCTCATGTTACAAACGAGGATAAGGGTGTCCTCTGACTCCCCCGAGTTGCTGGGAGGGTGATAGGTAGTGCTGTATGTAAAGCTCGTAGCCCGTGCTGGCACACAGCAAGTGCCCCATGATGTTGGCTGGCTCTGGGATGCCCTCACAACACTGGGGGTGGTTGTCTGTTTCTCTGACTGCTCCTGCAATGATCTGGGAGTCCCAAAAGGGCAAGGACCAGACCAGTTTATGGCCTTTTCCCAGGATCCCAGACAGGCCCTGTGAGGAGTCAGGATGAGCAACGTTTAATGAAGGAGGAGTTGGGATGCAGACATGTCAGGTGACCCAGAGAGCGTCTCTGAGGGCAGAGGGTGGGCAGAGAGGTGGCCCCAGATCCACCCCCCCACCCATCCCTTATACCCAAAAGGCAAAAGGCACCACCTAGTGGCCAGCAAACAGAATTTGTTCCCATGCTGTGGAAGACCAGTGCTGAACCCCTCTTGAGGAAGAGGAGGGTGAGGCCGTTGCCTGGCTCCTGTCCAAGTCCAGCCACTGTGCTGGGCTTATTCACGTGGGTCATTTGTCAGTGGAGACATGGCCCCTGGGGTCTCCAGAGCTGCCCCCAGGTGAGGACAGCGAGGTCCCAGGAGCAGGTGTCTCTCCTCTGCTCACACGTGTCCCCTAGACTCAGTCATTCCTGCTGACCCCATGGGGTTCCCCTGCCCCTACTTTCTGCAGGATCTCCTGTGCTCTGCAGGCCCCACAACTGCGTGTGCCCTCCTGTCTCTGCTGGAGTGAGAACAAGGGTCCTCTTAAAGGATCTCATTAATAGACATTCTGGGTTTTTTTTTTTTTCATATATAATTGAATTTATTTTTTACTTATTTATTTTTGTATTATTGGGGTATAGTTGTTTTACAATGTTGTGTTAGTTTCTACTGTACAGCGAAGTGAAGAAGAGTTCCTTGTGCTATATAGCAGGTTCTTCTTAGTTATCTATTTTATACATATTATAGTCTATATGTCAATCCCAATCTCCCAATTCATCCCTGCCCCCTGCTTTCCCCCCTTGGTGTCCATACATTTGTTCTCTACATCTGTGTCTCTGTTTCTGTTTTCACAACTATCTCCTTTCACATTTGTCCTGCCCCTGAACTGTCAGCATGTGCAAACCCACTTCTCACCCACTCTCACGCCCGCTTTGCCTCTCTCACCGGGACGTGTCAGGGCAGTGTCCCCTCACAGAGGGACTGTGAAACTATATTTCAGCACATGCGAACAGGTTGCTCTGGCCCTTCGGTCTCCATGCTGGGAGGAGGTGGTCACAAAAACCTGGGCTGTTCAGTGCTTGTCTAAAACCTCTGCACAGCACTCCATCGAAAACAAAGTCCCTTAAGTAACTGGCCATGTGTTGTATTTGAGTAGAGACCTGAGTGAGGGCGGGAGGGAAATTCACAGTTAGGGGAGATTCAGGGCTTAGATAGACTTGGGTTTGTGACTCAGACATAAAACATACTGGCTGCATGACTTGGAATGTGTCACTTAAACTTAACTGAGCCTCAGTTTCCTCATCTGCAGAGTGGGAACAATTATAGTATCTACCCTGCTTGGAAGATTTAAAGTTCAAGTACATGGAAAAAATGCACATTTCCCTAGACTTCTTCTTCTATGCAAGATGGAGTAACAGGAACTGAATTACTCTCCTGCCTGAAACAACTAAACAAAACACACAAAATATTTAAAACAATGCTTTGTAAGACATTTGACATCATCCAATGAAAGACAGCGATCCCTGAGAGATGGGAAACAAATGAAGTGAGCCTTGTGATTGCCCAGCTTACTGTCTTGAGAGAGTTTCCAAGACATGGTTCAGGATAGGGGAATACAGGTGGAGCCTGGAAGACTCTCTGGGTTGAAGAGACAGAGCTGAGAGTCTGGGAGAGCTCCCAAGACAGAGTACCGAAGAGGGGAGAGCTGCACAGAGAGAGCCCCAGAGATCTGTGAATGATCCTCTATGAATCTTTAGCTCAGTAATGACCAGCACGTGCGTGTGGAAAAAGAACCATCTAAAAAGACTAGAATAGGAAATAATCCCTGTTGTTCACACAAGACTGGGAATAATATCTGTTCCAACCAGCCAACTTGGAAAACATAATTAATAAGGAACTGAGTAGAATACTCAGAAGGATCTTACCTCAGTATTGGGAAAAATTAGTCCTAGACTAAATGCTTCTCTGGTCTGTCTATCAAGTCTTAAAAGCAACAACCAAAAGGATAAAACTCTTTTTAAATAATTTAACTACATCCCAGAACAAAACTAATCAATATTTACAGAAAAACAAAAATATCCAGCATGCAACAAAGTCAAATTCACAATGTCTGATACCATCCAAAATTATCAGGAATCCAAAGAGACAGGACAATATGACCTGTAATGAAGAGAAAAATCAATCAACCCAGAACTTACAGACATCAGAATTAGCAGACAAGAACATCAAAACGATTATTATAACTTTATTCAATATTTTCAAAAAACTAGAGGAAAGATTTAGCATGATAAGTAGAAACATGGGAGATGTAAAAGATTCAAATAGAATGTCAAGAGATGAAAATTTAAAACTGTAAGACTTTTTAAAAAGTGCAGATGATGGGATTGATGGCAGATTATACACTGCAGAGGAAAAGAGCTATGAGCGTGAAGACACAGAAATAGAAACTATCCAAAATGAAACACAAAAGAAAAAAATAATTTAAAAAGTTGAATAGAGTATTCATAAACTGTGGGAAAACTTTAAGAGCCTAAAATATGTGTAACTGGTGCCCGTGAAGGATAAGAAGTGTGGAAGTACAGAAAAAAAAAATTAATGAAATTATGGCTAAAAAGTTTCTGAATCTGACAAAACTTATTAACCCAGAGATGCAAGAAACTCAATAAACTGTAAGCACAAGAAACATGAAGTATGACAAGGCACATCACAATCAAATTGATCAAAATTTGTGAAAAAGAGAAAATGTTAAAAGCAGCAAGAGAGGAAAAAATTACGTTATGCACTGAGGAACAAAAATAAGAATGTGAGTAACAAAGATAAAAATGATAGCAAGTTTCTAATTAAGGCAATGTAAAAGTGACATCAGTGAAAATGGCATAGTAAGGACTACTGAAAATTCTCTCTTCCATAAAACAATGGATAAAGTGGCAAAAATTCTCAGAATTGACTTTTTCAGAACTCTAGAAACTAACCAAACCAGGTTTGAAGCAATCCTGGGTGAATTTATTAAAAAAAAATAAGTTGAATCTCAGTAAGAACAGTGAGCTTTCTAGCATTGTATCTTGCTGCAGTCCCATCCCACTCTCTCCAGCACCATGGTAACCTTGAAATCCAACATCCCAGAATCACGGTGAGAAGAGCAGACTGGCAACCATGGAAGGGGGCAGAACAAGGTTGGAGCATCTTCAAAGTCACATTTTTGGAAAACTGTCATTATTTGACCTGTCTGGTAGTTTCCTAGAAGATCCCACTCATAAGGTTGTCTTTATTTTACCTGAGTCAAAACTCGCCCACTGCAAAAAGCCTTTTCCTGGGGAGCATTTGTCAAAAACAATTACAGACAATTGTTTAATTTTCATGATTGCCTGAGACAGTGGACAACAGTTGGGGTTAGCAATAGACTAGGCACAAGCTTAAAAGACAAAACTGGGGAATAGGCTGTTCATACAGGCTTTGAAAAGCTCCAAAATATTCCCAGAAATCTAGGATGCCATGAGCATGGGTAAGGCTGTGTATATACTCAGGAAAGACCTGAGAGGGCCCTAAGTCCTCACCTTTGGCTGACCTTGGGGCTTTGTGAAGGCTAAGGCAGAGTCGTAAACTGGTAGAGGGTTGAAGGCATGCCCTAATCCCTACACAGAGCCCCTCAACAAAGACTGAGAAACTTACTGGTTCTAGGTTTTTAAGGCAGTCTCTGTCCAATCATTAGCTGACCACCAAGTTGTCTGAGCAGAGACTTCAATGACTACACATGACAGGGAATACAGACTTTATAGAAACATCACTAAACACAAACACACACACACACACACACACACACACAATGACTAAAACAAACATCAGCACAACAAACTCTGAGAAGTGGAGAATCTGATTTCCAGAGTTGCCACATTATATCATTTAAAATGTCGTTTCCAACAATAAATTTTAAGACACACAAAAAGAGGAAAATATGGCTCATACACAGCAGATTTGAGTTGGCAAAAGAAAGAAGCAGTGAACTTAAAGATACATCAGTTGAGATTACCCAAGTCTGAGGAACAGAAAGATAAAAGAATAAAGAAAATTTATAGAGAATCAAACATCCATGGGACACCATCAAACATACTAACATATAGATAACAAGAGTCACAGAAGGAGAGAAGAAAGAGAAAAGAGAAAGGGGAAGTTTTTTTTAAAGAAATAATGACCAAAACTTCCCAAATTTGATGAAAACCATCCATCTACACATCAAAGATGCTCAACAAAATCCAAGCAGGTTAAGTTCAAAGATCTATACTTAAATACAGCATAGACAAACTGTCAAAAGACAAAGAGAGAATCTTGTAAACAAATAAGGGAAAATGATCCATCATATACAAGGGAGTTTCATCAAGCTTACTTCTTCATCAAAAACTGTTGATGCCAGAAGATGATGGCATGACACAAAGTGCTGAAAGAAAGTATGTTAATCAAGAATTCTATATCCAGAAAAACTATCCTTCAAAAATGAAAGAGAAACTTCACATTCCCAGGTAAACACAAATTGAGAGACTTTGTCCCCAGTCGATCTGCCATATGAGAAATACTAAAGGGGATCCTTCAGGCTGAAATAAAAGGACAGGAGACAATAACTCAAATCTATGTGAAAAAATAAAGTGCTCTGGTTAGGTAACTATATAGATGATACCATCATGGACATCTTGGACTCTCCCCTCTACATCTACTCTTACCTCTCTTACCTCAGCAGATACATCAAGCCTTAGATTTCTATTTCAGCTCTTATTTACATCCACTCCTCCAATTCCATTTCCATATCCACCATTCTTATTCATTTATTTACTATAAGTTGTATTTATACATCAAAATATGTAGCCACTTGGAAATTTGCAAGAAATAACATTTTGTTTCACAGAGACATCGTGAAATCCCAAGTCAAATTCAATATTAAGGTATATTTTGGTATCCTTTCACTCTGTATTAAATTTTATCAACACTGGCCAATTCTTGTGGAAGTTATCATCGTACAAATATAAATACAAAATCTCAAAAAAATTATATAAAAAGAGGGCCTTTAAGTTGCTTATAAAGATAAACATATATTTCCCATATAATCCAGAAATCCTCTTTCTAAAAGTATCCACAAGTGAATTGAAAATTTACATTCACACAGAAATCTGTACACAGATATTTACAGCTGTCATATTCATAATTGCTCCAAACTGTACCAAGATGTTTTTCAACAGGTGAATGGATAGACAAATGGTGGTGCATCCATTTGATGGAATACTACTCAGCTATACAGACGAACCAGCTATTGATTCACACATACATGTGAGAATATTGACCCTTTAAACAAAAATAATAGTTTAGTGTAGGGCTTATATGTATAAGTAAAATGCATGATAATACTAGCACAACCGTAGGAGAAGAGCCTTACTTCTGTAAAGTTCTTAAACTAGTGAAATATAGGTAAGGTTCTTAAACTATATGTCATGTAGGTAGACTGTGTTAGGTTCGAGATCTATACAGTAAACGCTAAAGCAATCACTAAAATAACAAAACAAAGAGTTAAACAGCTAACAAGCCAACACAGAAACCAGAGTAGAATCATAAATGGTAATCAATCCGAAAGAAGGTAAAGAAAAGGGAGCAGATACACAAAGAAAGAACAAATAGAAAACAAATAGGAAGATGGTAGATTTCAACCCTAAAACATCACTGTTATGACTGCCTTTCGCGAGGGAAGTAAACCAAGGCACAGAGAAGGGAAGGAGCTTGTCAGGAGTTACAGAGCCAGGAAGGAGTAGGGCCAGCCTTTAATTCACATTTAATCCACAGCCTGTGGACCTGTGCTCCTAACTTCACAAGGAATGTGCCCCCAGCCCTGAAGACCCTGAAAACTTCTGTTCTCCAACCTTTCACCTCCTGACAGAATCCCCGATTGATGTGGAAACAGAGCTGCCTGGGGCCACAGAGATTTTGTGTTCAATGCCTTCCTTTTATAGCTGAGGAAACTGTGTCCCTGAGAGGCAAAGGGGCTTGTTCAAGGTCACGCTCTGAAGTAGAGACACATCTGGTATTGTGACCCGGCCCGTCTCTCTTCCCCACTTCCAGCTGCCAGGCTCCTTGTCCCTGTTCCCAGAGCCTTTCCTCCACCTCCCAAACTGCTGTGCAAACACCTGGCCCTCGATTTTCTCTCCCATCCCAGCAGACGTTAATTATAAGGGCTCATCATTGCATTTTCTTCATCTTGGAAATGCTCCCAGGTGTTTTCCAGGAGACATTTTTCTGGATTATTTTCCTCTGTATAAATTGGTTCAGAGTCATCCATCTTCCATAATCGAAAAACCCCAGGCTCCAGGTGTTGATGACTTCTTCCTTCTCAGAGGGCTCCTGGCCCATGGGAGCTGGGAAGCCCATCAGTGATCACTGGCGCAGACTGGGGAAACTGAAGCCTAGAGCAGGAGGGACTTACCTGAGTTCACACTGCAGGTAGGAGCTGAGGCAGAACCTGAACTCAGATCTCTAGGCTCCTGGACCCTGCTCTTTTACTGCAGCCTGTTTACACCTGCTAAGCCTCAAGTACGACCTTGAGACCCAGTTTCCGGTGGGGGGGAGGGGTTTCATGATGTCAAGGTCACCTTGTTTCTGTCCTTGAGCATGAAGTCGTCTGATTTCCCTTTAAAATAGCTTAATAACACAAATGATTCACAATCTTTGTGAAAAATTCCACTGATACCAAAAGAAAAAGACTCTAAAGAGCTTCCACCGTTAGCTTTGGGGGGAATATTCTTCTAACCCTCTGCAGCTGGTTTTTCTCCACACCCCAGTTATCCTTCAGCCCCCTCTGTCCAGCTCTGAACCAGTGAGGATGACCCGTGTGTACCGTATCAGGGCCTCTTGCCCTGGCTGGCTTCTGTTGGGTTCAGCCAATGGGAAGCACCGCCAGCAGATGAGGGATGGGAGGAGAGAAAGTTTGGGGTATTTCTTCCTGCTCCCTCCTGGATTGGACTCTCTGTCTGTAGCTCTTGAGCCCCCAGGGGCAGGGACCAGGCTAGTTCCTGAGAAGGGTGCCCTCAGGGATTCTGAGCCAACTCTGGCTGTCAGCTGGGATATTTCCTGGGCTCTGCCTGCAACACAGACTGGCTTCCTGCTTCCTCACTCAGTACCGGGGGCCCTGCCCCAACTGGGTCACAGCTCTAGGAGTGGGGATTCTGAGGTCTCTCCAGTTCCTCTGTCCTCACCTCCACTTCCCTTAGGGCTCTGCTTCCCACGGCCAAGCCTCAGAGAACAACTGACCTACCTGCCTATACTTCACTCATCCTCCCCACATTACTCAGCCCCAGGCTTGTACAAGGAGCAGGTAGTCATGGTGGGGAGCAGGTGATGACAAAGATAGGGACTCCTCACTCCCCAGCTCCTCCCTGACCTGCCACCTCCCTTCTCCTCCCATGCAGGATGCCTTTCGGAACCTGGCATTATGGAGCACATCTCTTCATTTTTCATCAGTTGCCCCCACTAGAACGTAAATGACATGAGGGTAGAATTGGGTCTGTCTTGCTCATTTTTGTATTCCTAGAGCCTAGAACAGTACCTCTAGATGCTTAATAAGAAGTGCTCAATAAATATCTGTGTTATGTTATATGAATAAATAAATATGAAATATGAATAAATGCAGAGCTCCCAGTCCAGAGGAGGATGTTGGAGGGGGACAGAAATGCTCAAGTAACTATGGTTACAAGGGTGTTTAAGGAGGCATCAAGGAGGAGGGGCCTGAGCAGGATGATGGACACAAAGGAAGAGGAAGTCCTGGGTCAGTGTTCTCGTGCTCACGCACTCACGCACAGCTCCATTCATCTGACATTTCCCAAGCACGTTTCCTGAGTAAGTGCTGGACACATCACACCCTGTACCTGCCCCAAGGAGCTCTCAGGAAGGAGACAGACACTCCCCAGGCATCTGAGATCAGGGTGATAGTCACCAGGGTAAGACATGCAGTGACTTGGGCTGAAGTAAAAGCCAGCATTGATTGAGCTACTAACTTCCCAGCTTGAATTGGGTCTTCAACACTTTCAACCAAAAGGATCAGGCTGTTTTAACCAAAGAGGGACTTCAGTAGTTTGTACGACTGGGACAGATAGTGGGGAACAGCTTCAGACATAGCTGAATCCAGTGGCTCCAATCGCATCTCTCATTCTCTCTATCTCAACACCTCTATTTTTCTTCTGACTGTGTGGGAGCGTCTTTCTCTTTGCTATGGACTTATTCATGAGGCGGGAGGTGGGAGGGTGAAGCGGAGTTATATCCAATGGCAGCCCCAACTAGTGACTCCAGAGGGATAGCCATATATAAAGTCCTGGTCGAGGATTCTGATAGGGTTGATTTTGGTCATGTGTTTCTTTGGACCAATCACTGTTTCCTAGGGGAATGGAGTGCTATGATTGGTTCAGTCTAGGCTTGTATCTGTCTCTGCGGGGGGAGGGGGGTGGGATAGGGTCACTGATTGATAACTCTACCAGAAAACCAGGGCCTGGGGAGTACAGAGGCTTAGTTTCCTGAAGGAAGGTGGTGGGATTGATGGGTGCTGAAAATTAAAGGTGGAAAGAGATGCTGCCTGGGCCAAAACAGTGCATCTGCCAGTTACAGAAGATATTTCTATTTCCCTTCTATAAATGAAGAAACTGAGTCGCAGAGATCTTAAGTAGCTGGCGTAAATTAGCAGATGGCAGAGCAGGATCCCGAACCCTTTGGGATTATAAATGCTCTTAACAACAAAGCTACAGAGCTTCCCAAGGACCCTGGCTCCTGCAGCATCTCCAGCACTCCTGAACCTGAGTTCCAACAGGTTTAGACTCCTAATTCCTGTCCAAACAGGAAGATCCTCAAAGCTCAGACATTCAGGCCCCAGAGCTTACGAATCTAATCTTCATGAAGGATTTAATTGGAGGCTCCCTTTCCTTCCGGACCACAGGGTGCAGAAAAACTTTGCTCCTGGCAATTTCTTGTCGACTAAGCAGTGCTGAGAGGAGGCGCATCGAAGAGAATAGAGACCAGGTCAGCGTTGCCGGGGGCAACATTAGCAGGGAGATACAGGGAGCATTAAGGCAGCTGAAGTGTGAGCCATTTGATGTGTGAACATATTCTCCAGGGAAGTGCACCACTCAGAACACTCCGACTCAGCCAAAGCCTCCCCAAGTCACCCCTTCCCTCCGTCCCTCCTGCCGGTCGCAGCCCGTCCATCTCGTTTAAGGAGTGATTCACAGTCATACAGCTCATGGGGCTGGAGTGAGCCTGTAGTCTAACCCCATTCACTTAACAGAAGAGAAAATGGAGCCCAAAGAGGCCCAGGCACTTGCTCAAGGTCAAAGAGTAAGTTAGGGGTGAGGCTGACCCTGATAATATCAAGCCCCATGGAGGGAGGGCATCTCTGTGCCAGGCCCTCACCTGGACACCTGCATACAAAGACTCATACAATGACTTTGTGGGGTGGACGTCATTATCCCCATTTTACTTAAATGACGTGCTCAAGGGCACAGAGCTGAGTCTGAAACTTGACCAGCACCAAAGTCCAAGGTCTGAACCCCACCGTATGGGTCATTTTGTCGCTTATCCATTCGCTGTGTGCTCCCTGCTTCATTAACACCATTGTGTGATGCTGGAGCCCGCCTAACACTGTTTCCCAGACCCACTTGCCTCTGGTTAGCCTTGGACATTGGAAGGTGCTAGCGGAGGATGGAAAAGTAGGAGGGGGAGAAGCTGTTTGCATCCCGTCCTTGCTTCTGGAAGAGATTCTGGCTGCACAGAGGTTGCCAGCTCCTCCGCTCTTTGATGACACTGGCAGCAGCGACGGTGGCCAGTGGTAGCTGCAGAGGGCTTGGGTGGCTCTGGCATCTGTGGGGTCAGTGGCAGCAGCAAGGCCCCCAGAGCCAGCAAGAAGTGCGGTCCCCAGCTCGGAAGCACCTCCCCCTCCCTTTCTTTCCTCTAGCCCTAGATACCCTCGTCTTCCTTTTTCACTCTTTCAGCCCTTTCAACACTTTATAATCAGCTCCCTGCGTTAAATCCCCTCTGTTTGCAATTCCTAGTGGAATTTCTGTCTTTTTTTTTTTTTTTTTTTTTCTTAAATGAGCCCTGAATGATGCAGCATTTGCTATCAGCAGTGACAGAAGGAGACAAGCCCTCACTGATGGGTTTGGGGCTGGGCTGTCTGCCTGGATGAGGCTTGAGCACAGTGAAGGAGGACCTCACTGCCGGGGCAGAGCAGGCCCTTGGTACTTCACGGCAGGTGGGGCGGTCAGTCACTGGAATCATCCCCTGTGGTTGCCAGGGATGAAGTGCCCACATAATAGTGGCCTTTGTCAGACCAGGGGCTGCTGTGCTGGCCTCTGAGGTGGTAATGACGACAGTTATAAGGAATGAGGTGTGTAATGGCCACTCAGGACAGGACTGGAGAGTTTGCAGAAAGAAAATGACAAGCATGGCGTTTCAACTCTCCGTGCAAAGCGTGGCCAGAAAACCAGTGATCTTCTGTGATTGTCCTAAGGGAAGCTTTTATGCTTTACAGCCGTAAGTCAGATGCAAATGAAAATCAGATCTAAAATTTACTCCCGCGGGTTGTAGATTTGCAACGGAAATTGAACTCACAAGCTCGCTGTCTCTTACTTGAAGGTAAAGGCACTGATTAGGAATGAGAGGCACAATCGAAGGATGAGATACAACCCCGGGGTGGGGGACACTCCCTGAACTTTGGAAGCCACCTACATGACCTGCGTGTGTGCTGCCCGGACCCACTTTCTGAATAACTGGCCAAGTCGAGCAGGGCTCAGAGCTAGAAAAGGTCCTGCAGCCATTCCAGTCTCCAGGGCCAGCTGCCCTGACACCTGGGCCTCAGGGCCCAGGCCACCCAGTGGTCCTCAACTCTGCAAGTAGGGGTGCTCAGCAGTGCGCCCCACTAGGACGCTCACAGCACAGCTGTCTGCGTATTCAGTACAAAGCCATGTCTTCTTCTGCCGGTAACCGCCACACATTTGAAAATAGCTCTTGGCTTTTCACTGGGCCCTGGTAGAGATGGAATGAATGCTGAGTGCTGGGCCACCAAGTGACCGTGAAACCTGGTGGCCCATCTTGCCCTGGGTGTTGCCTGTACACGGGGGTGTAGAGTCGGCCTCAGCACCTGTCCAGCATCCGGTGAAAGTGGCATGTGTAACTGGGGCTCAGGCCCACCCTGGAGACAGGTCAATCACATGAGCAGGTGACAAGAGTCTCACAGCATCCTCTCCAGCTGTATGACCACCTCCTTTCAATCCACACCACTGACCTCGTACAACATTCTCCACTGCCAGCCATATTCTCTTCCTATGGCTGTTGTAACAAATTACCAGACGCTTGGTAGCCGTGCTCTCTCCGGGGGAGAACCTTCCAGGCCTCTCCCAGTTGCCTCCACCTCCACATGGCCTTCTGTACCCTGTGTCCCTGTGTCTCCCTTTCTGTCTCTTATAAGGACATTCATCATTGGATTTCAGGCCCACCCTAATCCAGGATGATCTCATCTTAAGATCCTTACCTTAATTATATCTGCAAAGACTCCTTTTCCAAATAAGGTCACATTCTGAGGCTCCCGGTGGATATTTTTTTTTTTTGGTGGAGATGGAACAATTCACTCCAGTGCACCAGCTAACTGGTGGCCTTCCTCAGCGGTGCTGATGACCCTGAAGACAGGAAGCAAGAGGAGCCCTCCCAGGGGACAGGTCTTCAAGCAGCACACCTCTGTCCACTGAGCTGAAATGGGGAAACGGCCAGAGGCAAAGATCTACCCAATTCACAGGCAATGGCTAACAGTTTGGCCAAATGATCAGGGTCTGGAGAGAACCGGATGGAAGGATTGGTGACAGGGAGGTTTGGGGAAGATGTGTGTAGATGGATCTCTCAGGCATATAGTGTGAGAATATTAGGACCCACACAGATGCTCACCAAGGAGCACTCATTGCATGGAAATGGCCCTTGGTGGTCCCAGCAGCAATCATGGGCTCTCTCAGCAAAAGCAGTGGGTGGGCGTGGGCTCTAGTGGACCTTGGTGGGTCTGGCAGTAGAGGTCAAAGGTGGCCCCAGTGGCAGCATCTCCACCAGCATCACAGCAAGTGGTGCTGGACTCTGGCTACATTACCCCTCCCTGTGTTGCCCCAGCTCTAGAAACCCGTGCAGGAACTAACCTCTGGGTTATCTCTACTTCCATTTGGTTCCTTCAGCCCTTCCAACACTCCTGTAACTTGTTCCTTTCATTAAATCCCTCAGTTTAAAACACCTGGTGTGGTTTCTGCAAGACTAACCCTGGTGCTGCCTTCAGAGGCCACGGCACCTGTATTACATGGGGCCACCTTCCTCACTTCTTCAGCACAGCGCCCTGTGGCTTGGCCTGACTCTACCTGGAGGGTAGAGCCAAAGATGGCCCATCGCTGTGCCCACCTGCCACCTTGCAGATGTGGTCCCTTAAGAATCATGAAAGTGGAGCTCCCAAGACTGCGGGCTGTATGAGGAGAGAGACAGAGACAGATCAAGGTATTAGGACGTGACGTCCAATGCCCCATCCAGATGGGGGACCAAATCTTTAAGTTCATCAAACATCAGAGCCGGCAAGGGCATCCAGACCACCAGCCATGCCCCTCCTGGTTCTGAGCTACGGAGGCGAGTACACAGAGTTGAGGTGAGCGCCCCAAGGTCACAGCGAAGGCCATGCCTGCTGGGATGAGAACCCAGGGCTCCAGACTCCCACCCTGGCTTCCACTGCACCACTTCACTCCACCCTACCCATCAGCCCTGAAGCTGGTGTAGAAGCGGCTGGGACAGCATCTTGCATCGTGACACATGATGTGGGTATCTTATTCACGGTGTGATGCCTACTTCTATTTCAATGACTAACAAGGGGAGGATGAAATTGCCACCCAGAAAATAAGAGAACAGCTCCTGAAGTAAGGCACACTTCCCCCCACCATCACCTTAAACTCCCTGCCAGCGTTTAGCTCACCACCAGGGTAATTAAATTTTACATAGTTTTCTTTTTTAACACTTCAATAAATATCACCTGTGAAAATCAATCGGCATTTTCTGTACTTAATGCATAATAGCTGGTCTTATAAATTTAAATTATCCCTATAAATCTAAATTAAATGCTCAGGTTTCAATGTATTTAGGACATTTAATTAATAAGGTGCTAGCACAAAACCACCACTAATCTGTTTACTTCAAGCCTGTATTTCTCTGCAGCATGTGGGTGGGAGGAAGGAGGGAGCCCGGGGTCCCTGGGCAGGTTGCTGGCTGCTGTGGGCACTGCCCATCTTCATGGCACCCTCCAGAGTTGCCTGGGTCTCCCTGTGTCCGGCCTCCTCCATCCTCTGGGTCACCTCCCTCATGGTACCCAAGGAGAAGGTGACCAGAGTGGCCTGCAGGTGGAGGAACCCCAGGCAGGCTCAACCACTAATGCCTGGTGTGGCCGTGGAGGAGTTGCTTGCCCTCTTGGCCTCTTACGTAATAAGGAAGGTCCTCTTTAGCAGCTGTGGGGAGGGAATTGTGGGGTATGGAGAGGTTGGTCCACGACTTATGAGCAGTGCAGTGTGACCTTGGGCCGATGACTTAACCTCTTCATATCTCAGTTTCGTCTTCCTTACCCTGGGGACAGAGATAGCCCCTACCTGGCAGGGTGGTAGTGAGCCTGGGACAAGGTAATGAATGTGATGTGCTCAGTTTGGAGCGCTGTAAATGTCAGCTGTTGTTGTTTTCCCAGGGTTGCATCTCCCCAGTAGCTTTTCAAATGGTTATAGAAGTATGATAAAAAGATTTGGAGGAAGTGATATGAAAACCAGAGGAATATAGGGCTAAAATACCAGCAGTCAGTGACTGTATCTTTCCCCGGGCCTCACTCCCTCCCCTGCCTCTTGAGTTTAGGACCTGCCACCTCTGGTCCCCTTTTGGACAGCCCAAGGTCCCAGGCTCAGAGTGGCAGTTTCTCTGAACATCCAGGAAAAGGAAGCGCACATCTGGAGTATAATGCAGCCCCAGAAAAGGCCCCCACCTCAAAGCTCAGGGCAGAAAATGGAGGCCTGACACAGACTGCTGTCAGGGGGTGGAGGAGAGAGCGGGGTCTTGGCATCCAAGTACCCAGAACATTCCTTGGAATCAGGACTGTGCCCCCACCCCTCCCAGAGGACCCCGTCTCCAGAAAGCTCTTGGGAAACGGCCTGGCAGTGGGCCTGGGGAGAGTTTCCTTCCTCTGGGGAGGGAGGGAAGCAAGGGCCTTAGTCCACTTGTGACCTGACCCCAGTAAGAGGCTGGAGATGAGGCCTGATCTGCATCTCAGTCTGGAACTGTGGACATCGCAGCGGCCTGGGGACGCCCGAGGTTCCTGGGAGGGTCGGGAGGAGGACCTCGGGAGGCTTTCTGGTGGATCCCACGTCAGAGCACTGCTGACAGTTATAAGCACCTGTATGCTAGCCGGCCCTGCGGGAGAGCCACGCTGAGACCAGTGAGAAGCAGAGAGGCCATTCGAGGAGCTGAGCAGACCTGAGAGCAACAGGTCTCTACGTGCCCCTCCTGTGTTTCTCCAGGATGGGCTGCAGATCTGGTCACCAAGACCCACCACCCCCTCCACCCCCATCTCAGTCATCGCCAAGTCCCCTCTCCCCTGCCTCCTCCCCGTGCTGTCCCAGGCAAAGCCTTCCTCAGTCTCTGTGACCTTCAGCTAGGGAACCGTGATGCACAAACGCCTCCTAAGCGGTCCAGGCTCCATCTGCCCACAGCCCACCCTCCCCACCATCTTCCCCCACATTCCCCACCACCTTTCCCCACCCCTCCAGCCTCCCCACCACCCTCCCCCACCAAACAACCCTCCCCCACCACCCTCCCCCCCACCCTCCCCACCACCCTTCCCCACCTCCCCACCCTCCCCACTGCCCTCCCCCACCTCACCACCCTCCCTACCATGCTTCCCCCACCCCTCCAGCCTCCCCAGCACCCTCTCCCACCAAACCACCCTCCCTCACCACCCTCCCCCCACCCTTCCCCCACCTCACCACCCTCCCTCCCACCCTTCCCCACCCCACCACCCTCCCCGTCACCCTCCTCACCTCACCACCCTCCCCACCGCCCTCCCCACCACGCTTCCCCCACCCCACCACCCTTCCCCCACCCCACGACCTTTCCCCACCCCTCCCGCCTCCCCACTGCCCTCCCCCACCCCACCACCCTCCCCACCACCCTCCCCCCACCCCACCACCCTCCCCACCACCCTCCCCACCACCCTTCCCTTTCTGCGTTGGGTGAGAGTCCTGAGTCTGCGTCTGGTGGGCAGAGGCAGAGGGTGTTTGGGGGGAGGGGCAGTGGGGCAGCAGGCAGCTCCGCCAGGCCAGCCCAGGTCACAGGAGATTGACTAACAGCCCCAGAACCACCTTCCTTCCCTCCCTTGGCTGTTTTTGCTGCCTCTTGCCACCGTCCGCGCCTTGGCAGATAAACGAAATTTCCTCACCCCTAGATTTCAGCACCTTCACTCCTGACCCTGTGCGACACTGCCCCGGCACACAATAGGTGCTCAGTAAATAGCTGTTGAGAAGATGAAAGGACACACAGCATGGATACAGTCACCAAAGTGTTGGTCTAACAGTTTTTGGTAAATTATTATTTGGTCTGTTAGTCCTTCTGTGGATAAGTTTTTGTACAATTGGCCATCCGAGAGGTTGGGCTCTAGAAATGCATTTTCAGTGAATTGACCTAACCCTGAGGGAGAGTGAAGCAGGTTCAGAGAAGGGTGTGATCTTCAGGGGTGGGTGTGCCAGGAGATGCTGCTGGGAAGGGCCACGAAGTCCCAGAGGAGGCACGTGCTTGGCAGTGAGGAGTTACTGAAGGGCGCTGAGCGGGGCGCCACGCCCATGGCTCTGCTCTAGAAAGGCCACCCACAGGCCCTGCCCTCAGCCTTTATCCTCTTAGAGAAGAGCCCTGCTCCTCTCCTTGCTCTTAGAACAAGCAGGTGAGAACCAGCCCTCGCCCCACAGGTCAGTTGGGAGCGACTTCCTTGCTCGTCCCTTTATTTTGATTATTATTATTTTACAACTTAGAAACAATGTTTGAACCACAGCTGTGGGTGAGGGAGGAACACTGGCCCATGAATGGGAAGGTGTGACCCCAACCCCAGCAATCTGAACCACTCATTTCCCTCCTGAGGCCTCAGTTTCCTCATCTGTAGAATGGGACTTTTGGAGTCAATGATCTAAGCCCCTTCCAGTGCTATACTCAGGTTCCCTCTGGCTTGGGCTGCTCTCAGTCATCTTCATGGGTCACCATGAGGCCTGTGCATAGCAAGGGACCATTTATCGAGCACCTGCTGAATGCCTTCACTGTCCAGATGAGCGATCTCAGGCTTGAAGAGACACCCTGTGTCACTCAGACAGGAAGGTGTATAAGCCAGGCTGGAGTCACTTTGGAGCCCAGGCTTCACCACCCTCCACTCAGCAGCTATGAGGCTTTGGACAAGTGGCCACATCTCTCTGTGCTTTAGGCTCCCATCTGAAACAGAGAGAGGGCTTCTCTGAAAGGGCCAATGTGAAGGTTAAACAGATTAGTATATGTGGGGTGCTGGATTCAGGCCTGGGCATACAGTAAGTGCTCAATAAATGCCTGTTGCTGTTAGGCTCACTGGAGACCCTGCTGAGTGTGGAGACTCCTCATCTAAGCCCGGGGGTGATCGTGACGAGAGCCATTGAAAAAACTGAAGCCAGTGAGTTCATCTATCAGTGTGGAGATGGCTCTTCCCAGCCCTCACTCTCTGAGTTCCAGGTCCCAAATCCCTTGCCGATTTTTGTTTACAAAATAGAACAAACAAGATGCTTAAGTGTCAAGTAGAGTCTTTGATCTTGAAGAATGAGGTGAAAGGTTTCTCCCAGAAGTCTCTCAGAAATTCCCCAGCCACGTGCCTCTGCACAGCCCATTCCTTCACGTGCCGTCAGCGCTGTGCTAACCTCCCAAACCAAGCCCCCTCTTTGCCTCCTGTCACTTTGTTTGCTCCCTTTCTCTTTCACTCGTTCAGTGAACAAATGCCTGATTAGTGAGCAACTGCTATGTGCCGGGGGAAAGGCAATGGTGAGCATCCCCCCACCCCAGCCATCCCTGCTTTCCCAAAGCTGCGCACAGTCTAGTGGGGGGTACACGATGATCTAAGAGTCACACCAACAAACGTGGAATCGGGGGGTGACACGTTCCATGAAGAAACGTGCTGTGTTTGTGTGTGTGTGTGCACATGAGTGTGTGAGTGTATGCATGCATGCACGTGTCCATGTGTGTGCACATGTGCACGTGTTTGTGCAAACGTATGCACGGGTGCATGCGTGTGTGTTGTCTGGGAGGTCAGGGAAGCATTCTCTGTCTCTGTCCCTTGTCTCACACACAGCCTGTCTTGATTGGCTAACGGAGTAAGATCAGTGTCTTCCTGGCCTTGTCTCCTCAGCACCACTCCCACCCTCTGCTGCCCCCACCTTCTCACTGCTCTCTGCTCTCTCCTTTCCCTGCAGGCGAACCTGGCCTTCCTTCCCCCTGGGAGGGTCACCTGGACACTTGGCACTGTGGGCCCTGCAGCTGCCTATCTTCCCACCCAGCAAGACGCTAACTTGGACGAAGCTCTTTGCTAACTAAATCAGGAGCTAAAGGCATGCGTAGACCTCTCTGCTTTGTGATACCCTTGTATTAGTGACTGTGGAACAAGTTACTCCAGAAGACCAGTAACCCCATGGACATTTGCATGAGAGCGTGAGTGTGGTTACCTGTCAGTGAACCCATTCTAGCTTGTGCTTCTGGTAGAGCCCCCTCTGCCTCCCCCCATATGTGCTTCACAGGACAGGGTCTGGCCTCTCTTGTTCTCGGTTTTCTGTCCACTTCCTGGCACTCAAGTGCTTACTAAGTGTCCATTTCCTGCAGAGTCCCTGGCCCTGCCCCTGGGGCCACCAGGCACTGAGTGGGGCTGGTGTAGGCTGAGCATCCACTGTGGCCCTTCCCCATCTCCTTCCCTGTACCACTTATCCTCTGGTGACCCGGGGCCAGTTACTTCCCTGCCATGTGCCTCAGCTTCTCAAGTGTGAAATGGAGATAATATTAGCACCTGCCCCCTAGGGTTGAAATAAAGGTGAAACACACTAATTTGTATAAAGCCAGGGTAAAGCACATGGGAAGCTGTTCGTCAGTTTAGCTATCATCATCATCACCTCCTGAACCTTCACAGCAACCTTCCACGATAGGTGTTATGATCTCCATGTGATATATAAGGAAACGGAGGCTCCAAAGTGAGCCACCTGCCCTGAGCGCCCCGGCTCGAAGCCTATGAGGACAACTTGTGTGGAGCTGTAGAGAAAACAGTGTTTGCTGAGAGCTCCCTCAGCACCAGGGCCTGTGCTCAGCTCTCTGGAAGACTCATCGCAAGCTAGTGCAACCACATATCAAGAGGCAGGAGCTTTTATTGATGGCTCCACGATAGAGATGAGAAAACAAAGGCTCACAGAGGAGACGCCACCTGTGCAGGGACAAGTGCGAGCTTCGAAGAGCCGAGGCTTGAACCCAGATCTGCTTGACTCCAGACCCCCGGCATTAACTGTCCGTTCATTATCCGTTCCTTCACTCAACAAGCACGTTTGAGCACCTACTGTGTGCAGGTACTCTTCTAGCCAAGGGGATCCGTGGTGGATAGGATAGGTCCAGTTCTCTGCCACTGACCTGACATTCTGGTGCAGGGAAAAGTAAATAAGCAAATAGACATATGAACATATATTGTCTGGTGATGAAGGGCTGTGAAGAAAATAAAGCAAGGAGTGGGTACAGAGAGCGGCGGGGGGATCAGAGCATTGAAGTGTCTTTGCAGAAGGAATATTCATACATTTTTCATTAGGAGGGATCTTGGCAGATGAGTGGTCCCCACCCCACCTGACTTTGAGGCAGCTTGGGGATTACGCCCCACCTTCACAGAGTCAAGGGATTCAGCCAAAGGATCCCAGAGACTGTTGGGGTGAGAAGTATCTAATCAGCATCCCCCAGTGCAGTGCAGTTTCTATTAAATAGCCAGATCCTTCATCAGGGCTGATTGATGCTACCATGGGCCACACTCTGGGGACCATTGTCTGGAGGGGGAAAAGGACACATGGACACATCCCAAGGATGAAGAAGATTGATGCTTTCATGAGGGACTCCTCCCCGAATGGAGGCTCCTGGAGGGGAGATCAGGGAAGGATTCCCAGAACAGGTGGCACTTGATTTGGTCTTGAACTGAGAGTGTATTTTTCCCAGTGGAAAAGTACACTGGTGTAAGGCGGGTGGAGGTTGCCCCAGACAGAGGACACAGCAGGTACGTCACTGAAGCTCAGGGTTAGGAACGCAGATGTCAGAGTGAGGTGGCCGATGTGGCACCTGGTGATCAGTGCAGGTGAAACTTCATCTTTAGATCCTGATGGCCCCACCCCAGAGGATGCAGTGAGGGCTGAAGGATTTAGCCCACGGAGCGCACTTCCAGGGGTACCCGGAGCCAGTGCTCAATGACACCAGTGATTCACGTGGGGACAGAGCCCAGTGGCATTGGGTGGGATGATGGTGGACGCAGGGACAGTGCAGTCTCTGAGCCCAGACAGGAGTGGCCCCCAACCCTGGCTCTAGACTCTTCTCTGGGCCCCAGTTACCCATCTGTAAGGGGGGTCAGGCCCACCTTGCAGGGCTGCTGGACCCATCACTGACAAACCAGCAAAGCACCTGGAGCTCAGAGCAGGCGTCCACGTGAGCCTTGTTTGAGGGCCTGGTGGCAGGCAGAGTCCCTTGGGGCGGGAAGGGTGTGAGAATTATCAACAGGGGGTGATAACAGAGGTTGTCAAGAGAAGGTTTCTTCACACTGAGAGAGCCAGGTGACATCGGAAAGGTCCCTGAGAAGGTCTCTGTAACCCCAAGCTGTCCTGGGTCCCTGAGGATGGGGTCTTAAAGGATAGAGAAACTGCTGGCCCTCTCAGGAAGGACACAAATGCATAATCAAGACCTTGAGTGGACCAGAGTCTGAGTTTTCACACACTTCATCAGCCCTGTGAGGTGTAACTATTCCCATGTCACAGATGAGGAAACTAAGGCTCAGAGAGGGAAAGTGACCTGCCGAAAGTCACACAGCCCAGATTTGAATCCAAGCGGTCTTCCCAGTTCTGTAAGCCTGCCTGAGTAGAGCAAGCATCAGGTTTTCTCTCTTACGGAGCCCAGCCCCTTCCCTGAAGGGGGACCTCCAGTGGAGGGGGTGATCTGGGGTTCCATGCTAGGCAGAATTCTCATTACTGCTCCTGCCCTCTGACAGCTCCCAACTGCACTGATAGATCCATGGTACTGAAGCTTCTAGCACCATGGGCTCTGATGGACACAACATCATCCAGGCTGAGCACACCTTCAGACACCCAGCCCTCCCAGGCTGTGACCCTCACCCTTTACACAGGTAAGAAATATGAAGCTCAGAGTGGTTGAGTGACTGCCTGAAGTTGCACAGCAGGTCAGGGGCAGAGTCAGGCTCACACCTTGCTCACCCAGTTTTCGGGCCACTGACCCACCAGCTCCTAGGTGGATTTCCCTGGCTTTAGCCGCCTTCATGGATGTTATTGAGTCTATGGTCAGTGGCAGTCCATGTCTGCTTCCTGCCTCATATTTCCCCGGGGCCCATCCATAAATATTTATTGAATAACTGAGGAGATGAACCGGATGCCAAGCCCTTTATATGAATTATGTCACTTAATCCTCACTATCACTCTTCATAGCAGGAGAGGTGAGCCCCATTATACAGGTGTGGAAACTGAGGCTCAGAGACAGGAGACACCTTGGCCAAGTTTTCCAAGCTGGTGGGATTTGAATAGGAAGTCACCTTCTCCTTCTCCCCACTCTGCCTTTTTGCATCCCAGTTGCCCTCACCTGCCCTTATACTAGATGCCTGAGTTCTGCTCCGCAATGTCTTTTAGGGGCCCAGAGGACCCAACAGGATCAGCCCCTGGAAACCTCTATCATAAGCTTTGCTGAGACTTACAAGGTCATGAGTTGTCCGGTCTTAAGACAGAGAAAGGAGGGTGGGCTACAAAGATTCCTGTTTGAGTTCCCCAACCCCTTCCCTGGGGTTCAGCTTTAACATAGCAAGGCCTCTGTTCTTAGCAGGATCTGAGGACATGGCTGGGAGCACACATGGGACTCGAGCTGTGGTTCTGGCTCTGGCTCTGAGAGTTGGCATTAACAGACTTAATACCATGCTCAATTTGATCTCCATGCTTTCTAAGCTTAGCAAAGCAGATTTTCCTCATTAATCTGCATTTATACTTAAAAGCAGTGCAGCAAAGTTCAACCCCTTTTACTTAGCTGAACGAACATGAAAAGGTCAAAAGACTTCTTCATAATTAGAGAGCATCTCCCTCCTGCTCTCTCCCCCCTCCAACCAGCCTTGCCCCCTTTCCTCCTGGTCTTTCTCTTCTGCTCCTGTGCTCCTAAATCCCCAAGGCTGTGCCCACACCCTGAATCGGGTGAAGTGGAAGGAGAGATGAACTGCCTAGGGCTGAGGGGGGTTGACCTTGGGTCAGACAGATCCAGATTTGAGCCCACACTTTTCCACTTCTCCAAGTGGAACCTGGAGCAAGAGACTTGATTTAAACATCTGAGCCTTGATTTAAACATCTCTGTGATGGCAACGAGAACTGCACCTACTCCTGTTATAAAGATTAAATGAGATAATATGCATGAGGAGCTTAACACTGTGCCTGCCACGAGGGAACTAATCAACGACTGTATTGGGTAAGCTGTAATTTGGGTGCTAAAGGGCTCTCCACTGGGCACCAGGAGCAGGGGTTCTAGGCCCATCTTGCCCCTGACCACATGTGATGAACCTAGCTCTTGGGTGAGGGGGGAGTCTGGTTTTTCACTCAGGAAATGAGTGGTTTAAATTGAGTCTAATCAGAGGACAGTGAAGCTGGAAGGGCCATGGGGAATCATTCATGTGATCAGTGGTAAAACTGAGGTCTCCAGATGCACTCACTAGAAAAGTAAGTGATGGGTCACAGTCTCCTGGCCATTTACATTCAGCTCCACCCATAGACCACAGTGAGTCAGGGACCACGGAAACTGAAAGGGCCCCAAGAAGGTATTTTTCACCTAAATGAAAAAGAAAACATAACATATCAAAATTTATGGAATGTGACTAAAGCAGTACTTAGGGGGCAATGCATAGTACTAAATGCCTATATTAGAAAAGAAAAGAGGTCTCAAAGCAATGACGTCAGTTCCCATCTTAAGAAACTAGGAAAAGAATAGAAAATTAAACCCAAAGTAAGCAGAAAAAAGGAAATAAGAAAGATGAGAGCTGATATAAGTGAACTGAAATCAAAAAAAGAGAAAACCATGAAACTGAAAGCTGATGCCTTAAGATCAATAAAATAATAAATATATATACCCAGAGTGATCAGTTAAAAAAAGAGAGAAAACACAAATTACTAATACTAATAATGAGAGAGGTAACATAACTATATATTCTACAGATATTAAAAGGATAGTAAGGGAATATTCATGACAACATTATGACAATGTATTTGACAATTTAGATGAAATTCGTTCAAATTCCTTGAAAGACTCAAACTACCAAAGCTCACTCAAGAAGATAGCGGTAACTTGAATATTCCTATATCTCTTCAATAAATCGAATTTGTAGTTACAAACCTTCCCATAAAGAAAACTCTAGGACCAGATAGTGTCCCTGGTAAATTCTACCAAACATTTAAGAAATAATATGACTTCTATAGAAATAATACCCCCATCTCATTTTATGAAGCCAGCATCATCCTGATACCAAAACCTGGCAAAGTTGTTACAAGAATGGAAAACTGCAGACCAATAGCCCTTAAGAACATACATGTAAAAATTCTAAACATTATTTTAGCAAATAAAATCCAATGGCATATGAAAAAGTTAATACATCATGTCTCAGTGGGGGTTATCCCACAAATACAAGATTGGTTTAGCATTCAAAAACCAATCAAAGAAATCCATTATATTAACAAATTAAAAAGGAAAGACTATATGACTAAGTCTACAGATGCAAAAAGGCATTTGACAAAATCCAACATAGATTTCTGATGAAAAGTCTCAGCAAACTAGGGATAGAAGAGAACTTTCTCAGCCTGATGAAGTGTGTCTCTGACAATCCTAGATCTAACATCATACATTATGGGAAAAGACTGAATGCTTTCCCACTAAGATGAAGACACAAGACAGGGATGTCCACTCTTCATTGCTTGTATTCAACATTGCACTGAAAGTTCCAACTAGTGCAATAATACAAGAAAAATAAATAAAAAGCACCCAGATTGATAACAAAGAAGTAAAATTGCCTTTTCTTACAGGTGACATGATCATCTACATAGAAAATCTTATGGAATCCATTTAAAAGCTACTAGAAATAGTATGTTTAGTAAATTTGCAGGATGTACAAAAATCAATTGTATTTTTGTATACTAGTAATGAACAGTCAAAATTGAAATTAATAAAACAATACCATTCATAACAGCATCAAAAATTAAAAGTACTTAGAAATAAATCTGGCAGAAGATATGTATCCTAAAAACTATAAAACACTGTTGAGAGAAATTAAAGAAGACTAAAGAAATATAGAGATACACTATGTTCATGGCTCAGAAGACTCAATATTAAGATGTTAATTCTCTTCATGTTGGTCTTTTTTTTTTAGCCCTTCTTTTTTATTTAATGAAACCTTCACAACTTAGCCTTTTACTTTATTTATTTTTTAAATTATTATTTATTTTTGGCTGCTTTGGGTCTTTGTTGCTGTGCGTAGGCTTTCTCTAGTTGTGGCTACTTTTTGTTGTGGTGCATGGGCTTCTCATTGCGGTGACTTCTCTTGTTGCAGAGCATGGGCTCTAGGCTCATGGGCTTCAGTAGTTGCAGCATGTGGGCTCAGTAGTTGTGACTTGCAGGCTCTAGAGCACAGGCTCAGTAGTTGTGGCGCATGGGCTTAGTTGCTCTGCGACATGTGGGATCTTCCCAGACCAGGGCCGAAACCTGTGTCCCCTGCATTGGCAGGCAGATTCCTAAGCACTGCACCACCAGGGAAGTCCCCATGTTGGTCCTTAGATTCATTGCAATCCCAATCAACAGAATCCTTTTTTGAAAAAGTTTACAGTCAGATACTCAAATTCATATGGAAATTTAGAATACTTAGAATAGGCAAAGCAAGTTTATAAGAAAAAGGAAAAAGATGGAGGACTAACACTACCTGATTTCAAGACATAAAGTTATGATAATAAAGACAGTGTGGTATTGACATCAAGATGGACAAATAGGTCAATGGAACAGAATAGAGTCTAGAAGCAAATTCTCACGTATATTTACACCTGACTTTTGACAAAGGTGGAAAGGCAATTCAGTAGAGAAAAGGTAGTATTTTCAACAAATGGTACTGGAATAATTGGAAGTCTATAGGCAAATTTTTGAAATTTGATCCATATACAAAATTTAACTTCAGATGAATTACAAACCTAAATTTAAAACCTAAAACTCTACTCTTTTAGAGGAAACCATAGGAGAAAATCTTTGTAATCTGGGATTAGGCAAAGATTTCTTAGACTGGGCACCAAAACCCCAAATCCATAAAAGAACAGATCGATAAATTGAATTTCATAAAAATTTAAAACTTCTACTCTTCAAAAACTGCTGTTAAGAGAATGAAAAGACAAGCCACAGACTGGGAGAAAATATTTGCAAATATGATAAAGGAGTTGTATGCAGAATATTTAAAGAACTCTGGTAACTCTCAATTATAAGGAAATAAATTAAAAATTTATTAAAACATTTTGTCCAATTAAAAACATGGACAAAAGATTTGAATAGACACTTCACCAAGGAACATATACAGGCAGCAAGTAAGCACATTAAAAAAATGCTCAATATCATTAGCGATTAGAGAAATGCAAATTAAAACCATGGTGAGATCGATCCCAACACTGCTTACCTAAAAGTAAAAAAAAAAAAATTGACCTTACCAAGTGTTGGTGAGGATGTGGAGGAATTGGAACACTCATACACTGCAGGTGGGAATATAAAATGTTATAGTCACTTTGGGAAAAAGTTAGGCAGTTTGTTAAAAAGTAAAACACATATAGCATAAGACCCAAATATTCCCCTCCTAGGTATTTACCCAAGAGAAGTGAGAACATATGTCTATACAAAGACTTGTACATGAATGTTCTCAGCAGTTTTATTTGTGATATCTCAAAAAAAGTGGAAACAACCCAAGTGTCCATCAACAGAAAAGTGGACAAATTGTATATCCATGCAATAGAATAGTACTCCATTGTAAAAATGAATAAACTCTTGATACACACACATAAATAAAGAAATCTAGGGAACTATATTCAATATCTTATAATAACCTGTATTGGAAAATAATATGAAAAAAATATATATATCTATAACCGAATCACTTTGCTGTACACCTGAAACTAACACAATATTGCAAATCAAGTAAAATAAAATCAAGTAAAATAAAGTAAAATAAAAAGAATTGTGCTAAGTGAAAGAAACCAGGCAAAAAAGAGTGCATCCTGTTTGATTTCATTGATGTATTCTAGAAAATATAAACTAATCTATAGTGACAGAAAGCAAATTAGTGATTGCCTGTGGGAAGAGAAGGGGCTTTCAGGGGAGATGACTAAGGACCTGGAGGAAAATTGGGGGAATGATGGATATTTTCATTATTTTGATTGCAGTGATAGTTTCATGAATGTATACGTATGTCAAACCTTATCAAAATATCCCTTTAATTATGTCTTTAAATATGTCACTGTTAATATGTTTAGTTTATCATATGTCAGTTACATCTCAATGAAGCTGTTAAAAATATCCACCGCAATTGATGAGCTTTCCGCAAGAAAGAGCATGTCTCCCAACCAGGGAAAGCCTGGCCTGAGCCCTGAGGGTTAGGATGGGAGGGTTCGGCACAGGAGACTGAGACAGAGGAGCCAAGCAGCTGGGAGGGAAGCAGGTGGTATGAGGGAGTCAGAGCACTTCCAGAAGGAGGGGGCATGGCTCTTCATGTCATACACCTCCAGCAGAGAAGTGGTCACAAGACACGGCAACATGAAGGTTATGGGTGACCCTGACAAGTCAGAAAGCAGTAGTAGGTGAGGCGTGAAAGGTGCCAGGGCAGGAGGTGAAGAGTGCTGGGGAAGGAGGTGAAAAGCGCCCTGCGGTCCACCTGCTCGGGGTGGAAGGGAGGAAGCAGGGGCCAGCAAAGAGCTGGTGGAGGAGGAGGGGCTGGGGTTAAGGGAGGGCTTCTTGTTTCTTCTTTGCTATGTTTGCCTTGCCATGCTTCGCTTTTCACACGGGAGGTGAGAGCTTGCTTTGCAAACTTGATGACAGCATGGAAAGTGTGAGAATGGAGATGCTGGGCAGCAGAGGATGGAATCCAGGGGAGGCTCGACATTTGATGAAGCAGAGCATGACTTTAGGGCGGTTAGGGAGACGACAAAAAGGTGGATATGACTATCAAGGTCAGGGAAACCAGGTGCCAGCTAGGGTGCCCTTGACCCTGGGAGAACTGAGTGTAACTGGCTTGAGCCCTGGGCAGCCTATGGCCATGGGTGGTCCTGAGCCCAAGGACCCCTCCTCCTGCAGTTGGGCTCTTCTGTCTGCCTGGCTGGGTCTCTTTCATTTTGGGTTATTTCAAGTGCAAAGCTCAGCTCCATCACTGGTTTCTAAAATATCCACCCACACTAAGCATTTCTGAATTTATTAGCTTTATTGCAGATTTGCAGGGAGAGGGGAGAGGCACAGACTCACTGCCTCCTTGGCTGTTCTCCCCTTGCCCTGCACCCCCTTCTACGGAAGAAGCAGGCCTCCCTATTTCCTGCAGACTGCTTTTACCCTCTCCTTCTAGAAAGTTTTGGCACCAGCTGGCCCCATACCCTGGGGGTATTGGCTTTTGTCATCACAGATTTCTCTTTTCAGACTCTTTTGTACTCTTACTAGAAAGAATTCTGATAAACAAAATGTTTTCTTCATCTTTCATAGGTATTATCATCTCTGTTTTACAGATGAAGAAACAGAGGCACAGAGAAGGTAAGCAGCTTGTCAGGGGTCACGCAGCTAGGGAGACATTTTGGCAGCAGCAGCTCCATTTAGGGTGTGGCAATGCGCCCTCGGGTTCTGTTCAGATAGCCTTGGTCTGGTCCCAGCTCCACCACTGATCAGCTGTCATAGTGTCCACGTCACGGGCCATCTATGGGGTAAATGAAATGACACATCTCAGGTGCTTGCAAACTCTGGGCACATAGTAGGTGCTCAAGTAAGCGGAGCTACCGTTGCTCTCATTGATGAGCTGACTGCACCTGTAGAAACTTCCCCACCCCAGGTTCTACACCTGGACTCTCCTGTCCCCCACCTTCCCTGCCATCTGAGTCCTGTTCCTTTTTGGTTTCCAAAATCAGATTGAAACTCACGTCCTGGGAGAAGCCCTCCCTAGTTCACCCTACTTAAAATCCTGCCTGGCAGTCTGGCGAAGGATGGGGGGAATGTAATTGGGGAATTAGACAGGCTTAGACTCAATTCTGTTTTCTCCCCTCACTAGTTAGGAGGCCTTAGACTGGCCCCTGAACTGACCCTCGGTTTCCTCATCTGCACAGTGTGGACAGTGCTCAGGACCAAATGAAAGAATAGAGGTGAGGGCTTCCCTGATGGTGCAGTGGTTGAGAATCCGCCTGCCAATGCAGGGGACACGGGTTCGAGCCCTGGTCCGGGAAGATCTCACATGCCGTGGAGCAACTAGGCCCGTGAGCCACAATTACTGAGCCTGCGCGTCTGGAGCCTGTGCTCCGCAACAGGAGAGGCCGCGATAGTGAGAGGCCCGCGCACCGCGATGAGGAGTGGCCCCCGCTTGCCGGAACTAGAGAAAGCCCTCGCACAGAAACGAAGACCCAACAGAGCTAAAAATAAATAAATAAATTAATTAATTAAAAAAAAAAAGAATAGGGGTGAAGAGAGCTTGGCAAATGGCAAATGGCAAACCACTGCTGAAAAGCTGCCTTGGCAGCCTGAGTGTCTAACCTGTGCCTGCTTTCTTTGGTGTAGGAAGGGTCCACCTGCGGAAATAGCCACGCCCAGAAGAGGTGTGGAGCTGGAGTCTGAGTGAGGCAGGCTCCTCCCACGGCCCTCTGTGCCCTGCCTGTGCCCCCTGTCCCTCCTCGCCAAGCTCCAGTCTCTCTGCTGCGCTCACCCTGCACATGCCCCCCCCCGTCTGCTGGGAACACCCTCGCCTGGTGTGTGCAGATGCCGGCACAGCCTAGCTCACCTCTCCTGCTCAGCCTCCTCTCGCTCTGTCCCTGTCTCTCCCTCTCTCTCCTGGGAAGTCCTCCCTGACTCCGAGACCTTCAGCCCCTGTGGTACACACCCCATGGTTCACAGACAATTAGCAGCTTCTCTCCCATCTTACACTGTGAATTTCCCCAGGGATGCAGACCGTGTCTGCCTGATTAACCTTGAATCCCATAGTGCTGTGTCTTGTCTGGCCTGTAGTTTCTATGGAATCTCTATCCACTTAATAACACACTGTCTGGGTCGTAGCCTCAGCATGTGACCCTGGGCTGGTCCCTACCCTCCCTGGAACATCGTTCCCTCAGCGGTTTAATGAAGGGGCTGGGGATGATAGTCTCCAAGGTCCTCTGTTGCTTCTGCCCTTGACTTTGAAGGCAGCCTTTGGACAGGTGGAGATCGATCCTGCCCAGTCTAACGATGTCAGCAGGACAGGCTGCAGGGAGCCCCTGCCCCCTGTGCCCCTCATTATAAACAGCTCTCTCTCCAAGCGCTGAGGTCACCCTCCCCTGAGGGCAGCAGTAGGTGACCAATTACCCTCAGTGCCTGGAGAACCAATAGGGAAGGGGTGTCAGGTCTTAGGCGCCCTGGCCCTGAAAATAACCCACTGGTCCAGCTGCAAGACCAAAATGGAAGGTCAGTTAGGTCCCTGCTCTGGGCAGGGGCTGCAGCCGCCCGGCAATCATCTGTGGCCTGAGACTAATAGACGGCTGTGAGATTTCAATTACCCCGGACCAGTCAAATGACTCAGAGCAGAGAGCTGACTGCAAGAGCCCTGTCCTGTTCAGAGAGCAATGGGTAGAGGACTCCTTCACCTTGCCCGTCTCCCAGCTCCAGAACTGGTGACTGCAGGGCTGTCCTGCGGACTCACTGAGCTCCCAGCTCCCTGGTGAGCACTCTCCCGGGGCCTGAGTTGGTGGGATCTGGAAGGAGTGGCCCCAGTAAGTCCATCTGGACCCCTGGCTCCCAAGCCGTTTGTATCATATAAGGTCTGGTGGGAGGAGATGCACCCAGGGCTGTGGGAAAATCAGACTATGCTCTGGTGACTCTAGACTAGGGGTCTGAGCTCTCTCCGTGTCAGTTTCCTGCAAAATGGGAGGCTGGAGATTCCCACCTGGCAGATATAAAAAGAAAGCTAAGTGACATAATGAGGTCAAATGGCTGAGCACCGCCTGGCACATGCAGGGTGTGCCTGGATCTGCGGGATTCTGGTGGCGTGTAGTAGGATCAACTCACACTGGCTTAAGCAGACAAGGGGGTTATGATAGTGACACTGGGACATCTCCTAGAACCCAAGGATGAGGAGGCAGCATGGCCTTGGAAGGAGAGAGGCCCAGGGAATGGGCTGGACCCTCTTCTTGCTGTTCCATGGAGACAGAAGATGGCCCCCTCAGCTCCTGAGCACAGACATCTCCATTTGAGAGAACAGCCCAGATGCAACTAGATTCCCTCCGTTAGAGAATCCACCTGGTCCATCTTAGATTGGCTTTCGGCTTGTCTGCTCTGGTCTCGCCTGCTCTCATCAGAGACAGGTCAAACAGCACAACTGTGGCTTCTGGGAAATGCCTTGTAAGTGAAGAGGGCTGAGCAGGGGCTCATTATGAGCTGGACAGATGCTCTCAAAGCACCAGGTCTGTGTCAGCTCTGGGGGTACTGAGTGAAACCTGGGGGGCCCTGCCCTTGAGTAGTGCACTCAGGGTGGGGACACAGAGGTGCATCCACGTGTGACCAGCACGGGCCCAGGGAAGGTGAGCACCCAGAGGCTCGGTGGGGTGAGAACCAGGCTCTCTGCACACCTGTCTCCTCCAGCCCTGCCGGTAGACACATCCAGGAGAGGCAGAGTGAGCCCCGCAGCAAGGACTTGGCAGGACCCGGCCTGGACGCTAAGCCTTCTCATGCAGACATGCCTTTGGGGCAGTAGGCTTCAGGCCCCGAGGCTGCCAGGGCAGAAGTTTTTCATGGCTCTGCCTCAGCTACAAGACCCCATCAATCCAGGTCTCTTTACAGCCGCTCCAAAGAGCCAGCATATTTTCAGCTACAACCCTGAGCCCGGAGGGAAGCAGGAAATGATTCATCCCCTTTCTCAGACATGAAGGCAACCCTGCATTATTAATATTTACCCAGGGGCTTCTCCAAGGGCCCCAAACAACAAATGAATCATCAGGAGGGAAGGGCACGGATCACGAGCTTCGCCGAGGCCGCCGGCTGCCTCCAAGTAGAGCAAAGGGATCCCCCAAGTGTCAGGGCTGAAAGGGCCCTCGTGGCTCTATCTCCCCATTTTACAGAGGGGAAACTGAGGCCCCAGAAGACAGAGGCTAGACTAAAGAAACTCAACAGGATGGTGGCAGAGGAAGGAACAGAATCTAGGAGCTCAGGGGATGGAAAGAGGACAGGCAGTGAGCCTCAGGTCCTTCATCTGTAAAATGGGAATACAAGAGCTGGTCAGGTGATGTTTGACCAAGATGTGAAACGACCCCTCAGAGTGTCTGACAAGGAGCAGGTCCTGCACCTATGACACCAGAGGGAGGGTGTGGTGAGGATGCCAGTGGCATTCCCTGCCCCCATGTCCTGGTGTCCTTTGCACTGCCCCCAGCAGCCCTGTTTGTGTCCTCTGACACTGACCTGTTCCACCCAACCCCATGGGGACTGGATTGTGGCAGACACCTGCCCCAGCTGGGCAGTATCTCTCCTATAAATCTGAGGTTAAGACTAAAAGGAGTTAATTGGGTCTGCTGGTTATTTGAGCCGACGATGAATAAAGTCCAAGTGTGTAGGATACTGAGAAAGGTAGAGAATGAAAGTCCCATGGAAAGAGAGGGAGAGCAAGCTCCCTTCTGGCTGGTGCCCTTCCCTGGTCTGGGTCCAGGTCCCTCAGTAGTTCTGGTTGTTTGCTTTGCCTTGGGCACCAGAGAGACCCTTTCCCCTGCAGCTGAGCAGGTTCTGTTACCTGTACCCCCAAAACAAGGAAGGACTGCTGGACGCTGAGAGGGGTCCAGAGCCAGGCAGTCAGCTGATCTCAGATGGGAGAGCCCCAGCTGGCAGTGCTGAGGCCCTGGGGACGATAGCGGGGGGTCCTTCACACCTGGGGGCTGGGGTGCCCTCCTCAGTGCTCTCTCTCCTAATCCATCTCTTCTCTGCTTTGTTTTCTTCCTCCTCCTCCATGTCTCTCTCTGCCTTTTCTCCCACACTCAGCCCTTCATTGGATCATTCATTCATCCTACAGGCATGGTCTGTTGCCCACCTGTGCCTGTTCAGCCCCTAGGCTGGCCACGAAGGGGACACCGAGGGGGCCAAGGCCGTGTCCCTGCCATCAGAGAGCTCCCAGTCTGGCTGGGGAAACGGATGAATCAATCACAACCCAGAGTGGTCAGTGCTGAGATGGGGGGAGATGTGGGATGGGACGGGGAGCCCAGGGGACGTCCCCGACCCTGGACAGGGGTCAGGTGCTGAGACCTGGAGGAGAAATGGGGGAGCCAGCAGGAGGGGTAAATGGGGCAGAAGGTTGTTACTGGCAGCAGCAACCCGGCACCTGCAAAGGTCTGGCAGAGAGGGAGAGCCGGGACCCTTGGAAGTGGCAGGCAGTGCTGCATGGCTGGGGCTGGGATGTGAGTGTGGAATGGGGGGTGGGAAGGTGGAGAAATACGGGCAGGGGTCCTCCAGGGTCAGACCACAGGGGATGAGGCTGGGCTGTGCAGGCTGGGCTTCACCCTGAGGGCCCTCGGAGCCATGCAGGGATGGCGGAGGGGGTAAGGGAGGAAGTGACCCCTCTGTAGACATTGGAGGGAAGAGGATTCCAAGAGGATCGGGCTCCTCCAAGCCCCTGGGATGGGAAGAAGCCTCCTTCTCCCCCTCCTGCTCCCCTTCCCGCCCTAGCATTTTCTCTCCTCCCTCCTCTGGTCTCCCCGCTTCTCTCTCTCTGTCCTCTCCTCCAGTCCTTTATATCCCCCTTCTCCCCGCTCTCTGCCTTTCCTCCTTCCTCCGCCCCTCTTTCCCCCCATCCCCGCGCTCTGTTCTCTCCAGACCCTCCTCACCTCCAGGCACAGGGCTGCGTCCCTGGCTGAGCTGTCCTTGCGAGAGCCTGCAGCGCCACCTTCAGGCCGGATCCGGGACCGCCGCGGGGCCTCCCACACCAGGAGGAAGACGCTGGTCCTTCTCTGCCTCACAGATGAGGCAGAGGTTCCCGCCCACCTAGCCCCATCCCAGTGCCCGCCTCTGCCGCCCGAAGCCTCGGGCCTGGCTGCCCTAGGTCGACGCTGGCATCAATACTAGCCCCGCCTGTATCTCCCCTAACAACCCTAATTACCAGGCAAGCTCTTCTCCCCAAAGACCAGACGCTAGAATTGATGAGCTTAATAGCAGAATTCCTTCCCTTTCGCAGCCCCTGCCCTGGAGGGCCGCCTGCCTAAGGATGCCAGCATTCTTTGTTCTCCTGGGAGGGAGGGCCCCACAGGGGCTATCACAGCCGTATTACAGATGGGGCATCCGAGGCTCAGACAGGGTGAGTCACTCAGGACCCAAGAGAACCTGACGTTATGCACTTGGTTTATTTGTTTAGTAATCACTCGTGGACACCCACACTGTGACAAGTGGGGTTCTGGGACCAGGGACACAGAGATGGAAAGACAGCGGAGGAAGTCCCTGCCCTGGGGAATGTAAGGGACGGTGCTGGGTGATTGGAGGTGGGACCTGGAATGTGTCAATTACTGCAGGAGCCCAGAGAAGGTGCTGGCAACCCAGGGGGCTTCCAGAAGAGGTGGGGGAGGGGATCTCTGAGCTGGCTTCACCGAGGAGGTGGCATCTGAGCTGATTCATCCAGGTAGAGTAAGAGTTTGCCAGGGACAGATGATGGAAGAGCCTTCCAGGCAGGGGGAATGGCATGTCCAAAGGCAGGGAGGCTAGAAAATATGGGAGGAGGAGGGGAGTTCTGTGTAATTGAAAAGATGGTGGGGGGAGGGGATTGGATTGGAGGGAGGGGCCACACCAGGGAGGGGCTTGAGGGCCTCCTGCTTGCCCTGCATCAACAGGCACTACTGACACAATATAAACTAATAATAACAAAAATACAAACAATTACTATAAATACTATTACTCTTATTATTATAGTCACTAACACGTATTGTGGGCTTCCTGTCTGCCAGGCGCTATCTCAAATACTTTACATATAGTGACTGAGCTCATTTTTATGCCAGCCCATGAGATAGGCAAGGTTGGGAAGTGGCCCAGAGAGGTTAAATAACCTGTCTAATGTAGCTCAGCAATAAAGTGGCAGAGCACCCTGTCTCCAGGGGCCGCTTTCTCTACTTTCACAGCACCCCTGCCCACCCCACCCTCCAACTCCCAACTTAAGGGCTCTGAGATTCTGCCTCCCAAGGAGAAAGCAGTCACCCGCTTCCCCAGAGGTCAGAGAGAATTCGCATTTTGGAAGAAAGACCAGAGAGCCAGGAGAAGACAGCATTTAACCTAAAGCCACGATTTGCTGATGATGGGCTCTTGCCTCAGCTGGGGACAGGCTGGCTGGATGGGCAGGTTTGAGGTGGCCCCTCCCCCAGTGATGACCCCCACTCCACCCCACCCCCCAACCTCCACCAAGTTTGCAGCACTCGACCCCAGCAAGCTTTAGCATTTCTGGAAAAGAGGAGCGTAGCCCCACTGCTGCACTGGTGGCTGGTGGGGCCACTGGCAGGTCTGCACTGATGGTGGGATCCGCTTGTGGAAGATCCAGCCCCAGGAAACCCCAGGTTTCCCTCCGAGGGCCCTGGGAAGACAGGGGTCTTCAGGTTCCCGTTGCCAGCCTACAGGTCTTCTCTGGCTGGGCAGAGAATGGGTGCCATCCCCAGATGGGCTTGCGACAGCATGGCTTTCCCTTACATGGACACGAGGGAGGTTTCCATTGAAACACTGGGCTGGGGAGAAAGAAGGAAAATGGACTTGTTTCCAGAAATTACCCAAGAAGGGAATTTGGAATCTGCTTTGTGTTTCCGAGTTATTTTTTTCTCTCCCTATTCTACACACCTGTGCTTCCTCATGACTAAACCAGGGAGAAAGGCCCATGAGCAGAAGTGGGGTTCATAGGGCCAGGCCAAAGGGGCCAGTGGGAAGACCCAGCCGGCCTTAGGGCCTCCATGCTGGCCCGGTCTCCAGGAGGATGACAGTGGAGCTGGGCTTTAATGATGCGGAAGGAGGTGTGAAGACGCAGACAGGCTCCGGGAGGAAAGAGCGCATGTGCCCAGCACCGCCGCCCCTCCCTGCCCCCACCCCGCCTCGTGCTGCAGGTGCAGTGAACGGTCCCGTTCCTCAGGCCTGCCAGACTCCACCGGGCCTGCTCCTGTGCACGTGCCCTTCCCCCTGCCCAGGAGCGCCCTTCTCTCTGCTGGTTAAACGCCTCTCACCCTTCCAGCCACATGCCCCTCCTCTGTGAAGTCTCCACTATCCCCCACCCCCCGCCCCTGCTCCCCATCCACACAGGGACACACATGGCTCTCATGAGACCTTCCCAGCCCCAGACACTCTCCCTTTTAGAAACTCCTTCCCCCATCAGATCAAACATCTTAAAATGCTCCCCCATCCCGCACTCAATACAAATTATATGTAACTATGCAGAAGCTGAGTTGGAGGAAAAGGTGAGCAGTTGAAAATGTTATGTTTTGTAGACATTTGATTAAACATTTATCAATTTCAACTTTGCAGCTTTCCTTTTTTATTTCGAAACCAAATAAATTGTTCTCCTGGACCTTAAACATTCTCATTGGTCCTTAAGAGCTCTTAGACCCTGGCACTTGGCCTGGAACAGAGAGTCTTATGGAAAAAACGCTCCCCTCTCTCTCTCCTCCCCACCCAGGCAGAAACCAGGTCTCCTTGGGCCCCTGCGCAGTATCACACCGTGAGTGAAGTGACGCTGGAATTATCGTTTGCCTGGGATCCCACTGAGACCGGATATCACACTGCAGAGAAAATTTAGTTACAGTTTGTTGAAAAGGAGCTAGGGAGGGAGGAAAGGAGGAAGGAAAGAAGAAAGAGAGAAGGAGGAGGAGGAGACTAAGGAGGGAGGGAAGGAAGGAAGGCGATCTCAGCAGAGCCAACAAGCAGAAAGAGCAGACAGGATTGTCTGTAGGTCGTGATGGGCTCGCTCTGGTCCCCCCTTCCCCTTAATATTTCCTACACTGATCTCAGGGACCCCATCCCCAGAGGGCCAAGCTTTTTCTTCCTGTGAATATGTTACTGGAATACAATGTTCCTGGGACCCTACTGTGAGCCCGGCGTGGGGTGAGCATTGACCTGTTACCCTCACGCTGGTCTCTACACATCACATCGCGAGCAAAGGTGTGGGGACGGGCCGGCACAGGTGTGCTCTCTGATGCTCCTCTCCAGTGGAGACGTCCTTCATCCTCTCTCCCAGCCGGTCAGGATGGTGTGGAGGGGACAGTGTGGGCAGCGGACGGGGCAACTCTGGACAGTCTCTCACCCCCTCTTCAGGGGCATGGACATTCCAGCAGCAGCTTGGCTGGTTAGACCTGGATTTAGAAGTCCCAAGGTCACATTATGGTCACATTAGGATCCTTTCTGACCCCTGAGGAGTGACATTACCCACTGTCGCATCTCCCCACACCCTTCCAGCTAATGTCCACCAGACGCTTCCTGGCTTGACGCCACCCACCTCTCCACCCCCATTTCCCACCATGTTTCCCATCATTCATTCCTCTCCAGGCACACCAGCTTCTTGACACCCCTGGAGCTCTCCGAGGACAAGCCCACCACAGGGCCTTTGCACTAGCTGTTAAGGCTCTTCCCACAGATACTCCTGAGCTTCACTCCCTGACTTCATCCATGTCTCTGATCAAATGGCACCTCCTCATAAAGGTCTCCCCTGACCACCCCACCTAAAAGAGCCCCCTTGCTTCCTCTGGGGAACACACAGAAGGATTGGCTAAATGTTTGGTGAAGGACTATTGGTTCAGGGGAATCTCATGGCAAGAAAAGAGATAGTGCGTGTGGGTAGGCACCTATTGTGTGCCGGGCCTTTGGCTGGTCAGAGCCACGTCTGTGACCTATTTGATCACAGAGGACCTTTAAGTGAGGAAGATGTCATTTTCCCCCTTTTATAGGTGAGAAAACCAAGGCTCAGGGAGGTGAAGCAACCTACCCAAGACCTTGCTGTGTGTAAGTGACAGAGCCAGTCCCATATCTCTATCTACCACCCTGGAGATGGAAGTTTGGGATCCTTAGCTTTGGTGGTGGTAGCTGCTGCCGTGTGTGTGGACAAGACCGTCCCGAGAGAGTGTAGACAGTGATGAGAATGAAAACAAGTCTTTGAGGAACACCAGTCACGATGGGTTGGTTGGTCCAAGGCAAGATGACACGGAGGAAAACTCAGCTGAGTGGACTGAGATGAATCAGCCAGAGAGGCAGCAGGCGAGCTATGGGAAAGAGGGGGCCGTGGAGAGAGAGTGGTAAGAAAAGTCAGGAAGCGGGTGGTTGAGAATGGTCGACAGGGCATCATGGTGGGTCTGACCTCCCTACTTAGCTGCTCTGTCCTGGCATAGCCTCTCTGAGCTCAGTTTTCTAATCAGTGAAATGGGGCTGAGGATGCCTGCATGTACCAAAGGAATGGCCTGGGGATTAGGTGAAATTATACCTGTATTGATCTTACTTAGCGCTGTGCCCACGGTAAGAAGGGCTTTAGAACTAACAGCACTTCCTGGATGAGATGACATTGGACCTAAGGCCTCAGTTTCCCCATATGTAAAATGGGGATAATAATTGTGCCAACTTAGAGTTGTTTCGAATGAAGCAATGCCTGTAAAGTGCTGTAAATGCTGTAGAGCACAGCACAGCATAGAAGAAATGCTCAAGAAATGATAATGAGCAGCGGCCAGTGAACGGGATGTCCTTCTCTCTCTTTTCTGGGTGGATTTTTCTGCTGCCTTCACCTTCCCAGGCTCCAGGGCTCTGCGGGTCTAGGTACAGACTGATCACAGTGTACCTGGATCTTAGAGGTGGCAGGGAGCCCCAGGGCCATCTGTCTAGTCCAGGAGAGGTGGAGAATCAGGACCAGAGAAGGAGGAACACACCCAAGGCCACACAACAAGTTCTGGTGAAACCAAGGTGGGCACTTTGAGCTCCTGACTCCAGGCCAGAGCTGTCCCCCTTACAGCTCACTGTGTGGGCTGAGATTGGGGCTGGGGGTGGATCCATGCTCCAGAAGGGATGCAGAGCCAATCAGGCCAAATATAGTAGAGTGGATGGTAGGAACTGGGCGCTTCCTACTTGCAAAGTGCTGGTCTGAGTACTTCCTGTGTCGTTACTCAGTCCATCTTGCCGTGACCCTGTGAAGTGGATACTCTCTGGCATCAGCCCCATTTTACAAATGAGGCTACAAAGGCTCAGAGGTTAAATAGCTGACACACAGCTGGTACACGGCAGAACCGGATTTCCAACATGATGATTGGACCTGATGATTCAACACCTACACTATGTGGCCTCCTCGGGGAGAGGAGATTCTTAGCTCCTGGATGTCCAGGACGAGACCCCCTCCTCACTCTGTGGAGCTCCCACCCCTGCTGGGCCAGGTTCAGCTGCACACAACTCGGGGTCACATGTGTGGACCACCTGACCCTCTAGCTTGACATGAAGGGTGTCCCTTATTCCTGCGCAAACACGCCTGTCCCAGGGACCCCAGGGAGGAAAAGTCCTCCCCAAGACTGAGCTGGTTCAGCATGGACAGGATGACAGAGGGGAGAAAGTCGCCAGACAGACCTGAGCCAGGTCCCAGCACTGTGTCCTAATTGCACAAAGGTGGACAAAGCTCTCCCCTTCCTGACCCTCAGTTTCTGCATCTGCCAAATGGGCACAATATCTAACCACCAACTGGTGGCATTGTTGGGGAGACACAAAGGAAATGAGACAGCGAAGGCAATCGATGCTCAGAGATGCTAAGAAAATGCACCTGAAGTAAACAGTAGAGCCAGACTCAAACCCAGATTTGTTAGCTGCCAAGGCTCATGTTCTAACCACTAGGGTATACTACCCTCTCTTGTTAAGTACTCTCTCCCCAGTCACCAGCTGTGAGGGCTTCGCCAGGGCCTGGTGTTTGTAAGCCTTGGTTTTCTCATCTGCAAACTGGGTCCAGTGATACTGTCTCAGGAATTTTCCATCAGGGTTTCTGATCATGTATGCAAATCACCTAATACACAGTACCAGCTGGGACCTGGTAGGTAAGATGGTGACGGTGATGATGGTGCTGATGGTGATGAGGATAAAGGTGGAGAACACTGGTAGAAATGAAGAGACGGGATTGGAAGAAGAGGGTTCATCCTATCCCATCCTTAGCAGGAAAAAGGAGAACACTGTCTATTTAGAAACACCCCACCCTGCCCACCACAGTCTCTCCCGCTGCCCCTCACACCTGCCGCCTAGGAGAAGATCCAGGAAGCCCCTGAGATGGACGTGGGAGGAGGGTGGCAGAGACACACTTTGTTCTGGGCACCGGCTGCCGTCCTTCCTTCCGGGGGAAGTCTGGCAGAGGCGTCCCAGGAAAGACTTTGGCTCCATCTCCCCTGGGGACCAGGACTTGGGGAAATGTGAGTGGACAGTAGGGCAGGTAGTGCTGGCCTCTCTGGCTTGTTAGAGGGACACCCTTCCCCTCCACCCCCAGCAACCCTGCCCTGAGCCCAGGCTGCTTTCCTGATCTAATTAGCATCGCTGAGAATTACACTCCACACTCTGGCACGCTCTGGCTCTCCTGAGAGCGTCGCAGAACTAATACTGCTTAAATATGAAATGGTTCCTGCCCTCGGGGCCCGAATCTAGGAGGCAAAAACCAGAAACAAGAGTTGTAATTACCAGCTCTGATTAAGCAGTGTGAGTTACAAAAAATAAAATAAAAAACAGGCCCCCCCATACAAAAATTAACAGCACTCTGAGTTATATCTGTTCTTTTAAGGAACACAGGCTGCTTATCTCTTATGTCCTTTCCATTCTTATGGTCCCATTTATTCATCCAGGTCGTTTGCTGAGAACCTACCATGTGACAGGAGCTCATGTTGGGTGCAGGGATGACAAACACACCAGGCAAGGTGCCTGAACTCCTGGGGCTCACTGTCAGGAGGGGATTGTGGCCCATCAAGGAAAAGCCACAGAGACAGCTGCACCTCAGGATGGGGCCAAGCATGCCAGGTACAGGATGTGGGAGGATCATGAGGGGGACTAACTCAGACGGTGGTCTTAGGGACATTTAAGTTGAGACCTGCTGGTTACCTGAAGCGTGGGGGGCAGAGTGATCTACGGAGAAGGAACAGCATGTGCAAAGGCCCTGGGGTGGGAAGGAGGGTGTCAGAGGGATGAAGGAAGGGCACTGGGGCAGAGTGTGATGAGGAGGGAGCATATGGAGGGGGCGGAGAAGCAGCCAGAACCTGCAGGGCTCACCGCCTTGGCTGGCAGGGCTGGGATTACTCAAGGTTCCCCGAGCAGCACCGAAGCGTTTGAAGTAAGGGAGGGGCCCGATCAGTTTGGGGATTTAAGGAGCTTCTCTGGCTCCTCCCTGGAGGTTGGAGCAGGAACAGGGGGCCCAGTGAAGAGGTGAAGGGGGTCATCCAGGCAGAAGTCAGTGGCAGCTTGGACCAGAGCAGTGCTGCGGGGATGGAGAGCAGGGGGCAGGTCCAGGAGATGTTTTGGAGGGTGAAACGCCCCACCTTGGGGGTGATGGGTGCGGAGGTAAAGGATTTGTCATGAGTGCACGCAGGTTTCTGGCTGAGGAGCTGAGGGATGAAGCTGCCATTTCCTGAGTAGGAAGGTGGACGAGGAGACAGGCTGGTGGGTGAGGCTGGTGTGGCGTCTGGTGTGTGTGTGGCTCCCGAGCTGCATCGCAGAGAAAGGGGTGGGAGGCAACTGGGTGTCCGGAGGATCACAGGGGAGAGCCCTGCAGGAGACGCCCCTCCATCAGGGGAGAGAGGGCGGATGGGGGAGAAGGGACCAAGGAGCAAGGAGACCATCCTCATCCCTCCCCAGCGTGACCACCCCTAGCTGAGGGCTAGAGCCACATGGCAGGAAGAGCCCCTGGCTGCCCCGAGAAGCCCCGGGGGAGGCAGTGGTGGGGACCCCTGGAGGGAGGTCTTAGGGAAGCTTCTCCTCATTCTCCCTCCCCCACGGTGGCAGGACAAGGCCTGGGCACTGGCCAGGGCATGTTTTTGTCACACCCTCCCGGCAGATGAAGTGGAGGCCCAGAGCTCTTGTGGAGGGGGCCACCTGCTCCGGGGCACCTGCAGCCGTAATCCTAGATCTTTCCAGGTCCCTGCCCTCAGCTGCCCCGGGTACCGCTCAGCAGAAACACAAATCTCCCAAATCTCCATCCCTCTCTCCTTGCACCGTGTCTGCCTTCCCAGGGCAAGAAGGGACCTCTGCCCATTGGGTTCATTTGATTTGTTTATAAGCTTTTTTATTTATAAGTATTTATTTATAAGCTTTCTATTTCTTGAACCTGAATATCCCCCTTGAGTGACTGATATCTGCTCTACCAAGGGCTTTTATGGGAAGTTAGAAACGACACATGGGAGAGCTGAGAGCGGGTTTATTTTTAAACCCTGGGCTCTCAGTGACACACTGTCCATCCACCCATCAGCTCCCTCACTTGGGCAGAAACACTTGCTGATGTTACCATGTGCTCGGCCCCGCGCTGGTGCTGGGGTACAGAGGCAACTGAGCCAGGGCCTTGTCCCAGCTGAGCCCAGAGTGGCTGGCCAGGGGGAGAAGGGTCGGGGCAGAAACAGGCTTTTCCAGCGCCATGTGATCAACACCCTCCATTCACTCATTTTTTATTCCCCAAATATATCAGTCTCTGTGTGCAGGCACTGTTCTAGCCACTGGAGATACACCTGTGAACATCACAGACAAAATAAATTACCGCCCCCTGGAGCCACAGTCCGTTGGGGAGACAGATGATAAACCAGCGAGAGAGTCTGTCACCTCTGCCAGGTTGTGGTATATGCTATGAAGGAAAAGAGAGCAACAGAAGGGATGGAGGGCCTGGGGGACCTCTGAGGAGGTGACATCTGAGTAAGGACCTGAAGGAAGTGAGGACATGAGTCATGAAAATGTCTGAGGCTTCTGGGAGAGTATACAGCACATGCAAAGGCCCTGTGGTGAGATTATGCCTGGCACACTTGAGGAACAGCAATGACTGAGAGATTCCAAGGCCTGCCTGATAGAGGGAAATTTGAAAACATAGAGAAAGGTGTGGCCCTGTGTGGGTGAGGGTGGAGGAGCTTCAGGGAGGGCTTGTAGAATGCAGAGTGTGAGGGAGTGCATGGAAAAGCATCTCTGAAGAAGGAACAGCACAAGTCACAGAGGAGTGAGAGAGTAGCACGTTTTGGTGGTGGTGGGAGGTGGCTATAGGGTGAGGATGGTGGCGGGAGGGGAGCCAGAACAAAGGGGTTGCATTAGTCCGGGTTCTCCAGAGAAACAGAACCAATAGGATATAGAGAGAGATTTATTATGAGGAATTGCCTCATGCGATTATGGAAGCTAAGTCCTAAGGTCTGCCATCTGCAAGCTGGAGGCCCAGGAAAGCTGGTGGTGTAGTTCCAGTCCAAACCCAAGGGCCTGAGAACCAGGGGTTGATGGTGTCCCAGTCTGTGTCTGAAGGCCCAAGAACCAGCAGCACTGATGGATGTCCCAGCTCTAGCAGAGACAGAATTTTCCCTTCCTCTGCCTTGCTATTCTATTAGAGCCCTCAATGGATTATTGGTGATGTCCATCCACATTGCTGAGGGCTCTTTACTCAGTCTACTGATTCAAATGCTAATCTCCTCCAGAGGCACCCTCACAGACACCTGGAAATAATATTTTACCCGCTATCTGGGCATCCCTTAGCCCAGACAAGTTGACATATAAAGTTAACCATCACAGAGGCCCCGCCAGGCTGAAAGGGAAGGTGCTTCCTGGCTGGTCCTCAAACACACCAGGTTTGTTCTTACCCCAGGGCCTTTGCACTTGTTGTTCCTGAGTGCTCATCCCCAGATCTCCACAAGGCTCATTCCTTCATATCCTTTTCAGCTGCTATTCAAATGTACCTTCTCACTGAGGCCTCCCTGCCCAGCTCTGCCTCTCTGAGCCCTTCCCCGTAACTTCTCCCCCCACCCACTTTATCGTTCTCCTTAGCTCCTACCCATCCCTGTGTTACATGCTGCGCACATCCCAACCGTTTCTTGTCTGTCTCTGTCTACTAGAAACGTGAGCACCGTGAGGGCAGCAATCTGTGACTATTTTATCATTGCTGCGTCCCCAGAGGTATGCAGCCCATAATAGTGATTCAATAGGTATTTGTTAAATGATTGACTGAATGGCTTTAGAAGTCATACCAAGGAACCGTTGGTATTATCGGTGTAATATTGGTATGGTCCTCAGAGCAGAGAGGAATCACCCAGGGCACTGAAGGAGGGAAGTGATGAGGTCTGATTTAGGATGATCTTCCGTCCACGTTGAAGGAGACTAGAGGCCGGGGGGAGAGAGGAGGCTGTGCTGCCCCTGGAGTGTGAGCTGACGGGTCTGGACCGGGGCGGCAGCAGTGGAGGGGCCAGAGGGGCTGGGATGTGGAGACCCCAGGAGGTCTCGGTGCCTGCTTGGCTGTGGGGAGCGCGGAGCTGGGTGCCGCCAAGGGCAAATGCCCAGTCGCTGATGTTGGGGGCTGACTGAGAAGACAGAGCGGGCTGGAGGGGACAGAGGGGCTCAGAGACGGGCTGTGCCAGAGGGGCCCGCGGACATCCAGGCTCACACAGCAGGTCCTAGTGATAGAGCAGGACATTGACCGAATGGTGGCAAGTGGAGGCAGGGGAGGAGGGAACGATGAAGGGCAGAGCTGTGGACATCTCTGCAGAGGCATGGTGACATTACAAGTGTCGCTGGGTGTGGGTAAAAGGTGGGCACAGGAGAGGCCGGCTCCTCCGAGTGTATGAATCCCACAGCCCGCTGGTGGCCCTGCCCGATCACTGCCACCTCTGAGGCATTTGGGGCCAGGAAGGACCTCCCAGGCAGCTCTCAAATCCCACCTGCCTGGAGAGCCCCCTCCCTGTCTATGGAAGGCTGGCCCTGCTCCCTCCCCATACCGTGCCCCATCCTCCTGCCAAGTGCAAGGCCCAACTGCCCTTGCCATTGACTTCTCAGGTCCCAAAGCTGCAGTCTCTTTTATTTTCCATCAAGTGTTTCCTCAGCTTGCAGAGCAGCTCTTCTCTGAGGCTAAAAGGTGTCTGTGTCAACAGCCCTCAATATAGATGTCCTGCCGTCCCTCGTCTGACAGCTGGCCTGGGAACCAACCCACGGGGAGATGAGTGGTCCAGAGGAGGGGGCACACACCAACACACCCTGAGCCCACACCAACATCGGCCAGTGTAGGGGGCACGGGGTAGGATGCGGCTGAGCCCAGGATGGCGATGGGAGCAGCACACACAGGCTCTTCCCCAAGGGCTGAGCTTTGGGGTCGACGCGAGGTGGTTCCTGCCTCTGACCTTCCTGTGCATCTTGGGGAGAAGCGCTGGCCCTCTCTGAGCCCTGGCTCCTCACATGCACACAGGGATGCTGAGGGTGCCAAGGGTGATGCTGGGCAGCTCTTGGCACGGGCCCCAGTGCATTGTGGGAGCCCCATCAGTGGCAGCCGCTCCTGAGATGCTCTGACTCTCCTCCTTAGTCGCTGCAGGCACCGTGCCTCCCAGGTTTGGTGCCCAAGGGCGGAGTTTCTTTCTGCAAAAGAACTGAGAGCAGGTCAGGGCCCCTGGCTCAGGCCCAGGACAGGAGCCTGGTGTCTGCCTGGCTCTCAGACTGGGGGTGGGGTGGGCGGTGGGGAGGCTGCACCCCCTGGGGTATTTTCTGACACCTCCATAATGTGCATTTAACCCTGCGACCTCCTTAAACCACACCTTTCTGTTCCATCACTGTCGCATCAGTGCCCAGCACTCGACCTGCCTGTTGTCTTCAAGCTCCCAGGACATGGGTGAGGTCACTGATCCTGTTCACAGATAAGGGAACAGAGAGGGAGAGTGACCTGCCCAAGGTCACACAGCAGGGAGTAACAGCACCAGGTGGCAGAGGTCCCTCAGCTACTTAGAGGTAGAGATAGGGTGGGACCCAGGGTCTGGCCTCAGAGCCTGTGCCTTGACTGTGTCCGTCCTGTTCCTCATGATGCTGTCCTTGTGTCCTTCATTATCCTGTACACACTGAGGCCTCATGACCACCTTGCTAATTTGGCCGCATCATCCCCACTCTACAGATGAGAAAACTGAGGCTGGAAAGAAGGGAAGAGGCGTGTGCAAGGGCTGGGGCTGGAACTTGGATGTCTGCTGCCTCCAAAGCCTGAGCCGCACCTGGGACCCTGTCAGGGACCCACCGCCCCCTTGAAGAGATCAGTAGGAACCAGTGGGCAGGAACCAGGGAAGGGTCAGCCCAGAACTGAAGTGGGTTGAGCCCAGGGAGGACCAGGCCTCTGCCAGCTGCCACCCCAGGTACCAGGACTCCCACCGGGAGTTTCCCTTCTAGGCCCCATCGACCTCACCAGCTTCCGGGTCCCCAGTGCACAGACTTAAACCTGGGCCCTTCCCGGGACCCCCTGCTCTGACATCTCTGAAGAGGACAGTGCATTCAGCTTCACAGGCTGAGAAGAAGCAGAAGCATCAGACTTCCTGTCCTAAAGCCTCCCTGATTTGTATTACAAACAAGTGGGGGTGGAGGATGCCTGGATTCTAGTCACCCCATCACCTGGTCATGTATGTCACAGCCTGTGACCACCACCCAGGCCCAGCAGTGATGTCCTCCTACCTGCTCACCTAGGATAAAGGCCCATTCCCTCCCTAGGGGCAGGGGTGGGGTGGGCTGGGGAGGGATGGGGGCGGGGCCCAGATCCAGCCAGAGGGCTCTGGTCACCATGGAAACAGGTGGCTGGGGAAGGCAGGCCCTGAGGCAGAGGCCTTCAGCCAGGCTCCAGCCTCCAAAGCTGGGTCCATGGAGCCCAGGCTGGGTCTCAATCCTCTCAATCCCCAGGCTGGGTCTCAATCCTCCTCCATCACCATTCTCACTCTGCAGGTAGAAGGGACCCCTCCCCACTTCAGAACCCCGGGGCAAGTAACCCAGGCTCCTGGAACAGCTTCATCTGCCTCCAGATTCTGCCAGCAGAGGTGAGAACAGCAAAGGGTGAGCCTGAACCTTTGGGGTCAGAGACTGCAGCTGCCGAGGCTGTAAACTGAGGCTGCTGGCGGCAGGGGGTGGGGGGGGGGAGGGGGGGGCGGACACCCGGACTTTGGGCTTGTAAAGGACGCTGGAGGCCTTGGGCTCAACCTGCTCCTTTTCTGGACAGGAGAGCGGAGGTCCTGAGGGTGCAGAGCGCCCACAGTCCCCCGGCATCAGCACCAACCTCCTGAGGATGCTTCTTCCCAACGGGCACAGTCCCTGAGCCTAGCCAAGCCTCTGGCGCCTCGGCCACCCCCTGCCTCCCCCCAACAGGTGGGCTCCGGACTGAACATGTCCCTGTAGACACTGAGCACCTGCCCTGTTTGCCTTCATGGCACAACAAGGCTCAGTCCCAGTTCACGGAACCTCTTCACACATGGCTGGGCCTGCCATTGGAGGAAGACGCCGTCTCTAGGCCTGTGGGGGCTAGAAGAGCACTGGGCAGGGGATCAACGTGACTGTCCTGGGTTTGGGACGATCACTGTCTGGTGGCCGGGGTGTGGGTGCAGGTCGCCCCCAACATGTGCAGCCCGGGGCACAAGAACCAGTGAGGCCCCCAGACCAGTGGGCTAAATATCTAAAAGTTATAAAGCAACTAATGAACTGTCAAATCAAATAAGTCTTTCCTCCTACCTCCTCAAATTCCTGAGCCCAGGGATGTAGGGAGCAGAGACAGCTGGCCCCTGACCCCTGACCCCGACCCGGCCTGGACCAGCGCCTTCCCTTCCCTCCCTCAGCTCGGCCGCTCCACGGTCTCACGCACAGTGTGCGACACCCCAGCCCGCAGGCTCTGTCCGCATCTCCCCACCCACAGCTGCCCTTTGGGGTTTAGGGGCCACGTGCCGGCTGTGCGGGCCACCCTCGGGGGGGCAGACCCCGGAGAAGGCCACAAGAGCCCTGGAAGCAGGCTCGGGTCAATCAAGAAGGGAGTTCTGGGGTTGGGGGACCGGAGCTTGTCCCTTGTCCCCCTAGTCCCTGAGGGGAGAGGCACGGCTGGAGGAGGCGGGAACAGGGCCCCTAAAGCATGGGGCCCCGGGCAGGACGCCCCTGCTCACATCTCAGGGCCACGGGATGGAATGCAGGGGCCGTGGTGGGGCTGAGGGACCAGGCGGGGCTGGTGGGGAGCAGTGTCTGGCCAGATGGAGATGCTCAGGGCCTGAGATGGGGCAGGGACGGTGGATGTGGGGAGGGGACTCCAGAAGTTAAAGGAGTTCAACTTGGCAGGACCTGATGGTCCCTGAGGTGTCAGGAGAGTCAGGGATGCCCCCTAGTTTCTGATTTGGGTGAGTGGGAGCTGCGGGGGCAACACCGAGATGGGAACCGTGGGGAGGGCCAGGTTTGAGGGGAAGGTGAAGGATGAGACTTTGAACATGTCAAGGGGCAGGAGGCCATGGGCCACTCAGGGGGCAGGAGGCCATGGGCCACTCAGGGGGCAGAGGCCACAGGAGAGCCCATAAAGGAAGGTCCAGGAGGCGGGACAGCCTGTCCAGCTCAGCACCGTGTGTCCAGCACAAGGCCATGTGGTACATCAGGGACTTTTAATATGAATTATAGTTGCGGGGGTGGTGGCAGCAGATAGAGATCGGGGCTGTTAGTCCACACACAGGGGATGGGCCCACAGGCGTGGCTGAGCTCACTCAGGGAGAGGGAGAAGAGAGGAGGGCCATGAGGGGAGCCAGGCACTGTCTTAGCTCAGGCTGCCACAGCAAAATGCCGCCGGCTGGGGAATGTTAAACAGCAGTAATCAATTTGCTCTCAGTTCTGGAGGCTGGCAAGTCTGAGATTGGGGTGCCAGCATGGTGGGGTTCTATTGAGAGCTCTCTTCCTGGCTTGCAGATCTCTGCCTACTTGCTGTGTCATAAGGCAGAGAGAGAGAGAGAGAGCTCTCTGGTGTCTCTTAAAAGGGCACTGATCCCATCATAAAGGCCCCACCCTCACGATCTCATCTAACCCTAATTACCTCCCAAAGGCCCCATCTCCAAATACCATCACATTGGGGGTTAGGGATTCAGCATATGAATTGGGGGGGGAGGGCACTATTCAGTCCAAAGCGTTCCACCACTGGCCCCCAAATTCATGTCCTTCTTGAATGTAAACTACATTAATTCCATCTCAACAGCCTCCAAACTCTTAACTCCTTCCAGCATCAACTCTAAAGTCTGAAGTCCAAAGTCTTGTCTAAATATCACCTAAATCACATATGGATGAGACTCGAGGTATGATTCATCTTGAGGCAACATTCCTCTCCAACTGTGAACCTTTAAGAAGAGACAAGTGCATCCGAAATACAGTGATGAGACAGGCACGGGCTAGGCATTCCCATTCCACTGGGCAGAAATAGGAAAGAAGGAAAGGGAGGCAGGTCCCAAGGAGTCCAAAACCTAGCAAGGCAGATTTCATGAGCTCTTAAGGCTCTAGAAGAATCCTCTCTGGTTCAGTGCTCTGCCCTCCAGGTCCATTGGGGTGACAACATCACCCCCACGTCTCAGCAGGGCAGCCCGATCCCTTTGTTGGACAGGGCACCAGGCAGTAAGCTCTCTGTGAGGGCCCCATCCCACCCTTTCAAGCCCAGGTGGAAGCAACCTTGCCTCCTGAGCCTGTGTACTCTGGCTGTACTAGGAGTGACAGCCCTGATGATCCCTGAACTGCCTTTGGGGTCCTTGAAAGATAGTGCATGTTCAGAGCTGCACTGTCTATGGCCAGTCCCATAGAACTGAAGAGATCTGACAGCCTTCCTTCATCTCTTCTCACCTTCTCTGTCCCCTTTATTGCAGCTGGCAGTGTCTCCACTAGTGTGGTCCCATCTCCATGCCAGGCTTCTGCAGAGATGGCTGATCAAGTCCACGAATAAGACTCTGCAGAATAAGTTTCTCTCTCTCTCTCTCTCTTTTTTTTTTTTTTCAATATGAAGAGGCTGAGAATTCTCCAAATCTTCAAGTTCTGGCTCCTTTTGGCTGAACAATGCCCTCTTCAATTCATCTCTTTCCTTTCTCATTTCACTTGAAGCAATCAGGAGAAACCAAGCTGCTCCTTCAACACTTTGCTGAGAAATCTCCTCAGCTGAATGCATGATTTCATCACTTGCAACTTCTGTCTTCCACAAAACACCAGAACACAGTTCAGCCAAGTTCTTTGCCATTTTGCCTTCGCTCCAGTTTCCAATAACATGTTCCTCTTTCCACCTGAGGCCTCACCAGAATCTCCCTTAACATCCATATTTCTAGCACACACCTCAACCCTCTTCTAACCTCTCCCCACTACCCAGTTCCAAAGCTGCTGCCACAATTTTAGGTATTTGTTACAGCAGTACCTCTTCTCAGTACTAAAACCTGTCCTCCTCGGCTCAGGCTGCCAGAACAAAATGCCACAGACTGCGGATGGGCTTAAACAACAGAAGTAAATTTCCTCACATTTCTGGGGGCTGGAAGTCTGAGATCTGGGTGCCAGCATGGCAGGGTTCTGGTGAGAGCCCTCTTCTGGGCTGCGGACAGTGACTTCTCACTGTGTCCTCACTTGAAGGAGAGAAAGTAAGCTAGCTCTCTGGTGTCTTCTTATAAAGACATCAATCCCATCATGGGGGCTCCACCTCATGACCTCATCAAAACCTAATCACTTTCCAAAGGGCGCACCTCCTAATACCATCCCATTGGGGGTGAGGGCTTCGACGTATGAATTGGGTGGAGGGCACAATTCATTCCAGAGCAGGTACCAGTGTGTAAGAACGAGGAGAGACAGAGGAGGGTCAGAGAGGTAAAAGGAGCTCTGGGAGATTGTGGAGAGCTCTCAGAGGGGCCCCAGAGGTGAGTCTAGCATAGAATGAGGGAAGAAGTCTCCTCCCCACAGTAGTAAGAGGTCAGACAGATAACTGCTGTGATCGTGGTTTAGACCAAGGGCTCTGGAAACACTGAGAAGTAGAACATTGATTTCCACTGGGAGTTGAGGGAGCCTCACCAAGTTCAACTTTCAAACTTGGCATGGAAGGTAGGGTGGGGATGGGGAGATGGGGCAGTGAGGGGGGAACAGGTGTGGAGGTGGGAAACGCAGGACACGGGACTGGAGCAGAGGGACCTGGTGAATCTGGGGTAAAGGTGCTGGATTGGGGCAAAGGGGAAGGAAGAGAAGTAGTAGGGCTGGTGGGAATCAAGACGCAAGACTGGAAGAGGGAAGAGGGCCAAGGAGATGTCTCAGACCTCAGACCACCTGCAGGGGCTGAGACAGGCTCCAATGCTGGGGAATGGAGAGTGAATCTGGAATCACAAAGCCTCAGGTTCCTACGAGCATGAGATGGGAAGAATAACACCACCACACTGTCTTGAAGCCTTAGGATCTTATGAAGTCTTATCATCTTAGGGCAGCTGAATTATAGAATTTCAGAGCTTTAGGTTTTCTAAATCACAGAAATTTTGAATCATAAGTTGCTTGAGTGTCAAAATCCTGGCCAGTTCCTCCTCCTGGTAATGATAATCCGCACTCCGTGTTCAGTGCTTTGCACACATTATGTCCTTTTGTCTCCATAACAACCCTGGGAAGTGGAAACTTGTTTTGCCTGATTTTCCAGATGAAGAAACCCAGGCTTGGTGAGTATAAGTCATTGCTGAAGGTCAGACACCTTGCAATTAACATGATCAGGGCTCAGCCCAGATCTCTTGGCTTCTAAAGCCCGTGTCCCAGCCTCTGTGTTAGTTTGCCTCCTGTGAGGCTTTTCTGCTGAGTGCTCACCCATCCTCTGTGTACACCTCCAGTGACAGGGAGCTCATTACCCGTCCCCAGGTCCACCCATCATTCCCGACTGTGGACACGTCTCTCCTTCACAGGGCACACACTGTTTGGTCTTAAATCTGTACTGGGAGATGCCACAGAAGAAGACAACCTTCACCTGGAACTCTTGTAGGGAGAGAGAGCAGCAGCTACCTGAGGTGGGTCAGTGATCACACAGGAGCGGGGAGTCTCGGGTTAGGGAAGCCCCCGCTGCAGCCCCTCCCCCACCTCCATGAAAGAGAAGGGCATTTTTCCTGAGGGAGGGAATCAGTAGGAGACATTGGGAACAGGACCTCTCAAAGGCAAATGAAGATGGAGCCCAGAATGTTGGGAAGGCCATGTGATTGCAGGGGTGGTGGGAATGCACAGCAGGGGGTGCACAACACAGAAATCCAATTTTACTCCAAAGGGCAGAGCGTGGGACCCAACAAGATGGGAAATGTGTGCTGTGCCTTTATTTTCTCGGCTCTTCTCTCTGAAAACCTATTCTGCAAAATGTGCCTTGTGTCATCCATACTCCCAGATGGCTTTCTAAGTGAAGCTGTTTGTTAAGTGGGAGAAGAAAAAGGGGAGATTGATCAAGAGGGAAGAACAGGCAGAGCCACTGCAGGCCCCAGGGCAGGAGACACTGCAGGAACAGCGAGTGGGAGGGCCGGGCAGGGAGACGGGACTTGAGGCTCAGCTGAGTCACATGACCAGAGATCCAATGACAATCACTGGCAGTGCCTGAGCCCCACTGTGTGCCCAGCTCTGGCTGAGCATTTTGGACTCACTGTCCCAGTACCTCCTCACACAACCTGTGTACCAGGTCCCATGACTCTCTTAGTCCGTTCAGGCTGCTGTAGCAAAGTACCATAGACTGGGTGGCTTACAAACAACAGGCATCTATTTCTCACAGCTCCGGAGGCTGGAAGTCCAAGATCAGAGTGCCAGCATGGTCATGTTCTGGTGAGAGCCCTCTTCTGGGTTGCAGACAGCCTCCTTATTGTATTCTCACCTGGAGAAGAGAGAGTGAGCTAGCTCTCTGGTCATCTTATGAGGGCACTAATCCCATTCATGAGGGCTCCACCCTCATGACCTAATTACTTCCCAATGGCCCCACCTCCAAATATCATCACATTGGAGATTAGATTTCAACATATAAATTTTGGAAATACGCAATCATTCAGTCCATAATGATGACCATCCTCATTGTACAGATGAGAAGCTCAGAGAGGTACAGATACTTGCCCACAGTCACACAGCAAGTGAGAGGCAGACTTAAGATTCAAGTCCAGGACTGTCTGACTTCAGAGTCTTGGCTTATAGCCAGGCTATCACATAGCCTCAGGCTGACAGAGTCTGAGTCTCTGGGCAAGAGGTCCAGGTGTCTGTATTTTTTAAAGCTCCATACTACCCCGGGACATTCTAATGCACAACCAAAGTTAGGAACCCCTGAACTGCCCCAACTTCCTCACTGTCCAGATGGAGAAATCAAGACGCCCCCGCAAGGGGCAGCACTTGCACAGGGTCACACTGCAGGTCAGAGGGTCTAGAACCCACACCCACTCTCCAGTGAATCTTCGAGGTAAGTATTACGGAGCTGATCACTGCAGATGGATGAGGAGATAAGCTTGGCTGTGATCCCGCATCCGAGGCAGCCCAGTGGGAGTGTCCGTGATGGATTCCGTTTCCACCTCCACATCTGGAGACCTCTTTTGTCCCCTCCTCCTTCCTCAGTGCAGCCCACCCCCTCTAAGCCAGGCCTTGAGGAGCCGTGATGGGTCACCGCTGTCCCTGGCCGCAGATGGCTCCTCCACTGCCTGACGCCAGCTGCCCCAGCCCAGTGTCTACAGCAGGGGCTCAGTGAATGATTATGGATGAGAAGAAGAAGGGAGTGCCTGGGGGTTCTGAGATAGGGATGTCACAGGAGAAAGCAGAGCAGCTTCCTCTCAAGGCAGCCCAACTCCAGGCCCTGCATGGTGTCCTTCCAAGCTTCAAATCAAATATGTTACACCAAATGAAGGGGCTCAAGAACATCTCAACCAATAAATAATGCTGGGAAATGGCAGGCATCTCATACTCGCAAACAGGGGCTTTGTCTCTCCAGAGACAGAGGGCAAGTACCTGTACCTCTCTGAGCTTCTCATCTGTGCAATGAAGATGGTCATCGTTATGGACTGAATGTTTGTGTCCTCCCAAAATTTATATGTTGAAATCTAATCCCCAATGTGGTGATATTTAGAGATGGGGCTGTTGGGAGGTAATTAAGTCATGAGGGTGGAGCCCTCTTGAATGGGATTAGTGCCCTCATAAGAAGATCTGCCCCATTCCCCAGAGGGGCAGAGCAAGGCAAGGTGTGAGGCCACAGCCAGAGGCCATCAAGGTGGAGGGAGAAGAGGAGACTGCAGCAGCCTTGTTGCTGCTGACCAGCCAGGAGCCTCAGAGCTCTCACTGTCTGCCCCACAGAGCCTCCTCCTCCCTGGGGTTTCCTAACCCAGAAAAGCCCTCAGAAACCCTGAGAGGCCCCATCTCCTTCATCACTCCCCCAAGGTTGAATTAAGTCACTCCAGTCCCCATTCATTCACCAAACATACCAAGGCCCACTGTGTGCCCACCCTGCACCTGGGACAGAGCTGTGACCGAGGCAGCCCCGTCCCTGCCTTGTCACCTGGGGGTCACGATCGAACAGGGGAGACGGAAGCAGGTAAGTGCACAGGTGATGAAGCACAGCTGTGCTGAGGGCTGTGCTTGGTGCTCAGAGCTGCAGAGCAGGAAGTGGAAGGGAAACCCTGGGCAGAGGGGACAAGGGTGCAGAAGCCCCTGGGATGGGGAGAGCTGGGGGTGCTTCTCTGCAGAGGAAGGTCCTGGGTTCCCAGCTCAGAGCAGCCCCATCAGTGAGCCTGAAAGGACGCTCTGATCCCATTTCCTGCTTCTAAAGCAGTTAGTTCTCTGCCCCAGGCTGCCCCTCACACACACAAGTGGTACTGGCCCCTCCCAAGAGCCAGGCTGGCCCCGCCCACAAGCTGGCTGTGCCCTTCAGGCCCCTGTGCTTCCTCCCGCTGACCACCGCCCACAGACCTTCTCCTTCTCCCCCTCCCCTTTCCCAGCCTCCCCTGCGGCCTGAGATCCCCCACAAGGCCCCCCACTCCTTTGGATGTTGAGGGTCCCCTGGGGGTCCATGGGGACTGCCTTGTATTTGAAACCATGGCAAAAGGCTGCTGGCATCCCCCAGGCCCCTCTGGGGACAGTGTCCTGGTCTGTAACTGGGCATCACCATCACCCCTCACAGGGCGGCCAGAGCTGGGGAAGGCGTGCGAATCCTGACACTGCGCCCTGCTGGGGAGGCCCGGGGAGCGGAAGGAGTGTCACCTCATGAACCCACAAGGACTTTGATGGGGACCCTGAGGGGAGGACATCCTGTCCCTTGAAGTCCTTCCTCAGGCAGATGGGCCTCTACTCACCCGTCCTCTGGTCCCAGACACCAAGCCTCCCTGGACCGGGACTACGTAACTGGACTGTGTTCAGAGCCCAGGAACATGTTCTGGAAGCCCTGGTAGCAGCAAGTTGAGTGGGGGCAGGGCAGACGCAGCGGAGGGGGCGGGGCTCCAGTGAAACCCATTTTCTCTCTGATGCTGGTCCTGATGCTGCCTCTGGTCCTGGATGCAGACAGGCCATAACTGTGTGAAAACTCCAGAGAACAGGGGTCGGCCAGGAATCCAACAGCCCTGGGGGCATCTGATCATGCTGCTAAGAACCATAACCCACCACTGCATGTTGGACCCTGGGCCGGGCTCACGTTGGGCATCATCTCTAGAATCCTCCAAAGCTTCTGGAGGAACACATTGTTATTGATCCCATTTTCAAGATGAGGAGACTGAGGCTCTGAGAGCTGCCATTGCCTGCTTTCCCCTCACCTCTGACTGTACCCGTCAACCACCAGATTTGCTGACCAGCACTGCCTCACTCAGGCTGCAGCCCCTCTGCTCGTGTTCAAGGATGACCTGTCCCATTTACAGAGTAGTTGCAGAGACGAGTGTCAGCAGTGAAGGGGCACTAGGTCCTCCTGGACCAGCCTTGCTGGAGGCTCACATCAGCTCAGGGATGCATGGAGGAAATTGCTCCAAGGACAGCGAAGTGAAGGGAGGACCCATGAGCCTGGAGCAGGGTGACACTGCCCATGACCTACAATCAGGTGGAGGTCAGCCCTGCTGGGGTTGGGGGCTTGGGGACAGAAGGCTTTCAGCATGGACTCCGAGGACATGAACTACTGAGTTTGGAATGGATTCGAACTAGTCCGATATTCAGAATTGTGAGGTCAGTCCGGAGGAGCGGGATGCCTTCGAGGGAAGCCAGCCAGAGGGAAGCTGAGCCTAGGGATGGAGCCTCAGGGCCGGGCCGGGACACAGGGGCTTCAGCACCTGGGTCAGCCACATCTCACCCAAAGTGAGACTCTCCCTTAGACTGTGTATTAATAATAATAACAAAAACAAACACTTCTGCAGCATTTACATGTGCTCAGTGCTATTCTAAGCACTTTATACACATGAATATGTTCAATTCTCACAACTTTATGAACCGAGAAGCATCATTATTCCAATGTTACAGAGGGGGAAACTGAGGCACAGAGAGGTTGAGTCACTTGCTTGGGGTCACACAGCTTCTGAGTGGCACAGCCAAGATTTAAATTCCAGGCTGACTGACTCCTCTACTGCACTGCAGTGAAATGCAGCAAGAAGTAAATAACTACATTGAAGCGAATGCTGGCAAAGGCTGGGATTGGGAGTATGACAAGTTCAAATTGTCCTTTATAAAGTGCACTTTGGTAGTTCAGGCTTCAACAGATAGTCACTAGACACCTACTGGGTGTCAGGCCCTGTTCTGGGCACTAGAAGGGCTAGAGGGAGGGAGGGAGAACAGCTGGGGGGCTATTACAACAGGTGCATAAGCAGAGACCCAGAGAAGGAGAAGGGCCAGGCCATGAACCTGGCAGGTGAGGGCAGGTGGGCAGAACCAGCTCCTCTGACTCCCTGCCCGAGCTGCCCTCCCCAGGCTGCCTCTGTTCCTGTTGTGAGGCTTCCAGACACCCGGGAATATGATACGATGATTGTGTAGCTGGGAAGAAGGCCAGGGCTGTGGGTGGTGCAATGGGCACCCTTGTGGGCTGCTGGGGGCCATCCATCGGGACAACTTTCAGGAAGATGGTTGGATGATCAAGACCCCGAGTCTGAGAAACACGGCTGCTCTGGCTGCCATGATTCTGCAGCAGGAATCTGTCCTGAGGATGCGGTCAAGGACTCGGCACATGGGTCCCAGAATGTTCATCAAAGCTTGATGTGCATAAGAGAAAAGCCTGAAATCCTCCAAGTGTCTGGCAGGCGAGGATGGTGAGGTAAATTATGGTGCATCTAAATGAGGTAAATTGCGAAGCTATTAACATCATGCTTTTGAGGAATTTTCAGTGATGTGGGAAAATGCTGATGATAGAATGGTAAGAAAGAGAATTGACTATGGAGCATGTCCCAATTGCATAATATTTCAGTGTGTGCAGAGAGACGGCAATGATGATGGTGATACTGATGATGAAGAAGACAGTGATGGTGGTGGTGTTGACAATGATGACAATCATGATGCTGATGGTGGTGGTGATGATGCCGATTGTGATGGTGGTGGTGGTGGTGGTGATGGTGAGCATGAAGGCTGCTATCTACTGAGCACTTGCTATGTCCCTGTCTTTACTTCCATTAGCTTGTAACCACCCTGTGTGGTGAGAACCCTTATAGTCCTCATTTTACAGATGAGGAAAATGAGGCACAGAGAGGTTAAGTAACTTGCCAAAGGTCACACAGCTGAGACAGGGCTTGAGCCCAGGTCTGGCAGCCTCCAAAACTCCCCTCTATACTCTCTACTACTGGCTGTATATGCCAGGCTGGAAGCAGGGTGTGAGGAGGCCGTGAAAGGAGTCCCAGGAGCTTTATGGAGGGAGGGAGGCTATGGTAGTTACAGATCACTCCTCCTTTCAGAAGTTGGTGTCATTATCTACCCCATTTACACAGTGACTCAGGACCTGCTCAAGAGAAGTGGTGATGGGGCTTGGACCAGGTCCGCAGATTTTACCTCCCGAGCTCCTCCCTCTATCGTGAGGGGCTGGATGGGGCTGGGGGGTCAGGCCCAGGCTTGGAGCAGCATGCTCAGAGGCCTCAGTGCTTCTGGGATGCTCTGGGGCTGCGTGGATAATGCACGGAGCTCCCCTGTGATCTCATCTGCCCCGGCTCTCCAGTGGGCAGACCCAGTGGCTCCACTCGGCTGAGTGTGTCCCTGCAGAGTCCCTGAGTTTATCCAGGTGTCTCCCCTACAGGCCATAGCAGTTGGAACCAGGTAGGGACAGATGTTGGTGGTTGCCTGGTAACCCGCACTTTCGCATCCACCACCTTCAGAGAAAGACAAACACCGGAGCAGGAGGATCCGGGAACCATCACTCAAGAGCTCCTGGGATGCAGAAGCTGCAGTTCCTTCCCTGGTTCATGATGATTTATTGAATTATTTCCCTGAGCACTAATTTCTGCTAGACACTCCCACCCTCACCACATCACCTCAATACTCCCTGCATCTCCTGTGCCAAACCCAGGCCTCGCGGGACACCAGAAGAGGAATTGCACGAGGCCACCTGGATTATCCTTCCCCCCCTGAATATGCGAATACCTCGTCGGCTGCTTGTGTTGATGGATCAAGATGTTCTCCCAAATGTGATGCAGCGGCCGGAGCAGAGCAGAGGAGTGAGGCTTCCCAGGAGGAGGAAGAGGGAATAAGGTATTCTTCCCTCTACCCCCACCCCTCGCTGCCACCCCTCTGTGGCCCACACCTCCCTCCTGGGGGTGCTCAGACCTGGAAGCTTTAATTCAGGCTGTGCTGATGTTTCGCCAACTAGAGACTAGATGTCCAGGCTTCTTTCCCAACAGGATCTGGTGTGGCCAGACCCCCATCTTGTGGCTGTCAGCCCGGACCACGTGCGTTCACAGACTCTGGAAACAGGGGGAATATGCATTGACTCTGTGTGTGCATTTTTGCTTTACAGAGTGTATTCCCTTCCAATTCTCCACAGCCCCTGGTGCCTCAGGAATTAGTCAACTGTCCATATCCTCAGGTTCCACATCCGCGGATTCAACCAACCATGCGCTGGTCAAAAATATTTTTTTAAAAATTCTGGAAAGTTACAAAAAGCAAGACTTGAATTTGCTGTGCACCAGCAGCTACGTACATAGGATTTACATTGTGTTTATAATGATTTACATAGCATTTACATTCCATTAGGTATTATACGTAATCTAGAGATGATTTAAAGTGTATGGGAGGATGTGCGTAAGTTATATGAAAATAATACGCCATTTCATATAAGGACTTGAGCATCCTTGGATTCTGGTGTCTGCTAGGGCTGAGGGGGTCCTGGAGCTGATCCCCCTTGGATACTGAAGGACAACTTTATTAGTCCCACTTACAAATGAGAAAATTGAGTCACAGAGAAGTAAGCTGTTCCCGAATTAGTTAAGAAAACAGAGCTGAGCTCATGTTTGACGGACCCCAAATCACTGCCTCGACCTGAGAGAGGAATCCAAATCTCTGGGAAGAGCAGACAGGAGGGGTGTACATGCGGGGCCAGGCAAAGGTTTTCAGAACAAATCTACCTCCCAGCCAACGCCTGCATCTCCTCCCTCTAAGAGCCCTGAGATACCTTCCCTCCTGAAGCTGCCTATCCCACCAGGGACAACTCTGATGCTGTGAAAAATCCCTCCTTTCACTGTGCTGAAATTCATTCATTCATTCATTCACTCGTTCATGTTGAGCACCTCCTGAGTGCCAGACACACTTCTCGGCCTCAAACACACAGCAGTGAACGTGGTAGACATGCCATCAAGGAGGAGAAAAACAGACAGTGAAAGGTGCTGGGGTGGAGTATTCATGCTGGGCCACTCTGGCCACCACCACGGACCATCCACGCCTTTGTCTGACCCCTGCTGCTCAGCTCACAAGCTAGGAGGCCACCACCCTCCGACTCCATAAGCCTGTCTGCTAGGAGAGTCTCAGCCACCTCCCAGGCTCCTCCAGCATCCCACGGGGTCTTGGCCAGCAGGTGGGCACTACGGGGACTGCCGTTGGGCCACCGTGGCCACCACAAAGGGCAGCGTCTCTGTGGCTTCCTGCCAACCTGGGTTCTGCCTTCCCTTCCCGGGGCCACAAGCTGAGCATTTGAAACTTAATTCATTTTGCAATTAAAAGGTGCTGAGGACAGGTGATCCAATTAATTTACATAAACATGTTCAGGAATGAGGTGTTCCAGCCTTCAGTGCATCCTTAAAGGGTTTCTGCTGTTTACCCACGTGTTGATCTGGCCGCTCACACAGCTTGACAGAGAATTCTTCATTCCGCCTTCCTTTCTGGGGTCTCTCGTGTGGTTCACTGGGTCCTGCCGATGGTTCTAGTTTAGGAGTAACGTAATTTTCTGTTTCATTGACAAAGAGACAGAGGGTCAGGGAGGTGCAGTGACTCACCCGAGGTGCACAGCGAGGCTGGGGCAGAGGAGGGACTCCAATCTCCGGCTCCCCCAGCTCTGGCCTCACTGCTCTTCCTGTCCCACCACGCGTTTAGAAGCCAGAAAAGTCTGAGCTCAAAGACAGCAGAAGTCCTTTTGCCAAACAAAGCAGCCTGGTGTAGTTAGCTCCCATTCTATGCCAGTTCCACACCAGGCCCTCAACTTGTATCACCGCATCCAATCTTCATAACAGCCTTCCCAGGGGGCGTCATGTTCCAGTTTTACGGATGAGGAAACTGAGGGTCAGAGAAGCTCAGTAATCTGGCTGAGCCTGCACAGCAGGGGGTTACAGCCTTCACCTCCTCTGGCTTCTGGGCAACGTGTTCTTCCCAGCTCCTGCATGTGCGGGTTAAGAAAAAGCCTTTTGCAATCACTGAGGGAAAATATGCCTTTCTCCAAATAAGTGGAACAAACTTTTTGAACACAATGTGCCTGGAAACATTTTAACACTGTGTCTACAGGTCTATGCTGGGTACTTTGTCTTTTTTTTCATTTGATCCTCACAACAGCCATTTAAGGTACATGTTATCATTCCCATTTTACAGAGGAGAAAACTGAGATGCAGGGAAATCAGTGAACACACTCAGAACCAGAGAGCAAGCAAGTGAAGGAAGCAGAATTGGGACCCAGGTCTTCCCTACCCAACAGCCCCTTCAGCCCAGGGAAGTACCTGTTCTGTGGTTCCCATGGTGACAGTGCATCCCCCTCACTCACTGAGACCCCCTCGTCCAGGGACAGGGGAAGGTGGGGAAGACAAGCCACAGCTTGTTGTGTATTCTTGCTGCAGGCTTGGATCCTAGCACTGCTGCTTCCCAGGCATGTGGCCCGAGCAAGTTACCCACCTCTCTGGGTCTGTTTTCCTGGCTGTAAAATGGGTTCAGAAGAGGATCTTCTTGTAAATACAGGATGCTTTGTTAGAATGAGTGAGGAGGCAAAGTTCCGTCTCGGCCCTTGTTGGTTTTCTACATGTCACGTACCTCACTGCTTCACTCTTTCACTTGTTTATTTGAGGGGTTTTTCCCCCATCTTCTTCACCTGGACATGAGCCCCATGAAGGTAGGACCACATCTGTTGATTCACTTGTCTTCCCAGGTCTCAGCCTGGGGCCAGGCCCATAGTAGGTGCTCAATGAAATGTTGTGAATGAATGAGTGGATGTGTAAACTCCCTGGCACACAGTAGGTGCTCAGCCAGCAGTGGACATTTGTCTGTATTCTCTGAATCCCTCAGAAACCTGCACACACCCCAGGTGACCTTCCACTTGACTCTCCTGGCCTCTCTCCCTACCCTGTTTCCCCCTCACCCTCAGCAAGCCTCCTGCCCCATCCAAGGGAGCATTTAAAAGCAGCCACAGGACACTGGCCAGTGTCCACGAGTTTGTTTACAAGTTGCTGAAGTGAGTGCTGAGCACTGCAGAGGCCCCGTTATCAGGCCATTCTTTACTCTTCTGGTGACCCCGTGGCCCAAGCTTACACAGGGGTCCCTGATCGATAGAGCCTGGACTTGAGTTCTGGCCTGTCTAACATACTCCCATCTACCTGGCCACAGCCACCTCCCTGTGGTCTGAGGCCACACCTGGGGGCCTCCACTGCAGCCCACCCCCTTCCCCTGACAGTCCCTTCTCTTCTCCGAGAAGAACACCCAGGACCTTTACTCGCCACCCCATGTCCCCCACCACCACCATCCCAACCTGGCTTCTCGTCAATCCCCTCATACCCCATCCCTCTCTCCTATGCGCCCAATGTCCGGCTCCCTCTGGCTGTGTGGGGCCCTGAACTGAACACGTTCAGACTTTTATTAAGCATCCACTGTGTGCCCAGCACCTACCCTTGAGTTGCCTACCCCTGAGGGAGCATCTTCCCCCTTATCCCTGAGGTGCCCAAAGTCTCAGAGTCTTGCAAGGTCTTCCCATTCCTCAAACACACCAAGCACATTTCTGCCTCAGGACCTTTGCACTTGCTGCTCCCTCCGTCTGGAAGTCTTTGCTGTCACATGTATGAATGACTTGGATGTTGACTGGGTGTCTGGGCAAGATGATAATTTATGCCCCTAAAATCCTAAAATCCTATGATTCTGACATCTGACTTTAGGTTTTATAGTTTAAGATTCTATTAAAGAGTCTAAAACTCAGTAACATAAGATTCTAGCTTTTGATAATTTCCGGGTTCTAAGATGCTGAGATTCTCATGAATGACTCTTTGCCACTGGAGAAAAACCCATCAGAATCTCCCATCAGTTAGGAGTGGGTTTTCCCTCTTCCTGGGTTCCCCACTCAGCCCTGTAAGGCACCATGAGTATGTAGTTTTTGTGGCTTAGACACAGTAAATCTAGTCTGCATTTTTAGCACCATATGCTCACCTTGTCTCATAGTTTGGTCTTCTGCATAAATATTAGAAGATGATGAATCTTTGCAGATTTTCTGTGTGTAGAGGACCTACATCTTCCGGGAAGAGATTTTGATGCCAGGAACTGTTCTTGCACTCACTGCAAGGCAGACTGGTGCTGGGCCACAACGAGCCCAGAAGAGGGACAAGAGTGTCTGTTTTTGCAGAAGGGACTAAGCAGGGCCCTTTGTCTGCAGAGGCTACAGGCTGTGGTGGGGAGACGCCAGGAGGGCACTTCCCTTCAGGTTGGGGCGGTACATTTTGAAAGCAAAGAACTAGCTTGTGTTGGAGATATTATTACCCCATTTTAAAGAACAGAAAACCGCAACCCAGACAGCTTTTGCAAGTTGCCCGGAGCTACAGACATAGCTAGAAGATAGCAGTTAGGTAAATTTTAACCCCTCTCCAGGCTGTAAAGCTCATCTAGAGGGAGTTCAGGAGAAGCCATTCAGAAGCTGAAGCTATAAACGTGCCCACTCCCCTCATCAATGCCAATTACACCTTCCTACAAACACTCTTCCTTATGTCACATAAGCACATCATTCCCATTCCCATTTAATCAATCCGTAATGTTAATTAAACGTGGGTTGATTATCAGGGGATGCATTTAGGCACCATATAATTAACTCACAATAACACAGGAGGCAAACATGGGATCTCATGAATACAGTAACCTTGCAAGCATCATGTGAAGCTCTTCTTTGCAGCCCTTGCACTTTGAGCGTTAAACACTATTGCCCAGTTCTTATCTATCAGCAAACCATTCAAAATTGATGGAAAATTTAACTTAATTGCCCACGGTGAGAGGTGAGTTTGACTCAGGCCAAGGGTTCTGTGGTGCGGCTTAGGTGAGCCTGGAATGAGGAAAAACTCTGTAAAGGAAGCACCAGCCACACGGAACCCTCTGGGGTCTTTGTCCCACAAGTGGCGCTCATGGGATCTCCGTCCCAGCCAGAGTTCAGGCCATCCGTGTTCACCTGCTCATCTGCACTATGGCCCCAGCTTCCCATCTTGCTGGCTCCAATCTGCCCTCTGCCTTAGCCACGTGATTGTTCTAAAATCATAACCTCCTGAAGACCTGCCATGGCTCCCTATTCCCTAAAAATGCCTTTGCCTGGCATTCAAGCCTTCATGATGCGGGCTCACCCCTCTCTCCATCCCTTCTCCCTTCTCGTGCCACACTTGGCTCTGGTCTCACTGAGTTAGTGTCCCAATTTCCTGCACTGAGGTCTGCCAGGCCTACAGGCTTTTGCTCGTCTCTGCTCTTTTTCCCACCCCTTGTCATTCCCCTGGCCAGTTCAAGTTCACCATTAAACCCAACTTGCTTTACCTCCTCCAGGAAGCCTTCCCAGATAACCCCAAACTGTTCCTTCTTTTAGGACCTGAATCAGTTATCTATTGCCACGGTTAGATTGCCTAACGCAAATCGTAGAACCTCATTGACTAACGTCAAACACATTTTTGCTCACTTCTTTGGGATCAGCTGTGAGTTGGCTAGGTAGCTCTGATGATCTTGGCTGACTCACAAAAAAGCCTAGGGGAGGGGTGTCCATGGTTATCGGCTGATCAATGTAGGCTGACCTTGACTGGGGTGACCAGAGCAACTTGGTTCTGCTCCACGTGTCTCTCATCCTCTAGAAGGTCAGTCCAGGCATGTTCTCATAGCAACGGTAGAGACGCAAGAGGCAGCCTCAGCACACAGCCTGAATCAGTATCACAGTAGCTTTCACATCTGCTGACATCCCCCTGCCAAAAGCAAGCCATATGGGGGAGCCATATGCTTTCTGTCAAGGGATGGGACAGGCGCCCATCCACAGTGGAAGGGCGCTACAAAGTTACATGGCAAAGGGTGCTGATGCAGAGAAGGAACGAGGAACTGGGGCCAACAACACACTCTACCACGGAACATTGTGCATGCATCTTTCAAAGCTCTCAAGACACTGCAAAGTAGTGACATCTTAAATTTTTTTAAACAGCTTCACCGCAGTACGGTTGACATACAACAAACTGTGCATATTTCATGCATCAATTTTGATGAATTTGACATATGTATATACCCATGAAATCACCATATATACCCATGAAATCACCACCATAATCAAGATAATAAACATGCCTGTCTTAATCCTTTTGCGCTGCTATAACAAAAATACCACAGACAGGTGGTATTAACAACAAACATTTATTTCTCACCTTCTGGAGACTGGACAGTCCAAGATGAAGAGGCTGTGGGATTGGTGTCTTGTGAGGCCCCACTTCCTGGTTCATAGACACCGTCTTCTCATTGCTGTGTCCTCATGTGGCAGAAGGGAGAAGGAGCTCCCTGGGGCCTCTTTTTTTCCTTCCAGTTTTATTGAGATATAATTGACTTACAGCACTGTATAAGTTTAAGATGTACAGCATAATGATTTGATTTACATACATCATGATGTGATTATCAAAATAAGTTTAATGAACATTCATCATCTCGTATAGATACATTAAAGAAATAGAAAAAATGTTTCCTTGTGATGAGAACTCTTGGGTTTTACTCTCTTCACAACTTTCATATATAACATACAGCAGTTTTAATTATACTTATTATGTTGTACATTACATCTCCAGTATGTATTTATCTTATAACTGGAAGTTTGTGCCTTTTGTCTGCCATCTTCCAATTCTCACCCTCCGCCTCTGGTAACCATAAATCTGGTCTCTTTTTCTATGAGTTTGTTTGTTTCTTTTTGAAGTATAATTGACCTACAATAATATGTTTGTTCTTGTTACACAACATAGTGACTTGTATTTCTATACATCTCAAACTGATCACCATGATAAGTCTAGTTACATGTTACCACACAAAGATATTACATAATTATTAAATATATTCCCTACACTGTATATTTCATACCCATAACATTTATTTTGCAACTGGAAGTTTGTACCTCTTAATCTCCCTGCCCTATTTATTTCCTCCCCCCACCCTCTTCTCCTCTGGCAATCACCTGTTTGTTCTCTGTATCTATAACAGTTTCTGTTGTTATATTTGTTCATTTGGTTTGTATTTTAGATTTCACATATAAGTGAAATCATACAGTATTTATCTTTCTCAGTCTGACTTATTTGACTTAGCATAATGCCCTCTAGGTCCATCCTTATTGTCACAAATGGCAAGATTTCATTCTTTTTTATGGCTGAGTGATATTCCACTGTCTATATATATATGTCACATCTTCTTTATCAACTCATTGGCTGATGGGCACTTGGGTAGCTTCTGTATCCTGGCTACTGTAATTAATGTTGCAATGAGCATAGTGGTGTATATATCTTTTCAAATTAGTGTTTTTATTTTCTTCAGATAAATACCCAGGAGTGGGATTGCTGGACCATATGGTAGCTCCATTTTTAATTTTTTAAGGAAACTCCATACCGTTTTCCATAGTGGCTGCATCAATTTACATTCCCATCAACGGTGCATGAGGGTTCCCTTTTTTCCACATCCTTGCCAACACTTTTTATCTGTTGTCCTTTTGATAACAGACATTCTAACAGGTGTGAAGTGATACTTCATTGTGGTTTTGATTTGCCTCAAAATTCATGAATAGTAATGATTAGTGATGTTAAGCATATTTTCATGTGCCTGTTGAACACCTGTATGTCTTCTTTGGAAAAAAGTGTCTATTTCTTTGCCCATTTTTTAATTGGGTTGTTCCTTTTTCTGATGTTGAGTTGTGTGAGTTCTTTGTATATTTTGGACATTAATCCCTTGTTGGATATATTGTTTGCAAATTCTTCTCTCATTCAGTAAGTGGACTTTTCATTTTGCTGATAGTTTTCTTCCCTGTGTGGAAGGTTTTTAGTTTGATGTAGTCCCATTTGATTATTTTTGCTTTTGTTTCCCTTGACCAAGAAGAAATTTGCAAAAAATATTACTAAGACCAATGTCAAAGAGCTCACTGCCTAAGTTTTCTTCTAGAAGATTTATGGTTTTAGGTCTTACATTTAAGCCTTTAATCCATTTTTTAAATTTATTTTTGTACATGGTGTGAGAGAATAGTCCAGTTTGATTCCTTTTCATGTAGCTGTCCAGTTTTCCCAACACAATTTATTGAAGAGGCTGTCTTTTCCCCATTGTATATTCTTGTCAAAAAATTAATCACCCATGTAAGTGTGTGCTCTTTTCTGGGCTCTTTATTCTGTTCCATTGATCTACGTGTCTGTTTTGGGGCCAGTACCATACTGTTTTAGTGAGTGTAGCTTTGTAGTATAGTTTGATATCAGGGCATGTGATACTTCCAGCTTTGTCTTTCTTTCTTAAGATTGTTTTGGCTATTCAGGGTATTTTGTGTTTGCATACACATTTAGAATTATTTGTTGATTTGAGTTTTTAGTCCATTTACATTTAAATTAATTATTGGTAGGTATGTACTTATTGCCATTTTGTTAATTGTTTTGGGTTTTTTTTAAACATCTTTATTGGACTATAACTGCTTTACAATGGCATGTTAGTTTCTGCTTTATAACAAATTGAATCAGCTATATATATACATATATCCCCATATCTCCTCCCTCTTTTTTTCCCTTCTTCTTTTGTTCTCTTCCCTTGTGATTTAATGACTGTCTTTAGTGTTATGTTTGGATTCCTTTTTTTTTTTTTTCTTTTGGCTGTGCCCTGTGCAGCTTACAGGATCTTGGTTCCCCGACCAGGGATTGAACCCAGGCCCTCAGCAATGAAAGTGCAGAGTCCTAAGCACTGGACTACCAGGGAATTCCCAATCCATTCTCTCTTTTTGTGTGTGTATCTATTACAGATTTTTGTTTGCCAAATGCATTTTAACAACTCAATTTTATTCACCACCCCCACATGTTTACTGTTTTTCACATTATATTTTACATCTTTTTGTTTTGTGTATCCCTTAACTACTTATTTTAGATATAGATGATTTTACTACTTTTGTCTTTTAACCTTCCTACTAGATATGTATGTAGATGATTTACTCCCTTTACTGCATATTTGCCTTTACCAAGGAGACTTTTCCTTTTGCAATTTTTGTGTTTCTTTTTGTGGTCTTTTCTTTTTCACTTAGAGAAGTTCCTTTAACATTTCTTGTAAAGTTGGTTTGGTGGTGCCGAACTCTTTTAGCTTTTGCTTATCTGTAAAACTTTTGATTTCTCCATCAAATCTCAATGAAAGCCTTACTGGGTAGAGTATTCTTGGTTGTAGGTTTTTTCCCTTTCATTACTTTAAATATATCATGCCACTCCTTTCTGGCCTGCAGAATTTCCACTGAAAAATCAGCTGGTAGCCTATGGGAGTTCTTTTGCATGTAACTTGTTGTTTTCCCCTTTTTGCTTTTAATGTTCTCTCTTTAGCTTTAATTTTTGCCATTTTAATTACAATGTGTCTTGGTATGGTCCTCTTTGTGTTGATCCTGTTTGGGACTCTCTGTGCTTCCTGGGCCTGGATGTCTTTTTCCTTTCTCAGGTTAGGGAAATTATCAGCTATTATATTTTCAAATATGTTCTCTGTCCCTTTCTCTCACTCTTCTCCTTCTGGGACCCCTATAATGTAAATGTTAATATGTTTGATGTTGTCCCAGAAGTCTCTTATACTGTCCTCATTTCCTTTTTTTTCCCCTTTTTTCTTTTTTTCTGTTCTGCTTCAGTGATTTCCACTACACTGTCTTCCAGTTCACTGATTCATCCCACTGTATCATCTAACCTACTGTTGAATCCTTTTAAGGTATTATTCATTTCAGTTATTGTACTCTTCATCTCTATTTGGTTCTTCTTTGTATTTCCTAATTTTTTGTTAAAAACTTCTAACTTCTCACTCTGTTCATTCAATCGTCTCCTGAGTTCTCTGAACATCTTTACAATCACTACCTTGAACTCTTCTTTGGGTTGCCTATCTCCACTTCCCTTAGTTCTTCTTCTGGGGTTTTATCTTGTTCCTTCATTTGGAATATATTTCTGTGTTGTCTCATTTTGCCTAATTTGCAGTTTTTATTTATGTTTATTCAGTATGTTGGTTATGTTTCCCAACCTTGGAGAAGTAGCCTTTTGTAAGGGATGTCCTATGCATCCCAGCAGTGCACTCCCCTTTGGTCACCAGAGCTATATGTTCCAGGTGTGCCCCTATATGGACGGTTTGGGTTCTTTTGTTGTGGAAGGCTGACTACTGTGGGTGGTATGGCAGATGTGGCTGGCTCCTGGTCCAGTTGGTTGCCAGGCTCTGACTTGTGTGGAGGCTGCCACCTGCTGGTTGGTTGGTCTAAGGCACGAGGTGGCTGGCTGTGGAGCCACAGGAGGTTCTGGGGCTAGTGCTGGCCCACTGGTGGGCAGAACCAGGTTCTGGAGTGGGTAGTTGGACCAGGGTTCCCAGATCTGGAGTCAGTCAGTCTGCTGGCAATCAGGGCCAGTTCCTGACGTGGCTGGCTGTGGGATCTGGGGTGTCCCAAAGCTGGTGTTGGCCTTCTAGTGAGCGGGGCTGGATCCTGGTGTGTCTGGCTGAGGGGTCAAAGGTGTCACAGAGCTGGTGTTGGCCTGTTGCTGGGTGAGGCCGGGGCCCAGAGGGTCCAGGGATAATGTCGGCCTGTTTGTGAGTGGGGCTTGGGTCCAGGGGATTCCCAGGGCTAGTGCTGGCTCACTGATGGGTGGAAGTAGGTCCCAGGGTTTCTGGCTACAGGCTTCCCAGTGGTCCTGGAGCTATTATTGGCCAACTGGTTGGCTGGGCCATTTTCTGACCTGGCTGGCTGGGGAAGTAGGGGGTCCAGGGTATCCCTAAGGTGGTATCAGCCCCCTAGTGGGTGGGGCTGCATCCTGGGGCTTCTGGCTGAGGAGCTCAGGTGGTCCTGGAGCTGGAGCCAGGCTGCTGGTGTGTAGACTGGTTCTTGACATGGTAGGCTATGGGGCTGTGGTGGTCCTGGGGCTGTTGGCCACCTGCTGGTGGGGGTGGCAGGGGCTCAGGTGCATCCCGGGGCTGGTGTCTACCCTCTGGTGGGTGAAGCTGAGTCCTGGAGCTAGTGCCGGCTCACTGGTGGGTGGATCCATATCCTAGGGTCTCTGGCTGCAGGGCCCTGGTCATCCTGGAGTTGGTATGTTGGCCCACTGGTGGGCAGGGCTGGGTCCCAGGGTGTCCTTGGGCTGGTGCCTACACACTGGTGAGTGAAGCTGGCCCCACAACCAGTATAGGTCAACTGGTGGGTGGAGCTGAGTCCCAGGGTGTCTGGCTGCAGGGCCCTGGGGGTTCTGGGGCTAATGCCTGTGCACTGGTGTATAGGGCTGGGTCCTGGACCCTCTCTTGGACAGGGCCAGGTCCCAAGGTGGCTCTAGGCTCAGGGGTTCTTAAGGCATCAAGCCTGCTGGAGAATGGGGCTATGTCTCCATCCAGCTACTTGCTTGACCTGAGGCATTCTAGTACCAGCCAACAGGCTGGTAGGCAGGGCCAGGTCCCAGCATTAATAAGCTAGATGGAAGATTCCAAAATGGCACTTGACAGCACCAGTGTGGTAGGAATGAGCTCCCCAAAATAGCTGCCATCAGCGTCTGTATCCCCAGGGTGAGCTCCAATTGTCTCCTGCCTCTCTGGGAGACTCTCCAAGATTAGGAGGTAAGTCTGACCCTGGATCCTTTAAAATTACTCTTCTACCCTGTGTTCTGGAGTGTGTGAGATTTTGTGTGGAGTCTGTTTACCACAGCTCTCTGACTCTCCATAAAGTAAGACTTGCTGGCCCCAAAGCCAAATGTTCTGGGGGTCTTCTTCCCAGTGCAGGACCCCCAGGCAAGGGAGTCCAATGTGGGACTTGGACCACTTGCTCCTTGGGGAGAACCTCCGCAATTGTAATTATTCCCCCACTTGTGCGTCTTGATATGAATCTTGATTATACCTTGTCTCTGCCCCTCCTACCTATCTCATTGTGGTTCTTTCTTTATATCTTTAGTTGTAGAAGGTCTTTTCTGCTAGTCTTACGGTCTTTTTCATCGGTAGTTTCTCTGTAAATAGTTGTAATTTTGGTGTGCCCATGGGAGGAGGTGAGCTCAGAGTCTTCCTACTTCATCATCTTGGCTACCTGGGACCTTTTTTATAAAGGCACTAACCCCATTCATGAGGGCTCCACCCTTATGACCTAATCAACCAAAGACCCACACCTCCTAATACCATTACATTGGTTACAACATAGGAATTTGTGGGGGAACACAGACTTCAGCCCATAGCAATACCCATCACCCTCAAATGACTCTGATCTTTTGTAATCTCTCCCTCCCATTTGTCATCCCCACACCCAGTCTCCTGCCCTAGGCAACAATCAAACTGCTTTCTGTTACTATTGATTAGTTTTCTTTTTTTTTTTTTAATTTTATTTATTTATTTATTTATTTATGGCTGTGTTGGGTCTTCGTTTCTGTGCAAGGGCTTTCTCTAGTTGCGGCAAGTGGGGGCCACTCTTCATCACGGTGCGCGGGCCTCTCACTATCGCGGCTTCTCCTGTTGCAGAGCACAGGCTCCAGACGCGCAGGCTCAGTAATTGTGGCTCACGGGCTTGGTCGCTCCGCGGCATGTGGGATCTTCCCAGACCAGGGCTCGAACCCGTGTCCCCTGCATTGGAAGGCAGACTCTCAACCACTGCGCCACCAGGGAAGCCCCTATTGATTAGTTTTCATTTTCTAGAATTTTACCTAGTGGAATCATACAGGATGTGCTCTTACTTGTCTGGCTTCTTTTAGTCAGTATAATTATATCGAGATTCATCAATGTTGTATATATTAATATTTAATTCCTTTTTATTGCTGAAGAGTATTTCATTGTATGGATAGACCACAATTTGTTTATCTATTCACCTACTGATGAACATTATTTTTTTCCTTCTAGTCCATGGCTATTAAAAATAAAGCTTCTATGAATGTCTGTGCCTAAGCATTTGTACAGATGAATGCTTTCTTCTCTCTTGGGTAAATACTTTGGAGTGAAATGATCAAATCATACGGTGGTATATGTTCAACTTTTTAAGAAACTGTCATACTGTTTTCCAAAGTGTCTATACTCTTCTGCATCCCCACCAGCAGTGCAAGCAAGTTCCAGTTGCTCCTCATCCTCTCCAGCACTGGGTATTATCAGTTATTTTTCCATCCTAGTGGGGGTGAAATGGTATCTCACTATGGTTTCATTTTGCATTTCTCTAATAACTAATAATGTCAAGCATCTTTTCATGTGCTCATCAGCTATCCCTATCTCTTCTTCTTGCTGTAGTGTCTGCTCAAAGATCTTTTTTAATTGGGTACTTTGTTTTGTTAGTATTGACTTTTGGGAGTTCTTCGTATGTTCTGGATACAGACCTTTATCAGATATGTATTTGGCAAATATTTTCTCATAGTCTGTGGCTTGTCATGGGTGACACTCTCAAACACATTGATCCCCTTTTGCCCCAACAATCATGACTAAGAGCTTGACCAAGGAAGCCAGTGCTGATAGAACATATCAGCGTCTGATTCATCCCCTTCATAAAAATAAAGTGACTGCCAAAAATTAACATGGAAAGCCTCATCAGATCCACCTTCCTGTCCCAGATTACCCTGACTCTGGGAATGTCATCCTACAGATCATGGTCACAATTGGAGGCAGGTGTGGCAGGTGGGAGGGAGATTAGATCCTTTGCCCAGCATCATTTTCCTGATCCAAGATCGCCCCCTAATGGGCCAGGCTCATCCCGCTGCTAAGCTCAGCCCCCTTGGAGCTCTGGGAGGCACTGGAAGAGAGATAAATGGAAGCATCACCTTCAGCTCCCAAGTTTCTGATGAAAACAAGTGTTTTCATTCACTGGGCAAATATCTCAGTGGAGGTGGTTGGAAAGAGAGCCGCAACTGAGGAGAGTCAATTTCTTCTCCTCCAGATGAGGCTGCTGAGGGAGGGATGATGGGGTGAGGGTAGGGACGAAGGAGAAGGCTGTGCACACACAGGGCATAACTCCCATGACCCATGTCCCATCCCGGGCTTGCACTTCCTGAGGGCACCCTTTCCTTGAATATGCTAATAACTCACCCCCAGCCAGAACCCCTGAGTGGGGGATGTCCAGCCCTGTCCTCAGGGCCACAAGAATTCCTGGTGTTGGAAAGTGGCCCCCTGGCACCACTCGTCTGAGGTCCAGATCCAGTCCTTGGTCCTCCACACCCTCTTCTGCCTGCCTGGTCTCCTGCAGCCACCACCTTTTCTCTGCCCCATGTCACCCAAGCCTGGGAAACCGGCCGGCCTCCTCCATTCCCCACAGGACCACTAAGAGGAGGCTCTTACTGGTGCAGACACTGAAGAAGGTTAGGACGCAGCGCAGGGATCACAGCACGGGAAGGAGACAAACGCCCCTGCCCCCGGGTTCCGGAAATCTCCCTGGCCAGCCGCTCCCTTCTTTGGCCCCCAGCTTGTTGCTCTGGTGCTAAGCCCCGAACTCTTTAGGATCCCTCTCTACGCCCCAAATGCCATATTCTCCAGACCCTTCCGTCTCAGGCTGTTAGGGTCTCACACCGATTTCATGGTGTTGGTAAGAATTGTGTTAAGTTCTGGGTACCGAGTCCTGCCTCTGCCCATTCCTAAAGGCCCAGAGGCAGCTTTCTTTTCCCCAAGAGAAGAATCATCTGCCCCAGACACTGGAGACTCCATTCCAAGCAGCGTAAAGAAGCCGTGAAGCCCAGTTCCAAATCCCGACTGAACCAACTACTACCTGGGGGCCTTGGACAAGCTCCTTAACCAGCTGTGCCTCAGTTTCCCCACTTATAAAGGGGGGAAATCGTAGTCTATAGGCCCTAGAGTTTTTGAGAGGATTAAGTGATTTAAAACCTTTAATGGGTTTAGAATAGTGCCTGACACACACTAAATGCTCAATTAATGTGAACACACACGCTACCTCCTACCTGTCCTCACAAATGACCTGCTCTAAGTGCATCCAGGGCTGGGCCCCTTTCTCTGTCGATGGGCCCTGGGAGGGGGGAGAGGAGCAAAAGAAGAACGTCTGTGCCCCCAGCCAAGGAAGCCTCAGAAGTGCGGGGAGGAGGGAGCCGTGCTTCTGCACACACAAGGGAACTTGTAAAGCACCTTTTGAGGCTGTGAATGCTGAGGCAGGGTCAGGTTGGGCTGAAATGTCATCCATGGAGGCATGAGGGGCAGAGGGGACACAGGAGGGAAGGCAGAGGGTCCCATGGCTGGGGACACACCCTTTGGAGGTTGAATCTATACAAGAGTGTACACTTCTGGAAATTAATCACAGAGTGAATAAAGGTAACTCATACACTCACCTGTTCTGTTCTTTGTTTATTCAACATATATTTCATTGAACATCTACATGTGCCAGGATCTGGGTTCACACAGGGGATACATCGTTGAACAAGCCAGAAACAATTTCTGTCTTCAGGAAACTTATAGTCTAGGATCTAAGAAGACAGACATCAAACAAGTACAGATTTGATTATTTAATGGAAGGGCTCATGTCCCATATGGGGGCAGGAAACAAAGGCAGAAGAGGCTTCTCAGTGGAGATACAAAGATAAGAGTTATCTGGATAAATTGTGAAGAGAGACAGAGAGAGAGAAAAAAATGAGGCAGAAGAACCGGTATGTGCAGAGGCCTGGAGAGGAGACAGGCCCTGGCTCGTATGAGGAATTGTGTGGAGACCTGGGTGGCTGGAGGGTGGTGACCAAGAGGGATGAGGCCCAGGATGTAGTCAAAAAGGGGCCACTGTCACACAGGGCATTGAAGGCCCCAGTCAGGCCCAACCTCTCTGGCAATGACATAATCAGTAAACCTGCCACAAAACCCAGACCTCAGAGGCCCCTCACTGTCTCCACACAGACGGGAACTCCAGACACACCAATGAGACTCACACTTTTCAAAAATCCCAGCAACTAGATCCTGTTCCTGTGACCTGCCATGTAGTAACACACAAGAAACATTCTTAAGAGACTGATAACATCTAAATTATAAAGAGCAAAGTCACAAGCCCAAGGCTTTCTTAGGACATTATTTTCCCTGCTGGTGTTGGAATATCCCTCTGAGATTTCAGTGTCATAGCTGGATCAGGGGGGCGGGGCTCCATCTCTCTGTGCCTCTCACTGGATGATTTATGACCCCACAGGGCCGCAGGATATAGCAGACACCTGTTCACATCTCCCAACACTGAGCACAGACTTCCAGGAAAGCCCAGCCAGTTCTGGGAGAGTTCATTGACAATTCACGCTGATTTTGAAATGCCAGTTTTCCCAAATTGGGTTCAGGGGAACACAAGTTCTGGATGGTAGTAACTGATTTCAAGAACGAAGACTTATTATTAGTCTGAGGAATGTTATACACAGAACACATTAGTGCACAAAACGCTAGGAGAGTCCTACAGTTATGGAAAATCCCACAGTTGCAAAGAAAGTTTCAAAGCAGCAACTAAGATCTACTCTCACAGTCCTTTCATAAAAGAAAGAAAAGTTCAACCGAAAGTAAGAATGGCAGTATTTCATCATAAAAAACAGGCCTTTCCAAAAAGAGTAAATGGCAACCTTATACCGACAGACTACCTTGACCTGATTTTTCTCATTTCACCGAGAGCCTGTGACAATTTCATCCCAGGCTGCCCTGCCATCAGGTTCAGGTCTGTGCACTGGCTCAGTCAGGTCTGTGGGACCCTCAGCCACTGTTCCCTCCAGACCCCGAGGGGCCCAGCGTGAGGCTTTTACTCCATGGGCTTAACATCACCCCCTCCAGGCAGGCCCAAGCCTCCTGCCCAGACCTGCCCCTCCCTCATCTGTGCCGGGCTTGGGATTCTGGCCCTTCCAGCCCCAGGCCTGGGATCCATGTGGCGAAGGCAGAGCCAAAAGAGCCTCAGCCACGGGTCAGGAGAGCGGGTCCTGGTCCCTGTTCTATCAGTGACCCTGGGCAGGTCACATCACCGCTCAGCCTCAGTTTCCCCAACTGTACCAGGAAGGTTTGGACTGAATCATCTCCTAGTTCCTCCCTACTTTGCTGGCCCAACAATCGATGACTCTGTGCTCAGATCTTCGTGGGAAAATGGCACACGTTATGGCATGACAGTCTCTCTGCGGGAGGTGAGAAAGGAGAACAGACGTTGGCCTGCTTATGAACTGGGAACACCAGGACCAGAATCAGAAACACACAGCCTCGTACTGGTCAGCGCTGGCCTGGCTGTGGGGGTCGCTGGTTCCCAGCGTGAGCAGAGCAGGATGAAGCCTGGAGCCAAACACAGGTGCCCTCCTCTGAGATGCAGGTTTTAGGATTAACTAAGCCAATGAGAAGGAGAGAAGTCCCTTGTGGATGACAGAGCCCTGGGGGAGATGGACCAGCCAGGAGGGGGCTGACACCTAATGACAGGAGAGAGGACGTAGGAATGGGGGTGGGAGGGGTCACCACTACCACCACGACTATCATCAGAATAACAGCTAAGAATTATCGTGAGCCTACTATGTGCCCGCCTCCTTCTCAGTGCTCTGTAAGCAGCAAGCCCAGGGCCCAGCGCACAGTGGGCCTCCATGAGGCTGGGTGGATTAATCCATGATTTCCAGTGACGTCTATTTTTGCTCTTGCTGAAACAGCATCTCCTCGCATTTCTGCAGTTCACAGCCCAGCTCTCGGCAAACTTCTAAGAGTGAGATTAAAAGAAAAAGTGGACAGGGCCCCCACATTCCCCAAGGCAGAAGTATCATTCAGCAAGGCCCCCACTGCTGTGAGTGCAAGCCTCTCCCTTCAGGCCACTGGGGCCAGTTGGCATCTTTACGCCCTGAACCCAGCTATAAGGCAGGAGTCTCTGAAAGGTCTAGAATTAATCCTGCCTGTGTATCCCTGTCGTTCGCAGGCACTTCTCAGGCCCCAACAGTGACAACAACTCTGTTTCCATCAAGGTCCAGCTGTTTTAATGGAGACTTTAAATAACCCCTCTGCTGCTAAGAAATTTATGTCCTGCAGAGACGTGTGTGGCTGGAAACAGACATTTTAGAGAGGTTCAAGGCCCGGCGGCTGTTGGACAAGGAGCACGAAATGCCCTCCCCTTCCCTCCATCCTTTGGCATATCAGTTTCCAATGACTCAGCAGATGTCACCACAGAGCCCCGGGCCGTGTGCAGGGCTCTGGGCATGGAGAGAAAGCTTGGTCATGTTCTGTGCTTGAGGAGGTCACGGTCAGATGGGAGAGGCTGACCGCCAGCAATACACACCGTCCCGCCTACAAAGTGCCAGACTAGAGGGCATAGCTGTCATTCCACGAGCACCTCCTGTCTCCACTTCTCGTTAATGCCTAGTATGTGCTGGAGACCGGGTGATTCATAGGTGTTGTCGCCAACCCTCACAACAACCCTCCCCTGCTACAAGGTTGGTTAATCATTCCCATTTTAGAGATGAGGACACAGGCTCAGAGAGGTTGAGGAACTCACTCAGAGTCACACAGCCAGGGAGGCAGTTTGAGTCAGCGTGTGCTCTGTGGAGAGCCAGCATCATCGCAGCTCTGCGCACCCACGTCCCCTCAGAAGGAGGCCAGGTCTGCTGGGGTGGAGCAAAGGCAGGTGAGGTCACCTGACCCAGGTGGTCAGGATCCGGAGGGGGTGCTAGATTGCAGGTGCACTGTCTCCTTATTGTGAAGGTCCCCAAGGTGACCCATGTTAGCCCAGGTGAGTTTTGTCATCCTAGCCCAGCAACCAAGCAAGACACAGGATTTAGTTTCATCCTGTAAATTGAGATTGTTTGCACCTGCTGAGAACCCACCTCCCACTCCCCCTGACCCCCCACCAATGTTCTTCTCATTTTCCTTTGGAAATCATGCTCCTCACCCGCCATCCACACGGTCTAGGTGCTTTGTCCAGCACCGAGCCCACCATGGCTCTAAGGGTGAATGCATGACTCAACACTGGCCAATCCATGCCTTCGATTCCCCTGGACTTAGTGATTGGCTCAGAGATGGGCACATGACCCAGGTTAATCCAATCAGAGTTTGCCCTTGGACTTTGACTGAAACTAGCATAAATAAGGCTTTCCTTTCCTTTAAGTTTTCTGAGCTTGTCAGATGTAGGGTCAAAGTTGCTGTTGGTTGTCATAAGAGAAGCCTGTCTAAAAATGAAGCCAGCACAGTTGAACAAATCTCTGAAAGATGGACTGAAAGAGGGATGGTCAAGGCAGAAAGAACATGAGCCCCCCTGTTTGTCTCCCTGCTGTACACCCAGTGCCAGAACGCTGCCTGCACAGACTGGGTGTGACAGCTGGAGCCCCAGGATCAAGGCAAACCTGAAGCCAGCAGCCCCCCAAGATGTTCTAGCTTCAGGAGCCAATGCATTTCTTTTCCTGTCTCAACCAGTTGGTGATATATTTTTATCACCCATAACCCAATGAGACTTAATCCTCTTCTGTAGTCACCACTAGGAAGCACAGCGCCTGGTGCATAATAGATGCTAAGTAAATATTTGTAAATGAAAGAATAAATGAATAAACCTGGCCGTCTCTCCTTCTCTGCTTCCCTCAGGCTCACCCCGCTCTCCCCACCCCCAGCTGTAGATTGCCTAACTGGGACCATCCCTCCAAGGACTGAAAAGGAGTTTTGATGAACAGTCAGCTGCTTTCCCCACTGCAGCAGTGTCTGCTCATTGGGCCCTTACGGAGGTGACGTGAGGTAATGTGACCTGCCCAGGGAGTCACAGAAAGTTACGAAGAGTGAGGTATGGGGCCAGGGCTTTCTGCCTCCCAGGCTAGTGCTCCACACACTGCATCCTGGGGTCTCAGGAGGAGGGTGACAAGGTACTGTGTGGCATCTCCCAAAGGAGCAGGGACACAGGGACCCTTCGTTCCTTCATGGCTACCTAACCATGTGTCACCCCAGGATGCCCAGAAGCTGGGCACCCTGCAGAGAACACCGAGGGCAGGTCAGGGAAGGGAGCTGAGTGCCAGAATGTCATCCCTCACATTCCCACTAGACGCTGAGATTTAACAGAATCTATACCTTAATTTCCATCACCATAGAATGCATGCGTGCCGGACACATGAATGAATGAATGAAAAATACATCATTTCACATAAAGGAGACGGAGTCCCAGAGAAGTCAAGTAATTTGCCCAAGGTCTCAGAGCTTGAATGGCAGAGCATGTCCAAACCCCAGCCTTCTGCCACTGAGGCCCATGCATGTCCTTCCTCCACCCCAACCTGCCCTGTAGAGCATGGGAGAGGAGTTAAGAAAGGAAGAGGCCAGCATAGGCTAGAGGTATCCAGGAGGGCTTCCTGGAGGAGGGGTATCCCTAGCTGGGCCCTGAAGGACAAACTGGAGGAGAAGAGCATTCAGGGAGGGAAGAGCAGCCCGCAGTTTGCTGCTTCTAGATCTCTAGGCCTCTGGGTCTGCAATTCTCCATGAGAAGGTTCAAGGTCTTCCCTGAGCAGGTACCTGAAAACCTCTCCCCAGAGCAGGTGGAGCTGCATCCCAGGCGACTTCTGGGAGGCGGCCCCCAGGTAGGGGGTGGTGGGCAGGGCAGAGTAGGAGCACCCGGGAACGTTCTGTTCACTCGGTTTCTGTCCCAGGTTCTCCTGAATAGGAGCGAGGATGGCAGTGTCCTTGTCTATCTGCTCTGAGAGGACAATGGCCTCACAAGCACTCTGATGAGGTTATATGCCATCAGCTAAGCAGCTCCACCAGACACAATCCCTGCAAAATGTCTCATCAGTCCAAGAACTGCACTGCCTGCAGGCTTTATGATTTCCCTTGCAAATTCCTCATTGAGCACATCCTGCAAAGGTAAGAATCCTTCCCATTTTGTCCACAATTGGGGAAATTAGTCCATTCCCCTCCCTGTTCTGCCTCTGAAGCCCATTTCCTTATAATGAGCCTGCAGAAGTAAAACAACATTACGCAGGCATAAAAACATACAACAGTTCAGCTGCCACAGGGTATTCTTGGGACTATTTTGGGAGCCAGATGCCTGTGTTGGTGGGAGATTCATCCATTCTCTGCACAGGTGAGCTTTCCAGACATAGGCCCGGGAGCTGAGTCAATGATTCTTTTAAATCTCAAATCCATTTTTTCCTCTTGTCTACACTCTCTGGTTGGCATGAGGCATTTGAGGATAACAGAACACCTCCTTAAATATATAAATACCCTAGGGACTTCCCTGGTGGTGCAGTGGTTAAGAATACGCCTGCCAATGCAGGGGACACAGGTTCGAGCCCTGGTCCGGGAAGATCCCACGTGCCGCGGAGCAACAAAGCCCATGCACCACAACTACTGAGCCTGTGCTCTAGAGCCCATGAGCCACAACTACTGAAGCCCACACGCCTAGAGCCCATGCTCCACAACAAAAGAAGCCACCGCAATGAGAAGCCTGCACACCACAACGAAGAGTAGCCCCTGCTTGCTGCAACTAGAGAAAGCCCGCGCACAGCAACGAAGACACAAGACAGCCAAAAATAAATAAGTAAATAAATAAATTTATATATATATTAAAAAACCTCCTCTTATTACAAAATATATATATATAAATACCCTAGACACCTCTTCTGCCTGACTCTCATACCAGCCCAGTGATTGAGATATATTCCCCACCCGTGGGGGTCTCTGAGACCTGCAGAGACAATATTCATTTATTTATTTAACACACTTATTGAGTACCTACTGTGTGACATCCACTGTGTTAGGAGAATCAAAGCCAAGCAAAAGCATCAGGGACCCTGTCCCGCAGAGCTCACAATCTAGAAAGGGAGACAAAGACTAATCTAGAATTGCACAAAAAAAGTGTCAAATTACAGGTGCTCTAAAGGAGAGGCTCACAGTGCTATGAATAGAGAAGTTCAAGATTTTCCCAGAGTAGATGAGCCTCCATCTGTGATCTGAAGAATAAACCAGTTATCAGGTGAGCTTGGGGCTGAGAAAGAGTGTTCAGACCAGGCAACAGCATGTGCAAAGGCCCAGTAGCTGGAGGGCTCTTGGCAACCAGGAAGAACTCCAGGGCCTGTGTGATTGGAGGGTAGGAAGTGGGTGGCATCCTGGAGAGGGGACAGGAGAAAGATTGTGGAGGGCCTCACATGCCGCTCCCAGGATTTGGGTCTTCATCCCACCAGCAGGGGACCAGTGGAGGGTTGTAAGTATAGGGCAAAGGGCAGGAAGCAGGCTTGATGTGATTAGATCTGTTTCCAAACTAGTCCTCAGGCCACAGGAAGGTGAGTGAGGAGGGAGGGAGGCATCAGGACAGTATGACTTGAAGGCGGAGCATTCACCTCGCTGGCAGGGAGGAGGATAGCCTCCACAGGAGGAGGAGATGGGAACCACTAGCAGTCACATCTGCAGGATGTTCCCTCGGTCATTTGACACACATTTATTGAGCACCTACTACAGGCCTGGTCCTGAGGTTGGAGAGGGGATACCCGGATGAATAAGAACAGCTAAGTCACTGTCCTCAAGCATCTTACCAGGAAGAGGCAGATGTGTCCCTAAGGTTTCAGAGAAGGCCAGCTTCTGTCAGAAATGCATGGGAAGTCGTGATAATCCACTGTATCTCTCATCAGAAGAGAAAGAAAAGACCTGCCAGGGCCATTTGGATAAAAACAAGAGAAACGCAATCACTCCAAGTCAATTAAAGGGGTTTGGTGAAAGGACAGAGGGTGGAGCCAGGCCTTTACAGGACTGACAGTCACCAAGCCCATGTCCCTCTCCTTCCTGTGCAGCTGTCAGAGCTCACGCAGCTCTGACAGGGCCTGGAGATACCACACCCAACTCTACTGCCAGAGGGAGGGTCTTGATCACATTCATTCATTCGTTCATCTAGTCAATAACCACAACCTTGGAAAAAAGTCCTCATGCCATGCTCTGCCTTGGCACTGCCTTCTCTTAGTCACACACATTTATCCTAGCACTCAGCTCAAGTGTCTCCTCCTCCAGGAAGCCCTCCCTGATACCCAGAGTTAGTCAGCCCCTCCCACTTTGTGCTTTTGCTGCACCGTGGGAGGGTCTCCCGATTGCCATTTCTGACATATGTGCCAGTCTCCAGCCCTAGGGTCCTGTGAATGGACAAGTCTCCAGAGGGCACACAGGGATCCCCTTAATCATTTCCTCTGTTGTCTCCCCTGACCTGCTGGAGGCTCCAAGGTGAGGCAGGGCTGTGTCCCTCTCACCTCCTGTTGTTTCCTTGAAACCTAGAACACTGCAGGGCACAGAGCATGATCAGAATGACTGTGTGGAAGAAAGAAGGGAAGGAGGAGAAGAAAAGTAAAGAAGGGCGAGAAGGAAGGAGAGAAGTGCAAAGGTACAGGTGAAGACAGGAGGCAGAGGAGAAACTTGGAAACTCACAGGCTGTGAGAGGGCAGGGAGGCAGAGAGCCTCGAATGTTAAAAATGGTCCCTCTCTGACCTATGACATTTCATTTAATCAGGAACAAATTACTCTGCACCTGGTAGATCTGAGAGCTCTTCAGACTTTGCCCTCAGAAGAGCTTTCTGGAGTAAAACATTTCTCCAGAGACTTGTTCCATGCTGAGCCACATACACCCAGAGTCCATGGATCAGAGAGAATCTCATCCCCTTGACCTCTTGGAAGAGAGCAGAGGACCTGACCCGAGGCTGGTTTGGGTATCTGGTCTACCCAGCTGTGTGACCTCAGACAGGTCACTCCGAACTTCAGCCTGCCACCCTGAAAGGGCATGGACGACCAGAGTCTCACCCTCCCTTTTTTGCTGCTTCTCCAACACCCTCCCTGACGTTGGCCTCAGCTCTGAGATCAGACCCCACCTCTTCCAGGAAGTCCTCTCTAGACCTGAGTAGCTCAAGTGCTTGGTCTGGGAGCTGAGTGCCGCTGTGAGGTCAGACCAGAGGGGTCCAAATCCAGGCTGCCTCCTGTTCTAGATTCTTACTGTTCACAGTGGTCACCAGCAGTGGTGGCATCAGTGGGGAGTTGGTGAAACTTTGGGCCCCACCCCAGACCTGTAATGAGCCTGACTCTGCACTTGAACAAGCGCCCAAGGTGGTGTGTGGGCACATGTAGGTGTGAGATGCCCTGGCCCTGCGCGGGGGGAGAGACAGGTGTCAGAGCCCGGCAGGAGGTCTGCCTTTCCCCAGGTGCCTTTGACCCTCACAGACACTCACAGACACATCTCCTCATAAGAAAGAACAAAAACCAAAACAGACATGTGTCCTGTCTATGTGACTTGGCTCCTTCAATCCACCTTTGGGGCCATAGTCCCTCCCCTGTACAATGGGCAATAGAAATCCCCAGCCCCCTGAAGTTGTTGTGAGGATGGAGTGAAGTAATTTGCATAAAGCTGGTGTCACGTGGTCAGCAGCCTGTTCTCTCTGCAAGAAGCTCTTCCAACCCAGCCTCTCCATTCTCCCTCAGGTACTTTCCAACAACCCTGTTAAGGTCACCCCACCCCCACCACATCCCCAAATCTGTTATTTGATGTCTTATCACCCAATCTGTTGTTGTTATCATCTACTCTTTTTGTTTGGCTATTTCCCAAACTACACTTGAGCTCCCTGAGGGCAGGGGCCTGTGGGTCTTGTTCATGGCTGTGTCTGGTGCTCAGCGCAGAGCCTGGCACCCAGAGGAGGCTCATAAGTATCTGCTGGATGAAGGGTTGGGCGAGGCGTGGCACTGGGTTGTATCAGTCAGTACAAGTGAGGTGTTGTAACAAATAGCCCTCAGATCCCAGTGGCTTCACCCAGGAAGAACTGATTTCTCTCCCACATGAAGTCCACATGAATGTTGCTAGTCTGAGGATCTCCTCCAGGGAGGCACCTCCTCTGAGAAGTGATGCAGAGATCCAGGCTCCTTCCATCTGTGATGATGTCATCTCTACACATGGCCTCTGGGATCACCAGGGAAGGGGAGTGAGTGAGGCGAAGTTCACCAGGTAATTAACCAGCTCAGCCCAGAGGGGTCCACATCATTTCCATCCACATATCATTGGCTAGAATGAATGTGCATCCTGCCCCCCTTGGATGCATGGGGGCTGGGAAATGTCATCTCAGGCTGGGAAGCCACCCCCAGGACCAGCCCTGCACTGTGGAAGAAGATAGTGAAGCAGTGGTCAATGACCATCTCTGCCCCTCTGCGGTGGCAATTGATGACTCTTGTCACTTTTATCTTCTTTCTGAGACCCCTGGGCTCCATGTCCTCTTTCTAGGCCTCTGGCTGATTCGATGCCTGGGTCAGGAGGGCACAGAGGAAGGGGCAATCACCCAGGAAAGGGCTCACAGCACTGCTCCCCACACGTGGTTGGGTGGGGAGAAGTTCTGGCTGTTTTGAGCTGATTGTGTTTGGAACGTTCTGTGTCTGCTGAGCTGCTAATTCCGGTGCCATCTGCCTGTGATTCCAGCACCAAAGCCCTGGGGTAAACAAGTTTTCTTCTGTAGTTACTAAAGAAAGTTTTGGCAGGGGGTGGGGAGAGAGAGAGTGGAGGGAGGCCTCTGAATGTCTTGTCTCTGAAGAGGAGATGCTGCCCAGCCGAGGGATGAGGGCTATTGAAGGGACTAGGATGTCATGTACATCCTTATCCTGCTGAGGATGTTGTGTGGAGTGCACGGTGGGCAGAGAGGGCCGAGTGGCCTGGGAGATGGCATTCCTATGAATTCCTACCTCCCTCCACCAGACTGGGAGCTGCTTGGGGCTGAGCCATCCCATTCCCAATGCTCAGCCCAGGGCCTAGCATAGAGCAGGTGTCAGCGAACACCTGCTGAATGAATGATTGAGTAAATGAATGAACAGTGATGAAGGGTACGGATGGGGAGAGGTTGAATGGGATGCAATAGAAAGCCAAGTGACTGCTGTGTTAAGAGCTTTAATGAGGGGCTTCCCTGGTGGCGCAGTGGTTAAAAACCCGCCTGTCAGTGCAGGGGACATGGGTTCGCGTCCTGGTGCGGGAAGATCTCACATGCCGCGGAGCAACTAAGCTCGTGTGCCACAATTACTGAACCTGCGCTCTAGAGCCCACAAGCCACAACTACTGAAACCCATGTGCCTAGAGCCTGTGCTCTGCGACAAGAGAAGCCACTGCAATGAGTAGCCCTCGCACCGCAATGAAGAGTAGCCCCCGCTCACGGCAACTAGAGAAAGCCCGCGCACAGCAACGGAAGACCCAACGCAGCCAAAAAATAAATTAATTAATTAATTAAATCTATAAAACCAAAAAAGAGCTTTAATGACTTACCCTGAGGTGGGGACACTTCTAGGATGGCCTTATGAGCCCTGCTTCCTGGGGTGACAGGGTGGGCAGGACCCGTCAGTCATTTCTAACAACTGAATACAGCCAAGGTGATGGGGTGTTACTTCTGTGATCTAACTACAAAAGACTGTGGCTTTCTTCTTGCTAGTCAACTTTTTCTGTTGCCTTCTTGGCTTGCGTGCTTTGGTGAAGCAAGCTGGTATGGGAGATACCCTCATGGCAAGGAACTGACAATAGCCTCCAGCCAACAGCCACCAGCAGCCTGGACCTGAGACCCTCAGTCCATCAGCCTTCAGCAAACAGTCCTGCCAACAGACACATGAGCTTGGGAGCAGCTCCTTCCCCACTTGAGCCTTCAGGTAACATCTCAGCCTCAGCTGACAACTTGATTGCAACCTTGTGTGAGCTGCTGAAGCAGAGGATCTAGCTAAGACATAAACTTTATCTAAAAACCCACAAGGAAGAGGAAAATCTAAAACATGAAAGATTTACTCAAATATAAACCAGACCTTTCTCTCCATTGCCTACAATTCACTCTAAGTTCCACCGGCTCACAATGGGGAGGAGGCATGCAGATAATCTAAAGGCAAATCACCTCTGACAGTGACAGTCCTGTCATTTACATGGGGGGTGTCTTGGACAAGTGCAGATAAATATACTGTGACTGTGTCAGGTGGGAGTAGTCTAGGAAGCAGATGCTGGTAGGTTTTTCCTTTCCCCACTCCCATTTTTAACGTGAAAGAGACATCAGAATGCCTACAAAGCCATCTCCAAAGAAGGACTTTGCACAGGTAGGCCCTGGGGTGGGTCGAAGGGGAGGTATTTGGTAGAAGGGGCTGGAAGGCCAGGAAAACAACGAAGCTTCAAGGGTGCAGTCACATGGGTCCCCTGGGAGATCCCTTTCCCGGTGGGCCCTGGAGGGAAGGCAGCTTTGGCTCACTCCCTGCAGAGGGAGGGTAATGCAGGAGGCTTGGCCTGGGAGTTGGGACCCACAGTGCTGGCTGGCTCGCTCTGAGCCGGGAGTCACCCTGACTCCTCTGACCCCCAATGTCCCCACCTGAAAATTGCAGGGTGAGCTTCGAGGATTTGTCACTCATGGAATCCAAGCCAGTAAGAACAGACCCCCAGTTCCATCCCGTTCCCATCTCTCCCTCTGCGCACCATGGAGAATGAGAGACTATCAGAAATCACCCCAGGCCGCCCTGGCAGGAGACGTGTCCCCCCCTCACACCCTGCCTAGCTCGTGCTGACTCTGCAGCAGCAATTGCACAGGCTGTCACTGAAATGCACGCAGTCAGCATGGCCTCCCGTGAGCTGGGCCCCAGTTCACCTGCATTCATCCTGCACACTTCCTCTGCCTGCAAGAGCTGCCCAGCGAGGTGCCCGGCCCTGAGCTTCCCACTGTGGCTGTGCTGACGATGGGCTGTAGAGCATGGAGTTGGGGGTGGGTGATCCACTCTCCATGGAATCTCATAATCAAGACCTGGAGAGCCCTTTGTGTCTCCCAGCTGGATCGATACTGTTACAAATCCTAATAGATGGGGGCTGACCTGTGTCAAGTGCCTGTTACACCTCAGGGACTGTGTTATCCATTTTCTAGGCACTGCCTCATCTCATCTTCACATTGTTATCTTTGTCTGTGACAAGGAAACTGAGGCCCAGGGGTGGGAAGTTCCTTGCCCAGGACGTGGTTGAGCCAGAACTTGAACAAAGGGCCTGGCCCTTAATCACCCCTGTCGCATCCCTTCCATGAGGACCTGCAGGACGGACCCAAGCTCTGCTCCTGTGCATTTCACGGCAGGCGGCATCCCACCCAGATCATGCAGTGGGGGATCAGGGTTAGGTCAAGCACCCCAGATCCCGGGACCTCCCACCACCTTGGGCCCCCTGGGCTCACAGAGGCCCTTTGCCTGGTGAGCTGGAGTGAGCCGGATGACCAATGCCCTGTGATGTTAGAAAAATGTTCAGGGCAAGGAAGAGGTGTCTCCAAGAAGCCTGGCCAGCTGGTGGCCAAGGGGCTGCCTCGGGGTGCTGCTGGCCTGGTGAGATTGTCCCTTATTTGCCGTTGTTTCAGCTGCCCTCCCCACCCTTTCCGCAACCAGAAAGAACAGCTTTGCAAAATCAGTCCACTCTGGATGAAGGAGAACCTGGAAGGTGTTACAGGATTGATCTGGGTGGAGTCCCTGCATCCTGGGGATAGAAAGATTGGCCTTATCCTGCAGCCTGTATACCAGGAGGGAGAGCAGGTGGGGAATGGGGCCCCCTCTCCGCGTGGAGACACTTCACGGAAGATGAGGGAAGCCGGACCCATCAGGCAGCTTCGCGCTGTAGACAGCAGACAAAGAAGTGCTTTTAACACGTCAGCCTCTCAGACACTCACTATTTATCTCAGGAAACGTAAGTGTTTTTCTTTCTGTCTTTTTTTATTATTATTATTCTTTTCTCTGCTGTAAAATGCTCAAGGAGTAGCACAGAGAGAGATGAAGGGTTGACGCACTGGGAAAACTCATTTTTAGAGGATTAGATTGATTTCTATCGCTGTGCTCTGGCTGAGCAGAGCATAGTGGGCGTTGGGTTGGGACGGGCAGGTCCGGGCTACGCGGTGGAGGTGGACGCATTCGGGGGTGCTGAGGATGGAGGCTGGGCAGCTCTGGCAAGGGGGCACCCACCGGGATGGGCTTCTTTAGGGCAGGGATTGGGAAAGTGGCTGACAAACATTTCGGGCAGAACTGCCCTTAAACCAGGTCAGGAGAGGCCGCTGTGCTTTAGAGGATCCCCCCCGCCTTCCTTTACCAAGCTCCATCCCCAGGGTGAGGACTCTGCAGGGTCCAGGAAAGGGGGACTGTGCGCCCCCTTTCACCTCACTCTGGGACCCCAGAATCCTCTGCCTAAATGGCCCTGAGCCCATCTCTAGGAGCCTGCCTGCCCCTCTTGCCCGGGTCTGGGCTGCTGAGGTGACCGGCAGGGTGAACACCACCCCCAGGGCATAAAGACACTCAGGTCGGAGGGCAGCTGAGGTGTGAGGGATGCTGGGCTATGAGGGCAGCTTTCGCAGTGGGGGGAGTCACTAAGTCTAGAGTCACATTAAACTCCCACCCCCAGCAGTGTCATGACATCTCTGCTCAGTCCCCCCAGGCGGGGACCACGCTGCTTGCTTCTCTCTCCTCCCGTGAGCCTAACATGGGCCTGGCTCCAAGTGGGGACCTGGTGAGGGCTTCTCAGGGCGCATCAGAGAGGAGCAATGGCTCCTCAAGTGCACCCAGCAGTGGGACGGACAGAAACCCCCGCGTCCAGGCCTTGGTCAGCTCAGTGCTCTCCAGCCCCAGCTCGGTCCCCCATCAGAGAACCTCCAGGGACCCTCAGGGAGACCCACGGATAAGAACTAGTGTGCAATTGTCTCGAATAACATTAGCATTAAGCAGGGCCCCTTCGTCTCCATGGGGCACGGGGGCAGCTGCAGCAGAAACTCTCCAAGAAGGGCGGGGGGCATCGGGCAGCTCCCTGGAATGCGGGGCCGAGCATCCAGCACCACGGGGCTCTGCGAGGTGGGCCCGCCACTGCGTTTCTCAGAAGCCCCGTCTCTCCTGGGAGTTGTAGTGGCCGCCATCTGCCTGCCAGACCCGAGGAACCTGGGGTCTGTCCTCCTGGTGCGCTCCCTGCGTGCAGCCGCCAGGGAAGCAGAAAGAGGTTCGGCTTCCAGGTCAGGCCCTGGGTCACCCATGCACTCAGAACCTCCAGCTCCTGCAAGTTCTTTTTCAATTGAAAATACAGAAGCAGCTGTTCACACCATTATGGGCGGTGGCGCTGTCTTAATCAGCGATGTTATTGGACCACTCACCGTTGCCGGTCGTCAGGAACATCAGTGGTTCTGCCGGGAGGGAGGCGGTGGAATGAGGCAGCACGAAGGCTCTTCAGCAGACCCTGTGGGCTCAGCCCCACTGCACCGCAGAGAACCCTAGTCTCCCAGAGTCACGCTCTCCTCTGCTGTAAAATGGAGCTCCCCCACAGGAGGAGGGGATGATGAAATGTGCTGCTGTCCTCCGTGTGCCCCTAGACCCACCCTCACCCGTCTCCCCTGCTCTGTGCCCAGGAGACTGACCTGCAGGTGTAGCACCGACAGGGCCCTGCTCCCTCCTGGGGACACGTTTTCTGTTGGGTCCTGGAGGCCAGGGGCAGGAAGAGAGAGGTCAGGTGTTGGTTCCCCAGCTCCTCCCGTTGACCACGCTTGGCAGTGGCTGCATCTCTCTCCTGTGACCCCAGCTCCATCGGACGGCCCCTCTCCCACGGCTGCAGCTGTCTCTGGGGTCTGGTAAGTGCCTCCTCCTTTGGTCCCTTCTGGACTGGGGTGGACACAGCTCCCCACTGCCGCTCACCCCGAGTGCATCAGCATCCTCTGTTGGTTTCCTGTATCCCGCCCACACCTTGGTACTTGTCCCCCCATTAAACACTTCAATTACCCCCTCTTGTGTCTGTTCCCTGCTGAGAAACTGACCAATAGTCCAATAAAAGAGTTTGGGTTGTTCTTGAATTCCAATGGGAAGAATGGGCTGGGGGCAAGAGTGGGAGCCAGGAGCTGCTCGGAGTCTTGGGCAAGAGCTGCCTTGAGCAGGAACATCAGGAAACCAAGAAATTCCTGCAATTCTGATGATCCTGCATCTCTACAAGGCACCAAATTAAGGCACTAAACCAGCAGCCATAATCCTCATCTTTCTCTCCATCTAATTGTTTCGGCACCCACACACCCCAATACTGTGGGGAAGGTCCTGAGGCAGTGCAGTGATGCATACTTCCTAATGAGCAGACCCAGCTGAGGTCCCTGGTCATGACCTGTGTGTCCCTCGCTCTAGCCCTGGGGTCAAGAGGTGGGTGGAGTTGGGAAGCACATCCTGGTGTGAAAGCCAGGAAGTTCAGGGGTCTTTTCCCAATTGGCCAGTTTTGCGTTTAGGAGGGATCAGCTGTGGGGCGCTGGGCGAGTTGCTTAACCTCCATGAACCTTACTCTCCTCATCTGGGAAATGGGCTAAGAGCAGTGTCACAGGGCTGGTGTGAGCCCTGAGTGAGGTAACCCAGGTGCTGTGCCTGGCCCTCAGCAGGGGCTCCACATGGGTGAGCCCGTCCCACCGTGTAGAGCACTAAGGATGCCCCTAAAATGCGGCCCCTGCACCATTCTCCCTTCGACATCCCCGTGTCTGCCTTCGTCCCCCATCTGGACAGTCAAGGCATCGGGTGGATGGTCACCAAGGCCCTTTTCAGCTTGGACAGTGTGGGGCCCCTTATTTCCTTACCGAGCAAGAGCCTCACAGCCCGAGCGCTAACCACTGAACCCCTGGCCTCAGGAGCCTGTCGGGGGCATTCAGGAGACCCTGAAACCTGCCCTGCTGGGCCCCCTACAGCTGCAGGCAGGAGAAGAGAGCCCCGCTGAGTAAGAACCCGCTGTGTCCAGGTCCTGGGCTCACAGGGAGGCCCTCTTCCCGCTGAGGTCACGTGCCTGTCGGCAGGAGGGAGCAGGAACCACGAGGACGCACCCTGGGCCCCCAGGCACCCCTGGGAGCAGGGCGCTCACCTGGAGACCCAGGAATAGACACGCTGGGTGCCCGCGTGAGTGCTGGGCGGCGGCGGCGGCAGCTCTGGCCCTGCAGCCTGTCAGCACCGGGAACAATTAGAATCCTGAAAAAGCCCTCATTATTTCTCCCAGGGCCAAGGCGCCCTTTGGAAAAAGGGATGTTTCCTACCAGATCGTCCCCTGAAAGTGCGTTTGTCACAGGTTATTCTGTAAATCCGTGTTTGCCCCATTTGAAAAGATGTGATTTATCCACTTGACTGGCCTTAAACGCTCCCTGTCCAGCCTCAAAGTGTGGCCGTTATTAGGCGCCCAGAGAGGAGCCATGAAACATGACAGGGTGAGGCTGGTGACGTCACCCCCTGGACTCTGAGCCCCTCCTCCTCGTGCTGCACAGGAGAACCGGAGGGGAGGGGACGGGATCGTGCTGCTCAGGAGCTGCGGACACTTCAGGACGCGGGTCGGTCCTCAAGGAGAGAACCTGGGATGCCGGATAAAGGCCCAATGTCAGGTTCGCTCATGCCAACTGGCTTATTGAGGCCCTACTGTGTGCCGGCCCACATGCGGGTGAGGGTGCAGCAGCAAACAGACGAGATCCCTGCCCCCGGGAGCTGACATCTGGAGTGGGGAGGCAGGAAGGGACAGGTAGAGCTTCATCCACAAGAGTATCCCAGGTGGGAAGCGGTGCTGGAAGAAAGTAAACAGGGTGACGTTATAGCATCTGGCTCTGGGGCTGGGGATGGACAGGGACAACCTTGGATTATGGGGACAAGGAAGGCCTCTCTGAGAAGGGGACCTTTAAGCGGAGACCTGAAGGATGAAGAGGAACGGCCTCTGATGCACATATCAGAGCAGATGACCCACCAGGTGGGGGCATGCTGGGCCAAGGCTCTGGGGTGTGACAGCCTCTATGGAAGCTCTGGTGACGAAGCAGGTAGCTCCACCTGGTAGAACCAGAGGACACTTCAGCCAGGTGACAGCAAGCTATTCGCTGGTCCATGCCGAGCGTTTCACCAGGTGGGGAGAGTGAGGGATTTCCAGATGAAAGACAGAGACAGAAAGACCCGGACCCGGGCAGGCACACGTTAGAACAACCAGCCTCCAGCGTAATGGTGGAGGGTTTCCTTGGGAGGCGTTGGCCTCGAGCTATGAGGATTGGACTCTCTGCGAAGGCAAGGAAACCCATTGTTTAAGCAGAAAGCAAGTCAGCGTCTTCGAAAGTGTTAGGTCCTGCGACTTCTAAGGCCTCTTCCAGCTCTAAAACGCTACAAGCAACAAAACTAACTTGGGCTGTATTTGAATGAAAGTTCAGACTTGCTCCACTTGGTTGCATCTGGTTTTGGTTTCCCATCCTCACCCCAACCATCCAGAGGCAGGAGGTGTTCATACCCAGAATTCTCTGCACAAATGCAGAGCTGTGTGCTGACTGGGCCCCCGAGTCCTGGGTCCTGGAGGGGGGGGTTTGGGGGAAGGTCACAGAGACCAGGGCTGGTGGGGGAGACCCGAGCCTCAGTAACCAAGGCTCTCTTGCATGGGGACCTCACACAGATGGATACAGCCGAGGGCAGGGACTCCCACCTTCCTCCAAACAGCCTCTCCGCTCAGCTCTACAGCCCAGAAGTGCCAGCAGCACCTGGACCTCCCCCTGCTCCTCACCAGCGCCCTCGGGAGCAGCCCGCAAGGCCAGCCCCAAATAACTGGCCCCGAGCCGGGTCAACCTCCCTCCCCGTCTATTTTAGATCAACCCAGTCGGGCTCCCCTTGGGGAGGAACAGACTCTCATTTCTCTCCCGGGCTCACTAAATTGCTAAGACCCTGTGACTGGCCCAGCAGGCAACAGAGGGAAAAGTTTCCCAGAATTTCAGGCCCTTTGATGGAGAAAGTCTGCCTAATAAATAATTGAGAGGTACCTCGGCTTCCCGAGAACTATTCCGAGCGGTAAAGGCATCTGTCCCAGTTCCCCCAGCAAAGCAGAACTTCTGAGCACTCCAGCGGAGGTGAGGAAAAGCCCTTACTTACAGATGAGTCAGGAAAGGCAAGAGGGCTGGGATGGAGAGAGGCTGGAGGCACCAGGAGAGCATAGGGGCAGGGAGGGGGACTGCTTCAGGGAAGGATGCAACTGGTGCCCTATCCTGAGAGCCCCACTCAGTGCCAAGTGCCTATGGTCAGGATCCCATCTCACCCCCAAATGACCCCATGTGGTGAATCCTCTCCCTGCAGACCCATTGGACAGATGAGGAAACTGAGATGCAGGTAAGCCGAGCCCTTACCTGACGCCTCCACTGGGGAGGCCTGGACCCTGGCCTGGCAGACTCCAGCCCACACGCTCTTCACCTCTCTACTCCCCTGGAGACATTCAGAGACCCATAGGATCCTGGAGTGTTTGGTCCTCTGGACCCTTAAGCTGTGCATTGAGAGATGAGTGTCCAGAAGAGCTGAGTTCGATTCCCAGCTTACTCACTGCTCTGGAAAAAATGGAGATCATAATCCCAAGGTCATGGTCCTATTGGAAGGGCAGATGTGTGACATGTGGAGCACAGGGTCCTGCACAAAGTAGATGCTCAGTGAATTCTGAGTATCACCCACAATAACACACGCTGCTCTAAGAAACCAACCCCAGAATGTTTAATGGCTCCAATGCAACAGAAGTTTTATGTAAACCCCAAACAGGTGTCCTTGAGGGGTGGGTGCCACAATATGCCAAGAGATTGGGTCCGGGATACCTTCTTGGTGGAGACTGTCTTGCCAGCCTATGCCTTCTATTGCCTTCTTGGTTTGCATACTCTGACGAAGCAAGCTGCTGTGTTAGAGAGAACCCTATGGGCAGAAACAGGGAGCAGTTGGTCCTCTACCTGTATCAGACTGGCAAAAAAAGGTAGGCAGTTCATGGGAGGATCTCAAAGGCCTGAAGTGGAAGTCACATATGTCACTGCTGCTCACATTCTATTGTCTGGAAGGCAGTCACGTGGTCCCACTTACCTGCAGAGGAGGCTGGGAGATGTAGCCTTGCCATGTGCCCAGGAAGAAGAAGAAACATATTTGTGGAACAGCTAGACAGTCTCTACCACACCTGGCAAGGTGAAACCATGTCCCAGGAGACCCAGCAGGTCAACAGTGGAGCCCTCCTTAGAGCTCAGGCTCTTCCCTCTACATGTCACATGGAGTGTGGTAGAGTCACAGGACTGGCCACGGGGACCTGAGACAAGGTCCACCTGAGCAAGGAAGGGAGGCTACAGGTGGTCAACACGTTGCCTCTGCTGCCTGTAGGAATCACGAGTTGGGGGCAGAGAGTCACAGGTCCAGGGTTCTTGGCTGTGAACTTGGTCCAGATGCAGAGTTGGCCTCAGGGCCCCCTTGGGATCAGTTTCCTTATCTGTCAATAAGTCTGCAGTGAGAGGATTGGTCACGTGCGGTCATCTGAGTGAGATATTTGATGCACTCATATTTGCTTGTCCCTTTACTCTCTGGGTCCTGTTTCTCTGCTGGGAAGATCTGATATAGTCAAGCTACAGTACTTTGGATAATGCTGGTTCAAAGGGTACCTCCTTCCCAGAGGTGTTCAGGTACAACAGGAAACCTGGGAGAGGAAAGACGATCATGCAGGTCATCTCAGCAACAATTCCATAATTCAAAACAATTGTGCAGAAGATGTAAAATGGCATGGGAAGACTTTTATGACATAGTAAACATAAACAGAAGATTACAGAACAGAATGCACAGCATACTCTCCTTTTTTATTTTTAAATAGATCTTTATTGGTGTATAATTGCTTCACAATACTGTGTTAGTTTCTGTTGTACAACAAAGTGAATTAGCCATATGCATATATATGTCCCCATATCCCCTCCCTCTTGAGCCTCCCTCCCATCCTCCTTATCCCACCCCTCTTGGTCATGGAAAAGCACCGAGCTCATCTCCCTGTGCTATGCTCCCACTAGCTAACCATTATACATTTGGTAGTGTATATATGTCGATGCTACTCTCACTTTGCCCCAGCTTCCCGCTCTCTCCTTTTTTTGTGAGAAAAATATAAACATATATAAACACATATGTTTATATAACCAATATTCGACAGAGTCTATTTTTGGTGGTGGTTATTTTTTTTAACATCTTTATTGGAGTATAATTGCTTTACAATGGTATGTTAGTTTCTGCTTTATAACAAAGTGAATCAGTTATACATATACATATGTTCCCATATCTCTTCCCTCTTGCATCTCCCTCCTTCCCACCCTCCCTATCCCACCCCTCTAGGTGGTCACAAAGCACAGAGCTGATCTCCCTGTGTTATGCGGTTGCTTCCCACTAGCTATCTATTTTACGTTTGGTAGTGTATATATGTCCATGCCACTCTCTCACTTTGTCACATCTTACCCTTCCCCCTCCCCATATCCTCAAGTCCATTCTCTAGTAGGTCTGTGTCTTTATTATGGGTGTTTTTTCTCTTTTTCTTTCTGCCTGTCTACATTACCTGTAATGAACATGTATAATTTTTACATGAGGAAAAAAATACTCTTAAAATAAAAGTTGACATATTGTTGTCCCTAAGACTGGATGACGTCTCAGGAGAAAGAGATTCTGACCTTTCTGTGACTCTAAATCTTAGACACTAATGGGTTTGAAAATGAGCTGAGATCACTGGGGGAAGGTCAGGACTTCTTTTGCCTTTGAGATCCTTAAGAATCGGTGGTCAATTTGAAAATGTTTTAGATTTCAGCTTTATTAGGTTTGTGATCCATTTATGCCTTCCTAAATAACAAGACATCCTCTTGATTGATCTGAGTATGTGTGAAACATTTCAATCACACTGCATCAGTCTGCTATCGCTGTGTAACAAACAACCACAAAAATCTGAGTGACATACAATAATAAGCATGTATTCCTCACACATTTGCAAGTTGCTTGGCAGTTCAAAGCTGCAGGTTTTGAATGCAGGTCTGCTTCATTCTCAAGTCTGCAGGGTGGTGAGTGTGGGGGAAAGGGATGCAAGAGTCAGAGTGGGCAGGGTGGAGAGGAGAAGCCTTGCAGACCATACAGCAGAGGAGATTAAGTTTTATTCCAAGTGCAGTAGGAAGGCCAGGAAGGTAGTAGATGTAGGTGCCATGGGTCTGAAAATTATACCATTTGGGGAATTCTCTTTAAGAAAAGGACATAGAATTTGGAATCAAAATTAGCTATGCCGTTAATAGTTATTTAGAATGAGCAAAGAAATTATAATAAATTGTAGATATCAAAAAGCAAGCAATTACCAGAAAACATAACAGAATTAAGGAAAATCTCACTCTATTTATTACTTAGCATCTTGACACTCCTTCCTGGCTTTCATTATCCACTGAATTGCTTGGGCTGCATTCTCTATATTCACATGTTCCTAAGACAATGATTTTGTAATATCATCTTCCGTGGAGAGAATAGAAAGTTAAATCAGACTTTCCTCCCGCAGAGTCTGATTTTCACGGTTTTCTACATGGGTAGGGTTGAAGTTTTTTTCACCTTCACAATTCATTACAGATCATGCCATGTAAATGTTCAGGACTGTTGTCAAATTTGGGAAGCCTCCTGCCAAGTTCCTCTGATCTGAGCAGTAAGATTTCAGGGCATAGCAAGTTTTCCTTGCAGTTTCTACCCTTAATTAATCTTGGAATTGACAATGTTCATTACCCACATTACATGGGGCCCAACCGGGGCTTTAAGAGGGGCCTGGAGAGTAAGGGTCCATGAAACTTAAGCTTCTCTAGCCACTGGTAAAGTTGCCTTTGTCTGGAGGCTTCTCATGGGACAGGGAGATTATCTAAGCAGAGGGGCTGCTGAGCAGAGGACAGCAGACTCTGGGGGCTGCGGGGTGGATGCAGGAAGCAGGGAGCCAGTTAGGGGGCTTAGTTCAGGCTCCAAGCAAGCAGTGGTGGGGGCGGAAGATTCTGGGATTGTCTGGGATGTGCTGACCTGGAGAAGGAGAAGGGAGGCCTCAGGATGGTCCAGATCAGATCTGTTGCCTGATTTCTTTCTTTCGTCCATGTTCTCTGGGGGCTGAGCCTAAGCAGATCTCCTCACGCCAGACTACCTCCCCTCATAGAGACCTGGAGCCTCAGCCTCTACCAAAGTGCTTACAGATGGAGGAGCCGACAGGGCCATCATTCTCACTCGTGACATGTCATGAGGTGCTGAGCAGATGCGTGCAGCTTGGTCTCCTAATGAGCTCACTGGGGACGTGTGGCGGGGTGGGGAGGAGCCAGGCCACAGTGGAGGTGGAGGAGAGACCTCCCTCTGTCCGCGAGGGAGGGAAGATGCTGCCGGGGCACAAGAAACAAGGCTCTTGATGGTAACACCCAGCAGTCAGTCACTGCCCTGCCAGCTGCAGACTGACAGAGGCCAGAGGATTTGGAAATGGATTTGCTGGCAGTGGAGAACCTCCACCTCTCACTCCCGAGCCAGGAAATAAAGGCATTTTCATTAGGCCAATCTGTTGTGTTAAGGAAGAGAAAGAGCTCAATAAATTGCCTGAGTGGAGGGCAGGTGCCACCGCACTGAGGCTGAAGTTAGGGGACGTCATTGGCCATGGGTGGCCTCTGATAGCTTTGAAGCCACTGTTCTTCCCCCCTTGGGTCCCTCAACCAGGGTCACCTGGCACCTAAAGCCCACCCACCTGCAAAAACCATGCAGGTTGGACCGGGCATGGGGATGAAGCCAACACAGGACCAGAGATGGGAGGGGATTTCGGTGGGGGAGATGGCCCTGAGCGACATGGGTAATGTTTGTTTTTGTCTCAATTAGGGTGGAAACTCACTGAAAACAGCAACAAAAAGGAATGAAATATTGGAGGGAAAATCTCCATCTTCCACAATACAAGTGGAACCAAGGGCTGGGTAGTTGAAGATGCAGGGGCTGGTGCAATTCTGCAGTTTTAAGCTGGGAGGAAAGGCTTGGCCTCACTGAGAAGGTGACTCTTATGAGTTAAATTGTGTCCCCTCCCAAATTCATATTCATGTTGAAGTCCCAATCCTCAGTACCTCAGAATGTGGCCTTTTCAAAAGATACGGTCCTTACAGAGGTAATTAAGTTAAAATAAGGTCATTAGAATGGGCCTTAATCCAGTATGACTGGTGTCCTTCTACAAAGGGAAAATTGTGAGATAGACACACATGGGGAGAATGACACATGAAAATGAAGGCAGAGATGGAGGTGATGCATCTATAAGCCAAAGAACATCAAATATTGCCAGAAAACCACCAGAAGAGAGAGGCATGGAACAGATCCTCCCTCACAGCCCTCAGAAGGAACCAACCCTGCCAACACTTTGATCTAGGACTAATCACCTCCAGAAGTGTGAGACAGCAAAGTTCTGTTGTTTAAGTCACCCAGTTTGTGGTACTATTATACAGCCCTAGCAAATTGATACAGTGACATTGGATGAAATACTTAAAGGAGATGAGGAAGTTGGCTAGGCAGATTCTGGAGAAGACGTTCCAGGCAAAAGGATCAACCAAGGCAATGGCAGAAAGAACAGGTGGACAGCAAGGGAGGATGACTTCAGGGGTAAGTGGGGGCTGCAGACCAGGAGGACCTCACAGGCCACTGGACACTTTGGACTTTATGTTGAGTGCAATGGGGAGACACAGCAGGGTCCGGACCTCACAGTTTCACAGGCCCACTCTGCCACTGGGTAGAGAAGAGCACAGGAAGGAGGGGGAAGCAAGGGGACCAGGTGGAAAGCTATTGCAATGATGCAGGTGAGAAATGATGGTGGCGCAGCGCAGGTGGTGATGGGGGTCAGACTCTGGACCCATTGTTGATGGGACAGGAGACAACAGGGTTTGCTGGTGAGCTGGGTGTGAGGTATGAGGAGACAGGGAGGACTGCAAGCCTTTGGGTCCAGTCAATTTCAGGATGGAGTTGTTGTTCACTGGGCAGGAAAGATGAAATCTAAGGTATGCAGTCCTTGAAAGGCAGTGACCTGGTGATTGGAGAGAGGACAGGTGAGTTGATGGGAAGGCCACAAGGGACTGAGTTCTCTAACTCAGCATGGCAGGGGTGATGACCTGAGAAGACACCAAGCTGGCAAGCCATTGACATTCTCCACCCCTGGCCCCCTGGCTCTGACAGCCCAAGGGAAAGAGGCGTGAAGGAGGGAGTGGGAGGGACACCTGGGCCACAGCTCACAGAGACTTAACGAGATTTGCCAAGAACACGCCCACCTGCTGACCCTGAAAACTGAGGAAGATCGCTCCCCCAAGGCAAAGGAAATGATGTATTTGCTCTGAAGGTGTTTGAGATGGTGAACCCAAACAGAATATAAGGACTACCCAGCTCACTGCCCTACCCAACCCCACACCAAATGGCCACCCCACTGAGATGAAGCATGACCAGCAAGGAGAAACACAAGACCCACACACAGGAAGTGCCTCCTGCTAACAAAAGGAAATGCACACTTGAGCAAAAGATGGAAGAACTTGCCTCCTAAGAGGAATTACCCAAGATCCAGGATCAGGATGACTCAGTACAAAACAAAACAAAAGCTCAAAGAAGAGAGTGAGATTCAAAGAAGAATTATGCATGGAAGTTATAAAATGAGAGAAGAAAAATGAGCTAGTCTACCTCTTAGGAGAGAAATGAAACAAATGAAAACATTGCAGAGATGAATGTGGCATAAAAACCAACCACAAAGACGATATATCATAACTGGAGATTCTATCAGGGAAATAGAAAATCAGCTTCAGGAAATCACTCAAGTCAAAGTGGAAGAGAACAAAGTTGTAATAACGAATGCAGTGAGGACAAGGGACATGAGAGACAGAACAAGGAGATCTGGTATATTCATAACGTTGCTGAAGAATAGAATACACACACACGCACACAGTTTCCAAAGAAGCCTATTATGTTATACAACATCAGGCTACATTTCCAGGGTACTTGCTTTGTGGCAGGACCTGGGCTAGGAGTTCAGAGTCCCAGTTGCCTTTGTGCCAGCTACAGGTAAGGAAAGCAGATGATTTGATGAAAATAAGAGAAACAGGATAAATGTTAAAAAAAAAAAAGTTCCTCTGGAGTGTGGGCTATGATTTATCGAGTCACATGTCAGACACTGTGCATTATTGTATGTGTGTGTGTGTGTATCATCAACAGGTTGGGAATGAGTTGTGTATGACCAGCATATGATGGAGCCAGAATTCAAGAGCCAGGTGTGTCTGCTTCTGAGTTCATCCTCCTTCTCCTTGAGTGTGCTGCCTCCAGTCTCACATCAGCTGGAAGTCATCCATCACATCTGTAAGGAAAGCACCAGCGACAGTAAATCCTGGGTGCCTTGTTATTAGGGTTTATTACAAGGGGTCTTGTCCTCCTGGGGCTGGGGAGGAGGACATGACTGATAGCCGTGTGAAGAGCACAGGTGTGTAAATAATTTCCATACCCAGGCAGGTGGGGCTTGGAAGAACAGTAAGCAAACTCATCAAGCAAAATTACAATCCAAGGTCAGGTCTCTTTGCAAGATAAACAGTGGAGTATCCACCAAACCATAGCTGGGGCCCAGGATGAGCTAAGAATTCAGGATCACAGGATAGTGGGAGAGACCAGCCATTAGAGGGAACACGTGCCAGAGGAAACAGGGGAACAGGTTTACTGAAGAAAGAACATTTGAAGACCATTCTGTGCTGAGCAGAGGAGAAATGCAGGCTGCCCGTCTCTGCTTTTAAGGTGGCCTGAGGGGGTTGGCTACCCTGCTCAGACCATCTATTGTAGCCACAAGCACAGAATATACGATGTAGGAATGATTGAGCTGGAGCTGTGAGTGGACATGGAGCTGTAGCACATAATAGTTCTTTGAGTCCAGGGCTGGGTCCCTTAGCATTTGTCCCAAGCTCTCACTTGCTTTTTGGTAGTATTAAGATGCTTCTGATTCCTTAGGCCTCCTTTGCCTGGTACCCAGGTTCCTTACTTGGGGTCAGTATCCCAGAATTCCACTCATGAAAAGAGGGAGCTGAGGAAAAATCCTTGAGGATCGCCTTCAGAGTAGACTCAGGGAAAGAGACAGATACTGAGTGAACAGATGGAGAGGCGTGGGCTAGATGAGTGGGGGGCACAGGAGCCAGAGAAGAGGGTTGGAAGGAGGCAGCAAGTTCTAGGAGGCTAAGGGCCAAAGTGAGGGTTTGTTGGTGAGAATCGGAACTGAGAAGGCAGTTTTGGCAGCATGGTGGGCTCAGAAGCCAATTTGCAAGAGCTTCAGAAGCAGTGGAGGAGGAATAAGAACAGCTTTCCGGGCAGCTCAAGCCCCAGCATTCATTCCTGCATCAACCCTACACCACCAACCCACCCCCACCTGTGTGTCTCAGACCACCTGCTCCAGTGGGATAAACCCTTCCCATTGCCTTACCTGCATAACCTTCTTTGCACCTGTGTGTTGAGTTTTCATTCTGGAACACCTTCCTCCCCTCTCACCACGAAACCCTGTTTTGGAATCCAGATTCTTAGTATTGGAAGAGACCTTAGAAATCACTCAGTGGTCAACTCTTTCATGCAAAATTTAAAGAAACTGAGACCAAGAGAAGAACATGACATGTAGAAGGTCACACAGCAAGAGAGTGGCAGGGTATGTCAGTCATCTATCCCATAATACTGCTGCATGATAAACCAACCCAAACTTGGTGGCTTCAAACAAAAATTATTTTCACTCATGTCTGTGGCTCGGCAGCTATGGCTCTGCCGATCTTGGTTGGGCTGGGCTAGGCTTGGCTCCAGACCATGGGTTTGGCTCAAGTTCACTCCATGAGTCTCTCATTCCTCTGCTACCAGCAGGCCAGACAGGGCATCCTCTTTTCATGAGGTCAGAAGAGGCACAAGTGGGCAAGCTCAGCCACGCACACTGAAAACCTTTGCCTGCATCACATCTGCTAACATCCCACTGACCAAAGCAAGCCACACGGCCAAGCCCAAAGTCAAGCGGCTGTTCCCCAATGTTATACACAATGCTAAGACACAAAGAACTTATAAGCAACCATATGAATGTGCTCACTACCCAGAGAGGCAATCCACAAAAGAAGATTCAAATGGCCAATACACAGAGGAAAAGATGTTTAATGTTTCAACTGATCAAAGAAATGCATGTGCAAAGAGAGGTTTGTTTTCCATTCACCAGATAGGTAAAGATTAAGAAAATTGACAAACCCGCTTAGCTCATTGGAAAATGGACACTCTCATGCCCCTATGAGGGCAGCGCTAATTGATTCAACCTTTTTGGAAAGGCAGTTTGGCAATATGCGTCAAAATGTAAAATGAGCGAGCCTTTTATCCTGATAATCTCACTTCCAAGGAGTCTATTGATGGAAGCAATCACGTAAACTCACAAAAAAGAGGTGTGCTGCAGTGGTTCATCGGGGCGTGGTTTATTTCATAAGATCAAATAGCCATAAGGAAGGAATTGATTTGTTAAATTAGTGTAAATCTATAAAATGGAATATAATGCAATGATATAAAATGATGTAATTCTGCAACTATTAAAGTGGAAAGACATCCACAATACCTTGTAGAGGAAAAACAAAAAGTGGGCACAGACCCAGAAGCCCATTTATTGGTATCAAGAAATATAAACAGGATAGTGACCAAAACGTTAGCAATGGTTCTACTTCAGTGGTACAATTTGGGGAAATGTCTACTTCTTTGTATTTTTCCCTAATACTTGAAATGTTTATGATAAGACATACACTGTTTTATAAAAAACAAAACTTTAAAAGAAATGAATTCAGTTTAAGCATTTTTGCTCTGAAAAAGACTAGAAGAACAGTTATGGTAATAAATCGCACTAAATTTTGAACAGAAAAAAAAATCTTTACAATAATTTTCTTTTTTAGTTGGTTTTCTGGTAAGTTAACTAGAAAAATTTTTAAATGTAACTTAATTAGCCCCGCTTTGGGATTCAATAGAAGTATTACTTTTACCATGTGCTTTGAAAGTGCTTTCTTTAGTGCTCTTTACTTTGGAGGGAGGAAGGCGCTGTCTACCAATTACTTATAGGTCAGAAGCTGTCACACGACAGCTGTTTCTGACTGTTTCTGCCTGGAGACCATATTCTAAGCACAGTCACGGAAGTGCAAGAACACATGTTCAGAACACAACTCCAAATGTATGCTGACTCCAGGATGAGCTAACATTTATCGGATATTTATGATGTTCTAAGGGCGTGACATCCTTGGTTTCATTCACTCTTCATGCTTACTCTTTGATGGAGGTATATTTATTTATGAGGAAACTGAGAATTGCACCATTTAAGGGACTTAACTAGGATCCTGAGGTTCGTAAGTGACTAAGTTCCAGCAGGAGTCATACCTCACCCCAAAATTCCAGTAAACGATGGAAGGTACCAAGAAATAAATCTAGGAAACTATGTGCAAGACCTTTAAGGAGAAAATTATGGAACTTTATTGAAGGACATAAAGGAAAAGCTGAATAAAGGGAGAGATATAACATGCTTATAGATGGGAAGGACCAATAGTCTAAAGATGTCAATTACCCTCCAAGCGAATCTATGAATGCAGTGTAATTACAATTATTAAAATTCCAAAAGAGCTTCAGGTAAAACTGAGTGGCTGATTCAAAAGCTCATGTGGGAAATAATTTAGAATAACAAGGACTACTCACCCTCCCCAACACCAAGGTTTATGATAAAGCTCTCGTTTTTCAGACAGTGCGGTGTTGGTTTAGTGCGAGGCAAAGAGGCCAGCGGAGGGACGAGAAACAGATAGGATGTGTTCAGGGACTCCATATACAATAGAGGGAGCATTGCAAATAAGAGAGGAAAGATAGATGGCACAATAAATCATGCTAGGAAAGTGACAATATGTAGGGGGAACTCCTTATGTCTTATAGGAAAGGTAACTGTACAAAGTAAAACTTTACTATGAGAACCATGAAAAATAAAACTTAAAAACAATAAGAAAAAATAATTATCTTTATGACCTTAAAAGGGAAAGAATTTCTTAAACAAAACATGCAAACACCCAAACTGTAATGGAAGAGATTGATAGAATTGAATACAATAAACAATAAAATTAAAAACTTGTCTGTAATAGAAGAATTAGTCAAAGTTGAAAAAGAAAAAACAAGACACAGCCTGGAAGAAGATATTTGCCTTGCATATCACCAATTAAGAATTATCATCCAGAATACACAACAATTTCCTACAAATAATAAGAACATGACAAACTACCCAATAGAAAAATGTATACAGAGAAAATCGAAATGCATGACCAATAATCAAAAGATATACCCAACCTCACTAGAAGTCAGAGCAATGCAAATTAAAATAGGGATATGTCATCTCACACTCTCATGCATGGCAGGTGAAAGTGTAATTTGTTGCATACACTGAGACTTGGCAATGTCCTCCAAAGTCAAAGACATTCCTACTCTAAGACTCAGCAATTCCACATCTACGAATAAACCACAGAGAAACTCAGGCAGGTGTGCACAAGGAGACAGGCAAGGGGGTTCCTGCACCATTGCATGCAGTAGAGACAACATAACATTCTAAATATCCATTGCTAGGAATATGGCTATATAAATTGTAGTGTAATCACAAAAGGGAATACTACAGAGCAGTTAACATTAATGAGTTCTGTCTGCAGATATCAACCTGAGTGAATCTCCTAGACATCTTGGTGAGTAGAAGATATCTGTGGCAAGAAGACATGTGTGTGTCACTGTAGAATAGTGGCTGTGGAGGCTGGTTCACGCCCCAGCATCAACACTTCCGGCCGTGGGTCCTTGTGTAAGTTGTCTTAACCTCTTTGTTCCTCGGCATCCTTATTGGGGATAACAATGCCTGGGTTGTGGTGAGTAGGGAATGTATTACTGCATGGAAACAACTTAGAATGGAGCTTGGTGCACAGTAAGCACTTGCCAAATATCAGCTATTTTGGAGACATACATATATGATACCTTAGAAATGGTGGTCCCCTCTGTGGATGGAGGTAGGGAATAGGATGGCGTTCAGAGTTCAACTGCACTTGAAATATTTTATTTCTTTGAAAAATAAGGATTAAACAGAAAGCATGAGAAATTTCCTTTATGATGACGTAAGAGTTCGGTAATGGCCACATCGGCAACGTACGGATCTGTACATCCCATAAAACGGCAGAGAACTTCACAAACAGCACACGTACACACAAATGAATAATATAAAAACTGGTGAAATCAGAATAAGGTCTGCTACTAGAGAATGGACCTGAGGACACGGGGAGGGGGAAGGGTAAGCTGGGACGAAGTGAGAGAGTGGCATGGACATATATACACTATCAAATGTAAAATCGATAGCTAGTGGGAAGCAGCGGCATAGCACAGGGAGATCAGCTCGGTGCTTTGTGATCACCTAGAGGGGTGGGATAGGGAGGGTGGGAGGGAGGGAGACACAGGAGGGAAGAGATATGGAAACATATGTATATGTATAACTGATTCACTTTGTTATAAAGCAGAAACTAACACACCATTGTAAAGCAATTATACTCCAATAAAGATGTTAAAGAAAAAAAAAAAAGAATAAGGTCTGGATCTAGTTAATAGAATCGTGCCAATGTTTTCTGGTTTTGTTTTCATTTTTTGGTTTTGATGTTACACTATAGCGATGTAAGCTGTTACCGCTGAGGGAAGCTAGGTAGCGGGTACCCAGGAAGTTCAGTGTGAAGAGTGCCTATCAGGAAGCACCCCTGAGATCCACAGCTGTGGGAGGCAGGGAAGGAAGCAGGGCTGGTGGGGGAGCTGGGGTCTGATGCAGGCCGGAGGGTGGCCTCAGCTGACCGCAGGGAGCACCGGAATGAAATGGCCCAGGGGAGCGGTCAGCCGGGGGCCCGAGCGCTGGTCCTCTGCCCCGCCCCCTCTAGTCCTGGCTGTGGATCTGGGAAGGGCGGGGTTGTAGCGCTCCTCCAGGAGAGGGAGTTCCCGGAGGGCGGGCATAGGGGCTGAGGGGACACTGCCACGCAGCACCCAGACACCCCGTCCCTGAAAGAACTTGCCACCCCGCTTCCTAATACAGGCCCTTCATGCTGAACTTCCTCCCAGACCGTTCCCAAGGCACCTGCCGGAGGAGGGACACCAGGATGGAGGCCCAAGGGGCTCCCGGGGGTACGTGAGGAGGCCAGATGAGGCCGAAGCGCCCTCCCAGGCAGGATCAGAGACCTGTGGCCTGGCAGAGCCCGTGGTGAGAAGCTCGGACGCTGCCCCATGAGGGCTGCCCAGGGCCCAGCAGCAGCCGGGGAGAGAGCGGGCGGGGTGGCGAGTGGGCCGAGGCCACGGCAACACTTCCCGTGGCTTGTCTCTTACTTTTAGCCCGGGTGCCTCTGTGACAAAATCAAATACCTGAAGCATTTTCACTGCCAACCCCCTGGTTCTGCCCTGCAGAGTTTTGTCAACAGGGATGGATCCGGTTTTCTCCCCTTCTATGTCCCTAACTTCTTTCTCGGAAAGTGAGAAATCTGGTCCTTATTATCCCCCCATTTGAAATCAATCTTCCAATGCAGCCTTAGCCGCCCGACTTCACACTCCCCCCTGATGCGAGCCTCCATCTCCCCCCTCTGCTTCCCAGTGTGGACACTCCCTACTCACTGGGGTAATTTATTCCACGCTTGTGGTAAGCACTTAATAATTGTTCATTGGGTGAATGAATGAATGAATGAACGAATGAATGAATGTTAGCTATCCCCAACCCCTAGCATAGAGCCCATGGCAACTTATAATACTTATATTATTAATAAATGAACAAATAGGTATGAGAAGAACAGTAGAACCCAGGAACTCATAATTTAGCACAAATCAGGCATGAAGTTTATCCTTCATGCATCTGCAAACAGTGTTTTGCTGAACCATTTGAAAGTGTCAGTAAGATTAGGAATGGCAAGTCTGTCCTATTAACATTCATAAATTCATAGCCCAGAACTGACTTCAGTGATGATATAAGACCAGGAGGCAAAGACTGGTGTGGGGTCCTAGCAGTATGAGAGGAAGGTCAAGGTCAGAAGTGGGCCTCTTGGCTCTGCCGCTCAGGAGGTGCTCTCACACTGCAGGTGGACATAGTAATAACAATAAGAAGGTGATGATAAATGATGGAGATGTGTGTGTGTGTGGACACAGCCACCCTAGGAGCTGAGTGCTATGGCCATCTCTATTTCTCAGAGGAGAAAACTGGGTTTTGGGGGTTAGGGGGCGAGAGTGAAGGCTACGTAGAGCAGCCCTCAGACCGGCACGAGGGACAGAGAGAGGAACGGCGGCCGAGACACTGGAAACTGTAGACCAAGGAGCCATGGACAGAAGTGTGGGTGAAACAGAAAATGGAGATACTTTCCTTGACCTGAAGAAGCAACCGGCCTCCAAATCCCCCCATCACTATACAAAAAATAAGGATTTCAGCTCTGGGATGCGTCACAGACATCAGTGTCCTCTGTACTGATGTTTCCTTGAGAGGCGAACTCCCCACAGGAATACGCTTTAGTGCGCTTGCCTAGGGAGGAGCTCTTGGGTATTAAAGAACTCCCTCATTCCAAACAGAGGCCTTCGTGCCTCTCTGAGAAATACGACAGTGATGGTGTCTAGGACCCTGAAAAGTGGCATGCCTCCCTCTACCCAGCTTCAGGGCGGGGCTCGCCAGTGGAAAGTCTGAAGAAAGAGTTGGATACAGATCGGCCTTCCCTGGTGTGCAGGATAGTAGATCCTCGAGAGCATGTGAAAGAAAATGACTTAGATGTTGTTCTCAGCCCACAGAGACGAAGCTTTAGAGGGCGCTGCCACGTGACAGCTGCTGTTCGCTCCCAGCACTCAGGAAGCCCATTGGATAAAGACAGTGATGTGCTCCGCCTGCTTGGCGGACGAAGGATTGGCAGTGGGAAGGTAATCTCTCCTCCGACCTTTGAGAAGGATCACCGTCTTAGCCATAAGGACCTGCGAGACTTGAGACACAGAGACCGAGAGAGGGACCACAAGGACTAGCTTTTCAGGAGGGAGTTTGTGAATAGTAAGCCTGTCTTTGAGCGAAGAAGAAATGATTCCTACACAGAAGAAGAACCGGAATGGTTCTCAGCTGGACCCACAAGTCAGTCTGAAACCATTGAGCTGACTGGCTTTGATGATAAGATACTGGAAGAAGATCATAAGGGGAGAAAAAGAACGAGGCGACGGACAGCCTCTGTGAAGGACGGCATGGTCGAGTGCCGTGGAGGAGTGGCCGAAGAGGATGAGGTGGAGGTCCTCCTCTAACAGGAGCCAGCTGCTGACCAGGAAGCGCCAAGGGATGTCGTCTTGCCCGAGCAGTCCCCAGGAGAATCTGACTTTAATGAGTCCTTTAACCTTGATAAGGTTCCATGCTTGGCTTCAATGATAAAAGATGTTTTGGGAGAAGGGTCCGTCTCTGCCAGTTGGTTCAGTAGGTGGTTCCCTAACCCGAGCCGATCAGGAAGCTGATCCAGCAGTCTTGGGTCAACAATGCATGAAGAGCTGGAGAGACTTGCAGGTCTGGAACAAGCCATCCTCTCTCCCAGACAGAACACGGGGAATTATTTTGCTCCTATACCATTAGAAGACCATGCTGAAAACAAAGTGGATATTCTAGAAATGCTACAGAAAGCCATAGTGGATGTAAAACCCCTCCTTTCCAGTCTTTCTGCAAATAAAGAAAAGCTTATAGAGAGTTCACATTCAGGGGTTGTGCTTTCAGTGGAAGAGGTAGAAGTAGGGCTCAAGGGCTTGACGGTGGACCAGCAGGTGTAGAATTCGATTCCCTTTATGTCGGAGCATTTAGAGGAGACCCTGGGTACTGTGAGCAGCAATCCACAGCTCAGAGAAGATGGAGATATGACTGTGTTCAAAAAGCTAGTGAGGGAGCTTCCCTGGTGGCGCAGTGGTTGAGAATCTGCCTGCCAATGCAGAGGACACGGGTTCGAGCCCTGGTCTGGGAAAATCCCACATGCCACGGAGCAACTGGGCCCGTGAGCCACAACTGCTGAGCCTGCATGTCTGGAGCCCGTGCTCTGCAACAAGAGAGGCCACGACAGTGAGAGGCCCGCGCACCGCGATGAAGAGTGGCCCCCACTCGCCGCAACTAGAGAAAGCCCTCGCACAGAAACGAAGACCCAACACAGCCAAAAATAAATAAATAAATAAAATTTTTTTAAAAACAGGGATTCTTGGGAAAAAAAAAAAAAAAAGCTAGTGAACACCATGAAGGCAAGTGGGACTTTGCCTTCTCTGCCCAGAGTCAGCCGGATGCTTGAAAGCCATCTGATGTCCCCTGCTGACATTCCAGGCCAGGCTGTCCCTGAGAACATCCTGCAGGAACTTCTGGGTCCACCTGTTCAGAGACCTGCTTCTTCCAATCTTCTGAGTGGCCTTATGGGGGAGCTTGGAGCCTAAGACATCTTTGCTGGGCCAAAGAGTACCCTCTCTTCCCTCGTCACAGGTGTTTCAGACAAGAGCAGACTCAGCAGACTACCTTGGTCCCAGAATACCATCACCAATTTGTTTCACACCAGGACCACAGCAGCTTCTCGGAGATCCATTCCAAGGCATGTGCAAGCCCATGAGCCCTGTCACAGCGCAGATGAGCCAGCTAGAATTGCAACAGGCAGCTTTGGAGGGGTTGGTCTGCCCCATGACCTTGCGGTGCAGGCAACAAACTTCTACCAGCCTGGTTTTGGTAAACCGCAGGTGGACAGAACCAGAGATGGATACAGAAACAGGCAACCATGAGTGACCAAGTCACCAGCACCTGTGCACCGAGGGAATTCCTCTTCCCCTGCCCCAGCCACCTCCATCACAAGCATGCTTTCTCCTTCCCTCACTCCTACCTCAGTGATTCATAAGATATACGAGAGCAAAGAGAAAAGCAAGGAGGAGCCAGCATCTGGAAATCAGCTCTTGGTGACAGTGAAGAGGACACTCAGAAGCCCAGTGAAAAGAACCTCCTGTCATCCAGATGTGTGCCCACCACTGATCGAGACTCTTCTCCCACCACAAACCCCAAACTGTCAACCCTACAGAGGTTTACATCTTCCACCCCACTATCCCAGACCCATCGTTACACCAAAGAACAGAATTATCGACCTAAAGCAACTGGGAGAAAAACACCCACCTTGGCATCCCCAGTTCCAGGAACACCTCTTCTCCACCCTGCCCACCAAGTCCCCCTTGTCCCCCATGTCCCCATCGTTCAGCCTGCTCTCCAGCTTCACCCAGGGTTGGTCCAAAGGATGCTGGCCCAGGGAGTACATCCACAGCATCTTGCAAGTTTGCTCCAAGCTGGTGTGCTTCCTCCTGGGATGGACCTGAACCATTTACAGGGAATGTCTGGCCCAATCCTGGGTCAACCCTTTTACCCTTTACCTGCCACTAGTCACCCTCTCCTACACCCTCATCCTGGGACACCTCTGCCTCTGGCGATGATGCAACAGCGGGTACAGCGCTCAGTTCTTCATCCTCTAGGATCTGGTTCCCAGGCAGCTGCTGTCAGCGTTCAGACGACTCCTCAGAATGTGCCCAGCTGGTCAGGCCTGCCCCACGTGCACTGCCAGCTAGAGCACCGCCCCAGCCAGAGGAGCAGCCCCGCCGTGGGCCTTGCCAAACGGTGTGGCTCAGATGTGCTACAGCAGCCCCTGCCCTCCATGCCCCCCAAAGTCGTCAGTGTAGATGAATTGGAGTACCGACAGCGAGCAGGGCAGCAGGCTTGCCTAAGCAGCTTCTCGTGGAACCCTGGTCAGGACTCTGCTTCCTCATCTCATGTTGGTTTATGGGCTTTTACTTTGTAGCACTCTGTGCGAAGCTGTTTAAGGGCACCCAGGCACCTGGTGTGGTCTGCATTATGATGGAAGGAACTTAACCGATCGAGTGGAGCCTACATGGTCTGAATACAAGATGCAGTGTTGTCAGTCCCGGAAACAGTCTTTTTTTTGTAAGATATGTGAATGAAGTGTTGATGTCTTCACCAAGAGGTGGCACCTTAAGAGTTCCGAGGAAATAAATGTATAGACCCTTATGTACAGACCTGTGTATAAACAGCTTTTGTACATACATATAGGATAGCTTTTTTGAACTTATACAGCTGTACGTAAAAGTAGCTGATACTACTTTCACGTAGTAAAAGTCAAGGCATCAGCTCCCCCTTCACCTCACCTGGTTCCATTTTCAAGCCATGAAGGAGGCACATACTGTGCATTCTCTCAGATTTCTCCGTCCTACAGTTGCCACTGAGTATCATGCGCCTTTCATTCTTACATATTTACATTCACCTAAAATGTCAAGTAGTTCTTTTCTAGAAGTGCTGAACAGAGATAAAGGGGATTAGAGGATGATTTTATCCCATTTAAAGGTAACCTGCAGCGAATGGGAGTAAACAGACTACTTGACAGCTCCACTTCATCTGCCTTCGCCCTCCAGGCTCCTGCCTTCCTGCTCCCCATCCCCACCTCCTCAAAGGCGTCCTGGGAGCTCTGGACATGGGAAAGGTTCACACATCCATTGGGGACCTTGCCAAGACCTGCCTTCCAGAAATCCAGTTCCCACATTCATCTGGTATGAGGCAAATTGTCAGTTAAAAGGCTTCGATTGTCTGGAAAAATAAAGAAAATGAGAGCCCTGAAGCCTTGATCTGCAATGCTAGCTGCAGCTGCCTTGTGGCAACATCTGAGAAATCCTCTGTGCTTCCCAGGTTGCAGGCTTTTTGGTGCCACCTGAGAGGACGCCAGGCTCTGAACAAGCCAGCAGGGCACAGTTAAAGCAGGGACAGCAGACATGTTAGCTTCTGATGCAAAAGAGCCACAACCTTTACACATTCAAATGTGGACCTCATCCCTGGAGGGGGCAGTCAGGGCTGAGGAGGGACAGGGCCTCCTGGGATTTTTGTCACCTGGGCTTAGGCTTCTGTAGCATTTATATGTCAAAAATAGTCAAATATCAATCATTTCATATTGTAGGACCTAATGCATACTTTGTTTCAACTCCACAAGAACACTGTGAGGTAAACATTTTGACCCCTATTTTACGGAAAACAGAGGTCCGAAGAAGCTAAGTAATTTACCCAAAGTCACACAGAAAAGAGTAGTCAGAATTTGAATGCAGAGATTAATCGAGGCCCTTTCTCCTGTGCCTATCATCTCTCCTCCTGTCTTAAATCTGCTCTGTTCTTTGCCCTGTTCCCCAGTTGAGCCATGCTTATTCTGGCCTGCTTCCTCTGCTCAGGTGATTCCTCCCTCCTGAAATCCTGTGCCTCTTCCCTCATTTATTCTACAGATATTTATTGACAAACTACTATGTGTCAGGCTTGTGTGAAAGCTGAGAATAGTTTTATAGTTTAAAAATTGAATAAGATGCTGAAGAGCTTAGCAATCAGTGTAGACAAAGGACACTTCTATGACTTCAGCTATACGTGTTCAATAAGATTTTTAAAAAGGAAATAGTGACTTAAAGAATGAAGGCAGTTTTGCCCAGCACTCTGCATCTCAATGGTATGTGCTAACTTCACTGCCTGGTCCCATGTGAGATGTAATGCTGTCTACTGGCCAGGTGGGAAGGCTGAGGGTGTGGCCTGGGTGTGTGGAGGCAGTCTAGAATAGAAGGAACAGCATAAGCAAAGGCACAGAGGTGCATAAGGGGATGGTAAAAAGCTCCATGGAGCTGGCGTATCAAGTAGGGAGCAACCTCATGGGGGTGAGCAGAGTAAAGCGGAGGGCCAGGAGGTGAGGTGAGGGGGGTCAGAGGGGACATGCAGCAAAGGCCCTTGAATACCAGGCTAAAGGGGATAAAGTTTATCTCGTAAGTCAAATGTGTTCGCTGGCATGCCTCCCTTGAGGTACCTTGGGGGCTCAGAGTAGGGGTGAAGGGAGAGCAGATGTAGGCAGCCTCAGACCCCCTTTTCACTCAGTCTGAGAAGCTCTATGGCCATCAGTTGTAGATTTGGGGGTTCTATGTCAGATTCAATTTTGAAAAAAATTGACTCAATGATAATGACATAAAAATATACATAAAAACCACAGGGAAATTATGTGAGATTTTTGCTTCTGGCCATGATGAACTAACAGGAATGGAACTTATCCTCCCATGTTAAGCAACTAAGAAGTGAACAAAACATGTCAAACAATAGACATTAGATAAATGGCTGCACAAGAGTGTGATCACAGGGAGAAGGGAAACAAGTTAATTGAGCCTTATGACTGTCCTGGCTTACTCCCTGGAGGTGGCTTCCACGCTGCAAAGAATGAAATGAGAACTCCAACAGAACCTGGCGGTTTTGATGATTTGAGGAGAAAGATACCAGAGTTTTGAGAAGGTCAATGTGGCTAAAACTGGGAAAACAGACCACTGGAGAAGAGGGAGCTGCACAGAGAGGGACCTCCAAAGACATACAGAAGGACCCCCTCAAGAATTTGTGTGAGTAATGATCTGTGTATGCGTGACAGGAAAGTGCCCAGAGCCAGGGAAAGAACCAGCAGCATAGGGAATACAGAGAAATTCTTGAAGATTCCACAGGGCTGGGGAGCACTTTTGTTCTTGCCTGCTAGAGTGGAAAGACCTCAATATAAATAAAACATGATGTAGAAGCCTCAGAAGGCTATTGGATTAGAAGTGGTGTTAATTAGCCCTAAAATAAACTCTGTTCTCTATCTGCTGTAACAAACTTAAAAACAAGTCTCAAATGTATCCAACTGATTTAAAATAATTTAACTGTTTCCCTGAAGAAAATTCAGTACTATTGATAGAAATATGAAAAAATCTAGCAGACAAAAACATATAATCACAATGTCCAGCATCTAACAAAAAATTACAAGACATTCAAAGAAGCAGGGAAATACGACTTATAACCACCAAAAACAGACAAACAAACAAAGAAGCAAACAAAAATAGAAAGGAATCCTAAAATGACAGATATATTGGAAATAGTAAATAAGGATGTTAAAACAGCTACTGTAAATATACTCTCTCTGTTTAAGAAAGCAAAAGATAATAAAATCAGGCTGTTTAAAAAACCCAAATAAAACATCTATAACTGAAAACCAATAATTTCTGAAATGAAAAAAATTTTTTTTTTTACAGGTGATGGGATAAACAGCATATTAGATCCTGAAACAGAAAAGATCAGCAAAACTGAAGACATAACAAAGGAAATTATCCAAAATAAGTCAGAGAGAAAAAAACCTGAAGAATGAAAGAATGAATAAAATATCAGTAACCTATGGAACAACATCAAATGGCCCAACATACCTATAACTGAAGTTCCAGAAGAAGAGGATATGGGGGAAGGATGGGGACAGGAAAAAATATTTTGAGAAACCATGGTCAATGAATCACAGGAAGATGGCAGAGAAAGAAGCACCAGGAATCTGTCTCCCCACCTAGACAGCAATTGCACTGGCAGAATCTGTCTGGTAGCTCTTTTAGAATTCTGGGGTCTGTTTAAGGTTTTCAATTTCCAGGGGAAGCCTTGGATAGTAAATTTTGGTTGAATTAAGCTCTTAGCACAGTGGCAGCACCCATCCCCCATTCCCAACCAGGTGGGAGGAAGTTATGCACATGTTCTTCAAACAATTTGAACACAACTTGCAGGAGCCAAGGTAGGCAAAAAGGACCCTGTCCTCTAAATGTCAGAGATCAGTGCTCTGATCACTGATTGATGCTTCTGATCACAGAGGTGCAAAGAGGTGGGCAGTCATTCTTGTGGAACCTCCACTGATTGTTGCAGGCCCCTCCTCCTCCAGCTGAAGTGATTGCCAGGGGACCTAAAGGGCTGGCAATTTTTTCCTCCCATTTTCATTATTCTCATTTTCCCCTTTTGGGAGCCAGACATTAAAGACTAGAACATTCAGAAACAATTACATATATGGGGAAAATTAGAAAGTGACCATGTATGCCCAGGGAGAGATTCAAAAAAGACCTGAGAAGACCTTAAGTTTATACCTCAGGCTGATCCTTAGCACAGAGACAGCTTACAGCAATTAATCACTAAAACAATGAACAGACAAACAAAACAAAACTAACAAAAACATAATTCCTGGGGGAGTGGGAGAATCTAATTTCAGAGTTATCACATCGTTAGATTTAAATGTCCAGTTTTCAACAAAAATTATGAGGCATACAAAGAAACAGGAAAGTATGCTCTATTCAAAGGAAAAAAATAAACAGAAACTGTCCCTGCAAAAAAAAAAAACAAAACAAGAAACAAAAAACAGTTAATAATGTTGTAACAATGGTTTGCAACTCCACCTTTTGTTTTCCACATGATTTAAGGAAATAACACATTTTAAAAATTATTAAGCTAAAAGTTTGTATTATTGTAACTCCACATTCTGTTTTCTACATAATTAAAGCCTCTAATGTATTTAAAAGAATTATGAATTTATGTTTTGAGACACACAATGTATAAAAAAGTAATCTTTGACTTCGGAATCAAAACAGGTGGGAACAGAGCTATAAAGGAGCAGAGTTTTGTAAGTTATTGAAGTTAAACTGATATAAATTCAAATTAGAGGACTTCCCTGATGGTGCAGTGGTCAGGAACCCACCTGCCAATGCAGGGGACATGGGTTCGATCCCTGGTCCATAGGATCCCACATGATGCAGAGCAACTAAGCCCGTGCGCCACAACTGCTGAGCCTGTGCTCTAGAGCCTGTGAGCCACAACAACTGAGCCCTCATGCCACAACTACCGAAGCCCACACGCCTAGAGCCCGTGCTCTGCAACAAGAGAAGCCACCGCAATGAGAAGCACGCCCACTGCAACAAAGAGTAGCCCCGCTCTCCACAACTACAGAAAGCCCTCATGTGGCAACAAAGACCCAATGCAGCCAAAAATAAATAAATAAATTTATTTTAAAAAATTCAAATTAGAGTGTTATAATTTTAAGATGTTAACTGTAACCCCATTGTAACCATAAAGAAAATATCTATAGAATATACACAAAGAAAATGGAAAAGAATTTAAACATTTCATTACCAGAAAATAAACTAAACACAAAAGAGAACAGTAATATAGGAAATGAGGAACAAAAAAAGCTGTAAGACATATAGAAAACAAATAGCAAAATTACAGAAGTAATTTAAATGAGTTAAACTCTCCAATCAAAAGACAGACATCAGCAGAATGGATAAAAATACATAAACCAACTATTTACAAGAGATTCAGTTTAGACCAAAAGACACAAAAAAGTTGAAAGTGAGGGAATGATAACTAAAAGAGAGTAGGAGTGGCTGTATTAATATCAGACAAAATGGATTTTAAATTTTAAGAGTCATGAGAGACAAAGAAGGACATTATACCTTAATTAAAATTTCAATACAGCTGATATATAATTTGCAAATAATTTTCTTCCATTTTGTGGGTTGCCTTTTTACTCTGTTGACATTGTCTTTTGGTGCACAAATTTTAAAATTTTCATGAAGTCCAACTTGTCTATTTTTTTCTTTTGTTGCTTGTGCCTTTGATGTCATATCCAAGAAATTACTGCCAAATCCAATGTCATGACACTTTTGCCCCATGTTTTCTTCTAAGAGTTATATAATTTTAGGTATTACATTTAGGTTTTGATCCATTTGGGGTTAATTTTTGTATATGGCATTAGGTCCAACTTCATTCTTTTGTGTGTGGATGTTCAGTTTCTCCAGCATCATTTTTTGAAAAGACTCTCCTTTCTCCATTGAATGATCTTGGCACCCTTGTCAAAAATTATTTGACCATATATGCAAAGATTTATTTCTGGGCTCTTTATTCTGTTATTTTGATTCACATGTCTGTCTTTATGCCAGTACCAATCTGTTTTAATTACTGTAACTTTGTAGTAAGTTTTGAAATCAGGAAGTGGAAGTCCTCCAGTTTTGTTCTTCTTTTTCAAAATTGTTTTGGCTATTCAGGTTTCCTTGAGATTCCATATGAACTTTAGGATAGATTTTTCTATTTCTGCAAAAAAATGGGATTGGGATTTTTAAGGATTTCATTGAATCTATAGATTGCTTTGGCATCTTAAAAAATATGAGAAAATGGAAAATCTGAATAGATCCAAAACTAGGAAGAAGATTGAATCAGCAATCAAAAATCTCCCAGAATGGAAAGAAAGATTAAATGTTAAAATATGAACATAGAATTGTATACCCAGTGGAAATATTTGAAAATGGAAGCAATGAAGACTGTTTCAGAGTAGATGAGAGAATTCAACACTTGCAGACCTGCCCTTCAAAGAATGTTGAAGAAAGTCCTAGGGGTACAGGAAAATGATAACACATAGTAATTAGGATCTACACAACTGAAGGACAAGAGCTGGAACGGTAAACATGATTTTTTCTCATATTTTACTCTTTAGGATGATTGTTTAAAGTACAAACAATAACAGAGTATTGTGGGCTTTGTAATATATGTAGAAGTAAAAGGTAAGAAAGCAATAGCACAAAGCATGAGGGGGGAAATGTAAGTTTACTGTTATAAAGTTCTTATACTAGTATAGTATTATTTACAGATAGACTGATAAATTAAAGTTGTACATTATAAATGCTTGAGCAACCAGTAAAAATGTAAATAAATATAAGTAATATAGCTAATAAACCAATAATAGAGATTAAAATGAATTTATTAAAATTTAATTAATTCAATAGAAGGCAGTATAAGTAGAATAAGGGTAAAATGGACAGATGGAACAAACGGAAACAAATAGTAATATGGTGGATTTAAATCCAACCATATCTATTATTACCTTAAATGGAATGATCTAAAAATTCTAATTAAAAGGCTAAGATTGTCAAGATACCATTTATAAATGCATTTAAAACATACTATATAACATATACCATTATAGAATGTAACATGAAGAGATAAATCTAGCAAAATATGTGAAATTTAAAAAAATATATTGCTGACAGAAATTAAAGGAAGCCCAAATAAATGAAGAATATCCCATGTTCATGGAACTGAAAGCAATATTATGAAGATGTAAATTATCCCAAAACTGACATACAGATACAATGTGATCCCAATAAAAATCTCAACTGACACTTTGTTGAACTGGACAATCTGACTGTAAAATTCATATGCATCAAGAATATATAAAGAGCACTAACAAGTCAACAATAAAATAGGTAGAAGATTTGAATAGATAATTCACCAAAGAAAATATATAATGGCATACAAGCATTTGAAAAAGGTAATCAACATCATTGTTATTAGGGAAATGCAACTTAAAACCACAATGAGGTAGCACAATACACCCAATAAAATGGCTAAAGTTAAGAAGCCTGACAATACTAATTGTTGACAAGAATGTTGAACCTCTGAAATTCTCATACATTGCTGATGGGAATGCAAAATGCTATAACTTTAGAAGTTAGTTTGACAATTTTTTAAAAGTTAAATATGCACCTACTGTATGATTGACTCATTACACTAATTTACCAAGAGAAAAGAATACAAACATCTACACAAAGACTTGTGTGAGAATGTTTATAGTCCCTTTATTCATACTAGCCAAAAACTGGGAAAAAAAGTTCATCAGCTCATGAATAGATAAACAAAATGTGGAATATCCATACAATGGACTACTGCTCCAAAAAAAAGATATAAACAACTGATAAACGTTATAGATGAATCTTAATGTCATTGTGCCGAATTTTAAAAAGACACAAAAGACTAAATACTGTACAATTTCACTCTCATGACATTTTAGAAAAGAAAAAACCATAGTGACAGAGCAGATTAGTTGACAAAGGCTATGGGTTATTGGAAGGGATTGACTGCAAAAGGACAGGAAGGAATTTGGGGGTTAATGGAAATGTGAACACTGTGATTGTGGAGATAGTTAAAAAACTATATACATATGTCAAAACTCATCAAACCGTATAGTTAAAATTGCTGAGTTTTATTACATCTACATCATCTCAATAAAATTGATTTTTTTAAATATACCTAAAGTATCTTCCAACATAAGTCCAGACTTTGGGGCATGTAAAATGCAGGCTGGAAAGACATATATATCCCCAATATTCAATGCCTAAAGTGCCATCTCTCCCTAAGGAGCTAACTAGAGGGAATGTCTGCTTTCCTCTTTCTGCTCTCAACTTGCTGGCTGACATTGGGACAAGTCAGTTTTTCCTCCTTGTGTCTCAAAGTTTCACTTAAAAGGATGAGGTGACTGGACACTCAGAGGGTCAGGCTTGATGACCCGGTCCTGCCAGGAAAACATGTGCTGCCCACTCTCCCCCTGCAAGCAGCAGACCTTCCCTCCTCCCTTTCCTGGAAATTCCCACCACCTGGGCTCTGGGCTGCAAGACAATGATCAGTTTTGCCTGTTCTGCCCATTCCACCCAGGAATGTCTGATGCTCTGTAGGGCTGGTGCTTGCATATTCTGGGACCCCAGGCCCTCTGGGAATCCTGCACACCTGTCACCCCCTTAGCCACTTACCCAGGCAGAGTGCCCCAGGACAGAAACACAGAATAAGTTTTGGCTAACTCCCTCATGCAAATAGGTGCTAACTCATTCCAAGAGGCCAAGGGCCCTTAAAACAGGGAGTTTACATATAATTGAAAATATCTTTAACACCCTATTGATGGCTTTCCCCCTATTGCTCTGCGACAAAATGAAACAGTAAAAGATATTGATTTTTTTCTGGCAGGAAAAGGAGGAGGAAGGTTGAGTCTTAAAATGAAATTATGGTTATTGTTCTCCTGGTAGCATTTCTTCTGTGCTGCCATGACAGATGGCTTTTTAAGTGAAAACAGATTTGTATTTCATTAGGACACTTTAGTCAAAAGATCAATGATGCTCTGGGAACTGTTCTGCCAGTCGCGGGGGCGGACGAGCCCAGTGAGAAGCCTGCAAAGATCCAGCTAAAATTAGGCAGCTGCCAACAGAGGCTGGATTTGCAGTCATAGCTCATCAATTTCCAAAGCAATGCCAAAACCAGGGGAGTTTTATTGGTCTGCTTGTTCTATCTTTGCGGGGAAGGGCCTTCTCTAATATGGTGGCTCATCCTCTGGGGAAATGGAGCTCTTTAAAGGCAAGATTAATTTTTGGCAGAGTGTGGGGGAGTAGTCAGGGTGTCGTGGTTGTATGTCCATCCTTAACTTGTAGCATAATTGCTTGGCTGCATTGTTATCGTTATTCTTAGTTACCCTTTGTGAAGTATCCCCTTCCCCACCAGCATCTGTGAGCCTGAGAACAGGAGAGGGTTTCAAGAAATGTCACATCTGAAGGGTGGACAGACTGCAAGAGGCCAAAGAGAGGGAGGGACCAACAGGTACCCAGGCAGAGGTGAGAAGACCCCAGAGGATGGAGGAGCCATGAGAAGATGACCTGGCCTGTGCTTGAACCCCTCTCCAGTGATTGGGGTGTTCACCATCCTTGGAGAAAGCTTTCCCACCATAGGGCTTGTTCTGTAATTATCCCATTTATTCATTCATTTATTATGGATATACCTTTAACAATTAATTTGGGGTTAAGATAGATGTAAAATTATGCTTACAATATGATATCATATCAAAACACTGAATAACACTATATATTATTTATGGTAAAAGCATAAAAATATGTATAAAAGGTATAAGAAATTTCATAATAGTGGTTTATAACAACCTGAGGAGGTGTGATTATCACTCCACAGACAGGAGACTGCAGCCCAGAGAAGTTAAGCAAATGCAGCATCCGTGAGAAGTGGAGCTGAGCTTCAAGCCCAAGGTCAGCCTAATGCCGAAGTCCCCATGCGTCTGGGTCCATCCTTCTCTGGTCAGCTCTTCCTCCTGTCTGCTCTCCTCTTCCCCCTCACCTACCTGGCTGTGCTGTTTTTCCATGGTTCCTCCATCTCACCTTCTCACCTCTGCCTGGGTACCTGCGGGCCCTCCCTTCCCTCTGGCCTCCTGGATCCCATCCACCCATCAGGATGTGGCCCCTTCTCAAACCCTCCCCAGTTCTTAGGCTCACAGTGGCCTGTGGCACTTGTCTTCCCCCTCTCCAGCAACTCACCTAACCTCTCTGCCTTTGGCAGATTTCCTGATTGTTTTGAGGGACGCCGTAGCTCAGGAAGAAGAGGATCAATCTGCTTTAGAGCCAGATAGACCTGGGTTCAAGTTCTGCTCTGGAATTTTCTAAGCTGGATGACCTCAGTGAGTCACTGAGCTGCGCTGAGTGACAAGCCTATGGAAGGAAAGCGGTACCCGAGGGCAGTGAACTCCAGGTAGGGACGGGGTCAGGCACAGGCTCCTGAGAGGCAGTTCTAGCATCAGATGGAAATGGGTGGGATGGACAACACGGAGTGGCGTGTAGAAGCACGCAGAGCACGGACTTGCCAGGCAGCGGAAGCTTAGGCATTTAGAGTGGGGGGTTTGGAAAACAGACTTCCTGACTTTGAATGCCAGCAAATCCATTTACCTCTGGGTGACTGGGGGTCAGTTACTTTACCACTCTGAGCTTCAGTTTCGTCATCTGTAAATGGAGATGACCATTCGCCATACTGAATACGGGCATTTAGAGCAGTAACAGAACTCAACAGGTGTTACCTGCTGGGTGCAATCAGAGTCCCAGGCTCCAATCGAGGCTCTGTCACTTCATGGCTCTGCATTGTTGGGTAAGTAACTCAACCCTCCTGAAACTGTACTTCACAGGGCTGCTGGGGGAGGGGTGAAGTCCCAGGTGTGAAGCACCTCACCCAGGGCTCAGTCCAGGTGCGGAACTGAAACAAGACATCAGGACCCACCCAGACAGGTCCCACCAGCCTCCCAGGGCCTGAGAAGCAGGTATTTGCTTGCAAGAGAGATGGTTGCTTATTCCAGAATGGAGATGAACGAAGGAAAAAGAAATCACAATCCTCCCTCCCAACTTTGTAAACATCATTGATTTGAGGCGGGAGTCACTTCAGGGCTGCAGATGCACTGACTGATTGGGCCTCTCAGTGTGATCTGGGCTGCGCGTGCCATCAGTTCTGAATCTGCCCTCCTGGAAGGTCTGAGATGAGAAGCGTGGCTGGCGAGTGAGAGGCGTGAGGATCAAGCTGCAGCATGAAGACTTTAAGCCAGACACCAGTAGGGACATCCTTTCTGCTGCAATTTATCAATTGCTATATTTAAGCACTCCAGGAATCTAGAAACCGTCCTTGTCCTAATAATAACTAGGATTTACTGAGAGCTCATGATGGGCTGGGCCTGGATCTAAGTGCCTTCACCCATTGGCTCCTGGGATTCTCGCAACAGCCCTATGAGATAGATGATTTTTTCATCATTCCCATTTTACAGATGAGGAAACTACAGCTCAGAGGATAAGACTGGGTCAAGATCACAGCTAACAACTGACAGAGCCAAGATTTAAACCCAGGCCTGTTTCCAGAGGCTCTCTAGGCCTGGCTCTCCTAACCACTATATTGCACTCCCTTTCTTACTCTCCTTATTCATTCATCCATCCATCCATTCACCCATCCATTCATCCATTCATTCATTCATTCATCTTCCATCCTTCCACTCATCCATCCATCCATCCATTCATTCATTTATCCATTCATCTATTCATTCCTTGGCCATTACAGACCCCTGCTTGGTGCCAGGCCTTGTGCCACTCCAGGTGCACAGAGAAGAAGGAGGCCCAGGCCCTGCCACGTGTCTATGGTACCTGGCCAGATAAGCTACACTTACCATGTGGTACCTGTTGGATGTCTCTCCTCCTCTCTCTCCCCTTGGTCTATGTTCCTGAGGCAACTCAGAGGGGTCTCCCCAGGGCCCATGCCCCTGTCTCCCAAATCTTTCCTCCTTCACCAGTTCCACAACACCCACTGCCATGCACACGGGAGGCTCTCAACCACTCCTGCAGAGGCTGGGGTATGCCTGGGGAACGGTGCATATCCATGCTACAGCCACAGCTTCCAGGGGAGAGCAACACCCCCATCTCACCCACTTCCCGGGGAGGTTTTGAGAATCTAAGGAGACACAGGCACATGTGAGCACTTGGTAAACTGTGCATCCACCCCTCGGGCCCCTGCCGAGGAAAGTCTTGGAATTTTTTTCTCATCCTTCACTATCCTTAAAGCTGCTCTCAATGGAGGCCAGATCCACAGAAAATCTATTTGGTGCTTCTGCTGCTTAGTTGGTCCCTGTGGAGCAGGGAAAGGGAGGAGGGGTGGCCCACAGGGGGACGTCACAGAGAGAGTGACCTCATCACCTGATCATCCAGTTCTCTGAGCCACAAACCTCCTGGCTCTGCAGGGATCATTTGCTTCAAATACAACAGTGGTTGCAATATCTGTCATACCTGTTCCATAGGGCAACTGCCCAGTGAGACCTCAATTCACAGATCTACCCTCTTGAGTCTGAAATTGGGCTGTGGTTCACTGGGCAGCTCAGGACTTCCCTGTAGAAGGGGAAGGAGGAACTGCGGTACAATGGTTAGAACTGAGTGCTCTGTATACTAATCATAGGTCTAAATCTTGGGACTCACATCTCAACCATGTCTAAGCCTCATGTGGTAGACTCAGTGACAGCCCCCCAAAGATGTCCCTGTCCTAATCTCCAGAACCTGTGAATATGTTACCTCACATGGGAAAAGGGACTTTGCAGGAATAATTAAGTTAAGGATCTTGAGATGGGGAGATTATCTTGGATTATCCAAGTGGATCCAGCGTAAGCACGATGGGCCTTGTAAGAGGGAAGCAGGAAGGGAACACGATGTAAGCAGATGTAGAGAAGGACATATGATGATATAAGCAGAGGACAAGGTCAGCGCTTTGAAGAGGCTACGATGCTTGCTTTGGCATATACTCTTTTATTTATTTATTTATTTATTTATTTATTTATTTATTTATGGCTGTGTTGGGTCTTCGTTTCTGTGCGAGGGCTTTCTCTAGTTGCGGCAAGCGGGGGCCACTCTTCATCGCGGTGCGCGGGCCTCTCACTATCGCGGCCTCTCTTGTTGCGGAGCACAGGCTCCAGACGCGCAGGCTCAGCAGTTGTGGCTCACGGGCCTAGTTGCTCCGCGGCATGTGGGATCTTCCCAGACCAGGGCTCGAACCCGTGTCCCCTGCATTAGCGGGCAGATTCTCAACCACTGCGCCCGATGCTTGCTTTGAAGATCAAGGAAAGGTCAATGAGCCAAGGAATGTGGGCAGCCTCTAGAAGCAGAAAAGGCAAGGAAAGGGATGCTCCCCTAGAGCCTCCAGAAAGAATCAGCCCTGCTGACACCTTGACTTTAGCTCAGTGAGACTGAGTCTGGACTTCTATCTTCCAGAGTTGTAAGAGAAAAACTCTGTACTGTTTTAAACCACCAGATTTGTGATCATTTGTTACAGCAGCAATAGGAAACGAATGCTCTTCATTTTCATCTGTAAAATGGGGGTTATGACATATACTCTAATAACTGTGATCTAACTGTGTGTAATGGTATCAAAATGGCAGAGTGAGGAGTTATCCTGAGAACAGCTCTGGAGTCTGACTCCCAGGGGTCATCTGGGCTCTACCTTTTATGAGACACAGGACCTAGGCAAGTTGTGTCACCTTCTACACTGCCTTTATGAACCACTTGTCTGTTCTAGAGGGGATGAAGCTCTCACCTCTGCCCCGTGTACCTGGAGCAGCACCCTAGTCCCCACCAACCCCCTCGTTCACTGTCACTCAATCTCCAGGCCTCGGCTTGAACACCACCTCCACTGGGAAGCCATCTGGACCCTCCAATACATGGCCAGTTGCCCCTCTGTGCTCTGGAAACAAACATCTGGGAACAAATATCTGGGGCACCCTCTCATAGCTCTTATCAGCTGCAAAATATATCAGTAAAGAATTATCCAGGGCTTCCCTGGTGGCGCAGTGGTTGAGAGTCTGCCTGCCAATGCAGGGCACACGGGTTCGAGCCCTGGTCTGGGAAGATCCCACATGCCACGGAGCAGCTAGGCCCGTGAGCCACAATTACTGAGCCTGCGCGTCTGGAGCCTGTGCTCCGCAACAAGAGAGGCCGCGATAGTGAGAGGCCCGCGCACCGCGATGAAGAGTGGCCCCCGCTTGCCACAACTAGAGAAAGCCCTCGCACAGAGACGAAGACCCAACACAGCCAAAAATAAAATAAATAAATAAATTTTAAAAAGTAAACAATGCGTTTAAAAAAAAAAAAAAAAAGAATTATCCAGCCCCTGCTCGGGACCAGGCCTGGTGATGGTCTGAATGAAGCAGACCCTGACCCTATGGAACACCTGCTCTAGTCTGCTGTAATCACCTCCCATCAAGTCTGCTTTCTCTCTAGCCTCTTTTCTTAGCGGCTGGGGGCACGAAGCTGGAGGTCATCGGCCTCCCTGGGATATAGCACTGAGCCCAGCACAGAGAAGGAACGTCACTGTTGAATGAAGAAAGTTTGGTCTGACCACTTCCTGGGAATTTCACCCTATTGGAACATTCTAAATATAAACAACTTTAGAGATGACCTAAGAGAAATTGAGACCCAGGGAGGGAAAGTGACTTGCCCAAGGCCAAGGCAGAACTGGCGTTCAGCGAGTAGCCTGGTAGTGGACTGAAGAGTGGCCCCCAAAAGACGTGTCTACTTGGAACCTCAGAATAAGAGTCTCTGTAGATATAATTAAGGTAAGGATCTCAAGATGAGATCAGCCTGGATTAGGGTGGGCCTGAAATCCAATGACAAATATCCTTATAAGAGACAGAAAAGGAAACACACAGAGATGAAGTCCATGTGAAGACAGAAGCAGAGATGACGGTGATGCAGCCACAAGCCAAAGAATGACCAGGACGGCCGTCAGCCCCAGAAGCTGGGAGAGGAGCACGGAACGGACTCTCCCTCGGAGCCTCCGGAAGGAACCAACCTTGCCAATGCCTTGATTTCAGAACTTGAGCCTCTGGAACTGTGACAGATTAAGTGTCCGTTGTTTTAAGCCACGTGGTTTGTATAATTTCTTACCCAGCCCAGGGAAATGAATCCAAGCCTCTTCAGACTCCCCCTCACCTCCCTCCTACAGCACCACATCTGAGCCTTAGAACAACCGCAAGTTTGTCAGATCGTGAAGACAATTTATATTCCTCTAAAAGACAATGACTGCAGAAGATACCCTGATGTTTATAAATGCGTTAGAACTATGTTATCAGCACATAAAGTGCAGAAGTGTGAAGAGGGGAAGAAGGTTTCAGCCTGCCAGGCAGCGACTGACCCATCCTACATGTGCCCATGATGGGAAAATGATATGGATTTTGAAAAGGAAAAAGAAATACAATTTATTGAGATTCTACTGTGTGTCTGATGCAGGGATGGGCAAATTATAAATTCATTTTATTTAATCAAACCATACGGAGCAGGAATTACTATTCCTAAGCCCAGCTCTGTGCCTGCTCCACAAATACCTGCTGCAGAATGAACCCCCATTTCACAGATGAGGAAACTGAGGTTCCGAGTGGTTAGGTGGCTCAACGGAGGCCTATTGTCAAAGCACCTCTGACTCCCAGGTCGGACAGCCGAGGCCTCATCCTGGCTCTGTGCGTCACTGCAGAGTGGCCTGGGTAAGTCAGCATATTGTTCTGTGTCTCCATCTCCCCATCTGTACGCGGAAACAATAACATCTGTCTGCAGAGTTGCATTAGGGTTAAATGCAGTGACATGTGTTGAACTTCCAACACTGTTCTGGCTCAAAGAAGGGCTCCAGGGGTGATGGGGAGATTGTTAGTCTCCAGGTAGAGCCATAACTTTTTAAAAATTTTTATTGGGGTATAGTTGATTTACAATGTTGTATTAGTTTCAGGTGTACAGCAAAGTGAGTCAGTTATACATATACATATATCCACTCTTTTTTAGATTCTTCTCCCACATAGGCCATTACAGAGAATTGAGTAGAGTTCCCTGTGCTATACAGGAGGTCTTTATTAGTTACCAATTTTATATATAGTAGTATGTATGTGTCAATCCCAATCTTCCAATTTCTCCCTCCCCCCCCTTACCCCCCAGTAACCATAAGTTTATTTTCTACATCTGTAACTCTTTCTGTTTCGTGGATAAGTTCATGTATAGCCTTTTCTTAGATTCCACATACAAGCGATATCATATGATATTTGTCTTTCTCTGTCTGACTTACTTCACTCAGTACGACAATTTTCACTCAGTATGACAATCTCTATCTTCACTCAGTATGACAATCTCTAGGTCCAGGACTGTCTGAGGCTGAGCTGGGTCTCTCTAGCACAAATTAGACACGTGCATCCAGCCCCAGATGCTTGAGCCATGGCTGCGTCACGGGCACCTGATGGTTTGCTCTCCCCACTTGCTTCCTACCTGCCTTAACATTGAGTATCCAACCTTGACACACAGTCCTGCCCCAGGAGGGTCCTTACAGTCATTTCCAAGCTCCTCCACTTGGGCTTTAAGATCCAGCAGATCCAGGTGAAGTGTCAGAGGCAAATAAGGGTGTTGTAGAGAGTGGAGCCTTTGACAAGTACCAATAGAAGAATCACAGCACAGACTCTCTACTCTTTTGGCGCAAAAATCCTTGACTTCTTCTGAAGATAGCTATTCCTTTGTTGAGAAATAGCTTCTTTCTTGTTAGTGGGCCTTGGTAAATACTACAGATGGCCCCTGACTTAATGATGGTCTGACTTATGATGTTTTGACTTTACAATGGTGCAAAAGTGATATGCATTCAGTAGAAACCATACAACAAATTTTGAATCTTGACCTTTTCCAGGCTAGCGGTATGCTGTAAGATACTCTCTCGTGATGCTGGGCAGTGGCAGCGAGCCGCAGCTCCCAATCAGCCACACAATCACGAGGGTAAACAATCGATACAACTATTCTGTACCCATAGAACCACTCTGTTTTTCACTTTCAGTAGAGTATTTAATAAATTACATGAGATATTCAACACTTCATTCCAAAATAGACTTTGTGTTAGATGATTTTGCCCAGTTAATGTAAATGCAGGCTAATGTCAGTGCTCTGAGCATGTTTAAGGTAGGTTAGGCTAAGCTATGATGTTCAGTAGGTTGGGTGTATTACCTGCATTTGCAACTTATAATATTTTCAACTTATGATGGATTTCTTGGGCCATAACCGCATCGTAAATCAAGGAAGATCTGTAATGTCTAAAAATGGTACATCAGGTGACCAAGTGACCTGAGCTTCTCATCATGGACTGAATGTTGCCTGGGCCACCTAGCCAGAACATCAAGTGTTTGCAGTGGCAATTTAATATGGAGGGGAAATGGTATATAATAGACTGGGCGGGTCCAGGTAAGTTGCATGAGCAGGTAGCTCAAACTCCTTGCACATTGCCTCCCTGCCTGTGGCTTCATGGGGAGTTTCTTATGACCTGTTTATTGAAGAAGAACAAATTTCTTGTTGAAGAACAAAGTTGATCCTGGTTTATGGATGAATCTGCATGTTGCCATCAAACAGTGGATGGCTGTAGATTATAGCCCCACTCAGGAGGGATCTTGAAAGAAAGTGAAGAAAAATCTCCCAGTTTGGCAGAACTCTGAGTGTGACATGTCAGAACTCTGAGGTTGTCCCTGTCTTCCAGGCCTGGAATGCGAATCTACACTAATTCATGGGTTTGGCTGGATGATCAGTGAATTAAAAGGAAAAGGATGGAAGATTTGTGACAAGGAAGTCTGAGAACAAGGTTCATGAATTTCTCAGAATCATCACAGACCATGAAGATACTATGTCCTGTGTCATTTAAAGGACATTCACTGCAGAGAAGGCTCTAAATAGTCATCTGAACAAAATGACATGCTTGGTGGATGTCACTCAGCCCCTTTCCCCAGTCACCCTAGCACTTGTTCAATGGGCTGATAAACAGAGTGGCCACAGTGGCAGGGAAGAAGGCTATGCATAGGTTTAATACAAACAGCTTCCTTTTACCAAGGGTGACCTGGCCAGCTCTACTACTAAGGGTCTAGCCTGCCAATAGCAGAGACCAACACTGAGCCCCCAATATGATCCCATTACCCAGGGGAGACAGCCAAATGCTTGGTGGCATGTTAATTACATCGCAGCACTTCATAACGGAGGGGGCAGGATTCACCGTCACTGGAACAGACACACATTCTAGATATGAATTTGCCTTTCCTGTCCATAACACGGCTATAAGCACTACCATTCTTGGACTCACAAAATGTCTTATCCACCATGATGGTTCTGCACAACATTGCTTCCGGTCAAGGAACTCATTCCACAGGTCGGAAAGTGCCACAGTGGGCTTGTGCCCATGGAATTAACTGGTGTTTCCACATAACCTACCACCACGAACCAACTAGCTTGGAAGAGAAAGATCAAAGGGCTTAGTGAAGACTTAGTTACGGGGTCAGTTGAGAGAGAACATCTTTGTCCTAGAATTCAAGTATTCTAAAACTCAGACGCCCTTCCCACCCCTGGCATCTTTAGCTGTGGGTTCTAGCCCTGCCCCTCAGACTGTCCTGGCTCAGGTAGAAGGAGGGGCTGACATGGACTTGACCCTGCCAGGTTTTGAGTTGGACTGAGCTGTTTCCTGAGTGTGACCAGAGCTGGGAGTGGGGAACCTGTTGCTCTAGATGCCACTAGGAGCTTGTAACAAGCACAAACTGGGCCATGGGGCCCCCTTGTCTCCTGCTTGCCTGCCTGCTGGTGAGCCAGGCGTGAAGGGTGGGTGCACTTCATCTCAGAACTTCTGAGAGCATCACGTATTTGGAGAGTTCAGCCAAGCTGAGCCCTTGGAAACTGGCTTCAGTGGCTGCCCCTTCCTCCCTACTCGCTCCCACAGTCTTTCCCTCTTTTCCCCTCCTCTCCTTCCCTCTTTCTCTTGTTCCCTTGGTTAATTTTCCTCCCTCTTCCTCTTTTTTATCTTCTCTGCCTCTTCCTCTTCTTTGCTCCCCTTGCCCCTCTGCTGTCTCCTCCGCCCTCTCTCCTCCCATCCCCTCCACCCTCTTCCCCTTCTATCCAGGACACCCTCCCCCTCTTCCATATTCCCCTCCCCCCTCCTCCAGCCCCTTCCCTCTGTTTCCACCTCCTCTCATCCCTCTTCTCTCCTCCCTTTCCTGCTCTCCCCTTCTCTCCCAGTCACTTCTCCTTTTCCTCTCCCACCTCCTTCTTCTCAGTTAATTCTCCTCTTCTCACTGCCCCCTCTCTTCTTTTGCCCCTTCATCCTCCCTTTCCCCTTTCTAATCTCCCCATGGATTCCCTCTGGCCACCATGGGGAGGGCCGACCTCCTCTCTAGTCTGCCAGGCCTCTTGCATTGCACTGAAGTCTCACTGCTAAAGATCCACAACCACTGGCTTGCCGCCAGTAAAAATAACACTCCCTCTCTCCCTTCTATTCAGCTACTGCCTTCAACTGTTTTGACTGAGCCTGCACGAATCACTTTGTTTCTCAGCAGAACAACACTACATAATGACATCCATCAGTCAAACAGTGTCTGTCCCAGCAGATACGTGCATCTTTGGCCCCGCATCCCAGCATCTGCTGTATCCTGAGGAAGGAGGGAGCCAGGCACTGGAACACCCGCCAAGGCTTCTCCTGCAGGGGACAGGTGTGTCCTAGACCTGAAGGGTATTTGACAAGAGGGCCCGCTGAGCCTCTCACCGCTGGCCCAGCCCATCTTCCCCACATCATAGGAGATCATGCTGAGGTTCATGAGGAGGGCACAGGCTGTGAGTCTGCAGATCTAGGTTCAAATTCTTCCTCCATCCTATTCGCTGTGCACCCTTCACTAGTCTCTCTAACCCTCACTTTACTTGTCTGTAAAATGGGGAAAATACTACCTGACTTGTGGGGCAGTGTGAGGGCAGAATGAGTTGATATATGAAAATCACTGTGGGTAGTCCTTGACACTTGGCATATGCTCAATAAATGTTGCTTTTTTTAATCCCCTTCTGCATTGACTAAACTCTCAATGCAAACTATATTCAAACCTAACTTCTGACAGAATGTGCTCACCATCATGCATTTTCTGGACTGTATGTCGTGCTCTTCCTCCTATACCTGGAGAACTCTTAGTTATCCTTCAAAACCCACCCTCAAGTGTCACAGCTCCCGTGAAACCTTCTCTGACCATCCCACCTTCTCTGGTGGAATTAGGCTTTCCTTTCGCACTGTTACCACCCTCGTCAAGACTCTTTGGTGTCCAGAGACTGCTCCAATGAAGGAGTACTTAATAATGTTTGCTGCTGCACCATTGGACCTCACGGGTACCGGGCATGGGAAGCCGAAGGAATCAAGACAGCATCTCCCTCCTTCTCCTCTTCTCTCCAAGCATTCATATATGCCCTTTCTCTACTTCTCCGAACAGATTTTCTATGATGGCTTTCTATTTTGCATGCAGGTGAAAATTCAACCTAACTACACATGACCTTTGGGTGTGACTAAGATGAAATATAGCTGTGAAGATGACAAGGGGTCTACCCCTGGGCCAGTCAGTCATGATCAAAGGGGAGCCATCATGTAAGCGGTAAGCAATGCCACACCTTCAGCAAAGTAAGAGCACAGAGAGTGCTCAGAAAAGTGGTTTGCACAAACTACGCCACATCCGCCATACTTCCCAGGGAACTCTGAGCACGATGCTCTCAGAGCCCTCAGCACGTAGCATGAGGCCCGCATTCTTTGTTTGTCTGCCTTCCCACCAGACAGTGAGATCCTCTTTAAAGCCCCAGCTTGCAAAACAAGCTGGGACAGAGCAGATGTCAAAATAATTTCCATGGCATGGCTGCAGGAACAGACAATGAAAAAAAGCAAAGGTTATTGTTGGGATGCTACCTTTGATTAGAATTTGCTCCAAGCCCCTTATTCTTATAACTTGCATTATTTGGAGAGAACTATCGCCCTGGACGGTGCCAGGGACAGAGGCGGCAACCGCATTGTCCCCGCCTCCCGTCTAAGATGGGACTCATCTAGGTCCCTATGCACTCAGCCCATCACCAATCCATCCCCTTTCTATTGTCCATCTCACCCATCTTCAACATTTTTCTCTTAGCCATCCCTCTTACCAGCTATGCACCCATTCATCTATCCATCCATTTTATTTCCCATGCGCTTATTCCTAACAGAATCCAATTCCCCAACAAGGCATCTGCAGCCTCCCTGGAGAACATCTCAGATGCTTCCTGACAGGACAAGTCAGCTTTCCAGATCTATCCAGTAGAAGTCGCCATTTACTTCCAATTTTCTTACCCATCACTACACACACACACACACACACACACACACACCTATCTGCAGGGATAACTGCTTCTACTGGGCACTGCAAGTTTGTCAAGCTCCCGCTGGGCACCACAGCTGCCTCTTCTTCATCCCACCGCATCCTGCCCTGCGCTGGAGCCCCTGAGGGGCCAGAGCCACACAGCATTTCATGGCAATGCAGGGTCTCAAAACAATTATGTTTGTGGTTGTGGTCGCGGGTGTTTTGTGGAAACACTTTTGCAGGTGACAAATATTAGGACCAGATGCAGAGATGAGGTGAGATGAGGAGCAAGAATATCCTGAGGGTCTGGGGCATAATAGACACTCAATAAATATCAGCTAAATGAAGGCATGAGTGAGTGGGGAGCTTAGGTCCTATGAGACCCCAGAAATAGATGTATGTGCATGCTTCAGGCTGATTCATCCACACTGGTATTTTCTGAAGGGCATTTTCTAGGCAGTTGTTCTGCCCTCGCTTTCCCTTGACCTGGGGAGAGATAGGGAGGCAGGGGCATCTATTTTCATACCTCAGAAAGCTGCGTGGGGAACAGGAAAGCAGCCGCAGGCTGCCAGCACCTAGAGTGTCAGGCAGCCTGACTGGGGGTGGTGGGGCGGACAACGATGGCTGCCACCTCTGTCCCTGGCACTGCACAGAAAATGCCAGTTAGCGGCGCCATGGGCAGCCTCCTCAGCTATAGTCACTCAACCCCATATGTCAGAATCCACAGAGGAAACAGCACAGGGTGAGCCAACGTCAGTCCCAGTGTTATACATATGTACTGCCATATATATGCATATATAAATATGTATATGTACACATATGCACATACATGCTCAGAAACAGATACATACACACAGATACATACACACAGATCAATATACTTACACATAAACATACACATATACACACATATACATATGTACTGCCATATATATGCATATATATTCATACACATATACATATGCATACACAGGAACATACATGCACAAAGATAGTATACACATATACACACGTACTGTTATATATACACACATATATATATATACACATATACATATACACATATACATATAGATACACATATATACATATACATACACATATATACATATGTACTGTTGTATATACATACATGTAAACATATACATATATACACACACAAATATAAATATTTGATCTTGGTCAGTCACTCAGCAACAGAAATTCCCAACATAATCCCCATTGTAGAGAGCAGAAAACCAAGGCTCAGGGAGGCACGTAACCAACCCAGAGTCCCATTGCAAGCTGGTGCCAGAGCCAAGTCTCAAGCCCACAAGCCTCTGACCTGTAACCACCTCACTTCAGTGCCTCTAAGCTACAGACCCACTCTCACCTCCAACATGACACAGATCTGTCTGCATCATGCTTGTCCTCTGACTCCCCCGTCAGCCTGTGAGCCCCTGAGGGTGGACTCCCTATTTGTGTTTCCATGTACCCCCAGCTCAGGGACTAGCGATGAATAAAGGAGAAGGGGGACGGCTCCGACTCCTGGCTCATCGATGCTTGTCCATTGCTTCAGCAGTTCCCAGAGATGTTGCTGTGAGAAGAGCTGTAGGAGAAACTGAGGCAGGCGAAGAGCTCCCATGAGCCCAGCACCCACGGCTCTAGCGGGTTCACCGAGGCCATCTCCCGGTGAGCTGGGCTGTGCGCGGCTGACTATACCCACCAGACTGCCCAGAGGTCCCCGCTCTCCCACGCGGTGCACAGTGGCGCCCACAGGCCTGCACCAAAATGCCTCTAAAGACCCAGCAAAGGGCACGGTTGACACGTCGGCTGTGCCATCAAGTATCACAATTAGCTCTTTAACGAGGAGCCTGGGGATTGTCCTGTGGACCGTGGGCCTGGGACCCGAATCACAGTGATTCTGAATCTCTGATCCCCTTCAAAGGCGCTCGAGCTCTCCCAGACATCGCCACAAGAGATCAGAGCCTCTCCCAGATTCTTTCTAAATCAAGGGGTTCATATCCTTTGGGAGGAAAACGAATCAGGGTGAGCTGAGGCTGCAGCGGGGCCCAGCGCATGGAAACACAACCATCAGGAGCATTTGCCTGGATGGGGCCGTCCACCCCTTCTGGTGGATAAACATCCCAGGCTGAGCAGTATTTTACCTGCCCTGATCGTCAAACCCAAGTACATGGCTAGAAACAGCCTTTGCCAGGGGAGGGCGTGTGCACATACACCTGGAGGCAGCATTTCTGGGCGGCCTGGGGGGCCGGCGGAGCCCAGGGACTGACCCCGACGGGCCTGGGTTTGAATCCGGCTCTGCCGTCTCCAGGCGGGTGGCCCTAGGGAGTCTTGTTGTCTCTCTAAGCCTCAGTTTCCACACCCGGGTCGGTGTGGGTGGGGTCGGAGGGGCCGGGACAGGAGCTGACCTTGCAGGACCTTGAAAGCCGAGCTCAAGGTTGGGGGCTTTGCCTTAGGAACAGGGGGGCCTCTGCGGTGCTTTAAGCAGCTGGGGGACAGGAGGTTTGCATTTCATAGGATCACCCAGGATCTTCACCTCAGCCCCGCCTGGGGGTTGTGAGGACAAAATGGTACAATGGCTGAAAAACTTAGACCAGTGATGTTTCAGCAGCGTTCCAGGAAATGGCGGCCAATGTCCTGGGGTGGAGGTGGGCGGATGTGCGCCCTGCCCACTCCGCCTGTCAGGGGACCAGCCCCTCCCAGGTGCAGGCGCTGCCCCCGGCCCCTCATCCACACCTCCTCACTGCGTCCTCACAGCCTCAGCGAGGTGGGGAGTGTTACCACCCCATCTCACAGAAGGAGAGACTGAGGCTTGGGGGAGAATCAACCCTAGAATGGGAGGGACCTTAGAGAACTATCCTCCAGGCCCACATCTGTTTCACAGAGGGGGAAAGCTGAGGTCTGGAGAAGGGCAGTGGCTTGCCCATGTTGAACCCTCCATTACACTTAATGAGATCCAAGCCACCCTCAGGGGCTAGAGACACAGAAATGAATTAGACACGGCCCCTGCCCTGAAGCTCCTGGTTATGGGGGAGGGGTTCTAATATAAATTATATTCTGATACTTACATGAAGTGAGCAAGAAGGGAAGTATGTGGAAGGTGCAGACACAATGCAGAGGAGGAAGGGGTGAACTCTGTGTAGGTTGGAGTGATCAGGGAAGGCTTCTGGGAGGAGGTGGCAGTGATAGGAAGGAGGTGGGATCCCCTTCCTGCCACCCAGGGCTCTTTCTGCTTCTCTCCAACCACCTCTTAAGCGGGGCAGGGCAAGTGGGTATGAGAACATTTTCTGTGACAAGTTACCAAAATCCAGTTCAAAAGCCACCTGAGCACAGGGGTCCAGGATTGGCCATGCAGCCTTGTTTATAATTGTGAAAATCAGAAACAAGTTAAAAATCCACAGACAGGAGACGGTTAAAGAGATTATGGAGCATCTGTGCAATGCAATCCAGGCATCTATTAAAAAAGATATAGTGGGAGGGCGTGATAAACTCAGTGGTACTTTTTCCTGAGTGAAGGGGTCAGGTTTGCCCAACTGGGCTGCAGGAGGGGAGCAAATGCTGTCCTTGTCCCCATCCTCTAATGTGTCCCCCTCATCTCACCCCACTATCCCTTCATTCCCCTGGGTCCTGGGCTTTGCCACATGGATGTTAGAGGGACACATCTCTCAGCCTTCTCCCTACCCCACTGAAGGCAATGGCATTCACTCATTCACTCATTCATTTGTTCACTCCCTCATTCGTTCATTGATTGAGCCCCTACGATGTGACAAGCATCGTGCTAGATAGAAGACAGGCAGTGAGGAAGCGCACAGCTCCTGCCCTCATGTTGCTTGCAGCTAAGTGGGGGATACCAGCTTTAAACAAAGTTTCATAAGTAAATGTAAAATTAAGAGCACCTCAGGCAGCAAAGGAGCATGTGCAAAGGTCCTGGGGAAGCCAAAGCAGGGCAAGGACAGAAAGCTGGAAAACATCCAGAGGAACTGGAGCACAGACAGCAAGTGAGAGGCTGGATGTGGCTGGGAGTAGGAGGCAGGGCAGGAGCTTCGGGCTTTCTCTAGGATTGTGGCCCTTATCTCAGGAGTAGTCAGGAGCCAAGGGCAATTCTAACTGGTCCGAATGTGGTTAGATGTGCACCTCAAACAAATCACAAGGGCACTGGTTCCCCAAATCCCAATTGTCCGCCCCTAGGTTGAGTCTTGCCCCAAAATAGCTGGGGACGCAAAAGGGTTAATTAACCAAGTCCCTCTGCTGCTGGGCTGCAGGATGTTGGGGTGACAGATGATGAATGAATATGGTAATTAACTATTAGCTACATCAGGTGAAAAGCGTCACAAAGGACAGTTAAACAGAGTAAGGGGGACAGAGTGCTCAGGAAAGCCCCCCATCACCACCTCAGGCAAGGCAGTGTCTGAGCAGAAACCTGGACGGCATGAGGAGTGAGCCATGTGGATGGGTGAGAGAACATTCCAGGTGGAGGAAGCAGCAGGTGCAGAGGCCCAAGGTAGGAAAGTGCCCAGCTATTTCAGAACCGTCCAGGCCCCCGAGGCTGGTGCAGCAGGAGGGGGTGGGGCGTGAGTGAGGGGAGGGGGGTGGGTAGAGCCTAGGGGGCCTTGTAAAGACTATGACTGCTACTCTGAGTGCCATAAGGAGCCCTTGGAGGGCTCTGTGAAAAGGAAGGACACTTCCTGACTTTGGTTTTAAGGAGATTTCTTAAGCTGTTGAGTGGAGAACAGTACAGGGGTCGGGGAAGTAGGGAGCGGCCGGGAGGCTGTCCCCACAGTCAAGGTGAGAGCTGAGGCTGCCCTTGGTTTATCCAATTCTCCCTGTTTTATAACTTGCTTTTTCCACCTGACCTTGCATCAGGGTCCTCTTCTAGGTCAACACACAAAACTTTTCCCCATCCTTTTCAGCGGCTGCCCACCCTGCATTGTACGAAAGTGCTGTAATTTCTTTACCATCTCTTGTCTGTGAGTATTTTGGGGTTTTTTTTTGCTTTTTTTTTTGGCCACACTGCACGGCATGTGGGATCTTAGTTCCCTGATCAGGGATCGAGAATCCATACCCCCTGCAGTGGAAGCATGGAGTCTTAACCACTGAACCGCCAGGTAAGTCCTTGTCTGTGAGTATTTAATTTGTTTCTGTTTTTCACCATTATAAACAGGGCTGCAGTAGCTGATCCTGGGCACCTGTTCTTCAGTGGCTTTCGAGTTGGATTTTGGTGACCTCTCACGGAAGATGCCCTGACCCACACAGGGAATGCTTTCTTTCATCCCTGGGGAAGTCTTTGCTCGCCTTCCTTGCTGCTCCTCCCTTCCCCCCATCGCCCCAGGCCTCAAGGGCAGGGACCAGGGCTTGTTCAGTCCTGTGCTATGTCCTGGGGAAGCAGAACAGCGCCCGGCAGAGTGGGAAAAAAATGCCCCTTGGTGAAACGCTAGTCCTGGTGCCCTACGAGCAGCCATATTGCTGGCGGTATGGGGCAGAGGCAAGCACAACCAAGTGAGACCCACCTCGGGGGGAGTCCTACCTCAGCCACACTTGCTGTGTGGCCTTGGGCAGGTTGCTTTTATTTCTCTGAGCCTTACATTCCCAAGTATTAAATAAGGAGTAAAATCCCCACAAACAAAACTGAATGAAATGGAGCAGGAGAGACAAAGCCTGGGTGTGGTGCCTGGCACATACCCGGGGGTCCATAAATGGGTTTTCCCTCTGCTTCCCTGGCCCCTCCAAGGTCACTGTCACTGGTTGCAGCTGGTGAGCATCCTTTGGGCACCATCAGGACGTCCCTGAAACGTGGATGGATGATACGGGCAGTCAGCCCTCCTCGTTCTGCATGGCCTCCTCCCTATGAGCCCCCTGTCCGCCCAGGCTGTGATCCGAGCCTCTGGCTGAAGTACAGCTGGGTGATCCTCCGCTGGCTCCCAACGCCCAGGTGTCTCCCGAGGCCTCTGGGGGCAGAAGGTGGGGCTGGGACCCTGCCCCACCCAGGACCCAGATCCCAGGGAGGGGCAAGAGTCGGCCTCAGCTGCAGGGGAGGAGGGTCAGGCCAGGAGCAAGAAGGGCTTCCTCTCCCAGTCTGCACAGGGAACTGGACATTCCCACTGTTACCGGGGATCCAGAGAAGGCAACAGGGTGGTGAGGGACCTGGGAGCCAGTCACGAGGGGCACGTTGGAGGAACGGTGGGAAGCAGGGGTGCTGAGGAAGGACTTCTAGGAGCTTCCCCGGGTGGGGTCCTGGGACCTGCCGGGATGCAGGAAGGACTCAGAGAAGATCACTGCATCGAGATTCCCTGGAGCTTTGAAGTCGTCTCCCTGTCCACGCTCTGCTCAGCAGGCCCACGACCTCGGGTAGGGCAGGTCCTGTACTCCTGGAGAATGCTCAGAGGGTGCCGGAATCTCTCATCCCAAGAAGAAGAGGGATCCTGCAGTCTCCACGGAGCTGCGTCTCCCTCTCTTTCTCTCCCCCCACCCCCGCCTCTCCCTCTCTGTCTACCCCCCAGTCTTGGCACCTCATCTCTGCCTCACCCTGGCCCACCACCTCCACCCCCTCTTTTCCTGCCCATATTTTTTTCCATGCCGCGTGTTTATTTTCAGAACGTCAGAATCCTTCCCAAGCCTCTGACATTTACTCTTTGGAATTAGAAAAGTTTCCATTTCTCTTTCCCAGAGTGAGGCTGGTGGATGAAATTTCCTCAGGAATCTCGCCTGCCCTTCTGGAGGCAGAGCTGGCTTATGTCAGCCCAGCACTGATTGTGTCAACCAGCAATTATTAGGCACCCACTGTGCACCAAGCCCTGCTCGTGAACTATCACACGCAATCCATTTAAGAAGCCTGTGGGGTTGGCGTTACCATCTGCAAGTGCAGGATGACTGAACCAAAGCTTAGAGCAGTTAAATAACAAGTCTAAGGTCACACGGCAAGTGAGAGAGGGGGTGGCAATGGAACCACACCTATCTGGCCCCGGAGTCCATTTCCATCCTCTGTGCTCTGCCTCCAAGGCCCATGGGTGCTGATGCACTGAAGGATGTGCAGCATTTGGGTGAACCAAGAGCTTAGGGGACATGACATCTAGTCAGAGAGAGGCAATAGCAAAAACAAAACATCTGAGTGGTCAGTCAAGGGTGGGGCAGTCACAGGTGGGGGGAGACCTTAAGCCCAGAAGGAAAATGTGCTGTTTAGACAAATTCCGCCCCCCCAAAAAAATTAACCTAAGCAATCACAAGAATGTGCATATTACTGAGAACTTATCACGTACCAGGCACTGTTCTCAGTATTTTCCAGGCACAAACTTATTCATCTCCAGGTGGACACTATTATAATCCTCATTTTATAGAAGAGGAAACTGAGGCTCAAAGAGTTTAAGTAACTAACCCAGTAGGTGGCAGAGCCAAGATTGGGATGGCCGTAGCCTGGCTCCGGAGTTCCTGCACCACCCCACCCTCCTGCACAGCTTCCATAGGTGGGTCACGGACAACATCACGTGCTAAGCTTCACGGCTTCCTTCAGTGGGAAATGCGGAGCTCTTGAATGTTGCTAAGCAGGGACATGCCATGGTCAGAGCTGTGCCTGAGAAAAGCAACATCTTAATAATAACAGGTCTTCCAACTCGTCAACACAGTATATCTCTCCATCTACCTAGGTTGTATTAAATTTCTCTCAGAAATGTTTTATAAATTTCAGTGTACAGGTCTTGTACATTTTTGTCAGATTTATCCCTCATGATTTTATATTTTATGCTACTGTAAATGGTATTGATTTTTTATTTTAATTTACAATTTTTTATTGCCAATATATAGAAATGTAATTTTTTGTAAATTAATTTTATATCCTGTAACTTTGCTAAATTCACTTTTCAGTTAGATTTTTTGTAGATTCCGTAGAATGTTCTATGTAGATGATTGTGTCATCTGTGGATAATGACAGGTTTACTTCTTTCTTTACAATATGGATGCCTTTAATTTCTTTTTCTTGCTTAGTTGCATTGGCTAGAAACTCCACTACACTGTTGAATAGGAGTAGTGACAATGGGTCCTTACCTTGTTCCTGATCTCAAAGGGAAAAGCCTTTAGTCTTTCACCATTAAGTATGGTGCTAGTGGTTGATATTTTTAAATGCTCTTTATCAAAATAGAGTGTCCAGTTCTATTCCAGGTTTGCTGAGATATTTTATCAGAAATGACTCTTAGATTTTGTGAAATGTTTTACTGTATCTATTGCAATGATCATGTAGTTCTTCAATATCATGAATAACATTGATTGATTTTTGAATGTTAAACAACCCTTGCATTCTTAAAAAAAAAAAAAAGAAAAATCTACACTTGACCATATGGTATTTTTCATCTTCTATATATTTGGATTCTATTTGCTAAAATTTTGTTTAAAATCTTTACATCTATGTTCATGAGGAATATTGGTCTGTAGTTTTCTAATAATGTCTTTGCATAGTTTTGATATCAGAGTAATCCTAGGCTCATAGAATGAGTTAGGAAGTATAGTACCTTCTCTTCAGTGTATGGAAGACTTTGTGTAGAGTTGGTACTATTTCATCTTTAAATATTTGGTGGGATTCTATAGATAAGCCATCCAGGTCTTGAATCTTCTTGATGGGAGGTTTATAACTCTAGTTCAATCGTTCAGTTTCTTTAATGGACATAAAAATGTCTTAGCCATCAATTTCTTCTTGTGTGATCTTTGGTAGTTTGTTCCTTTAAATAAATTTGTCTTTTTAAGTTTTCAAGTTTACTTACATAAAGCTGTTCATACTACTCCCTTACATATTATTCTTTAAATATCTATAAAATTGATAGTGATGCCCCCTCTCTCATTCCTGATGTTGGTGATTTATATCTTCCCCCTTTTTTCAGAATCACTCCAAGTATATACTTATTATCTTATTGATCTTCTCAAATTATCAGATTTTATTTTCATTTCTCTATTGTATTTATGTTTTCTATTTCATTAATTTCTGATCTGATTTCTATCAGTTCCCTTCTTCAGTTTATTTTGGACTTAATTTACTCTTCCAGCTTCTAGAGGTGGAAGATAAGGTTATTGATTTTGGACATTTCTCATTTTATAATATAGGTGTTTAGTGCTATAAATTCCTCCCTAAGTACTGCTTTAGTGGCACGTCATAAATTTTGATGTAATTTTCATTTTCATTCAATTCAAAATATTTTCTATTTCCCTTTTGGTTCATTATTTAATGTGAGTTGTTTGGAGGTGTATTACTTAGTTTCCAAATATTTGGGAGATTTTCCAGGTATCTTTCTGCTGTTGAGTTCTAATTTTTTATTATGAACAGAAAATATACTTTGTATAATTAGAATCCTTTTAAATTATTGAGACTTTGTGTAATCTATCTTGGTAAATGTTCTATGAAAATAATATGTATCCTGTCATTGTTGAGTAGAGAGTTTTATAAAGGTCAGTTAAATCAAATTGTTTGATAGCATTGTAAAAATCTTTTATATTCTTATTTACTTTCTGTCTACTTATTCCATCAGTTATTGTGAGAGTGATATTGAAATCTTCCACTATAGTTATGGATTTAACTATTTCTCTTTGCAGTTCTATCCATTTTTGCTTCATTATTTTGAAACTCTGCTTTCAGTCACACGAATGTTCGGGACTCTTACTTTCTCTTGATGAATTGACCTCTTTATCATTATGAAACGATTCTTTTTAGTCCTGGTAGTATTTTTTGCTCTGACATTTACTCTGATATTAACATAGCCACTCCAGGTTTTTATTGATTATTCTTAACATGACATCATTTTCCATTCTTTTACTTTTAACCTATCTGTGTCTTAATATTTAAAGTGGATTTTTTTTTCTAGCAGCATATAGTTCAGTCTTGCTTTTTTATCTAATGGGACAATCTCCACATTTAATGTGGGTGTTTAGACCATTTACACTTAACATTGTTATTAATATGTTTAGTTGTATTATACATAACCTTGCTCTTTGTTTTCTACTTGTCATGTCTGTTCTTTGTTCACTTTTTTCTTCTTTTTCTGCCTACTTTTTGAATAACTGAGTATTTTTTGATTCCATTTTATCATTTTTGTTGGCTTATTATCTGTATCTTGTTTTGGTATTTTAGTGGTTGCTTTGGGATTCATACTATATATCCTTAACTTATCACCATGTACCTTCAAGTGATAGTGTAACACTTCACATATAATATAAAACTCTGTACTAGTATACTTCCTTCTCTCCCCTGTAGGCCTTTATGCTATTGTGGTCATACATTTTACTTCTACATATGTTATAAACTCAACTCCGTAATGTTGTTACTAACCTTCAAATGGTCAGTGGTTTTTTGAGAGATTTAAATAATAACAGAAATTATTTTATATTACCCTGCATAATTACTATTTCCAGTGTTCTTTATTCCTTTGTGAGATCCATATTTCCATCCAGTATTATTTCTCTTCTGACTTAAAGGTTTCATTTAACATTTCTTGTGGTATGAGTCCACTGGTGATTAATCTTTTCAGGACAGAAAATAATTATTTTTTTCAGGACAGAATAAAAAGCAATGGTCAAAAATTCTCTGAATGTGATGAAAAGTATAAACCCACAAGTCTAAGAAGCTCTACAACTCCCAAGCACACACGCACATAAAAACATTTAAAAATACCTACACCAAGTCACATCATAATCAAGTTCTCAAAGCTAGTGAGAAAGAGAAAGACTTAAGAGCAGCCAGAGGAAAAATAAAGACACTTTATGTACAGAGGAATAAAAATAAGGATGACAGCAGATTTCTCCTCAGAAACAATTCAAGTGAGAAAACAGTGGAGAAACATCTTAAGATGTTGAGAAAAAAACCTTCTTGGCCTAAAATTCTAAACCCTGAAGAATATCTTTCAAAAACAAAAGAGAAATAAAGACTTTTTCATGCTGAAATATTTATGTGACTTACTTTTTCATTTCCCATCTTTCAGGGATTATTGTGTCTTCTTTGCTTGATGTCTAATATCTTAAAAATTATTATTTCTTATATTTTATCCAGATGTTTAATTGTTTCAGACAGAAGGATAAATCCAGGCCCTATTACTCCATCTTGGCCACAGGTAGAAATCATAGCTGCAATTTGATATATATTTGTGTGATTTTCTCTTGCTCTAATCTACATTCCAAGAGGGAAGGAATCACATCTGTTTTTACTCTCTGCTGTATCCCCAACACCTGGCATCATGTCTCGCACAGAGTGGGTTTCAATAACTTAATTCCCTACACTTTTATGTGGTCTCACTTAGTTTAGTGAATCACAGAGCTATTACATGACCTAGGAGATACTTTAGAAGATCCAAATTAGTATAAGAGAAGAAACGCATATCAGAGTCAAGGCTGAGAAAGGTCAGAAGAGGAAAAACAAGATTCTAGGAAGGCAGGAAAGTTAGAAAAGATAGAATGGACCCATCTCTTTCCCTTCCCTACTGCCATCCCCACCTCAGTTTCCAAAAACATTCCTCTTACACACATCTCTGACATGGCCAGCCAGCCTTCCCCACTCACTCCACCCCCTATATTCTCTAGTTCTTCCTTTAGTTATAGAACCTCAAACTTCAGCTACATAAAATTTTTAAAAATACATTTCTCAGCTTCCCCTGCCGCAAGGTGCAGCCATGTGACTAATTTCTACCAATGGCATGAGAGTACTCACCTGTGCAATTTCCAGGTTGCATCCTGTTTTAAAAAATTTTTTTTTGTTTAAAAAACTTACTTTATTCCCATTTACAGCATAGGGTTGAGAGTTTCCTCAGAATTTGCTTTTACTTTTCAGGAAAAAAATTGATTATAACCTAAACTCAAGATTATTAACCTTACCCATATACACTGATAGTTGGAAATGTATGTGCATGATGACCTTGTAGGACATTTACCCAGAAGTAAATATTCTCTCATGAATCACCACTATCTTTCATATCAAAACTTGTTACAGATAAAGAACTCAACACATTTGTTTCTTCCAAACATCTTTAAAGTGGAGCAGCTTTGTCCTAAATGTGGCATTTCTTTTCCTCCAGATTGCATCCTTAAAGGGAGAAGCCATACTTTCCCTGTCTTCTTGTTCTCACTTCCACATACTAGAGGGAATGTGGACATGGAATTGTGCTATATTTCACAAAATTAATAGGGCCAATGAATTAAGAATGACAAGCAGAAGATGGAAGCAGTCTGGGTCCCCAAGACAGTGGAGCCACCTCATGAGGCCTCAATAGCCAATGCTAGAACTGTTATGTAAGGGAGTAGTATAATTCTGTCTTGCATAAGCCACTATTATGTTGGGTCTTATTACGTGATTCTCAACAGTACCCAGAATCAGACACTTGTCTGTTTTTCAGGGAAGCTGAAATGGCTCAGGGAAGCCTGCGCTTGGAAGAAAAGCTATCTAATTGTTTTTAATATTTATTTTATTTATTTATTTACTTAGTTAGTTAGTTAGTCAGTTAGTCAGTTGTGCTGGGTCTTAGTTGTGGCCGGCAGGCTCCTTAGTTGCAGCATGCGAACTCTTAGTTGTGGCATGCATGTGGGATCTAGTTCCCTGACCAGGGATCGAACCTGGGTCCCCTGCATTGGGAGCTCGGAGTCTTAACCACTGCGCTACCAGGGAAGTCCCGAAAAGCCATCTAATTTTGATATGCATCTCAGACCCTAGAGTGTCAGGGAACCTGTGGACACTCTAGCATATGCGGCTTTGCTGATTGAAGTCAGTTCCTGTTGGGGCTCTGACTTCAATAGAACATGCAGTGAAGAGGAGGTTAAAATTGGACATAAGAAACTAGCCCTGCTGGCCAGCTGCCCCTTTCCTTCCCCATCCCCTGTCTAGGCAGGAAAATCCTTCCCAAAGTCCTCTATCATTCTTAGCCTTATTCCCACTGCCTTGAGTTGGGCACATCCGTCCACAGAGCAGGGGAAGGGGAAGGAAGGGAAACTTATTGTACCACCGATGGAGACGGTGGTGGAAGAGCTGGCTGCCGGCCGCCCATGCATCACACTCACAAGGGAATCCTCCGGGCGGGCAGGCTCAGGGACTGAGTCCTTCCTACCGCAGGGCACACTCTGGCCCTCACCAAATAAATCTAATATTTAGATAAGGAAGTGGAGGGAGGATTTAGCAGACACTTTCCTGAAATTCAGCAGTAATAAATGAGAAAAACAGACCAGCTCACTTCAGATAACCACCGCCAGAGAAGTAATTACAGAACTCCTGTCCTGAGCCAGGATGCCAGTGGCAGAGGCACCGGCCCAGGCAGTTCATCAGCCTCAGATTTATGGCCTCCTCAGGGGCTACCTGCACATCCCCTCCCCTCCGGTTTGCTTGAGACACTTTTAATTAGGTTTTGTCAAGATTATTGATCTTCTCTTCCACTTCTTGAGAGCGGAAGGTGAGCACCTCACTGAGTGGCACAATCGAATATTGATTTTTTGGAAATGATCGAGAAAAAAAATTGACCCATTCAAGTGAGCCAATTGTTTCCAACTGCCCAACACCATAGAATCCTTGTTTCCCAGGCAAATCCTTGAGCTCTTGATATCACAGTCAAGGCAAACAGAGAGCCCACTGCCTGCAGAGAGGGATTAAAGCTGGAAATTTAACAAGGGTTGCAATCCTCAGTCTCCTCATCAGTAGAATGGGAATGAGGAGAAGGCGGCATAAGTGTCTCCCGAATGCATGACCGAATGAAGGTACTGAATCATGGAAAAAGGGGTGGGGCCCTCCAAATCATCTTCCTACCCTCCTGTATCATTAACATCAAAGGTTGCCAGCCCAGCAGAGCTGCAACAACAGAGATTACAGAAAGTGGAAATGGCGTTAACAGGTCCTCCTGCTTTCAGGCTGGGAAAAGATTGTTCTGATTTTACCGATGATTCAGCCGAGGTATGGAGGTCATACAACAAAAATCTTCCCAAGATCCTTAACGTCCAACAGTAACAGCCACAACCATGCAGCCTCAGAAGTAATCAGGCCACAGCAGCTCCACTGCCTGACTATTGCCATGTGCCAGCACTGTGCCAAGGGCATGGTATTGTCTCATTTAATCCTCACAACAACCCAAAGAGGTGGGTACTGTTACCTTCATTTCTCTTATGTGTTTGTCATGCCTCGGTTTCTAATTTCAAAGGAAATATATCCTTCTCTTAAAAGGTTTTATCAATGGAGAGCCTCATTTCAGCTAGCAACAATAAAATAAAAATTCAATATAACTGCAATCCTGCCCAAGGGTTTTAGATTGCCTTTTGCTCAACATCAGGGGCACAGGTAGTTTATACATCATGGGGCTGTGAAGGGAACCTGCAAGTGAGGTCACCTACAGGGTTAGCTGGGGGTTGGAGAACTCAAAAATGCACAGTTGCCCCTTCCCTGCCTACTCCAGGTCTAACTGGGGTGTGTTTTCACAAGCTGCTTCTAACTCCTTTTTATTATAGTTTCAAAAGCCATCACCTATCATATTGCAGGTCTCCTTTTGTGGGTTCTGCACAGTGATGGTAGTAATGCGGAAGCAGAGTGGCTGTTCCCGCTTCATCATAACCCCCACCCCCTCTGACTACAGTAGAGTCTTCTGGCTGCCCCATCACCCTGGGAGACCAGAGACACCTGCTCATGTCTGAGCTCCTTGCTGGATTCATGGACAATGCAGAGGGTCTTGCTAAATCACCCCTACCAATAGCTTCTGAGAAGTTCTTTCAAAGCCTCCTCTGTGAGAGTTGATAGTGTCTGTTTCCCTTTGAACAAAGATCTTCTTCATCTTTCTTCCCCCACTGTGCCAAGCATAGTGCCCAGCACATAGCTGCAACTTGGAGAATAGCTGGTTAAATTGGAGAAAACTTGAAAGAGAAATTGGACATGTATTTAAGGGTTGCATCAAAGCAGGAAAGGAAAGTGTTTATAAATCAAAATCCTTTTCTGTAGGTCCCTGGAGAGCAGAGCACTTCAAAGATGCCTTCAGCAAATCTTTTTGTAAGCCACAGAATCACTTTCTCTTGTAAATAGCCCTCACTCCTGAAGCTGGGACAAACACACACTCACACATTAATGCATATACGCATATATAAATAACACACACACGTTATGAAGGTAATATATCCTTGCTGGAAAAAACAACTCAAACAGCACAGAAGAGAAAATGTAAAAAGTTAAGCCTTTCCTGATCATCTCTCCACTTCCTTTCGTCTAAGACACTCACTAAAATGTGGAGGTATCTTAGGAACTGCTTAGATGAGGATGTCTCCCTGCTCAGCCTCAAGTTATGACTTTGATCAGTTTTTTTAATTACAATGAGTGGGAAATTCAGGACACACAGAAGCAGAGTCTGCCCAAAGGGTTTCTCTGTCTCCCTGCTCTGTGGGAAATGCAAAGCCCCACTGCTGCCGTCTTCATCCAGAAAGGCGGGTGCTGTCAATGTCTGACTGGTTTGGGACCCCACATTGACTTAAGGCAGTCAGGTATCCTGTGGTTACCTGTGGGGAGAATGAGCTCCCCTTCAGTGGAGGCTCTGTCTGCAAGATGAAGACCCTTCTGAGGGCACTGGGTTCTAATCCTTCTCCTGACATCTTCAGGGCAGAACCTGTGGCCATTGGTGATAGAGTCACAACTCTCTCACTTCATTCAAGACACCACTACAAACTTTTCATTTTTTAATAAAGACATTAAAAGTGGGAAAAATTTATTTCTAGAAAGTGTAAAGTCTAGAAAGGACCTGGCCACCATCCATCTTCTCTTCGCCCTAGGCAGGTATGTAGACTTTCCTCTGGGGAGGTCTCTCAGGAGCTGCAGAACTTTGTACAAGAACCATTCGTGTTGTCCATGGCTTGGTCACTGCAGACAGAGGAGTGAGCCCTGAGCGTGTTGGAAGGAGGACCCCAGGCAGAAGAGCAGCAAATACAAGGACGCTTGAGCATGAACAGACCTGGCAAGTTCAAGGAAAAGCAAGGCCAGTGTGGCTGGCGTGGAGGTTAGCAAAGGGAGAGTAGTGGGAGTGAGGTCAGTGAGGTAGCTGTGGTGGAGGGTTCAGTAAATGTATGGCTGCGGGGTTCACTGTAAAGGCTCTGGGTTTTTCTCTGACCAATGAGAGCACTGAACATTTCTGAACAGAGGAGAAACATGATCTGATAAATCTAACAGGATCAAATAAGATCACTCTGCTGGCTCTCTATGGAACAGACTCTTAGAGGAAAGGGGAGGAAATAGGGAGAGCGGTTAGGAGGCCGCTGCAACAATCCAGGAGAACGTAGACAGTGACTGGGGCCGGGAACCAACGAGGGAGCTGTGGAGGCCACGAGAAGTGGTCAAGGGCCGGAAATGCTTCGGAGGGGAGATAGCAGGTGTGCTGATGGATGTGACTTGGGGCGTGAGAGGGTGAGAGGGGTCCAGTGTCTCTGGCCTGCAAACTGGGAGGATGGAGCTGCCTTAACTGAAATGAGGGAGACTCTAAGAATAGCAGGTTAGAAAGTGAGAGCAAACTGAAGAATGGGATTTGGGTTTGGGACATGTGAATTTTGAGATGCCTGTTGGTCACCCAGGTGGAGATGTTACATAGCGGTGGATGTTCGGGGTAGAAATTAGGCTGAGAGTAAATTTATGAGCCATCAGCATCTGAGCTGCATGTGAAGGGGAGGTGAGTCTGAGGAGGTTCCCAAGGGAATGAATGAGGATAAAGCAAAGAGAATGAAGAACAGAGCCCAGGGACGGCGCAAGGTTGACGGGTGGAGGAGCCAGAGGAAACTGAGGAGGAGCAGCCAAGGAGGTAGGTGGAAAACCAGGAGAGGGTCTCAGAGAGGAGTGAGAAACTGTGCTAAATGCCCCTAGATCACGTGTCATTGGAATTTGACCACTAACCCAGTACTGAGGTCATTGGTGACCTTGACAAGAGCAGCTGTGGTGGAGGGTGAGGGATTGAGATCTGGGTTGAGTAGAAAGAAAAGAAAAAAAAAGAGGAGAGAAATTGACAATAGCAAGTATGGTGATTCTTGAGGTGTTTCACTATAAAGGGAAGCAAAGGTAGCAGAAGAGGGCTAGTTTTGTTTTTCATGTTGTTTTGAGATTGGAGAAATCACTCAGTGTTGTACGTTGATGGGAATGATCCTGTGGAGAAGCAAAATTCGTGATGCAGGGGAGAGAGGAGAGGGATGCTGAAGGATGTCCTTGAGCAGGCGAGAGAGAAAGTCATCTTGTGCCCAGTGGCCTTAGATAGCTCATGTCATCAGACCCATCAAGGATTTCCACATGTCTCCTAGTATAAATATTCATCCTTCAAGATATTTACTTGTGCACATGCAATTTTTATGCAAAGTGGCAACATGCTGTTCATATTTTTCATCAAAGTGTTTTTAATTCAAAAATATATGATGGATAGCCTCATGAGCCAGTGCATAGGGACCACACTCATTTTTTAATGGCTACTTAATGTTCAATAGTGGAAATATGCCATCATTTATGTAACCAATCCATTAATGAATATTCGATTATCTCAAATTTTTGTTATTATGTTTTTACAAATGATGTGAACATCCTTGCATACATAAACACACAGTCTTGATTATTTCAGAATGATTGACTTCTAGAAGTTAAATTGCTAAGACAAAGGGTATGCACATTTTGAATTTTCATAGACGCTGCTCAAATGTACTCAGGTAAGGTTACCCCAATGAACATCCCACCAGCAGGATGTGAGAGACGGAGTGTAACACCAGGGGGTTTGGTTTGAGTTTGGACTTTCCATAACAGACTTGCTTAAAGTAATTCAGCCTGAAAATGTTATATGTATGTCAGAACCATAAGTGATAAACCACTGCCCTCTCCTCTCTACACTGCAGGAAATGTGCTGACCCCAGCTGGTCTGGGGAGCTGGAGAGGAAGAGAATTGGGACAGCAAGAGAGAAAGCAGGCAAAGTGGGGCAGGAGTGCAGATCTGGGGAGCTGTTTGGTGTCCAGGACAGGGAGCCGGGCTCTAGTTGGGGTCAGCAAACCACTCTGACCCCGGGAGTGGGGTCCCAGGGAAGCAGCTCAGCCTCTCTTACAACAAACATGCTTATGCGGATCCAAACAGGTAACAAGTATGAAAATGAGATTGTAAACACTGGGGCAGAGACTGAAGGCTGCCCACTGATAGTCACCTTTGTCTTCTTTCTTACTAACACAACCCCTATTTGGTCGGGGACGATAAATTCCCCTACTTCAAAGCCTTATATTTTCAGTTGTGCAAGTTGCCGTGTGACACACTTCCCACCAATGAGATGGGAACACACCCAGTCCTGGCCCCCTGCAGGCAGTCATGTGACACAGTTCCCACCAGACAGGAACAGAGGTTGCTTGGGACGCTCTTAGAAATCCCGGAAGGGCAGGAGCTCCCACTCCCTCCCACTGAGGCCTGGGTAGAGCAGCCGCGCTTGTTGTGACTTCAGGGCAGATGGCATGGGCCAAGGACTCCAAGGGGGGAGAGAGGAGGAGGCTGGGCCAATGGCATCTTGGAGCTAATGGGCCTTCACCTCACTATCCCCCCAGATGCCTTGTTGGGTGAGAAAAATAACCCCATTGGCCAGGTTCCCGTTACTCTCAGGAAGTCCATTCCCAACTGTAGGAGTGTCAGCGTGTGGGGTGACAGGGTACCAGACTGGACTCCACGTGACCTGGCCCACCCCCTCTTAACTACTGACCAGCAGGGTGAGGGAGCCCAGAGGGTTGGACTTCTCCGAACCCCATTCCCTCATCTATAACGAGGGCAAGAGTCCTGGGGTCGCCAGCCTTGCAATGATCAAAGGAGGGTAACATGACTCAAACTCTTTGAAGGCTTCTGTCCTGAGACACAGGGAGCCTAGGAGCTGCTCCGGATCTCTGACTGGTGATCAACTAACCTTGGACAATCCCCAACTACTCTCTGGCCCTCAGTTCCACGTTTAAATAAAAGAGTGGATACAGATTGCAAAGATGACACTGTTCAAGAGGGAGAGGTCATCAGTGTGTAAGTAGTGACTTCAGGACGGTTGACTGTCCCAGCCAGGGGCCATGAGGATGACAGCTCAGGGCTCATGCAGCCAGCAAGGCCAGTGGGGTGGTGGGAGAGCATCAGACTGGGAGCCGAGAGCCCTTCTACCCGGATCACTCTGCCTGCCTTGGAATGCCCCTCCTCTCCTAGGCCTCAGTTTGCCCCCTATAAAATGCAGGGCTTTGGCTAGATGACCACAAAGGGCCTCATTGTCTCTCATACTCTTGGCGTTAATTTTATGCTTTTACGGACAAACAGGCAGGCGGGGTTGGGTGGCAGAGATTGGGGTCAACTCTGCAATCAGGAATGTGAAGAGTAACGAGCCATGGGATCCCAGAGAGAAGTCTCCAGCCGAGCTTAGCCGGATACATTTACTGAAACAGCTTCTGCCCACTCAGGGGAAAGTGTGGAAGGGGACAGCGAGGTGATAAGGGACCCCCTTTTCCACTTGCCCAGGGAAGGATTGGCCCAGGTCCTGGAGCGCACAGGTTGCTCTGCCTGGTTTGAGGGAGAGTGAGCTTCAACTTGCAGAGAGTTCACTGTAATTCAGACGCAGCTCTGAGCAAACGGACGCCTGCTGGGACAAATTCTCTCTAGGAAGACCTGGGTCTTCCATTAATGTGACCTGTAACTTTGATGTAAAGTCTATTTTGACTTAAAGTTTGATATTAGTATTGCCATTCTGCTGTCTTTTGGTTTACTATTGGCGTGGAATACATTGGGCTGACCAAAAAGTTCATTCGGGCTTTTCCATAAGATGTTACAGAAGACCTCAAAAGAACTTTTTGGCCAACCCAATCTTTTTCCATCTTTTCACTTTCAGCCTATTTGTGTCTTTGAATCTGAGGTGAGTCTCTTGTAGACAGTATATGTTGGCTCATGTGTTTTTATTTTTTTATTTTATTTTTTTTAACATCTTTATTGGAGGATAATTACAATGGCATGTTAGTTTCTGCTGTATAATAAAGTGAATCAGCTATACATATACATACATCCCCATATCTCCTCCCTCTTGCGTCTCCCTCCCACCCTCCCTATCCCATCCCTCTAGGTGGACACAAAGCACCGAGCTGATCTCCCTGTGCCATGTGGCTACTTCCCACTAGCTATCTATTTTACACTTGGTAGTGTATATATGTCCATGCCACTCTCTCACTTCGTCCCAGCTTACCCTTCCCCCTCCCCGTGTACTCAAGTCTATTCTCTACGTCTGTGTCTTTATTCCTGTCCTGCCCATAGGTTCTTCAGAAGCATTTTTTTTTTTAGATTCCATATATATGTGTTAGCATACGGTATCTTTTTTTTCTCTTTCTGACTTACTTCACTCTGTATGACAGTCTCTAGGTCTATCCACCTCGCTACAAATAACTCAATTTCGTTTCCTTTTATGGCTGAGTAATATTCCATTGTATATATGTGCTACATCTTCTTTATCCATTCATCTGCCGATGGACACTTAGGTTGCTTCCATGTCCTGGCTATTGTAAATAGAGCTGCAATGAACATTGTGGTACATGACCTTTTTGAATTATGGTTTTCTCAGGGTATATAACCAGTAGTGGGATTGCTGGGTCGTATGGTAGTTCTATTTTTAGTTTTTTGAGGAACCTCCATACTATTCTCCATAGTGGTTGTAACAGTTTACATTCCCACCACCAGTGCAAGAGGGTTCCCTTTTCTCCACACCCTCTCCAGCATTTATTGTTTGTAGATTTTTTGATGATGGCCATTCTGACTGGTGTGAGGTGATACCCCATTGTAGTTTTGATTTGCATTTCTCTAATGGTTAGTGATGCTGAGCATCCTTTCATGTGTTTGTTGACAGTCTGTCTATCTTCTTTGGAGAAACGTCTATTTAGGTCTTCTGCCCATTTTTGGATTGGGTTGTTTGTTTTTATTTATATTGAGCTGCATGAGCTGCTTGTATATTTTGGAGATTAATCCTTTGTTGGTTGCTTCGTTTGCAAATATTTTCTCCCATTCTGAGGGTTGTCTTTTCGTCTTGTTTATGGTTTCCTTTGCTGTGCAAAAGATTTTAAGTTTCATTAGGTCCCATTTGTTTATTTTTGTTTTTATTTCCATTTATCTAGGAGGTGGGTCAAAAAGGATCTTACTGTGATTTATATCATGGAGTGTTATGTTTTCCTCCAAGAGTTCTATAGTGTCTGGCCTTACATTTAGGCCTTTAATCCATTTTGAGTTTATTTTTGTGTGTGGTGTTAGGGAGTGTTCTAATTTCATTCTTTTACATGTAGCTGTCCAGTTTTCCCAGCACCACTTATTGAAGAGGCTGTCTGTTTTCCATTGTATATTTTTGCCTCCTTTATCAAAGATAAGGTGACCATATGTGCGTGGGTTTATCTCTGGGCTTTCTATCCTGTTCCATTGATCTATATTTCTGTTTTTGTGCCAGTACCATACTGTCTTGATTACTGTAGCTTTGTAATATAGTCTGAAGTCAGGGAGCCTGATTCTCCAGCTCTGTTTTTCTTTCTCTAGATTGCTTTGACTATTCAGGGTCTTTTGTGTTTTCATACATATTGTGAAATTTTTTGTTCTAGTTCTGTGAAAAATGCCATTGGTAGTTTGATAAAGATTGCATTGAATCTGTAGATTGCTTTGGGTAGTATAGTCATTTTCACAATGTTGATTCTTCCAATCCAAGAACATGGTATATCTCTCCATCTATTTGTATCATCTTTAATTTCTTTCATCAGTGCCTTATAGTTTTCTGCATACAGGTCTTTTGTCTCCTTAAGTAGGTTTATTCCTAGGTATTTTATTCTTTTTGTTACAATGGTACATGGGAGTGTTTCCTTAATTTCTCTTTCTGGTTTTTCATCATTAGTGTATAGGAAAGCAAGAGATTTCTGTGCATTAATTTTGTATCCTGCTACTTTACCAAATTCATTGATTAGTTCTAGTAGTTTTCTGATAGCATCTTTAGGATTCTCTATGTATAGTATCATATCATCTGCAAACAGTGACAGCTTTACTACTCCTTTTCTGATTTGGATTCCTTTTATTGCTTTTTCTTCTCTGATTGCTGTGACTAAAACTTCCAAAACTATGTTGAATAATAATTTTGAGAGTGGGCAACCTTGTCTTGTTCCTGATCTTAGTGGAAATGGTTTCAGTTTTTCACCATTGAGAACGATGTTGGCTGTGGGTTTGTCATATATGGCCTTTATTATGTTGACGTAAGTTCCCTCTATGCTTACTTTCTGGAGCGTTTTTATCATAAACGGGTGTTGAATTTTGTCAAAAGCTTTTTCTGCATCTATTGAGATGATCATATGGTTTTCCTCCTTCAATTTGTTAATATGGTTTATCACATTCATTGATTTGCGTATGTTGAAGAATCCTTGCATTCCTGGGATAAACCCCACTTGATCATGGTGTATGATCCTTTGAATGTGGTGTTGGATTCTGTTTGCTAGTATTTTTTTGAGGATTTTTGCATCTATGTTCATCAGTGATACTGGCCTGTAGTTTTCTTTCTTTGTGACATCTTTGTCTGGTTTTGGTATCAGGGTGATGGTGGCCTCATAGAATGAGTTTGGGAGTGTTCCTCCCTCTGCTATATTTTGGAATAGTTTGAGAAGAATAGTTGTTAGCTCTTCACTAAATGTTTGATAGAATTTGCCTGTGAAGCCATCTGGTCCTGGGCTTTTGTTTGTTGGGAAATTTTTAATCACAGTCTCAATTTCAGTGCTTGTGATTGGTCTGTTTGTATTTTCTATTTCTTCTTGGTTCAGTCTCAGAAGGTTGTGCTTTTCTAAGAATTTGTCCATTTCTTCCAGGTTGTCCATTTTATTGGCATATAGTTGCTTGTAGTAATCTCTCATGATCCTTTGTATTTCTGCAGTGTCAGTTGGTACTTCTTCTTTTTTATTTCTAATTCTATTAATTTGAGTCTTCTCCCTCTTTTTCTTGATGAGTCTGGCTAATGGTTTATCAATTTTTTTACCTTGTCAGAGAACCAGCTTTTGGTTTTATTGATCTTTGCTATTGTTTCCTTCATTTCTTTTTCATTTATTTCTGATCTGATATTTCTGATTTCTTTCCTTCTGCTAACTTTGGGGGTTTTTTTGTTCTTCTCTCTCTAATTGCTTTAGGTGTAAGGTTAGGTTGTTTATTTGAGATGTTTCTTGTTTCTTGAGATAGGATTGTACTGCTATAAACTTCCCTCTTAGAACTGCTTTTGCTGCATCCCATAGGTTTTGGGTTGTTGTGTTTTCATTGTCATTTGTTTCTAGGTATTTTTTGATTTCCTCTTTGATTTCTTCAGTGATCTCTTGGCTATTTAGTATTGTATTGTTTAGCCTCCATGTGTTTGTATTTTTTACAGATTTTTTCCTGTAATTGATATCTAGTCTCATAGCCTTGTGGTCAGAAAAGATACTTGATACGATTTCAATTTTCTTAAATTTACCAAGGTTTGATTTGTGACCCAAGATATGATCTATCCTGGAGAATGATCCATGAGCACTTGAGAAGAAAGTGTAATCTGTTGTTTTTGGATGGAATGTCCTATAAATATCAATTAAGTTTATCCTGTTTAATGTTTCATTTAAAGCTTGTGTTTCCTTGTTTATTATCATTTTGGATGATCTGTCCATTGGTGAAAGTGAGGTGTTAAAGTCCCCTAGTATTATTGTGTTACTCTCAATTTCCCCTTTTATGGCTGTTAGCATTTGCCTTATGTATTGAGGTGTTCCTATGTTGGGTGCATAAATATTTACAATTGTTATGTCTTCTTCTTGGATTGATCCCTTGATCATTATGTAGTGTCCTTCTTTGTCTCTTGTAATATTCTTTATTTTAAAGTCTATTTTGTCTGATATGAGAATTGCTACTCCAGCTTTCTTTTGATTTCCATTTGCATAGAATATCTTTTTCCATCCCCTCACTTTCAGTCTGTATGTGTCTCTAGGTCTGAAGTGGGTCTCTTGTAGACAACATATATATGGGTCTTGTTTTTGTATCCATTCAGCCAGTCTATGTCTTTTGGTGGGAGCATTTAATCCATTTACATTTAAGGTAGTTATCAATATGTATGTTCCTATGACCATTTTCTTAATTGTTTTGGGTTTTTTATTGTAAGTCTTTTCCTTCTCTTGTGTTTCCTGCCTAGAGAAGTTCCTTTAGCATTTGTTGTAGAGCTCTTTTGGTGGTGCTGAATTCTCTTAGATTTTGCTTGTCTGTAAAGGTTTTAATTTCTCCATCAAATCTGAATGAGATCCTTGCTGGGTAAAGTAATCTTGGTTGTAGGTTTTTCCCTTTCATCACTTTAAATATGTCCTGCCAGTTCCTTCTGGCTTGCAGAGTTTCTGCTGAAAGATCAGCTGTTAACCTTATGGGGATTCCCTTGTATTTTATTTGTTGCTTTTCCTTTGCTGCTTTTAATATTTTTTCTTTGTATTTAATTTTTGATAGTTTGATTAATATGTGTCTTGGTGTGTTTCTCCTTGGCTTTATCCTGTATGGAACTCTCTGCACTTCCTGGACTTGACTGACTATTTCCTTACCCATATTAAGGAATTTTTCAACTATAATCTCTTCAAATCTTTTCTCATTCCCTTTCTTTTTCTCTTATTCTTCTGGGACCCCTATAATTTGAATGTTGGTGTGTTTAATGTTGTCCTATTGATTCCTTCTAGAGAATTTTTAATTTCATTTATTGTGTTGTTCATCATTGTTTGTTTGCTGTTTAGTTTTTCTAGGTCCTTGTTAAATGTTTCTTGTATTTTCTCCATTCTATTTCCAAGATTTTGGATCATCTTTACTATCATTACTCTGAATTCTTTTTCAGGAAGACTGCCTATTTCCTCTTCATTTGTTTGGTCTGGTGGGTTTTTACCTTGCTCCTTCATCTGCTGTGTATTTCTCTGTCTTCTCATTTTGCTTAACTTACTGTGTTTGGGGTCTCTGTTTCACAGGCTGCAGGTTCGTAGTTCCCATTGTTTTTGGTGTCTGCTCCCATTGGGTAAGGTTGGTTCAGTGGGTTGTGTAGGCTTCCTGGTGGAGGGGACTGGTGCATGTGCTCTGGTGGATGAGGCTGGATCTTGTCTTTCTGGTGCACAAGACCATGCCCAGTGGTGTGTTTTTTGTTGTCTGTGAACTTATGATTTTGGGCAGCCTCTCTGCTAATGGGTGGGTTTGTGTTCCTGTCTTGCTAGTTGTTTGGCATAGGGTGTCCAGCACTGTAGCTTGCTGGTCATTGAGCGGAGCTCGGTCTTAGTGTTGAGATGGAGATCTCTCAGAGAGCTTTCACCATTTGATATTATGTGGAGCTGGGAGGTCTCTGGTGGACCAGTGTCCTGAACTTGGCTCTCCCACCTCAGAGCGTCAGGCCTGACACCTGGCCAGAGCACCAAGACCCTGTCAGCCACACGGCTCAGAAGAAAAGGAGAAAAAAAGAAAGAAAGAAAGAAAAATAAATAAATAAACACATAAAATAAAACAAAGTTATTAAAATATAAAAAAAATATTAAAAATAAAAAAGTTTAAAAAAAGAAAGAGAGAAAGAAAGAAGAGGGCAACCAAACCAAAAAAAAAAAAAAAAAAAAAAAATCCACCAATCCACAAGCACTATAAACTATACAAAAAAAAAAAAAAAGACAGTCAGAACCCTAAGACAAATGGCAAAAGCAAAGTTATATAGACAAAATCACACAAAAAAGCATACACATACATACTCACAAAAAGAGGAAAAGGAAAAAAAGTATATATATATTAAAAAATTTTAAAAAGGAAGAGAGCCAAATCAATAAACAAATCTACCAATAATAATAAGCTCTAAATACTAAACTAAGATAAACAGGAAACCAGAAACAAATTAAATGCAGAAAGCAAACCCCATGTCTACAGTTGCTGCCAAAGTCCACCATCTCAATTTTGGGATGATTTGTTGTCTATTCAGGGATTCCACAGATGTAGGGTACATCAAGTTGATTGTGGAGATTTAATCCACTGCTCCTGAGCCTGCTGGGAGAAATTTCCCTTTCTCTTCTTTGTTTGCACAGCTCCTGGGGTTCAGCTTTGGATTTGGACCCGCCTCTGCATGTAGGTCACCTGAGGGCATCTGTTCTTCGCTCAGACAGGACGGGGTTAAAGGAGCGGCTGATTCGGGGGCTCTGGCTCCCTCAGGCGGGGGAGGGAGGGGTACAGAATGTGGGATGAGCCTGCGGCAGCAGAGACCAGTATGACGTTGCACCAGCCTGAGGTGCACCGTGTGTTCTCCGGGGGAAGTTGTCCCTGGATCACGGGACCCTGGCAGTGGCAGGCTGCACAGGCTCCCTGGAGTGGTGGTGTGGAGAGTGACCTGTGCTTGCACACAGGCTTCTTGGGGTCTGTAGCAGCAGCCTTAGCATTTCATGCCCGTCTCTGGCATCTGCACTGATAGCCATGACTCACACCGGTCTCTGGAACTCGTTTAGGTGGTGCTCTGATTATCTTTCCTTGCTCACCCTAAAACAACGATCTCTTGCCTCCTAGGCAGTTCCAGACTTTTTCCTGGACTCCCTTTCAGCTAGCTGTGGTGCACTAGCCCCCTTCAGGCTGTGTTCACGCAGCCAACCCCAGTCCCCTCCCTGGGATCTGAACTCCGAAGCCTGAGCCTCAGCTCCCAGCCCACACCTGCCCTGGCAGACAAGCCTCTCAGGCTGGTGAGTGCTGGTCAGCACTGATCCTCTGTGCGGGAATCTCTCCGCTTTGCCCTCTGGACCACTGTTGCTGCGCTGTCCTCTGTGGCTCCGAAGCTTCCCCCCTGCCCACCCCCTGTCTCCACCAGTGAAAGGGCTTCCTAGTGTGTGGAAACTTTTCCTCCTTCACAGCTCCCTCCCAGAGGTGCAGGTCCCGTCCCTATTCTTTTGTCTCTGTTTTTCCTTTTTTCTTTTTCCCTACCCAGGTACCTGGGGAGTTTCTTGCTTTTTGGGAAGTCTGAGGTCTTCTGCCAGCGTTCAGTAGGTGTTCTGTCGGAGTTGTTCCACATGTAGATATAGTTTTGATGTATTTGTGGGGAGGAAGGTGATCTCCACGTCTTACTCCTCTGCCATCTTGAAGGCACCCCCCGGTTCATGTGTTTTTATCCATTCTGCCAGCCTCTGTCTTTTGAGTGGGATGTTTAATCCATTTACATTTAAAGTAATAACTGATAAAAAGGGACTTAATTCTATCATTTGCTGTTTATATTCTGTATGCCTTACCCTTATTGTCTCTCATTTACTGCATTGATATCTTCTTTTATGTAGAGTTGATTTTTTTTTTGTAGCAAAACATTTTAATTCTTCTCATTTCCTTTTGTGTATATTCTATAGCTATTTTCTTTGTGGTTACCATGGGGACTACAGTTAACATCCTAAGGTTATAATACTCTAATTCGAATTTATACCAGCTTAACTTCAATAACATACAAAACCCTGCTCCTTACAGCATTATACCCACTGCCTTTCAGTTACTGATGTCACAAAATTATATCTTTATATATTGTGTCCAAAAACATAAACTAATAATTTTTAATACATTAGTCTCTTAAATTGTGCAAAAAAGCAAAAAGCAGAGTTACAAACCAAAGTTACAATCATACTCCCATAGTGTGTGTGTTGGTTCACTTGATGGTGTCTCATGGATCCCTTAGGCTCTGTTCACTTTTTAAAAAATCTTTTCTCCTTCTGTTTCTCAGACTACATAATTCCCATTGTCCTATTTTCAGATTCACTGATTCTTTCTTATACCTGCTCAAATTTGCTTTCAAATCCCTCCAGTGAATTTTTCATTTCAGTTATATTTTTCAGCTCCAGAATTTCTTTTTATGTTTCCTGCTCTTTATTAATATTTCCATTTTTCATACATTGTTTTCTTGACATTCTCCACAACTGCCTTTAGTTCTTTGACCATCTTTAAGACAGTTGTTTAAAGGTCTTTGTCTAGTAAATCTGCCATCTGGTCTTTCTCAAGAATAGTTTCTATTTCTTTTTTTCCTTTGAATGGGCCATACTTTTCTGTTTTTTAGAATGCTTTGTGATTTTTGTTGTTGTTGAAAACCAGATATTTGGATCTTATAGTATGGTAACTCTAACAATCAAATTTTGCCCCCCCTCCTTTTCCATCATTTGCTGATGTGTTTGTTTGGTGGTTGGTTGGTTGATTTTTGTAGGCTGTCTCTGTGCCAGGGGTCAGCCTGAGGTGTAAACTTAAGGTCTTCTCAGGCTTTGTCTGAGCCTTCCCCTGTGTATGTGCAGTGGCTTTCTAAATTCCACTGTTTATGCACTGTTTTTGAGTGTCCTCATCCTTAAATGTCTGGCTCTTTAAAAGGGAAAAGAGAAAAATTAAGGAGGAAAATGCACCAGCCCTTTAAGTCCCCTGGAAGTCACTTCAGCTGAAGAGGAAGGTTTGCAACAATGGCTGCTCCCCTCCATGTCTGCACCTCCACAGTCAGAAGCAGCAATTAGTGCTCAGGGCACAGATCCCGATATTTGGAGGACAGGGTCTTGTTGCCCATACTGGCTCCCTAAAGCTGTGTCCAAGCTACTTCAAGAACACTTGCACTGCTGTCTGATGTTGAGCCAGGGAGTGGGGGAAGGGTAGATGCTACCAAGCTAAGAGCTAAAGTTAACCATAATTAACAACATCTTACCTGCCAAAACTTCTCCTGGGAGAATTTGCAAGCCTTCTAAAAGTCTCCAGACTTCCAAAATAGTTAGATTAGGCAGATTCTTCCAGTACAATTTTTGTCCAGGTGGGGAGATGGGTCCCTGCTTCTTCCTACTCTGACATCTTCCCCTGAGTTGTGTGACCTTAAGACAGTCACTTAAGCCCTCTGGATCTCTGTTGCATTGCCTGTGAAAGTAAGGGGGTTGGACCAAGGATTTCAAAGATTCTTCCAACTCTAAAAGCCTAGGATTCTATACCTGGATAATAGTAGCTCCAGTATCATTGGGCCACTGGAAAAATGAGATAAGATCAGCCATAATGCATAACTATTTGGTTTTTTCCCTCTTTATTTTTTTTCTGTTAATGTTTTCTTTTCTTTCCCTCCACCCCAAACTCATTAGAGGAAATCTGTGGGGTTTTATGACCTAGTTCTTTTAATGACAAAGCTGTATCCCTCCTCACTTTCAGCCCCTGTGGCTTGGGTGGGGTTAACCTCACTCGTGGGGTGGATGACCCTGATTGGCCTAAGCCAGTCAGCACATTCTAACCTTCTGTGCTTTCTGATGGTACAGAGGTTGAGCTGTGTCTCTTAGAGCCAATGATCCAAGACTTTTGATCAGCTGTGAGGAAGACAATTTCTCTCTACTGGACTTCAGTCAGGATGGAAAACATCCTGCTACCATGAAGAGGAGCCTGACAATTTTCTTGCATGGGAGAGAGACTCTAAAAGATGAAGAAGGAAGAAACAGTTCCTGGTGGTGTCATTTGAGCCCCTGAGTCAAGGTGCTCCTGAAGGTTACTCTGTCTCTGAGCTTCTGTGTTTGTATAACCTGATAAAACCCTGCTGAGCTCAAGCCAGGTTTACGCACTGAGGTTCCTGTCACAGGAGATGAAAGAGCCTAATGGCTGCCTCCCCTCCAGCATCTAAGTCTCCAAGCTGAGACCAGCACAGAACTTTGCCGTGTCAGCCTCTCCCCCAGGGGTGTGAGTCAGGTTCATCTCCCGCTGCCCCTTCTCCCCGTTTTCTTCCCTCCCAAGGAGGAAGCTGCAGAAACCACCCCGTAATGGCATCTCCAAGGGCGAGGGCACATTATCCTCAGACTCTAATGAACCGAGCAGCCCCATCACCGCCAGACCCACTTCACGCAATGATTGTGAGGGCTGCTGACTCAGTGTAATTCATTTAAGGTTCTTTGATGGTGCTGACTTGCCTTCCTCTGGCAGAAGGCAGAATTGATCTGGGGAGCCACTGGTCAGACTTGAGGCAGAGGATTGGGATGTGAGAGTAGGATGAGGGTATCACACAGAATGAAAAATAGTCAAGGTTTGACCCTCTGAGCTGAGTGAAGTCTTAGAAATCCCCCAGCTAATGCCCCTCATCCTACAGATTTGCATACACAAGCCCAGAGAAGGCAAGTGACTTGTCCTGGCTCACACAGTGATTCAGAGTAGAGTCAGGCCCAGAATCCAATATCCTGACTTCACCTCTACCATGATGCTCCCCAAAGGTCAGCTCTGTCCTGCCCAGACCCCACCATCCCTTTCTCTTTCTCTCCCCTGTGATTCCCTGTAGAGTCAGTCCTAGGCAGCGCCCTCACAGCACCTCTTGAACTGTCTCTGAGACGTGACCTCACTGAGCACTTCCAGTTACTCCCAAGCCCTCTCCACTCTTTTTTTTTTTTTTCTTTTAACATCTTTATTGGAGCATAATTGCTTTACAATGGTGTGTTAGTTTCTGCTTTATAATAAAGTGAATCAGTTATACATATACTTACGTTCCCATATCTCTTTCTTCTTGCATCTCCCTCCCTCCCACCCTCCCTATCCCACCCCTCTTTACAGTGGCTCCTTCAACAGTGAATGCTCCGGGGGTCTGATAGGGCACTGAGAACAGCCCAGGGTCTGGGGTCTCTTCTGAGCTGAACTCTGAGCTCAGGCATTGCCCCTTTTCTCAGATCTTATAGATGCCTTCTTCACCCTGAGTCAGGATCTCCCCTCACCACCGGGTCCCGGCCCCCATGGTGGGTGGAGCTCTGTATGTCTGTTTTGTTGCTGAAATGCCTGGACTGACCTTTCTGGCCATCTCTCACCTGCCCCTAGTCTCTAAATTCTGAGTCTTGTTTCCCACCATCCCCTCTGGCTGGACCTTCCTGTCGGCCTTTGTGGGAGAAGCTTGTTCAAATCCTCACTGTCCCATGTCCAGCCCACCTCTATGTGGACAGCCCCTCCTGCTGCCCAGGGGTGCCCAGAGCCTCCTCAGACAATCAGTGATGGGACAGGTGAGGGCTGGAAGCCAGGGCTCCCCATCACCACTCCCACCGGACTCAATAAGTCATCGAGGCACCTGCCTGCCCTCAAGACACCCTGAAGGGGCTACACATACATCCCTTCCCTCCCTGTCTGCAGAGATGTGGTTTTCAGTCACTTCCAGGTACAACTCACACTGCAGTTCCCCTTCCTAAATCCTTTTTGGCCGTCATTTACCAAGAATCATCCCATGGATCCTGCTGAGTAAATGTCAGAGATCAGAGATTGTCTCCTGGAACCAGAGGCCAGGACCATGTGGCCAGCAGATGCCCAGCCACGCTCCCTAGAGGGCTTTGTTTAACCACAGTCACTGGGGCACTGCATCTGCAGGAGGCCTGCCCCACTTTGGACTTTGCAACAATCACAAGAGGGCTTGTTATCAAAACTGATTTATGGAGGTTGAAAGGCTTCTGATGAAGATCTCAGCAGTGGGATTACTGGACTCAGGCAAATATGTTCACAATCAGATAGCTATTTGGGTAAAAAGCCATGTGGTCATGAAATGTTAATTCAGCTCTTGTTTGTGTTGAATAATTGAGTGTGGGATCGGAGCCTGTGGACTGCCAGGCCTGTCAATGGAAGGGAAGTCGTGCCTACTTCTGGTGGGAAACTACAGATGCCCTCAGTGCCAAGGGGATCAAGGTGTCCTTCATTCCTCCTCGTAGCCCTGGGTGTGTTACCTCTCTTCTCAGGGAAGTCTGCTTTCCTACTTCCTGCCCTGGTCATCCAGCAAGAAGTGGGCTCATGGGGGGAGGAAATGGAAGGAACCCAAAGAAACACTTGTGGGGCTGGGGGTGTGAAAAGATCATGGATTTTGGAGTCTGGCACAACAAGATATGCATCTGGATTTTGTAATTCACCGGCTATGTGATCTTGGACAAGTCACTTTACTTTGGGCATTGGTTCCCTCGTTTGGAAAACAGGAACTGTAATTCACTTCTGCTTAGAAATGTTAATTATTTCTTCCTGTACCTCTCACCTTGCTCATCCCAGAAGCCCGTTAAGCCCCGCCCCTGCAGCCCCCCACAACTTACTAACTGGACAGGAATGGACATCTCACCCAGGCTGGGCAAATCTGATTCTCTTCTTTGAGAATCTTCAGTTTAGGATGAGACAAAATCAGTTAGCTGAAAATCATCGTGGAGGATCTTGCAGCTCAGAAGTAGAGGCTACCATTTTGGTATGGCTGGGGTGGGTCACAAGAGAAGCCAGTCTGCAGAGAGAAGGAAGAAGATGGGCAAAGGAATACTGGGTTTCCTTATCGTAACTCTTCTTTCTACTTGAGTTTCTTGTATGGATTTGTAAAAGAGTTGTGATTCTTTTCTATTGCACATGTCAGAAAACTCAATCCGAACTGCATTAAGGAAGAAAGGAATTTGATGCTCATAAGAAAACTTTCAGGGTTAAGTTTCGTTTCAGTCATGGCTTAATGGGGTCCCCAGTGATGTCACCAGGACCTGGTTTATCTCTGTCTCTCTTCCCCACATTGTCTTCATTCTCAGTCTACACATGACATATTGGCAACAACTCGAGACTACAAACATCCAAGCTCAAGTTCAGCGGAAAAGAACCGCAAGAGTTCCTTCTCAGAAGCCTCAGCGGAGTTCTCATTGCATCTCATTGGCTTTGATTGGGTCACATCCCTGTGCCACTTACTGGGGCCAGAGGAATGTGCCACGTAGATTGCTTTAAGCCTAGGTCCCAGGGCCCACCCCTGAGCTGTGGGTGCAGCCTCACACATGGATTGAGAGTGAGGAAGGGGGTGCCCCCAGAACCAAAGTTAGCCCTATTGCAGAAGGGAGTAGAAATGCAACCAGCCAACGCTGATGCCCTTCAGGAGAATTTGGAGGGTGAAATGTCTAATTGAGGACATACATATGCGACAAAGAAGGCACTCAATAAAAGCTGGTTTTTCCTCCTCCTTGCCCCTAAGTTGGTAGCTTTTTTAAACAGTTCATTTAGGCTGGGCTCTCACTTCCTCCCCCAGACCATCCCACAGCTTAGCCTTTTGAAATCAGTTTCCTCCCTGCCTTTTGCACAAACCTTGCACACAACACACCCTTATCTGAGACACCTTTCCCACACCGTTTTTTCTCCCAAGCTTGAAGTCAAGGGTGGACTCAAGGCTCACCTCCTCCCTGAAACCTTCCCAGAAACTTCTGGCCAATATGTATGAGAGGACTTCACTCTTTCATTATAGTAAGATTTCAGGTAAAACACTTTGCCTGAAATCTTGGTCACCAGGAGACGGTCTTGAGGCTGGTGCCGCTGAGGTTATAGGATGGCAACAACAGCCCTAGGACATGGAGAGACAGGGGAATGGTGACCTTCAAGCAAGGTAGCCCTTGCAGTGTGGCCAGCTCCAGCACAGTCTGGGCACCACTAGGCCCACAAAGGTGAGCATCAGGGGACATTGCCAGGCTTTGGGGCATCTCTTGGGAGGCCCTTCCAAGATGTTGCCTGGAGTTGTCAGACCCAACCTGGGTCCTGTTTCCCTCGGATGGTCCATCTCCAACCCCTCTGCCTTGATCAGGGATTTGGTCTCCCCAGTGCTCAAGTTTCTCCTAGACTGTACTGGGGAACAGTCCTCCAGGCCAAGCACCATGCCCTGCTCTGGATCTCTGGATAGAATGGTCCCCTGGGGCCCCTAAGACCAGCCCCAGAACTGAGCCCAGCCTGGGTTGTCCCAGTCTACCCCAGGGAAGAGGCCAGGGAACAAGGCCAGGGAGAACCTCATTTCACCTGCGCTCTCCTCCTAGAGCAGCCCATGGGTGGGCAGTGGGGTGCCCAGCTGCCCAGGTGACAGACTACATCATGTTAGCAATACAGTTCATGATCTCATTTGGATGAAATCATTACTAAAAACAAAAGTGGCCCAAGACAGACCATTTCACTTTGCATCTCGCTTTGCCATTTAATAGGCAGGAGGATTAAATCGACTTACCAGACCTCTCTGAATCCCAGTTTCCTCACCTGTAAATAATGAATAATGTTTACCTTCTTTGGAACTCAGTTTTCCCCTCTATAAACTAGAAAATTTATTTACATGCTCATTTACTTCTGAGCTCAGCAAGATCAGGGACCATGTTTTCCTAGCTCTCTGCTCTTGGTAGGACCTCAATACATGTTTTTTAAATAAGTGTGTGGACAAGAGTTCTCTGTCAGCCTCTGCCAGCCCAGCCCTCCTGGATCCGAAGCATACCTTCACCCCAGAGCAGGTGAGTCCAAGTCCCAGAAGCCCTGGACTCTCAGCCTCCTCTCCCCGGCCCTTCTCCCCGTCCACACTCTTTCCAGAGGTCACCCCCCATCTCCCACCTTCTCCTCTTAAAACTGGCACCGTTGCACCTGTTTTCCCTGAAGTGAGATTAAGTTTAGGTGGGATTGTGAGTCTAAAGAACCAACTCCTGGGGGAAGCTCCATACATGGGGCTCTGTCTTCTGCCTCTGGTCCAGGCTCAGGTGTGTGTCAGCTCCACCCACTGGCAAGCTCTAGAATTCACTGGGTAGCCCACTGTCAGCAGGGAACCCTGGCCCCTGGTTGCCTGCCGCAGCCGTCTGGATCCACTCCTCACTATACAACCTGGCTGCTCATTCCAGCACCACAGCCCTTTCAGAAGCCCGGCCTGCGACCCCAGAGCCCGGCTGCCTTCCCCTGGCCACCCCCTTCCCTGTGGGAGAATCTCCCCTCTTGTTTTGCTCAGTGTTTGCGGGGCTCATTCCTCACCTGATGGGGCCTGTGAGAAAGGAGGCAGAGGATAGGTTGGCAGGGGGTAAGGTTGAGGAAAGATGGGACCCCTCCTCCTCTCTAAGGCAAAGCCATCACCCCTCAGAGAGGGTAGGAGAGTGACATCCCCTCTCCCTGTGGGGGAGGGCTGGGGCAAGGGATGGAGCCGGGACATGCTGCCCCACACAGCGGAGAAAGTGACCCAAGATGCGATGAGTTCAGGGACCCGGGGTCCCTCTCCTCAGCTTCCCGGTCTCAGTGCACAACAGATCTTTATTCCCCTTGCAGTTCATGTTTCAAGTGAATTGTCATTCTTCTCTTGGTAAGGGTGTAATTCATTTAAGTTTCTTTGATCGTTATTTTGTTTCTCCTAAGTATATTCTATATAAGAAGATCAACCAAGAAATCAGATCCATGACACAAGTGCTAAGCAGCCAGTCGTTAGAGCAGGAAGCTTTAGACTAAGACCAGCAGAAAATGAGAACTCTGGCCGGGCTGCTCTGCAAGGAGCATTGGCTCAGAATTCACACCCAGGTTTGGGAGGCTTCAATAATGAAGTTCAAGTTCATTGTGGAGTCCAAAGATGAGATTGAGAGCTCTTCATCCAGCAAGTCAGCCCCATGCAGCAGACAGAGGAGACTCTGAAGTCTCAACCTGGAAGGTGCATCTATTCCCCAAAGGCCATGACTATGTGAACAACCTGCTTGTTCCACGGCCCCCCTCAAAGTGAACATCAGTCATTGCCCACGCACGGTAGGTTAGGAAGAAACCAGAGCGCCATCTCGGCACTCTATTCGTCCGTGGACCAGGAGGCAGGGCAGGAGATTCTGATCCATCAGAGACCTTTCTGGAGGCCGGGGCGCTGGGAGGGAGGACAGGAAGGGGAGGAGAGTGTGAGCCCGGTGTTCCCCCCACCAGAGGCTACAAGAAGGCACAGGGGTCAGTGAGGACTGAAGTGTTAACTGTTGAGAAGAGTCAACGTTGATGCTCAGATAAAGGTCCTGGGGATGCTCCCCGCCTGCCCACACTGTCATTAATTCCGTTTGGTAAAGCAGTATTTACTCTGGAAATTTAATCATCATTTCTGATGATAATGGAATTGAAAAATAAATTGAAAGTGTCAAGTACTGCATTAGGAGGGGTGATCAAGTGAGGCAGGGGGCTGAATGCCTGACCTCCCACTGAGTGATTGTACAAGTCTGAGAAACTAGGTGAGTTTCTATTTCCACAATTGCGGGATCAAGAACCAGGGATGATGGGGCAAGAAGAGTAGGGGCAGTGGTGTGTCAGAGCCGGCTCAAACCAGCTCATAGAGCTGATGGTTAGATTTTCAGGAGTTTTGTCATCCAGTTATTGAACACAGCCACAATTAACAATTAAATTATATGATGTTAAAATTAAACAACTTGCAATTCAAAACAAAGGCAGTAAACGTTCAAAATTTATCAGATCTTAATAACTTTATAATATTTTACTATTGTGTATGCTTTTGAGATTGTTTGCTCATTTGTATCTGAATGGTGGAAATACTATATAACTGTGTATTACTCTGAGTCTCTTCCAAATTTTGCGTTTAAGGACATGGTATCGGTAGTTTGAAATTGACTATGGTGGGAGTATTTACACCACAGAGACTGGCAAATATTATAAATTGGGGTCAGTTCAGAAGACCAAAATCACAAAAGTAATTTGAACAGGGAAAAATTAATATAAAGAATTATTAGCTAGTAAAAGATCATTGAATACTAAAAGGAGTAAAATAGAATCTTAAAGAATACAGAAATATAAAATGTAGAGAGTAGCTACTACTACCTTTAGGGCCGAGGAAGAGGGCTTAAAGAAGGAACAATCTTGGCAAAGGGTCACATTGTACAAGGCCAAGATTCAGACATTGTGGGAAATGGTCTAACTGTGGCCCAGCTGGTGAAGGAGAAGTTCACTGGGGTACCACGGGCCAGAAATGGCCCACAGCCAGCGGGCCAAAACTACTAAATAGGAAGCTACCCCCAAGAAGGTAAGAGTCTGAGGTCATTCTCACATCGCTGGCAGTCACGCCATAGGAGCAAGGATAAAAGAAAACCAGAAATTGCAGGAGAACTCTCATCCTTTTTTTTCCCCATCCTTTTTTTGTATTGTACTAAAATACACATAAAATTTAACATCTTAACCATTTTAAGTGTACACTTCAGTGTCATTAAATACATTCATAATGTTGTGCAACCATTACCACCATCCATCTCCATAACTCTTTTTATTTTGTAAAACTGATACCCATTAAACATCCCCTCCCTTACCCCCCTCTTCCCAACCCTGGCAACCACCATTCTACTTTCTGGCTCTATGATTTTGACTAATATAAGTATCTCATATAAGTATAATCATATTTGTATTTTCATGGCTGATTTACTGCACTTAGCATAATGTCCTTAAGGTTCAGCCCTGTTGTAGCATATGTCATAATTTGCTTCCTCTTTAAGGTATATTCCATTGTATGTATACACCACATTTTGCTTATCTTTTCATCAGTTGATGGACACTTGGGTTGCTTCCACCTTTTGGCTATTGTGAATAATGCTGCTCTGAACATGAATGCATAAATATCTCTTTGACGCCCTGCTTTCAAATTCTGCTGGGTATATACATAGAAGTATATACCCATAGAAGTAGATACCACTTGATCCTGCAATTGCTGGATCATATGGTAATTCTATTTTTAATTTTCTGAAGAATCATCACATTGTTTGCTGTAGCAGCTTCACCATTTTACATCCTCATAAGAAGTGCACAAGGGTTCCAATTTTTCCACATCCTCACCAACACTTGTTATTTTCTCTTCTTTAAAAAAATAATAGCCATCCAAATGGGTGTGAGGTGGTGAGGTGGTATCTCATTGTAGTTTTGATTTGCATTTTCCTATTGATCAGTGATTTTGAGCATCTTTTCATGTGTTTATTAGCCATTTGTATATATACCTAGGAGAAATATCTATTCAAGCCCTTTGCTCATTTTTGAATTGAGTTGTTTCTTTTTTGTTGTTGTTTATGAGTTTTAGGAGTTCTCTATATATTCTGGATATTAATTCCTTATCAGATATATAATTTGCAAATATTGTCCCATTTTGTAGATTGTCTTTTTATTCTGTTGATATTATCATTTGATAAACACATTCTTTTAATTTTTATGAAGTCCAATTTGTCTACCTTTCCTTTTGTTGCCTGTACCTTTGGTGTCATATCCAATAAATTATTGCCAAATCCAGTTTCATGAAGCTTTTGCCCTGTGTGTTCTTCTAAGAGTCTTATAGTTTTAGGTCTTACACTTTGGTCTTTGATCCATTTTGAGTTAATTTCTGTATATGATGTGAGGTAAGGGTCCAGCTTCATTCTTGAGCATGCATTGATATCTAGTTTTCCTTGCAATATTTGTTGAAAAAAACTCTCTTTTCCCATTGAATGGTCTTGGTACCCTTGTCAAAAATCATTTGACTATATATGCAAGGGATTATTTCTGGGCTGTCTGTTCTATTCTTTTGATCTATATTTGTCTTTTTTCCAGTACCAAACTATTTTTAATTACTGTAAGGTTGTAGTAAGTTTTGAAATCAAGAAGTGTGATTCCTCCAGTTTTGTTCTTCCTTTTCAAGATTGTTTTGCCTATTTGGGGTTCCTTGAAATTCCATATGAATTTTAGAATGGGTTTTTCTATTTCTGCAAAAAAAAGTCATTGGGATTTTGATGGGGATTGCATTGAATCTGTGGATCACTTTGGGTAGTACTGACATCTTAACAACATTAAAGTCTTCCAATCCGTGGAAAAGGGATGTGGTTTCACTTTTGTTTTCTTTAATCTCTATCAGCAATAATGTTTTATGGTTTTCATTATACAAGTTTTTAACCTCCCTGGTTAATTTACCCTAAGTATCTTATTCTTTTTGATGCTACTGTAAATGGAATTGTTTTTGTAATTTCCTTTTCAGATTGTTCATTTTTATGTAAAGAAATGCAACTGATTTTTATGTGTTTACTTTGTATCCTGCTACTTTGCTATATCTATTAGCTCTAACATTTTTTGTGGGTGGAATCTTTAAGGTTTTCTACATATAAGATCATGTCATCTACAGAGATTATTTTACTTCTTCCTTTCCAATTTGGGCACTTTTTACTTCTTTTTCTTGACTAATTGCTCTGGCTAGAACTTCCAGTACCATGTTTAATAGAAGTGGCAGAAGTGGGCATGCTTGTCTTCTTCCTGATCTTAGAGTAAAAGCTTTCAGTCTTTCACTACTGAGTGTTGTTTGCTGTGAAGTTTTCATAAGTAGTTTTTATTATGCTGAGGTAATTTCCTTGGGTTCCTAGTTTATTGGATTTTTTTATCATGGGAGGGTGTTAAATGTTGTCAAATGCTTTTTCTACATCAATTTAGATAATCATTTTTCCTTCATTCTTTTAATGTGGTGTGTTACATTGATCAGTTTTCATATACTGAACTACTCTTGCATTCCAGGAATAAATTCCACTTGGTCATGGTGTATAATCCTTTCAGTATGCTCCTGAATTTGGTTTGCTAGTACTTTGTTGAGGACTTCTGCATCAATGTTCATTAGGGATGTTGGTCTGTAGTTTTCTTTTCTTGCAGCGTCTGTCTTGTTTTGGTATTAAAGTGATGCTGGCCTCACAGAATGATTTAGGAAGTGCTCCATCCTCTTCAATTTTTTTGAAAAGTTTAAATAGATTGGTATTAGTTTTTCTTTCAGTGTTTGGTAGAAATCAGTGAAGCCATAAGGTCCAGGCCACTTTTTTTACAGGAGATTTTTTTATTAGTTTTAATAGTAAAATATTAAATAGTTTACTAGTTATAGGTCTCTTCACATTTTCTATTTCTTCATGATTTAGTCTTTGTAGGTTTTGTGCTTCTAGATATCTGTTCACTTCATATAGATTATCCAATTGGTTGGCATACCATGGTTCATAATACTCTCTTACAATCCTTTTTATTTCTGAAGAATCAGTAGTAATGTCACCATTTTCATTTTTTGATTTTAGTAATTTGAGTACTCTTTTTTTTTTTAAATTTCTTTATTTATTTATTTATTTTTGGCTGTGTTGGGTCTTCGTTTCTGTGTGAGGGCTTTCTCCAGTTGCAGCGAGCAGGGGCCACTCTTCATCGCGGTGCACGGGCCTCTCACTGTCGCGGCCTCTCCTGTTGCGGAGCACAGGCTCCAGATGCGCAGGCTCAGCAGTTGTGGCTCACGGGCTTAGTTGCTCCGCGGCATGTGGGATCCTCCCAGACCAGGGCTCGAACCCGTGTCCCCTGCATCGGCAGGCAGATTCCCAACCACTGCGCCACCAGGGAAGCCCTCTCTCTTCTTTTCATAGTCTATCTAGCTAAAAGTTTGTCAGTTGATCTTTTCAAAGAACAAACTTTTGTTCTTATTGATGTTCTCTATTGTTTTTCTATTCTCTATTTCATTGATCTCTGCTCTAATCTTTATTGTCTTCTTCATTCTGCTAGCTTGGGTTTAGTTTGTTCTTCTTTTTCTAGTTTCTCAAGTTGTAAAGTTAGGTTTTTTGATCTGAGATCTTTCTTATTTTTTAATTCAAGTGTTTATAGTTATAAATTTCCTCCATAGCAATACTTTCACTGCATCTCATAAGTTTTGGTACCTTGTATTTTTGTTTTCTTTCATCTTGAAGTATTTTCTAATTCCCCATGTCATTTCGTCTTTGATCCATTGGCTGTTTAAGAGTGTAGTGTTTAATTTCCACAAATTTGTGAGTGTTCCAGTTTTACTTTTATTATTGTTTTCTAAATTCATCCAGTTATGGTCAGTGAAGATACTTTCTATGATATCTGTCTTTTTAAATCTATTGAGATTTTGGTCTAACGTATGGTCTATCCTGGAAAATGTCCATGTGTACTTGAGAAGAATGTGTGTGCTGTTGTTGGGTAGGGTGCCCTGCATATGTTTGCTAGATCTAGTTGGTTTATTGTGTTGTTTAAGTCCTCTATTTCTTTACTTATCTTCTGGTTGTCCTATCCACTATTGAGAGTGGGGTATTAAAGTCTCCAACTATTATTGTAGAACTATTGCTCTCCTTAATTCTGTCCGTTTTTGTTTCATATATTTTGATAATCTGTCATTAGATGCATAAATGTTTATAATTGTTATACATTCTGGCTATATGAAACTTTTATTAATATATGATGTCTTTCTTTGTCTCGTAACCATTTTTGATTTAAAGTTCATTTTGTCTGATATAAGGATAGCCAGTTTTACTCTCTTTTGATTACTATTTGCATGGAATATCTTTTTCCATCCTCTCTCAATCCATCCTCTTTCATAGCCCGCAGTGTCTCCCCAGCACCCCCTATTGACAAGGTCTAACATTGCATCATCTGGCAAAGAAGAAATGTTTAAAAGGGTCCAGCTTCAGTATCACAATGCAGGGCAAAAATAGAGTGAAATTTGAGCTAAGAGGCAATAAAATGACAATGGACACAGTCCCCTAATTTTTAGAGCATTAATAGAGCATCTTTAACAGAGCATTTCTCCTAAAGATGTTGAGTTCTGGAAGGGGGCACAGTTCCAAGGCCTCATCTGATGCCAGAATCCACTCAATAAAAATAAAATGTTGATAGTAAAAAAATCAGCTCCCAGGCAGGCATTGTGTGTAATGTATTACATACACCATTTGAATCCTCACAATAATCTGCATTATTTTTTCCATTTTGCGAATGAGGAAACTGTGGGTGAGAGAGGTAAAATAGTTTGTCCTGAAAAAACACAACTACTGTCATTCAAATTCAGGTCATCCTGAAAATATGACAAGCAGTATCTAATTACTACTTGCACACCTGTAAAGATGGAGAGCGTATCACCTCTTGAGGTAGCCCAACTGTCTCTGGACATTTCTGACTGTTGAAAATCTTTTCCTTTAGCCCACATTGAGGGCATGTAGTCCCTCTTCCACGTGGCAGCCTTTTTTATATTTGGAGATATTTCTTTTGTCTGTATATGATTTTTCCCTCCCCAGGTTCAACAGCCCTGCTTCCTTCAGCATTCTGCTTCATGCTGCTCTGACCAGGCTCAGGTATTCACTCTCACTTCTATATTGTCATGCAAAGGCGGATGCAGTTCCCCAGAGATGGTCTCCCAGAGCAGGGCCCCATTGCCTGCCTCTGCCTGTCCCAAAGATCTAGCAACGCAAGTCAGATCATTTCTATGAGCTTCGGTTTTCCTCTTCTATAATTCTGGGACAAAAAAATATGTCTAATAAACCCAATTGCTAATTGGGTTTCTGTGGGGATTGCACAAAATAACATATAAGAAAGTGCCTAGCACAGTGTTTGACTCAATAAAGATTTGAAGAAACTAGTCCACTGATATACGGAGAAAACCTGAGAATTATTCCCAGTCCTACTGAGGCAGAGCAGGAACTAGAATCCAGCTTTTCTGATACTTATGCCTGACCTCTCCTCACATTTTAAAGGCAAAAACAAGCTTCTCTCCTCTTGGAATAAACAATGAATCACATCATATGAAGATGCCCACATGCCACTTCTCAAGCGTCAAATATACCAGAATTAATCAGGGCAATAGTCACACAGACAGCCATGGTGTCAGGATCAGCCCCTTTCCCTCTGTTTTTTTTTTCTCCTCTCCCACGTTCTCTCTTGATGATTACACATCTTACAATAATTGAGCACATTTGCAGAGAGTGCCTAATGGCTGGTGGGGTCCCTCTGAGGACTATTGTGTATTCCCTACAATGACATTCATTAGTCTGGCTGACATCAATACTGTTCTCAGGTTAATATGTTTAATTTAATGAGGCATTTATTTTCAGTTGGAAAAGTCCTGAAGAAGCATGTTTTCTCCTGATGAGTTCAGCTCATAAAAAAATTAATGCTGGCCTTGAAATAGTTGATTAAGAAAATGAATCTAACCAACTTCTTCTTCATCAGATATAGGCTGCACTTAAATTAAGTCATGTTAAGTTGCCCATTTCTTAGGGGAAGAAACAGGAAGAGAATCCTCACTTGGCTTTGTGATTTGTCCTTCATTTGCTTGTTTGTTTCCCTCCCCTCTGACCCCCCAACACTCCAAGATCCAAGGATATGAAGAGGCCAAGGACAAGTGTGTGATGAGGGGTTGCAATTGAGCAGCTTGAGTACCCAGAACAGACAGAGAAGCTCTCATGTATTGGCAGAGGCCACAAAGATGTGTTCACGTAGCTGGGAGTAAAGCTGGCCTGCCTCTGTCATTTAACAGTTTTCTGGGGTCTACTGTTACAGCACCAGCATCCTACACCTGGTGGGCACTCATGGATATTTGTTGAATGAGTGAAGGAGTTGCTCCACAGACGGTGGCTCTTACTGTTATTCACAGAATCACATGATCTCAAAAGGGAAAGATGCCAGATATCCCAAACGTATCTAGCCAGTGAGCCAGTGTCCATGACCCCTGGCCCTAGAGCCAAAGATGACCAAAGGGCCAATTTTCTTTGATGATTTAACCAGTAGCCACTCCCACATCACTCTCTCCATGGGCACTTCAAACCACCACCAGCTGTTAGAGATGCCAGCCAGCATGCACTTTTCTCCCTGGAATGAGCTGCCAGGCCATGCCAATTCAGTGCCTACCTCTGCCTGAAAGTCAGAGAAAATAGAGGAACTTGTCACTCTTTTCACTCTTATTCTGCCTGCTCATAATCAGAATTCCCTCTGAGGGCAAGTTCAACCCTGAATGGAAACAATGGCATATCTGTGGAGTTGATGGCGGGGGTGTCTGCAATGGAGTGTAGGCTTTACAGGAAGACAGGGCAGATTTCACATCTCATTCTACCACTTTCCAGCTGCATTAGTTTTCTATTGCTGCATAACAAATTATCACAAACTTAGGAGCTTAAAACAATAGCTATTTATTACCTCTCAGTTTCTTAGGTCAAAAGTCTGGGCACAGCTTAGACAGGTTTTCTGCTCAGGGTCTCACAAGGCTGAAATCAAGGTGTCCTCCAGGCCTTGTTCTCATTTCTAGACTCAACTAGAGAAGCAGCTTCTCCCAAGTTCCTTCAGGTTATTGGCAGAATTAATTTCCTTGTGGCTGTAAAATGCCTGGCAGCTTGCTTCTTTAAAACCAGCAATGAATAGAGAGGACTTCTACGGCATCAGTGTCTGACCTATATACCTTCTTTAAAAGGACTCACCTTATTAGGTCTGGCCCACACAGTTAAACCTCCCTTTCAATGAACTTAAAGTCATCTGATTAGGGACTTTAACTACATTTGCAAAATCCCTTAATATCCCCAAATAGCCTTTACTATATTCTATAGATAAAGCAAGTTACACAGCATGTCCACACACAAGGAGAAAGAATTATACAAGAGTATGGGTCATTGGGCTTCATCTGAGAAGTCTGCCTACTACACCACTTGAAAGGTAATGGGTAAGTCTCTTTACCCCTGAGGTTTCATATCCTTAGTTGTAAATGGCAACAACATTGCTTTATTTAGGATTTGTAAAATAATTAAATGGCATCACATATATAAATGGGTAGCACAGAGGGCACTCAGGAACAGTGTATTAAATTGAACTGAAAGATGGAAGAAGTGATATCACTAGGAGCATCTGGAATTTTACCTTCTACCCTCCTCAAATCTATCTTCTCTAATTGATTCTAGCCCGTTATCTGAGTGTATCTGATTCCAAACTGGATCTTAACTCGGGAATTCTCCTGCCTTCCTGTCTCAGTTTCCCCATCCTGTCTCAGTTCTCACATTCCTGGTGGTTTATACTACTGGCTATATGTGCTACATCAGGGTCCTGACACTCAACCTATATGGGATCTTGTGTAATAACCCCATCCTGGCTCCTGAGTGCTCCTTTTTACCGAATTTATCCAGCACCTATTAAGTGAGTACCTCTGCCAGTTCCCTCTCCCACACTGGAAAGCCAGCCTGATTATTTATTCCCACGTTCTTCAAATGGAGATGTCATAGCTAAAGGGAGGCAAATTAGCTTTGGTATCTTTGTTTCTGTACCACGTCTAACGTAGAGCGGATATGGCAGGAAGGACCAAATTCATCAGACCACCAACTGTCACTTAGAGAGTCCTGTAGATCTTTGTGCTGCTGTCCTGTCTTCCAAGGTGCCTGCCATCTGTGGTTTCCAAGACTTTGGGGGGAACAACAGTGTGAGACACTGGAGTGGGTGGCAGGAAGATTGATTCTAGCAGGGAGGGAGGGATTTTCCAAAGCCAATTGTGTCCTCTTGCCCTTGGCCTTAAATACCCTGGGGTAGGGCCTGCCCCCGGCTCTTCAGCACCTTGGACAATAAACACACAGACCGGCTCTGATACTGAAGCCAAGTTTGTGTCTTGGCTTTTATGACTCAAGGACTAGTAAACTCATACAGAGCAGAGAAACCTCAAAGATCCCCTTGTTTATCAGCCCCACTCCACCTTTATAGGTTAAGAAATCCCAGGAGAGTTAAAGTGAGAAGTGACTAGAAGTGAATCTGCTATATGACCTTGAATCACTTCCCTTCTCTGGGCTGCAACTCTAAATCCTATGATTCTAGGATGCCTGGTTTGAGGGGGAAGATGTGCCAATATCTATGAGCTCCACAGCCCAAAATGTGACCCTTAGAGCGGGGACAGCCAAATAGGTCATGAGTCTGATGACCTCCTAATATATTATTGCCTTAACAGCATTTTACCCTTCTGTTCTAGTAGCAGCAATTTAATAAAAGACAAATCCAGGTATGGCTATGTTGATCAACACCAAACTAATTGAAAAGATTTTATTAAGAGTTACTATATTGGGCTTCCCTGGTGGCGCAGTGGTTGAGAATCTGCCTGCCAATGCAGGGGACACGGGTTTGAGCACTGGTCTGGGAAGATCCCACATGCCACAGAGCAACTGGGCCCGTGAGCCACAATTACTGAGCCTGCGCATCTGGAGCCTGTGCTCCGTAACAGGAGAGGCTGCAATAGTGAGAGGCCCGTGCACCGCGATGAAGAGTGGCCCCCGCTTGCCGCAACTGGAGAAAGCCCTCGCACAGAAACGAAGACCCAACACAGCCATAAATAAATAAATAAAAATTAAAAAAAAAAAAAGAGTTACTATATCAAAGGCCTCATGAAACATTAGAAAGTCTTCCAAGTCAAGAAAGCAGCTCCCAGATTCAGAGAATGTTCCAGATGCAAAGGCTTTCACAGTTGTTCCATCCCACTTTTTTCATTCATCAGATGAGTGTTATATTTTTTCAATCTGTTTTTTCTTTTTTCCTCTTTTTCTACTTTCTCTTGAGTTAATTGATTACTTATTATCCCATTTCATCTCATCTATTAACTTATTATAAGTATTACATATTTATATATTATATTTTTAGTGGTTTCCTTAGGATTTTCAACATTCATCCTTAATTAGTCTACTTTCAAATAATAATATACTTTTTCATGTGTAGTATAAGGAACTTAAACATTATTGTTCAATTACCCCCCAATCCTTTGTGTTATTATTGTCAGACATATTTTTACATAGTCTCTAAATAATTTTTTGCTTTGAACAGTCATTTAAGTTTTAAGAGCAATTAAAAATAAGAAAAAAGGTACATTTTATTTTACATTTACTTATTACATTGCAAGCCCTCTTTATCTGTTTAATATCAGATTTTTTCTGTTTGAAAAACATCCTTTAACATTTCTTTTAGAGTAGATCTACTGACAATGAATTTCCTCAATTTTTGTTTGAGAAAGTTTTTATTTCTCCTTCAGTTTTGAAACATATTTCTTCTGGTATTGAATTCTGGATTGACAGGCTTTTGCGGATTTTGTTGTTGTTGTTGTTTTGTTTTGTTGCCCTTTCAGTACTTCAAAAATGTCACTCCAATATCTTCTGGTTTGCATGAGTTTTGATTAGAAGTCTGCAGTAATTCTTTTTTCTGTTTCCCTCTGCATGTCTTTTATTTTCTCTGTCTGCCTTCAAGATATTCTCGTTGACATTTTTTCTCCAGTCATTTGAATAAGATGTGCCTAAGGGTGTGTGTGTATGTGTGTGCGTGACATTTATTCTGTTTGAGGGTCTTTGAGTTTCTTGGATACGTGGGTTTTTGTCTATCATGGGTTTGGGGAAATTCTTGGCAATTATTTCTTCAAATGTTTTTCCTGCTTCATTCTCTCTCTCTTTCCCCCCTGCAATTCCAATTACATATCTATTAGGTTGTTTGATATTGTCCCATGCTCTTAGATGTTCTAGTCTGTTTTGTTCCCCACTCTTTTTCCTCTTTCCTCTTTGTGTTTCAATTAGGTAATTTCTACTGACCTGTCTTCATGTTCCCTGATTCTTTCCTTAGCTGTTCCAAGTCTGCTGAGGAGCCTATGGGAGGTATTCTTCGTCTCTGTTACCGTATTTTTCATTTCAAGCACTTCCATTTGATTTTTTCTTATAGTTTCTACTGAAATTACCCAACTAATCTTGCATGTTGTCCTTATTATGATTAATATGTTTATTAATCATAGCTATTTTAAATTCCCTGTCAGTTGGTGTCACCTCTGAGTCTGGTTCTGATTACTTTATATCTTACACATGTATATGTTACACAATTTTTTGGTTAAAAGCTGAACTTCTTGGCTCAGACAGAAGAGACTGAGGAAATTATTTTTATGCCTGGAAATGGGCACACTTTTCCTTGTGCTAGTGCCTTTAGTGATGGGATTTGAGTTAATCTAGTGAGGAGTTGGACTGGGTTTGAGATTTGTTGTTGCTATGGTTACCCTCAAAGTACCACAGGCTTCAAATTCCTGTGGTGAAGCTTTGTTTTTAGGGTAGAGAATGGTTTTCCAGTCTGTTTAACACTGTGCTTTAGGCCTTTCCTTTGCACTGGGCCTCAGAGAAGGTCTCTTTACACTCTCTTCTCCTCTCTTGTCTCTCTCCCAACATCCTTCAGGTCTTACTAGTTACGCAAAGCTTGTTATCTTGACAGCAGGGCCACTGGGGATGTGTTTTCTATTGCTCTGATTAAGCCTCAGTCTCAGGCCCTGTTTCCTTACTTCTCAGGGCCAGGCCTTCTTAGTTCTCCTGCCCCTTCCCCTGTGCAGTTCTAGACCCAGTGAGTATTCCTGCCCTTCCCCCTTAAGGGCAGCTGTTCTTCTCCTGTTTTCCACTTAGATTAAGGTTTTTGTTTCATAGGAAAGACAGGGGAGAAAGGTTTGGGCAGAATTTTCTGCAACTCCCCCATGTGTGAGCCACAATGGACATTTGCTTAAGACTCTTTCTGACCCTTTCTGTGAGCTTCCCCTGGGGTTCCAGAGAGAGCTAGCAAGTTGATGCAGACTCCCCAAATTCTGGGGCTTCACCCTGTCCAGCCAGCCTCACTCAGCCTTCACCAACTTCTTGATTATTCTATCTCAACTCTTCTTACCTGTGTCTGGTTGCACACTGTAGGTGAGGGGGTGCTTCCATATCCTTTCTTCCTGCAGCATTAGTCTTTTCAGATTTGGGTCCACTTGTTTGCTCCTTGACCTCAGCTTTTGGGTAGGTTCAAAAAAAAAAAGTCATGAATTGGAAGTTAATCTGACTCTTTTCCATTTTAAGAGTATGCACGTGCTTTTTCAGGTTGAAAAAATTTGTAACTTCAAATGCAGAGCCTTATTTTTATATCATTTGTATTATTTACATATTTATATCACAGAGTGACCTCAGGCACAACACACTACCCTGGGTCTCAAGTCCTCAGTTTAGAGAAAATGAACTCAATTTTCTCCAGGACTCTCACAGCTTGATAGCCTGTGAAGTTTACGCTCTGCAACACACCCTCACCTGCCTCACCTGAGAGTCATTCAAAACCCACCTGCAGAGGCCCCATTGTGTGCCAGGCCCTGTGGTTGGCCCTGGTGATACAGACCCTGTTGATCCCACTGAGTGACACTCTCAGCCCCTTGGGGAAGGGAACCAGATGGAGTAATGGCATAACTCAGTGGGCAAAAGGCCAGGACCAGGTCAGCACAGGGCACGGGAGGACCCGGAACTCTGTCCATTTTGAGTGTTCAGGAGAGCTGCCCAGGGGCCTGCACACACCTTTCCTGTGGCCTCCAAACCTGCTCCACACGGATCACCACCTGTGAGGCCTTGGACACATCATCCCCCCACCCCAGGGCCTGTTGCCTGGTCTGTCTCGTCCAGGTCTCAGCTCAAACGCCACCTCCTCCAGGAGGCTTTCCTGGACCTCAACGTGAAGTAGTTACACAGTTCTGCTTTATTTTCTTCATAGCACCATAGCCATCACTATTAGAGATCATATTATGTTCTTCATCTGTTTATTTGATTCTCGTCTGGATGCTCTTGATCCCACGCACACCAAATGTGAATCTTTTATTCATTCATACGATAAGTATTTATGTCTTAATCAGTGTTCTAGGAGCTTGATATTTAGCAGTGAACAGAAAGACCAAAATCACTACCCATGTGGAGCTCACATTTTTGTGAAGGCATTCAATAAACAAAGTAAATAAATAAAATATAGAGAGTACGTCAGACAGCAGTAAGTGATCAGGAGATTAAACTAGGCAGGAGGAGGGGTGAGAAGTGCCAGGAGGCTGGGGTGCAGTTTCACACGGGGGGTCAGGAAGGGCCTTTCTGGGAAGGACTCATGTGAGCACACACCACGAGGACGTAAGCCTGTGGGCCATGAGGGTCCCTGGGGGGAGCGCCCCAGGCCACGGGAGCCACAAGCAGAGGTGGGAGGCGGGAGTGTGCCCAGTACACCCGAGGGTCAGCAAGGAGCCCATGTGGATGGAGCGGAGTGGGGGAGGGGCCCCGGGGGGTGTGGGGGTCGAGGAAGGGCTCTGGCTTTACCCTAGAAAGATGGGAGCCAGGGAGGGCACGAGCAGAGGAGAGAGGTGGGTGCCCGGCGTTGTTAAAGGCTCTCCTGCTGCTCAGTGGAGAAGAGACCATAGGAGACAAGAGTGGAATCAGGGAGATGATTGGGCGGAATAATCCAGGATGTGGGTGATGGTGGATCAAATCGGGATAAGAGCATGAGGGTTAGAGATGCTGAATTTAAAAAACACCCGACACAGCACCTGGCACACAGGAGACCCTCAGGAGATTAAGCCAAGATGATCAGTGCATGGAAGGTGCTGAGAAATCTGAAATGTAATCTCGCAGCTGCCTGCCCTCACCTGATTTCAGTCTCTCCCAGAGGATTGAAAAGACAGACCCTTCGGCTACAAAGACAAATTGCCCCTGAAGCTGTGCAGGGAGAAAGTCTCCAGCGCTGGAGCAAGAGAAGAGTGCAGGTTATAGAAGTATTAAAACGCTAACTTCACATGTTCGACACAACCTTAAATTACACTCATTCAGGTATTTATAAGGGGAAGGTAAACTTTGAAAATAATTTCCTTTCTCTTGGTTAAAAATTATATATTTAAAAGGTTGAGAGGCAAAAATATGTGTGTGGTCGCTTGAAATTTCCCAATTCAAACCCTTGTTTCCTGTAATATATTCATTTGATGGGTCTTTTAACTAGATGTGAGGCTGCATTCACACAGAGGACAGGACACGTGTTTGCCTTTGGCATGAAACTGACAGCCACTTTCAGTTTTTAAAAATGTGCCTTTTAAGCAGTGGAGGTAATTCTAAGAAGAAAACAAACAAAAATGCAGCCCCAAAGCAAATTAGCCTCCAGCTGTGGAAAGCTGGGCTTCATGGCTGTCAGTTTTTGATCTCGGTGAGAGAAACTGGCAAAGAATCCAAGGCAAGCTTGCAGGAGACTCCAGGGAGCTGAGAGGCCTAGGTGAGAGAGGCAGGGCCACTGGCTGGGCCTCCTGTGTGGGGGCCAGGCTCTGCCACAACCACTGGGTCGCCTGGAGCCCACTGTCGCCTGCTGTGCCTCAGTTTCCCCAATTGGACCAGTCCTTCTGTGAGGTCCCTCCCAAATTAAAATTTTTAATTACTGAAGGACAATAAATGTTGGGGGCAGTGAGGGAAGTGTAATCCTGATGACTTTGGGACTATTTAATTTAAGGAACAAAAGTGAGGAAAAATGCACTCCTGTCTTTCCTGCAGAGAGAATGACAATGACTAACTCAACTATAAATGAAAGGTCAGAGTTGGCTAAACATCTTCTCACCCATTGTCGCATTTAGTCCTCCCCATAATCCTAGGAGGTGGGTATTATCACCGTCAATTCATAAATGTGGAACCGGAGACTCAGGTAACGGACATGCGTGAGGGCATCAGACGGAACTGGGTTGTAGGTGTGGTGCCTTTGGATCACACGTTCTGCAGGTGCCTGGGCTCTGAGTCCTGGAAACAGAAGAGGACCCTGAGGTTGATCTGTGCCTTTCTGAGGGTCCCCAAATGCTGAGGGTGAGCGTGACTGCAGTGTGGGTTTGCAGAAAGCTGGCATCTCTCTCCTGGGGACCAGTCACAGAGGCCCCCACCCCCTTCCCTAGAGGATCAAATGAGAAAAGGGCGTTGTCCCATAGGACCAACCTCTGGTCTTCATACCTGGTGAAACTTGGTTGGAGAAAGCTGCGGCTGAGACTGCCATGTAGCTTCTCACTCTCCCCTCCAGGTCTAGGCAGGGGATCCCCACTTGGCAGGGTTTCAGGGTGACACCTGAGCAGTCAGCTGCCAAGAGAATCGCTGCCCACATTCCTCCAGCCCTGGGATCAGGGGCCCCGAGAGAGGAACTTGTACTTGCCTAGAGACGGTGGCCCCTGGCCCGCATGCCAGGAGGAACAGGGGCATACACCACCTCAGGGTCAATTTCTGTGTCTGTCTCTTCCAGACCTTTCCACCCTCATTGTCCCATTTCATCCTGATCCCATCATCCCAAATTCAGTGTCATCCATACAGTAGGTGCTCAGTGGGACCCGAAGCAGCTCAGCAAGGCAGTGAAGTTCAACTTGGCCATTTTAGGAACCCCAAACCAATTTCAAAACAAGAGACATCATTGACAGTTGATGACTCAGACTTCACTGTTTCTTGCTTACACCCCGTGCAGGGGGAGATTCAGCGAGAGGTGGATTCTGCTGACTACGGCCCCAGAGAGAGCCACGGAGGTGGGACTCCGCCCTGTTCTCCCTGCTCAACCCCAGGGCCCCTTCAGTCTGTTCTCTGTATTTCTGAGACACCTCCTGCATATTCTGTCATCTCAAACTCAACATGTCTGAAACACATGTTTGAAACCTAGCTCATCATCTTTCCACCCAGCTGCCCCTCACCTGTATCCCCAATGAACAAGACCTATTCTACAACCTCCTCAGGCACCCAGGCTTGGAAGCTCGGTGTCACTATAAAATTCCACTCCATTTGCAAGTCACTATCTTTAAGGTATGACTTCTTACCCTCATCTTATAGTTATGGCAGATGCCAGCAATGCCCCACCCACAGCCTCTGGCCCTAGTCCTTCAGTGCACACCTGAATCCTAGGGTCCAGCTCCTGTATTCCATTGCCTGAAGACTCTCTCAAACCTTCTCAGCCCACTCTGATCTCCTTGGGGCAGGCCAAAGTCACCAGGGAATCAACTCCCTTGGCAACAGCCTTCAACCAAGAACCCCAGTTCCCTCAGCCTTCAGGTGGGGTCCCTTCTGGGTCCCAGAGTTTCCCCAGCAAAATTAAGCCCCATCTACCCACAGGGTGGGAAATGCGGCCAGGCCAGACTAGGCCCAGAGGACATCGCCCAGAGTAGCCTGAGGATGTGCCTTCACAACAGAAAGACGGGACAAAGGCTGGAAGAAGCCAACAGTAGGACTGCAGGGAGCAAGGCCTGCACTGAAGCTCCCAGAAGTAGCCCAGACTCAGAGGGAGAATTGAGCAGGTGAGCTGGGGCGGGGGTACCTGGAACAGACCAAGGTCCCAGGGAGGGCAAGTGGCTCAGGGGCAAGTCTGTGGGCAAAGGTGGGCCCCCTACAGTGAAGCGGTCACTTTGGAAAATTCAGTATCATGAAGCTGAACTTCTGCATAACCCGTTACCCAGCAGCTTCACTCCTGGATCCATGCCTCACAGGGAGGCACGCGTATGGTCATCAGAAGACGTTAGTAACATCCCTAGGAGCAAGAACTCAAAACGGAAAAGTACCCATATCCCATCTGGAGTTGATGGATGCATAAATGGTTGCATATTCATGCAGGAGAGCCCTGGCCATCAAAAGGAACAAACAGTGCACAACTTAACGCAAGCAGGTGGATAAGTCTCACCAACACAGTGGCACACAACGGAAGCCACACACATGGGGGCACAGATAGTGAGTCCATTTGCTTGAGGTTCAGAACAGCACAGGTAAATACACTCTTAGAAGTCAGAGGGGTAGACACAGGGAGAGGGCACAGAGGAGCTTCTGGGGGCCAGCACAATTATTTGTAAAAATTCAGCTATGCAGCTGTGATTTGCGAGTTTCTCTTGTCATATACTGTGTTACACTGTAACACAAAGTGTACTTAAGAGGCCCCAGGGACTTTGCTGTGCTGGATGGATGGGTGTGAGATCACGTTGAACCAAACCCGCCAGTTCATACTGTTTACCAACAAATGGTGCGTGCATGCTGAATGAATGAATGAACAAATGAGTGCATAAACTCATAAACAAATGAATAAGGAAATAATGAGCAAATGCATGCATGAGACGATGAATAGATGAGCACAGTCAGGAGTGAGTGAACGAATGAACTGACGAAATAAAGGATGAAAGAATGAAGAAATCACCGAGGACTGTGTAAGGAGCTGGGTGCACAAATGGACAAAGAAAGAATGATGGAATGAATGAAAGGCCGCATCACAGAAGTAGGAATGAATGAAACAAGGGGTGAAGGGCAGAATAAATGAATACCTAAATGTGTGTGAAGAGATGCCTGCACTCAATCAGAAATGAATGAACAAAAACTGAAGAGGTGGACGAGCGAGTAGAGGGACAGCTAACGCCCAAGTGAAGTACTGAACGTCTATGTCCCCAGGAGCAGCAAACCCCAAAGTCCAAGGGCAGCATTTCCTCCCAGACATGAGGCCAAAGCCTTGGCAGATCGGCCACAGAAGTTCCTAAGGTGCCCTTGTTTTAGATTTAATGAGAATATTATTCCGCAAACATCAGCTGAACCCGCAGAACACGCTGCTCCGTGGGATTAACCCTGGGTTCAGAGGGAAAAACTAAATGCAATTGGCTACATTGTTTTCACAATTAGGTCACAGATAATTACCTATTATGGAGCAAATCCCCAGCATGATTTTAATAATTGCTATTTAAATAACACATTTTTACTGTCTCCTTATAAATTAACCTCTGGGAGGTGTAATTACTGTTAGTGTGGGAAAGTTTGCTGAGTGGCCTGGGAATAAGGAAGGACGTTGGTGTCGTCACCGTAATCGTCCCCTGAGACCCCGAGGCCAGGTGATGCTGGGGATGGAGAAACCTGAGTCCAGGACGTCAGGCGAGTCCCTCCCCAAACTGGGCCACCTCTGTCAGCTCCCCTGAGAAGTGAAGATGGTCTCCAAATGCCCAAACTCCCTGGGTTATCAGGGAGCTCTCACTCCAGACCCAGGTCAAGGTCAGAGTTAGTCACCCCTCAACTGTTTCCCCACAGCTCAGGCACATCCTCATCACGGGGTAACAGGGTCTCCACTTCTCCCCCAGGGGCGGGACCCATTTCGTCCTCATCGCGCGCTCAGCTCCCAGCGCAGGGCCTGCACACAGTAGGTGCTCAGCGAACGCTGGGGGAGGAACGCATGGATCTTGCTGTGCAGTGTGGGTTTGAGAAGCCACTTCAGTCCCTTTCAGAACCACGAGGTGTGATGAGCAGGCGGCCACTCACCACGTCCTCACGGAGCTTCTCACGGTGGCCCCGTCACTGACGCTCTCCCAGGTGTCACTCCTTCCCTGGACTCCGCCTGCGTCTGCCCGTCTTGGCCCCTCCCCCACTCCCTGTGCGCTGCCTCTAGTACCTGGTGGGCCTGAAAGTATGGAAACTGATATAATTGTGCACAGAGTATCAACAGGCTCTGATGCGGGGCCGGGGCTCTGCTCTGATCAAAGTGCATGAGGGTTAACGTGTCTCCGGGTCCCCCCACTGACCCTGACCTGGCCGAAGTATTGATGAGAGGTCAGCATGGGGTCTGACCCCCCACAGGGATGGGGAGGAGACCTGCGAAGCTTCCTGTGAGCACCTGGATGGCGTGGAGGAGCTGGATGGAGGATCCAGGTCCCTGACAGTGACCTGGATGTCGCCCCTGCTGTCCAGTGTGTGGATTGACTGCTGTGTATTTGCACCTGGGATTCTGGGATTTCTTCCTGCTTCCAGACGTCTGCTGTCCTAAATAGTCCAGCTCACTCAAACTCTCTCTCTCTAAGGTGTTTGAAACCGCACCTGACGAGGTTCCATCTGCAGGTGTGATGGACAGTCCATCATCCCCTTGTCTCTGTCTGACCCTCCTGACCATTTGGGTGACAGCCAACCCCTCCCCAAATCAGCCCTGATGGAACTGGCCACGAGGGCAGGAGGAGAAGACCAGCCAAAGAGGGAGGCCGAGCCGATCACAAAGGCCTGAACTCCGTGGGGAGGAGTGCGGACTCCGTCCTATCAGGAACGAGGAGCAGGTGGGGAGAGCACAGCAGTGAGTTCCGTGCAGCTGAGCAGAGCAGCACCCTCGCACAGGGTGTCGGGAACCTGGAGGGGACCCCTGGTCAGCCCAGGTAATCCGTGACCACAAGTTACCTTGGGGTATGTCACCTGTAGGACCCCCACCAGTTCCAGGACCTACCTGTCTCCCAGCTCAGCCGATAGTGTTGGGCACAGAGACCAAGTGACCATCCGGCCGGTCACCTCCATGGGCTCTGCCTGGAGGGGCTGTTCTGGCCGGACTCCTCCACGCCCCCTGCTCTCCCACAGCAAGTCCAGCCTCACAGGGGCAGCCCTAGCAGGTGCCCTGGGAACTGGACCAAGGGATCCCTGCTCACCTTTCCAGGATGCCAAGGACACCCCCAGGCCGCCTCTGGGTTGGGGAACCACAGGTGGCCAGACAGGCAGCTGAGAATCCTCTTATATTTGCTACATTCTTCAGTTTGTTCTTGATCGTCACAAATTGCCCTTGGAGACAGAGGAAGAAGTTATAAAAATGAAAGGAGAAATAGGCAACAGTGACTCCCATGAAATGAGATCAAGTTTCCTTCTACACAATTAAACATGAATATTTAAAACATCCTTGTCACACGATGCACTGACTACTGTTAGGGAAGATTATTTGATAATGAAAGGACTGGAGGTTTCTGGCTGTCTTGATCAGCTCAGGCTGCCATAACAAAACACCACAGGCTGGGTGGTTTAAACCACAAAAAAATAATTTTCTTACAGTTCTAGAGGCTGAAAGTCAAAGATCAAGGTGTCAGCAGGGTGGGTTTCTGGCGAGGGCTCTCTTCCTGGCTTGCAGACGGCCACCTTCTCGCTGTGTCCTCACATGGCCTTTCCTCTGTGCTTGCCTCTAGAGGAGGGAGCTCTGGAGTCTCTTCTTATAAAGACACAAATCCTTCAGGTCAGAGATTCATTCCTATAACTTCATTTAACCTTAATTACGTCCTTACAGGCCCCACCTCTAAATACAGCCACACGGGTGCTTAGGGCCTCAACACATACATTTTGGAGATACACAAACATTCATTCCATAACACTGGCATATAAAGAGCAAAAGAACTGCAGTCTTCAGACAGACCCAGATTTCAGTCTTAGCTCAGCCACATTCTTGTGTGAGTTTCGCTTTACTTTCCACTTCCCTTTCCAAACCCCTGTCTCCTCATTTCTAAGGTGGGAGATGACCTATTCTCATAAGGTTGCTGGGTGAGTTTAAATCAGGGTTTCTCAACTCCAGTATTTTGACATTTTAGGCCAGATAATTCTTTTTCTGGGGGCCTTTCCTGTACATTGTAGGCTTTTAGCAGCAGACATGGCCTCTTCCTGCTAGATGTCAGGAACATACCTCCCCACCCTACCCCCACCAGTTGTCCCAATCAAAATCATCTCCAGACATTGCCAAATGTTCCCCGACGGGCAGAAATCAACCCTGGTTGAGAACTACTGCTTTAAATGGCATAATGTGAGTAAAAATTGCAGTTTCTGGGATATTTCAAGCATCAAAAAGTAGTAGTAGTTGTTATTGACTAAATGAAGAGTAAAGATAAAGCCGAGGTTGTCTTGGGAGAGATGCTTCCTGCCTCTTTGTCTCTTTGGAAAACTCCTTGATGGGCTGCTCAGCTAGTTTGATGATCTCTTTTTCTTCTAATAAAATAAAGCTCAACTGCAGAAAGCTTTATCATCAAAGGAAAAAAGAAAAAAGAAGATGCTCACACTGCGATGTCCATCAAATCCATTTCTTACGCAAGGTCCCTGGTTGAAAGAGGTGAAGGGCAGCCCCTCGCCCCTGCCTGTGTCCCCTGCACTGAGGACAGGACGGGCAGGGTCTCATTGCATCCCCACAATAGATGCAAATGGCATCATCCTCCCATCGTGCAGATGAGGAAACTGAGGCTCAGAGTAGTGATGTCACTTTAAGGTCAAGTGTTGTCACCTTCCTAAGCACCTGCCAGGTGAGACCCAGCAGAGACCAAAGTCCCTTCTCCGTGGAACTGGTGTTGTGCCAGGGGACATAGATCATAGAGGTGAAGATGTAACACATGTCAGGTGGCGATCAGTTCAAAGGAGAAAAATCAAGCTGGACGTCACACGGCCTCATTTGTCCTAATGAAGCACCTGCCCATGTCCTGCTGCCTGGAGGTGTCTCAGAGCTGCTTCCTGCTGGGGAGGTTCCTGGGTGCAAAGAACACTCTTATGGGAATAATGGATGCGTGGAGTAGGACCAAGGACCCACCCTTCCTTCCTTCCTTCATTCCTTCCTTCCCTCACTCATCACCCAGGCTGGCCCTGGTGTAAGTCCGTGGAACCAGGATCACCAGGCCCCCTCCCAGGGCTCACACTCCAGCCGAGGCTTTGATCCTACAAATCGAGGAAGGTCAGACCAGGAGGTCAAGCCAGCTCTGGGCCTGTCTCAGCCCCAGGTCCCTTTTCTATACGGTGCAGGCAATAACAGCACTTACTGACCTGTTACCCGTGCTGGGAACATGCTGAGGGTTCACGTGCTTCGTCTCTGCCCAGCCTCACGACCACTGCCCTGCGCGCCCACAATGCACAGATTAGGAAACTGAGACCCAGAGAGGTGATGTCAGGTGCATGGTCTCAGAGTCAACAAGTGGCTTCAGGGTCAGAGGACCCGAGTGTGTGTCTAGGCTCGGCCATTCCCCGGCTGTGTGACCTCAGCAAGCCTCTCGCCACCGAACCTGTGTCCTCACCAGCAAAGCGGTGATGATGGTGGTACCTGCCTTGTGGGGCTGTTGGGAGGGGAAGTGAGATGGTGGTCGGGACACACACAGGACATGCCTGACCCAGAGCAACTGTGATCACGGTGACAGCGACTCCCTGCCCTTGGGCTCACTGCACTGATCCTCCTGGCAGCCCTTACATGGATGTGCTCTTATAGCCCTTAACAAAACGTTTGCAGGTGAGGAAACCAAGACTCAGCAGAGTGGAGTCATTAAGTCATTTGCCCAAATCACACACAGATGTGAAAAGCAGAATCAGGATTCTACCTTACACTCTGTGCTTTTCAGTGCAAGGATTTTTCTGTTTCCTTTTGTTTTATTATTCTTTCTCTCTCTCTGGCTCATTTCCTGCCACCCATTCATATTGATCAGGTTTTGTTTATTTCCTCTTTTCCCTCTCCTGGTTTGGAAATTCCATATTCTATTCTCTTTTTAATCGTTTAGCCTTAAAAATCATAACAAGCACACTTGACTGAACACAGCCTAAAGTAGATCAATATCCCTCCCCTCCCTCTGAACAGCACAGGACCCAGGGTGTGTTTCCTCTGATGCTCTTCCCACCTCAGTGTTGTGCATTCCAGACCCGTGGTCCCACCTCCTTTATGTCCCTGCATTGGCTGTAATTAATATGGCTGGTGGTGTGACACTTATTGACTATGATCTGCTCCAAATTTACCCTTTTTTTTTTTTTTTTTTTTTTGCTCTCTGTTGCTGGTTTGATTCTTTCTTTCCAGCTCAATGGCCTTCTGAGTGTTTTTTTAACAGTTCTTTTAAAAAGGCCTGCAAGTGTCTCTTTGCCTAAAAATGTATTTCTTTCTCATTTAATTTTGAATGATAATTTACCTGGGTCTAGATTTTTCCTTTGTTTATTTCATTTGGCACTAAAATATTTTACTCCCTGGCTCTCTGTACTGTTGCAGGGGGAAATCTGTTGCCTGTTTGTCTTCCCGTGGTAAGTAATCTGTCTTCTCTCTTGCTACTTTTTAAAGATTTTCTCTTTTCTTGGTATTCTGCATTTTCACTGCAGTATGACTAATCTGCCTCCTTGTGGTCTTAATTTTATATATCCCACCCAAGATTAGAGCCACTGGTCTCTGGGTTGGAGGGAAGAAGTTTGCCTAATAATATCCGCACGTTGTTGATATTACTATTAATATTGTCTTAGTCTTTTGAGGCTTCTATAACAAAATACCGTAGGCTGGGTGGCTTATATAAGCAACAGAAATTTATTTCTCACAGTTCTGGAGGCTGAGAAGTCCAAGACTAAGGTGTGGGCAGTTTGGGGGTCTGGCAAGAACCCGAATCCTGGTTCTCTGTCCTCATATGGTGGAGGGGCTTAGGAAGCTCTCAGGGGTCTCTTTTAAAAGGTTTTTAAAACCCTCTCATGAGGGCTCCACCCTCCTGACCTAATCACCTCCCAAGGGCCCCATCTCCTAATACCAACACACTGAGGATGTGATGGGGTTTCAACATATGAATTTTGGGGGGACACCAACATTCAGTCTATAGCAAATATTCATATCGATAATAATTAATAAGCATTATAGCTAACACATATTGAGGGTTTACTTTGTGCCAGGCACTATTCTAAGTGTTTTGTGTGTGTGTGTGTGTGTGTGTTATTTCAGGTTATTTCATCCTCAAAAGCTCTCCTAAGGAGAGTACTAGTATTACCCTCATTTTACAGATGAGGAAACTGAAGCCCAGAGCAGTTGAGTTCACTAGAGAAAGAGAGTTGGGTGTAGAGTAGGGATGGCACAGACTTGGGGGGTCAGGCAGGTCAGGATTCCCATCCCCATCTGGCTCCTCACCAAGCTGTGTGGCATTGAGCAAATTACTCCCCACTTTCTGAGCCTCTGTCAAATGGGGGATGGGCTAGGACCCCTGCAGGAGCCAAGGCCTCACAGGGGCTGCAGAGACGAGAGTCCCCCCTCCCTCCCTGAAGCTGCAGTCCCTGCTCTGATTCCAGGCACCTTCGGGGCTGGGGACGACCAGAGGAGAGGACTGTCCCTTAGAGAGAGGGGCCTGCCTGGGCTGCCATCTGAGAATTGCCAGAAACCTGTGGAGCCCAGAAATCCCAGGCATATGATATAGTAGTGTCACTTCTGGAGTCCAAATCCCCCCTGGCAGGGAGCAGCGGACCCTCATCACCAGCTCTGCAACCATCCTCAGAGTGGCTGAGCTCCACAGATGATACCAGCCTTCCGAACACAAGGATGTCTTTGAATACTTCTTAATGAAAAACATATTTATGTCCAAGCCGAAATTATAATGTCAGCAGTTAATTATCACTTGTCAAACAAGTGTGTGCCCAGATTGTGGGTTTAATTTCCACATAGGTTTGGAAGAGCCTTGTTCCTCTTGTTTGATGAGGCTTCTCTGAGACAGAGAGAGAGAAAGAGAGATCCAGTGTTGGAAAGAGTGTTTTTTAAATCAGATTTTTAAATAAGCAGGTTTCCTTGGTGTCTGAGTCAGGGCTCTTTGCAAGTAGCAGAAGAGTACTCAGTGTAGTTTAGGCAAAGAGAAATAAGCTGGGGTGCGAGTGCCAGGGCCAGGAATGTGTCATGGAACTTAGCGGAGCTGGCCTGGTCAGGGCCTGACCCTGGCAAAGAAGAAAGGAGCTTGGACTGAGTGGGGGTAAAACAGAGAAAGACACGGAGGTTACTCACCCACCAGGTGGTCAGAGCCACCGTGCTTCTGGTGAGAGGGAAACTGGCAAAGGGGCACTTTGGGGGCAGGTGGTCCATGCAGGTTTGAGTGCATTGAAATGGGAGAAGGGCCTGAAGTATCAGGGGAGCAGCTGGATGGCCCATTGTGGGGCTGGGCAAGAGGTGTGTCTTAAAGACAAAATTGTTATAAATTCAGCCTGTGCCCCACTCAACATCAGCCAAGAGAAAGGACTTTTAGGTCTCATAAATGGACCACCAGGAGGCACCTCTTCCCAGCTCACAGGAAGACTCACCTGGCTGAGCTCCCCCGACACCAGCACCATCCCTCCAGCTGCCTGTGCACCTGCAGGAACGCTGCTTTGGGTCTCCCTGGGTGTAGCGGCTGCATCCTGGGATAAGGACACAGAGGTCTGGGGTCCCGGGTGGCTGGTGATGAGGAAGCCATAGGGGGTGGATGAGCTGACCTGGAAGGGGAGGACGAAGATTGGAGGGCTGTCAGGGCGTGTCCTCGTCTTCTGGGGTCCGTGCAACCCCAATACGGAGAAGCACAGAGCTCAGAATGGGAAGGAAAAATGTAAACGGAATCTCACTGTGGATCCATTTCTCCCCAGGACTCAGCAAGACCCTCAGTGCTGGCAGTGGCGTGGTGAGGTCACCTCACACACTACTCAGCGTCCATGCTATTTCTGGAAGGTCCCAGAACAGCAGAGCCATGTTGGGAGTGCTCAGAGCCCAGCCCTGGATCCTGACAAGGCAGCTGGGAGCCCTGGCCCCAGCCCTTGGCATCTGTGTGACGCCGGGCAGTTCCTGAGCCAGGTCTGTGACCTCCTGTGAGAATAGGGGTGTCCCTAGAAGCTGCTCCATAGAGCTGCTGTGACAAATAAGGGAAAACGTATCACTGAGGACAGCGTCTTACACGGGGAGCAAAGCCAGCGCTCAGGGCGCTCACTTCCTCAGCAAATGTCCACCAGAGGCCACCTGGGGGGCCCTGTCTCGGCAACAGGGAGAAGCTCAGGTTCTGGAAAGAGGAGACACCCCAGCGTTAATGGTGAACGGCAGTGTGGAAGCCAACGGTAAGGGTCACATTTGTAAACAGGGGGGTCAGGGAAGGCCTGTCAGAGCAGGTGACACGGGACAAAGACCTGAAGGAGGCTGGGGAGGGAGCGGCGTAGACACGGGAAGAGGCTCCAGCCAGAGGGCAGGGCAAGGGCCAGGCCCTGAGGAGGAACAGGCCCAGGGCTCCTGGTCCAGGAAGGGTGGAGGGAAGTGAGTGAGGGGGATGGGCTGGGGGGATGGGGGAGATGCAGGGCCTGGGGCCACTGTCCGCATGGACTGTGTCCCCGTGAGGCAGGAGCCCTGGGACGTGGAGCAGAGCAGGGGTGGCCCCGCCCCGAGTCTCACAGGGTCACCCGGCTCCGCCTGGAGAGTGACGGGAGCAGGGCCAGGGCAGAGGCTGCGACCAGGCCGGAGGCCACTGCCCCGGTCCAGGCGTGATGGTGATGGACCAGGGGGAGGGGCTGAGGAGCAGGAGGAGATCCCAGATGTGGGGCCACGTGAAGGCCGAGCTAACAGGAGCTGAGGACGTCACTCCACAAATATTAAGCATTAGTAGTTTTTTGAACTTCACGCTACTTTACTGAGCACCTCCTTATAGGAGGCTATTTTAACCTTTGTTATTTGGAAGGGTTGTTTATTTTTATATTATAACCTAACCTATCCTGACAGTCACTCCAATGTGAAATCAGTCATGAATGAGTAGCTGTATACGAGGAGAAAAAAGAATGAAGAAAGTAAAAACTACTGTCTTGCGGGGGAGCTGTCAGCGATTTATATACTCTTTTAGATTAATGTTTGTACTTTCCAAATGCTTCACTGGAAGTAGGCATCACTTATATCAAGGGGAAAAGTCAGTGTTATTAACAAGAGTGCCAGGTACTGGCGAGGCCGTCCTGTCTCAGGCTGCATCTCAGGTGCCGGGCACACCGAGTGTCTGTCCCGCCCAGTTAGCCCTTTATTACAGATGGTTTTGTTCTCTAATTGTCCGCCCTGCACAATTTAGCAGGACATCTACTGTCTTGTTCTCAAACGCTTAATTTAGTGTCTCTTGGCCTCAGTTTCTCATCTCTAAGTGCAGTGGTGGCAGAAAGGGAGATCTTTAGAGGCCCCTCAATGCCAGCACTCCCTCGGAGCCTGGAATAAAAAGAGCTGACTCTGTGCCAGGACCTGCGCTCACCCTTCACGTGCATGAGTTCACTCAATTGTCTAACAATCCTGTGAAGGAGGCACTGTTGCTATGCCTTCTGTTTTACAGAAGGTACTGGAGCACAGAGAGGTTTAGAAACTCACCGAAGGTGACACAGCTCAGAAGTGCTGGATCTGGGCCTTGAACCGCGGCAGTCTGCTCCCCAGTCCCTGCTCTTCCTGCTCTATTGAGTGTCAGCCTTTACTGTGCCCCACACCCTGTGCCGAGGGCTTGGTACAACATCAGAGTAATAATAACAGAATCTATCACTGAAGGTGTCACAGGTGTTACCACATCTAAGTCTGGCAGATGTTTTTATCTTTAACTCACATGTGAGGGCACTAAGCTCAGAGAGGGTAAGCAATTTTCCCAAGGTCCCACAGCGAGGACATGGCAGGGCGCAGAATGGAAACCAGGCCAAAGCCTGTGGTCTAACCAGTGGGTGGGGTTCAGGATCATTAACAGGGACTGAGCCTCCTCCATCAGGGTTTGGAATCAGATGCAGCAACACTTGAGATGCTGTCCTGAGAGCAGGAGGCACAGAGTAGGGAAGGGGGGAGCCTGGAACCCGAAAGGCCAATGTGTCTCGGCCTGGGTGGGCTCCCTGCAGGGGCCTGGGTGCCGCAGGCCCCACTGCTTGAGAGCGGCAGCGTCACTTTGTGGCCATGACCAAGCTGTCAACCGGGTGGAGACTGTCAGGTACAGCGGGCTGGTTGGCTGGCTGCCACCTCGGCTCCAAGGCGTGACCGCAGGTCCTAAATCTTGCGGGAGTTTCTCACCCAACACAATCGTTCTAATTGTCATTGTCATGGCTGATAACATTTTGTGACAGCCATAAACTCAGAAACTCTGCAGGGGGCCCCAAAGAAGGGAGACACCTGGGATGGTTTGGAAGGAATTTTAAAGGGAAAAGGGGTGACTCAAAGGCTCGGGGAGACTCAGGTTGGGGGGCGGGCTGGCTGCCTGTCCCGCAGGTGGGGCTTTTCACAGTCACCGAATACTAGAACCAGAGGATGTTAAAGCCAAGTGGAAGAATAAATGTTGTAATCTTTGAAAATGAGAAAGGCTCTCTCCCCTGCCAGCTTGGGTCTCTTCCTGTTGCCCATCACCAGCTGAATGGCCCGTACCTAGAACAGAGACTGGCATGGAGCAGGCACTCAGCAAACTGTTGGGTGAGAGATCGGTTGTGTGAATGGGCCTCAGTTTCCCCATCTGTAAAATGAGGAAGTCAACTCCAGGGTCTCTCCCCTGTCCCCCTCCTCCCCTGACCCCCAAGGCCATCTCTCTGGGAGCCGGGAGGGCCAGGAAGACTGGAAGCGGTGGGGATGGCCGCAGATCTGAGTGGAGGGCCGGCAGGGTTGACAGCAGAGCCCTCATCCTGCAGGGCTGGGCTGCATGTTTCGTTTCACACTTGGTGCCCAAGCTTACATCACGGTGCTGGCCAGGAGCCTCATGTGCAGTTATTCAATGTAATGTGCTGTAGGTGTATAATTGTTGGGAGTGGTTTTTGCATAATTCAATAGAACTATAAATATGGAGTGTATTATCATATGCTATGTTCTGTGTTAAGGATATCATGTGTATATTATTTTCCCTCAAAATGGAAGTTGCCAATTCATGACCAAGGAACAACTGACACCACTGATTACATAGTTTATTCATCAACTTGGAAAAGGAATGGTAGCTGGGATGGTGGGCAAATCTCCCTACACTTCAAACAGGTTCTGGGGTCGTGGAGCTCCAGGAGGGACAGAGAGAAGGGTCAAGAAAGAGGTCAGCCCCAGCCACCAGCCTGGACCAGGCGACAGTCAGAGGGGGAGGGGTTACCTGAGCACCTGCCTGTGGCTCCACCCAAGGGCGCTGCAGGGGGTCAGAGCTGGAGCCCCATGTGCCCTCACTCACCTGGGGTCACCCCTGAGCCTCAGTTTCCCCAGCTGTAAAATGGGAATGAAAGCAGCTTCCTCCTCCTGGGGTGGCTGTCCTCACAGGATTAAGGGAGCAAGTGCCAGTGAAGGGCACCCAGCAGACGCAGGAAGTGCTCACTCGTGTGAACTGATGCCCCTGCTGTTGTCACCCCAGGACTGTGACAGAAGAGGTACACAGGCCCATTTCACAAATGGGGCTAATGGCTGCTATGTCTCCTGTCTGCTGACATGCCTTTGGGCCAGGCGCCTGCACATCCGACCCCACGGCCCCTTCACAAGCGCCCTACTCGGCAGGTGCTGTTCTGGCCCCCTCTCCACAGGGGGAGGCTGTGCCTCGGGCAGGTCAAGTGCTTTGGGGATCACACAGCCCGCAGGGGCAGAGACTCAGAGCATGGCTTTCTGCCCCCAGGGCCCAGGCTGGGCCACCACTCCAGACCCCACACTGACCAGGACACTCAATCACAGCACTGATGAGAAGGTGGCAGACACTCATGGCTGCCCGCCTAGCAGCCCACCCCTCCTTCCTTCACTCACAGAGCCCTGGGTTTGTTCTGCAGCAACAGGCTCAGGACTGGTGGGCCTCCCCAGCGCAGAGGAGAAGCCAAGCCTGGCAGCCCACCCCCCTTCTCCAGAGATTGTTTTAGGGGTGAGAGTGCCACCCAGACCTGGCCATTGAGATGTAAGGGAAAATCTGCTGGTAGAGGGACTTCTTCTGAGAAACATTTTTTCTGCTTCACTCCACTCCTTTCTTAACTTGAACGCTGTAGTGTGAGACATGATGTTTGGAGCTGTGGCAGCCATCTTGCAACCATGAGGCAATAAGCGAATGACAAAAGCCAACACAGCCAAGGATGGTAAAGAGGAGAGAGAGAAAGAGCCGGGTCTTTGTTGACATCTCTGAGCATCTGACCAAGCGGCAACCACCTCTTTTCAGACCTTTGGTTATGTGAGAATATTTCACATCTCAATTGCCTGAGCCACTGTTTTTGAGTTTTCTGTTACATGCTGCCCAACACATCTTAACTAACAGAAGTGCCTTCTATATGCCCAGCAATCACGTGCCATAACCCTCACCACACAAGGTCATAGTCATTTGTCCACACCTGTCACCCCGTCAGACCCTAGAATCCTGGAGGTGAAGGTTGTGTCTTGCAGATCTTGTAGATCCCAAGGGTCAAACAGGTCATGACCACTGGTGATTCCAAGTTACCACGGCACAAACAATGCGAAGAATGGAAGTAATGCATGAAAGAACATTAATAAATAAATGATTATAGTAAATATGAAAGTGCTTTGTAAACTGTAAAGCGCTGAGCCCAAGTGCGGGATTAGGTTCTGGCATGTGGATACAGATGCGGGAGGGAAGAGGTTCAGGGTGGAGAGTAGGGATTAGAGAAAAAGATTCTTCAGGGGGAATGAGGCTGTGTCTTCTTCCCAGACGTCCCCCTGCCTCTGCGTCCTGCTAGCACAGAGGCCAGATCTGAAACCCTGCACCCCAATTACTCCTGCCATTCCCCTGGGCTGCTGGAGCATTTCACAGCCATCACCTCTCTCTCCCCAAATAGACACGGAAAGACAGGCATTGTGCTCTGTTATTTTCTCTCTAAAACACTGCTGTGAGAAACCAAATGGTTATCATTACTCCAGCTGTGATTCCTCGCTATTATTTTTAAAGGTGAAAGAGGAGTGGGCCCCAGGAGAGGAGGCGGTGAGAGGAAGTGGAAATAAACTGTTCAGGGCAAAGGGCTTTCCAAATTTCAGCTCCCTGTTTCACAGGGAGACTGGATTAAGGGATCAAATCAAATGAATTTTGCCAGCAGAGTAAGAGATCTATCTCCCCCCAGATGCTTTACTTTGACAGTTGGCTTCGAAAGATTTGACAGAATTCATTTTTCTAGCAGATGAGAGAGATCAAGGCATTAAACAAAACATATTCTGCCGTGAGAACGCTGTTAGCTGCTTAACGTAATAGAGGTGAGTTTGTGGCAAAAGCGGGAAGTCATTTTTTCCCGTGGAAATTTGCCTGTGGCATGGAGGGGAGTCGGTGGGCAGGCAGAGCAGAAGTGGAGGTGGCCAGGCCCTCCTGAGTCTGCTGTCCTGCCCTCAGGATCACCCTGGGGAAGCCGGCCATGGAGAACCTTGACCTCTTGGGGCTTGAAGCTCAGGGCCGTCTGGGCCTCGGTTTCCCTTTATCGCACAGGACAATGGTCTTTTCTTTAAAAGCTGCCCTATTTCAAGCAGACACATGTTCTGCGTTATCTCCTTTTGTCCTCACAACAACCCTCGAGCACTTAGCCAAGTCAGATTGGGGTGTCACTTAACCACTCTGACCCTTGGGTTCCTCATCTGCACAAACGGACCTGATGAGATTTACGTCCAGGGGGAGCTGCAGTTCAGTGAGCCCATGGATGTGGAGCACACAATAGGCCTTCAGCTGGCAGTGGCCCCCAGGAGGCCATGTCGGTGCAGGAGGAGAGAGGGGGCTTTGGGGACAATCTTGGGTGAGTGGATCTCGGTGGCACACAGAGGCATCCAGTGAGTGGCTGCATCCAGTGAATGTCATTAGTTGGGGTGAAGACACTGGCTGTGAGCCAGACAGCCAAGATCAAACCCGTGTCCCACCACTGCCTGTGCCATTGGGTCCCTTCTCCTCTCCGTGCGTATCGGCTTTCCCATCTGTAACTCAGGGAAGATAACTGCGCCACCCTCACGGGCTGGGCCTAGGAGATGCATATGGAGAGGCGGCTGAGAGAGCGATAACTACGACGACGACGACGATGGTGCCGAAGGTGAAGATTCTTCCCCCAGGAGTGATGATAATATCGGTAACAATAACTCTAATAATGGCTGGCATTCATCGGGCGCTTACTGTGCTTTGTCTCAACCCTGCAGAGAATAGGTTCATTATTATCCCACTTTGCTCTCCTGCCTCTCCCCATGTAACTCCCCACCCTGAACTCCTCCAGCCCTATTGAACCCTGCCTGTGGCCGTAAGCATTGGTGTCTGGAGCTCATATCCAGTGGTGTAGACAGCAGAATGGGGCCTTGCAGCCCAAGCTTGGTGTTCATAAAACCAGGCCCAGGCCTCAGGGAGAGCGGGCTCAGACCGGCCACTCCCCTCCTGGCTGGTAACCCCGGGCACGTCCCTCCGGCCCTCTAAGCAGTTTTCCATGTCAGAGACAGAGTGAGAATTAACCTCAGGGGCTTTGTGAAAGATGACCCCAGCAGGACCTCATACAGCAGGTGTGACCCACCCCCAGGTGTGACCCCACCCACAGGTGCGGAGCCCTTATAAGTGTCTGGGGACACACTGGACACAGGTGTGCGGCGTTTGGTCTTGTTACCTTCCTGCCTCATGGAAGGAAGAGAGGGAGTGAGGGAGGGATGGAGGGAGGGAGGGAGGAAACCGAGTGAGTGAGTGGGTGACTGTCCCCACCAGCAGTCTATGAGCAAAAGCCATGCCCACCGTCATGACCCCCGAGCCAGGCATGCGGGGGGCCCAGGAGAGATGTTTGTTGAATAGATGAATCAGTGCCCTCCAAGGGGTCCCTGGAGGTGGTTACCAATGGGAGGTAGACAGCTAGAAGCAGAAATCAGAAGCCAAGGTCAGGGGGCAGGAAGCCTGAACAGCAAGAGATGGGGGGCAAGCCAGGTGCGAGGGTTCTGAGTCACCCCAGGGCAGACCCGGCTGTCTGCATCTGTCTCGTCTCTGTTCTCTGGGGTGAGTAGCCTGGGGCGACAAGCTGTTCTTGGATGGGCCCAGTGGGCTGACACGCCTGCTTTGTCCCCAGTCTGCCTGTTCTCACCTGGAGCCCACTTCCTCCCTCCAGGCCTCTGTCCTTGGGTCTCGTGCAGCACAGTGGCCTGTCCATGCCCCATTCCTGTGCCCACACTCATCCCCAGGCAGAGACTCCCTTCTTGACCTGATGCTCTCAGGCCCTGCCCCACCCCACCCCCGTCCATGGCCCCTCAGGCTGCCCTGGCCACCTCCACCTAAAGTACGACCACACCACAATCCCTGCAGTGTCACTGGTGGGGAGCACGTGGGAATGCAGCTCTGTGTTCACGATGCTGCAGCACTGATGAAGCCAGCGCTGGAGGCAGGCCGGCAGCCTTTAATGAGCAAACTGCAGTGGCCTGGATGGGCCCCTCGCTGATCCACGGAGGCCCTGCGCCTCGCCCAGACCCGCAGCTTGTTTCAGCCCTGCTAGGTCTTGTAGGATTCTTGTAAATTCTCCAAATTTGCCATTGGCTCCAGGGCAGGGACAGTGGAGAGAGTGGAACCTCTCCTTGGGCAGCCCGTGTTGGTCCCTTCATTGGAAACAGGGTTTATTGAGCTCTGGTCATGGGTGGGACACTGTGCTGAGTGGCTTCTTCACATTATCCCATTTAAAAGTCACAACAGCCTAGAAGGCAGTGCCATTACTGCTGCCTTTTTTGCAGAGGAGGAAACCAAGCCTCATACATGGTTGCTGGTCACCCAAAGCAGAGCCAAGTTTCAATGACATTTTTTTCCACTGGCCCAGTCTACAGCTGCTTTCTGGAAACGTGGCCCACATGCAGTATAAATGCTGCCATGTGCACCAGGTTCTCACCCTGGAAGTGGCTTTCAAAGGTCACCAGGGCAGGAAGCAGAGGCCCAAGGGGTTTACACTCACATGAGTTCCGGCAGCAGTTAGAGCTGGGCCGGGTCTGGGAGCTCGTCTGCTCGGCCCAGGCAGCCCCTGTGCTCTGCGCTCCTGTGAGGCCAGCTCCTGCCAGGCAGTAAGGCTACCCCCACGGCCCAGGTGGCTACCATCCAGCAGTTTGGCTAATGGGATGGCACCGAGAGTCGGGGAGGTGCAGATGTCACAGTTACAGGAGGGCTGAGTCAGTGCCCAGCGAGGTGGCAGAGTAACAAAACCAGTAAATTATAACAGCAGCCATGGTTTGCTGACAAGTACTTGCAGCACATGCCGAGTACTTTACCTGTGTAATCTCATTTAATCTTCCCAACAACCTGTGGGGTCATTTACCCAAGGTCACCTGAGGGAGAAGAGAATTAAACCAAAGCCCCTGTCACTCCAGAGCTCACGCTCACAACCGCTGTGCTATTCAAGTAAACAAACAAGAGAACCCCACGCAGCTCCACCTCTGCCATCAATGAAAACCAGCCCATCTGGTGCCATCAGAGCTGGGGGACCTTTGCAGAGCCACTAGCCCTAGGCTGTCCAGTGCATTAGCCCCTGGCCAGGTGCCGCCATTGAGCACTTGAAGTGTGGCTGGTCTGAACTAAGCTGTGCTATTAGTGTCAAAGACACACAGATTTTAGGATTTAGTATAGAAAAAAAAATGTATAATATCTCACTGTTAATATTTTAATGTTGATTACAGGTTGAAATGATATATTGGGTTAAACAAAATGCATTCTTAAAGCAAAGTTCACTTGTTTCTTAACTTTTTTAACATGACTACAACAAAACTTAAAACTACATGCATGACTCCCATTATATTTCTATTGGACAGTGCTGATCTAGACCCAAGTTCAACTAGGCTGCTGATGTACCAGCTAGAGGGGAGGAAATGTTCCCTGGCCCTCTCTCAAGCCCTGTTTAAGCCCAAGACTGCGCTCCAGAGCAGAGACCACCGCCAGCATCCTGGGTGCAGGCCCTCACCCTCACGACCCCATTGCCCCTACAGCAACCAAGATACGGAGCAGGCTTCTCAGGAATGCTGTTGGTGGAAACACAGACACCTGCTGTCACCAACCTCATTACACAGAGGAAGAAAACGAGGTTCAGAGCATTGAAGTTCACACAACTGCAGAGTGCTGGGGCCAGCTTCAAACCCATTCAGTGTCCCAGGCTGCCAGGATTCAGACCTGGTGCCAAGTCAGTGCCAGGGGCATCTGATGGCACCTTGGTCCCCAACAATGAGTCTTACGATGTCAGACTCACCAAAGCATACACTTTAGAAACAGAGAGTAGACTTTAGCATCCAGAGTCCCACCCTCTCAGATTTCTTGAGTCACAGAACTAGAACAGCTTAGACTCCCAAATTCCCACAATCAGAGTGTCAGGGGGTCTGCAAACCACAGGAGGGGTGCGTTTTAGACCCACAGACCCTGAGAAGCACGGACTCCGGGTATCACAGATGCTGGACCCCGGGCATGTGTTACACCCACAGGGGCTCATGTGAGGCCTGCTGGGAGCTCAGGGCATGGCAGGGGAGCAGGGGAGGGGTGAGGAGTGGGCAATGAGCCTGCCCAGGACTGGCCCAGCAGGTTGGACTTGGAGCTACAGCCCTGAGCTGTGTCTAAAAGGAGGTAGGGACCTCTCTCTCTATTTGGATGATAGAAGTCAAGCCCATAACTGTCTAAGAAAAAGATAGCTGCCTAAAGACAGGGGATGTCTAAGCTGGGGACACAGGCTTTACAGGAAGAAGATCTCTTGGCTGGGGCATCCTGGAAGGCTTCCTGGAGGGGGTGTGATTGGAGCTGGGCCCAGAGGGAAAGTGGGATCAGGTCCTGCGCTCATGGTTGGAGTGTAGGTCAGGGGTCAGCGAGGGAGATAACTCCATACAGAGGAGACGGCTTGAGTGCAGTGTGAGGCATGTTTGAGGAACAGTGCGTGTGTGCAGACCCTGCAGCTCAGAGAGTGGGGCAGGGAGTTGGGATTAAGAATATGAAGCTGTAAAGACCTCTCTAGATGGATTAGCATGCAGGGCTCAAGTTTGGACTTTTGATGCTACCAAATAGTATCAAATACTGGAGTATCAGTAACGTCTGGGGGAAAGAGAAATGACACAAACTCAAGTCACCATTTATTGAGCATATACTATATATCAGGCACCAACCAAGCACTTTACATACATTTCTCATTTATTTTTGTAACAGCCCCTGTGAAGTGAGGTAGGTGTTAGGACCCCCGTTTGAGAGACGAGGAAACTAAAGCTTAAAAGGATTAAAAAAAAAAAAAAAAAAAGAAAAGAAAACCTCACTCTAGTTCACATGGCTGCTGAGAGGCAAGGTCAGTAAAGGCACCGGATCTCTCTGCCCCCAAAGCCTCCGCTCCCCAAGATAGCCCTGTGAGAGGCATAGACTGGAAGGGGTGAGCCTGGAGGCAGGGGGTCCCTGGGGAGCTACAAGGTGTCCACAGGGAAAAGACCAAGAGCAAACAGGCGGAAGCCGGGGGAGGGGAGGTGGGGAAAGACGTGGAGGGTAAATGGGGGTCTGGGAGCCTGAGGGCCCAGGGGACTCACAGGAGCAGAGCTGAGGACCTAACAAACATCGGGGAAGGGTCGGGGGGGGGGACATGGGGAGGGCTGGGTCACGTTGGTCACCAGAGTGAGCCTCCGATGGACAGGCTGGGTGTCCTGGTCTCCTTCTGCTGAGGCCCCGCCAGGTCCCAGGGAAAAGCCAAGGAGGAAACCCGAGCTGCGGTTGACAAACTCTGCCGCTGATCAATTGTTGATCCTCAGGAGGGCTAATTAGCTGTTGCATAAGCTATCACTACAGGTAATGACCGTCTGCATAAACACTCAGGGATGCTGAGAGGGCCCAGCGGGTCACAGGAGGAACCTGGAACCATCCCCAGACCCAAGGAGGACAGGGACTTCGGAGTCAGGCAAAGCCGGGTCCCTGTCTTGGTTGCAGCCAGTCACCAGCTCTGGGACTTTGCACTTAACCTGGCTGAGCTCAGCCTCCACGTGTGTAAATCAGGACTAATAACAGTATCAACCTGAAAGAATTAATAGGATGAAATGAGAGCGTTTATAGACAGTGCCTGCTTCCTGACACGGGGAGGGTCTAGAATGCCAGGCCCTCTTCTTCTCCCTCCCAGGCTCCCTCCTGCCCCCCGCCCCTCCTCCCAGCACAGCACAGATGTCACACTCTCCCCACACCCACTGGGCATCATTTCTGGGACCAGCACTCAGCTCTCCATGAGCACTCTTATACAACCCTGTGAAGTGGGATTTTATTATTAGTCTCATTTCATAAATGAGAAAACAGACTCAGAGCAGTGGTATCAAACCACACAGCTGGTGAGGGACAGTGTGGGACTGAAACCCAGGCCTGTGGGACTCCAACGCCCTGCGGTATTTGCTTTACCAGCTCAGGTGCGGCCCAGGCTGGCCCCTTCTCTCCCAGCAGGGCTGCCTGGGGTCCGGCAGACCCGCCTGGCTGTGCTCAAGCAGGTGGCTGACCGGGGCTGGTCAAGCTAACTCCTCCTGCCTCCACCTGCTCTGGACCAACCCCCCACTTTCCCAAGTAGACACGGCTTCAGGGTCTCCCCAGGTGCAGATGGCACCACGTGGGGTCACGGGCCCTTCAAACAGGCGATTTATGAGCCTGTCACATAGATCTGTATGAGCTACACCAGGATCCATGTTAATGCCTCCCTGACTAAGATTATGCCCCTGAGCAGCTCCTTCCCCTTGGAGAGACCTGGGGCTCTGTCCTGTCAATTACCCAGAGGTGGTGTCAGCTCACGCGGGGCTCTGGGGGAGGCAGGACAGGACTGTGGGCTCCGCCAGGCTGGCCATGAACTCGCGTCTCCTTTAAGAGCCAGGCTCTAAAGTTCCGACTCTGCCACTTAACCTCTCTGCACCTCAGTTTCCTCATTTGAAAAATGGAAATAATAACAGCACTGGCTCATGTGGTTGTCATGTGGACCAAGTTAACATACATAAAGAGCTGAGGACAAGGCCCCCAGCACGTGCCTTAATCAGTGTGTGGAAGTTACAGTTAGTACCTTAAATGCCCCGTTCCTCCCCACCCACCCCATCTCCTCTGCTCTCACCGCATCCCACCTCCACCACCCACACCTTGCTCCTGGAACCCTGCCCTCAGTCTTCATGGGCACCGGCTCAGAGGCCTCGGGGTGAGACCCCAGGGATGGTTGCATTTCTCAGGGGCCTCTGGAAACCTGAGCAGTTTTTGAGGCCCACAGGGACGCTTAGAGAAGCTAAGTTACTCACCAGCTACTGAAGATCAGGACCCCAGGATACATTAACTGTTAGATGACTGAATCCTTCTCCCAGGGGCCACAGGATCTCAGCTAGAGCCTACCACTGGGATTGCCGGCTATGGAACGGAAGCCCTCATCTGCCACAAGTAGACCCCCACCCTATGGGTCTGCCCACCCTCTACCTGCCTGACCACCTCCTGCCAGCCTGCAGAGAGACTGTGCATTCATTCATTCAGCAATTCTTAAGGGAGATAAGAGATGAAAGTAAATAAAGCACTCCTTGTCCTCTACAATTTTATAGCCTGTTTCTTCCACTGATGCATCCTGGAATCATGACTTTCACTAGCTGGTCTGAAGGTCAGGGTGGAGGAACTGGGTTGGACCTCAAGAAGCACTTCTTTGTGGGGAGGGGCAGTGCGGTACAGTGGTTACAGGCACAGACTCTGAGGATGACAGATCTAGGATTGCATCTCAGCTCTAAGCCTCACCAGCTGTGTGTCCTCAGGCAAGTAACTTAACCTCCCTGAGCATCATGTTCCTCACCTGGAAAGTGAAGATAATAGTGTCTACCTTGCAGGCCCTCAGGGTTAATTGAGACATGGCAAGGGAGGAGCCTGGCACAAGGTGAGCGCTCACTTCAGAGCAGCCTTTATTCTCTTGGAGGGAGTTGGGCTTTGGGGAAAGAACCAGGCAAATCTCAACTCCACTCCTTCTGCCTCATTTGACCTCTCTGAGCCTCAGTTTCCTCATCAGTGAAATGAGGAAAACACAGCCTGACCCTTGGGAGGGGATTGGGGGAGGAGCTGGAGAAGGAGGAGGTGAATCGATTTGGACCCTGAAGGTCCAAACCCAACACTACCCTCCGCCACGGGAACTGTCAGCTCCTCCTCCCCCGCCTCCTCCTCCATATCCACCTTGGTGTTGGGGTCGCATGAAGGGTGGGGTGGGGGAGACGTGCAGAAATGAAGTCTCAGTCATGCCCTGATCCAGCGTTTGATGCCTCAGTTCCCTGCCAAGTGTTGCCCAGTGTCTGGGGACCCCTCTAGTGATGGGGAGCTCACCACCCCCTGGACTGGGCGGCAAGAATCCCAGGGCACCAGAGGGGACGCGGCAAGGAGCCCTGAGCTGCTGCAGCCTCCAGGCACCAGCCCTGCAGGGCGCAGCCGGCCCAGGGCCACATCCTGAAAGGTATCCCCAGCGTCACAGGAGCAGTTTTCCCCAGTAACTCCAGGTACTACAGGAGAGAGGGACTCTGTGTGTTAGAGAGACAGTCATAAAAATATTTTTTAAATGATAAAGAAAAGGGAAATCTAAAGTCTCCTGGGAAAAGACAGGACCCATTTTTCAATTTCTCTTTGAATCATCTGAAAAAAATTACACCTTAACCACAGTGGATCTTTATTGATTCAGGGAGTAACAGAGCTATTAGCCCAGGACCTTCAAGGCAGGGCCCGGAGAGCAGAGACCTCGGCCCCCGCTGTGATGTCCAGGGCTCAGCGGGCACCACGTGCAGGGAACACGCTGCTCTGGGAGCCACCTCCAGCTCTGCCTGAGCTCGCTGTGTGGCCTTGGGAAATCCTACTCCCTCTCTGGGCCTCTTCTCCTCCTTGTTCCTGAAGGGTGGGACCAAGGGGTCTCTGTAATTTATCCAGATCTGAGCTGATGTTCAGGATCTAGAATGGCCAAGGGGGCGAGAAGGGGCAGACCAGAGATGGGACGGAAGGGTGTAGACAGGAAAGACCAGAGGAACAGCCTGGGTGACCATGAGCTTCCCCCAAACCTGGCTCCCAGATCCTGACTGCTCTGGAGACTTCACCCTCCACCAGGAACCCTGGGGGCATCCTCGACCCCTCCCTGCAGCCCACATCAAATGCACCTCCAGTTTCATCTCCCCAAACCGCTGCCATCATCCTCTCTCTCCAACTCCATGGCCTCTTGCCACCCCAACACCTGCCATCATCTCCCATCTGGACCTTTTCTCAGCCTCCTCCCAGCCTCCTGCCCACTGTCCTCTCCTGACCAGAGGCTGCAATGAGCAATTCACCACAGTAATCCACTCAGGCCTCCTGAGTTCTGGCCTTTCCCCCGTGCTCTCAGGAGGAGGACAGAACTGCTCCCCGTGGCCGACCTGGTCCAGTGGGGCCCGGCCCAGCCCCCCACCTCCAGCCTCACCTACTTCCTCCTTTCCCATCACACCTCCACTCAGGCCCCGAATTCACCCCCCTCCCACTGCAGGTTCTTTGCACGCACTGTTCCCATGGCCTGGAGCACACCTCCTCCCCATCTCTCCAGAGTTTCCCCTCCTCGCCCCTCAGACCTCCTCAGGGAAGCCTTCCTCGACCTTCCTGCCAATGTCAAACCTGGGCACAGGCTCCCGAGCCCTGGGAACCTCATTCTGGGCACACTGGTCACAGGGCAGGTTCCAGGTCATTTGGGGACTGTCTGTGCCCCCACTGGGCTGTGAGCTCAGGGCTGGGGAGTGTCATTGTTTCGTTCACTGCTGTAGCCCCCGGAACAGGGCCTGGCACATCGTAGGTGCTCAGTAAATACTGGTGGGAGGAAGGCATGGAGGGAGAAGAATCGGTGGAGTTCGCTCTGTTCAGAGAAGGTGCCTGGAAAACAGAACAGAGACACAGGACTAAAGGAGGGAGGACCAGGGGCTCCCGAGCCACAGCCGGGGACTCAGGAGATGTCATCTCCAGCCAGGAGCCCCTGAGGCTGAGTCAGGGGACAGAGGATGAGAGTTACTCTGGGAAGCCCCAGATGGAGGCCCGAGAGGCAGGAGGGCCAGGAGGGACACAGTCTCCCCGGAGGAACATGGTCTCCACTCAAGGCTCCCATCTGTGGGAAGAACCGCCACTCTGACCACATCCCTCCCCTGCTCCCGAACCATCCATGGTTCCCAGCGCTGCCTGCTCAACCCACCTTCCCCGCCTCACCTCCCTCCATTTGTCCCCACAGGCCCTGGGCCTGGTCCCTAATCTACCACTTTCTTCAGCTCAAGTGTCACCTCTTCCAGGAGGCCTTCTCTGGTTCCCTTTGCTGCTTGTCCCTCCTCCATTCCCAGAAAACCCAGCTGATGTCCCTCCTACAGAGCTTGTTTCAGTCTCACCACTAGATCGTGAGCTATTGGAGGTGACAGAAGGTTTTATTCTTCTCTCCCTCACCCTGGCACACAGCCCGGCATGCAGTGGCTCTCAAACTGGGCTGGACAAATGAATGAATGAATGAATGAATGAACATTACTAGCCTCCATTTATTCAGGACCTGCTGTGTACCAGGCACCGTGCTAACATTTTACAAGCATCATTTCATTTAATCCTCCCTACAACCCCTTGTAGAGTGTACTGGTATATGCCCATAGTACAGACAGGGAAACTGAGGCTTGGGGGGTTGGGTCACTCACCAAGGTCACACAGCAAGTAAACTGAGGCAGTAGAACCTCCCTGCTCAGCTCCATCCGATGCCTCTTGCTCTCCTCCTGAGCTGAGCCCACAGTTCATGGTCGCATCCAGGGCTTCCCTGCCAATCCCTCCACTCAGTGAGGACCCACGATGGCTGCTTTGGCTGAAAGTCATGATCACAAACACCCAGCCTCAGTTCAACAAAGAAGGACCTGCCTTTTCCCAGTGCATGTGCAGGCGTGAGTGTGTCACCTAGGGACGCCTGCATAAGTGACAGGTACGTCCATAAGAGACCCCTCAGTCCTACCCACGGACTCTCTCCATGCTTATCGTAGGCAGAGACCCCTGTCCTCTCCCCTCCAGGGGCTGGCAGCCCTCCCAGGCCCATGTGGGTGCTGGCAGCTCCCTCTGTATTGTTCCGGGAACGTTACCTATAGATCATGAAGTCTGAGGCTGTAATGCCAGGGTCATTTGTATATCTCCAGTGAGCCAGAGGCCACAGGGCTGTTCAGATCCCAGAAATTCTGGAGAGGGGAGGAAAATACGCAGATGAAAACAGAGGGAGCACAGAGGAAATAGGACGTGCCAGGGAGATTAATCCACTGCTCAGACATGAAAGAAATATGTTTACTTATATTTTATTGCATCTCATTGGAATGTACACGTCATACTTAGCTGCTTGCAAGCCTCAGATTACCCAGAGAGAAAGCGAAATGAAAGACAAGAGAATAAAAACATGGACAAAAAAAGCTCCTGAAATTGGAATCATTAAGAGAGAGAAATAAAAGCCAGACTTGAGACAAAAGCAGTCACTTGGCGCCAGGGCCCTCTCAGCACTGACACCAGGTCCCCAAGGCCACAGAGCCCAGTGCCAGCTGCCCACCAGCCCTGCAGTCCTGACCACTGGCATCAGGGTAAGTCCCAGGCCAGATCAGGAAGCTCTGCTGTCCTAGAGCTGCTCCCTACTTGCTATGTGACCAGGGCAGGTCACTGCCCCTCTCTAAGCCTCATTCCCCAAGGATGAAATAAGAGGCCTGGACCAGACACCTTCAGAGGCAATGGGAGGAGGGGGGAGTGGTCAAAATAAAAGCCCTTCCTGGGGCTCAGGGAACCCCGCAGACAGCCCCTGTTATGAGCTGAATTGTGCGCCCCCCCATTCATATATTGAAGCCCTATCTAATCTCCAATTTGACTATACTTGGAGATGGGCCTTTAAGGAGGTAATTAAGGTTAAATGAGGTCATAAGGGTGGGGCCCTAATCCAATAAGACGGGTGTCCTTCTAAAAAGAAGAAGAGACACCGGGGTGTACACACAGAGAAAAGGCCATGTGAGGACCCAGAGAGAAGGCAGCCATCTGCAACCCAGAGAGAAGGCGGCCGTCCGTGACCCAGAGAGAGAGGCCTCAGGAGAAATGACCCTGCCAGCACCTTGATCTTGGACTTCTAACCTCCAGAACTATAAGAAAATAAAATTCTGTTGTCTAAGCCACCCAGTCTGGTAGCCTGTTATGGCAGCCGTAGCTGACTAATACACCCCAATAAGACCCACTGATAGATCTGAACCAACGGTACCCAGTAATCAGGATGACATGCTGAGGGCAGGTGGAGAGAGGTGGATGTTAGTACATTTTCCTGACCATTATGCACCTTCTGTCTCCACCAGCATCCCAGCCCCTGTGCCATCTGTGCCTCCCTCATCAAAATGGCACCCAGGAAAGGCTCTGAAATCCCCTCTCACTGCAGAGTGATTGGCTGAGGAGGAGGAAGGAGTAGGCGCCTGGTCCCCCAGGGTAACAACTTCCGTTTTCTAACAAATGGGCACTAAGAATCTCAGGCATCAAAGAGGGAAGACCTTGGTGGAAGGGAACCCTCCAGCTTCCTGGCCACTGATTCTGCCCACCCTCAAGGCCAGAAAATCATGGGGGATGCAAGGAGCTCAGAAGGGACTGTTAGTGGAATGTCCAGCTGCTGCTGCTGGTGTGTGTGTATGTGTGTTTTGAGAGACACAGAGACACAGACAGAGGGAGGGACCAGTACCTCAGTAATAACACAGAGTTAGAGGCGACTCAGACACCTTTTTATCCCTGGTACCAATGATGAAGTCTCCTCAGCTGCCCAGAGCAAGAATGAGGCTCCCAGTCAGGCTCTGGAGACACAGTCAAGAATGAGACACAGCCCTGGCCCAGAAGGGCCGACAGCCTGGCTGAGGCCCCACTATGTCAGAACATGGTGACCACTGGGGACACAGGAATACAGACATGAGCAAAACACAAAGATCTCTGCCTTCATGCCCAACCGTAGCCAACGTTTATTGAGCATTTACTGCATTCTGAGCACCATACTAAGCCCTTTGCAGGACTGATCTACGAATCAGGTATTATCGCTGTCCTCATTTTACAGAGGAGGAAATTAAAGTTAAGCATCTTGTCCCATGTCCCACCCTGTAAGTAAGTGCTGGCGTCAGGATTCAGATCCAGGTTGGTCTGATCCAGTTGGTTTTCTAAACACAACATTATTAGTACTAATAGAAGCACCATTATTATCTCATTAGCACTATTAAGACAGACATCCCCATTAGCCTGGAATCACCAGATCACGATGATAGTTGCTGGTGCTTACTGAGCTGGGTCAACCAGGTGCCCCTTGCTGTGCTCAGCCTTTTACATCAGCATCACATTAGAGAGCCTGGGAGGTGGGACTTTCCTTACTCCTGTTGCGTACATGAGGAAACTGAGACCCAGAGACACTAAGGTATGTGAATATCCCAGCAACTAGTGAGTGGCTGAGCAGGGATTTGCATCTAAGAGTAGCTCCAAAGCCCTTAATTGAGGTCGAGAGAGGTTAAGCAACTGAAGTAATTAAACCCACACTATCGACACTTGCACAGCCAGACATCTTAAGGTGGCCAATTAGACAATGTTCTGATGTCAGCATGTACAATCCCTTCTTCTTGCTGCCAAGTACCATGCCCTTGATACCCTTGTATCAGTCCCTCCCTGAGCCATAGGAGTTAGCACATGCTGATATTCTCAAAAATGGAGCGAGGGTGTCTGTTGCAAACATCACTGAGTTATTTGAAATAGCTGGAAGCGTAAAGCTTTATTTTTGAAAGCCGTGTCAAAACATTCCTAGGGTTGGGGTGGGTGAGCAGAACCAGAAAAAGGGACGCAGTCACAAGTATGCCAGTCCAGGAAGCCTCTGTGTGCCCATGAGCCTGAGACTCTACTCTCCTAACAGAGACACCAGGGCAGCCAGAAATCACCGTAGAAGGACCTGCCAAAGTCCAGCTCCCCACAGCAGGCACTGGGAAGCCCCTGACACCCTATCAGGCAGCCACAGAAGGAACTAGTGGGAACCATGGCAGCACCAGATAAACCAAGCAGACCACAGTGACTCTGATAACTAAGCTGCCACCGGGACCACAGCCCACAGCTGTAGGTCAAGAACCCATGTGCCAATCCCAGGGTGATTGCCTGCTAAAATACAAGATTTAAATAGGGAGGGCCTAGACTCCTCTGGATGATATAGCCACTGCAATAAGGCAACAAAAATAAATATAAGGCACATGGATTTGAAAGGAAGAAATAAAACTGTCTCTATTTGGAGATGGTATGAGTCTCTTCGTAGAAAATCACAAGGAATCCACTAAAACAAACAAACAAACAAAAAAAAAACCTTCCCAGAACTGAGTTCAGCAAGCTCACAGTATAAAAGATCAACACACAGAAGTTAACTGTATTTACTAACAATGTATTTACTAACTGTATGTACTAACAATGAACATGTGGAAACTGAAATTTAAAACACAATGACATTTACAGTCTCCAAAGGAAATGAAATATTTAGCTTACACTTAACAAAGCATATATGAGATCTGCATGCTGCAAATTACTGTAAAGAGCTTGGAAGTTATCATTCCCATCCTCACAATAAGAAAAAAAGCCGGGAAAACTGAAAACTATCAATCATCTTCTTAGATCCATCAGAGAGTTGAGGTCACAGACAAACTGGTGCCCTGAAACCTGGAAAGGCAAGAGGATACCTAGAATCACAGCTTACCAAGGACCGAAGCCCTTAACTGGAGCCAGCAACTGTAGGAGCACTTTAAACTCAACATGATGAATTGCTGAGGTCTCATTGTCGACTAGCTTGGGAGCTAAAAACTCCAAGAAGTCAAGTCTTAAGGGGGACTCCCACAGTTTTGTGAGTTTAACCTCCAGGAGCCCCATAAGGTTTTCATTGTGAAGACAGGATAATTCAGATGCACTGAAAGACTGAGACATAATTCTAGGACTGTAGAATGTTTCCCCTCCCCGCACAACGCCACTTCAATGAGGCTCCTGTATAATAACGTAGCTAAAAGGACTGCAAGCCTCAGACCCTATTTAAGGAGACTCTAGGAAAAGTCAAGACAACAAGGAGACAAAAACAAGGACACTGGAGGAAATTTTAGCCTCTGATACTGGGACTACAGCAAATGTAAACACAGCCTAACTCCTAGCCAGATAAACATAAAACCCCCCATTAAATGCTGATTTACCTGGGTCCCTTTGACCTGACACATCATGTCTGGCTATCAATAATAAATTTCAATTAAAGGCAAAAAACACAGTCTGAAGAGATAAAGTAAGTATCCCAAGGAGGAGGGTATACAGGCATCCCCATTGAGGTATTGATGTTGTTTTTACAATAAAATAAGTCCAAATGCTCTCACCCTGATGTGAGGACAAGTGATACAGGATTCTCATTAGAAAGGGCATCAAGAAATATTTCAATATGGAAATCAATGGACGCTCATGAAAAGAATTACCAGCTGAATAATGAGGAAGGGCAAGTCAATAGAACTGAGAAAATATGGAGGAGAGAAGCCACAACTCACTCCCTGGTTACGGGGTCAGAGACATTAAATTGATTAAACAATGACACTGAATTATGAGGAAACAGGCAACTTCTTAACAAAGACAGAAAACAACTAATGGGATAATGAATGATCCTCAAGGAGCATCAGAGCCTGCAGCCATCTGAGCATTTTCTAACCACATAAATGATTCCTAAAGGCCCCACCTCTGTCCTGATCGAGTGCTGGGGCTAGACCCTCAGCCAGGTCCCACCCTCACCATGCTCTCTGAGCTCAGTCTCCCCAGTGCTTTCTCTGGACCAGAGACCAGTCCGTCCTGCCCACCTCTCCACCCTCAATGTGTAGTCCACCCCTTCCAGGAAGCCTCCCCTGATTACTCCAGGCCCCAGTCACTCAACCTCTGACCTCAGTCTAAACAGCAGTACACCCTGAACCATGTGCTGATATTTAGTAAGAGTGTAGGTAGTGGCTCTTTCTTGCAGGTAAGAACTTGGACTCTGGAGTCAGGAAGACCTAGATTCACATCCCAGTTTTCTGTATGACCTTGACCAAGCTGTTACCAGCTCAGCCTCAGTTCTCTCATCTGTGAGGTGAGGGTTATGATTTCCACCTCTCAGCAGATTTAATGAAATGCGGAATGTAAAGTGTTATGATGCCTGACACTTAGGCAGTGCCCAAGAAATGTTGGTCATGGTTATAACCGCACCTAACAGTGTACAGAGCACAGCCAGATCTGTTAGGGCCAAGTTCTCTCTCCCATAGAAGGTGACCACGTCTGCCATTTCTACGGCACTTTAAAGTTGGCAGAGCCCATTCAGGCCTTTTGTCTGTGGGGAACCTCAGATCCCCATAGAGCAGGCAAGAGTGTGAGTCTGGGGCCAGAATCTCTGGGTTCAAATCCTGCCTCCACCACCTCCTAGTTACCCTGTGCAAGTTCTTTCCCCCATTTGACCTTCAGTTTCCTCACCTGTAAACTGGGGCTAACAATGCTATCTCTTTGTAGGATTGTTATAAGGTCTATACATGTAAAGCATGTAGGACAGTGCCTGGCCTGTAAAAGTCCCTCCATCATGTCTGAGATCTTTATCATCCTCCCCATTTTACAGATGAGCAAACTGAGGTTCTGAGAGGCTAAGGCACGTGTCCAGGACCACACAGACGACGGCTGTCAGAGCCAGCTCTTTAACTCAGATCCATAGTGTCTGGACCCGCATCCCATCTACCATGTGTCAAGAGCTGTGCTGCTCCCTTTACGCCTCATCTCGTCCCACAGTCGTCCTCGGAGGGAAGTCTCCTCACCTCCCATTTCACAGGTGAGGAAACTGAGGTCCGGGGTGCTCATGGAACTGGCCCGAGGTCCCACAGCCAGTAAGGGAAGAATTCCCCAGAATTCAGACCCAGGGCTCCCTGTTCCCAAACCCGCAGTGAAGGCGGTTTCCTCCTCCCTTCCTTGTTCCCAGGCTGCAGGGCGACCATCGGGCCCCAGCTGAGGGGAGGGGGCTGCAGGGACAGGGGACCAGCTGGGGCCTCTAGGGACGGCAGGCTGGGCAGCCACCCCCGGGGCTCCGGAGATCGCCCGAGTTCCGAACTTTGCCGGAAACTCTGCAGACTTCAATCCTTTGCAAAGCCAGAGCCTCCTCTGAGAGCGGGAAGGAGAGGGGAGAAGGACCCACTTTCTCTCCATCCTCTCCCTTTGGCATCTGCAGAGCTGTGCACGTGCATCAGAAGAAGAAGGTACATCTCCAAGGGCTCTAGCATGAACCCCACACGGATGGATTTTTCTGAGCCTCATTATCTTTCCCTCCCAAGGTCAGAGGTGATGTCAATAACTTCCTGCCCACTGCCTGGCGCAGATCTGTGGCGAGGCCGTACGCCTGTTTTAGGAGCTGTAAATCCATCCTCCCTTCCCCTAGAAATCAATTGGAAACTTGGTTGCTAAATCCATCTAAATCCAGTAGTTTGTGAGTCAAAGGCCTCTTCTGGGCTCAGGCTCAGCTGTCCAAGGCTCCATCTCCCCAGACCAGGTTCTTTCCAGGGTCAGGGGAGCCGCGGGACCCACCGAGGCCAGGCCCAGAGAAGACCCCCAAAACCGGGTGGCAGTTGCTGCCCCAGCCTGCGTTGGCCCTCACCAAGCCACCCAGGAGTGGGTGCTCTCACCAACCAGGCCGAGAAAAATTCCCAACAAGTCTGCAGGGAGAGAATCCACCTGGTACCAGAACTTCACCCTCAGGCATATAACAAGCCCTTGTCAAGCACCTGCTCCAGAGAACACCCTGGTTCTGAAGTGGCCCAAGCACTTGACTCGGAGTCCCATCACTTTACAAAGCCCGAGGGCTTAAGGCAGCATCTCCTCCAGGTGGGGAGGCGGGAAGTGGAGCCTACTTCCAACCCCTCTTCCCTGCGGCTCTAGAGAGCTGTGTGGTGCTGTGAGCAGCGGGGGCTGAAGGTGGGGGGCCCTCCTGTGCGCAGGGCACGTGCACGACCTGCCTGAGGTCACACAGGGAGTGAGGCGCAGAGCTGGACTGAACCCAGGTCCACCGGCTTCCCGAGCTAATGCCCTTAACACTCAGGCGGCAGTCTGCGGATTCCCAGAAGAGGGTGGGGTGTGCGGAGGATTGGGAGGGCCAGGCCTGAGAGCCCCAAAGTCCCGAAACACTCCTTGCTCCCCGCAAGTGGTGGGGGCACGTCTCGAAGCTTCTACTCCTCGCAGCGGCAGCTAGCGCCAGTAAACTACTCCCGGTAATGGAGATGTTTGCTTGGGGAATTAGGGAAGCAGTAAACAGAAGCCGGAGTAATTAACCACGGACTGTGGATGTGCTCAGCCTTTCAATGCTGCCACCCCTGCAGTGGCTTCCCCTGCAGTGAGGTGATACCACTGGGTGGCGTTTGTCTGCTGAGGTGAGCAAATGAGAATCAGAGTCATAGCCATGGAGAGTCAGGGGATGTTTGGGAGACCACTTAGTATCATTCCCTCCTTGGCCAGAGAGGGAAAGCAAGGCCCTGAGAGGGAGAGACAGCTGCCCAAGGACACACAGCTGTCCTTGACGGCATAGATGGAGCTCATGCCCTGCTCACTGTGAGTGCAGCTGGATCATCAACCCAACTTTGTGGTGTCCCTTTGCCCTGACCTCGCCTTTGTAAATAGTCCATTTATTAAACTCTCCTCAGAAGCAGCTCGAGCCATAAACCAGTAGGAACGCTTCATGGTGATTTTGAGGAACTGCAGGCTGAGGGAGGACTAGCTGGGGAGTGAGAAGCCCAAGAAAGGATGAGGAGCCAACACGCTTACTAGAAAAGCTAACATCCAAAACGCTGACCATACCGAACGCTAGCAAGGATGCTGAGCGACAGGAAGTCTTCACTTATTGCTGATGGGAATGCAAAACGCACAGCCACCTTGGAAGACAGTGTGGCGGTTACTCACAAAGCTCAACATAGTCTTAACCTTATGATCCAGCAATCACACTCCTAAGTGTTTACCCAATGCTTTGAAAATTTACGTTCACACAAAAATCTGCACATGAATATTTATAGCTGCTTTATTCACAATCACCAAAGCCCGGAAACAATCGAGGTATCCTTAAATAGATAACTGAGTAAATAGAATGTGGTACATACACATAATGGAATATTATTCAGTGATAAAAAGAAATGAGCTCTCAAGCTATAAAAAGATATAGATGAAACTTAAAGGCATGTCACTAAGTGAAAGAAGCCTGTCTGAAAAGGCTATATAATGTGCTTCTAATTACACGACATTCTAGAAAAGACAAAACTACTAAGACAGTAAAAAGATCATCTAGCGGTTGCACAGGTTGGATAGATGAAGGACAGGGTATATTTTAGGATGTTGAAATTATTCTGTATGATACTGTAATGGTGGATACATGCCATTGTGCATTTATCAGAACCCATAGGACTTTACAGCACAAAGAGTAAGTCTTAGTGTATACAGATCTTTAAAACATCACGTAGGTAGTCAGAGAATCTAACTGTATTGCAAATGTAGGAAACAACCTGAGTAAAGAGAGTGGAGGGGAAAAGGGCTGACCTAAGTAGCTTTGGAAATGAGTGGATTCTGTAAGACTAGGATAAAAGGAACTGCACATAAGAACTGTGTGCCGGTGGATAAAGTTGCTTCCCAAGGGGATACCAATTAACAATTCTGATACGCCATGCCTGTATGTATACTCTGGAATTGAACAATTAAGTAGATGAATGAGGGACTGTGGGAGCCAGATTTCTCACTGTTAGAGTGGGAATTTATATATAAGCAAGGGGAGGAGGCTGGAATGATTCATGAGGTTATGGATTAGAGTTGGAAACGTCAGCCTGAACTCTGTGTTGCTTAATATCAATACTGACAGCTGTGTATAGAAATATTTTTGGACATGTGTATATAAATCAGTTAGCATACATCCGTATAGCTCTTTGCTCTATTAGTTGAGAGGGCCTAAAAGAAATGACACCCCAGTCACAATAAAGCACAATTAATGGCCAGATCTTGGTCCCTCATATCATTCTCCAATGAAACAAACCAGGATTCCTTAAAGAAATGGCTGATTCTAGGACGGGGGCAGGAAATACACAAAACAATCCTGGAGCAGATTGTAGGGCCAGAAAATAGGGAAGTGCCCCACAGAGCTACAGCAATAACAAAAAGCCAGGCTTCCCTGGTGGCGCAGTGGTTGAGAATCTGCCTGCTAATGCAGGGGACACGGGTTCAAGCCCTGGTCTGGGAAGATCCCACATGCCGCGGAGCAGCTGGGCCCGTGAGCCACAATTACTGAGCCTGCGCGTCTGGAGCCTGTGCTCCGCAACGAGAGAGGCCGCGACGGTGAGAGGCCCGCGCACCGCGATGAAGAGTGGCCCCCGCTTGCCGCAACTAGAGAAAGCCCTCGCACAGAAACAAAGACCCAACACAGCCATAAATAGATAAATAATAAATAAATAAATGAAACCCAAAAAAGTTTAAAAAAAAATAAAAATAAAAATAACAAAAAGCCACATTGATGGCGGTATGACAAAGGGACACAGGAGCCAACTGAAAGAGTTCCCAATGGTCAAAGTTAGAACAATTTGAACAGCAAAATAAAGTAGTATTGGAATAGAACCCAAAGAATACAATAAATATCCATGAGTCCAGGCCGATATAAATGATTGAATCAGTTAATAAATTAATATATTTATTTATTTATTTATGTGTTATTAATTTAATAAATTATTCATGGGAGACAAATCTGCCATGAAGAATTCCAAGTTATTTATGTAGATATTCTGCCCTCTTGGAGGGGTAGCGTGGCTCCTACTCACGTGTGGGCTGCACATAATGAGTTCCTTGCAAAGAGCAGAGCATGGAAATGCATGTGGCGGGGAAGAGTAACTTCACAGGAAAACCTGGCAAACATCGCCTTAGGCAGGTGATCAAGGTCAACACCAACAGTGATAAATCATGTTGATAATATGTACCTTGGCAAGGCGTGATGAAAATGAGACTTTGTGGTCATCCTTCCAAAAATTCACAGCCCCAGTCTAATCATGAGGAAAACATCGGGCAAATTCCAATAAAAGGACATCCAAAAATAAATTTGACCAGTATTTCTCAAAAATGTCAAGGTCATCAAAACCAAGGAAAGTCTGAGAAACTGTCACAGCCAAGCCTTAAGGAGGCATGATGATTAAACATAACGTGGCATCCTGGACGGGATTCTGGACCAGAAAAAGGACATTAGGTAAAAACTAAGAAAATCTGAATAAAGTAAACTTTAGTTGATCATGCTGTCCTAATGTTGGTTTATTAATTGTAACAAGTATCCCAAAGTGATATAAGGTGTTAATAGTAGGGGAAATTGGGTGCAGGATATTTAATGAGTCTCTATACTACCTTCTCAATTTTTCAGCAAATCTAAAACTGTTCTAAACAGTAAATTCTATTTTAAAAGAAAAAATAGCTAAAGCTAAAGAAAAAATGAATATTCTCAACATTCCACAAAGAACTATTTTTGACATTTCGATTTCCTTGCTTCCAGTACTCTTTGTTTTGAGCTTATAATTAAGTGTCCTGGCGTGTTCTTGGTTATGGTTTTGTCTTTTAACGTTATGGTTTTGAGCAATCATTCAAAACCATAACTCATAACACTCATAACAACCATGTTGTTATGAGTGTAACCTCATAGCCTATCTCACAGCTGTTTTTGTTCACGGTGGAACATTCTGCCAAGTGGACTATCTTGAGTTTAGTAACTGAACTCCTCGTGTTGGGTTGATTGGGTTGTTCTCAAATTTTTGCTATTATAAGTAAGCCTAGAGACACAAGCTTCCAGAAAGGGATAGATGGGAGTGCGCAAGCCTCATTTTTTTTTTTTTTCAAAAAATACCTAATGGGGGGATTCCCTGATGGCGCAGCGGTTGAGAGTCTGCCTGCCAATGCAAGGGACACGGGTTCGAGCCCTGGTCTGGGAAGATCCCACATGCCTCAGAGCAGCTGGGCCCGTGAGCCACAATTGCTGAGCCTGCGCGTCTGGAGCTTGTGCTCCGCAATGAGAGAGGCCACGACGGTGAGAGGCCCGCGCACCGCGATGAAGAGTGGCCCCCGCTTGCCGCAACTGGAGAAAGCCCTCGCACAGAAACGAGGACCCAACACAGCCAAAAATAAATATAAATAAAAAATACCTAATGAATATGCTACCAGTTCACTGAACAGGCAGAATCTGATGGGGCACAAACAGGAATAGCATCAATTCCCCCAGCCCTGCTTCAAACAGGCTCCCTCTGAGCCCCCTACTCACCCCCAACGGGCACCATAGTTGCTTCAACCTTGAACTCACCTTCAGCTGTAACAGCATCTTGTGGAATTAAGGCCTGCCCACTTATCAGCATGAAAAGATCCAGTCAGGTCCCCCCCGTCTCCAGCTCAGGACCCACCAGGGTTCAGAGACCCCAGCTGGGGAAAGTGTTGTGGAGGTGGAGTAGGGGGGCTTTTCGTTCCCTCCCCTTTTCCCCCTAGGATCCTGGCAGAGGACGGGACGACCTTAGGGAAAAGGGGAGCCATTTTACACTTGGCTGACGCTGTCTGTGGTCCTCCCCCAGCTGTGGAGGCCCCGGGCACAGTGGGCGTGCACATGCCAGTTCTCTCCTGTGGCACAGATAGATGTGGTCATTGGAGCTACACAGTTCCGTGACAGAGGGCATGCTATGTGGCTTATCTTTTGTGTGCCACCGGGAACCCGAAGGTCTTCCTTGCTCAGTCCACCCACTGCTGGGATCCCCTTCCCCCCAGGAAGGGCTCCCAATGAGATTATTCAAGGCTCAGTGAAAGTCTGTGTCTTCCACGTGTGTCTTACTCCACTTGGGGCTGCTATAACAAAAGTATCATAGACTGAGTGGCTTATAAACAACAGAAGCTTACTTATGACTGTTCAAGAGGCTGGGAAGTCCAAGCTCAAGGTGCCGGCAGATTTGGTGTCTGGTAAGAGCCCTCTTCCAGGTTCATAACAGTCGTCTTCTCTTTGTGAGCTCACACGGCAGAAGAGGCAAGGGATCTCTCTGTGTCTCTTTTAGAAGGACACTAATCCCGTTCATGAGGCTCCACTCCCATCACCTAATCACCTAACAAAGGCCTCACCTCCTGATACCATCACACTAGGGAGTTGGTATCAACACATGAGTTTTGAGAGGAGGGGGACACATTCAATCCATAGCAACACGGTCCACAGAAAATTCCCCTCCCCTCCACTCCCCACCTGGGAGCACAGCTGCCCTTCCCTGCCCCCTCATCCATCCCTGCCCTGTTGAACAGCCCTGGCCAACTTCCAACCAACCTCAGACCTTCTGAATTCTCCAGACATGTTGATGCAGGTGACTGTATCTCCCAGCAGTCGCCACATGAGGAAACTGAGGCACAGAGAGGTTAAATCCCACATATAACACAGAGGATCAACAGAGCTCTCTGAAAAAATTTAAAAACAGAGAAGACTCTGGCAAAATTGAACAAAAATAGAGAGAGAGTGACAGCACAAATAAGCTATATAAGCAACAGAAAAGGGAAATCACCACAGAAATTACAGAGATAATGCATGGAAATTTGTATGAACAACTGTATAATAAATTTAAAATTTTAGATTAATAGAATATATTCCTAGAAAAATATAACTACCAAAACTGACCCAAAGAGAAATTTTTTAATCTCCATAATTTTGTAACCATTAAATTGAATCAATAGTAAAAATCTTCCCACAAAGCACTTTATCCACATGGTTTTATAAGTGAGTTCTCCCAAACATTTAAGACAGAAATCATTCCAGTCTTGTGCTAATACTTTCATTTATGAGACCACAAAAGCCTTAAATCCAAAGTCAGACCAAAAATGGGAAATTATGGAGCGCACTCACTCAAAAGTGTGCATGCAGAATTGGCAAGAAAATTCCAGCAATGAATAAATTAGGTAATATATTATGACCAGGTTTGGTTTTTCCTAGGAATGTGATGCTAGTTTAGCATTAGTTGATGAATTAATGTAATTGATCACCTTAGCAGATCTTTTAAAATCATACGGTCAACTAAACAGATGCAGAAAGGGCATTTGATAAAAGTTGGCATTCATTCACAATAAAACTCTTAGCAAACTAGGAATGAAAGGAATGAAAGGGCTTCTGCCAAAAAGCCTACAGCAAACATCATATTTTGTGGTGAAATGTTGAAAGCTTTCCCTTTAAAATTAAGATCAGGGGCAAGACAATGATAGCTGCCAACATTATTAATATTCAACATGGGAGGTCTTTTCTAGAGCACTTAAAAACAAAAAGAAATGAAAAGTGTACAGGTTGGAAAGGAAAAGCAAAAACTGTCATATTTGCCTATGCTGTGTTTGCCTCTCTGGAAAACCCAAAAGAGTCCACAGATGATAAGAGAGTTTAACATATTTGCTGGATTCAAAATCAATATACAGAGATAAAGGTGCCATTTCGAAGAGAAGAGAAATTTTACAAAGTTTCTGAGGTCAATAAGAAACCTAACAAAATTTGTAAAGTTCTTTATGTAGAAGATTAATATTTGCATATGCCTGATATGAGCTTGGCATATTGTAGCACTTCACTGAATGTGTGTTTCTGTTTCCACCCTGCCCTATACCTGAGATGTTTGCATTTTCATCTTAAAGAAACACTATCGGATTTGGCAGAACAATTTGTGCAATGTTGAGTCTTACTGACCCTGTGTTCCATTAAAGATTAATATTTGCATAATGCATTTGCCAAACACCTTCACATTCATTATCTTGTGCCCAAGAGAAGGGGGTAATAATGATTGCATTTGCACTGGAGGAAAGTGACCGGCAGGGTCTAGTCAGTTTGGCGTCAGATTTTGGTCCCAGGTCTGTCCTTGTTTCTATGGCCGTGGTGTTTCACCTGCCCTGCACCTGTTTACCTGGCTTATTCACTGAGTAACTACATGGGCACTTACTGGGCCCTGTGACAGATGAAAGAGGCACAGCGATGTGCCCGGTGGGCACGAAGCTTGTCTTCCTGGGGTTCCAGCTACTGGAAGGTCCATATCATCACACAACTGGATGGCACTGTGCTACGTAAGATGCTGAGCGCAGAGGAGGGGAGCAAGGCGGCTTCCTGGAGGAAGGGGCACTTAATTCCAAGCTTGAAAGACAAGTCATCCAGAAATCAGGAGTGGGGAGGAAGTAGAAAAGAGGAAAAAAGGCATCCAGGCCGAGTAGACAGCATGTGCTTGGAGGAGAGAGAGCTGTTAAGGAACAGGTAGAAGTTGGTCCAGGCAGAATGTAAGGTGCGCAGGCGTGGGGAGTGAGCAAGGAGATACTCAGAAGCCAGCCATTCCAGGGTCCCCGCACACTGGGCCGAAGAGTATGACCTTGACCTTAAGAGCAAGGGGCAGCCACTGAGGAGTAAACAAGGGTATGACAAAGCCAGACCTGTGCTTTAGAGGACAGAGTGGGCAGACTGGAGGGTGGGAAAGAGGAGGAGACCCTGAAGTCAGGAAGTCGGGTTGGGTCAGAGGAGAGCCTTGTATGAACCGAGAGGACCCACTCTCTGCCATTCCAGAGACCTCATAACCTCATGAGCCCACTCCCAGCATCCATCCAGACTCTGGGCTGCAGCGACAGACCCTAGTCCAGCAGCTAAGGCTTTAAAGGGGGATGGTTGGCCCCAGAGCTGGAGAAGAGGCTCAGAAGCTCTCAGGACTAAAGAAAGAACAGCCAGAGCCAGGGGCTCAGGCCACCAGACTCTCTCCTATACCATCTTTTATCTCTGCTTTTCTCTGCCTCTTTCTGGAAAGTGGCCTTCATTACTCCTACTGTACACAGGGCATGCCCCATGAGCCAGAAAGGTAACCCCAAGCTGTTGCCAACCCCATGATCCCAAAGGCAATAGAGAACTTCCTCCAAAAGTTCCAGGAGAAAATCCCAGGGAGGAAGCCAAACAGCATATGGGAGGCATTCTGTCCGATGGCTACACTACCTCACGTATAAAAACAAACCTTCCACAGGCACTGGCAATGTCCCTAGGAGCTGTCCGAGAACACGGCTTCAGACAGGGGACTATTAGGTAAAAGGCAGACTCCTTCCATCATTTCATGCTTCCTACAGCAAACAGTCCCCTGGCACCCACGACCCAGATCTTCCCCAGCCTCCTGTGGTCTCAGACAAGACCTTGCCTGGCAAACCCTCAACCCAGCAATTCCACGTCTAGGTTTCGATACTAGAGACAAATTCCCATGGGAACACAGCAAGGCTCGCACAAGGATGTTCATTGCCGTGTAAGGATGTTCATGCAGAGGACAAAATGGAAACAACCTTAATATCCATTATAGGGAAATGGGGAATGGCGAAAGAAAAGGAGAAAGCAAAGGAAAGAGGGAGAGAGAGAGGGAGGGAGAGGGACAGAGAGGGAGAGAAGGGAAGGAAGAAAAGAGAAATAGCCAAGTATTTGAGATAAATTACTTCATTAAAACCAGTGAGGTAGGGGCTTCCCTGGTGGAGCAGTGGTTGAGAGTCTGCCTGCCAATGCAGGGGACACGGGTTCGAGCCCTGGTCTGGGAAGATCCCACATGCCGCGGAGCAACTGGGCCCGTGAGCCACAATTACTGAGCCTGCGCCTCTGGAGCTTGTGCTCTGCAACAAGAGAGGCCGCGATAGTGAGAGGCCCGCGCAACACAATGAAGAGTGGCGCCCGCTTGCCGCAACTAGAGAAAGCCCTCGCACAGAAACGAAGACCCAACACAGCCATAAATAAATAAATTTTTAAAAATGAAAAATAATAAAAAAAAAAAAAACTGGTGAGGTCCCTCTCTGTATACTGACATAGAAAGATGTCTATGATACTGGTAAATTATTAAAAAGCTAGATGCACAAATACATATAATATGATAACTTTTATCTGTGATGTCCATTGCAGCACTATTTACAATAGCCAGGATATGGAAGCAACCTAAATGTCCATTGACAGAGGAATGGATAAAGAAGATGTGGTACATATATACAATGGAGTATTATTCAGCCATAAAAAGGAACAAAATAATGCCATTTGCAGTGACATGGATGGACCTAGAGATTGTCATACAGAGTGAAGTAAGTCAGAAAGAGAAAGAAAAATATCATGTAATATCACTTATATATGGAATCTAGAAAAAAAAGGTACAGATGAACTTATTTGTAAAGCAGAAATAGAGACATAGATGCAGAAAACAAACTTATGGTTACAAAGAGGGGAGAGAGGGTGGGATGAATTGGGAAATTCGGATTGACATATATACACTACTACATATAATATAGGTAACTAATGAGAACCTACTTATAGCACAGGGAAACCTACTCAGTGCTCTGTGATGACCTAAATGGGAAGGAAATATAAAAAATAGTGCGTATATGTATATGTATAACTGATTCACTTTGCTGTACAGCAGAAACTAACAAAACATTGTAAAGCAACTATACTCCATTAAAAATTAATAAAAAAATAAAATAAAATTAAGCCTGCATATGTGTGTGGTGTATCAATGCAAAGATAAGGGTCTGTGAGGGTTCCATATCACACCCATGTCAGTGGTATGAGGCGGGATGGGCTTTGGAGGGGAGCGCAGCACAGAGGTAGTTTTTCTCTGTATGACCTGCTTGAATATGTAACAATAAGAGGGATTGGTTTAAGACTTTGGATAATTAGAAATAATTTTAAATAAATGAGAGAAAACAAAATGGCAGGAAATGTTGTTTGTAAAGGCAAATTAGAAAAAAAGTCACCTAAATACAAAAATACATCTAGAGGGAACTAAAATAAATGATGGTGCCTGTTACAACAGAACACCAGGCAGCCAGTGAAAGACAGAGATGATTTACATGGGGAGATATTCGCAAATGAAAAGCAAATTACAAATTAGTGTGTACCAAATATTCTTATGTTGTAAAAGAAAGAAAGTTTAGAATATGCATAGAAAAATATAAGCCATAGTGGAAAGAGTAGGACTTAGAAACCCACGGACCTGGGTTTCAGTCTCACTAATAGTTATCAGTGGAGTATTGTGGGGTTCACTCCACTGCTCTGAGCGTCAGTTTACCCATCCTGAAAATGAGAATAACAACAGTGTCTACCTCACGGGGTTGATGTGAGGATTAACTGAGCTAATGTAGCCAAAAGGCTTATCATGGAGAACACAAGACAGCAAGATGATGATGATGATGTTGGTGGTGGTGGTGGTGATGGTGATGATTTTCTAGTGTTTCATCCAGGAAGTAGTTTGAGACTAAGGGAAGGGAACAGGGCGATTTTTTTTCTTAAACATCTTTATTGGAGTATAGTTGCTTTACAATGTTGTGTTAGTTTCTGCTGTATAACAAAGTGAACCAGCTATTTTACTCTTTATACACTCTTACAATACTTGAATGTTTAACAGTGAGATTGTGTTACTATCTACTCTGGACTGAATTGTGTCCCTTCCCCCAATTCTTACATTGAAGTCCTAACCCCACCCCACACTGTGATTGTATTTGGAAATGGGGCCTTTGGGAGATAATTAGGGTTAGATGAGGTCATGAGGGTGGCGCCCTCATAATGAGGTTTGTGCCCTCATAAGAAGAGACACCAGACTGCTCACTCTCTCCGTCTCTCTCTCTTTCTCTCTGTCCCTCTCTGTCTTTCTCTTACCATATGAGGACATGGTGAGTAGGAGGCCGTTTACCAGCCAGGAAGAGATCCCTCAGCAGAACCCGACCATGCTGGCACCCTGATATCAGACTTCCAGCCTCCTGAACTAAATAGACAAATTGTTGTTTAAGTTACCCAATATATGTTATTTGTTATGGCAACCCGAGCTGACTCAGTCACTCTCAAAATTTAAAAATACATATGCTAATAAAGACTAAAGGAGGAAAATAACCTTGTCTCAGCAGCCAAGACTGCAATGTGTCTGTTCTGCTGGGCTCTACACCCTGGCACTGCCCTCAGAGGAGGCTGCTGGACTACCTTGTGGGTGAGTACACCTGACCACGTCCCCTCTCATCCTGAGAAAATCACATCCACACAGTGGTTATGGAGGAGGACCAGGAGATGTGCCAAGCTCTCAGAGCACAGTGAGACAGACAAAAATGATCCCCCCCAACCAGGAGGGCTTGGGAGCCAGAGGACCGGCAAAGGTAGGTGACAAGCGTTCTCCTGTCGCCTGCCAGCATCCTGTGATTTAATACAGTTTGGACATTTTTCCAGCTGAGTGACAGCCGGGGCTCCAGCCACATGAAATCAGGCAGATAAAAGCCGGAGCAAAGGGCACTGAGACCTTGGCTCCCTGTCATTCTGCCGCCAGCTCTGCCAGAGCCCAGCTGGCATATTAAGTTGCTGAATCAATAAGGAAATGGATCAGGGCCGAAGGGAAAAGAGAGGCTGAGAATTCCACAAAATTTCTCCTTCTTTGAGAGTCACATGGTTATGCTGTTGTACCTTCCAGCATCAGGGAGGCCCATCCAGCGACACAGAGGAGATCCCCAGCCACTGGCAGTGGATTCTGAGCACCTACTGTGCACCAGGCCAGCACAAGGCCCCAGGGAGGCAGCAGCGACAGGACAGGCGAGGCCCTGCCCACGGATACCATCAGGAGGATGATAGTAAATCATAGACCTTCATGCTCTCTGCTCTGTGCTCACTGCTCTCACCCATTTCTCTTAACCCTTGCAGCCACTCTATGAAGGAGGATTACTGTCATCCTATTTTACAGAAAATGAAACTGAGGCTCAAAAAGACGTCACCCACTGGGACATGACCTGTGTAACAGCAGAGTCAGAACATGAGCCCAGGTCCATCTGTGCCGAGGGTATGCCCTGGCTCACCACACAGTGTGGCCTCCGTGGCATATACTAGAATATTCTAGAAGTGAGACCCAGGCCCAAGGTCTCCCCATAGTCAGGGACAGACCCCAAGTGCAATTCCTTGCACACACCCGGATAGGGGCTGGACAAGCCTTAAAGTGGTGTCTTAAATATAATGTCAATCCCGACCCCATGCCTCCTCCCTGCAGCCACCGTTTCCTTTATCTTTTCAACCCCACCCTCTTGGTTTTAACTGTTTATGCAGTACCAGTTTAGGGAGTACCCAGAGCAGGGCCTGCACACAGTAAGGCAGATGGCGTGCGGTTCTGAAAGGGACCTGGAGTCCCATGGGAGAGGGGGGGACAGGGTCTCAAGTCCCATCTTTGCTCTTCACCAGCGACAGCCCCCAGGCACTTTGCACCCAGGGTCTCCTGCCCTCCCGTGTAAGACCTGAGAGTGTCTTCACCTTCTCCAAGGCTGTGGCTGGAGTTCAAACAAAAGAGAAAACGGGTGTAAAGCTCTCAGCACAGAGCCCAGTATTTACCAAGTTCATGATGAGATTCGTGGTTATTAAGGATGATGATACTTATAACAACTGCTTGAAAAAAACATAAAACCAGAGGTTGTTATTTCCTTCTCTTTCGAGACTTCTGCTCCCTCTTAGCATTCATTCATTGATTCATTCATTCAATCCACTCACATGAATTGGGTACCTTCCACGGCCCAGCAGGGCTCCTCCTGGGACTACAGGGGTGAAGGGGACAGGCAGGGTCCTGCCTCCTGGGACTGATAGTCCTGTGGGGAAGAGTAACGACCATCAAGGAACCAGACGAATGAATTAAACCATTGCCGGGAGTTCCCTGGCGGTCCAGTGGTTAGGACTCTGCGCTCTCACTGCTGAGGACCCGGGTTCAATCCCTGGTCGGGGAATTAAAATCCCACAAGCCTCGTGGCCAAAACAAAAACACTGCAGCCTGGGACAAGGAAAGCAAGGAAAAAATAGGATGGTGTAAAGGAGAATGATGCTTTTTCTGCCAGGATCATTCTCCTTAGCATGAGAAAGAAAACTCATGACCCATCACTCCACCAGCATTGGCAGGGCACTGAGCTCCTCGGTGACCCTTGAGCTGTCCCCTCTGTGTCCTGCAAGACCCATTCCCTGCTTGGCACACCCCCGCCCCCCGTGCAGCCCCCAAGCTCCTGATGGTTCCACAGCACCTGCTTGGTGGTGCCCCCTGCTGCCCACTGTGCCTTCTGTAGCCAACCATCCTGGGGCCCCTGCCCAGCTCTCAGCACCTCTCCATCTCACACACTGCCCGCTCTCAGCCCTGGGAGGGGAGGGCCCCTCAGGGATGGGACCATCTTGGCCCCTGGCCTTAGCCAATTGGACCAGGGCTGGACACTTGACCCAGGCCAGGCCAACCAGGCTTGGATTCAGCCTGAGAGACCCTGGCCAGTCTCTGTGGAAGGAGAGAGGGCCCCTTGGCTAGAACCCCAAGTCACCTTGTGGACTGCAGAGGGAGAGGATGGGGCAGGGATGAGGGAGGAGAAGGGGCCTGGTGCTTCCTTTCCCACAACCCAGCTGCCCCTCCCCTGGGGTCTGTGCCTCCTCCCTGCCCCCACCAGGCCATGTATTGAGCTCCTAGTTCATCACTTAAGCCAGAGAGCCTTGATTCATCTCCCCTCCCCCTCCCCTCGTGGCCAAGTCAGTGGCTTCCGTCCCACAGCCCCTCAGAGCCGCTCTGGGCTCTGTGACTTCTCTGTTACTTCGCAAGGGCCAGACTCCTGGTGTTTGCTGAAGGAGTGAGAGAATGAGTGGGTGGGTGACAAAACCTCCGAGCACCCTCCCTGTGGGTGGGGCCAGGGCCCAGGGATGCACAGACTGGGTTTGATTCAGGCTCTGCTGCTTCCTGGCCCCGCGGTCTTGACCTGATGTTTGTCCTCCCTGGGCATCCACCTCCTCAGCGGGGAGGGTGGGTTGGGCACCCGGGTGATGTGGGGAACGTGCTGGCATGTGGCAGCTCCCAGTCAATGTCATAAGGGATGACAGATGCCAGATGTGGCCCCAGCATCCTTCTCCCTGATGCCTATTCCTAGAGTCCTCCCCAGGGGGTGAGGGGGGCTCAGGATCTGCAGGGACGCTAGAGGAAAACGCCAGGTCAGGTGGCCTAATGGCTTCTTCACTGGGAAGCGGGTGGGGCAGGGACCCCAAGCCCACCTGAGCAACCTCTGCTCTGTCCTCCCCCAGGAGTCCAGCTCAGGCCCCGATGTCCTCCTCCAGGCCTGTCAGCACCTGTCCCAAGTGTCACTATGGCCACGGGAATGTGCAGGCAGAAGGTGACCTGCCGTGGTGCCAGCTGAGGGCTGAGCAGGGCCCCACCTGCTCAGCTCTGTGGTCAGATGGCAATAGGACTGCAGGCCATGGCTGGGGGAGAGGGAGGGAGAGGAAGAGAAGAGATGTGCATGGGGGTGGGGGAGGGGAGGAAGCAGAGAAAGAGAATAATGGTTTTAGATTCAGAGAGGAGAACTTAGCCCTTTAATTCAGTGTGTGTTTTCAACGGGGTAGATTTCTTTTTAAATTATTATTATTTTTAAACCCTAAGTGTCTAAATCTGTCTTTTGCCAGGGTTCGGATTTCAGGCCCACACCATGCGCCTCCCCCTGACTCTTGCTTGGGGGGCCTGACTCACCTGTGCAGCTTTCTAGGCTGGTCCAGGTAGGGGTGGGGCTGCCCAAGACAGGTAGGATGGCCAGACCAGGTCCGCTGGGCCTCGTCCTCTGACACCCCAGGGACTGAGCACTCAGAGAGGATGGGAAAGTGGCAGGACAGCTCGCAGTTTGGGTACTTGGGGAAATCACCCCATGTCTGTGGGCCTCAGTGTGTCCTCGTGTGTAAAAGAAGATCAATTCTAAGGGGCGTGGCGGAAAGGGGAAGTGCTGTGATAATGTGGGAAGAAACATGGACTCCCCTCCCCATTTCTGATGTGAGCAGTCGCTCGGGAAATGTTGGGCTCCTATGCCTCACGCCCACGGCTCCTCCCTGCAAAGACACAGCCACTGGGAGGATGGTGCAAATAATAGAAAACCAACCCAACTTGACTTAAAATGGGAACTTAATGGCTGCAATAGCTGAAAACTCCACAGGGAGTTCCAGCTCTGACCTGGCTTCACCAGGGGTCCCCACAATCTCCCGGGACCTGGTTCCTCTGGCCTCCATCTCTCACGTCTCTCACTCCTGATGCCTCAGGGCTGGCTGTCTCAGCAGCTCTGCTGCTCTGGGCGCAGGAGTCTGTTCCTAGGAGCCCAGCTCCAGCTCACACAGTTAGGCCACATACCCTAGGCTCACACAGTTAGAGCCAATCACTGTGTTCATGGCAAAAGGCATGTCCAGATCAGCGTGGGCCCAGGTCACCCCATCCTGATCTCGAAGACTGACACTGGGGGCAGGGAGTCCCTCCAAATGGAAACCAGGAGCTTTTTAGCAAAAGAAGGGGATCGGAAGCTTAGTGACCTCACATATCACTTGAGCGCTGTGAGACTCATTTACATCACAAAAGAGCAGTGGACAGTGGTAAAGACCTACAGAGCTCCTACTAAGGTGTCAACATCACTACCTGATCAGGCAGTTCTGTTCCACCTGTTCTTATCCCCATTTTACAGATAAAGAAACTGAGGTTCAGAGAGGTTAAGTGACTTGGCCTGGGGTCACACAACCAGTCCAGGGAGGAACCAGGGTGCTCTCTCAAGACCTGCTCTTAACCACCACGCTGCACTGCCTCCCTAAAGGGAAAAAGGACAGCCAGCACAGTGATACTAATGACGACAGCGTGGGGCTGTCTGAGGATGCAGTGGTGACAGCCCAGCGAGGGCAGGCCGAGCGATGGATGCTGGGAAGTTGTAGGTTCCCTGTCTCCCTGCTGTTCCAGCCCCCTAGCTCCACCCCCTCCAAGTGCTCAAGGGGATCTGCCCCACCCATCAGGGCTGCAGTGCTTCCTTCAGCTAGAAACCTTGCATTTCTATAAAAATCAAGGGGAAATGTGGCCCCAATCCCCCCCTCCTCTCTCCTTTCCCCTCCCTGTTTCTCACCTCTGGCCCCTGCTGTATCAACAAGAGGGGAGAGGAAAGTCGAGCCTCCCAGCATTTATCACTGTGGGACTAGAAGCCCAGCAACAACCTTTAAACTTTGGCGAGGGAAGAGGAGGGTGCGTGGGTCACAGTGGTGCTGAGCTGAGGTAGGAACACATGTTTCCCTGGACAGATAGATGTGTGTCTCCGGGTGGGAGGCAGGACCTGCAGAGATGCTCACAGCCAGCGCTGGCCTGAGGTCAAGGCGGCCTCCTCGCAGGGGCTCTAGAGAGGGCAGTGCTGACACCAAGGGGGATACGTGCTGATGGGGGTTTCAGGCACAGAGCGAGGCTCTTCTGATGCCCGGAGCCTTCACTGTGCTTGCGGGTGAGCTTGACCTGCAGGGAGAGCTGATCCTACAGCTCAGAGTGGCAGAGCCAGAAAGACCCTTGGAGAAGGGGGTCACCCCTGCCTTGGGGGGCAGAGGCCACCCAAGATGGACTGAGGGCCAGGCTGCCTGCTCCCCAGCCCCACCCTCAGGCTGTATCCCTCCCTGGGCTCAGGGACCACCACTGTGGCTGGAGGAACTGGTCTGAGCCCGAGGTCTCCATCCCTACTCTGAGAACCTGAGCTTGACCATCTCTGCACCGGCCCTGGCCTGCTCTCTAATGAGGCCTCTGCCTGGGATCCGGCCCTGCTGGTCTGAGGCCCCGCTCTGCTCCTACAGCCCCTCAACACCACCACCCACCCCCAGCCCAGGCTCCCATCTACCCACCAGGTAATGGGCTGGCATTATGATCCTCAAATTACAGATGAGAAAACTAGGCTTAGAGGAGTGAGGCGGGGAGGAAAGTGCATCTCAAACCCAGGTCTCTATGGCTCCAAAGGTCAGTTCTGCACAGGCTGCTCTGCCTCAGCTTTCCAGGGCCAGGGGGCGGGGGTGGGCCAGGAATGGCCTGCAAACAGACCAAACTTGTGGGCAGAGGGGGGTCTAGGAGAGAGTGCAAGAGGGCTGGTGGAACCAGCCGGGCCTCACCCTGGATTCGCTGCTACCCCTGAACTATGCAGGGCTTGCTGGACATTCCACGTTGTTTCTTGCCTCTGCCATTTGGCTTTGACTGCTCATTCCGTTCTTCTTAAGATACCCTTCTCTCTATTTTGTCCACTTGGCAAGCTCCTATTCATCCATCAAAACCCAGATTAGAGGACTCCTCCCTGCCATTTCCCAACCCCTATAAATTCTCTTCTTTACTCTATTGCTTCTGAACTAACATCCCGTGTATAAGTCTTTATCCACTAAATTATGATTTATTTATTGCCTACTCATTCACACAGCTGGATATGAATGTTGGCAGGAGACTGGCAATCAACTGACCAGGACTGGACCCATGAATGCCCTCTGAGGCATGGTCACTCCCATCCCTGTGCCCCTGTGCCCCTGACTCTCCCCTGGCTCACGGCCCATCCCCTCACGAGATGTGGCATTTCCAAAGGGCAGGCTGAGAACCTTGACTTCTTTAGTGCCATTGTCAGCAGGGGCTGGCACAGAAAGTGCATCACAGATCCAGGAGGGGGCAGCCTTCTCCGCTTCTGGGTGGAGCCCGGCCCGCCTCTGGTGACCGGAGGCCAGGCAGCCCAGGGAGTATGAGGCCCCAGCCCGCGTGACCACAGGGGCACAGCCCACAGGACAGCCTACAGGCACCTCCACAAGCTTCCTGGGTAGAGATCAGTGAGAGCAGGAGGGGGCACAGAGGAGCCTCCACCTGTGACCATAGCTGTTGGTAGGCTGGTTTTTGAGCCCACAGGAGACACCCAAGGGACCCTCAAATTGAGGGAGAGGCTTTCAAGGGACCACAGTTCACTCAGGTGCAGGAGGGATCAGAACTGGCAAGATCAAGTTTACCTGTTAGATTCTCCCTTTTTCCACCCACAGCTGGTGAGACCCAGGGACATTCAGAGACTGTGGCCACCTAGCCTGGGGTCAGTCCCCCCACCTCACACCTGCCCCCCATCAGGTGGCCTAACACAGAGTCGGGATCTCCAATGGCCCCTGTTGGTTGAAAGGCTCCAGATCTCCCAGCTCCGGTGGCACAACGACATCTCCAGCCCTAGAGCTCTCTGCAACGGGCACAACAGTGCCCTGGTGACCCCATGCGCACACTCCGCCTACCAGATTTGTATGCAGCGCACGGAGGAGAGCGTGGCGGCTTATCTTATTTTCTTTGAACAAATCAACTTTCTGCCATAGCCAAGCAGCGTGGAGATTTCAGTGTGTACAGACATCAGAGATAGGAAAACGAATATCCAGTTTTGCGGGTTTTATTGGTCTCGCCCACGCTCACCTGCCATCGCTCCTGGGTCTCCCCTGAGGCCTAGCTGTGTTCTCAAAGCCCCATGCTGCCATCCGGGCATAAGCACCCCATGGCAACCTTGCCTCCTGTCTCTCTGTCTCTCCTCCCCTGCACCCCCTTCTCTCTCCTCTCCCTCCTCCTCCTCCCTTGCTGCTTGCCATCTCTGAGCACAGGGAAATGTGATCTCAGAAGTGTCGCCTTCCTTTAATCAAGACCTAATTCCTTATCACAGAGCTCAGAGATGGACGTTTCCAAGAAGACAAGGAAGGCACTAGTGGTGATTAACGCTTCCCTGCTCTCTGGAAAATAGGACTTAGTCCAGGATGTGGATTTTTTTTTAAGGTGCTTTACCATAGGAGATTCTGGGAGGCCAGCCCCTGGTTTAGCAGATACCCCACAAGGCAAAGCAAGAATTTGGAAGAAAGGAGCGTTGCCAAACTGAGAGACAAGAGAGAGGGTGAGCCTTGAGGCAGGGTTAGGGAGACCCCAAGCCAGGGGCAGGAGTCAGCTTGGCGCCCACTACCAGGATGCCTGGAGGTTGGGAGGGCCCTTCCTGGTTGTGTAGCTCTCCTGTCTTCCTGTCCTGCCCACATTCCTTAACCAAGCCTCCTTTGAATAAATATCTCTTCCATCCCGGAGGTGATGAGCGGCTCCTAGTGGCTGGAGTAGGAGGGCACTTTGGGGACACATGTCCTTGTGGATGGAGGAGAAGTTGAGGGTAGCTCAGAGGGAGATCAAATACCGAGTATAGGAGCTCAGGTTTTGACCCAAGGCTAGAGGAGCCACGGAGGGCTGGGGGTCTTGTGTGTGTGTGTGTGTGTGTGTGTGTGTGTGTGTGTGTTGCAGTGGAGGACGAGGTGGTTACGTGCTATAGGGAGGCTGCTCAGTAGGGATGGATGGGAGGGGAGCCTGAGGCAGGGGGACCAGGTACAAGGATGTTGCAGTGGTCGGGTGGGAGGTGGCAGTGACCTGGACCCAACCGGCATCCAGGGCTGCAGAGAAGGAGACAGATGCCATAATGGGGCAGCAGGTAGAGTGCATGCGACGTGGTGACTGCAGCAGGGGACGGGGAGGAGCAGAGAACAGAACACGTACTGTGTGCTCACACCCCTTCCTTAGCCGAGCTCCCCAGCCCCCTCTACGGTCAGTCTGGGCATCAACGATTCTCAGATGCACACCACATATGTCCAAGGTCACCAGATACTGTGAGGCAGTGCCATGTCCAAACCTAGAATAGGTCAAGGAACATTTCAGAGGCGGAGATGACAGAGGTGGAGGGGGTGAAAGCTGAGGGCAGAGATGTCTGCATGTTCCAGGCCGGGTCCTCTTCCCCATCCCACCCTCATGGTTCACCCTGTCTCCTAAGGGCTGACTTGCAGTTCAGGACCTGGCCCATCAGCCCCTCCCTAGCTGGTGGCCTTATCTCTCAGTTTCCTCCTCTGTCAAGTGGGTTAATGCCCCCTTCCTCCCACCCTGTTGGGCTGCAGTGAAATTGTGCCAGGATAGGAAACCGGGGGCGGCCCAGCACTGAGGTGACAGGGACCAGCATCTGTGTCCTCCTGTGCGACTGGTCCCTTCTAGGGCCAAATAGTGGGAGTTTTACCCCATTAGGTGACATTGAGTTTTACCACATCTGGTGACTTCCAGGATTTGGCACAGAGTAGGACCACAATTTATGTGGTCCGATTAGTTCATAGATTTGAATTCTGGCTCTGACACTGATCAGCTGTGTGCCCTCCAGCTGGGACCTCCCCTCTGGGGCCTCAGTTCCCTGTCTTGGAATCTGTATGGTGGAGAGTCATTTGCTCCCTGGGTTCCAAGTAAACGTCACAGTAACACAGCACCGGATGCAGGGACCCAGAACACCTGGAGGCAGAACTAGGAAGACAGACTGTGGGCATGAAGTCAGCTGCCTCAGCGTTCACTCTTCTCCAGAGCAGGGAGACGGTGTCCCCATCCATAACGCAGGGTGCGCTAACCAACCACAGAGCTTCAGCAAGTGTCAGTGCTGCCGGCGGGAAGCTTCCTGTTAACATTAGTCGGAAGGTCAGGAGGAGGTGACGAGGAGGGGAGCTCTGTGTGGACAGAGAGTGGGCAGGCCTCCAGGGAGGTCTCAAAGGGACAGGCCCCCAGCAGGCCCAGGAGGCCCCAGCTGGGCTGCTTCCCGGGCCTTTGACCAGTGTAGTCGCACAAAGGCCTGTCCTCAGGACGTCTGACTTGGAGTTCAATGCCCTGCACTCACTATCCTGAAATTCACAAAGGTTTTTGAACAAGGGGCCCCAGTTTCGTTCTGTGCTGGGCTCTGCAGATCATGCAGCGTGTCCTGAACCAGGGTCGCTTCCGTATCACAGCGATCGTGGGAGATGTGACTTCATCCGCCTGCACAGATGAGGATGCTGAGGCTCTGAGTAAGCAGGAGACTTACCCAAGGTCTCACAGCTACTGAGGGGCAGAGCCATCTCTCCATGAGCACTGAGGGAGGCTGGCCCTGTGCTATCCACGGGGATGGAGACAATCACTGCCCTCCAGGTCCCCAGTCCCGTGGGAGACAGACAATGAGGACGCAGTGGAATCTCATGGGGAAGCACAGGCAGTGTGAAAGCAGAGGGAAACCCCAACCAGCCTGGGATGTCAGGGGGCTCCCCAAGGAGGGGCTGTCTGCTCTGGGGCCTGAGGGTGAGCAGGGGTTAATCCTGCCAGGAGGAGGAGGAAGAGGGGAGGAGGAGAAGAGGGAGGAGAAGGGGAGGAGGAGGAGGAAGAGGAGGGGACAATCAGTTCAAAGGCTTCCCTTGCTGAGCCTCTTTCATTCCCTCCCTGGGGAGGAAGCATCTTAAATTCACTGTCCCGTTCACACAGATGCCCCCAAAGCACCCAGACCCATGCCCCCTTCCCTGGGCTGCCCCTCCTTCTCCTCCCTCTTTCCCCCTTTCCCAAGGCAAAGGCAGCCCCTGGGGTCTCAGAACAAGACCTGCTGTGTGTCCCTGGAGGAGTCACTTGCCCTCTCTGAGCCTCAGTTTCCCCATCAGTGAAGTGAGGGGCTTGGACAAGGGAAGAGAATTCACATCTATGAGACCTCGTGTGTGCTGGGCCCTGACCTCCCGCCCTCTCCAGAGCCCTGGGCACCAGGATGAATGATGCACTGTCATGAGCCCTGAAGCACAGACTCCACCCCCACTCTTCCCCTCCCCCTGCTTGACATGGGGGTCACCAGGCAGAACAGCCGTCCTCCACATCACCTGCATCACTGCTCCAGGACCTGTTGTGGCTCCCGCTGTCAGCTGCCTCAGGCCATCATGCCTCCCTACTCAGCAGTTTTACCACCCACCATCTCTCACATCCCTCCCTCCCAGGAAACTCCAGGCAAAGTGGAGTTTTGTATGCCAAACACCCTAATTCCACCCTCACCCTGCCAGGGCTCCTGATGTATTCCCCTCTTCTTCTCCTCCCTCTGAGGAACTCCTATGCATCCTTCAAAGCCCAGAATCCATCTCTTTGGTGAAGCCCTTTCCAGGCAGAACTAATTGCCCCTTCAACTCAACCCCAGAGCAACTGGTAGAGAACATGTCCTGAACCTGTAACATGTGCCAGGCTCTGTCCTCACCCGTCACCTGTGTCATCTCACTTAATCCTCACATCACACTGTGAGACAGGATCATTATTGTCTCTGTTGTGCGGATGAGGAAACTGAGGTCCAGAGAACTGTGCAACTTGCCTGAGGCCACACAGCCAAGAAGCAGTGGTGCCCCCACCTCTTCGTGTTTTGTTGGCAGCTTGTGACATGGCCCCCAATGACCCTCGCCTCCTATATTCACACCCTGTGTAATCCTCTCCCTTGAGTTAAGCAGGACCTAGTGACTTGCTTCTAATGAATAGGATGTGGCAAGAGCAATGAGGCATCACTTCTGAAATTAGGTTACAATGAACTCTAACTTCTTTCTGGCTGGGATTCTCTCTAGATTGTCTTCTTGACTCTCAGGCTTTGATGAGGCTGACTGTCACACTGGAGAGGCCCACATGGCAGAAATAGAAGGCAGCCTCTGGCCAACAGACAGCAAGGAAATGAGGCCCTGAGGCCCTCAATCACACAGCCCAAAAGAAATCGAATCCTGCCAACAATCACATGAGCTTAGAGCCAGATCCCTCCCCAGTCAAGCCTCCAGATGAGACCACAGTCCTGGATGGTACTTTTTTTTGAAGTATAATTGACCTACAACACTGTTAGTTCCTGGGGCACAACATAGTGATTTGATATTTCCACACATTATAAAATGATCACCACCTGAATGACACTTTGATTGCAGCCTGCATGAGACCGTGGGCCTGAGGACCCAGTTAAGCCAGGACTGGATTCCTGACCCACAGAGACTGTGAGATCATCAATGGGTCGCTTTAAGTATCTAAGTTTGGGGTAACACGTTGCAACGCAAGGGATAATGAATACAATCTGTTTTCTAGTCTGGCTCACCAGCTAGGCCTCTAGGTACTCAGGGCAGGAGTCATTTCTGAGTCATCTGTACTGTGAAGACCTAAAACAGTGTCTGGAAATATGAATAAACATGTGGCATTAAAGGAATGTGCCAGTCGAGTCCCACGTTTGTGACTTTGTTCATGCTGGTTCCCCTGCCAGGTGTGCCTTTCCCACTCCTCTGCTGAGTATCTTCACATCCACAGCCTGCCTCTTCCTAAGCATGTGTGTGCCTCTGCTTACTGCTGGCCTCTGTGGAGTCCCCCCGCACCGCCCTTCATATATACACGAGATGTACATCCCCAGAGGGCCTCCCTTGGCCTCCTCCCAAAGTGTCTGGCCCTGTGCTTCACAAGAAAATGCTCAGCCAACTTAAAATTTGATCCTCCTTACTTGGCCCCATTTGGGTCAATGGCGAGTCCCACCGCCAACATTCTGGGTCCCAGCACTCCTGATGCACACGTCCCCATGTCCCTCCTCCACGGGGCCAGGGAAAGAGCTGGGAACCCAGGGTCATCCAGGCCTGGGCTCACATCCCCTCCTGCCACTGGTGAGCCAAGTGACCTGGGACCAGTCAGCTCATCCCTCAGAGCCCAGACTCCGCTGCAGAAAAGTGGGAGCAGCAGTGCCCCCGGTGGACAGTGTGAGGGCTAACGGGGTTCAGCATGTGCCCCGCCCCTGCATAGAGTAAGCGCTCAGTAAAAGTCAGCCCCGACCCCCTCCCCTGCAAAGGCGGACAAACTGTAAGTTGCATCCAGTTCAGAGCTTCGGAATGAATCCTTTATCCAGCAGCCTCCAAACCCCCCCAGCCCCACCCCTCCCTCCCAGACCCCAGCCAGGCCTCCAGTCCACCTCAGCCCTGCTGCTCCGAACATAATTTGTGTGGTATTTGTTCCATCCATTACATAGAATAAATCTTTCAGAATGTTTAAATTCCAATCTTTTAGAAAAAATTCTTCCCACACCCAAAGGGGAATGGCTGTGTTTGGCAAAGGTCACACATAAAACCCATGATACAGGACAGGAAGAGGAGGTCAGGACTTGATTAGGGAGCAGGTGTTGTTCATTAGGGAAATCCCAGTTCTCCTTCCAAGGAGCACGTGCTCTTCCAGAGCTGCAAACCCAGAGAGAAGGCATTTCTGTCCCCAAGCCTCAGAAATGCGCGATGTGGGAGCTCCGAGCTGAGCGGCTGCTACAGCAATACCGTGAGCTCTGGGTGTTGAGCGCCTGCTTCCTTGGGCCCCGAGCCCTGCACAGCCCGGAGTGTTACCCCCCCCCCGCACGGTGGGGGCCACGCGACACTGAGAGGAAGGGACTCGCCCAGGATGGCGCAGGGCACTAAGAGTGGGGCTGGGATTGGAACCCAGGTCTGCTGGCTCTCGGGGCCCTGCTCCTCTCTGGATTCTCTGCTCCCTGGGAACGCGGGAGGATCGCGATGGGAAAGGTGAGCAGAGAAGTCAGCCCGGTCCAGGTGGATGCCCACCAGGCTTTGGGTTCCATCTTGGTACCAGAAACCTTAAGTACAGGCCAAAAAAAACACAGAAACAAACAACCATTGATGAATTAGTGCAGCCAACTGTGTGTTCAGCTGCAGGATGTGCGCAGAGTGCAGTCACAGAATGGATTCTGAAATGATGCACCTCTTCACCTCCAGGGGCAGCAGAGCCCACCTGATCTGAGACCAGCCCCACGACCCCCTCCCCACCTCCCTCCCCAGCTATCTCTCTCCAGGTCAGAGGAGGAATGAAGGGGATGGGAAGCCAGGTCTATCTTTATCCTTGGGATGTCTGTGCCTTTCCATAGGACGTGAGTAACAGGATGACGGCAGCCTCTGTTCACTGCAAACGCCGTAGAGGCAGAACCTTCTCCTGGCCCAGAGCACGTGGGTGCTCGCACACCCTCCCCAGAGGTGAAGGGACTTCCTGGGGCAGAGCGAGGGCAGGTGGCCTGGCCCAGGTCACCCAGAAACCCAGAGGGGCAGCGGGCACCCCCCCAGATGGGCTGGAGGGACCAGCCTGGAGGGACCACTGAATAAATGCTCTGAAGAGGAGCACGTGACCAGATGGGAGAGTAAATCCATGCCTCACTGCTTAGGTGCATGGATCCTGTGCAGACAGTGGAGGGAAGGAGGGGGCAAGATTGGATGGACCCCCGAGAGCCGACAGAGGGAAGCCTTGGGGCGTGGGGAAGCAGAGGTCTTCCTCGCACTATCTCCTTCGGTCCGGCTGTCACGCTATGGAGGAGCTCCATCACTATCATGACCCTCAACCTGACCTCATGAGGGTAGAACATGAAGCACAGAGAGGTTAGGTAACTTGCCCCATATCACACAGCTCATGGGGCCAGAACTGAATCCCAGACACTCCTCAGGCTGCTTCCCCAAATCTGCCGTGGGCCGCCAGGCTCGCCAGGAGGCTTGTCCTCCTTTATAAACTTAATAAAATCCAGCTCTTTATATCAGAATAAAACCTTGCCAGATTCTTCTAAATTGCTCCAGTGTTCCGGCGCTGGGTTCACCATCAAATCTTTCCATGTGCTTAGGGCTGTGTGTTGGCTGGGAGCTCTTGTCTCTTCTGATGATTGTTTCTGACATGTTTTAGTTTGTTCAGCGTTCCTGTCCCTGCCATGCACTGGGGTCCCAGGAGGCTGGGCAGATGCACTCTGTCCCCAGGCTTAGGATAAAAGGAAGGTGGGGCATCTTTGCAGATGGGCACCTCCCCCTGCCACGGCTCCCAGCGCCCTCACTCCACCCTCCGGGACAGGGGCATCCAGGGCCCCCCTGCCCCCAGACCGTGCCTGCAGCTTCCCCCCCCCCCACAAACCCCGACTCTCCAAGAACACATGCTGCTCCCCAAGTACTCCTGACAGGCTCGTGGCTCCCAGGTCTTTTGCACAGGCTGTTGCCTCTCCCGGGAATACCATTCCACATCCCAGGCACGAATAGAGGGTGGGGAGGAGCTAACAAATTTACCCTCCTGCCCTGTGCCTCAGCGAGTCCACTGCCACCCGGGCACTGATCACAGAGTGGGCTTCATTAGCCCATTTTACAGATGGAGAAACTGAGGCTCTGAGACACTGAGTAACCTATTCAAAGTCACCCATTGGTCAGTGGCAGGGCTGGGATAACTCTGACCGGGTGGGCCGACCCACAGACCAACATTGCCCACCACCCCTGGCTCTGGGCATCCTCCCGACCCCGGGAAGGGGCATCACCCCTTCTTCCACACCCTCACAGGGCCTGTGAGCCTCCCCACTCCTCCTTCCTTCTCAGTTGTTCTCTTCACCTTGCTGTCTGCCTTGGTGAATGAATGTGGGTTGAATGTCCCCATGTCCTGGTGCCAGGTTCTGCCCTGGAGAAAGAGAGACCTCTCTAGCCTGAGGGGCAAGCTGGACCATGTGTTTTTCCAGGAAAAAGAGCTTCTTCAATGGTTTCTGGTCCATAGATTTTCACACTTAGCTCCTCGTGGGGGCAGGATGATGGGGCGGAGTGGGTGGGAGGCACAAAGTGTGGACAGAGGGGTGGGTGGGTCAAATGGGAGCAGATTTAGGCTCAACAGCAGCAGCCTGATGTGCCTAATCTTGGGACAGGTTCCCCTGTCAGGTGATGAGCTCCCCATCACTGCAAGAGTTCAAGTTATTACAGGACAGTGAAGAGAGGTCTTCCTCCTTTACCAGGGGGAGCTGGACTAAGGTCACTTCCTATGCTACAATTCTGACTGCAAGGTGTGTGTATTTCAATGCCAAGTTTATCACAATTGATTCTGTGATTCCAAGGGTCCAATAAGCTGTAGGTGAGGTTCCAGGTCTTCTCCAGAGATTACTTAATTCTGCAGCTCTCGGGCCTGTGAGTCCTCAAACACTCCTGTGATTCTAGAATTCTAGGATTCTGTGAAAGGGACCAGATGCTCAGGTTCTGTGATTCAAAGATTGTGTGAAAACGTTTGTGAGTCTGTGAGAGATGCTGTAATTCCAAGATCCCATGCATTGCAGATGCCATGAAAGGGGCTGACAGATCTGAAAATCCTGGGCTAGGAGAGAAGGAAGGTTCCCCAACCCTCCCCTCCCCGGTTTCAGCATCTGCAGGGGGAGGACACTGGGAGCTCCTCTCAGCACTAACATGCGGGGTCCCCGGGAGCCCTCATCTCCACATTCCCCCTCCTTACCTGGCTCGCCCCCCAGGCCCCAGATGCTGAGGGGGTGACACAAGTCCTGAAGCCCCAGGGACAGAGTTCATGTGACCAAACATTGATGGATGTGCCCCAGATGAGCCCTTTGCTGTTCTGTCCTTGTTTTTCTGTTGCCTTAATTATGAGGAGCAGCCTTTGCTGAGTGGAATTTTCTGGTGCATCTCCCTCTGTATAAGCAGCTTGGGGACAGGAAGCCAGGAGCCCAGTTTCATTTCTGTTCTGTTTGTGTTTCCTGGTCCTCTCGGCCTGCTCCACGGAGCTCTTCTTCTATGTTCTCTGTTTAACCAGGGCGCTCTCAGTGGGCTCTGAGCACCGGATGTCCTGTCAGGTTCACTCTGGCTTCTCTGGAAGGAACTGGATCCCAGGGAGGGAGAGATGGGAGACAGGCAGGGAGGGGCCGGAATTCTGGAGGCTGGGTCCACAGTCAGTCCTCCAGGACGTCCCAGGGTGGCCCCCTCCCACCCACACCGACCTCAGCGGGCAGGTGGGGGTCCTGGGCACCTGCGGCAGAGAGGGAACCCGGAGCCCAGAGTCCGCAGTCTTAGCCCTGGGGATTGGGACAAGTCAATCCCCTCCCTGCATCTCAGGAGCCTTTCTGGAAATTTCCCCAGAGTTGGCCTGGCCTGAGCCCCCCAGGAGCTGGCAGAGGAGACCTGACCTCACCCGGCGGAGGCGGGCAGAGGCTGCCATGGCCGCAGACCCAGGCTGAGGCTCAGGCATCCCAACCTTTCCCAGGCTGAGGCTCAGGGGCTCCATCTCCAGGACCAGAGGGCCGCTGCCCCCGCCTCGCAACCGTTAGATGCTGGTCTCACTTCTGGGACCTTGGCTGCCTTGTTCACTGCTGAGTTCCCACCACAGGGGTCTAACAGGGTGTTGATGTGGGGTGGAGGGAGAGCAGAAGCCCTGGGGGGGATTCTGTTTATCCAGGCCCTCCAGGAACAGCACACACATCCCACCTCCCCCTCCCCCTCCTCCTCCACCAGCCTCCGCACTCAGTGCAGGTGTCTCCTCCTCCAGGAAGCCCTCCCCTCCCCACCCACACCCTGTGCCCCATCAGTGTCTCTCCCCCAGGCTGCTCTCTCCCATCTCACCTGCCCGTCAACATCTCCCCTCAATCACCCCACTTAGACTGTGAGCTCCTCTCAGAGGGACGAGCCTCCGGGGTCCTGTACCCCCAGTATCAGGGAGTAACAGTTCATTAGTCCCAGTGAAATTTCATCAACCCTTCTGCCCCAATGATACCATTGACGGGGGATGGTACCATGGCACCATGAGTGGGGTCATGTGATATATGTGGCAGCTACTCAGAAAGTGCTGGCTGAATAAATAAAGGTGCAGCAGATGGGCAGAGGGAGGGAAGGACACCAGTCATCACGGATACGTAAACATGTGCGCTCCTGTGTGGGAAATGGGCAGCTGTGCCCGGTCTGTGCCCTGTACCGGGCGGGCAGGAGGTGTGGCTGAGAGACAGGCCCTCCTTCCCCCAAATCTGCTGCTGGGTGGGAAGGTGTGCCCAGGTGTGCACAGAGTAGGGGAGGGAGCCAGAAAGAGAACAGCGGTGGCCACTGATGGAGGCGCCCTGTCCAGGGACCGCGTGTACTCTTGCAACAAGCGTTTGTCCACTGCATGCAGGGTACTGTTCTAGTACTTGGGGTACATCGGAAAACAAAACAAAGATCCCTGCTCTCCGGCTAGAGGGGCTGACATTCCAGTGATGCAGACAATAAACAGTAAACATAATGCATAAAGAAACTATATAGATTGTTGGGGGTGGGAGAGTGGAGGCAGGGCTCAGTGGCCGGAGAAACCTCCTGAGAAGACGAGGTTTGAGCAAAGACTTGTCCTCTTGTTTCTTCATCCATGAGGAAACGGAGGCTCAGAGAGGGTGAACATGTGCCTGAGGCCACACAGCCTGAGAGGGAGGCAGGACTTGCGTCTGCTCTGCCACACTCTGAGGCCTCACAGGTATCACCTCGCGGGCCTTTGCACCAACACTGAGACAAGGACATTTTCATCCCCACTTGACCATCAAAGGAAAGGAGCCAGGGGACCAGAGCCCCATGTGGACCCACAGAGCCAAACCCGGGTTTGCCAAATGAAAAGCCTCTTGCTGTCCATGAGCTGCCATTTGAAAGGAAGCCACACAGGCTCCAAGAGGGGGAGGGGGTCTCAGCCCCCCGGGAGCTGTCTGAGGCACGAGCCCTTCTCGGGACCTCTGCTCACCGTGGGTCCAGGCAGCAAGTGACACCCTCGGGAAACAGGCGAGGGCTGATGCCAGCGACAGCATGACTCACTGTGGGAGGATCAAGGGGGGGACCTTCTGAGGCCTGAGCCAGGCCCAATGTCTGGGCTCAGAGACAGCTGGCCTTTGATCCAGGGCCCAGACACTGGGCTGCCTCTGATGTGAGAAGAAGCCTTGTGAAGTCAGATCCCACCAGGGGACAGATCAGAACTGTGCAGCCTCATTACTGCTCTGGCCTATTTTCCACTTCCCCTCCCAAGGCCAAGGTGGCTGCCATAGTAACCACACAGACAGGCAGCTCTGGGGACACCGTTTTTTCACCTAACAGGGAAAAGGCATGTGGGCCATGCCGGACAAACAGGCCTGTGTTTGCGGCGCAGCCCTTCCACTTCCATGGCAAGTCCTTCCTGCTCTCTGACCCTCACTGGTTTTTTCTGTCAAATGGACCAAAATGGTGCCCGTGTCCCAGAGTTGTGAGGAATGCAACACTTAGTATGGGAAGCACTTGGTGTGTCAGCTATCACGATTGTTGTGTTTCTTGGTACGTGCTGGTGCTGGAGTTTCAGGGACGGTCACGCTGACAAGGCACCTACTGTGTGCTGAGCACAGGTCACAGCACGTTCCACGGCAGCATCTCACCGAGCCTTTGGTAGAAGCAGCCAAGGAAGCAGGAAGTGCTAACCCCCCCTCAGAGGGACGGGGAGCCCCAGAGAAGGGGAGGGACTCGCCCTGCACCTCCTGTGCCGGGGGCCAGAGCAGGTCTCCCACCCAGGCCTGGGCAGAGGCAGGGTCTCCTTGAAATGCAGGTTCCAGGGCCCCCACTCATTTGAAGATCTGTCTGCCCAGGAAACAGCCCTCTCTGATCAGGCCTGCACCCTCCTCCCAGTGCCAGGAACTGGAGGCCTCTCCTTCCTGGTCCTTGGAGCCCCTCCCCACGCCTGCCATTCCAGGTTCCCCTTCCTTCTTCAGAACACAGCACACAACAGTCCAAGACAGCCTTCATATTCCTCTCACCCAGTCTCCAGAGCCCATTTCACAGATGGGGAAACTGAGTCAAGTTCACTAGATGGCAGCAAAGACGGAGTAGAAATGGCAGAAACTTAGAGCCAACAGGCCTGGCTTCCAATTCCAGCTCCAACTCGAGCGCTCTGGGCAAATCCTACCTGTGTCTGAATCTTCTTTAATACTTATAAAAAGTCCATCACCCACCCTCTCTGCACCTCACCAGTGCCTGCGCACATCTGCCTGCCTTAGTTCCTCTGTCTATATAATGGGTCTGTAAAACAATACCTGTGAAGTTAGAAAATACACGTAAAGCCCCCAGCACATGGTGGTCAAGAAACAGTAGCTCAATAGAGGACCATGGCTGCCCGGACCCAAACCCCCAGAGACTGCATCTCCGTGAACAGAGCGGCCCCTCCCCAGGCCAACATGCCTGATGCCAGTCAGGCTGAGCTTCCCAGCCACGAGGCAGCTCTCAAGAGGGGGTGAAGCACGTCAGCCGGTGGGACGTCCCTGAGCAGCTCCCGCCTCCTCCCGTATTAACTGTATTCATATCTGGAACAGATGGGGCAATTGGGTCTCTTTTTCCCCATTTTTCACAGAGCATCATGTAATTAAAGAGGAGAAAGGCTAAACAATCTTCTTACTGGGACTATAGACCTCCCCATCTTCCTTCCCTTGTAAATCCATTAATGAACTGTAATGGCGAAGACAAATCCCTTATTGAAACCTGGTAACCAATTCACTGTGGGACAAAGAGACTCCCACTCATCCAAGACCTGAGGATGGAAAGAAAAAATTTGAATTAATTTAGTCCTGTTTATCTATACATAAATAAAAATAAAAAATATTGGATGCAGAGCAGTTTGCCATCTGCCAATAGACAGTGGCTGCCCTGAGGAGATGCTGATTTTCCTTTTTTCTGGGACTTGTTTATAACCTTCTGTTAATCAAACCTGGATCCGAGAGAACGTGGGAATTACATGGAGAGGGTGGATGGAATGAGGCCCTGGAGCAGACGTGGGGAGAATTGGGATGAGTTCGCAGCAGGAGTTTGGGTTTGAAAGACCTCAAGATGCCAGCCCCCTTCTTCCTCAGAGTCTGACAAGATGGTCCTTTTACACTCATCCCCTCTCAGGGAAGAATGTGGTCCTCAGGAGGGTGGCCGTGTAGGTGAGGCTGTGCCAGTCAGGGATCCAGTGTAGGCTGGGTTCCTAGAAGCAGAGTAGGATGGGGACCTGTGGGCAAGTGGCTTGTGGAGGGGGCTCTCAGGAGGGGGGCGAGGGAAACAGGGGAGGGAGGAGAGGAGCCGGGCAAGGCTGAGGGCTCAGCTCGAGTCTGGCCCCAGCCTGAGCCCACAGGGAGCCCTGGAGCGTGGTGCCCTCCCAGCAATGAGCCGGGCCTTTTGTAGCTGTGTCAGGTGGTCATTAGCTGCAGGTTGCCCCCAGTGGGCGTGTAACATTCTAAGCATTTCCAGCTAGTCAGCGGTCAGCTCCCTTCAGCAGAGGGCAATTCTCTGAAAAGAGTCCTGCTGTGAGCTGTTAGCAACCAGCACCGTAGCAGCTGGAGAACAGGTGTGTTGACCTAGCGAAGGGCATCTGGGTCGGGCCAAAATCCCACCACTCCCATCTCTGGCTCCACCCATGGTGGACAGCTGATGGCTCTGCTCACCCAGCATCTGGACCCGGCCTTGGTAACAGCCATCTTTATTTTCCTTGGGGAAGCGCTGATCAGCCTTGCCAGTCTTGGGGTCCTGCAGAAGTCACTTCACTCCCAGACAGAGGGGTGGGCTGAGTCACAGGTCTGGCCAATCAGAATCTCAAATGCTCCTCCCACAGTGAGGGACTCATGGAAGACCCAATCAGAGCCAAGGGGACCGAATTACGGGAATGTCCGCACATGTGGAGTTGGCCGGGTGTCAGCGTGGAGTTGTAGGGCCGTCTCGAGGAGAGGACCTGCCTGGGACTGAGGCCGTCGTGATGGAGACCAGAATCAAGAGTGGAGAGAGACGGAGGCCTGACAATATCGCTGAGCCCAGCCCCCTCCCCCAGCACCTGCAGTTACCAGATCCCATCAACTCCCTTCTTGAGCTGAAGCTGGTTTGTGTGGGGTTTCTGTCACTAGCAACCAAGACCCCTAACTCTTGGTTAGGGTCTTCTGACCCACGGTGCCTGCGGTCCAATCTCCTGTGCCACTTCTCATGCCAGCTGCATCTTAACACTCTCCTCGGTGTCATAGGATTCCTGGGGCAGAACATCCCACTCCTTCCCCTCCACACCCTCAAATGGCTGAGTCCCAGGCATATGCACCCCCCCACCCCCATGTTCGCTGCTTTCATGGAAAATCCTGAGGCTTGGCCCCCTAGGCCCCCAAACCTGCACAGCTCAGGCCAGTCTGGGGACACAATACCAGTTCTAGGGGCTTCCCTGGTGGCGCAGTGGTTGAGAATCCGCCTGCCAATGCAGGGGACACGGGTTCGGGCCCTGTTCTGGGAGGATCCCACATGCCGCGGAGCAACTGGGCCCGTGAGCCACAACTGCTGAGCCTGCGCGTCTGGAGCCTGTGCTCCGCAACAAGAGAGGCCGCAATAGTGAGAGGCCCGCGCACCGCGATGAAGAGTGGCCCCCGCTCGCCACAACTAGAGAAAGCCCTCGCACAGAAACGAAGACCCAACACAGCCAAAAATAAAATTAATTAATTAATTAATTAATTAAAAAAAAATACCAGTTCTAGCCTCTGAAGGCCTCCTCCAGCCTTTGCCCCAAGGGCTTCTCCCTGACACTGGGCTCTGATCGGTTCCTCCTTCCCGTCCCTCTTGCCTCCACCACGCCCTCCTCGCCCTCCCCTGATCCCAGGCCTCAGTGCCTGCCTGGCCCCCGACCAGCCTCTTCTGTAGGGTCCCATCTTATCCTTCTGCCCTCAGGACTGGCCTAGACCCGCTGGAAGCTGGATGTTGCCCCATGCCCAGGATGTCTACCAATCCCTGAGCCTGCTTGCCCCCTGGAGGAGGGTGGGGGAAGAGAGGCACTGCTAGGAGCCCAGGGCTTGGCATTCATTGTCCCAGGCACAGGCCCGCTGCACTTGTCAGGAAAGGCCTGGCACACCGTCAACTCAGGAATCAGACTCCTCCACTTTTCAAGGCTAGCTGATTCCGCAGGCGAGTTGTTCCACACTCAGAAGGGGATTCCCACTTCCATGGCCACCTTTCTGCGGGGGGCTCCTGCAGGAAGGGCAGCAGGGGCCCATCTCCTCCTCTTATTGAGCACTGCGGACTGGAGGGGATTCTGTGGGCGAGCTAGTCTGCCTCCCTCCTCCCCCAACTCCGTCCCCTCTCCCTCCAAGGCTGTTCCAGCGCATTAAGTGGTGAAGCAACCTCATTACTGAAGCCTCTGGCTCATTAGCAGGCAGCTGGAGGGGCTGGGAGACCACCGAGGAGAGACCAGAGGGGAGGGGGCGGGGGAGCGGCAGAGCCCGGGCAGTAATAACCATCTGCACTGTACCTTCTGCTGGGTTCCGTGTATGCCGATCAGTACACAGACATCCTGGGCTTTTTTTAAATCACTGACAATCCCATTTGATCTTCACCACCTGTGTCTCTGTGTTGTTATTACAATGGGCCCCATTTCAGGCTGGGCTGGAGACACAGGGAGGGGAAATGACTTCCTCAAGGTCAGACAGCTGCATGTGGCAAACCCGGCCCCAACACCAGCAGCCACGTGGGTAGAGCTCCTCCTGTGTGCCAGGCTGTTACCTGCAGTACAGGCGGGATGCTTACAACCCTACCAGGGAGGTAGCATTATTATCCCATTTTACAGACAAAGAAACTGAGGCACAGAGAGGTCAAGGTACTTGCCCAAAGTCACACAGCTCCATCTTTCTTACCTTCAGACCCCACTCCTTCCACACTGAGATGGAATTGGGAACCTCTAGGCAAAAGTCCAAGCCTTACAAGAGTGTATCCATGGCCCCGCAGAAGCTGACCTCCTCCTCCCCTCACTCCAAGAGCTGTGGGGTCAGTGTGGGGCTGAGGGTAGGGTTGATGGTGTGGTGGAGACAGGTTTCTGGCCACGAGGAACAGGCCAGTGAGATCAAGGCCCAGCTCAGTCTGACTTCTAGCCTTGGATCTGCCACTTCTTTGCTGGGTGACCTGGGAAAACCACTTCCCCTCTCTGGGTTCTCATTTTAAAGGTTTCTAGAACTTGGGGGACTGCACAGATGCCCTCTGAGTCCGCCTTTCTGCCATGGCTCTGACTGTGCTCATGGTGGGGGAGGAACAGGGGCTGGCCTTTCCTCCTCTCCTGTCCCTGGGTGGACACACCTTCGTGCATGATCCTTCCTCCCATCTCCAAAGCCCTTCTTCAGCCTCATTCTAGCTGGAGAGGAATTGAATTGGGAACTCACTGAGCACCTGCTATACGCTGGGCACCGAGGACACCTCAACCCCATTTGATGCTCCCACCCCCTGGTGAGGGAGGGATTAATATCATCCCCATTTCACAGATGAGGAAGCTGAGGTTCAGAGAGGCTGAGTGGTCCGAGTGTCCCAGCTAGGAAATAACAAGGCTGGAATTTGAACCCAAGCATCTGCCTCCAAAGCCCGGTTTCCCTTGCCCTGGGTCACCTTTCCCTTGCAGTGCCTGGCGGAATTGAGGCCCAGTCCCTGACCTTCATTTTGCTGGTGGACATGATCTTCCTCAAGTGGGAAGAGCCCCAGGAACCCAACAGGCAAGTCGCTCAGGATAGTTGTGTGTGTACGGGGAAGGGGAGGGCAAGATGTGTGAGCATGTATGTGCCAGCCTGGGCATGCCCACACTGTGATCCCAAGGGACATTAAAGGGTCTTATCACCCCTCTGGGTCACGGCAAAGGCCATTTGTTGAGGGCCCCTGTGGCCCGGCATCATGCCTGGACTTCACAAGCGTGAAGTCATTTGACCCTCTTGGAGGCTTCTGGAGGGGCCGTAATTACCCTTATCTTCCACCTCAGGAAACTGGGACCTGGAGAGGTGACTTGTTCACAGCGTAGAGCTAGTACCGGCAGGGGCTGAGATCCTCCACGGGGCCCCCTGGTGCATGCACAGGTCAGGGGTGACAGCCCTTGTGTATAGGCAGGGGGAGGGAGCCCAGGTGACCCCCCAGGAAGGAAGCATGTTGCCCTGGTACCCTCGACAGTCCCTGACTCCCTCACACCTTTCCCTCCACCTCTCTGAGCCTCAGTTTCCTTACCTGCAGAATGGGATCATCCTGCCTACCTCACAGGGTGGCTGTGAGAGTGCAGGTTACCCAGGTCAAGATACATTCTCTTCACAGCATTTGAATGTAACTGACAGATGAAGTTACTATGAGAGGGAGGTTTCCCCGTGTTGAAGGAAGGAAGATACCCAAGGGGGATTGTTGGAAATGACCAGGGGCCAGCGTGGAGGCCATTCAGATGGCCCGCCTGCTCTGCCCACGTGGACGATGTCGTCCTCCTGCATGGAGGTCAGGAGCACTGGCTTTTTGGTCAGAGTCTCAGGTTCAGACCTGGCTCTGCTGAGCCACCCCAGGCAAGTCACTCAACCTCCCTGAGCCTCTGTGTCCTCTCGCCCCCGAGGCAGCCTCCTTGTGTCTTGAGCCACTCCTGCTGGGTGGGACGTCAGACCGCAGTCCACGTCCAGGAAGGTCCTCACCCAGGTCCCGCTCTGGGTCCACAGCTCTGTGCGTGTGTGTGGGGGGCAGACACATGGCAGCTCTCCGCACGGTGCACACGGCTCCCAGGGTGCCACCAACCCTTCTCCAGCTGGTGACCCCAGCTCCTCAGACCCACCATTTCCTGGGCACCTCCCCCGGGCTCAGTTCTTCACACAGAATTCGCACAACAACCCTGAGAAGAGGCACTGTGATCACCCCATTTTACTGATGAGGAAACTGAGGCTCAGGGAGGTTAAGGGACTCGTCAGAGGTCATAGGACGGGCAGAGCTGGGGTTATAACCCAGGCCCCCGTCTGACTCCACGGCCTGTCCATGCTGCTCTGTTTCCTGCCTCTGTGATCGCTGACCCTGCAAGCCTTCCAGAACATTCCCCTTACCTGTGCTTGTCCCCTCCTTGCACAGCAGGCTCAGGTGGCCCCGGGCCAGCCCAGAGGACGGTTGTCTCTCACCTCCTCCCTGGACCCTCTTCTTGCATCGAAGTCACCCACCGTCACACTGGCTTTTCCAGCAACCACACCCCCGTCAACTCACGTGGAGCCTCCAGCTCGGCTTTTCCAGGAGCTGCTGACAAGGCAGCTCGCCCTCCCTCTCTACTTTGCAGCTAATTTTGAACCAAAATGCAGAACTTTTCCAAGTGTCCATGTTACGTGGCATCTGCTTGGTCTCACCCTGAGATCGGCTGGAGGCCTCAGTGCGAGGTGTCCCTCCTGGCTGTGTCTGTGGCTCTGGATGGTTGGTGTTTGAAGTTCTTCCAAGTGGACCAGGGAACAGAGCCCTGGGGTACACCGCTGCAGACCTTCTAGGCCAGTATCCGCTCGCGATGGGTCCTCCTTGGGCACCATTGTTCAGCCAGTTCGACGGGCTGTCCTCAGTCCGTGGCCCTCTGTCTGTCTTTCCTGTGGTTTGCTGGTGTCTGACCTGTCTTCCCCTCCCTCTGTCTCCTTCCCCCATCTCTCTCTCTCTTTCCTTGTCATTGTCCTTTTACTCTCCTCCTCCTTCTCTGTCAATCCTCTTGCCCCTCCTCACCTCCCTTCCTCCTCCACCTTCTTTCTTATGTTGATGGTCAAGGTCATAGCCAAGAAGGCTTCTCACCTGCACCCAGAGGGGTTTTTGGCTCTGCCCTGGCCACAGTGAGGGTGATGCCCAGAGGCTGAGGGTGGGCTGGGAGTAGAAGGGAGTACTGCTGTAGGAACAGAGGAAATCAGAGCAGCCTCCTGCTGTGTGACAGGGAGGGAGGGGATCAGGGGCTGAGAGGGACTGATCTGGAGTCACAGGAACCTGTGCTTGCCTCTCAGATTCCCTTAACTGTGTGACCTGGGGCAAGTCGCTTACTCTCTCTGGGTGTCTGCTTTCTCATCTGTAAAATGGGGTAGAAATCATAGGGCTGCTGTGAAAACTCAATGAGACCGTGCATGCAAAGCCCTTGGTGCCAAGCCTGACCCCAGGAAGAGTGTGGGCAAGCCTAGCTGGCATCATTTGTATGTATTGGGCCCTGTGTCAGGAGCTTTTCATATATTACTTCATTAAATCTTGTTTTTTTATGATGTAATTTTCTATACGTACAACAGAATCTGTATTACACATCTTTCTATCTACCTGTCCATCTATGTATGTATGTTATGAACCATCAGTGCATGGCAAACTCCAGCGAACCACAGTTCGAGATTTAAAAGGTTACCAAGAGCGTGGCCGTTCCCATATCCCCTCACCTCTGCATCTCCCACACCCCGTAAGAGGTCACCACTGTCCTGCATTTTTGTTTTTCATTTCTATGCTTTTGGAAGAAAATACAGACGATTTTTATGACTTTGGGTAGAAAAGGAGACATTTACCAAAATACGAAATGTGCCAAGCATACAGGAAATGAAAGATACATTTGATTCAATTTAAATAGTTTCTGTTCATCCAATGTCACTATCAATAAACTGGAAAAATAAGCCACAGCATAGGACCAGACATTATAACGCATAAGCAGTCCATAATTCTAGCCTAAATATATAAAGACTTCCTAAAAAGACTAAGAAAGCAATTTTAAAAATCCAATAGAAAATTAGGTAAAAAATATAAATAGGCATTTCAAGAAGCAACCTGAGGAGCTAATAATCATTTGAAAATATGTGCCATCTCATTAGCAATCGGAGAAATGCAAATTGTAGAACATTGAGGATTCCCATCTCACACCTGCTAGTCGGGCAGAACTGAAGTTGCTGTCTAGATAGAGAGCGATGGGAACTCTCCAGACCACTGCTGGGAGCAGAAACAACACAGGCTCTTTGAAAATCAATTTGGCGCCGTCTTGTAAAGTGGAACATGCACGCACCTTCTAATTCAGCGTTTCTACCCAGAGAACATGCCCCAGAGAATCTCCTGTACATGTGCGCTGGGGACTTGAACAAGAGTGCTCACGGCAGCTGCGTTTGTAATATCAAAAACCTAGAAACAACCCGATCGATATTTTTGAGTAAGTGAAGGAATCTTCCCGGCCCTTCCAACTTCAAGGCAGCTATGTCTGCGACCCCGCACCATGCTTCATGACTAGTGAGGGGCACTGAACCGGATCCCCCTCCTAGGCAATCAACGGGCTCCCTGCAGACTTGATCACTCAGAACGGCCCCCAGCTGGCCCCTCACTGAGGCGTTCAGTGCAGTCTGAGAATCAGGGGGGCCTCCCGGCTCCTGTACCAACAGGACCCACGTGGCTGGGATCAGGTATCAAGGACCCCAAGAAGGGGCAGGGCTGCCCCAGGGGCTTCTCCATCTGCTGGCCCATTCCCACTGAGGGTTAGGGAGCCCCAACATGACTCTCCCCAGCTTAGAGACTCAAAGGACCCTTAGAGAGCCTCCTCTTCAGCCGCCCAGTCTGCAGATGGGCACGCTGAGGCTGCAGGTAGGCTGGGAGGGAGGTCACAGATCTCCTAAGTTTCAGTCCAGTGGTTTTCCCAGCACCCCATGCCACCCCTCCAGGACCCCCGACTCCCTCAGCAGACCCAGATGGCCCCAGGCGAGAATGCACCCCCAAGGCCACTCCCACACACTCATACATCCTCCCTGTCTCTCTCTCTCCCTCCCTCCCTCCCTCTCTCGTCTCTCTCTCTCCTCTCTCTCTCTCTCACACACACACACACCCCCACCACCACCTGACTGAATTTCCGGCCCCTTTCACCTCTGCAGTACCTCCTCTCCTTCCTCTTCAGCGCCTGGCGCTGCTCCTCCCTCCCCCCACCTCCAGCTCATGTCAGGAAACCCCTGGCAAACAGCAGCTGGAGTTCTTCATCTTTGAGGGACCACCTTGTCCCTCCAGCTGCACCTCCAAAGAGCCAGGCCAACCCCTGCTCTGCTTGCCACAGAGTAAAGGAGGTAGAGCCTCCTGGGCTGGGGGCAGGGGGAGGAGCTTCTAAATGACTCCTCAGCCCTCAGACCATGGCCAGTTTGGGGCCAGGTCCTGGGCAAGCTCCAGTTCATTCACCCCAAGACAAGCTCCTCTGGCTCCAGGCATCAGGTCTCAAGTCCCAGGGCCCTCTCTTCATTCTGGCCTCACCAGGCAAAATCCTGAATCACTCATCCTATCCCAGGCTCTACTGGGCCTGTTCCTGGAGACAGCCCTGCCTGAACTCCACCACCCAGACCCCAACTCAAGCCAAGGGTAATACCTAAGAGGGAGCATTGGCTCTGATGATACTAGGGGACAGATCACCCCACAGGCCAAGTCAGGGAGGACACCCAGCAGAGTCCCCAGGCCTTCCTAGATGCACATACTCTGGCAGGGGGCTTTATCCTGAGACCTCTGAGGACCACAGAGCTGCCTCTCACCCCCTGGGGACCTGGATCTCGGTTGAGCTCTTTGGGGGGCAGCATGGGAGGCTCAGGCTTTGGTGTCAGACAGACAGGTCCCCACCAGCTGCGAGACCCTGGGCAAGTCAGCTGCCCTCTCATTTGCCATCTGTAAAATGGGGACGATTATTTTAGGATCAGATGAGGTGGTGATTAAGTGCCTGTGTGGTGCCAGGTGTGCTGAAAGAGCTCTGTTTACAAACACAAGGCGGAAAGGCGACACACCTCCTGCTGGGGACGATCCTCCAGCGGCCAGAGCCCGGCCCTTCTCGCCACAGCCTTCCTCAGGGGGTGGAGCCGGAGGTGGAGTGGCTGGCTGGCAGGGGCTCCTGGCTCCGTCACAGACTTGCTGTGTGGCCCCGGGTAAGACACTTCCTGCTTCGGAGAGTCAGTTTCCACATCTGAAATTGGTTTGGTGAGGCTCTTCCTGTTCCATGATGTTCTGATTCTATTCACACTGGCTGACTCTCTGCCTCGTGTCTCCTTTGGCCAGAGGATACGACAAGTCCTAAAGTATCTCATGAGCCTACATCACTTAACTTGAATTAAGAACTTATTCAACTGTCTGAACCCACAGGCCAGGCCACAGGCTACTCCTCCCCCATCTAGCCGACCTCTAAGGCTCACGCCTGCGTCACAGACACGGGCCAGGCAAGAGTGCGGAGGGTCTGGTCAGATCTGCCCCCGTATAGGAAACCGCCGCGTGTGCAGGTAGCGCTGAGGGAGTCCTGGGCCCGTGTCCTGGGTGGGTTGGGCAGGGTGATGGGGGCCGCGACCTCTGCAGAGAAGCTGCCGGAAACTGGAAAGAGGGGGAGGGCTGCCCAACACTTGTTCCACCGAGTCAACATGTCCTTCCTGCTCAGGGAGCAAATGCCTGTCCCAGCTCCGCAGAGTTCAGTGTGGCCAGGCCTGGGGCTGCCTGTCTGCTAGTCAGCACCAGCCGGGCCCCAGAGCCGCCACCTCTCTGCAAAGAAGGTGGGCACCCCTGGGGCTCCGTGCACACATGTGCACCTGGGCATGTCCCTGCTGCCTCCTCTGCTCTCTGGCCTCCCCGCCCAGGCTGCCCCATCAGGGACGTGCTCCCAGGTGGGACCCTCGCTGGGAGGGGGGCGGGAGGGGGCAGCTGACAGCGACGGAGCCTCTAGCAGGGCTGGCAAGCTGAAGTCGTAAAGTTATGCTTCCTCCCAACCACCCTCTGGCAGGGAGATGATGACACAGAGGAGGAAACAGAGGCTCAGAAAGGGTGAGAAGTTTGCCTCTGTCACAGAGCCGGAGGTAGCAGAGCCAGGATTCAAACCCAAGTCTACTCCTACCCACTGCTCCACACAGCAGCGTGGCCTCAAGGCCACCCGGACCTCACCTGTGACATCACCTGCCTTGCAGATGGTGAGTGTGCCAGCCCCTCCACAGCGCATCCACACGCACGGTCTCCTTTATTGCCTGCAGCATCATCTGGGGTGGGAGCTATCATCTCACAGAGTCTCAGAGAGGAGAGGAGACTCACCCTAAGTCATCAGCTGGCTGTAAACAGCAGAGCTGGGATTTGGCCCAGGTCCGGGTGACATAGGCTGGGATGATGGGGGTTCATCCTCAGCCAGCCCTGCCACTCTCTGCTCTGTCAACCCCCCAGGTCCTCCCGTTGACACCACCACTTCCCACCAGCCCACGACCCTGGTGAGTCCTCTGTGTTGGGCTCTCTTCAGCCCTGGGAGAGGGTCTACTGAATGTCAGCTACAGCTCCTGCCACTAGGGGAAACTGTAGTCGGGGCGGGTGCAGGGCAGAGGGGGACCCTCAGCATTATAAGTGTGAGCTTTGCTTCAGATTTCAGATGACAGGCTCTTGGAGGAAGAGAAAGCACTTTGGATGGCAGAACCAGGGTAGGAAGAAAATCCCCACAGGCTAGAGCCACTGAGGGAGACTCACAGGGAGGGATTCCATATGTAAATGTGAGTTTAGCATGCAGTGCGAAGCTCTGAGCCGAGATGAGAAAAACAAATCAATGGTTCAGGTACAGAAGAGAGAGACAGGCTTTGATGGGAGCTGACAGGGAGCTCAGTGTGAACCCACGAGATGATGTGTCTCTTACGTCACCGGTCCCTTCACTCCTCCCCCACCCCCAGTCCAGTCTGGTTCCAACCAAGGCTCTTCTGATGAGATGGAGGGTCCCCAAACCTGGCTAGCTTAATAAGAGCAACAGTAATAATATTGATAACAATGAAAATAATTTTATCAAGAGATAAAATTATCTTTGCTTCTGAACATTTACTGAATGCTTACTCTGCACTGTGTACTCACATAATCTGTATCTTCACAAGAAGCTTGCAAGGTTGGTATGATTGGTACCATTTTACACAAGAGGAAATTGAAGCTTAGAAAAGCTAAATAATACAGAACTAAATGGCAGAGCTGAGATTTGAACTTCAATCTTTCTGATTCCAAAGCAAACACTCTTCTGTGCACATCTTCTGTCTTTTAGACCATGTTAATAGAGGTATGGAGTCTAGCAAAAGGGGGGTGAGAGTCCTGTTCAGCTGGGAGGCTCAGACTCTTCTGCCATTCTGAGGAACAAATGTAGAAGGTCATGGATAAGCTGAACCTTGTCTAAAAGAAGGGCCTCCAGTCTGAAAAGGGCATGGGAACCAGGTCACATGGATTCATTCATTCATTTAATAGTTTAATAAGTATCCTATTATGTTCTGGGCCCTCTTCTAGACCCTGGAGATAGAGGGGTGAAGAAAATTGACAATATCCTTGCTTTCATGGAATTTGTATTCCAGTAGGGAAGACAGATATTAAATAAGTATGTATCAAGCAGTGATACGTTGTATGAAGAAAAATGGAATGGAAAGGGACTAGGGATGAGAAGGCTGTATTAGAGAGGGAGATCAGGGAAGGCTTCTTGGAGGAGGTGGCAGCTGAGCAAAGACTTGAATAAATTGAAGGAGTGAAGCTTGCTGATAACGGTCAAAAGAATGCTCTCCTGAAGCAGGAATGAGCATGATATGCTCAAGGAACAGCAGAGAGGCCAGTGTGGCTGGAACAGAGCAGCAGTGGGTAGGAGATGAGGTGTGAGGAGTCAGCAGGAGGAAGATCATTTAGGGTCTATAGACCACGGGAGACTTTGGATTTTATTTTTAATGTTGAGGGAATTAATTGCAGAGTTTTAAACATGAGAGTGGCATGATCTGATTATCCTAAAAGATCACTTGGCTTCTGGGTAGAGGAGAGGAATAGGGAGCAAGAGTGGAAGCAGAGAGACCATGGAGGAGGGCTTGTACAAGCTCAGGTGGACCAGGGAGCCAGAGAAGTGTGTAAAGGGTGCCCTCACTGAGGAGTTATTGGAGGAATCAGGTGCTTATTCTAAAAAAGAAGAGGTGAAAGTAAGGATGAAAGCTGTCCTCAAACATCGGAAGGGCTATCACATGAATCAGAGGTCAGACCCTTTCTGCATAGCTCAGAAGGTCAGAACCAGGACCAATGGGTAAGGCCACAGGAAAGCTGATTTCCCTTTGATAAGGGATGCTGACTCAAGATGGAGCATCCTTCCTGGTGGGGACAGTGACCTCTTTACCACTGGAGGTACATAGCAGAGGTCAGCTCTCAGGGCTGCAAGGTACAGGGGACAGAGATTAGCCTTTGTGATCAGATAGACCTGGATCCACATCCTCTCTCCTCTGCTTATTATCTGTGTTGTCTTGGGCACTTCACCTTTCTGAGCTTGATTTCTTCATCTCTAAATGCCTACCTAATTGGATTATCATGAAAATTTGGTGCAATCAAGTACATAAAGCACCCAGTATCTTGCCTGGCACAAAAAAGGTACTCAATAAATGTCAGTGATAATGATGATGGTGATGATAGTGATGATGATGATGATGATGACGATAGTGATGATGAGATAGTGGTAATGATGGGGACAGTGACGATGGGTCTGGTGATGACGATTGTTTTGGTGATAAAGATGATAAGATGTTATCAATGACGATGGTACTATTGTGCAAGTTGGTGCTGGTTGTTGAAAAAGGAATTTAAGCATCAAGGAAGGGGATGGACTAGAGACCACTAAGGTATCTTCCAGTTCTAAAATGTGATGAGAAAAAGCCCTATAAGGTGGCTGTGACTGTCAGGCAGGGCAATGTCTGTCTGTTGACATCATCACACTCTTTACTGACTTCCTCCCTGGGAATTCATTAGCCCAGAAGGAGCAATGGAAACACCATCAGGCTCAGATTCTGAGCCAGGAAGCCCTTGACCCAATTTGTGCTTGACCTTGTGCCTCCCACATTCTGGGCAGCTCTGGGAACCAGAGAGGAGGCTGAAGGTAAGTGGGGGTGGGGAGTATATGGGGAGGGGCAAAGACTCTCTCCTCTGCTGACATTTCCTACTCATCCACATTATAATCATCCAGCCCAGGTTATGGTCAGAGATCCTCGGAGTCATGAAAAACCTTAGACGCTCTGGTCTGACCACCCTTCTCCATTAACAGACGAGAAACAGCCCAGAAAGGGAAGATGACTTTCTTAAGGTCACAAGAAAAGTCCAGGTCTCCCAACTTCCAGTTTCACTCTCAGCTTCACCATACTTTATCTATTGGCTCAATGTTCTCATAAGAAATCAACACCAACCCTCTTGGCCCCATTGTCCTAACAACAAAACCCCTTCTTGCTACGTGAGGCTGATGCACATTTGCAGGTACATAGCCCAGTAACCAAGACCAGCTTGATCCCACTAAGTATTATTTTATAAGTATTACTTCTATTTACAGATTTCACTGCTCAGTTCATCTTAGCCCAGGCTTATTGTGCCTTGTTCCAAGAGAAACTGCTATTTTCTTAACAATTTCATTGAGCTCTCTATGGATTAGCTAGAGTTTTGCCATATCTCTGCCATCCTTGACTGTCCCCAGTGTAGTTTTTAGGAATTCAGCTGCCAGTAACAAGGATCTGAACAACAGTGGCTTAAACAAATTGAAAATTATTACTTTTCTCTTGTTTAAGAGAATTTGGGGCATAGGAATTCCCAGTATGCTTTGTTAGCTCCGCATATTTTGTCAGTGTCCCTGTCTCCTTCATTGTCTTCTTTGTCTTTCCTTTACCAGTGCATGACCTCATATCTAAATATTGCCTATTGGCTATATGATGGCTGCTGAAGCTCCAGAAATTATTGTAGCATTCCAGATAGGAAGACAAAGGAAGGGAGAGGACAAAGGCGCCAAAAGCGTTTCTCCAACTGCTAAGCTCCCATCAAACAGCTTTCCTAAAAATCACACTTAACACCTCTATTCATATTCCACTGGCCATCCCAATGAAAGGGGAGGGGTGGGAACTAGTAAATATAGCTTTTAAGCAGGAGACATATCCATTCCCAGCAGCACAGGTATTCTGTTACTAAAGAAGAGGAAACAGGATTCTGAGCACAACCTAAAGCCTGGGTCCCACCCAGCAGCTAGAAGATTTAAATAAGGACCTAGAGATGCAGAGATTAGAACCCTAGCCCCAGAGCTGAATCCAGGAAGTCTCCTTGTGGGAAAGGGAGCTGTAAAGATCCTTGTATGACTACCTCCATTCTAAAACAAATTAAGAGTAATATTTTAGCAATAGAGGCTCATGGCCGAAATTTTTCAAACATAAAAAAATTAAGAAAATCAAAATCTTTTAAAATTCCGCATGCAGAGATAACATCTGTTGGTATTTTTGCATACGTCCTTCTGGGTATTATTTTTCCTTTGCTAATATTAGCAAAATTAGGAATTTACTTTATGTCCAGTTTTATATGCAGCTTTTATTTCCTGCCTTTATTTTTATAAGCATTTTCCCAGCATGAACTATTTTTTGAAGGTCTCATTTTTAACGGCCAGTCCAGTACAGTCCAGTACATGGGCTATTCTGTAACTGACGTAGTTAATTCCCCATTGGGAGGCAGTTAGATGGTTTCCAGCTAAATTTGGCTGTTATAAATGATGCTGGGATGACTGGCCTGCAGATAGATCTTTGTCTCCATCTCTGATTATTTCGTTATGACAGATTTATGGTCTCACCAGGTCAAAGGGTATGGACTTTTTTAAGGCTTTGGATACATATTATGAAGTTGCCTTCATGGAAAGCTGGCCTGGGTTCCACTCCCTACAAGGGGTCTGAACATATCCTCAGATGGGTTTCTGAGGCCTCCTGCCCCCCCTTCTTCAACATTGTATCTCTGATTCTCCTGCCTCAGCTTTCTCTCTCTGTCTCCCTGGGAAAATAACGGGAAAAGTTTATATTCAAAAATATCTAATGATGTGTTTATCTTTAAGTACTTTAAAAAGTCAACATAATTATTCTAGTCCCATTAAGTTTAATTTGCTGCAAATTATGCATTTAGCATGCAGTTGGGGTTGCTTTGCTGGTTGGAGTGAGATGGAGTTTGGCGGTTAACAGTTAACCGAGAGGAGCCAGTGATAACAGCACAGCTGGGTAAGCAACATCAGGTCCGTCCTTAGGAAAGTGTTATTCCCAGGTGGGAACCTCAGTGCCCTGGAGCTCTGGAATTGCACCGATGCTCCAGCCAGGAGTCCCACGGGACTAGGGAGGGAGGGAGGGGGAGAGGGAGGGAGGAGGGCAGTGGCTGTCTGGCTTACTGGATACACCAGGATTCAATTCCTGGGGTGTCTGTGGAGTTGAAAGTCTCCCTGTTGGCTGCTTTGCAGGTGCGCTTGGGACATGAGTCACACCAGATCCAATCCCTGAAGCAGGAGTAAGGATTTTCGTTCTTTTCCCAAAAGCCAAGAGGGGCAGTTGAAGGGATTTAGGCACGAGTTACCTGTTGGGAGGCCCTCCAACTGCCTTAGGGGATGGATGGGAGGGACATGACTGATAGCTGAGAAATGGGGGGAGGCTAAGGTAGTCCCCCAGGTGAGGGATGATGGCTGTGGCACTAGGTCTGGATATCCTGCCCCGTGTCCCCTGGGCCAGCTCTGGCCTCACCTGCACCTGTAGTGGGCGGTTCCCAGCGCGATGACCGCTCCCCCGTCAGGCCCTGCTTCCCTCTGCTTCTCCACCTGGGGGTTCTCCAGTGTCCTGGGGGTTTGACCAACCATGGCAAGGGCAGCCTGGAAGTGCCAGGGGATTAATACCCCAGGAGAAACTCTCAACCAGGGAGAGATGGAAGTGAGTAGGTAAATACCCAGCTTCCCTCTGAGGGACAAGTCTGAGGCACATCCTAACACTTTCTCAGAGGGTCTCCAGCAGGGCTGAGCCCACAGTATGACCTGCTCTCTGATTCAGCCTTTAGGGCTTTCCTCCCTCCCGCCCCTGACCTCTCCTCACTGTGCCTCCTGGGATCACCTCCCACATAAACCAGCTGCTGTTTTGGAGGAACCCAAACTCAGCACTGATCCCTCGAGAACAGCAGCAGTGGGATGGATAGAATGGAGGATCTGAGAGATATTCAGGGAGAGCAGGGCTGTGATGGGCAAAGGAGGGTGAGGAGGAGACAGCGGTAGACGGATGGGTCAGCAAGTAAATGGTGCCCCTTTCCCTAATTTGTATGTATGTGTACAGAAATTTTGCATACATCCATCTAACCAACATCCTATGAAGACATCTCATTTCCACTACCTCAATAATATCGCTTGTGCTCCATTACAATCAATCTCCACCCCAGCCCCTTTCTGCCATGGAGATTAATTTTGCATGCTCTACAATTTCATAGGAATGGAATCCCATGGAAGGTATCTAGGGTCTTTTGCTCAATGTAATGTTTTTGAGATTAATCTATGTTTGTGGTGATCAGCAGGTTATTCTTGATTATTGCTCATTGTTAGTCCATTATGTGGATATATTACAATTTGGTTATCCATTAACCTGTTGATGAACAACTGAGTTCATTCCAGTCTGGGACTATTATGAATAAAGTTGCTGTTAAAATACTTATATAGTCTATTTATAGACCAAAGTTTTCATTACTTAAAAGCATCCTTAAAAGTGGAATTTCTAGGACATAGAGTGGGTATATATTTTACATTATAACAAACTGACAAGCTGTTTTCATTCTAGTGACAGTATTATTTTGCATTCCCTCCAGAAATGTGTACCATTTCCATTTACTCCATATTCCTCACCCACACTTGATATTGTCAGTCTTTTAAATTTCACCCATTATGCAGATCCCTGATAACTAGTAATTTCAAGCATTTTCCTTGTGTGTTTTGGCCATTGGTTTCTCTTCTAATGTGAAATGTGTGTTTAAGTTTTTGACGATTTTTATGGTGTTTTTCTTTTCATGATTGATTTGTGAAACTTCTTTACATATTCTGGGTATAAGTTCTTTGTCAGATATAGGTATTGTGATTATTTTTCCCAATCTGTGACTTGCTTTTTTTTTATTCTTAATGACATATTTTGAAAGCCAAATGTTTTTACGCTGATGAACTTCAATTTACCATTTTTATGGCTATTACGGATAATGCTTTTTTGTGTGTGTCTTAAGAAATCTTGGTCTACACCCAAGATCACAAAGATATTTTCCTAAGATTTTCTCTTGTTTTTTTCTTTACTCTAAGTTTACATCTATATTTCATCTCAAATTCATTTCTATATAAGGTGTAAGTTAAGGGTCTAGGTTAATCATTTTTTATGTATAGAAACAGTTATTACAGCACCATTTGTTGAAAAGTTGGTCCTTTCTCCCACTGAAATATCTCTCAGTCTTAGACAACATATATGTGTGTGGGTTTATTTTGGGTCTTTCTATTCTACTTCATTGATCCATTTCTATTCTTGCTTTTTCTTGATTATTATCTTCATGGTTTTTAAATCAGATATTATATGTCCGTCAAATTCTTTTTAAAGATTATTTTGGCTAGTCTAGTTTTATTGCATCTGTGCATGATTTTAGAAACATCTTGTTGATTTCTACCAAAAAAAAAAAACCACAACAAACAAATTTGCATGTGTGTGTGTGTGTGTGTGTGTGTGTTAAATCAAAGTTTCAATTTGAGAGTAATTGACATCTTAACAGTATTATTTTCTAATTCATTAACAGTATATATCTTTCTGTTTATTTGTCTTTCTTAATCTTCCTGTGAAATACTTTATAGACTTCAGTATAAAGGTCTTGCACATTAAAAAAACCTTAAATATTGTGTATTTGATGCTATTGAATCAAACAGTACTGTATTTTAACTTTTTAAACAATTGTTTGGTTTTAGTATGAAGCAGGATTCAGCAAACTCTTTCTGTAAAGGGCCAGAACGTAAGTATTTTAGGCTTTGCAGATCATACACTTTCTGTCACAGCTACTTAACTCTGCCATTGTAGCATGTTAGTAGCCATAGACAATACATAAGCAAATGAGCTTTGGCTGTGTTCCAAACAGAATTTTACTTATAGACACTGAAATTTTATTTTTGTATAATTTTACATGTCACAAATATTTTTATTTTTTTGGATGGTTTTCAACTATTTTAAAAAACTTTAAAGCATTCTTAGCTCACAGGCTCAAGAATTAAAAACAAAAAAAACAGGCGGCAGGCCAGATTTGGCTCACAGGCCATAGTTTGCCAACCTCTGACATGGAGAAAGCAATTGATTTTGATACTTTCATACCTGCAACTTGTTAAATTCACTTATAGTTCTATGGTTTTCCTTATAGTTGCATCCTGCTATTTGTTAAAATCACTAGCAGTTTTTGTGGATCCTTAGGATTTTCTATAAAACATGTGTGTCACCTATAAGCAATAAGAGTTTTAATTTATCCTTTCCAAGCTTCAAGCCTTTTATTTCTTTTTCTTGCCTTATTGAACTAACTAGAACCTCCAGTACAATGTTGCATAGAAGTGATGATATTATACATCATGACTTGTTCCTGATGGGGGAATGAGTTCAGCCTTTCACCACTATCCCTCACTATATGTCAGCTGTAGATCTTATATAGAGGCCCTTTATAAGACTGTGGAAATTTCCTGCTATTTCTAGTTTGCTGACAGTTTTTGTTATGAATGAGAGTTGATTTTTTCAGATAGTTTCTTGGCATTTACTGAGATGATCATATGGCTTTTCTCCTTTGTTATACTAACGTGGTGAACTACTTTAATTTTCTGATGTTGAACCAATCTTACATTCTTGTAATAAATTCTACTTGGCCATAATGTACTATCCTTTTTATGTACTTCTAGATGTTATGTGTTGATATTTTTAGTCATTTTGCATTCATGTGCTTGAGTTAATTTTCTTTCTTTTAATGTCCTCATTGGAGTTTGATGATGGGGTTACGCTGGCCTCAAAATGAATTGTGAAATGTCCCCTCCTCTTCTATTATCTGAAAGAATTGGTGGAAAATTAATATTATTCATGTCTTAAAAGTTGGGTAGAATTGACAATTGGGCCAGAAGTTTTTGTGGAAAAGATTTTAAATTATGAATTCAATTTAAATATTAGATATAGGGCTATTCAGAGCTTCTATTTCTTCTTCTGTTAGTTTTGGTAAGTTTTATATCTCAAGAAATTTTTTGAGTTTGTCTAAGTTCTTGAATTTGTTGGCATAAAGCTGTTCATACTATTCCCTATTACCATTTTAATGTTCATATAATCTGTAGTGATATCTCCTCTACCATTCCTGATACTAGTAATTTATATTTCTCTTCATGTTTCTCATATTTTCTTAGTCAGTTCAGGTTGCTATAACAAAATATAGAGTGGGTGACTTAGACAACAGAAGGTTGGGGAGTCCTAGATCAAGGTGCCAGCCAATTCACTTCCTGGTGAGGGCTCTCTTCATTGCTTGCTGATGGCCACCTTCTTACTGTGTCCTCCCATGGTGGAGAGGGAGAATGAGCTCTCTGGTACCTCTTCTCATAAGACACTAATCCTATTGACTCAAGGTCCCACCCTTTTGACCTCATTTAACCCTAATTACCTCCCTATAGGCCCTATCTCCAATGCAGTCACATTGGGGGTTAGGGCTTCAACAGGGCTTATATTTGGGGGAGAACGTAGTTCAGTCCATAGCACATTTCTTCTTGATAAATTGAAATCTTTGGATATGATCCTCTTTGTCTCTTCATGCTCTTTGTCTTGAAGTCTACTTTCTCTGATGTTATTATTTATTCATATATGCTTTCTTATGCTTAGCATATCGTTTTCCATCTTCTTTGCTATCAGCCTGTCTGTGCCTTTATATTTAACGTGTATGTTTTGTATTCATCATATAGTTGTGTCTTGCTTTTTTAAGTAATCTGAGACTCTCTGACATTTATCTTAAGTATTGTGTCTGTGCTGGCTGTATCATCTGTTTTTGTTTGTTTTCTATTGGACTTATTTGTTCTTGGATTCTCTGTTTCTCCTTTCCTGTCTTCTTTTGAGTTAACTGAGTATGTTTTAGAATTCTAATCTATTTCCTTTAATGATGTTTTAATTATGCTTCTTCATGTAATTCTTAGTATTTTCTTTAATGATTAGAATATATTGTTCTCCCCTTGGGCTCACTTGCGCATGTCAGTTCAGTGGTCAGTATGCATCCTTAACTTCTCTCAGTCTAACTTAACACTATACTACTTTGTTTATATAAGAACCTTATAACAATGCAATTCCATTTATACTCACTCTCATTCACTGGCTATTATTGTCATATATTTTATTTCTCCCTGCGTTGTAAACTCCACAATACACTGTTATTATTGATTCTCTAGACCATTTACTAACTGAAAGAATTGAAGAGAAAAACGTATTTATATTTACCATTTCCAGTGCTTTTCCCTATTTTGGGTAGATCTGAAATTTCATCTAATATTATTTCCCTTTAGACTGAAGAACTTCATTTAGGATATTTTGTAGTGTGGGTCTGCTAACAATAAATATTATCCTCTTTCATTTATCTGAAAATGTTTTTAATTCACCTACTGTTTTTTGAGTTTTTGCTGGATAAAAAAAAAAATCCTAGGTTAAAAGTTTTTTTTCCTTCCAGAACTTTAAAAATGTTACATTGTCTTGAGGCCTCCACTTATCTGAAATAAAATCAGCTTTTGTTATTATTCTTGTTCCCCAGTATTAATATGTTTCCTGCCCTCTAACTATCCTTACAATCTTTTCTTAATCTTGGGATTGCAGCAGTTTGGCTGTGATGGGTCTAGCTATGACTTTCTTTATAATTATCCTGCTTGGGATTTACTGAGATTCCCAATCTCAAGAGTTACTTTTATCAACTTTTGAAATTATTTTTCTAATATTTTCACAAATGTTTGCTTTTTTCTTCCATTCTTTCATTCATCTCACAGTTTGCTGAGGGTCTGTTTGTTTTCAATATTTTTTACACATACACAGCTTTCCCTGTTAACATCTTACATTAGTCTTATAAACTTGTTTTAACGAATGGACTAATATTGATGCATAATTATTAAGTAAAGTCCATAGTTTATTCAGATTTTATTAGTTTTTATCTAATGTTCTTTTCTGTTTCATGATCTCATCCAGGATGCCACACTACATTTAGCTGTCATGTCTCCTTAGGCTCCTCTTGGCTGTGACAGTTTCTCAGACTTTCCTTGTTTTTGATGACCTTGAAAATTTTGAGGAGTACTGATCAAGTATATTGTTGGATGGCCTTCTATTAGAATTTGTCTGATGTTTTTCTAACGATTAGCCGGGGTGGGGTGGGGGTAATGGATTTGCAGGAGAAAGAGCACAGGGGTAAGGGATCACTCATATCCTATCAAGGGTACAAGTATCAACGTGATTTATGACTGTTGAAGTTAGCCGTTCTCTCCTGGCCGAGGTAGTGTTTGTCAGGTTTCTCTACTATAAAGTTATTCCCCCCACCCTTTCCACACTATATTCTTTGGAAGGAAGTCACTATGTGCAGCCCACACTTGAGTGGGGAGTTACGCTCCACTGCCTTGAGGCTGAAGAGATCTACATAAAGTATGGGAATTCTGCCCGAGAGATTTGCATCTTTTCCACAATTTATTAATTAATTCAATCTTTTTTATTATATAAGTTTCAAGTGCACAGCATTGTAATTTGACATCTGTGTACACTACAAAGTGATCTCCACCACAAGTCTAGCTATCATCCATCACCATACAGTTGACCCCCTTCACTCATTTTGCCCACCCCCAACCCCCTTTCCCTCTGATAACCACTAATCTGATCTCTGAGTTTGCTTTTATTTTATTTTGTTTGTGCATTTGTTTTGTCTTTTAGACTCCACATATGAGTGAAATCATATGGTATTTGTTTTTCTCTATCTGACTTATTTCACTTAGCGTAATACCTTCAAGGTCCATCCGTGTTTTCACAAATGGCAGGATTTCATTCTTTTGTATTGCTGAGTAGTACTCCATTGTGTATATACCACATCATTTTTATACATTCATCCATTAATGGACAAGGGTTGTTTCCATATTTTGGCTATTGTAAATAATACTGCAATGAACATATGGGTGCATATATCATTTTGAATTAGTGTTTTCATATTCTTCAGATAAATGCCCCAAAGGGGAATTTCTGGGTCACATGGTAGTTTTATTATTAATTTTTTGAGGAATCTCAAAAAATTCCATAGTGGCTGCACCAGTTTACAGTGCCACCAACAGTGAATGAGGGTTCCCTTTTCTCCACATCCTCTCTAACATTTGTTATTTCTTATCTTTTAGATAATGGCCATTCTAGCAGGTGTGAAGTGATATCTCATTGTGGTTTTGATTTGCATTTGCCTGATGTTGAACAGCTTTTCATGTACCTGTTGGCCACCTGTATATCTTCTTTGGAAAAATGTCTATTCAGATCCTCTTCCCACTTTTTTTTTTTTTGAAGTTTCTTTTTTTTTTTTTTAATTGGAGTATAATTGCTTTAAAATGTTGCATTAGTTTCTGCTGTACAATGAAGTAAATCAGCCATATGTATACATATATCCCCTCCCTCTTTTTTTTTAAATCAGGTTGTTTGTTTGTTTTTGAATTGTATGAATTCTTTATATATTTTGGATAATAACCTTTTGTCAGACATATTATTTGCAAATATCTTCTCCCACTCAGCTTTCTTTCATGGACAGTGGAGTACCCTCAGGGGGGAAAAAAATCTAACCATGGATCTCACCCAGCGCGCTGCGCTGCTAGTAAAGGTCATAGCCCCTCCAGTTTCTGCCAAATTTTGGTCACTCTTTATTCCCTTCAAAGAGTAGTCCTTTCATTTTTATAAATATTTTGTCTAGAGTTTATCATTGGCCCAATACAAGCTACTCTTCCAGGGTCAACATTCATAAGCTTAATATATAACTTTGATAGCCACCTTAAACCTACCAGAATCAAGACAAGGTAAGAGCAAATCAATGTGATTGCATAACCAAGAGGTTGTCTGACCGTTATCTTGCTTTGTCTCTCTGAGCCTTTATTTACTCAGCTGTAGAAGGGCTAATAATTCCCACCTTCTAGGGTTGTGGTGAAGGCTAAGGAATGTGAAACACAATAGATGCTCACCAAATGTGAGTCCCTTCTCTTCTCCCTCAGTAGAGATACCCATGTGCTATTGCCTACAGACCAACCCCTGAACCAGTAATGCAATGCTGCTCCCACCTTTTTCCTGCCAGCCTCTCCCCGCAATGTCTGGCTTTTACTGGCTTCTGGTCTTTACACCCAGCCTATCCTATCCCCAGGTAACCTCTTTAGGAATAAAGCCTGCTTGTAGGCCTGCAACCTCCTTAGCTGTATATTTCTAGCTCTTTATAAAGGAAGATAACTATTTGGGGCATTCATACTTTCTTTCAACCAATGCTATCGAGTACCTACTATGTTCTGACCTCTGTCCTATGTGCTGGGGAATCAGCAGTGAACAAAAAGAGAATATCTCTGCTCTTATTATATTCAGTGGAGGGGGCAGGCACTAGACCAGTAGGTCAAATACATAGTATGTAAAATGGTGTAAATGGAGTACAGGAATGAGGATACTGCAGGGTTTTCTTAAGGATGTTTCTTTTTATCTTTATTTTATTTCTATAAATATATTATCTTTAAAAACCATTAAATATAGTACAAAAAGAGTATAGAAATGGACTTCCTGACAAAATGTTTAATAAAATATGTAACAATAGGATAAAGTTGCCATGAGAGAAAAGATTGCCAGCCATCATGTTGCTGACTATAGCAGCCCATGCTGTCAGCTGGAAAGCTCAGAAGGACCTCAAGAAAACTTTAGAAATATTTTGTGTAAGGAGGAGTCTGCATTTTTTAAATAGTAAGGTCAGGAGAGGTGACATTGTGAACAAATGCTGAAAAGAGCGAACCGCACAGATATTTGGGGAAGAGGGAACAGCAAGCGCAAAGGCCCTGAGGTGAGAGCGCTTCTGGCTGTTGGAGGAACAGTGAGAGCACAGTGTGGCCAGAGCAGAGGCATTAAGCTGAGAGCAGGAGAAGAGGGTTATGAGCATTCAGACTGCTTAGAACTTTACAGTTCATTTAAAAACCCACCCTCACCCCATCTCCCAACATTTAGGGAGTGGGAGAAGAGGAGAAATCAACAGAAGAGACAGAAGTCGAGGCCAGCAAGGTGGGAGGAAAACTGAAAGGGTGTGGTGTCCTGGAAGGAAAGGAGGCGGGAGTGATTATGTCACCGAGTCCGAGGTCATACTCCTCACCACACGACAGGACGACAAATCAAGAGACGAGGTGTTGGGGCAACGAAGAGCAGCTTTACTTGGAAAGCCAGCAGATCGAGAAGAGAGCGGACTAGTGTCCCAAAGAACCATCTCACCCAAGTTAGAATTCAGGCTTCTTTTATACTAAAAGGGGAGGGGGTGTGGCTTGTTGCTGGGAACTTCTTGGTGCTGGAGTTCTTTGTTCCTTCAGCCGTCCGCATAGGTCCAGTCACAATGTTCCTATAAAAACCTCCAACAAGACGAATGTTATTCTCTGTTCTACAACTTTTTCTTTTTTTTTTTTTTTTTTACCATTTTTTAATTGAAGTATAGTTAATTTACAATGCTGTGTTAGTCTCAGGTGTACAGCAAAGTGATTCAGTGATACATATATGTTCTGCCACTTTTTATCTCTATGTGAATGGAGAAGGTCAGAGCCTTGAGAACAGGCTGTCCTGTATATGTCAGGCTATAGGCAACATTCTTGGAGCAAAAGCAACAGAATACAAAGGTTCAAGTAAAAGAAACAGATCCAGTATGGAGTCAGATTTGTTCTTCCCTATTATAATTATGTGTGCAAGATGAGGACTGAGACTTGTCCACTGGATCCAACAAGGAGGTCACTTGGAGCCATGACAAGAGCTGCTTAAGTGAATGCGTATGGACACAACTCAGTCAAGTTCAAGAGAGGAGGAGAGCAAAGGGTCAAGGGAGGTTTATTTCTCTTTTAAGTGGGAGAAATGTTTGCACTCTGTATTCTAATGGGAATGATTGGATGAGGAAGGGAACATTTGATGATGAGGAAGAAAGAGAGAAATGGTGCAGCTGTGCTCCTGAGTAGGTCTTCTGCCCCTCTTCTGTCACAGGCACCAATTTTCTTTTTCTTTTTTTTTAATTTTTATTGGAGTATAGTTGCTTTACAATGTTGTGTTAGTTTCTACTGTACAGCAAAGTGAATCAGCTATACGTATACATATACCCCCTCTTTTTTGGATTTCCTTCCCATTTAGGTCACCACAGAGCACTGAGTAGAGCTCCCTGTGCTATACAGTAGGTTCTCATTTAGAGATAGTTATCTATTTTATACGTAGTATCACTAGTGTACATATGTCAATCCCAATAGAGGTTCCTTAAAAAACTAAACATAGAACTACCATGTGACCCAGCAAAGCCACTACTGGGCATATACCCAGAGAAAACCATAATTCAAAAAGACACATGCACCCCAAAGTTCATTGCAGCACCATTTACAATAACCAGGACATGGAAACAACCTAAACGTCAATCAACAGAGGAACAGATAAAGAAGATGTGGCACCAATTTTCTATTGGGAGCCACCCTCCCCTACCATCGGTCAAAATGGTCCAAATGAGGCTGCCTCATTGCCTGGCTACCAGCATGGGCAACCTGACCAAGCCTCGCCAATAGCAGTGCTGCAGCCACAGGCCAGTGATTAGTTTAGAAGGGGTCACGTGACCCACGATGGGCCAATCAGAGTGAATGAGCGTCTGCTCTGGGAGTTTTTCCGGACACCAGGGAAGGAGAGGCTTTCTGTCCACTGGGGCGGCTGCACAGATAGGGAGTAGACCCAGCTGTGTCTGTGCCCAGAGCCTGTGTCGGTGCAACCTCACCCAGCTGCCTGCCCGACAGGGAGCCTGTCACAGAGCAGGATAATAATAAACACGCAATAGACTGCCTTTCTGGAGACTGACTGCCCCCGACTCACACTGGTCCTTCTCTGCTGTATGACTCGGCTTTAGCTCCTTTATAGTTACCATCACTATCTGAAACACATAATTTCATCTATTTACTTATTTTTTTGTCTTCCCCCAAGGTCTATCTTTTCCACTGTTATATCTCCAGGATCTAGAATTGTTCCTGGCACAGAGTAGGGCTCCAAATAAATATTAGCTGATTGAATAAGCAAATATATAAGAATGAACTACAGCTGTATATTCACACTCAGCCACGCCTCACTTATCCAGGAATCAAGCATCTGGCCAGCTTCAGCTATCTGGAATGCAACAGGAAAACTCAGAAAGCCCTAGAATTACCAAAATGCAGGTTACATGAGCCATGTCTGAAAGCACAAGTTTTTTGTACTTTTAAACAGAGGTGCCCCCTTCATGTCCTCACTTAGAGATCAAGGACTAATGCAGACATGGTTCTAACATGCCTGGTGATCTGGTTCCCCACCCATGACAGGTTAGAGACAGGACTTTGGGGGCATTAGAGGGTCAGAAACACTGACACCAGCAAGAAGAAACATGGGGCGCTCAGGAGACTCGAAAACACTGGAAAGTCGATGACAGAACTTCAAGTGAGAGGAGGCTGGGCCCTGAATGTAGGGTGAGGGGTCTTGGGGGACACCCTAGGGTTAGAACATGTAGGGGAGGTGGTGATGACTCAAGGTACACAGCAAAGCTGAAATTATCCTCCACAGTCCCCATTCTAGAGCTAGGGAGATGTGCAGTACATTTTATTCAACTATTTTAAAAATAGATTGAGTCCATGCAGAAAAGTAAGCAGCAGAAATAGAAATCACCCATCATCTTACTAAGAGAGATGCCTCCTTGGGGATCACATGGCCCATGAAGTGATTGGTTCTGCTCTCTCATTCCCAGATCATGCACTGTGCTCCACACCATGACTTTTGTTGGCTGCATAATATTCCATCACATGGACACACACTATATCATGTAACTGTTCCTCTATTGGACGGTCTGTTTCCAGACATTGGCTGCTATCAATAACTCTATAGTGAACATCATTATATGTAAGCCTGAGTGCTCAGCCCTGATTATGTTTCCTGATGGTAGAATTGCTGCCTCAAAGATATGGGCGTTTGGGATTTTTTTCATACATACTGTGAAACTTATCCATTCAGAAGCTGGGTATAGGGCCTTTTAGATGCTAAATTAATCACACCTCAGTGGACAACAAAATAAGCTCATTACAGAAAAGCTTCTGTAACTTCTCATCCCTGGAGAGTAACTGACTTGTGTCCCCTGGTGGACAATTGTGTGTGTGTGCACACGTGTGTACACATATGTGTCCAGCACCTTCCTTGTGTGCATGGCACATTTCCCAGCCTCCACGTCACTGGTACTAACCAACTGCCTTGTGAGCTATACAGGGTGTGTACTGTCGCTCCCATTTTACAGATGAAGACACTGAGGCTCAGAGGGCATGTGTAGTACAGTGAAAGGAACATGAGCAGACACATGTGGGTTTGAATCACAGCTCTGCTGCTGGGTGAGCTTGACCTGTCTCTAGAGCCTCAGTCCTTTTGTATATAAAATGAGGGTAGAAACACCTGCCTTACAAGAGAGGATGAAATGAAAGGGCAGATAGAAAGTGTCTGGTACAAGCTGGGCAATAAATGCTCAAGCAATGATATTTGTGGTCATTGTTAGCAAAGTCACTTGTCAAGGTCACAGAGGCAAAATTGAACCCACATCTTCTAACCACAAGTCAAGTGCTCGTTCCGGATACCACCTGCCTTTGAACCACATGCCCAAACTGACGAGGGAAGATTTTGAATTAGTCTCCATGTGGGGTTGTTGTTGCTGAGTCTCCAGAAGACTGCCTTGCTGTGAATCCAAAGGCGACACTGGTCCTGACTGAACTAATTTTAAGAATAATATAACCTATAGAGGTGAATGGCCGTCAGCTTGTGGTCCACTGAGACTGGGAGATCTTTCTCATGTTGACTAAACCCAGCCTGTGTCAATGTCCTCTCAGCCTGGTATCTCAGTATCCACCCTCTCCCCCCAGAGCCCTGGCCAAGTTTGCTGACAGCAGAGCTGAAAGAATCCCTCCCTCACCCGGGCATGTCTTTGGGAAAGTTATTCCAGCTGCCAGGCCAGACCATGCTGGGTAATGGATGGCCTCTCTTTAATGCTGTCTGGGAGATGGGCTCTTCCTTAATCATCTGCAGTGTCATTAAGAGATAAAATGTTTGCTCTATGGAGCTCCTGATGGCCTTTAGAAATTGCAACTTAAGCACCAACCAAGAAGGGTGGCTCAAGGCTTAACCCTCCCCTTCCCAGCACAGACCCAGGCCTTGGCCACTTGGGTCTACAGATCACTGACCTTGACTCTCAGGGAGCCCCTGGGTTCCATTTCCAGCTCTTCTTAGCCCAGGGAGCAGGTGGATGTGAAGGCAGAGGGAGGACGAAGGGAGAAGAGGAACCCTTGACCCCTGAGGCACTCAGTTCAGGGGTTTGTAGACAGAGGACCCTCCCCCGGGCCAGTTACAGAGCAGAGCACTGGAAGGCCCTCACTGGGGGCTGGGTGACTTTGGGCCACTCCCTTAACCTCTCTGTGTCAGGCTCCTACAGGGCAGAGGGGCTGGAGGGGCCTCCCAGCTCTGAGGTTCTAGGGTCTGTTTCATGGCAAGTAGAGACTGGTTCCCTGAGAGGGGTGACATGTGCATGCCCCCACCCAGGTCCCTGCTCCCTGCTGGGACCACATGTCACATGTGACCAGGTGAGTGAGGATGCCACCCCTGGGGACAGCAGGTGACCTGGATGAGCTAACAGAGAGGAGGGAGCCCCTGTTACCGAGAGTCCCTTGGGAGCCCAACACTGTGCTGGGATCCCCCCACCCTACACACACACACACACACACACACACACACACACACACACACAATACACAGCACCAGCCTCACAACAACCCTGTGAGGACAGGGTGTCATTACCCCCACTTCACAGCTGACAACGCTGAGGCCCCGAGTGGTAAAGGGACCTCGTCCAAGGTCGCACCAAAAGCAAGTTATATCCAGGTCTGTCTGATTCCAAAACCCAAACTCTTACCCATCACACCACCGGCAGGAGCACACAGGAGAGAGAGGGCTCACCCTGACCCCTCCCCTTCCCACCTCCCTGCTGTGCACGTGCAGTCCCCCCCTCCCAGCACGCCTTCCCTCCTCTATCCAAGTCCTACCCAGCCCGAGGCCTGCCTCTTCCAGGAAGTTCTCCTTGAAGACTGACAGCCAAACCCCCGATGCCTCCACCCAGCTGGCTCTCTGGTTGTTCAGTTTCCCAACATCATTTTAGATTTTGGTGCCATGAGGCCCAGACACAAACATTAGCTCATTTCATCATCTCACCAGGTTAATCGATATTTACTGGGCACTGACTTGGAGTCAGGCACTGCGAGGTCACAGAGGGCATGGGAACAAATGTCCACTGCGCTCCTGCAGATCCCCCCACCCTCATGCCCGGTGGGAGCCTAAGTGTGGTCCCTGCAGGCCCCTCACCCTGTTGGAGGATGAGGAGCCCGAGGCCCAGAGAATGGGGGTGGGGGTGAGGTGCCGCTCGGGTCTGGCGGTGAGTCAGGGGCCGGGACTCAAAACCAGGCCAGACTCCAGATCCAACCCCACCCCCTTACCTGCCCCCGGAACTCCTTAAACCCCTCAGCTGGGGCAGGATTGGTCCTGGAGCCTGGAGCCTTCTGGTCTCATAAGTGGGGCTCAGGCGGCCATAGCTGTACAGAGAGGGGGAGGGACAGAGGCAGCAAGGCAGGACTCTTATGTCACCCCTCAGGGACACCCAGGGCCCTGTGACCCTCAGTGACATGCTCCCCACCGCTTGACTCCAGGCTGTGCCTGCACCTGGGGACTCTATCCACCCCCTTCCCCCAACTTTCCCCAGGGCCCCGCTCCAGCTGAGAAGCCTCAGGGCATAAATTAATCCATCTTCAGCCTTCGGGCTCCAGATGCTCTTCCCCCTCGCCTCCCAGGGCTGATCCCTCTCCAGCTCGATTCTCAGAGAAATATTCAAGAAGCAGGTGGTGCCGCGGTGCCGGGCCCGGGAGGGTGAGGCCTGGCCCGGGACTGGCGCCGGCTGGGAACTCCCACCCTGGGAGCTGCTAATGACGGGGCCCAGCGTGAGAGGGGGACGGCCCCTGTGCAGCACAGACGCGTCTGCTCGTGGGGACAGTGAAGCCCTAGTGCCCTCCCAGCACTGGACTCGGTTCTGGGGCCACGTGGGGCGGCTGGGGTGCGTCCCTGCTTTGCTGGTGGAGGACTTGCTCGGTAAGGAGTGTCACCTCATGAACCCCCCTGGGCGCCCCCTCCCAGGCTTTATGTTCTCAGCCAGCCTGGATTTGAAAGAAGGAGGGAGAGGCTGAGAGAGAGGATGTCAAATCCCAAGCTGTCACAATTGCAAGAGGCTTACGAAATGAAGCCCAAGTCACTTGTTACCCATGGGAGACTGAGCCCAGCATCCAGTTAGCAGTGGAGCTGCGACTAACCCGGACTAGCCAGGGCTCCTGACGGCCGTGCACCTGTGTGAAATGCTGTGTGCATGTGTGTGTGTGTGTGTGCGCGCCTGTGTGTGTGCACGCATGCACGTGCACATCTGCCTCTGAGTGTATATGATGGTCTTAAGCTGTGTGTTTAACAACCTCAGGGCGCACATGTGAAAGTCACATTTGTCCCGGGATGTGGGCATGTATGAGTGTGGCCTGATGTGTGACGGGGACCTGAGGTGGACAGTGGCCGTCCCCTAGGGTGAGGGCAGGTCGTGTGGTTGCCTGTCTCAGCAGGTCCCCTGAGCTTATCCTGGCTGAAGCTGGACCCTGTCTCTGGGCTGATGCTCTTCCCCCTCCAGAGAATTTCCAGTTCTTGGCCAGGGGCAGCAAGGAACTCAGTTGTTTCCATTTGGTCTTTAGATTATGAAACAAAAATTAGATCTAAACTCTTTGTGGGGAGGTAATTTTTCCTAATCGCTCACCCTGCTGCACAGATCTCCACAACTTGATTACGTCTAATTAGATTAATTGGACAGAAAGTAATTTCTTTTCTCTGAGAATATGAACTACAGAGAAGGGGGGCCGTTGGAGGCCGGTGACTCCCTGCCCCCCGACAAGTCTGGTCTGGTGAGGACAGGCCGTGCATGGGGCCGGGTCCAAGGCCTCGCTCCAACCTCTCCTCTCTCTCCGCTTCTCTCTCCTTGTCACTTGCTCTGTCACTGAGTCCCTCTGTGTCTCTGGCTGCCCGTTCCCAACTCTCTCCTGGTCTGAGCTTCAGCGGCCCCGGGTCTGTCCTGACCGTGCTGGGGTTCACCCTCCTGCACCCCTTCTCTCTGCCAGGAGATGACCCAGGGCTTTCCCTGCATTACCAAGAGGTGTGACGAGGAGGACAGAGGCACAGCAGGACTGGCCCAAGGTCACCTTCCGCAGCAGCTGAGCGCCGCAGAGGGCGGCCTGCAGGGCCAGGCTGGACCACGCCAGCTGCGGGGCTCAGGGAGCTTCCGGCTGGAAGAACGGGGTCTGGGCGGTTCTGAGGGCGGCGGGACCGGCCATGCTGGGCAGAGGGTGGCTGAAGGGTCTGGGCATTCCTGTCCCCCCACGGCCCAGCCCGGGCACTGCCACCTGCAGGGGCCTGAGGCAGAGAGCCCCTGGACCCAGACACTGCTCCATCCCCGGGTCCTGGCCCGAGCTCAGCACCCGCCTCCCCATCTGTTTGCAGAGTCATAAAGCGGGGCCGCCCTCGGCTGCTGCCTCCCTGGAGCCCCATCCAGGGGGACGCCCTGCCCTGCCCACCTTGCTGTCTCTCCCCGCCTCTGTCCCCTGTTCACGCTGTCCCGACCTGGTCCAGGGCACCATCTTCTCTCCCCAGATGCTGTACGGCCGCCCCACTGTCCTGGGCCCGGCCCCCTTCTCCAACTCCAGTGCACAATCTACAGCTTAAATGAACATGCCATGCCCCCTCTCAAAGACCTTCCATGGCCCCCGCTTCTCTGAAGACTAAAATCCCAACAATTCACACGGATTGCAGGGCTCTTGTAAACTGGCCACGCAGACCTCCTCAGCCCCATCTCTCACCACCCCCGGCTCCCACTCTGACCCCACAGACCCAGCTGTGTGCAGGCCTTGGCACATGCTGGTACGTCTTCCCAGAACACCCTTTCCCAGGCCCTGCCTGACACCAGCTTTCTTACAGCTTTGCTCAGTGGGCAACGCTAACAGCGGGTGTGTTGAACTGGTGTGTGTGCTCCGGGCTATGGGCATAATTATCTCATTTAATATAACTCCTCTGTGGAGATCATCATTATTCCCATTTTACAGAAGAGGAAACTGTAGTTCAGAGACATGAAGCACCTGGCCAAGGTCACTTGGCTGGGAAGTGGTGGACCTGGGATTTGAACCCAGGTCATTTGCATGATGTCAACTCTCCCCATCCCACCCATCGTCTCCCAGACTACGGTCCACTCCTCTGTACTCTCGTGCTCCCCCTACACAAGCATTTGTCTGATTGTTCTGAAATTGTCAGTTTCCCCATCTCCTCATCAGGTCTGGGCTGTGAGCGCCCCACGGCCACCCTGGGTCTCAGCTGTTTCTAATGCCCAGAGCCTAGGGTAGGACTAGGTGGACACTTGGCCAGAGTCTGATGCCCAAAGAATGGGCAGTGGCAGCCCCTCCAAGCCGCTGGGCCCCTCCCTCTCGTGCGCTCCCCTCCCACCACTCGATACTTCAGTAAGCAAAGCCTTTAAACCAAAACCAATTTTACAGTTCATTTGAGTTAATCACAGCTGCTCTTTCTGGAAACTATCTTCCCTAAATTGTCTGCAGAGAGGCAAGCGACCTGCCTGGCAGCCCCCCTCCCCTTCTTCCATCACAGAGCCCTGGAATCACAGGAGGTGGTAGGAGGAGTTGAGACCCCAAGAATTCAAGTCTGCTGTCATGGTTTGTGCCGTGGTGGGCACCGGGGTACAGCAGGGAATGAGATGGATTCACTCCCCACCCTCACGAGACTCACCATCTAATAAGGAAACCAAGTTTGAACAAATAATCACACAAGGGATTGTGTAGTTAGTGTTGAGTTGTAATAAGTTAATCATGCAGAAGTCTGATAATACTAACTACACAACCCTGGCAACTTGTTAAACCTCTTAGAGCCTCAGTTTTCCCATCTGTCAATGGAGATCCTAATGGCATCTCTCTCACGGGGTTTTGTGAAAATCCAGTGAAATGTGTAAAGCTCTTAGCCTAGCACCTAGCACTTGGTTGGTTGTAGCATACATTATAGGCCATATTCTTTTGCTAGGGCTGCCAGAACAAAATATCAGACTGGGTGGCTTAAACAACAGACATGTATTTTCTCACAGCTCTGGAGGCTAGAAGTCGGAGGTCAAGATTCAACAGAGTTGATTTCTTCTGAGGCCTCTCTCCTTGGCTTGTAAGTGGCCATCTTCTCCTGGTGTCTTCACATGGTCTTCCCTCTGCGTGTGTGTCCGTCCTAATCTCCTCTTCTTATAAAGACACGAGTCATAGTGGATTAGGGCCCACCCATGTGACCTCATTTTAACTTAATCATCTCTTCAAAGATTCTACCTTCAAATACAATCACATTCTGAGGTACTGTGGGTTAGGGGGGGTCAACATATAAATTTGGAGATGGTGGAGACCCAATTCAGCCCATAGCAGTATGCGTCCAAGAGAATTTAGTGCATGTATCCACAAATCACGTACCTGTAAGTGTTCATAAAATCTTTACTTTTAGTAGTCAAAAAAGAAAACAACCCAAATGTTCATCTATGAGAGAATGATAAATAAATTGTGGTAGACTAAAAAAGTGGAATTACACAACACTTTTAAAACATGAACAAACTATTAATATGCACAAAACATGTATAAATATCACAGACATGGTCAGCAAAAAAAAAAAAATCGGACCAAAAAAGTGCTTTATGATTCCATTAATAGGGACTAACCTATAGCATAGAAGTCAGAATAAGAGTTATCGTTCAGGGCTGGGGCCTTAACCAGAAAGGGGAACAAAGAAACTTTCTGGGGTACTAGAAATGTGCAACATCTTGATCTGGGTGGTGGTTTCATAGGTGTACACATTTGTAAAAATTCATAGAGATATTGCATCAGCTTTTGCTATGTAGCAAACTTCAGATTTGGTGGTAAATAATAGTCAGTTATTTAGTTCACAATTCTATTGGCTGTCTGTGCAATTGATCAGGTCGAGGCTAGCTCAGTGTCTCTCTGATGCTGATTCTCATGGGTCTGTGGTTGGCTAGAACTGCAGACTGCAGCTGGATGATCTAGGGTGGCTTCACTCACACATCTGGTAGGTGGCAAGCTATTAGCTGAGGCACCTCCGTTCTCCTCCATCTGGGCTCTCACCCTCCAGCACGTTAGCTCAGGTTCATTCCCATGTCTCCAAGTGCAGCAAGAGAAGGAAAGCCCATATCACCAAGCACTTTGAAGCACCTGTTTGCTTACTTCTTGCTAGTGTTCCCATTGGTCAAAGCAAGTCTGTTGGACAATGAAGATTGAAGAGATGAAGAAACAGACATTCATTCTCAATGGGAGAATCTGAAATGCCACATCATGAGTGTAGATACAGAAAGGGAAAGAATTTATGCTTATTTTTACAATCCACCAAATATACACTTAAGATTCGTATATTTTGTCATATGCAAGTTATATCAATATGGTAAACAAAGATACAAGGATTGGGTCTGATGATTACAACAGGTACTCTTGGCCTAAGTAAGGCCTCCTTGTATTCTATTCTAACTAACCCTTTCCTAAAGAGAACCAAGATTCTATAAAGACAGATGTTGTTACAAGATACGTGTGTGTGTGTGTGTGTGTGTGTGTGTGTGTATGGATGGGGAGTTGTAGTAGTTTCACAACTTGCAGCCTCATTCAGGTTTTGCTCAGATGGGATGGAGGTGAGATTATCAGTAGACTAAGTTGTGAGGAGCTGAGCTTGGAACTCAGGCTGAGAAATGGACTGGGGAAGAGTAACATCCTGGGTCAGCTAGTGAAGCAAATGATTGCTTTTCAGCACGCTGGAGAGTTCTGATACAGCTAGAGGGCCTTCTTCTTCAGAGTCCTGGGACCACTCAGTTCCCTCTGTCTTCTCGGTAGAAGGATCTGGTTATTAAAAGAAATTTACTCTTGCAAACTATACATTATTGCTAGAAGTGAGGGCATGGGCGCTGGAACCAGACTGCCTGAGTTCAAGTCTTGGCTGCACGACACAGCTGAATGACCCTGGGGAAGTCAACAACTTACTTAACCTCTGTGCCATAGCTGCATTGTCTATCAAATGAGGAAAATAATGGTAGCTGCCTCACAGTGTTGTGGTAAAGACCGAATCAAAACAAGGAAAGTAAGGAGCTTAACATAGTGGCTGGACATGGTAAATGCTAAGAAGTTATCTTTTTCTTACATAAGATGGAAAGGATTCCGAAGGTTTCCATGACCCCAGATGTCTGACAAACTTGTTATATGACTTTAGGTGAGCTATATAACCTACCTGGCCACTGTTCCTATTCTGTAAAATGAAGCTATTTGCTTTTTCCACATTACTGGATCATATCTTTTTACCAAAAGAATATATTCATATATCATTTGATAAAATAAACTAAAAAATAAAATAAAACAAAATAATAAAATAAAAAGGATATTGGACTAAGTGGCATTTATGGTCCCTATAAACCCTATCTTTTCTGGGTCTTGGATTCAGGACTTTGGATGGAGTGAGTCAGGCATGAGGGTTAAATAAGTGAGGATGACATTGGGGGCAGGCTGGGAGAGGACCCCAACTCTAAAGCATGTCAACCCTTCTAGCTCTTACACTATGCACCCCCCACTTTCCCAATATGCTGAGGCTTTTGGTCCCTCTGATCTCTGATACACAGGAACCCACCACACTTTCCCATTGCTTCAGCCGTGCTGGCATTGTTGTAGCTTCTTGACTTTCCCTCCTCAGAGCCTTCCCACATTCTGTGCCCTTCTCCAGGAGTGTGCAATATCATTCAGAGTCTTCCAAATGGAGTGACAAAAATAATTGAAACCCATTTAAATAAAAGAAATAAAAAGGGGGATTAGTTGGTTCATTCACCTGAAAAATCCAGGAGTTAATAGCTTCAGGTACAGCTGGATCCAGGAATTCAAATGCTATCATTTTGGAACACAGTCTTCGCATCTCCTCTGTATCGGCATCATTCACAGTCACTCTCTCCCCTCTAGGTGGGGAAGAAATGCTGGTAGTGTCAGGCTTCTGTCACGCTGGCATCACACCCTACATTCCCGATAGCTTTAACACAGTCTCTGCTATGATTCCCATTGACCTGCATTTAGTCATCTGCCCACTCCTGAAACAATCACTGTAATCAGGGGGGTAAAGTGCACTGAGTGGCCAGGCCTGGGTGGCAGGAACCAGGATGGGTCAGCCCACCTGAATGGGCTGAGAGTGGTCAGGGAGTTGTTTTCAAAGGGAAATTGGGGTGGTCTCACCAGAAGGAGAGGGATGCAGGCAGGGTGGAGAGTGGGTAGAAGCCCGCTACACATTCCTCTTGACTCTTTCTTGGTCTCAGTACAAGTGGCACTTCTTCAGAGAAGACTCCTTTGACCTCTGGTATGTCAGGACCCATCAATCCTTTTCCTTTGATTTTTGGCCCTTATTAGTCTCACAGCTAAAATGCAGAACTAAACATGTACTAAGTCTAAATATATACTAAGTGCTTTAGATATGTTAATGAATGTAATCCTTCTAATATCCCTAGAAGGTGGGTATTTTTTCAGCTCAATTTTATAGATGAGGAAATTGAGGTCCAGAGAGGTTAAGTAACTTGCCCAAGGGCACACAGCCAGGATGTAACAGAGCAGGTTTTCCAGTCCAGTAGTCATATTTCGACCCACACTTTTCTCTAAACCACTATCCTACTCTTTTTTTAAACATAGTCGCATGGGTAATCATGACTTTATACACACATGCATGTGTACACTTATATAAACACAAACACATGCTTGTAAATGCACTCACACACTCACATAAGCACTCACATACACACACTCGTACATGCCTTCACTTGCACATTCACACAGTTGCACAGTGTTGCATGTACACAGGCACTCACACACAAACTCAAATACACGTTTGTATGCACTCACAGAAACACACACGATCATACACATATTCACTCACACACCTGCGCACACAGGTGGTCAAATAAAAATTCTCATATACTCGTTCACAAACACTCATCCATGCATTCGCACACATATAGTTGCATATGCATGCACTCCCATAAATATTTTCATGTGCTGATACACACATGCACATGTGCTCACACATAGCAAATGCACACGTGTGTACACGTACACGTTCCCACACAAACAAATGTGCTCATAATACACATTCACATACCTGCACATACATGCACTCCTGTAAATAGTCTCACATCTCAATCCACACACTCATGCACACACACACACTTACACACATAGGCAAAGTCACACATGCAAACACAGAAACACTCACATGCACACATTTGGGTGGAATCACTGCTCAAGGCCTGCCTACTGCACTCGTACTGCGAACCCACACGGGCAGGATGCCGCCTCCATTGTGGTATCCCCAGCACCCAGCACGATGCACAGAGCGGGATTGGGTGTCCTCACTTTTTCAATGAAAAGAATAAGGCTGCCCAATCCTTCCCTCCCTTGAAGGGGGTTTGGGAGAGTCAGATACAAAAAAAAAATGGCCCCATCTCTCCTCTTCCTTCCCTCCTTGTTCACTCCCTCTGTCTTTCCCTCCCCCTCTCCCCTCCTTCCCTCCCCTCCTGCAACCTCTCTGCTCCGATGCTAAACCATCTCCCTCATCCTTTCCTCTTTCTCTGCCTCTATCCCCTGTCACCCCCTCTTTCCAGCCCTCCGTACCTTTCTAAACTCATTAAATGATACCGTGGAATGTATTTCATTTGCATTTGGTTCCAAAGGGCCACAGAGCACCAGCGCATGCTCGTTAAACAGCTCCTTGTAGAGGGATGTAATGAACCGCTTTTATTACAACAGTCATCTCGGCCCATCCTGGGAGGCGATTCTGTTTTCACTGGGAAGAAAGAGAACTGCAAATCTGAGTGTCTGGGGTTTGGGGGGGAAGGGGGAGGACCCCATTTGGGGAAGGTCCCAGGCTGCCCTGGCTCCGGCTCTGGCTCTGGCTGGCACAGGAGGGCAAAGGCAAGGCTGGGCTGTTGCTGTGCTTCCACCATAACTGGGAAAGGCAGGAATCGCCACCGGCTTTGACTAGAGCCATGGCCAGTGTTCCTGCCCTGGGCCTCCAGAACTCCTGGGGATGCTTATCGCAAGAGGCCCCTGAACTTACCTGGGTACCAAGCACTGTCTGTAGAAGGAATAATCAGCCTGGCACATAACACAGCTCCACTGTATTATACGTGTGCTACTGTGATTATAGTGACAGGGAAAGTTATTGAGAAGCATTTCTACATTCCTGATAGCCTCGGTCCATGGTGCATGTCCTCTGTCTTTGGGATCTAACAGTAGAAGTAGGGGCAGTGACATAATAACAGCAGCCACCATCTCTTGAGCACCTACTGTGTGTTGGGCACTGAGTTTAGTGATTTACCTGGATTATCTCATTTAATCTTCACAATGACCCTATGAGGGAAGTACCATTATTAACCCATTTCACAGATGAGAAAACTGAGGCACAGAATGATTAGGTCACTACCTCAATCCTGGTACTGGCCAGGTGGGTAATGAATTCAGTAGTCAGGCTCCCCAGTCCACACCTGACCCAATTCTACCCCTCCTGGAGCCACTCCCACTTCACAAGTGAGAAGACTGAGGCTCAGGAGACAGAGGGGTTGCCAGGACTTCTCAAGGGCCAGCCACAGGCCTTGGTGGTCCTCTGGGGGCCAACAGGTGTTGCTACAGAGCCCCCTCCTCCCTGCATTATACTTTGAGAAAGGAATAGATTTTTTTTTTTTTTTCCTTGGTTTCTGACCAGATTTGGGGATTCTGAAGATGCCTTCAGAAGAGACTGGAGCTGGCCGGAGTCCATGGGCCAAGACATAATACCTCCCACTCACACCCCCTGGTGGTCAGGCCACAGACCAGTCAGACCAGGGTCACCTGAGCTAACTAGGCCAGCGCCGTCACCAGTCCCTCCTCGTTTTATTAGAAATCAAACAGATTAAAGAGTTCTGCTGACCCCTTGGATCACAGCACAACTTTGGACCCCAGAGGCCCCTTACTCTGCCAAGGGCCATTTATAGACAAGATGTGTTAACTCATCAGCAGGGAAGCAGCTGCACTGCTAACAATCCCTGGGCATGTGAACCATCTGTGCCCGGTGTCCTGGCACGCAGCTGGGCCCGTCCTGCTAGTGGGACCTCATCCTTTTCTTTCCTGAGCCACAGGGACGTGGAAACTGTGAGACTGACAGGGTCTGCTCTCCCCGAGGACAGAGATGGGTACAGGAGGGCACTTAGAGGAAAGCTACGGGGGAGACCTGGAAGAAATGATCTGGCAGGGAAAGGGAGACCTCAAATGGGCTGGAGGGGAGAATTCAACTTTCCTGAGCCCCTATTATGTGCCAGGCATTTATACACAGCCCCTCACCTAAGCCTCATCACCTTTGAAGGCAAATGTTGTTACCAACCCCATTGTGTGATTATACCCATTTTGCAGATGAGGAAATCAAGACCAACTAAAGGTCACATAGCTTGGCTGTGGTGGGGCAGGGATTCAAACCCAGGCCCCTGGTGACCCCTAAGTCCATCTTCTTCCTCCCAACCACACCGTCTAGGTTTGCTCTTCACCGCATGGGGGTCCCGGTGGCTCCTTCACCTCTGTTGTCCTCCCAAAGCCACCAGTAGACTCCCTGAGAAAAGGAAGCTTCAGTAAATCTCAGTCTTCAACCAGGAGGGGCGGAGAGGATCCCTCTGGAGAAGCAAGCATTTCCCAGCAGAGTAAATCACCGGGCAGGTGCAGGTGCTGCAGGTGCAGACGCTGCCCTCCTTCCGCAGGAAGTTTGTAAATCAAAACTTCGACCTGGATTTGCAGAATCTGCTGGGGGGATAATTGAGTCAGGAAGCAGGGGGAGGGATGCTGGGAGAAGAGTAATGCCCCAATTCAGGCCCTGGGGGGCTTCATGGAGGGGACGGGCACAGCGTGGTGCTGAGGGACCACTGCTCCCACCTGAGCCCCCAGGGGTGGTCCAGACCCTCCCTGGGGCCCCTGCCAGCCAAACATTCTGTGAGTACTTGACCCTCGTGTCTGGGTATCTGGGGGCAGCTGGAGCAAAGAGTCTGGGGCTCAGGGATGGAGAATGGAGAGGGAGGTTGGGGGTGGGCAGCAGCTCTGAGCTGAGCTCTGGGTGGGGGTGTTTGGTGGGAAGAGGGCTCTGACGGTCACAGAGGACAGACTCAGGGTTGGGGTGCCCAGCAGGGCCTCGGCCAGGGCAGCCAGGAGGGGCCCACAGGGGTAAGACTCAGCACCCTGGGCTGGGAGTCAGGACCTGGGTCAGTTCTGGTGCTGCTGAATGGCTGTGTGACCTTGGGCAAGTTACATGGACTCTCTGGACCTCAGCTGCCTCATCTGCAAAGTAGAGGTGATTATTCCTGTCCTGAATGCTGGGCTGTTGGGAGACCTCAAGGAGGTCAAGGAGGGAAAAGCCAGTCAGGAAGGTCCATCCTGACCACCCAGGGCAGGGCCTGGCTCTGCTCCACCTGCCTTTGCTCCCAGCCTCCTGCTGATTGGACTGGCCCTGGTGTCCCCGCCCCTGAGGGCTCAGCTGATTGGAGGAGGTGGGGCCTTTCTGCAATGAGTCTGCTCCCTTCCTCCCTCCTTCCTCTTCTCCCCCAAGGTCACCATCACTGGGGCCTCACACATGCTGGCCCCAGGAATGGCTGGAGGCTTGTAAAACATGTGATTTACTGTCTAAAGACAGAACCGCTCTGGCCGTTTCTCCCCAAGATCCATGCTGCTCTCCCAGCCCTACCACTGACCCTCCCCTTCCTAATCCCCGCCCCCTCCCCCTGCTGTGTGATTTTGGGCAAGCGCTTCACCTCTCTGAGCCTCAGGCTCCTCCCCTTTTAAATGGGGATGAGAATGCCTACCTCATGGATGTGTCCTCATTATTTACACACTCTCGTAGTCCTTAGACAAACATTTCTTGGGAGCTTCCTGTGTGCCAGGCCCTGGTCTGGACACTGAGGACACAGAGATGGACAGTGGAGACCAGGCCTCTGCTCTCTCGGTGCTTCCATCGTGGGGGGCTGCTGGGTGGCTGCAGCAAGGAGCTGGCGGGGAAGGCGTTTGCAAGTGGCCGAGAGCCGAGGCGATGCAGAGTGCGTGGGTGACACACAGTGAGGTCACCTCCTAGTGCGGGGACGTCAGGTCCCAGGGCAAGCCTCCACTCATGGTGGCTGAGCCCTCCTGGGTCCCCTTGTCTCCTCAGGCCCACACAAGGGCTCATAGGCTATACAGGTGAAGGCCACCTGGTCATGTGCGTCCCCCCAGATGGGTAGCCCTTGGCTTCCTCTTTCTGAGGTCGCTGTCATCCCCCTCCAGATCCAGAATCTTTATCCAGCAGAATCACCTTGGGACAGAGTTGGAGCAGGGAGGTTGGGAGCTGAGTCTCGTTATCAGAACACTGCCTTCTCATGGCCCCAAAGCCGGCTGCATGGGCAGTGACTTCCCCCATCAGAGCTGATAACAGAATTTTTAATTATTATAATTATCACCTGAAAAATTGGGACCTGCCACAGATAATTAAAATGAGATTTGGCTCCTCTTTGCCCATCTCTTCTCTCAGCTTTAAAACTGATGGTGAATTTCATAGCACACCTGGAAACAAGAGTTACAAGGATGTTCTTACAGAAAGGAGGCTGTGGGGCAAATGTGGCTGCAGACACACACCTGGGGGTGAGGGGCACACGTGCGTGCATGTGTGCACATGAGGCTGCATGAGTTTGTGTGTGCACAATGGCGCGTGTGCATGTGCAGCGGTTGGGGAGAGGGGGACAGGAGGCAGGCAGGGCCTCATCAGGGGCAGGGCACAGGAGGTGGGGATGGGTGACAGATGATGGAGTGAGGGTACTGGGGAGTGAGCGATGGGCTACAGGTACAGATCTGCCCCTGAGAATAATGGCAGGGGCCCTGGAGGCCCAGAAAGTCCCTGCTTCCTGGTTGTTTATTTCGCTTCTTGGAGCCTTTTTTCTCACTGGCAAATTACACACAGTGACTATTCCTCCGGCATAAGATGGTTTGCTGTGAGAATTGAGTGATGGGCTGTGTACTTAGGGCAGCGCAGGGTGAGTGCTCAGGGAAGGTTAGTTAGTATCCGTCCACCCCAGGGCAGCAGGATGGCGGACCATATGGTGACCACACGGGTGACAAGGCAGGACCGTGAGTGATGAGGACTCAGGTCCTGAGTTCCAGGCAGCAGGCCCCACTGTTGGGCCTCTGGAACTGGGCCCTCCACAGAGACCCGCCAATCCTCCAGGGATGGTTGATGGGCCACAGCCTGGGCAGGCACCAGGCTGCCCCAGTGGTACCATCTTGGGACCCTGTGGGGTGAGAATTCACTGTGGAGGGTCCTAAGCAGGCCTTGGGGCCTCCCTCTTGTGTGATGGGTGGGCCGTGGAGGAGCTCCCCTGAGGCTGCAGGGAGACTCAATCCAGCCTCTTCTCCCGCGCCCAGTGCCCCCCAGAGGGAGCTTAGGACCCCACAGAGGGGACCATCAGGCCCCAGTGCTAGAGCCCAGCCTGCAGGAGCTTCAGCCCCAAGGGGAATGGGAAGGCACAGCCATTCTTGAGCACCTACTATGTGCTAAACACCTGTGCCGGCCTCAGCTCCCAGCCTCCAAACAAACTGCCACTGCCCCATTTTAGAGGGAGGAGGAGGAAACTGAGGCTCCCAGCAGCTGAGTGACTGGCCCAGGGCCACAGGCCCGAGTGGCATGAGCCTGGGTCTGTCGGGGAACAGGGCCCACTTCTCTCCCACAGTCCCTCCACTGACTACTCACTCGGGGTCCTGGGGTGAGCCCATGAGCCCCCCTCTCTCTAAATGTCAGGGTGGTGGAGAGAACACGAGGAGGGCAGGCACCCCTCCCCATCAGGGTGCAGATTCCACCACAGGACTTTCCAGTGTGACCTTGGAGGGGTCCCTCCCCTCCTCTTTTTTTTTTTTTTTTAATTTTATTTATTTATTTTATTTATGGTTGTGTTGGGTCTTCGTTTCTGTGCGAGGGCTTTCTTTAGTTGTGGCAAGTGGGGGCCACTCTTCATCGCGGGGCGCGGGCCTCTCACTGTCGCAGCCTCTCCTGTCGCAGAGCACAGGCTCCAAACGCGCAGGCTCAGTAATTGTGGCTCACGGGCCCAGCTGCTCTGCGGCATGTGGGATCTTCCCAGACCAGGGCTCGAACCCGTGTCCCCTGCATTGGCAGGCAGATTCTCAACCACTGCGCCACCAGGGAAGCCCCCTCCCCTCCTCTTAGCCTTGGCCTCCTCACCTGTCAAACAAGGACAAGGACCCCCCACTCCAGGGGGCAGGGGGATCCACAAGGAGACGGTGCAGCTCAGTGGTTACACACAGGGCACTGGGTTCAGATCCTGCCCTCAGCAACCCCTGCATGACCTGGAGCCGGTTGCTTCCCTTCCCCATGTTCTCATCTCTCCAACAGGAGGATCGTGATGAAGCCCTCTTGATGCCGAGGTGTGATGAAGGTCATTGTTAGCAGACACGGATTAGGGCCTGGTCAAGAATGAATGGTCCTGGTTTATTACGATGATGGGGTTCTGATGGAAAGTAAACCTGATAAGGACACTTGCACTTACATGTTACTGGACACGAGGTGTAGCATGTGTGCGCTTATTCGGGACGAGCTCAGGGAGGGCCGCTGTCCTGGTTACTCCTTGCCCACCCCATGCCAGCTCTCCCCAGGCCTGGGCGCTGCCCACTGACCCTACATCCCTCCGCCCAGGGCTCAGAGCCCTGCCCTCCCGTCCTTAGCCCCACACCCTAAATTCTCAAAACAAGGGACAACTTTGAGCTCCCTTCCAGCCCCAGCGCTCATTAGCTCTCACCTGCCCCTGCAGCCACCCTGCGTCCAGCAGCCGCAAGGCAGCTTCTTCCCCACCTGGGCTGGCTGCTCCTCCTCGGGGCAGAGGTGGCAGGAGAGGGCGGGGAGGAGGTGGACATGCGGCCAGCCGGGCCGGGCTGGAAGTGGAGCGGCAACCCAGCTCCAAGAATGCAGGGGGTTTGCATCAGAAGGAGGCATTCAGATGGTCAAGCCCACAACCCATCTCACTCATGGCAAAAAACTGAGGCCTGAAGAGGGCAAGGGACTCCCTCAGCTCACACTACAAATCAGTGGCAGAGCTGGGCTCTTTAGGCCGCCTGAGTGGGGAAATGGAAAGGTTTGTTTAAGGCAGGGACAAGCTGATGTTTCCTGCTATTCAAGAGAGGATGCGGAAGGGAAGTGGTAACTCTAACCTGTAGGTCCTAAATGTGAGAACGAGGAGTTTGGACTGTATTGTGAAGGTGGCTGGGAGCTGTGGATGTGTCTGAGTTCCATGTGCTTCTGTCCGCCTGCACTGCCTGTACCCTGGTCCAGGCCCCCAGCACCCCCTGGACACCTGCAGAGCCTCCTGCCAGGTCCCCTACTCCTTCGTGCCCCTCCACACTCCACGACCCATGGCAGCAAGTGCAGCCTTTTAAAAACATACACGGCCTTGTCACTTTCCTGCTTGAAACCCTCCGGGGGCTTCTGCCGCTCCTAGAATAAGCTTCGGAGGTTGTGTGTGAAATGACAGCTGTCTCCAGCCACTCCCATAGCCTCACCCTGCCCCACACCCTCTCACGTACCATGGCACAGCCACCCTGGCCTTCGGATGACTCCTAGATGGTGCCAAGGTCATTGTATTCACCATCATGATGCCTGGGACGCCCTTCTCATCCACAGATCCCAGCCTAAAGTCTTAAAATCTTCCTAGAACCCCTGGAGAAAGAACCCCGCCCCAGGCATTCTGTACCACATCATCCATCATGGCATTTAATACTTTAGGAAATGTTCTTGCTTATTCGTTTATTGGTATATTTATTAACAGTCTTCCCCACAGGCATGCAAGCTCCATGGGGCAGGGACCTTGTCTGTTTTGTGCCCTGCTGCATCCTCAGTGCTCTGCATAGTGCCAGGCACATAGTAGGTGCTCAGGAGACACTTGCTGAACGAATGAATGAATGAATGAGCTGGACCAGAGCCCAGAGCTCCTGCCTCCAGCACTGTGCTCTCCCTGTTCCAGGTTGTTGCAGAAGGAGGGGGCTGAGGGTCAGGGGCTGGTCCTGTGCCCACCTTGTCCCTCCCAAGCGGGAGGACACTGTGGGGCCTGTCTTCTTGGAACCCCTTGGGTCCTGGTCCTCCTGGCATGGACATCCCCACGCATCATTCTTACCTGGCCTGGAGGTCTCCCAAGCCTGGGCACAGCTGTCCTGACCACTGGGACCTCCACAGACTCTGCCCACCCTGGGTCCCAACCAACCTGGTGGGAGGGCTGGAGAGCAATGTCCAAGGGGGGAGGCTTGTCCACAGGCTGCCCCAAGGAGTCCCCAGTTTTGTGGAGGCGTCCGGGCTTGTTCTAAGGAGACGCTAGTTTGCTGGAGGAGATAGCTCTGCCTTTAGAAGCCCGCCGGCAGCTGGGGGAGCCTATCCTCCCTGGTCAGGAGCCCTCTGAGAGAAACCGGGAACTGCTGAGGACACCCGGTCCCTGCAAACTCACTGAGACATGAGCTCACACTGTCCCGACAGAGACCATTGGTGAGGTGGCCCCTCTCATAGGCGGGTTCCCCCCTCCCTGAGGCAGAGGGGCAGCTGGGGGGAGGTGGAGGCTAGCCTCCCCAGATGAGTGGACCCTGGGGCAGAGCTGCCAAGGGCATCCCTCTCCTGGGAGGCCAGGCCCCATCAATATCCTTCTCTGGTCTGGCGGTGGGAGGAGGGAGCCTGGACCCCAGCCTCACTGTGCCCCCAGCAGCCTGCGTCATCGCAGATGTGCCCGTGCCCCTCTCTGGGCCGGGCCGGGTGACCCTCGTACTGCATCCGCCTCCAGGCTGGACTCTCCCCTCTCTCGCCTCCCCGTCCTCTTGCCCCCAACCCTCTCCCCCCATCACCGCTGGTTCTTGATCCTGCAATTATGGAAACAGAAACTCAGCTAATTTCTTGAGCCCGTAAATCGCCCAGTGGGGAAGGCAGGTGGGCGGCCCCCGCTTCACTCCATCACCCACCCTAATGCATCGTCTGACACTTTCAATTTATTTTTCAATTCCTTTACCATCAGAAATGACGATTAAATTTCCAGCGTAAATACCGCCTTACCAAACTGAATTAATCACAGGAGAGGAGGGGCAGACAGGCCCCAGCAGCACCGTCAGAGCATCTCAGGCTTTAACCCTTCGTCCCAGTTGAGGCCCTACTGGGAGAGCGGGGTCTCTGGGGGCCTCGCTGGGGTCACGTGACCCAGTCCCCCTTGTTCTCTTGCACCCGTTCTCCTGTGGAGGGGGCGGGTCTGGGAGGAGAGTCTTGCCCAAAGTCACCCTCCCCATCAGGGCAGAGTCAGGGACACCAGCCACTCATCCCCCCACCTAGCTCCTTCTTGACCCATCCCCAGCCCCTCGGGGACTCGGGCAGGGAGGCGTTCCATGGCCAAGAGAGGAAGAGATGTGGGGAGTATCCCGAGGTTTGGCATTTTGCAATCCTGTGCTCCTGCGGGCATGAGGGATGAGGGTGGGCGACTCCTGTCAATCCAACCAACAGTTGCATTTGACGTGTCTCCCCTCTTCTCCACCCACCACCCCCAACCTCAACCCGGTCCTCCCTCCTGGGTGACCCCCAGGACCTCCTCACGTTCCCCCTGGTCTCCCCACTTCCACGCCCATCCATCTGCAGAGGTATCGGCTCAAAATACTGCCCCATCGTTTCCTGGCTGGAAACACTTCAGTGCTTCCCTCTGCTTTCAGATCAGGTCCCCGCCCTTCACAGCCGTGAGGACTAAGGGGACGCGGCTTCTAAAAGCCCTCTGACCCCCTTCCTGGGGGGCTGGGTTGATTCTTCTCCTTCATGTTTTTTTGTCTAAACCTCCCTCCTCAGAGAACTTTCTCTGATTACCGTCCGCCATTCTAAATTAGTTTCTTCCTCCTAAGGTTCTCTCTCAAATCTATTTCCTCTCCTTTAGAGCACTTAACACAAGTTATAATTACACACTAATTTGTGGGTTTGTTTAACAGAATTCTCCGGGGAGGAACTTTATCTGACTGGCTTGATGCTGCAGCCCTTAGAACATGGCCCAAAGGTAGTGGGTGCTCAGTGTAGACTTTGGAATGAATGAATGAGTGAATGAATGAGTGAAGGAATAACAAACTCTTCATGTGCCCACTGTGTGCCAGGCTGAGGCTGGGCCCTGGAACTAGAGTGATGAAGTGGACATGCTAGCTGGGCTCTGAGGGATGAGTAGGAGTTTGCTGGCATTGAAGACAGGGTTGATATGCTGGGGTTCTAAGAAACCCACCTGTTTCTGGATGGACCCTTCCCAGCCACCCTGAGAGGAAGCCCTTTCCCTTTTGCACGTGATTAATTTAGTGGTTCAGTTCAGCGAGTGTTACTATGAGTAGTTCAGAGCCCATACCTCAGGGTCAGCCTAACCTAGGTTGAATCCTGATTCTGCTCTTGGCCCTGTGTGACCTTGGGCAGGTCACTCAGACTCTCTGAGCCTCCACCTTCCACTCTGTGAACAGACAGCCCCTTCATTGGTGTTCAAAGTCCCATCCACCATGAGGGAGATGGACATGCCACGGTGCCTCCCATCCAGGTTGCGGACAGGTCCAGGCACAGCCAGTCAACTGGATGGGAGCTCCAGGAGTCCAGGCAGTGTCAGAAGGGAGGGTGGAGTGAAGGCGCCAGGAGCCCAGCCCAAGGCAAGGTCAGGGGAGGCTTCCTGGACAAGGCAGCCAGTCAGAGCTCCCTGCAGCTTACTCCTGTGACTGCATGTGTGTGTGCCCTCGTCATCTTGTTCTCCCTCCCTCCAAGTTCCTGCTCTTCCCATTGCCTCCCCTCACTCTCTCTCTGCCCTGACAGGAGGCCTGAGGGACTCAACCCTGTTCCAAGGAATACGCCTCTGTCCCTGTAAGCAGGCCCTTGGGACCCCCACTAAATGCACCCACACACACCTCCCAGAATTGCTTCCCTCTAGTTTGGCAGCTCATGAGGCCAGATGCCTGCTGCTGCATCTCTCTAGATACATACACACAGACACACACACACACACACCCACACACACACCCAGGGCAGGCCCTGCAGGCAGCAGGAGGAAAAGCTAGAGCTGGGAATTAATGGAGGCCTCCTGCAGGCTTCAGAGTCAGCGTTTGTGCAGCAGCCAGGAAAGCAGCAGGGGCTCCTGCAGGAATTTCCCCCGCCCCCTCCCTACCTGGTGGGTGAGAGTTGGGCAAGCAACTGGCCCAGATGTCCCTCCCAGGCTTAAAGGTGTCCCTCTCAGAGGCTCCTTCCCAGCCCACCACCCCATGAGTGGGTCAGTCCCTTCCCCTCTCGGAGCCTCCCTTTCCTCATCTGTAAGATGGGCTCGGTGATGCTTGTTCTGAGAGTTGAGATAAAAAGAAGACTAAAAACGACATGATGACCCCAAAGGATTTGCAAACTATCGAGTGCGATGCCCTGCCCGCGTCAGAGTACTGGTGATACCTGAGGGGTGGGAGGGGAGAGTCCCAGTCCCAGGCCCAGCTCTGTGTTTCAGCTGCAGACAGGTCCCCCTTCAGTCATTCATTAATTCACCAGTACACCCTACAGATCTTTATTAGGCACCTACTGTGTGCCATGCTTTGTGGAGGAGGTTAGGACACCATGCCAGACCCGGGTCCTCAGTTTCCACCTCTGTGAAATGGGGCATCACCTTGATGGTCCAAGGGCCTCTCCAGCCAGCCCCGAGACTTTCAACTAGAATTAGTCCCTGAGGCCAGGCTGAGGTTGCAGCTGGCAGAGCCAGAGCCTGGGCAGAGGGTTGAGAAGAGGCTGCAGACTGCAAAGGGGCCAGAGGGACAAGGAGGGGGGACATGGCTCCTGAGCCCGTTTCACCCCTAGGACAATGAGAGTTTCCAGAAAAGACCAGACATGCTCCCCAGCCCACCCCTCCTGCTCAGCCCAGTGACCTCTGGTCAGTGGCTGCTGTGACCTCATCCTCCTCTGGGAGCCCTGGGCTGGGAAGGAGCTCTGGGCCCTGACATGGACTTGGAGCCTGACCCCATGTCTGAGCAGGGAGCTCCCATATCCCTCTGTGCTCAGATGGGAAAACCGAGGACAGAGAAGAAAGCAGCTTTCCCAGGTCACACAGCAAGTTAGTGATGACTAGTTCCCACCGATGTGTGTGCTTCTGATGAAGAAACTTAAAATACAATAACCACCATAATAATAAACAGTGCTGAGCGCTTTAAAGGTGAGACTGCATTTCACCCTCACACCCTCCCCTTGGGGTGGATGCATGGCTGGCCCCATTTTACAGACAAGGAAACTGAGGTTTCACTCCCATTGCTGCCCCTCTCACCACCCCTGCACGGTCCCCAGTGGGTTTTCTATGCTGTGGGTGGTTATTTATCCACGTCTGCCCTCCCTGCTCATCTCTGACCTCCAGGACGTCCAGGGCCGTCCGTGTCTGTTTCACTCCCCACAATACCCCAGCAGGTGCCCATCATGTAAGAGGGGCTCAACAGAGATGTGTGACAGGGCGGTAAAGTGAGAACCTAGGAAAACCAAGTCTCCCAGAGGAATTGTGCCCCCACCCTGACCCCCAGCAGCGGGTAGACCCCGACTCCTGGCTCCTGTTGGCACTGCCTGCCACGCCCCATGTACCCACGCCCAGCGCTGCCGAGACAGGCTGACTCAGAAGGAGTTAACAGCCCGAGTCTGGGGTGGGATTCCCGGGCCTGCCTGGTTGGCTGAGCCCCATGATTAAGCCCCGCACGGGGGAGAGCAGGCTGCTGACGGAGGCGTGGTCGTGCACTCTGGGGGGAGTCAAAGTCAGCCCCTTCCCCTCCCGAAGCCCTGAGCACTGGTTCAAAGCAGCCCCACATCCCTCCCCTCTCCTCCCTTCATCTTCAAAGCAGCCCTGGAGCTGGAGCGCGCTGCTGTTTACTCCTGAAAAAGAGGCCCTGTCGGGAGGTGACAGGCCCAGGGTCACACAGCTATTGGTGGTGGACCTGGGGCCAATGACCCCTCCTCTGATTCACTGGCATCTTTCCTCCTCCTTCCCAGCTCTGTGGGTGATTGAATACCAGGCTCTGGCTTTCAAAGTCCCTGAGCGTTTCCTGCCCTCTGGCCACCCTACAGGGCACTCTGCCTGCCCACCAACCCCAGGGACATCAGTGAGGGACCCTCCAGGAGACAGACACCACACAGGAATGTGAACAGGGCAAGTTTAACACAAAGAATTTTAATTGCAACAGTGGATCAGAGTAACAAGGGCTTAGCTAGTAAGAAGTGAAGAGAATGCTATCAGTCTATCGAATCCAGAAATGCAAATATTAGAACAGCTACTACCTCAGGGACTGAGAGAAGGCACCCAAAGAAGAGCCCAGACCCCGTTGGAGAGGGCAGAGTTGTCGGGAAGTGGCAGGGAAGTCCCTGTGATGATGCCACATAGGTGGAACATGCTGGAATTTGCCCTCCAGAGCTTGCCAGAAATCCACTCTTCAGGATGCCAAGAAAAGCTGTTTCTAGGGAGGTGACTCGCTGGGCGCACCTGCTATGAAATCACCTTCAGAGGTTGCTGGGAGAAACCTCCGGCCACTGGGTGCTCCCGACCACCATGCACTACAGGGTCGGGCCCCGGGGAAGCCGCCTGCGCTGCAGAAGCAGGGTGCTGGGGAAGCTTGTGCTGCAGCGAGTGAGCGCTGGAGAAGCCACGTGTGTCCCGGGGCTGCTTGCTGCTAAAACACCCATGTGCCCTATAGGACCTGGGTGCTGGGCAGGCCACTGCCCTGAGATAGGCTGCTGAGCCAGGGTGTGCGCCAGAACTGGGATGGATGTGTCTCCACTGCCCCCTACTGACAAAGTTTAACACCACGCCAAGTGGAAAAGGGAAAATCTTCAGAGTGATGCCCATTTCCATTCCCACAAATCAAGCAGCAAACGACCTAGAGGGGTGGGATAGGGAGCATGGGAGGGGATATGGGGATATATGTATACTTATAGCTGATTCACTTTGTTGTACAACAGAAACTAACACAACATTATAAAGCAATTATACTCCAACAAAGATATTAAAAAAAAAAAACAAAAAGAGTGAATTGGAGCTGAGATGCAGTAACTCTGAAACCCGCATGGTACACATCTTCAGCTACTCATCTTCCATAAGCACACGTGTACACATCTTTTAATTTCCATTCAACAGCAAAAGAACTCTATATCTCCACCCAACAAGAGGCAGCGATGTATCTTATAAGTGAACGAGCTTTTTCTCTAAAACAAGGAGACCCACAGTCCCCAGACGCACTGTGTCCATTGGTAGCTATAACTTACTCCTCTGTTTAAGGCACACTTCGCTGACTGTTCTGTCACCAAAGACTAAATTTCTTTTTTTTTTTTTTTGAAAATTAATCAGATATTTAATAGACGGTGCAAACCATAACTTCATCTGAATATAAATGTATGCACATGTTTCCAATGAGTTATCTCTCAGTTATCACAAACAGCAACAAGGACCTTAGAGCTATGTTAGAAAAATGTATAGCTGGAATTTAACTCTAACAATCTCACACGCTCTCAAAAGAACACCAGCCATTTCAAATCAGTGTCACAAACTCCAAAAAGACCAGGCGAGCGGGAGAGAGGAGTGGGACAGAGTGGGAAACACAGGGGCCCGTACACACGTGATGGACAGAAATACAGCTCTTGAGGAAACCAAAATCAGATGCATTATTACAACCAAGGACAAGGAAAAGCCTATGGCTTTAAAAAAATGACTCTTCTGTCAGTACCATACAAGTCTTACAAAGAGATGTGCGACAAGTCAGCTGACATAAAAGGACAGAGGCTGCATTTCCAGATCATTTCAACTGCAAACGGTCGACCCTTTCCATTGAGGCTCAGCAGTGGAGTTAGCGTAGTCCAGAAGCTCAATGTTGGATTTGCAAATACAGTTTATTTTACAGAAATTCAACATTATAAACAGCAGGCACCTCCCAGCCCCCCACCCCCCTCCCCCCAACCCGTACCGCTGGGTGCAGACCATGCTATGCAGAGTGAGCAGTGATGCAGCCCTACTGCTTTGCAGGGAGATTCGAGAGCGATGGAACCTGCCTGCACCACGGCCTGCCTGCCCCACACACGCACGTGCCTGCCCGCCTTGCAGGCCACCAGAGTCTGTCTGGGCCCAGCCCACGCTGGACCAGTTAAATGGATCCAGCCCAGCTCTCCAATTCCTTCATGTCGTCGTCTTCCTCTTCCTTCTTCTTGGTGGGTTTTGATGGTAGGGATATAGAGGGAACATTTGGTAGAGGGACTGTTTCTGGTCCACTGATTTCCAGCAAATTCTTGTCTAGTTCCTCCTGTTCTAGTTCTTCTAATTCTGCCATGAGCTCATCCTCGTCAAACTCTTCTCCAAACCCTACAGGTTTTGAAATAGCTGTTGAAATCTCTTCTGCAAGTTCCTGCTGGTCAGCAATGTCCTGCATTAACTCATCAACTTTATCGATGTCCATGTTGTCGTGGGCAGCCTTCATGGCTTTGGCGGCATAGCCCATGTTCTTGAGCACCTCAGTGTTGGTGTTAGCATTCTCCAGGGCCTCTCGCTGGAACTCGATGGTTGACAGTGTGCCATCGATCTGTGCCAGCTGCTTTTCATACCTCTTCTTGCGCTTCAGTGCCTGGAGGGCAGCGCGCTTGTTTTTGGTGCCGTGCTTCTTGGCGGCTGTCAGCTCCTGCTCGATCTTCTTCTCCAGGAATTCCTGCTTCTTACTTAGCATCTCCTCCGTGTCCCGAAGCCTCTGGATGGCCTCCTGGGGGGTCGGGCCGCCCTTGCCGGCTTTACCCCCTCCAGCCCCGAACAGCTTCCCGAACACCGACATGGTTGCTGCTCGCCACGCCGGCCTGCGCCACCCACTCCGGCTCGGCTCGGCTCCGGCGCCCTCTCCCCGCTCCCCGCTCCGCCGTTCCCTGCCGCTGCAGGCCTCTCCGCCACCTCCGCCCCGCAGCTGTGCCCGGCCGCGCCACCTACCACAGGCCCCCACGCCCGGCCCGGCCCCCAAAGACTAAATTTCTAAGTTAACTTGCAACCCCTTGTATATAAAATAAAAATGAGAAAAAAGGGAAGAAAGTGGCTAGCACCCATAGGTAACCACAGACATGTAGGAAGCAAACTGAAAATATGCAGAGCTACTTACCACAGTGATTTTTCCAGCTGGTCACGAGGCCATAATTGGCAGCTATGGCTTCCTTCTTCCATGGCTCACTCCATAGCTCCCTACTCACCCCCTTCCTCAGCCAAATACTCAGATGATCGGGGCTCTTTACCTGATGGAGTGACCAAACCTTCATTGCTAAAGAGTCTTGAGTCCTCAATCATCTTGCCTTTATCTGGGGGTGCGGGGTAGGCTGTACTTTTCCTTTAACCTTCACTATGGAACATGAAGGCACTAAGAGGCGCCTTGCAGAATCTCCTGACCCAGATTCTCCTTCCCCCTCCCCTCACGTGCAGCAGCACTCCAGTTTCCCTTTGGCAATTGAGATCAATCATTCCAGATAGTCGAGTAGCCTCTTTCTTGACTGCTGGTTCAAGTCCAAAATGGCCAGGTGGCAGTCTCATCTTCCAATTCAGTGGAACCGTTACTGTGTCCCCCGATGGAAGCCTTATTCCCTTAGGAAAGAAGCCCTCCAAAGCAGCAGCATACGAAGTTGCCGGGATGGGACCAAACTCTGAGTCATTAGGCGTAATAGTGATGGGAGCCACTCCCACCTCCTCCCCTTGTCTCCTGAACCCGGGTGTCCTGGCTGCGGGAGAGCCAGCACCCAATAATGGTCTTAGATTCAAAACGTACTCTGCATCCTATGAGAGAAAACCCCATCTTTTCAGGGCGTTGTCTCCTGATTGACTCCACAACGGAGTCTTCTGTAACCATTCCACCTTTCAATTAGACCAGCCACTTCCAGGTGTGTGGTAAGACCAGGTGATTCCACAGACACGAGCCGATGGCTGTGCTTCCCTTACTGTGACACGAGTTCCCTGATGAAGCATGAAGCGCTGTGAGGAGCGCCATGGTAGTGGATAAGGCATTCTGGAGTTCATGGATGATGACACTGGAAGAGGAATTACAGGCAGGAAAGGCAAATCCAGAATATGTGTCTATTCCAATGACGGTGAATCTCTGCCCCTTTCATGATGAAGAGGTCCAATGTAATCAGCTTCCACCAGGTGGCTGGCAGCTCCTGCTGGGAAGGGGTACCACGTCGGGGCCTCAGCGCTGGTCTCTGCTGTTGGTAGATTAGGCTCTTATCAGGAGCCTTAGCCAGGTCTGCCTTGATGAGGGACAGGCCCGGCTGATGAGCCCATGCATAGTCTCCACTCTGTCACAATGGCTACTTTGTTCACATGCCCATGGAGCAAGCACTGGGGGGCCATGGGAAAAGAGGCTGTGTGGAAAGTGTCATTTTCTCCACCTGATTATTTGGGGTCTCATCCACAGTGGATTCCCTTTGGTGAGCATTTACCTGGGACACAAACGTGTTCAGTGACTGTAACCATCTGAGAGGTCCAGCCACAAGCCTCTCCCCCAGACCTTCTCATCACTGGCCTTCAGTCCTGTTCCTTCCACCTCCCTGATCATCTGCCAAACCACTGGCCATGCATGTGAATCTACCGCTTTCTCTTACTCTAGACATGGTGGGCATCTAAACGCGCCACTTGAAATTCTGCCCCCTCGGAGGATTTCTGTCCACCACTGTCCTTCAGGGTCACCCCTGCATGGGCGCCGTTGTGGAGCAGCTGTCTACTTTCAGGGGATACCAGCCTACTGTGCAGACATATCTGTAAACCAGGCTCAAGTCCTCTCTTCTTCAGCCGGCTGGTCATAGTGAAGCCCCAGGAGGCCATACGTAGGGACCGAGGGGAGGAAGTGATGTGGCAGGAGTTGGTTTTGAAGGAGTCTGAGCTGCCTGTCCACACGACTTGCTGGCACCTTCCAGACCTGCCTGAGCTCATCTTCCATGACTCTTCCATTTGATAGATTACATACTCCCAACCTTAGGGCTAGAAAATACCAAGGTCGTGATGGAAAGCTCAGGCTATACAGTCACCTGATGTCCCCTGGTTAAATGTTTAGTTTCTACCAAGGCACTGTAGCAAGCCAGGAGCCATTTCTCAAAAGGAGTGCAGTCATCTGCAGCAGAAGGCAGAGACCAGCTCCAAAATCCAACAAAAGTCTGTGCGGTGATTTCCCTGCCCATGCCCCCCCAGAGGCTCTGTACTGCCCCCTCTTGGCCACAGACACTTCAAGTGCCATTAGATCTGCTGGGTCACAGCCCCTCACAGCAGAGCAGCCTGCACTGCAGAACCTTCTCGTGCTCTGGTTTCCGCTCCAAACTGGCAGACACTGAGGTGGCGGGCCCCCGAATCGAGTTTGTCTGGCACGTCTTACTAGGGCATCTAAAGCACTTGTTACTTCCGGCTCCTCAGAGCCAGTGGGCACGATGTCTTCCAACGCAGGGGCCAGGGTATCATTTTGTGAAGACAATCGCATTCTCTGCAGACTTTGTCACATCAGGGGACTTCTCAGACTCCCCAGGCTCCAGCTGCACCCTCTCCCCGAGGCCTGTGAGACTGCAGAAAATTCCCCCAGGAGAGCCTGGCAAAGCCCACAAAGAAGAGACGTGAACTCATAGCCCAGTCCTTTTATGTCACAATTTTTCATTAATTGACTCACTCACCCATCCACCTGTCCTCCCATCCCACCGGAATTTAATGAGCAGCTACTATGGGCTTGGCACTGGGGTGCAGCAGTGGGCAAAAGACACCCAGCCGCTCCCTCACAGGCCCACGTGGTCATGGGGAGAGGTGACAGACACACCGACTGACCCACTTCATGACGGGCGGGTGGTCATGACAGGAAAGGAGACCGGTGGACAGGACGGGGACCCAGAACAGCGTGGAGGCGCAGGGGTGTGGGATTGAAGGTGGGGCCTGGACTTCAGACAGCGGTCAGGAGGGGGTCAGGGGAGGCAACATCCCAGCTGAGACCTGAAGTGGAGGAGCCCCCTTGTCCAGGCACCCTTTCACCCTGGGAAGTGTCCCACTGGGATAATAAATCATGTGGTAGTCTTGGTCAATAGGGTTAAACAATCTCCTGGGCCTGGCACACAGTAGGCGCTCAGCACACGTGAGCCATGAGATCGTGATCACTGTTACTGTTACACTTTGGTTACTATTGTTTGAAGACACCGCCTGTTCTGAGGTCTCAGAAGCCACCAACGAGGGGCGTGGGGTGAACACTGCTTCCCCTGGATGAAGCTGCCCCCCCAGGGGCCGCCGGGAGCCACAGAGCCCCCTGAGCACCCATGGGTAGGGGATGCACCCAGGCACGGGGTCAATCCTTCCCATCCCCCATCCTTGCAGACAGGGCAGGTGGCTCCTGCTGACAGACCGTGGTGCCAGGAATCTGGGGAAGGTCTAATTAATTATGACAACTGACACCTTCGCCAGATGTCCGCCGTGAGACACCAGCTCTGATGATAAATGGTTTGGGTGATTCTGTTTGAAAAGCACTTTCCAAGCAATATGTTTTTCATCTGGGTCACCAGGAAATGGGGTTTATTTTCCAGGACACCACCCGGGGAGGGGTGGTTGGCACTTGGGCCTACTTATTCCCATCCTGGGGGTCGCAGAGGGTGCCAGAGCTAGGCAATGGCCATGTTGTCCCTGGGGCTGACCTCTAGGCAGGAGGCCTGTGCCCAGCTGACAGGGAGGACATTTACAGAGAGTGGGGACAGAGACATTTATTGAGCACAGACTCTGGGGTGGGTCTAAGGGCAATCCTCACACCATCCCCTGAGGGAGGGTTAGCATTACCTCTGATTTCTTAGATCAGGAAACCGAGATTCAGAGGGGCAGTGATTTGCCCTGGGTCACCCCTGCCCCCTGCCACCTTCATCCGCCACCTGCCGGACGCCTGGCCCACTCAGCGTCCTCCAGTTCCAGCCCAAGCCCCAGGAAGACACCTCAGGGTCCCCAAAGTGTGGTCAGCAGCTTTCTGAATGGAGGAGGGGTTTGTGAACATGCAGATTCCCCGGACCCTCCCCAGACCCAGGCACCAGGGCCTCTGGGATGGGGTGGGGCCAGGGAGTCTGTATTTAACCACCTCCGGGGTGAGTCTGCGCGCTCCCACCTCTGGGAACGGCTGTCCCAGTTAGCTCACCCCTTTCCCACCACCCCCAGGCCCTCCCGGTGGTGCCAGCCCCCGCTGACCTCTGCCTACATGCCCCGGGCCGTCCCCCCAGCAGCCCTGCGGCCCGAACCACCACCGCCCTTCTCCGGGGTGTCAGGCGAGGCTCAGGGGGGAATGACGCGTCCAGTCTCTGCCCTCGGCTCCACCCCCGGCCCGCTCCTCCCCCTGGACCCCATCCCTGGGCCGAGGACCCTGATGGGGGCAGCTTCCTGGGTGGGGAGGGCCCTGCTGACTCGCTCACACCGGCCTCAGGAGGGACTGAGGGGCCCCGGCCTCAGCTTCAGAGCCCTGCGGCCCCAGGAAGAAATTGGGAAGCGCTCGGGCGTTTGTGACTCAGCCGACCCAGCAGGGCTCCACCGCCGCGGCCGCAGCCCCCGCTGGCCAGGCCGGGCCTCGATCCGGCCACGGGACCCGCGTCCCCGCTGACCCGCGGGAGCCCCGGTCAGTCAGGGCGGAGCCGCGGCTCTACTTTCTCCCGGTACAGTTCCCGGACCTCACCTCAGGGTCCAGGTTCGAGGTTCAGTGAGAGAGAGATAAAATTACTCCGATATCGGCTCCCTAACTTTCCGTCCCCAGGCGATTGGGGTCTCATGGAAAGTTCTGGAAGCCAGGCACACGGACCCCATCTGCATCGCCTCACTGAACCCTGGCCACAGCCGCACGGGGTGTGCTTCTCACCCCTGTCCTGGCGGGGGACGTGAGGCCCGGAGGGCTGTGCCTCCCGGCCACGAGGCACGCGGCCACTCAGGGGACAGGGCAGGCGGTGGACCCCGAGCCCCCGCCCGCGGCGCCGCCCTCCGTCCAGCACCTCCGGCTCCGCCCGCGGCCTCCAGCAGCCCCTGGGCGGGGACGGTGCCCCGGGCTCAGCCCGCCCGGGAGAGAGGAATCACAGCCCCGCCCGATGCGGCTGTGTCCGCCGCCGGGGTCGCCGCTGCGGGAGGAGCGGGCAGAGACCGGGGCGGGGGAGCCGCCCGTCAGCCCCGCGAGCTCCGTCCTCCGAAGACCGTGTTGCGCCTGCGCCTCGTTCTGTAAATTCTGCAGTGGCCTTTGGCCAAAAGCAAGAAAATCGTGACCTAGAAAAGGTAAAAGGCCTTTGAAAGTATGAGCCCGGAGCGCTGGCCTGATGTGTGGCCGGGGACAAGGTGGCTGAGGCGGCAGAAGGAAGAGGAAGAAGGCGCGGCCGCAGTTCCCTCCCCGCGGCTCCTCCAGGTTTGTGCTGACGTCCGCGGGCCCAGAGCCCCGACCGGACCTGCAGGCGGAGAGGAAACGAGGGGGTGGTGTTGGGGGGCGCCCAGCGTGGGGAGGGGCACGCGCAGGGTCACCTCGCCCTGAGGACCCCCAGGCCCTCCAGCCGGGACGGCCGTGCAGCGAGGAGCTCCGCAGTGAAGGGATGGCTGCCCACCTGCCAAGGTCACGGGCTCCGAGCGCTGCTTCTTCATGTGCTGGGGCTTGCGTCACTGTGGAATTTACAAGAGCCCATTTGAAGGTATCCAGAGCCTCAAAGGCCACCAAGTCTTCCCCACGCCAGGGCTATGCTGGTGACATCGTTGACAGTGCCACCATGTTTTGCCACGTCCACCAAAGAGACCAGTCTCTTGTAAGCGTGTTACCCTCTGCTCTGTGTCTTTTCTTTTTCTTTTCTTTTTTTTTAACTTAAAACAATAGAAATTTATTGTCTCACAGTTCTGGACTCCGGAAGTCCAAGATCAAGGTGTTAGCAGGACCACCCTCCCTCTGAGATTTCAGGAAGAATCCTCCCTTGACTCTTGCTAACTTCTGGTGGCTTCTGTTGATCCTTGGCATTTCTTGGCTTGTCGCTGCATCACTCCAATCTCTGCCTCTGTTGTCACACAGCCTTGTTATCTCTGTGTCTGGGTTGCTCTGTGTCTTGACTTGAGGGACCCCCTCCTGCCCGGATGGTGGCCCTTCTCTGCTCATGATGCATCACAGGCAGGGACAGGAAGTGGAAGAGAAGGTTGTGAGGGAGGGGATGTGTGACCCTGACGCCAGCGCCCATGCCCACTCAGACCTGTCAATGAACCTGATTAGCAATGTCTCCTCTACTGTGGGGCGTGGATGGCTAGGAAGGGGGTGGGAGAGATGGGTCTGGACTGGGAAGGAGAGAGAGGCCCCCTCCCCCTCCATCATCCCACTTTGTGCAGATGTGGCTGGTGCCTTGCCCACACCCCCTTGGCTCTCACACTGCAGAGCACGCTGATGGGCATGGCTGTGAGCGTGGGCGGTAGTCTCCACACGAGGGCTGGCTGGGAGTGCCAGGGCATTCATGAGCTGGGAGCAGCCTTCAGCCACGATGGGTTGGAGGATACATACCCAGCTTACTTGCCCCCCAAGGTGGGATGACTCCCCTTGGGGGTGCTCGCCACTTCCCTGGGGGGTCTTTCTGGGTCTCAGAACTTCAAGCAAAGGGTTTTGGGATAAGCCATTCACGTCTGGGATATTGAACGTTAAGGAAACTGGTTTGAGGAAGTTTATGTGTGTTCTCAGTTTCCTCGTTTGTTCGGGTATAGATTTCACAGTACCTGGCAGAAATGCTTCAGTTTATGGATGGAGTTGTGGCCGATGACTGGTGTAAATAATAATGAAAACAAACCCTCCCCTCCTTATGTTTCTTTATGTGCTGTCTTCCATTTGTTTAGAGAGAGGGGAGTTGTGACACTCCTCCATCATTTTCATCTAGATATGAAGTGCTTTCTCACCCCTGATCTCTTTCAGTCCCAGTGCTAACCCAGGGACATGACAAGGCGGTGTCCCCATGGAGCAGAGAACTGGGGGACCCAGAGCCTGAGAGTAGAAAAAGACTGCACGGCCATCATAGGCAAGAGCAGGCAGCACTCACAGGTACCCTGTCCCACCTGACATGTGACCCAGTGGGTTTTGGCATGTGTGAGGTTTCAGCGTGAATGGCAAATGCAGGCACTCACGTTCTGCCTCTGTACTGCCGTGGCATCCATCCGAGCACTCTTTCTTTCTGACCTTGAATTCAGCCCCAAACTCCTTTCCAAGGCAACATATCAAGCAGATACAACCAACCAACTGGCATTGTTTTGTGAGATGAACCTGTTTGCCTGACCAGCACGAGAAACTCCAGCTACATAAAATGTTGGTAGTGGAGTCAGAGAGTCCTGAGTTTGAATTCCAGTCTTATGAATGACTAACAGGGTGGTCTTGGACAAGCATCTTTATCACTCTGAGCCTCAGTTTTCCCATCTGTAAAATGGGGATTGGTATCACATAGGGCTGTTGAGGGGATCACATGAGAAAACCCCTGACCCAGCACATAGCACAGAGCAGATGTTTAATGATAGGATTCAAACTGAAGAGAGGATCTTCTTTGGCCAACATGGGTGTTTCTTGATCACCTGATGACCATCTGGGGGCCATTTTTATCACCAAAGTTGAGGGGAACCAGGATTCCTTGGTGTGTTGGGGTCACTGGGCGGGGTATTGGAGGCCCGTGTCCTAGTCCTAGGTCTCCCGTGGACCAGCTACGGTTGTAGGGCAGGTCCCCTCCTCCCTGGGGGTGGGAGCTGGGGGGAAGGGTGACTGTGGTAGAGGAATGTTGTCCCACCTGGAAAATGGGATTAGCCTAGATCTCCATTGTTCCTTTCAGACATTTAACAAATCATTTTTTTTAATGAGCTGCCACCAAATCACCACCCTCCACCCCCTCCACCTCCCCACCTTCCCCATTTCCTAAACAAACCCTCAAAGATCATGGTTGGTCCCCATGAGTTAATGGGCATGAACCTGCCTCCTAATTTAATGCAAATCTCAGCCCACCTTATTGTGCAGGAGTTTCAGTTCATTTGTACTTTCTTGGTGACACAGTTCATCTCTGTCTCCAGTGGAGTCTGTAATCCCTGCAATTTCCATGGTGCTAGAATTATGAAAATAAAAAGTCTGAAGCACAGAAATTCTGCATCCTGTCTATGAGATTACACACTTTAATGGAGTTTATTAAATTGATTCTGCAGTTACTGAGGAGATTAAACTCACTGTGAGGCTCTGGAAGGCAAAACAAGGACCAATTGGCAGAATCTTCCAGGAGGCAGGTAGGAATTCAAAAGGAAGAAGCACTTTCTGCTCTCAGAGCTGGTCAGCATCAAATGAGCCCCAGGAGGCTGGGAGAGAGGCCATCAGGGTCCAGAACCTGGTGTGGTCACTGTGGGGGGCATTGAAGAGCGAGGGCTGAGGGTCATACCTGGGTCCATTTTCCAATTCTCACTTCCAAACTCCTGGGAAGTGAGTTGATTTTTCTAAACCTCTGTTCTCCCATTTCTTCCTCTGTAAGATGATGACCACCTTGCTTAGCACAGAGCAATGTTCCATGAGTGGTCCTCCTATTATTTTGTTATTTAGAGCTGGGAGGAGGCTTCCTCCCACTCCTAGTGTCCTCCGGGAGGGGTGTCCCACAGATGCTCTGGCCTCCCTTTCCCGCAGAGCTGGGGAGTTTGAGGCAGAGCAGGACCAATTCACGGGGCCCGACCCTTCTTGCTCTCTCTTTGGGAGCCTGGCTGCCTTTGGGGAGTTTGCCATCTGCCCTGCTTTCCCACTGCCGGAGGTTTTATAGCAATGGGCCCCAAAACCTTGACCTTGAGGAAGCCTGTGGGGGTCCAGTGGTGCCTCTGATGGTGGGGTGAACACCGTCTAATCCTGGAGCCTGCAGTAGGGGTCCACAGGCTCGCAGGTATGAGCCCCATCCTCCAGCAACAGCTTTATCAGTGATAAAGGGGAGACTACTTCTCCATCCACCATGCCCTGGATCCTCTGGTGGCTTTAGAATCAGGGCAGCAGATGCCTCTATGAGGCCCCCTAAAGTCCCCAGCATCATTATCAGAAGGGCTGAGAGCTTAAGACACCACTGACAAAGCAGCTGAGAACTCTGTTTCTAGAACTTCCACTCCCCAAAGGCAGGAACCATGACACATGTCTTTATCACTAAGTCCAGCCCCAGCACAGTGCCCAGCACATAGGAGGTGTTCAGTAAATAATGCTGAGTTAATTTTACCACCATGTCAGGGATATGCAATCTCTTTAAGAAAATAAAGAATGTCTGTGCAACACCTACATCTAACTTACTTAATGGTGAAACACTGAATGCTTTCTGACCAAGATTAGGAACAAGGCAAGGATGTCTGCTCTTCTCTCTCCTATTTAACAAAGTACTGAAATTTATATCCAATGCAATAAGGTAAGAAAAAGAAATAAAAGACATACAGTTTGGAGAAGAGGAAATAAAACTATCTCTATTTGCATATGACGAGTTCCCTGTGTAGAAAATTCGAAGGAATCTGCAAAATGCCTCCCAGAACTAAGTGTGTTCAGCAAGGTCTTGGGATACAAAATCAATGCACAAAAACCAACTATATTTCTATAAGCTAACAAAACACACAGACACAAAAATTAAAAATACAATGCTATTTACCATTGTATCAAAGAAAATGAAACATTTAGCTATGCACTTAACAAAACATGTCCTGAATCTGTATGCTGAAAATTATAAATTACTGATAAAAGAAATTTTAGAAGACCTACATACATAAATGGGGAAACAGACTGTGCTCATGGATTTGAATACTCAACATAGTAAAGATATCAATTCTCACCAAACTGATACACAGGTTTAACACAGTTGTTATCAAAATCCTAGCAAGGCTTTTTGTAAACATAGAAAGCTTATTCTAAAATTTATATAGAAAAACACAGACCCTAGAACAGCTAAAACAATCTTGACAAGGAAGAAAATGGGAGGAAACACTCTACGTAACATTAAGGTGTACTATACAGCTACATTAATCAAGGCACTTAGGTTTTGGTACAGGGATAGACACATAGATCAATGGAACAGAAAAGAGAACCCAGAAATAGACCCACCCAAATGTGCTCAATTGATATTTGACAAAAGTACAAAAGCAATTCCATGGAGGAAGGATAGCCTACTCAACAAGCAGACCTGCAGCAATTGCACATCTATAAACAACAAAATTAACCTCGATATATTTTATACAGAACTCAAAATGGATCATATACATAAATGTAAAAGATAAAACTTTTAGAGGAACTTTTAGGAGAAAGTCTTCATGATCTAAGGCTAAAGAATTCTTAGACTTGACACCAAAAGTGTGAACCGTCAAAAGAAAAAAATGATTAAGTTGAACCTCACTGGAATTTTAAAACTTTGCTTTTGTGAAAGCCCATGTGAGGAGGATTCAAGGAAACAAACTCAGGAGACACAAGAGTGGGAGCAGGGGAGGAGAACTTTCCAGGAAAGTGTCCGTGGAACTTGAACCAGGCAAGACAGAGAAAGGCAGAAAATGTTTTCAAGCCACACCTGGATGAAGGTTTTTCTTTCAATTGCTTAATGAAGAGAAATTGGAAATTTATATAGAAACTTCAGTATTTCATGCATCCCTTCATCTGCTCATGCATCCTGTATTTATTGAATACCTTCTATGTGCCTCCTACTTTTCTATGTACTGGGACCAGAAATGGACAATGTAGACAAGGTCTATCTCTCCCATCTGGGACTCTGTGGTCACCACTGCAAAGGAAGAGAGGAATGCAGGCATCACACCCACTCTTAACTACCCCAATCCGGAAATAAGTATATTACTTCTGCTCTCAGTCCATTGGCCAGAACTCGTCACATGGTGACAACCTAACTGCAAAGGATCCTGGGAAGTACAGGAATACTTAGTGTCTCCTATCTTGAGCACAAACTCCATTATTTTTCAAAGCTTATTACACTAAATTACCCATATGATCAATTGCCTATAGTTTTCATCTCAGAGGCTGACTTGACTTCATCTTTCTCAAGGAATTCAATGCACTTCTTAAATCCATGAATCAAGAAGCTGCTGCAGCTTATGCCACACACAGCCACATGGATGGGGAAGGCACCACATGATGACCACGTTATGATTCCCTCAGAAAGCGCCACACCAGAAAGACAGCCCCTAGAGAATGTCATCTCAGCAAGGCATCACTTTTCCTCTGGCTGACAGACAACTTGAACACCACCTTTTTCCTGGATGTGACAGAAAGGGCAAAGAGAAACAAGATTGGGGTAAGGACTGAGTCTCTGAGAAGCGCCTCATTAGTGAGGAGGACCCAGGTGCTAGCTCTGGAATGTTCCATGACAGTGACTGAGTGGCCAGGCTTGGAGCCTGCATTAAGCGTGACAGCAGGAGAATCAGGAGATACGGCCAATCCATCATATCTCCTCACTTGAGCGGTGCTAACGTTTCTGAGTGACCAGGGCCCCCTTCTCAGGAGGCTGCAGGAACCAGGAAATCAAAGGGCACAGAGTCATGGGCCCGGCAGGGACCCCAGAACAGTTGCCAGTCCAGGCTCCTCATCTTATCAATGGTCCACGATTGTGCTATGCTCTCACATTAATTTCCTCATTATCTCAAAAATCCAGTTAAGTGGTATTATGGGTTCGTGTCCCTCAAAAAGATAGAGTGAAGCCCTAAGCCCAGTGCCTGTGAATGAGACTTATTTGGAAATAGGGTCTTTACAGATGTAATCAGATTAAGATGAGGTCATTAGGGTAGGCCTAATCCGAAAGGACTGATGTCCTTGTAAGAAGAGGGAATTTTGGATACAGAGGCGCCCAGGGTGAATGCCATGTAAAGATGGAGGCAGAGACTGGAGTGAGGCATCTACAAGCCAAGGAACGCCCAGGCTACAGAAGCTGGAAGAGGCAAGGATGACTGCTCCCCAGAGGCTTCGGGCGGAGCATGGCTTTGCTGACACCTTGATTTTGGACCTCTAGCCTCCAGAACTGTGAGACAATAAGTTTCTGTTGTTTTTAGTCACCCAGTTTGTGGCACTTTGTTACAGCAACCCTAGGAAACTAATACAGCAGGTTGTCACCCCCACTTGTCAGAAGGGTAAACTGAGCCACAGAGAGGGCAATGCCTCGCCTAAGATCACACAGCCGTAAGCGGAAGAGCAGGCTGACGAAGCAGGGCTCTGGCCGCCCTCCCTCCAGCGCTGCTCAGCAAAAGCATGGCCTCCTCCAAGTCCCCAGGAGAGATTTTGTCCTTGCCAGAGTTCTCTTCACTGTGAGGAGTGGCTCTGTTTTCCCCTCCCAGATGCAGAAGAGAATTGTAACCCAGTTTTGAGGCTGACATCTCATGGACTACTCAGGTGTGGATGGCAGGTGGGTGACTGAGAGTTCAAGGCTGAGCAAGGTGGGGCCACCTCACCGGTCAGTCAGTCCTCAGATTCCTGGAGCAGAGCCTGAGCTCGCAGAGGGTGGGAGTGGCTGGGATGACCTCACCTTTCTCGCTGGATGTGTCTTGTTTCAGTCTCCCTCCCCCAGCCACTAACCAGTTCAAGCCCTAATCCTCTGCCTTCTGAACATGTGCCAGAACCTCTGCACTCCCCACTAACCATTTCCTCTTTCAGCAAACATTTATTGAGCACCTACTGTGTACCTGAGCCTGTGCTGAGGGCCAGTGGTGGGCAACACTGAGCTCCTACCTTCAATTTCATCACATTTACAGTGAAATGAGAATCGGCACATAAATCCATAATGATCACATGATACATGCCAGGAGAGAATGCAACAGGGACTCAGAGCAGGGGAGCCTGAAGCAAATTGGGGGATGGGGTGGGGCAAGCATCCACGAGGAGGGGGGCTGACCTTGGTTTTGGTGATTAGGAGATGCAGATGGGAAGATGAAGGAGAAGGGCACTCCAGGTGACAGGAACAGCACGTGCAAATGTGCAGAGTCATGGCCAACATGGGAATCAGGCCACAGTAATTGGTTCAGGGGTAGACACATGACTCAGCCTTGACCAATGAGACTCCATCCTGGGACTCTGTGGGAATACTGGGTAAGCAGAGTGCTCTTTTCTCCTGAAGCTGCTGGGAACCTCCAGGAGGAGAGGGGCTATCTGGGAATGAAGCCTACTCAGAAGAAAGCAGAGCCAAAGATGGGGTGTAATGGACGCCTGACAACCTTAGCTGAGCACCTTGATCCAGCTATACCTGAATTCCCTTAAACTTCTCAGTTACATGAGCTTATAAATTCCTTTTTTTTTTTTTTTTTTTTTTTTGAGCTTTAAGCTTAAGCCAATTTGGATGTGTGTTTCTTGTAACAGAAATGGAATGGACCCGATTAAAACAATTATTATCCCCATTTTCCTGCACCACCATTAACCTGCTGGCAGTGGCACACCAGTTACCACCTGAATATTCAAGGCCAGACCTGCTGTCTCTAGTGGTGATGGTCTTGGAGAGAGCTGTAGGAGCTGAAGTCTGAGAGAAGCACAGTGACAGACCTGCTGAGAGTCAGGGCAAGAAGAGCTCAAGATGCAATTTGCAGAGTCTGAAATCACTCACTGAGCCAATCTAATTTGAGAAGGGCTGCGTGGCAGACAATCTCCACGATTTCCTGGACTCCTCACTGCTCACCTCCCACGGCTGGTCTGACCGTGGCAATTCCACTATCGGGTCTGACAGGACTGAGATGTCCCAGTGCCCACCTGCTACATCGAACAAGGAGGTGTGAGAGAAGTAATTTCAATCCCCTAATATCCGGATAAGCTCCTCGGCTGCTATCAGGGCCGCCTGGTGGGGAATGGGAGAGTCTCTGGGAGGCCACAGGCTCAAATGAACCTTGACAGGTAATCATTCCCCAGAGCAGCAGGTGAGTTGTGATTAGCGCTCCCAGGGAGAGAGAGAGGTGGCCGTGCCTCCGCCAGTTCCCTAGGACACCAGCCTGGAAGTTGCTGGAACCAGTGCAAGGGAGGCGAGGCCCCCAGTTGCTGTGGGATCACCTTTCTGTGACAGCCCAGAATCCACCACCAAAAGGCCCTTCTAGATTGATCTTTGCTCAGTGGTTGAGGGTTAGAGGTCAAGGTGAAACAGATGTCTCTCCTTCTACACCAAGAGCTCCTAAGGGCAGGAATCAAATCTCATTCGCGTTGGATCCCCATGACTTAGTACAGTGCTGGCACACTGTAGGGTCTTATTACATGTTTCTTGTATGACTGGATAAATTATGTATATAAATATAACTAATGAAGGGATAAGGTGACACATGGATCATGGAGGGCCATTCAAGTTTTGGGAGCACAGAATGGGGAGAGGTCACCCACCCCAGGATGGGCTGTGAGCAGGATCCTCCAGAAAAGCCAGTGCTCTAGCTGATGACATCCTGAAGAAGGAGGGCCTGAGTTGGGCTCCTGAAGGATGGGGAGGATTTGGGAACCAAAGGGGGCAATGCATTCTAGATGCATTCTGTGGGTGCATACATACATGCCTGGTGTGTGTGCATGCGTGCGTGCATATGTGTCTGACCGGTGGGATTGACCTTGTGGGAGCAGAAATGAGATTCTGATTTCAAGGGACCCACTAGGTTTTCCTAACAGTCCTGGGAGAAAGATGCAATTATACTCACTCTGCAGATGAGGGAACAGAGGCTCAGGGAGGTGGGGTGACCTGTTCTAAGTCACACAGTGGCAGAGCCATGATCTGAGCCAGGTCTGACCAAGGGCTGCCCACGGTCAGCCCAGCTCATCCAGGGAAGTCGGGTCCCCTCTCTGCAGAGGCCTGGAGTAGTCAGCTGCTGTGCACCGTGAGGGGGCAGGAGGGTCTGCAGTTGGAGCCCTGGGGGGCACAGACCCCTCCCAAGGGCATTTCTACTTCTGTCACAAAGGGCCAAGAACAACAGCTTTCAGGATCAGCTCATGGTAGAGGGGTGGAAGGCTGGGGTCCAGCAGGTGTATGCCCATGTTCCATTCCTGAGTGCACACTTACCTGGAGAGGCAGAAGGCAAGGTTGGATGGTCTGTCAGAATCTGAGTCCTGGCTGGTTTCCACAGCCCCTGCCCACCCCAGGTGAAACTGTGTACCTCAGATTGGGACTTGAACCCACGCAGCCGGGACTCGAACCCGGCCAAAACCCTGAGTCTTCCAACTGAGGTCACACACCTGGTTTCAGGACTTAATGAAGCTCAGGTTCTTGATGTCTCATCACAGAAAGAATTCAGTGAGAGAAAAAGCAATAGGTAAGAAGTGGATTTATTGGGACTTCCCTGGTGGCGCAGTGGTTAAGAATCTGCCAGGGGACACGTGTTCGAGCCCGGTCCGGGAAGATCCCACGTGCCGTGGAGCAACCAAGCCCGTGCACCACAACTACTGAGCCTGTGCTCTAGAGCCCACAAGCCACAACTACTGAGCCCACGTGCCACAACTACTGAAGCCTGTGCTCCACAATGAGAGAAGCCACCGCAGTGAGAAGCCTATGCACCGCAACAAAGAGTAGCACCTGCTCACCATAACTAGAGAAAGCCCACACACAGCAACGAAGACCCAATGCAGCCACAAAATAAATAAATAACTAAATAAATAAATTTTTTAACTGTTTTTTTTTTAATTTTAATTTTATTTAGTTATTTATTTATGGCTGTGTTGGGTCTTCGTTGCTGTGCGAGGGCTTTCTCTAGTTGCGGCGAGCGGGGGCCACTCTTCATCGCGGTGCGCGGGCCTCTCACTATCGTGGCCTCTCTTGTTGCGGAGCACAGGCTCCAGACGCGCAGGCTCAGTAGTTGTGGCTCACGGGCCTAGTCGCTCTGCGGCATGTGGGATCCTCCCAGACCAGGGCTCGAACCCGTGTCCCCTGCATTGGCAGGCAGATTCTCAACCACTGCGCCACCAGAGAAGCCCCTAAATTTTTTTTTTTAAGGGGATTTATTTAGAGAGAAGCACACTCCACAGACAGAGTCTGGGCCATCTCAGAAGCTGAGAAAGGCACCAGGGTATGCGGGTTGTCAGTTTTTATAGGGGTGGGTAATTTCACAGGCTGAGTAGGTTCAGGAAGGGATGGGGATTTCCAGGAATTGGGCCACCGCCCACTTTTTGATCCTTATGGTTGGCCTTGGAACTGTCATGGTGCCTGTGGGTGTGTCATTTAGCCTCCTGATGTGTCACAGTGAGTGGAAGTTGACTTGTCCGCCATCTTGGACCCATTTGGTTCTAATCAGTTTATGTCATGTCCTCGGGCTATGTCATTCTTTCAAAGGTTGTGCCCTGCCCCCTTCCCTCCTGTTTCACAGGGACTCACCCACCGGGGCCAGGAGGCAGCTTGAGCTCTGCAGATGGGCATGGGGTCTTCCTATCCACATCCCTGCCCTGCCCTTCCCCATGGAGATGAGAGGCAGGGAGCAGAGACATCAGAGTCTGTGATAAGGGTAGGGCAGCCACAAATCCCACTTGGCCTGGGACAGTCCCAGTTTATGCCTGTTGTCTGGGTGTGATTCATAGCAGTATCCCCTTGCTCTCTCAAATGTCCTGGCTTGGACAGTCATTAAAGGGTCACCTAAGGTGGGGTAGTCTCTAAAGAAAAGGAGAACAAACACCAACTGGGTCCCTATCAGTGCCCAGGGGCCCTGACACAATTCCTTCATTTAATCCTCACAAACATCCTAGAGCCTACAGGGCGCTTCCTACCCCATCCACTGTCAGAGGAGAGGTAATAGATGTTCCAGGAAAGATCGTTTCCTGGGCCAAATACACCTTTCGTGGGGTGGAAGAAAACACTGCACACTGCCTGGGGGCCACTCCAGCAGGGCAGGCGGAGATGGGTCCTTGTGGAGCTCTCTCTGGCTCACCCAGGCAGGTGGGGGAAAGCAGTGCATCCTGAGGGAAAACAACAATAAGAATAACAATAATAAATCTTCAATTGTGTTTTGTGATACTGAAAATAGAAACTCAAAATAGATGGCCCTGTGTTTTGCCAGGCAGGAGAGAGGGTTTGGAGAATTCCAGCTTGGGCCCCAAGCTCAGTGTCGGGCAGGATGGAGAGAGACCCGCAGAGGGAGGAGAGGGGTAACATTGAGCAGAAGCGGGGAACCAGAGGGAGAAGGGTCACAGGACCCTAAGCCCTGGGAGACTGGCCATCCCACAGTGCCCGAGAAAGGGCTCAAGCCAGCTCACCTAATACTAAGGGTAAGGAGTCGGGAGGACTTGGGGACCCCATAGAGACCCATGAGGTCTAGGGGGCTCCCTGACTCTGCACGAGGGGCCTAAGTCTGCAGTGTTAAGGCGGCAGATGGGATTCGTTCCCAGTTCCCCCCTCCCTCCCTCAGCCACATGACCCTGGAGTGGGCAAAGCACATTTCCTGTTCCTTTGATGTTCCGTGTGGCCGGGGAACTCACGGTGGCCAATGGAACGTGACAGTTGCCAGTTCGGAGTCTCAGCCTTACGAGACACGGTTCGCTCACGCGCTCACCCTTCTCACATGTTGACCATGGGCCCCAAGAGGACGGGGAGCCCCTGGGTCCAGGAGAGGCCGAGGAGCAGCCCTGGAGCTCACCCAAAGCCTGAAGCAAACCCCAACGCAAGCAGCCCACTGACTCAAGAGCGAGAAAGATAAATGTTTGCAGCCATCAGCTCCTGAGGTTTTGCGGTTGGTACAGAAAAGAAACAAAGGCAAAAACAAAACACTAATGCAGTTACCCTCGCAGATTTCACAATGGAGCCCTTTTCCTAGAAGCACCTGCTAGCATCTCTCAGCACATCCCATCCCTCAGGAGGTTATTCTCCTGGCAGGTTATCCTCCTGGCAACCAGGATGCCTCAGCCTTCTGCACCTGCAAGAAATAAAGGGGGCCCGTTAACCAACAACCGCAGAACCTCACTTCCTGCTTGGGTCTCCCCTATTGGCTCTGAGCATCCACAGTGGGCAGGCTCAAGGCTCCGTCCATCCTCAGCGTCCACCTGGCCTCCTCCTGGACTGTTGACCCCTGCAGGCCCTCGGTGGGCACCCCGACTTCTGCCACCAGTGCTGGTGTCTCTGGGAGCCTGCGCCTCTGCTGAGGGCTGAGGTCTCTCCCTGCTCCAACAAGCAGTGACCCCAGAAGGCCCAGGAGGTGCTGGGCGGGTGGCCTGCTCTGGGGAGAATGCCCCATCTCTTGTCTCTGGATGTTACCTGGCCCCGGAGCTGCACTGCTCGGAAGCTGAGGCTCCCACAGCGTGTCATGAATATAGCCAAGCTCTGGCCTTAACCCGTCTCCCCATGGAATTGGAAACCTGTCCCTGAGGCTGGGAAGGGAAAGAACACGACCGCAGGCAGCACCTCCCACCCCACATCATTACTTCCCTCTTTATCCCCAGGCACCCACCTCCAGAAACAAATTCTTCTCTTTTCCTTTAATCCAATGTATTTGGGTTCTACCTGCCAGGAGAACTTGAGCCCCAGTTCCTATTCATCCAAAGCACCTCTGCCCATTTAACAGATGAAGAAACTGAGGCCCAGAGAGGCAACACAAGTTACCCAAGTTTGTACAACTGCTAAGGGGTAATGATGGGGATGAGCCCATAGCCCTGTGCTTCCAAAGACCTTTTCTCCGCCCATGCTTCTTAACTTTTCCTAGGGAAAAACTCTTGAAGTCTTGTGTTTACCTTTAAAATTCATGTGACTTTTGCAACCTACTCCATGATATTTCTATCTTTATTCTAATTCAAAAATATATTTTACATTCCTTGTCACCTGAGACAAAAAAAAAAAAAGTGCAGCTGCTTCTTCTGTAGTTTCATGTACCCTCTGGTGCAGTGCAAATCCCCAGGGGTGAGCCAGCCCCAGACTGAGGGTCCCAGAGGCACAGAACACACTGCCTAGAGACGGTGGGGGACACTGCCAGGGACAGGGGGTGAGCCTGATTGACCTGCTATTAGACACTCAGGAGAATTAGGCTAAGGGGTGTCAACTTAAAAAAATGCACAGCATGAGAGTTGCGAGTTAAGCTTTATTTGGGGGAAAATGAGGACTGCAGCCTGGGAGAGAGCACTTCAGATAGCTCTGAGAAACTGCTCCAAAGAGGTAGAGGGGGAAGTTCAATATATGTGATTTTGGTGAAGGGGGAATACATGCAATCAAGCACATATTTTTGCAGAAGGTCTCATGAGGGTTACTGCTACTCACGAGGAACAGATGTCACCATGAAGGAATTTAGTGCTTTTCTAGATATGAGAAGATGCAAGAATTGGGCTCATAAAATCAGCTCCTGAAAATATCTAAGTATCTGAAGACCTGTTCTGCCAGTTTTTCTCAGAGCACAGAGTGCCTCATTCCTGATCTCCACCCTGAATTCCTTTCAGGGAATGTTGAAGATCAGCAACCGCAGTGGCACCTAATTTAATCCTTGTAGAGGTAGATGGCAAGTGCCAATTTGTTGTTGACAGGGGGAAGGAGGAGTGTCATCTGGGTGTCATCTGCCAGCACCAGGGGCAGAAACCAGGGAATTCAACCTGGAAAACTAATGAACTGTCCTGGACTCTGATGTCTCCATTTTACAGATGTGTTTCCCCTCCTCCCCAGCTCTGACCAGCTGTGGCTGGAGGACTGCATCCCCAGGCCCTGTTCCCTCCTCTGAAGAATGAGGTGCTGGTCCGAGCCTCTCCTCCCTGGGCAGTGCTTCCTTGTCTGCTCCTCCATGAGAGCCCCGGCTCTGCCCCGCCAAGTTGGCCCCAATTTCCCGGCCAAGAAATGTCATCCCAAACCCCAGCTCAGGCAGGTGGCCTAGGGAGCTGCAGGCCAGCTAAGAGGCGGTCACCACTGGGGACATGCTACCTCAGCGAGCGGATAGGACCTCAGGCCAGGCCGTTCCCTTCAGGCTGGTAACCCCCTGCAGGGGTCCCAACACAGGGCCCTTCCCATAGCCCTGCCAGCAGCGGGGGCGGGGGGGGGAGATGGGAGGGGCAGCGCTCATTCCTGGAGGGGGTTTCGGGGGTGCATCACCAGGTTCATCACTTTCCTTAGCATCTTTGAGCCTCAGTTACATGTCTGTAAAATGGGATGAACATTTATACCAATTCCACTGAGTAGTCATAAGAATTAAATAGGAAACTAGCATAAGTGCCTGGCACTTAGTAAGTGCTTAGTATACAGTGTCTGATATTAGCAGTAGTAGTAATAGTAGTGCTAGTATTCTCTGCCCCTCCTCCACGTTCACCCATTCACCCTGGTTCAGGCTCCATCTCTCCTCTGTCCTTGCCTAATAAGATGGCCTCCTCCCCAGGTCCCCTGCCTGAGGTGTCGCCCCCACCCCCCCCGCCTCTCCTCGTCCATCTTGCTCACTGCTGCTGACCTTCCTCTCCTTCAAGACCTTCAGGGGTCCCCACTGCAGGGTCGTAACCTGGCACTCGAGGCTCTGCCTCTTGACCCCATTGGCCACCACCTGCATTGCAGCCTCGGCTCCCACCACTTCCCTTCTGGTGACCAGTGGACCAGGCCAACAAAGCTCGTCCTCAGGATCCCTGACCGAGGTGCCCCACTGCCAACCCTTTGCTCAGACTCTTCCCTGTGCTAAGCGAGCCCTTGTGCTTATCTCCACATTCCACCAAACGTCAGGACCCAGCTTGAGTGCCTCCTCCTCCAAGAAGTTGGCCCTGATTCCTCAAAGTCCTCTTGGCCCTGCCCCATGCTGGCTGGGTTAGGCCTCCCTCTGCCCCCACTTCCATAGCAGTCCAGGACTTTCTTCTCTTTGAATCTCCAATCAGAGTGAATCCACACAATCAGTTTTCACACAGGCTGTTCCCCCAGCTTGGAAGCTCTCGTTCCACACTTCTGGCAGGTCAGCTCCTTCCCACCCATCAGGCTCTGTGTGCTCATCATCCCCTGTGCTCCTCCATGACAGGGCGGAGATAGAGAGACAGAGGGAGACAGAGACAGAGACCCATGGAAAGAGAAAGCAAGTACAAGGAGAGATGAGGGAGAAAGAGAGGGCAACAAGCCGTGGGGAGAGAAAAAGAAAAGAGATTCACACAGAGAGGGGAAAACCAAAAAAAAAAGAAAGAAAGAAAGAGAAAGAAAAAGACACCTAGAGGGAGGTAAAGGCAGAAAAATACATAAAAAGAGAAAGATACAGAAACACATACATGCAAACGCACACAGAGAGGAAGAAAGAGAGCCTTTGGGAACGGGTATAAAAATAAGAGTGTAACAGAGGCATAAAGAGAATGAGAAATATACTCACAGCCCCCCACCTCTGCCCCAGTGCACACATCCGGACAGAGATGGAGAGAGAGATACAATTCAGACAGGCAGGGAGAACAAATGGAGTGTGGAGGCAGAGAAAAAAAAAAGCACAGATAGCAAGACAGAAAAAAGATAGGGAGAGATTAATATGCACCCAGAGGGAGAGAGAGTGATGGGGAGAGGCTGTGAGAGAAGCTGGAGGGGAGGGAGCTGGAGGGAGGCGGGAGCCAGCAGCGCCCAGAGCATCAGACGCTCGGAGCTCACGCCTCTCCTGTGCTGCCCGCAGCCCTCTTTCCTCCACCACCTCCTGACTGGCTCACAGGAGCCTGAACTGTCAGCGGAGTGGAGACAGTCACCCTCCCGGGTCCAGCCACCCAGACACGCTCTGCCTCCACCCTGAGCCCTAAGGACCAAGAGGTGTTGTGGGCGCAGGGCTTTCTCCTCCCATCTTCACTTTTGAACCAGACTCCCTTATGGAAGGACAGAGACCTGCCTAGCATCTGCTCCCCAAGCCAAGGCCTCAGAGCTGCTTGGTTCTCCCTGCTGTTTTCTGAGCCACGAGGACTGGAGGTGGGCATGACCACGTCCCCTCAGCAAGCCTCTACGGGTGCGCACCATGGATGAGACACAGCCCCCGGCCCAGGGACCCCCCACATGGGAGGCAGGCAGCCCCCCTCACATGCCCCTCACTGGCTGCATGACTGTGGTGTCACCTGCCCTCTCGAAGCCTCAACGTCCACCTCTGTGAAATGGGGATAGTGGCGCCTCCCTCTCATGAGTGCTCCTGAAACAGGAGGGCAGGGGGCAGGGCACAACCTTTAAAAGAATGACATAGCCATAGAACATGACAAAAACTGGTTAGAACCAACTAGGTCCAAGATGGTGGTAGATTCGACTTCCAGTGGACCTTGAGCCTCATTATACGCTCATTGTATGTAATGCATTCGCTAAATGACACACTCATCAGGGCCAGGACAGTTCCGAGGCCAACCATCAAAGGTCAAAAAGTGAGCCGTGGTCCAATTCCTGGAAATCCCTGCCCCTTCCCCAAAATAGTTGGAATAATCCTCCCACTCATTAGCCTATGAAAATACCCAGTCCTGGAACTTCCCTGGTGGTCCAGTGGGTAAGACTCCGTGCTGCCAATGCAGGGGGGCCCAGGTTTGATCCCTGGTTGGGGAACTAGATCTCACACGCATGCCGCAACCAAGAGCCCGCATACCACAACAAAGATCCTGCTGTGCCACAACTAAGACCTGGTGCAGCCAAAATAAAAAATAAATAATAAATAAATAAATAAATAAATATAGAGAGAAAGGGAGAAAGAAAGAGAGAGAGAGAGAGAGAGAAAGAAAGAAAGAAAGAAAGAAAGAAAGAAAGAAAAGAAAGGAAGGAAGGAAGAAAGAAAGAAAAAGAAAGAAAAAAGAAAGAAAGGAAAGAAAGAAAGGAAGGAAGGAAGAAAGAAAGAAAAAAGAAAGAAAGAAAGGAAGAAAGAAAGAAGAAAGAAAGAAGGAAAGAAAGAAGGAAAGAAAGGAAGAAAAAAACAGAAAGAGAAAGAAACAGACTGTCTGCAAAAACCTAGAAAAAAAAGGAAAGAAAATACCCAGTCCATAAAAACTAACCACTCCACATTTCAGGGCCTCTCGCCTTCTGAGATGGCCCACACTCTGTCTGTGGAGTGTTTCTCTCTAAATAAATCCACTTCTTACCCATCACTTTGTCTCTCACTGAGTTCTTTCCACGATGAGACATCAAGAACCTGAGCTTCCTTAAGTCCTGACACCAGGTGTGTGATCTCAATGGAAAGACCGTGGGTTCAAGTCGCAGTCTGGGTTGCACTGTTTCACTCCTGCAGCTGAGGAAGCAGAACTGGAGGAGAGAGGGAAACCCCACCCCTCTTCAGGGATTAAACAAACAGAGCAGAGGCAAATGTCCATTCCCAAGTGCCCCAGACCACATCCCCAGAAAGTCAGCCTGGCATTTGCCAGGGCAGTGGGCCTTTCGGGTGCAGGAAGCCAAGGTCAAAGGTGTATCAAATACCCCCACCATGGCTAGTTCTCTCTTTGCTGCTGTTAATTACTCCTGAAGAACAAGATTGGAAAGACAGTGCTAATTTAATTTGTCAGAATGAATAAAGATATGACAGTAACCGAGGTGATGAAACGCTGGGAGCACATAATTCACATCCCCGATACCCCGAGTTGGAACTGATTAAGCCAGAGCAGCACCTCCGTCTATTTTCTTCCTCTGTCTCTGAAGAAGGCTGGCTCCCCTGGCTGGGCGGTGGGCGCGAGGGGCTTTGTAAAAGGGGAAATGAGATCAAGGGGAGGAAGGAGAAAGGTCTTCTAGCGCCCGTGGTCCTCATGGTGGGGATGCGGGTACTCAGGGACCACGTTCACCATCAGCCCCTGGGCTTGGAGGGGGGCACAGGTAGAGGGTGTTACTGGGTGTACTTGCATGTGGGTCCATCACTAAATCCACAAGCTGTCCTGCCAGGCTAGATCTGGAGTATCTGGGGACCAGGATTAGCTGCATCCAGAGGGAGGGTGTTGCTAGAAAACATGCGGGCACACGCACCCTGTGCACAGGAAGTCTTTTCATTAGCACTCACGGGGATTTGTGTCATCAGTGAGACAAGGGCACGTCTTGCTGGCGCGGGGACCCCCGGTACACACGGGAGCTGAGGCACCAACATGCACAGGCGTGCGATGCTCCCTGTTGCTTACTGGCTGTGTGAGCTGGGGTGAGTTTCTTACTTCTCTAAGCCTCAGCGTCTTCATCTGAGGAACGGGGACAGTAGCGCCCACTTTACAGAGTTCCAGGGAAGACTGAGAGATAGTGCTTGGAAAGAGCCCAGCTCGGCCCCCAGCCCACAGGAAGGGCTCCATGATCACGAGTTACCATCAGTGTCATTACCGTGAGGATCACACGGCTCCTTTCCGGGTGAACATGAGGCACATGTTTATCTGTGAACATGGGGGGAGGGGGCCTGATGCGCTGATTCATGGACCTCATGGGCAGAGACATTTATGGCCACAGGGAGAGACCTTTCTGTCACCTCCAAGGTGCCATGCCACCCTTCCTCTGTGGCTCAGACAGTGAGGACTCGGTGCCCGGCCAGGAGGGAGGGAAAGCAGGTGGAAAGCCGTCCCTCCAGGGCCCGAGAGCTTGGACTTTATGCAAAGCCCGAGACCTGCTTTGCTGGAACTGGAAACAATTTGCGGCAACACAAAAGGAGGCATTAGAGAGAGAGGCAGGCGCCCTGCAAAGAAAGAAAGAAAGAAAGAAACTGACTGCAGAAGAGCAATTTAAATGCAACCAAAGCCTGAACACGTCTGCCAGCGACTGGGCTTCTCTTCGCAGGGAGCCGAAGGATCCGCATGCAAGTGCCCTGCCCCTGATGGGTGGGTGGGGAACAAACCCCACACAGTTGCCGGGCCTTCCAGGGTAGACCCTGGTGTCGTTTCTTGTATCATGCAGTCTGCAGTGAGAATAGCTGGGTCTTCCTGGGGTACCTGTGCCTAGGCTGGGGTAACACTTGGTGCAGGGGCTCTTGGGGTCCAGGACGGGACAGGGTGGAGACAGAGCAGAGTCACAGCCAGTGTCAGGAGGGGTGTTGGAGCAGGGGAGTCAGGCAAGGCTTGGGTTCAAGGGAGGAACTGAGGCTGTGAGTCAATCTGGAGCTTCAGGGAGAAGAGGTGGTGGGACCAATGGGTTGATGGGTTTAGAAGAAGACTCAGGAGGAAGACTGGAAATTGGAACTGGATCTGGTGCCGCCTGGGGGATGAGGAGGGGCAGTGCTGGTGGCTCAAAATTAGGGGAGCTGGATCTCAGTCCCCTCAGGCATTGTCGTGGGCCCCCTGACCTCCCTGGGGTCACGACCATCCTGGATTGCAGAAATGTCAACCCCTTGTCAAAGGTCAGGGGCTCAGAGAATTGGGGCTGGGGGGGTTCCCTGAAAACTACCCGGCTCTATAACCTTACAGTCGGAGACACCCAGGTCTAGAAAGGGGCGTGGCCTGTCCAGCTCACGCAGCACGTCAGGGGCCCCCAGCCCAGATGAGGGGCACTTTTCCCACCACCTCTGTCCCTGCCAGGTCATCACGCCTCTGACAACATGCTAGTCAAGGTCTCACTCTTTTTTTTTTTTTTTTTTTTTTTAATGTGGTATATAGGTTTCCTTCCCAGATGACCATCATCTTTTATTTATTTGTTTGTTTGTTTGTTTTGGCTACGTTGGGTCTTCGTTGCTGCGCGTGGGCTTTCTCTAGTTGCGGTGAGCGGGGGCTATTCTTCATTGCGGTGCGTGGGCTTCTCACTGCGGTGGCTTCTCTTGTTGCAGAGCACGAGCTCTAGGCGTGCGGGCTTCAGTAGTTGTGGCACACGGGCTTAGTTGCTCCGCGGCACGTGGGATCTTCCCGGACCAGGGCTTGAACCCATGGCCCCTGCATTGGCAGGCGGATTCTTAACCACTGTGCCACCAGGGAAGCCCCAAGGTCTCACCCTTAAGAGGCTGTGTTTGGACGCTCCCCCTGGGTACGCCGTTTCCCGGGAGACCCCTGTGAAAGGCTCAGGCTGCCTGGAAGGGCTGTGCCAGCCCCTCCCCCTCTCCCCACAGCAGGGTCCCTCTCAGACCAGGCAGCGACACTGCGGCGACGCGGCGGGGCCAGCAGGCGGCTGTGAGGCAGAGCAAGTCCGGGAGGAGGGCTGGGCAGCAGCAGAGGAGGTGGTACCCAGGGCTGGGGGGGTGTCACAGGAGGGAGGAGGTGCAGGGCGCCGGGTGGGCGCTGCACCCGGGGGACCACTCTCCCGCCGGGATGAGCTCTTGGGTGCAGAGTGAGCGGACTGCAGACAGGAACGGCGCCCTGCTCCACACGCGCTTCTCTGTGACCCTGGGCCAGTGGCCTCGCTGCTCTGAGCAGGGCAATGGGGATAATAACACCCCCCCAGGACTGCGGCTCGGAGTAATAGACCCTGAAATATGCAACAGGCCCGGCCCAGAGCCTGGCAGGTGGACGGTCCCTGCCAGAGCGGGCTCCCTCCACGCCCAAACCTGGCCAGGACGCCCCGGCCCGGGACATAGCTCCACAGTCACGCTTCTGGGACTTGTGTCCTGCTCCCCTGCCTCCTGGCTGTGAGACCCTGGGCAAGCCCCGCCCCTGCCCTGAGTCTCAGTGTCCTCACCTGCAAAATGGAGATAATGATAGCATCCCCCTGCAAGTCGAGCTGAGGACTCAGTGAGACAATCCTCCTAAAGTGCTGGCACAGGGTCTGCACAGAAGGCACCCTCCATCAAAGGCAGCCGGCGTCACCCCGAGCTGGGGGCTCTGCAGGGGGCCTCTTAGTGAAGCCCTGGACCCACAGGAGGGTTGTTGTTTCCAAAGTTATTCACCCAGGTGTCCCTTCCAGAATCCCACGTAGGATCCACGGCTGTCCCTCTCCTGCCCCCCTGGCCATCTCCTGTCTCTGTCCAGCTTTGACAGGGAGGGTCTGGTCTGAACTCAGTCTATGGAAATGGATTCTCTGTGTTCATGAAAACTATCCATTTACCTCCAGAATCTCATTGAAAGCGTCCGTCTCCTCCACCTGGTTAGTGACGGGATGTCCACATCTCAGTGTACCTTCCTTCTGCTTTTATGAACAAATAGTGGTAAGAGGCTCATCGAGGGCTATTGAGCAAAAAGCAGCACTTCCTTTTAAACCACATTATGTTAAAATCAAAATTTCCTTTCTACTAGCTAATAACCTTCTCCTCTTTCTTTCCTTTTAAAGGAGATGATCTCTCGTTCATTATTGTGAAAGCTCCATTAAGGGAGATGAATCTGGAAGTCATAAACCCTGGAGAAGACATAGCTCTTTAAAATGTATTTATCTGCAGCATGAGTGTGAGTGTATAAGCTGTGGGGTCACTGAAGGGCAGCTGAATTGTTCTGCTTTGAATGAATTGTACATCTGGCTGTAAGTACCTGCTCCTGACGGTTGCTCGAGCTTCTGTTTCAAGCTGTGATACTCAAGGAAGTGGACTGAGTCCAGCTGGGTCTGTCAGCCCTACCTTGGCCCTATGAGGTACTCAGGTAAATGGGTCCACCTGGACCCTCCCACCTGTATAGGTGGGAGGCTGACACACATCTTTGATGTTCCTCCCTAATTGTCAACTGCTGGAGCCTAGATCCTTTTCTGGCCAACTCTGCCCTTAGTTTGGTGACCAACTGTCTCAAATTGCCCAGGACAGAGAGCATTTGGGAAAGTCAGGGACAACCAGGATGAGTTGGTCACCCTGCTCCTGGGATTTCAGTCCCTAAGTCTGGTCCTGTCTCTGAATTTTTGTCCATGGCCTTGGCACGGGGTCTGTGAGTCTCACCCTCCCTAATGTCTTGGTCCAGCCCCTTGGATCCTTCCCACTACGGAACTGGGCAGACAGCCTGGCAGGGGGAGCAGGGCTGGACTTCATACCATCCTCAGAGCTGGGTGAGAGGCCCCTGCCCTGAGCCCCTCACTTCACAGGCCCCACTCTGGCCCCCCTCCTTCTGCACTCCTCCCCCAGGATGAGAAATCTGCATGGCTGAAAAGTTGTGCCCATCCAGGGTTTAAGCTGCGTCATTCCAGACCATGGTTCAGGTACCTGGGACCCCACAATTCCCTGCCCAAATGGCCCGGAGACCACTTCCTGAGCCTGGGGGAAGACCACTTCTCCCACAAGTGGGAGACCACTTCCTGAGCCACTTCCTGAGCCTGAACTCTTCCCTGGTTCTTGCTCCTGAGCGTGGACTGTGTGCCCAGGTGAACACCCAAGCCTGAGGGGCAACTGTGGGCACGGGCAGTGGGCAGAGCAGGGCAGACAGTCCAGCGTGGGTGCATCAGGGGCCCTCCCAGAGGAAGTGGTGTCTCAGCTGGGGTCAGGAGGACGAGCAGGGGTACGCAGGCCACAGGGGGGAAGAGGCTCCTGGCAGAGCCACCGGCGGAGCAAAGGCTGGGAGGACAGAGGAGGTAAAAGGATCCAGCAGTCAGTGTCCCTGAAAATTCCAGAAATAGAGCCGCCCAAAGGCTGTGCACGGCCAGAGCCATTTCACCCAGGAGGGAGCCAGGCCTGGAGAGGTGAATGGGCCCGCCCGGGTGAGACGGGGGTCAGTGATAGGATCGCTGGGCTGGGAGCCCGCTGCCCCGGACCCCTGGCCGGCCTCCTCGGCCTCGGGTCTTTCTCTGCGTCCCGGTCCACCCAGCCGCTGTCAGGCTGATCTTTTTCCTCTTCTCCAGCAACTCCTCTTTCACCTTCCACCTTGGTGGCTGAGACAATTTCTCAATGTCCAGCCAAAGGGGTAATACTTATTGGATTTGATTGAAGTAATAAAACACTTGCTGGCCCAGCCGTTTGGATGGGAGAGCTGGGAACAGCGGGGCCCGGCTGCAGACACACGCGTCAGTCTTGCTGCTTTCCCAACATGAGACCCCAGAGGTGCTGACTGGGGGCTTGGGGCCAGTGGCCCTGGGGGTGGACCCTCTACTTCCAGGCTGCCTGAGCCTGGGGACGTCTCTTCACCCCTGGGAGCCTCAGCTTGCTTCTGTGTAAAGTGGGGCACCACCATGTACCCCACAGGGGTTGTCGTGAGGACTGGAGATGCTGAGAAGTCAAGCACCACATGTGAATCAGCGTCTTCCCGGGCCTGGGGGTTACACTGTGGCAGCAGCTGCCCTGGTGCCGGCACGTGGTTGGCCGTGAGGTCATGAGACTGACTCAGCTTTGAAGGCCAGAGTCCCGGCACCAGCCACAGTCAGGGGGTGAAATGATCTGATTTATCATTTTTAAAGACCCCTGCCCCATAAACTCAGCCTCCCCTTGCCCTACAGCGAGCCCTGACCTGGGGATCAGGGTGGGAGAGGCTCGGCCCCCACTGGACGAGGTGAGGGTAGGGCCTGGAAATAAAACAATGCTGTGTGGCCTTGGGTGACCTCCTGACCTTTCCTGAGCCTCAGCTCCCACCTCAGGGAGACTCCCTACTTGGGTCAGGCAGCCCAGGCTCTCTGGGCCTCAGTCTCCTCATCTGTACAATAGGGTTGTTCTCATATGACCACATGCATGGGGCTGTTGTGAGAACTGTAGGAGATGGTGTGGGTAAGGGAACCTTCCTGGCACCTTCATTTCATGCTCGGTAAATGGTAACTGTGGTGCTGGAATCTGGGACTTTCCCAGCCTGTCAGAGGCTCGGAGTGACCAAAGCCACCCCATGTGTGAGCCCAGGACTGGGAAGAAGCAGTTGAATAAACTGGCAAAAAGGAAGAGCATCGGGGTGAGGGGCCGAGACACTGCCTGGGGAGAATCCCCTCCCCTCCTGCGGAGCAGCCGCCCCGAACCCCTCCACCCCCGCCGCACATTTGAACTTCTCTTCTCCCACTTGGCTCTTGGCCAGATCCACTATCAATTCTACACAGAGGTAACAGTAATAATGATTACACTAATCCCAGTTCTCAGATCCTTTGCCGGCACAAGCTGCCCCAAAGGAAGCAACAGAAGAGTCCGTGGGCTGGATGTCCAGTCCCCCTTCTGCCACCTACTGCATGTGTGACCTAGGGCTTGTCACTTCCCACCTTAGTTTCCCCATGTGCAAAATGTGGGCATTGAATTTGATGCTTAGAGGAATGGAAAGTGTCAGTCACTTTGAGCCATTAAGCTCTCTGGCAGGTTCAGGGACTGAGGGGAGATGGGGAGGAGAGGACGAGGGGAGCGGGAGGACACCCCCTGGAGGAGGTATTGTTATCTCCCTGTTACAGACAAGGAAACTGCTGCCCAGAGAGGCTGAGACACTTGCCTAACATCACACAGCAAGTTCATAGTAGCACCAGGATTCAAACCCAGGTCCCTCTGATTCTTTCCACTCCTCATAGGCTGCTTAGGGGTCAGTTCACCCCCATCTAGCTGGGGCAGAAACTGGGGCAGAGGTTGGGGATAGATCTGGCTGCTGGACATGGGGGTTCTTCAGGCCAAGAGGCAAATAAGAGTCTTCAGAAAGCTAGGTGTTGGGGGCAGCCTCGGGCGCCCTGTGGCCTGTGACAGGAAAGGAGAGGTCAGGACCAGGCAGCAAGCAGGTGGGAGACACAAGACTCAGGAGAGTCATTCACGGGTGGGGAGGGTACAGGGGCCTGGCCACAGGGTGGCCTCAGGAGCAGGGGCTGAATCCTGGGAGGTAAGCCAACAGAACTAGGCCAGTCCCTAGACCTGGAGGAGTGGGGTCGGGGCCTATGGGCAGAAACCACGAAGTCCTGGCTCCCAATCAGCTTCCAGCTTCCACTAGGCCCTGCCCTCTATGACCAAGCTCCTCCCAGAGGCCAGAAGGAAACTTTGAACAGGTAAAGCACCTCACACCGCCTCAGCTCCCAGCCCTCCACTGCTTCCAGGCTGACTCAGATGGGTGTGACCCACAAGCCTCTTCCCCATCTGCCCCAAGGCCACCCCTCTGACCTTGTCCCCCTTTGACTCCTCTACCCACTGAGCTCCAGCCACACCGACCTCCTGCTGTTGCTCAAACAAGCTAAGCCCATTCTGGCCTCAGGGCCTTTGCACTTGCTGTTTCCTCTGCCAGGAACATGCTTCCCTCTGCTGTAACCAGGGCTTGTCCCTTCACTTCATTCAGGTCTATGCTCAGATGTCCCCAAAAGTATCACCCACCCCAGCCTATCACTCTCTGCCCCGATCCTGCTTTATTTTTCTGTAAAGCACTTATCAGCCCTGACATTATTTAGATATGTCTTTGTTTAGTGTTTGTCCCCTCCCCATCCCATACAGTAGAGGCTCCATGAGGCAGAGACTTGGCTTGTTCTGGTCCCAGCCCTGTCCCCAGGCCACAGGACAGTGCCTGGTGCATAGTAAATCCTCAGTAAATGAAGAGGCTGGAGCCAAGATCCCTGAGTTCAAGCCCCTTCACTCCCTCATGCTGTGACCTTGAAAAGAATCTTTGACATCTCTGAGCCCAATGTGTCTCCTGTGTAAAACAGACCTAATAATCATGCCAAACCCAGAAGGGTGTGTGACACGATGGTGGATAAGTGCCAGCTGGGGCTGGGTCTTGAGGAGTGAGTAAGAGCCTGCCAGGCCATCAGGGAGGAAAGAACATGCAGGCGGCGGAAAGGGCAGGTGCAAAAGCAGGGGCAGATCCCTGCCTGCTGTGTACCTGGCTGACGTCCGTGCCTCTGTCTGGCTGGCGCAGAGCAAGGAGTTTGGACCGTGACCCGGGGACACTGTGGAGCCTGAGAAGGGTTTCCAGCAGGAGGGACCCTGTTGGTTTCGTGCAGCTGAGGAACACTCTGGGGCAGAGTGGAGGGTGGGATGGGTTTGAGGTCAAAGAGGCTGTCAGTGTGTGGAAGTGTGGCATGAGGGGGGCTTGGCCAAAGGACCAGTGAAACCGAATCCAGCCTCTGTACCCCAACAACGAATTAAATCTAGGAGCCAGAGTTTTGGGTGAAGTAGAAAAGAATAGCTTTATTGCTTTGCCAGGCAAAGGGAGCCACAGCAGGCTAATGCCCTCAAAACTGTGTGTCCCAACTTGGAGAGGGTAGTGAGGAGTTTTATAGTAATGGTTCAAAGAAGGCGTGATCAGCTCGTGGACATTCTTCTGATTGGTTGGTGGTGAGGTAATCGGGAGTCAGCATCATCAACCTTTTGGTTCCAGCTGGTCTGGGGTCTACAAGCTTGTGGGCAGCATACCATTGTTAACCATTAATTTCTTCCACATAATGGGGGTTTCAGTATCTGCAAAACAGCTCAAAGATACTGTTGTGTGTATCCCTTGATGGGGAACCAGGAGTTGACTTGCCCCAAGGCAAGGCTGACTATTGTTTCTCTTGACTGTTTGTTTCTCCCTTGTCTCACATCCCCTCCCTTCCCTGATTAACAACCCCTTGAATCTGCCCGTTGGAATTCAGGGAAGGTCATGGAGGCTGAATGAAGCCTATTTCCTGTAATCAAAGAAAATGGGGGACACAGAAAGGCTTTTGTGCCCTGGAGCTCCACAGGGCCCTACTCGGTATCACCAGGGAGGGGCCTAGGGATGAGGACAGGCCCCAGGTCAGCTCAGAAGAAACAGCCAGGCCAGACAGATTGATGTGGAAATGTCTAGGCTACAGAACAAGGCTTCTTCCAACCCCCAACCAACTTTGGGATCTCCCCAGCAGGTAGAGTTGCACTGATGTTTGGGCTTGAAAAGCTGGGATAAAGGAAAGGTCAGCAGGGCATTACCATGAGGCAGGGAGGAAAGGATGTGAGGAAGGAACGTTAGGTCAACCAGAACCAGCTCAAGGAAACCTGACAGGACTGGAGAGAAGTTTCCTCCCACCAGAAAGTCAAAGGGGAAACACATTTGTTTCCATGACACACGTGTTTTCAGGAGACCCTGTGACTGTTTTTGCACTGGAAAGCCATGAATGGAAAATTCCACCTGCTGAGGCAGACACTTCCTCCTCCAGGCACTAAACAATGGAGGAAGCTTCCGTCCTGAGTTTCCTGGTGCCTGAAATTCAACCACTGGAGCTTTACTCCTATGGCTTTAGGCTTTGCCTTTTGTTAAAATGCAAACAACTTCACAGAAGTATTCAACACAGGCTTATTTTCATTAACTCAATAAATACCTTTTGACTTCCTGCTCTAAACCAGGCAGTACCTAGAGGCTGGGAATAGAAAGATTAAGGCTTGTCCACGTCCAAGCCTTCAAGGAACTGGCAAGTTCTGTGGGTAGATACTGAGCAGACCCTGTGGGGCTCCTGGGCACAAAAGCCTTTCTGTGCCCCCCATTTCTTGATTATAGGATATAGGCTTCATTCAGCCTCCATGACCTTCCCTGAGTTCCAACGAGCGGGTTCAAACAGTTGCGAACTAGGGAAGGGATGTAACTAGGGAAGGGAAGGGATGTGGAGACAAGGGAGGAACTGTCAGAAGAAACAAGAGTGCAGCCTTGGGGCAGGGTCCTGGTTCCCCCTCAAGGGATATACAGAACAATATTTTTGAGCTGTTTTGCAGAAACTGAAACTCCCACCTGGCGGGAGAAGTTAACGGTATGCTGCCCACAAGCACCCAACGTAGACCCCAGACCTGTTGGAACCAAAAGGTTGATGATGCTGACTCCCGATTACCTCACCACCAACCAATCAGAAGAATGTCCACGAGCTGATCACGCCCTCTTTGAACCATTACTATAAAACTCCTCACTACCCTCTCCAAGTTGGGACACACAGTTTTGAGGGCATTAGCCTGCTGTGTCTCCCTTTGCCTGGCAAAGCAATAAAGCTATTCTTTTCTACTTCACCCAAAACTCTGTCTCTGAGATTCAATTCAGCACCGGTGCACAGAGGCCAAGTGTTCAGAATCACTCCCACCAGGCAGGTTTGTATCCTGCCTCTATCTCGTACTAGCTGTGTGATCTCAGGCAAAGGACTCAACCTTTCTGAGCCTCTTTTTCCCCATATGTGAGCTAGACTTACTCATAACAACATACAGAGCCTATGCTATTGAGCGTAGCATAGTGGATTTCTTTCCCCCTTTACTCTCAACTAGACCCTATGAAGAGTGATTTTTTCCATCTCTGCCCTTCCATTGAGGCACTCTAGACTAAAGCCCCACCCATGGCTAGTCAAAGCAGTGAACTGAATCCAGGCTGAACTAAAACTAACTGGAGAGTGGTAAGTGTTTCCATGGCAATGAGCACGTAGCAGGTTGTCCTGGGAACTTGCATGGATGCTCTTGGAGACATGAGAGGCTCACTCCCAGTGTGGCCCAGGGGACACAAATGACCTCCTCAGTTTGGGCTAAAGCAGGGATGGGGGCCGAGGGGACAGACAAGTCAAGAAAGGACAGATGGGGTGATTAGTTGAATGCCGTGTTCAGAGTCCGAGCTGGACAGGCCTTCCATCCCAGCTCAAACTCCATTGTAAGATGGGAAAAATGAGGCTCAGTAGGGGGAAGGCACTCACACCAGCCATGCTCCCATCGGGGCAGAGTGGCAGCAGCCGCTGGCTGTCCCCCCCTGTCTGCTGCACCGTCCTAAGAGTGGAGCTACATCCCGACTGATGACAGTAAGGTCCCATCTTCTGAGCACTTTCTAAGCAGCCAGCTCTGCCCCAGACATTTTGTGAGCAGTCACTCATGTGGTCCTCTACTAACGCCAGGAAGACGGTAATATTATCACCAGGTGAAGGGTGGTGACGACTGGATGTCTGAGGCTGGAGGTGAGTGACCGGTGGACATGGAGTCCTCTGGCCAGATCGGCGTGTTGGAGACGAAACTCACGACCCACCACGTGGACTAATAGGCAGGGGCCAGGAGTTCAGGTGCTTCTCGGACCTCATCTCATCCATCCTCACGCCAGTCTCCAAAGGTGGGGAGTGTTCTCTCCACTGTGAGGAAACTGAGGCTCGTGACACTTAGGGGACTTACCTGAGGTTCATGATGCTTAGATGACGTACCTGAGGATACACAGCTGATGATGACCACATCTGAGCCTCACGGGTGCTTACCTCAGGCCCGGCTCTCTTCCAAGTATGATTCGCATGTGTTAACTCAGTCCTCACAACAACCTAATGAGAGAAGGGCCATCGTGATCCCCATTTTACAGATGCGCAAACACCAGCACAGAGAGGTTAAGCAACTTGCCCAAGGTCACAGAGCTTTCCAATGGCAAAGCCAGGAATCAACCAACCCCAGGCCATCTGACATCAGAGCCCATGCTGTTAAGTCCAGGGCAGCAGCTGCCTCATAAGCTGGTAAATGATGGAGCAGGATCCAGACCTGGTCAGCCCGACTCCAGAGCTCATGCTCTCTCCACCACCAAAGGCTGGGGCTGAGGAGAGAAGCCCAGGCCCAGGCACCAGCCAGAGCTAGATGGGCTGTGGTCGGCACACTGTACAGACTCACCACAGACCTCAGAGGAAGGCTGGAGGCAGGGAGGCCCCAAGGGGAGGGCCTTCCCAGAGCTGGCCCTCAGGCACCCCCAGGGTGGGAACCAAGTTGTTACTGACCAGGGTTCTTGGCCCCCTTAATCAATAGAAATTGATAAGAGGCCAGACAAGAAATTCAGACAAGGCTTTATTGGGACCCCTGCTGCAGCAGTGGGGAACCAGCACAAGTAACAGTTTCCCTTGCTCGCTCCCTGAGGTGGGGGGGGCGAGCTAGTTCCTATACAGGGTGAGGGTAGTGGTGGGTCTAGGGGTCAGGCTGGAGGGGTGGCTTAGATGTTCTGCCCACCCCCTTGGTGGTGCTGGGTGGGTTTTTGGTCTTTTTGTATCTTGCTCATAATTTGCCCCAACTGTGCATGCATGCAGTTATTTTTAGGCCCTTATAGTTTGTTTGCATTTTGTTGATGGAGGAGATGTTTGTCCGGGTGCAAGCACTGCAGCAAAGGGTCCCAGGTCCCAGCCTGTCTCAAAGCTAAACATGCTGAGAGTGAGACATTACAGACCCCTGGGCCTCAGTCAAGGTGGCCAACCTTCCCTGAGTCTCAGAATCTTCCCCAGACCCATCCCAGAGCAAGGAATCAGCTTCTCCTGGGATGGGATTCAGGACTACGCATTTCAGAAAGCCTTGTGGTGATTCTGAGGTAGCCATCAGACTCTGTCATCTGGGGCCCAGTGTTAAACTCCAGCTTGGAAAGTCTGGGGTATCAGACACTAAAGAGAATAATAACAATAATGGCAACATATTGAACGTGCCAAGAGCTCAGCCTGTCCTTCCGTATGCCTTATCTCCCAGTCCTCACCGTGACCCATAAATGACAGGACTCTTAAAAATCCCATTTCACAGATGAGGGGACTGAGGCTCAGAGAGGGAAGAAAGCTGCCTGAGTCATACAGCTGGTGAGGGGAGAGATGGGGTTCACGCTAAGCCTGTGTGATCTTCCTGGCCAGGCTTCCTTCCTCCTTCCCTCTCTGCAGAGGGTCCGGGCTGGGGGGCTGGGTACAGGCAGTGGCTCCTGCGAGGGCTTCCACCCAGAGAACTGCCTCTGCCGAACACAGGAAACAGCCTTTGCCTGTCTCTTCTGTCCATTCCCAAGTGGGAATTTAAGTTTCAAAAAGACTTGATGGGGCTTCCCTGGTGGCACAGTGGTTAAGAATCCACCTGCCAATGCAGGGGACACGGGTTCAAGACCCGGTCTGGGAAGATCCCACATGCCACAGAGCAGCTAAGCCTGTGCACCACAACTACTGAGCCCGTGTGCCACAACTACTGAAGCTTGTGCGCCTAGAACCCATGCTCCACATCAAGAGAAGCCACTGCAATGAGAAGTCTGCTCACTGCAGCGAGGAGTAGTCCCCATTCGCTGCAACCAGAGAAAAGCCCACATGCAGCAGCAAAGACCCAACGCACCCAAAAATAAAATAAATAAAAGTTTTTTAAAAAAAAAAAGACTTGATGGCCCAGAAGGAAGATTTTTACATGAAAAAGCAGCTTTTCTTTAAGGTTAGTGTGAGCACAGGAGCATCTGGTAGTGAGGGAGGTGGGAGACGTATAAGAAGTTCTGCTGGGCCCCAATAAACCTAAACAGCTTGGGGTGCAAACAACACACTCACAAGAGATGCGCAGGTGTCCCCTGGGCCCCAAAGGCCTTAGAAGTTACCGGGGCCTCCCCTCCCCGTCCAGCTGAGACCTAGAGCCCCTCCAGTGGTGAGACAATCACTAAACACTAGCACAGAGGGCGCTCATTCTATTAGTCTAAAATAATAGTTGAAAAGTTCTGCGACTTTGATTATTTCTCTTCAGCAGAAAAGTGGGGATGGGGCAAGGGAAGAGCCACAGAATCTAGAGGCTCCATCCCAGGCCGGCAACCCACCTGCTGCATGATGGGTGTCATATCTTTGGGACTCAGTTTCACTATCTGTAAAATGAACTTCAAAGGGTTGGTGAAAAGCTTTAGGGGGGAAGCACATGTATGGTGTGTAGCACAAGGTAGGTGCTCAATAAATGTTAGTTCCCTTCCCCCAACGCAAGGGGACTGTGTGGGTATTTGTGCTCTGTCCAGGAAATGGTGAATCTACAGCCCAGTTCAAGAACTACCTCCTGGGAGACGACACATTGTTTTCCCCTTCACTCCTTCTAGCAGCTCGGATGTGGAACTAGCTCCGCCCTCAGCATCACCTTGCTGCAGACGTGGGAGTGATGACAGCGCTCTTCCTAAGGTTACCGTCACGCAGTTGTTCCAAGGAGCTTCTTCTGGACATCATGTGATTCTCACAGCATCCTAGGAAGTGGAGCCTTTTACCCCCTTGAATGGGGAAACTGAGGCCCATAGATTTTGGGGCCTGAGATGCCCCTTAGGAATCATCAACCTCTTCATTTTGTAGATAAAGAAACTGAAGCCCAGAGAAGGGAATAGACTTGCCCAATGTCCACAGCAAATGAGGGGCAGAGCCACACCAGACCCCAGTGCCCCTAATTTCCAGACCAGTACAACCTGTGAGTCATCCAGGGTGTTGGTTGGTTTGTCTTTTTTTTTTTTTTTTTTTTTTGGTTTTGGTTTGTTTTTAGTTTCAGCATGATTCCTAGCCTGCCTGCTCTTCTGAGAAGTTGGGGATGGTTGGGGGCAGATCTGTTTGGATTCAGACATAAGATTCCAAGATCTGCCCCTGACTCACTGGGCTCACTCACTTGGGCAGCCTCTGCTCTGCCTCTACACACCTCAGTTGTCTTACGTGTACAACAATCTTTCACAGGACCAGGTAGCTTATTTCGAATCCCCCAGACATTCTGGATGTGTTCAGAGTGTCCCATTCCCTCAGGAGTTTCAAAACTGGACATGGTCTCCACGACCTCTTGGCTTGGGAGCAGCTGCTTCACTTCCCCAGCAATGATTTTCTCTCCTCCTGCTGGAAACTCGGCTCCATGTACTTAGGCTGAATAAGTTGATTTGTAGAAATTATCATTTCCTGAAGCGCGCACATCAGAAGCAACAAGTGGTTGTTCTGAATGCTTCTAAATGAGCCCCGGAGTCCAGATGGGACAAATCCATCACTCCAAAGCAATATCTGCTGGCTGGTGGCATTGAATTATGTCACACTATAATAACATCTCCCCAGGGCTCCTGTAACCTTTACTTAACTGAAGTTGGAATCTCCCACCAAGAGACCCACTTCCCTGTCTGGGGACTTTTCCTGGCAGGAGGCGTCCTGGGAGCCAACTGCGACGGTGTTATAGAGGACAGGACAGGTATCGATGGCAGAGGGAGGTGCCTCAGGACCTGGCAGGGGGGTCAGAAATAGGCCCCCCGATAGGAGAGGAGGAGGCAGGGGTTCAGAGGACCACACCGATGGGATAATTCAGTTCACAGGGTCTGCCACCCAGCATAGGTGCCCTGGAGATTCATGTCATCATTTACCCATTTACTTTCTCACTCCCTCACTCAGCAAACACTTCTTGGCCAGTGATGGGCCGGGTAATGTGCCAGGTGAAGGGGACACAGGGGTGATGAAGAGCTTGCCGTTACCCTCGAGGGGCTCACAGTCTGGAACAGGAGACAGAGGCTGTGCCTCAAGAAGTGCAAGAAGAGACACCAGGAGCAGGAGGAGGGAGCACGGAACTCCCTCAGGGGCGGGTGGGGTGTGCATGGGTCTTAAGGTGGGGCCCCCAAAGCGGACCCTGAGACAAGGGCTCTGGTGCCGGTAGTTCATCTGGGGGGTGAGCCCAGGAAGCACAAGTGAGGACATGGAGAGACTGAGCAGGGCAGGGAGGAGAGCCAGCGAAGCCTGGGTTCGTGAGTGGGTTACAGCGGTGGGCACCGGGGCTCAGTCCTTCTGGGGACCCTCTGAGGACCGTGTGGAGAGTCCTGCTGGAGGATGGGCATTTACCCACTGACTCTCGAGACATAACTGCCCCCTACACTCCCAGGGAACAGCGTGTGGATGGGTAGGAGGACATGGATTCGGGGGGCTGGGGGATTTAAAGGGAAGGATTTATTTCAGGATCATGTGTAGGGAGGGTCAAGCAGCTGATATTCAGGGAAGCCTGGGGTGACGGAGCTGGACGAGCTGAGGCAATGGGAGAGAGGGGGGAGGTGCTGCTGTGGACAGGCCCCCACAGAGGCAGAAGCAGACGGATCCAGGGGGTGGGAAGGAATTGGCCTCCTGCAGGGGAGGAGCAGCTCTGCTTCTGAAATGACTGAGAATGTGTAGAATCATTCATTGATAAAGAGAAGGCGTGTGTGTCTCAGGGCTCTACTTTCCCACAGGGGGAAGAAGTCAGGTCAGTTGCTGGGCAGGGGGTTTCAAGAGGGTGGTGGTCTAAAACAGCATTTGAGGACTAGAGTAGTGGGTACAGACTACAGGAAGGTCAGAGGAAGGACGGATGATGCTGGTGCCAGCTGAGGTTGGCAGTGTCACAGTCATTACCAAACCAACCCCTCCATATCTCAGGACCAGAATGGCAAAGGAAAATGGTCACCTTGGTCCTTTGCTAGGCTTGGCAAGACAGGGGTGGCACAAAGAGAACATCAGCCAATGGCATGTGCAATGATCCTGGGGCAGGACCTCGCTGGCTCCCCATCTCCTCTCCTACCTTTGGTCCAGGGAGTAGGGGCGGGGCTGGAAAACCCCAGCTGGGAGTTAGTGGCCTGGGCCCTTGAACTAGTCTGTATCTCACTTGCTGTGTGACCTGGGAAAAGTCAATTCCCCTCTTTCACTTTCTACATCTATTAATTGGAATGATGATAAGACCGTCCAGCCAGTCTCACAGGGGTTCCCATGAGAGTTGTATCAAATAAACAAATAATTAAGGTATTTATAGAAGGAGAATCCTTTGGAGGTTGATTAGAGCAGCTCAGAGATGAGCACAAATCCTCCTCCTCCTCAGTTTTCCCATCTGTGAAATGTGTGGGTTGAAAGCTGAGCTGGGCACAGGACACAGTCACCCTGATCCCAAGCCCCAGGTTCTTTCCATGCCACAAGCCTTATAGCATTGCACCATTTTGCAAGGCTCTCTTGGAGGATGTAATTTAATAAAAAGCACCAAGCTTCCTCAGTCCTCAACCTCCTCCTTGTGTCTGCATAGCAACCTGGTCTGAAAGAGGCAGAGGTGAGAGAAGTCAGGATGAGAGGACAAGAGGGGACCTGAATCTTTAAAGTTCCTTGATGGGTAGGGAGTGCTCGAAGTAGAACAGAGGGCTCAGCAAGGGAAGAGACCAGAGGGTCAGGTCCAGGGGCTCCAGGAGAGGACTCTGCCCCCAGCTCTCCTCAAACAGAGAATGCATTCAGAGAGTGAGTACGGCCCAAGAAAGTGCAGTGATCTCTTTGACTTGAGCAGGAAATGACATTCCCAGGCAGGTTCCCCCTTCCCACCTCAGGGAGAGAGGAGGAGGTGATCTTAGAGCATAAACACACTTCCTTTTTCTAGAAGAGATTTCTCAGCTCCTGTGATCTTATTGACTCAGGCCACCCCCACCACAGGAGAACTCACCAGACAATGAAGCAGCCAACAGTGCTTTCTGCAGGCCTACTGCATGCTGGTCCTATGTCTGGAGAGGCTGTTAAAGGTGGGGCTCTGTGGGGCTGATCCTGGCTAGTGCGGGTGTTGGGAGGGCAGCCTGGTTCAGGATCCAGACGGCTGATGTGGTCCAGGCTTAGACTGTCTGGTGCTGTTGAGTCCACATGAGCACAGGCTTTGGAGTCAGACTGATGCAAGACTGATACTTTTTCTATGACACTGAGAACTCTGTCTTCAGTTCTCTGAGCCTCTGTTTTCTCATCTGTCAGATGAACTTGGTAATACCCACATCTCAGGATGCTGTGAAGATTAGGAACAATGTCTGCATTGGGGACAATGAAGGGCAGCCACTATTGTGATCACCAGGACCCACTAGGGTGGGGGCCCAGGCCTATCAAACTGAAATTAATGCAGACCATGCCCAAGGTTTCACCAGACTCAGAAAGTTGATGTTTAGGCTAGTGGCCTGCCCACACTGAGAAATGTCAGCCCCATTGTCACTGATGTTGAACCAATAGTACCCTAGTTGGAAGGGGCTCCTAGAAATATGTATGCACCCAACATCAGTGCCCCTCAATATATTAAGCAAATACCTACAGTTCTAAAGGGAGAAACAGACAACAATACAGTGGTCGTAGGGGACTTCAATATCCCATTCTCACCAATAGATAAATTATCCAGACAGAAAATCAATAAGGAAAATCAATAAGGATTTGAACTGTACTTTAGATCAAATGTACCTAACAGACATATATAGAACATTCCATTCAACAGCAGCAAAACACACATTCTTCTCAAATGCACATGAAACATGCATTAGGTTACAAAGCAAGTCTTAGCAAATTTTAAAAGACTGAAATCATACCAAATATCTTTTCCAATCACAGTGGTATGAAACTAGAAATCAGTAACAGGAGGAAAGCTAGGACATTCACAAATATGTGGAAATTAAACATCACACCCCAAACAACCAATGGATCAAAGAAGAAATCAAAGAGGAAAATTTTAAAATCTTGAAATAAACAAAAATTGAAATACTACATACCAAAACTAAGGTGAAGTTTGTAGGGATAAATGCCTACATTAAGGAAAAAGAAAGATCTCTAATAAACAACTTAACTTTATGTGCAACGAACATAAAGAAAAAGAAGAACATACTAAGTCCAAAGTTAGCAGATGGAGGGAAATAAAGAATAGAGCAGGAAAAAAATGAAATAGAGAATTTAAAAAAAAGAAGAAAATATCAACAAAACTAAGATCTGGTTTTTTGAAAGAATAAAAAAAATTGACAAATATTTAGCTAAACTCGCCAAGAAGAGAAAGGGAGAATTCAGATAAATAAAATTATGAATGAAAGAGGAGATATTACAACTTATACCATACAAACGCATAGGATCATAGGAGACTAATATGAACAATTATACACCAATAAATTGGACAACCTAGAAAAAAATGGATCAATTCCTAGAAACATATAACTTACCAAGACTAAATCGTAAAGTAGAAAATCTGAACAGATGAATAATGAATAAGGAGATAGATTAAGCATCAAAAATCTACCTCCTCTCCCCCCACAAAAACTATCTAGGATCAAATGGCTTCACAGGTAATTTCTACCAAACATTTAAAGAAGAATTAATGCCAATCATAAAACTCTTCCAAAAAATTGAAGAGGGAACACTTTCAGACTCATTTTATGAAGCCAACATTACCCTATACCAAAGCTATTTGAGGACACTACAAGAAAAGAAAAGTACAAGCCAATGTCCTTGAAGAGTATTGCAAAAATTCTCAACAAAATACTAGCAAACAATTCAACAGCACATTAAAAGAATCATACACCTTGATCAAGTGGGATTTTTCCCTGGGTGCAAGGGTGGTTCAACATATGCAAATCAATAAATGTGATATACCACATTAATAAAATGAAACATAAAAATCAGATGATCATCTCAATAGATGGAGAAAAAGCATTTGTCAAAATTCAATATCTTTTCATGATTTAAAAAAAAATAACTCTCAACAAACTGGGTACAGAAGGAACATATCTCAACATAATAAAGGCCATATATGACAAACCCACAGATAATATCATACTCAATGGTGAAAGATTAAAATCTTTTCCTCTAAGATCAGGAACAAGACAAGAGTACCCTCCCTCATCACTCCTATTTAACAGAGTACTGGAAGTCCTAGCCAGAGCCAGGCAAGAAAAAGAAATAAAAGGCATCCAAGTCAGAAAGGAAGAAGTAAAAGTGTCTTTGTTTGCAGATGACAATGGCTTATATATAGAAAATCCTACAGACTTCACCAAAACAAAAAAACAAAAACAAAACAAACAAAAAAACTGTTGAAACTGATCAACAAAGTCAGTAAAGTTTTAGGATACAAAGTCAACATACAAAATAGTTGCATCTGCTAACAACAAACTATCTAAAAAAGAAATAAAGAAAATCTCATTTACAATAACATCAAAAACAATAAAACTTTGGAATGAATATAACCAAGGAGGTGAAAGATCTATATACTGAAACTATAAGACATTGATGAAAGAAATTGAGGAAGACACAGATAAAATGGAAGATACCCCTTATTCGTGAACTGGAAGAATTAGCATTGTTAAAATGTTCATACTAGCCAAAGCCATTTATAAATTCAATGCAATCCCTATCAAAATTCCAATGGCATTTTTCACAGAAATAGAAAAAAAAAAAACCTAAAATTTGTATTTAGGAAACAACAAAAGATCCCAAATAGCCAAAACAGCCTTGGGAAAGAACAAAGCTGGAGGCATCGCACTTCCTGCTTTCAAACTATATTACAAAGATATAGTAATCAAAACAGTGTGGCACTAGCATAAAAACAGACATATAAACCAAGGAAACAGAATGGAGAACCCAGAAATAAACCCATGCATATACAGTCAGCTAATATTTGACAAGGAAGCCAAGAATGTTCACTGGGGAAAAGACAATCTCTTCAAAAAATGTTGTTTAGGAAAACTGGATATTCACATGTAAAATAATGAAATTGGACGCCTATCTTACACCACTCACAAAAATTAACTCAAAATGAATGAGGACCTAAACATAATACCTGCAGCTGTAAAACTCCTAAAAGAAAACAGGGGGACAGCACCTTGACATTGGTCTTGGCAAAAAAAAAAAAAAAAAAAATTGTTGGCAATGATTTTTGGAATATGACACCAAAGGTACAAGCAACAAAAGCAAAAATCAATAAATGGGACTACATCAAATGAAAAAGCTTCTATACAGCAAAAGAAATAGCAAATTAAATGAAAAGGTAACCTACTGAAAGGGGGAAAGATTTGCAAATCATATTATTAGAGGTTAATGTACAAAATATATAAAGAACTCACAAAACTCAATAGCAAAAGAAAAAATAACTTGATTAAAACATGGGCAAAGGACCTGAACAGACATTTTTTCAAAGAAGACATACAAATGGTCGACAGGTACATGAGAAGGTTCTTTAAATTACTAAATATCAAGGAAATGCAAATTAAAACCAGAATGAGATATCACCTCATACCTGCTAGAATGGCTATTTTGAAAAAGACAAGAGATAACAAGGGCTGGTGAGGATGTGGAGAGAAGGAAACACTTGTGCACTGTTGATGGGAATGTAAATTGGTACAGCCACTGTGGAAAACAGTATGGAGATTCCTCAAGAAATTAAAAATAGAGCTACCATATGATCCAGCAATCCCACCTTCTTAGGTATATATCGTAAGGAAAGAAAATCACTCTCTCAAGGAAACATCTGCATGTTCGTTGCAGCATTATTCACAATGGCTAAGACATGAAAGAACCTAATAAGCTAAGACATAGGAAAAAAACCTATCCATTAATAAATAAATGGATAAAGAGAATATGTTGTGTTTGTGTGTGTGTGTGTGTGTGTGTATACACACACACCAATGGAATATTATTCAGCCATAAAAAGAAGGAAATTCTGCATTTGTGACAACATGGATGAACCTTGAGGACATTATCCTTAGTGAGATAAATCAGACAGAGAAAGATAAATACTATATAATCTCACTTACAGATGGAATCTAAAAAAGCCAAACTCATAGAAACAAAGAGTAGATTGGTGGTTGCCAGGGCCTAGAGGGTTGGGGAAAAGGGGAGATGTTGGTCAAGGGGTACAGACTTCCAGTTATAAGATAAATAAGTTCTGGGGAACCTCCTCCTCCTAGTACGGATGGTGACTATAGTTAATGATACTGTATTGTATACTTGGAAGTTGCTGAGAGGGTAGATCTCAAATGTTCTCATTACAACAACAACAAAAATAGTCGTTATTTAAGGTAATGGATGTGTTGACTAACTTTGTTGTGGTCATCATTTTACAATATATGTGTGTATCAAATCATCACATTATATACCTTTAACTTACACCACGTTGGATGTTAACTGTATCTCAGTAAAGCTGGAAACATAATTTTTTTTTCACCCCCGGGTGACCTGTGACCTCCCTGTCAGCGGCAACCCCCGGCAGCCCCCCATGTGTGTGGGGATCTGGAGCAAGACAGACTTGAGTTCAAGTCCTGTTTGTACATTCAGCAAATATTCATTGAGTGTCTGGCACATGCCAGGCACCCGTGCTCAGTGTTGGGGACCACAGGGGGACCGGATTCACATGGTCCCCGTCATCTCACAGTCTGGAGGGCGAGACAGTGAATAAATAACCAAAGAATAAATAAGCTCATCACCCACTGTGGGAGAGAAAGAGGGACATACAAGGGGTGAGGCCCTGAGACAGACAGGACAGTGGGGCAGGGGGTCCCCTCAGGGCAGTCAGGGCGGGCCTTTTTGGGGGGCATCTGAGCTGGGACCTGGACACCGAGGAGGACCAGCCGCACAGAGGCTGCTGCAGGGCGTCCAGGCTGAGAGCTCAGCGCAGTGAGGAGAAGTGACGCCCGAGTGAGCAAAGGAGCAGGAGGGACACGCAGGGAGAGGGCAGAGCCCCGTCAGGCAGGGCCTCGGAGGCCACGGCCAGGAACTCAGCTTCGCCCGCCGAGCAGTGGGAGGTCACTGAGGGTCTGAGCGGCTGGTGATGGGACCTGGCGTATTTTTTCAAGCGATCGCTCTGGCTGCCGCTGTGTGTCAGTCACTCGATGGCTCTGTGACCTTGGACAGGTCGCTTAAGCTCGTGGAGCCCCGATCTCCTCACCTATAAAGCGGGGGTGACAATGGTACCTGCCTCACCGGCCTCCTCGGAGGACGACAGGACAATCCACAAGGAGCACTTGGCAACGTGCCCCGGGCTATCTAAGTGCTGAATAGAGCTTTGCTTTTTCACATCACCACGCCCAAGGCTCTCGTCCTTCACCAGCAGGACATCGCTTGGCCTGAACCTGTTGTAACCATAGGTCCCTCCAATTCCATCAACACCACCCAGCCTCCCGCTGCCCTGGGAGCACCACAGCCTCTGGTTCTTTCTTCTCCCATTTCTCAGATGAGGCCCTCGAGGCTCACTGAAGGTCAGGACCGGTCTCAGTGCCCCTGAGAGTAGGAGGCCCGTGGACCAAGAGCCCTGGACGCCATCGTCCCTGCTCATGTCACCACATCACAAGGTAGGTTCTGCCCACATAAAGACACCGTTATTTCTGCCCTGGGGGTGTCTATTAAGCCCCTGTCCAGCAGAGGTCGCTGGGGGCCCAGTGACAGGGAGCAGCCAGGCCCGCTCTCAGTTAGGGCTTTGCAAATGGCCTTAGCGTTTGTCAAAGTCACGGCTCCATCTCCTGGGTGCCCGGGATATATAACATATCCCAATCAGGGCCAATAGGCAGCTGGCCCCTCGGTGCTTGTGGAAATCCTACTTACTGGAGTGGGGCGGGCGGGGGCTTGTACCCCACATCTGCTCTGCCCGTGGCCCTGGGCAGAGCCAGGCTGGACCATTCGTCTTCTTGTGCTCCAGGCAGCCTCGTCTGAGAGGCCACTGCCTCTGACACATTTCACAGCATTTGAAAATCAGCGCCCAGGCCACAGATCACCCATTTGGTGTCGCATCAAGGGATCGTCTGGCTTTCAACGCCACCCGGACGGGCACAGAGCAGAGCAGTTAAAGCCCGGGCTTTGGAGTCAGCCCGGCGTGTGTTCAAGTTCAAGTCCGGGCTCTGCCGTGCAATGGCTGTGACTGTAGGTGAGGAGATGCCTCCCTCAGCCTCTGTCTCCTCACCTCTAAAATGAAGGGATAGTGGCCCCTACTTTGAGGAGCTGTCGTGTGGATTAAGTAAGAGACAAAGCCTGCAGGTGCTCAGCGACAGGCAATGGTGACCACGTTTACTATCCAGAGACTTCAGTATCATGGTAAGAGATGGCATTTACTGAGGGACAATGATGTCACCAGGGACGCTGCTAGTTGTTTTTAAACAATTTTGTCTCCAATCCTGCGAGTAGGTAATGCTATGTCCATTCTCTAGATTAAGAAACTGAACCTGGGGTGGTTCGGGAACTTGAGCAAGGTCACCAGCTGGGGGGATGTGGGAGCTTGGCTTGTTGCTTCTGGAGCTGGTGCTTCTCCTAACACACAGCCCACCCTCCCAGCTCCTCTGAAAGGTCAAGTGAGGCCAGACAGACAAGCAGAACCACACCACCCTCCCTCCCTCCCTCACGCCCACATTTCCTGAGCATCAGCTCCAAGTCTGGTCCTTTGCTGGGCAGTGGTTACACTCAGATGAACACAGAAACACTTCCTGCCCTTGAGGAACTCAGCACCTGATGGAGGGAGAAGCAGGGCCGCTGACCCGCAGCACAGAACACGGGCTGACCCTCATCCTAACAAACACCCCACATGCTTCTTTCATACTCCGTGATGCTTTCCTCAAGGAAGGGCCTCCAGTGCGCTGTCACTCCTCAGTGGCCCCAACTTCTCTCTTCCCAACCTCTCTTAAACCCACTCCCCTCAGGCTCTCACTCCTATCACTCCGCCCACAACCTCCCTGTCAGCAGTAACCCCCAGGTGACCTGTGACCTCCCTGTCAGCAGTGACCCCTGGGGTGACCTGTGACCTCCCTGTCAGCAGTGACCCCGGGTCACCTGTGACCTCCCTGTCAGTGGTGACCCCTGGGTCCCCTGTGACCTCCCTGTCAGCGGTGACCCCCGGGTCACCTGTGACCTCCATGTTACTGAATCCAATATCAATCTCAGTCGACTCAGCATGATCGGTTCCTCTGGACACAGTTGGCCATCGCTCCCCCCGAAGCACTTCCTTCACTGGCTTCTAGGAAAGCTCCCTGGTCTTCCACGTTCCTAATGCTGAGGGTTGGTCTTCGTTCATCCACTCTATCTACACTGGAGCCCGTGGTGGTCTCATCCATCCCGCGGTTTTAAATACTGTCTCTGCACTGACAGCTCACAAGTGTGTAACTTCAGCCCAGCCCGCCTCCGTTCCTCCAGGGCCTCCTCCTGCCTGCCCGTGCCCGCTCTCGGCTCTCCGACTGACATCACAGCGCCCACGTGGCCCGAAGGAAACCACACCGCTTCTCCCCAAGCATGCTCACCCCACGGCTCCCCCATCTCAGTTGCTCAGGCCAAAACCTTGGGTGTCACTTTCTGTCCTCCTTCTGTCACACCCCATGTGGGACACCCCACACCCAGTCCTCTAGCAGAGCAGGCCAACTCTACCTCCAAAATGCATCCAGAATCGGACTGCTTCTCCCCACCGTGGTTAGGTACAGGCGGCCCACGCCTCCGTCATCCCTCACCTGGAGGACCGCTGCAGCCCATAGTGCATGCGTCATGTGCTCACGTCGCAGGGGCCGGACAAAGTCACATGACGCCCCAAGCCACCCAGCTGTGAGATGGGGAAGGCTAGGAAGTGCTCTCTATTCGGCAAAGTTACGTGCTCACTGCACACCACGTTTTCTAGGGAAGAAGGAGAGGATGAATAATGGGGGTGACTAGGGTGTCACCAAGGAATCCACTTAGGTAGGAGGATGAGAGATGTCAGGAGGTGGCATTTAAACTAAAATTGAAAGGATAAGAAGTAACTAGCCGTGGAAACAGCCTCTGTGTAAAGGCCCTGAGGCAGGCAAGAGCCGGGCTCGTGTGAGGCACAGGCCAAGGGCCACTGTGGCTTGAGGGTAGATGGCCCTGAAGTAACTCCCATCCACAGGCTCTGCTTGTGATGTGACAAGACACTCCTGCCATGGGGCAGTGGGGTCCACGTGCCCTCCCCTTGAATCAGGGCGGGCTGGTGACTTCTGCGGAAGTGATGTTACATCACTCCCGAGGCTACACTGTAAAGGTAATACATCCTCCCCTCGCTCTCTGGGGATGCCCGATCATGGAACACACCTCCACAGTTTGAGGAATCCAGAGCCACCCAGAGAAAGGCTACCTGGAGAGGACGGAGGCCCCGCCTGCAGCCCAGGAACTCACAGCTGACTGACAGTGCCACCGATTTGCCAGCCACGTGAGTGAGCCACTAGAAAACGATCTGTAGTCCCAGGTGGACCACGCCCCCAGTACAACAGGGAGCACAAGATAAGCCATCCCCACCGAGCTTTGAAACCTTTTGGGGTGTTGTTTGTTAAGCTATGCCTTTTGCGGGGGAGGTTGTTACATAGCACGAGATAAGGAAGGAAGCCCCTTCCTGGCTGTGGGGCCTTGGACCAGACACAGTCCGCCTGAGCCCTGTTTTCCCACTGCCAGGATGGAGAAACAGCATTCGTCCTGGGGTGGAGGTATGACCGGGTGAGACCATCATGGGAAGCGTACAGCCCAGGGCCTGCACGTCGCAGGTGCTCAGGAAAAGCTGTGGAGGCTCATGTCAGGCAGTTCTGTGCTTGTATTTCTCCAGCTGCTCCCTGAGCCCCTCTGGGGCTGGGACCTCAGAGCCCGGCACAAACATTTCCTGGATGGACTCAGGAAGGAGGAGTTGGGGTGTGTACCAGGTGACCCAGAGATTTTCCCTGAGGGCAGGGGATGAGCAGAAAGGTACCCTCAGACCCACCCCCCGCCATCCCTCACACCACAAGGCAGGGAGGCGCCTCACACCCACCGGCCAGCTAACAGGATTGGTCCCCTCATATTTGGGAGACAATCCCAAAGCCCCTCACGTGGGAGGGAAGGGCAGAGCCATCCTCTGCCTGCTCCTGCCTCTGCACGCGGCTGACGGCCCTGGCCACCGGTCTGCGCAGAATAGCCCCCTCCGGGTCCCCTGCCTGCATGGCCCACAGGAGGCCCTGTGCTCTGCAAGCCCCACACCTACAGGTGCCTCCTGTTTCTGCTGGGCGGAGGGATCTGAGACATCGTGTTTTGTCAAAATCCCTTGGACATTCTAGTGTCATAAAAAAAAAAACCCCAGCTCATTTCAGTGTTCACCATGTCCTGTTATGGAGGTCTGTGCATACCCGCTCTCTGTCTCTGTCTCTGTCTCTCTCTGCCTCTGTCTCTCTCTGTCTTCATCTCTCTCTCTCTCTGTATCTCTCTCTCTCTCTGTGTCACTCCCCCTTTCCCCCCACCAACAATATGTTAGGACAATCTGCCCCCTTACAGAGGGACCATCAAGCCACATCGAGCAATATCTCAACACATGTAACCAGATTGCCTGGCCTGGGTACATAAACAAGGGCCATCAAAACAAAGCTGCGTGTGACCGAGCCCTGCTTGGTTCAACACTTGTCCAAAAGCTCTGCATTCGCTCTGCTAAAAACAAGGTCTCTTAATGACGGGCATTTCGTCTTTGCAGGAGGACGTGGCAGCGGGAGGGGGACGCGCAGGCAGGGCTGCAGGAGGCTGGGCTGTGTCCTGGCCGGGCCGCTCATGGCCGTGGACTTGAGGTGTGCATCTCACCCGGCAGATCCTCCTCATCAGCAGAGGGGACAGTGACAGCACCTTCCTTGCTTGGAGGATTCAGAGAAAGGTACGAATTATCCACGCAGGAAATGATGGTTCTGTGATGGAGGCGACAGCATCTTCTTGTTTTGTCCTCAGGGCAGCCTGGGAGGCAGGTGTCCTGAACTTGGGACCTGGCAAATGGGACCTGGGGCTCCCATTTGCAAATGGGACCTGGGGGTCAGTGAGATTAGCTGAGGGGCCTGGGCACACTTCTTTTTTTTTTTTAAAGATTTTTTTGATATGGACCATTTTTTTAAAGTCTTTATTGAATTTGTTACAATACTGCTCCTGTTTTATGCTTTGGTTTTTTGGCCACGAGGCATGTGGGATCTCAGCTCCCCAACCAGGGATCGAACCCGCACCCCCTGCATTGGAAGGCGAAGTCTTAACCACTGGACCGTTAGGGAAGTCCCTAGAGCACACTTTTTTGGGGGGGGGCACACTTCATAGTGACAGAGGTGCTGGCACTCCAGTGTGCTGTGTTCACCTCCAAAGACCGACCGAACAGCCTGGGTGTGTCCGCGGAGGGGAAACCGGGCCCCTGGGGCCAGTCAACTGCCAGGGGCTCCTGGGCCACCATGAAGTGAGCGCGGCTGCTCCCCTCTGCCCGAGCCCAGGGGGAGGCTGCAGACCCTGGCAGAGGGCGGCTTCCCATACCCCCTCCAAGGGGCAGAGTCAGGGGCTTGATGCTGCAGGGGGCTGGGCTACAGGTCCTGGAGCTGCTCCCAAGTCCAAGGGGCCTGTGTACGAGCTGCCGGAGTCCAGAGCCGCCGTGCACCCCCGGATGACCGACCTCCTGCACACCACGTGCTGTGCTCACCTCCGAAGGTGAGCCTTCCAGGCCCGCGAGCCCCTGAGTTTATCTGTCCTGGGTGTGTTTCGAGTTTCAGGGGTGACCGTGCCTCTGCTCCACCACCTGCTTCTGAGCAGACCCTGACCCTTGGGCCTGAGCCCTGGAGTCTGACCCCGACCCTGACCAAAGGCTTCCTGACCTCCCTGCCACTTGCTGGATGTTTCCCTGTGAAAGCTCGTTCCATAGTGGGTCTGAAGCCTGGATTAATTAGCCGTGTGAGTGGTCACTTCTGGATACTACAGTCCTTGGGAAAAATCTGGGTCCAGCGCCTCCTTGACCCTCTCATGGCACAGAGCCCAGTGCAGGGCATGCGTGTTCATAAGACTCTGTGGAATGAATGGAATATTTGAGGGGCTCAGAGGTCACATCCTTGGAAGCAACATAGGGGAGGAGTAAAAAGAAACAGAGAGGAGAACCATTTTCTGGGCCCAGCTCCACCTCTGGCTCAAAACATGACCTTGAACAAGTCCCTTTCCCTCTCTGGCCTCAGTTTCCTGCACTGGACCATGAGAGGGCTGGAGAAGATGGTCCCCCGTGTTGATGGAACTAAGAGTCTGCTGAGATCTGACTCCAGTCACACAGACAGGAGCTGATGCCACGTATGGTTAAAGCCACAAGTTCTGGAGTCATTTAGTCCTAAGTCCAGTCCCCACCAGCTGGCTCCTTAGTGGCTTCACAATCTTGGGCAAGTCATTTGGTTTCTCAGAGCTGTTTCCGTAACTATAAATTGGGTACAATAACAGTGACTATTCAGTGAGAAGAAGAAAGCCAAGTTCTTCACACTGTCTAGTACATAGGAAACATTCAGTAGGTGGCTCTTCCTAGTGATGATGTTGATGATGAAGGTGAAGGTAATGATAACGGTGGTGGTGGTGATGATGGTGAAGATGACGATGGTGGTGATGATGAAGGTGAAGGTAATGATAATGATGGTGGTGGTGATGATGGTGAAGATGACGATGGTGGTGATGATGGTGATGATGAAGGTGAAGGTAATGATAATGGTGGTGGTGGTGATGATGGTGAAGATGACAATGGTGGTGATGACGATGGTGGTGGTGGTGGTGGTGGTGATGATGAAGATGATGATTGCAGTGATGGTGATGATGATAATGATGATGAAGACTTCTGCCCCTCAGTTTTACCTGTTGCCATATTCCCCAATCGATGTGGTCACAGAGCAGGACAGGACCACAGGGATTATCTTTTCAACCCCTTCATTTTATAGCTGGGAAAACAGAGGCTCAGAGAGGCAGAGGGGCTGGTCCAAGGTCACACCTCCAAGTAAGGACAGTGGGGATGTTGCCCCAGCCCCAGCCCTGGCCTCTGCACCACCTCCATCTGGAAGGTTCCTCCTGCTGTCCTGGGTGCTTCCCTTCTCTTCACTTCCCTTCATTTCATGATTCCTGGGGGTGGGGTTATTGTTTCCATCTGACAGGTGGGGGAACTGAGGCTCAGGCCCCTTGACGCCAAACTCCACAACCCCCCTCCAAAATCTGTTCCTGTTTGGGTTCCCGATTCACCATCGCTTACTGACAGCAGAGCTGGGCCCTGGAGTCACAGAAATGGATGGCATGGGTGTGGCCATGAGGAGCTCCCAGTCGGGGGAGGAGATAAACCTGCCTTTCCCAACACAACCCAGATGAGACAGGGAGATGTGACCTCACAGACACAGAAGACAGTGGGGCTCAGAGGACCAGCCTGGGGACCCGGATGCAGGGCCCTTTCTGTCTTTACCACCTCAGTAGAAGCTCGGTTATAATGGCAGGAAGGAAGGAAGGAAAGAAGGAAGGAAGGGAGGGAGGGAAGGAGGGACAAATGAATGAGTGGAGAGATTGATAAATTCTGACTTATGCCAGGGGAAGAGAAAGCTAGGAACCTTAGTGACTGTGCCCTTGCGCTCTCTGGGCCTCAGTTTCCCCTTCCGTAGAACAAGTAAGTTGGTCCTGAAGGACCATGGTCACTCGCCCTTCTGAGCCTCCTCCATTTGAGGCAAGAGGAGGAGCTGAGAGACGCCGGCTGGTTCCTGCGCTGACTGCAGCCATCAGCCTGGGCGCCATCAGGATCTGAGCAGGACCGTGACAATACCCCCTGGAATGGACCTGCTGGGAGAGCTCTGATGAGGATGCATGAGGGAGCAGCAGGACCCCCGGGGAGGCCAGGCTGACACATGGTCAGCCCGGTTGTAATCCCGTGCTCCAGACAGACACGTGAACGACTGTGACAAGGGCAACTATAAAAGCTGGTGTTACAGAGCACTCATTTAATCCCAGCAACAGCCCAGATGAGTAAGTCTGTTAGGACTCTTTTGTCAGAGACAAAATCCAAAGTGCTCAAACTAAAGAGGGGGTTCAGTGTCCCACAGAACTGGGATGAGCAGAGACAGACCTGCCTCAGGCATGGCTGGATCCAGGGGCTCAAATAAAAGCACTGGATCTCTTTTTTTCTTAACGTCTTTATTGTGCTTCTCTCTGTCTGTGATGGGAGTTGGAATGGACCTTCCTTTCCCTTTACTGCTGGAATTCTTCACAGGGAGGGGAAGGGAGGGGAGGGAGGAGTCGTAACCATCGGCAGCTCCAAGCTTGCATCACCCAATCTGGGACTCCATAGGCAAGAAAGAGCTTGCCTCTCCCAGCAGCCAGATGTCACATCCTGGCAAAGATTCTGATTGGCCTGATTTGGGTCACAGGCCCATTCCTTAAACCAGGCACTGTTTCCAGAGGTCGGGATATTAGAATTGGTCTGGCTGGGCCTTTAGCCGTCTCTAAGTGTAGGAGATGGGGTGGGAGTTGTGATTAGTAACCCTGTCTGAATCTCATGGCCTGGGGAGAGCAAGAGGCTTGGTTTCCTAAAGGAATGGGGGCTAAACAGAGAGGAGAGGGAACAACAAGGTGACAAAACAGCGTGCGTCAATTACAGTAGCCAGTATTAATCCTACTTTACAAAGGAGGAAACTCAGTCTTAAAGAATCGAAGTAACCCTAGTAGGCTAGTAGGTGGCAGAACAGGAACTCAAAAGGCCCTTCACTGCTAACCACTAAGCTAGTGTTTCCCATGGACCCCACCTCTGTCACATCTCCAGCTCCCCTCAAACCTGAGTTCCAGAAGGTTTAAACTCATAATTCCAGGCAGAACAGAAGGATTCTCAAAGCTCAAGCACTCAGGCCCCTGGAAGGCCCTGAAGCTTCAAATCTAATCTTCATGATGAATTTGATTTGAAGTTCCCTTTTCCCCCTCTGACAGAGCATGCTCGCTGCCCTTGGCAATTTCTTGCCGACTAAGCAGTGCTGAGAGGAGGCGCATCAAAGAGAATAGAGACCAGGTCAGCATTGCCGGGGGCACCGTTAGCAGGGAGATACAGGGAGCATTAAGGCAGCTGAAGTGTGAGCTCTCTGGTGTTCAAGCACATTCTCCAGCAAAGCACACAGCTCACAGCACTCAGACACAACCGGGGCCTCCCCAACTCCCCCTTCCAGCCCCAACCTGCCGGTTTCATTTAAGGGATGTTCTCCAGCACATCACAGTTGAAGCTCAGTCCAAACCCCTTCGATTTACAGATGAGAGAAAACACAGCTCTGAAACACCCAGACACTCATTCAAAGTCAGAGAGTGAGTTAAGGGTGAAGTAAGAACCACCCAGGAGGGATTTCCCTGGTGGCGCAGTTGTTAAGAATCCGCCTGCCAATGTAGGGGACACGGGTTCGAGCCCTGGTCCAGGAAGATCCCATATGCCATGGAGCAACTAAGCCTGTGCGCCAAAACTACCGAGCCCACGTGCCACAACTACTGAAGCCCACGCGCCTACAGCCCGAGCTCTGCAACAAGAGAAGCCACCGCAACGAGAAGCCTGCGCACCACAACAAAGAGTAGCCCCCACTCGCCACAACTAGAGAAAGCCTGCACGCAGCAACGAAGACCCAATGCAGCCAAAAATAAATTAATTAATTAATTAAAAAAAAAAAAAGAACCTCCCAGGAAGTGCACATTGGGTGCGAGGCACTATGATAGGCACTTTGATACTTGACTTAATCCAAACCTCAATCGTGATGATTCCCATTTTATTCATGGGGAAACTGAGTCTCCAAAAGGTTACCAGCCTCTCTCAGTATCACACAACTATGAAGTAACAGAGCTGATTCTGAACGGATTTGTTTGGTATAAAAGTCAAGTCCTGACCCACTGTGCTGGTCATTTGTCCAGTCACCCCTCTGTTTTCCCCCTGGTGACCATCATCTGTGTGATGCTGGACCCCTGCAAGTGGCATTTCCCAGCATCCCTGGACCGTTGGTCCCAGTGAGCTTCAGACAATGGGAGGTGCTAAGCCTGGGAGGTTGGAGGTGAGAGGCCCTGTTCATCCCTCCTTCTGCCATGTCAGCAGCAGCAGCTGCAGTGGCCCCGTCCCCAGCAGAGGCAGTCCTTCTCCCACGGTTCCTCCAGCCCTGGCGGCAGCCAACCCCCACTTCCTAAGCCCTGGTTTTCCTTCTCTTCCCTTTTTGTGCCTTCACCCTGTCAACCCTTCCACGACCAGTGTCCATAAGAACCCTCTCCTCTGTGCGATTACTAGTGGAGCTTCTGTTTTCCTAAATGAACCTTGGGTTTGCCTGAGATGCAACGTCAACTGGAGGCAAGACTTGAGTAGACCAAGTGGCCACTGCACTTGACCATAAGTGTTGGTGCCAATGACAAGAAGTATGGGGTGTGATGGCTACCTCTAACTGTTCTGGAAAGAAAACGACAAGCTCAGGACTTTAAATTCTCAGATCAAAGTATCCTCAGAGAACCAGAGATTTAGGAAGGCCCGAAAGAAACGTCCTACCTCTTGTAACCATAGGCAAGACACAGCTGAAAATCAGCCCCCAAATTTAATCCACAGCACATTGCAATCCAGTCCTGAGGATGGCGGAATTACAATAGAAGCTTAAATTGACTCATAACCTTGGCAAATCCCATATGTGAAATCAACAAGGCATTGAATGAAAAAGAGAGGGATCCTGAGAACAGTAAGGAAGACTCAGATGAAACTGAGAACCCTGAACCCCCAAGTCTCCCCAAGCCTCCTTTGCTAAGTCTCCCCAAGCCTCCTTTGCTATTTATGGCAGACGCTGCTCTAGTTTAGGAAAGTAATCTCCGCTTGTTTGGAGACCCTGTAACACTAAAAGATGTTGAGGTGGGGGCTCCTGTCATACTCTTTACATTTTCCATTTGACTTGCCTGTGTGTCCTGTGCAGAAGGCAGATAGATCTTGGAGAATGGCCATGAACTACTATAAACTTACTCCAAATGCATCTGCTATTCCAGATGTGGTTATCTCTCCTGAAGGAGAAAATCCCCTAGCTCGTGGCACCGTCCACAGCCAGTATTCTGGCAACTACCAAAAGGAGTTTGCTTTAGTTCAGCAGGGACAGCAGGAGACCCTGTCTTGCCTCAGGGCTGTACCAACCCTCCTTCTAGGACTGATCTAGACGAGAGGGACTCAATGACTCAGCATTTCACGCAATATCATGCTGACTCACCAGACTGATGACATTATGCATAACAGACCTGCTGGGCAGGAAGTGGACAGCACCCTAGAAGCTTTAATAAGACATATGCATAGCAGGTGGCGGGAGTATACACCATTAAGTTCAGGGGTCTGACACCTAGGTGAAGTTTCTGAGGTCCAATACTGTGGGCCATGTTTGGATGTTGCCTCTATAGGGACAGACAACTTGCTTCTCCTCGTACTGCCTTCCACCAAGAAAGACACACAGCACTTGGCGGACTTATCTGGCTTTTGGAAGCAACATCTCCCACCTGTAGTGTGTGCTGCTCCAAACATTTTTACTGATTTTGAGTAGGGTCCAGGGCAAAAAAGACTCTGCAGAAAGTCTAGGCTGCTGTGTGGCTAAGGCCTCACGATCAAGCCTCTGATGATTCCCCAAATTATCTGTGGCAGATGGAGTAGCTACGGAACCTGCTGCAAGTCCCAGCAGCCCAGACCCTCAGGGTACTGGAGTAAATCTTTGCACCCTTCCAAAAATATCCTCCACAGAGCATCAGGTGACCATAAGACATTTTCATCCCACAGTGAGGCAGGTGTTATCTGATCCACTGAGCCATAAAGCTGGACATGCATGACAGTAAGTCGTCACCAAATAGAAATGGTGTGTTCAAGTTCATACTCCAGTAGACCTTGAAAGCATAAGTAAGTTGCCTGTGCAAGCGGTTCATACTCTCCCAGCACCTGCTCCTGCACTGCCCCAGTTCCCTTCACCCACGCTAATGACCCCACGTGAGGCTCCTGATGACCAGTCAAATGACGGAGAGCAACTAAGTCCTGATTCCTAGATGGTTCCACCTGATACTCTGCACATTTGTGGAAATGGACTTCTGCAGCATTTCAGCCCCACTCAGGAGTATCCCTGAAAAACTGCAAGGAAGGAAACTCCTCCCAGTGGTCAGAACTTGGAGCAGCCTGAGCAGACAGAGGGCCACAGGTAATGATCTACAGTGGTTCATAGGCCACATCTAGCAGATTGGAGGGATGATGGGGATCACAGAAAGAACAGGATTGGAAATTGGAGGAAGTACAGATATACTCAAACACATCTCAGCCCTTGCCCCGAGGGGGGCCCCGGGCTCAGCTGAGAACCAGGGCATGTTGATTTGGCCAGGCAATGCTCTAGGAGGGACAATGCATCAGTGAACATAGCTGACCTAGCCCCGCCCTCCGGGAGCTACATATGGTAAATGTCAAGCAGTAGCTATACCTACTTTTTGTGCATGATATCATGTAATCCTCCATGTGATACCTCCAAGGAGGAACTACGATGATGTTATATTACAAATGAGAAACTGAGGCTCACGGGGCTAAGTGGGTGGTCCCAGGAGCAGGTAGGACTTGCGCTCATTTCCACCTGACTCCTGATCCCGTGTTCTTCGCTCCTGTGGCATATGTGGGAAATGACATTTCCTGGGGCTGTGGGTATCACCTTTACATGTACGCCTGATGGAAGAACTTGACCCTTTTGACACTTCCATTACCTCTCAATTCCTATGGAATCAGTGCCTACGGGTGCCGCCTGGGAGCAGGGGCTTTGTGATGCCCCCTTCTCTCACCCTCACGACAGCTCTGCCAGGGGGTGTCGTTATCTCCATTTTCAGCAGAGCAAACCAAGGCTTAGAGGATGCCTGAGCAGAGACAGCAGCCAAGCGGGCAGAGACAGAGACAGAGCTGCAAGGATTGGACTCTCCTCCATGCAGGTCACCCTCTGGACAAGGATGCCCCTGAGTCCCTTACGTTCCACAGGCCTGGACTAGCCTCTCAGGTCCCTGGCACCACCTACAAGCCCTGCAGTACTACGCTCCCAACTGTCACCTCCTCCCCTGCCCACCTGCCCCGGTCACTGGGCTCTTTGTTCCTCCTCAAATACACCACACCTGCCCCTCGCTTTCCCTTCGGCCTGCAGTGCCCCCCACCCTGCCCCAGCATCTCCACTGTCTCAGTTTCTCACTTTATTCGGGTCTCTACTCAAATATGCATCCCCTGAGAGCCTGCCCTGAACACTGTCTCAAATACAGCCCTCCCTTCAGTCCACTCTCTGAGCCCTTGCCCTGCCTTATTCTTTGCAGCGTCTATCATCATATGCTAGTGTTCCTTGTCTGGTTTTCACTGTCCTAGATTGGATTCCCCCAGAAGCAGAACTTGAGAGGAGGATACTAGGGCAAGTATTTATTTGGGAGGGGAGGCAGCTCTGCTAGGGGTGCCAGGAAGTGAGACAAGGAAGAGAAGGGAGCACAGTTAAACCAGCTGCCACTGCGGGTTCCTGGAGTTAATCCCCAGGGGACCCTGGCAGATGGTCCAACCCAGCCTAAGGATTATCCCACCTGAAGGGCGAGGGAGCTGGGGCATTTATACCCCAACCCTGGAGAGTCCTTGACTGAGAGCTGCTGCCAGGGGCTGTCAATTCCCTGGCACATCTGGCCTGCCAACTATTCAGGCAAAGTGGCATTCCTGGAAAGAGCCTTCCTTCTTGGACTCCAAGACCTGGCTGTCCCGCAGTAGCCTTTCCCAGGACTCTTGGGCAAAATCAGGTACAATGGGAGGAAGCCACAGGGAGTGCCTGGGAACTGGGTGGAGGTGCCAGGAGGCCAAGGATTGGGAGAGGGAGACCCTGACAGGAGCTAGACTGACACCGCCAAGCGGTTCTGAGGGTCACTCCTCTGACAGTTGGTGACAGCTCCTGCTCTCCCGCCTGTCACCAGGAGGCTGTGTGACCTTGTGCAGAGCCCCCACTGGAAATCAGTGGGGGGATTTGAATAGACGACCCCTAGGACCTCCTCCCCCTACTTCCCAGTATCCACTGTGGCTCTGGTCGTGCTCAGAGCTCTCCTGGGCGCTGGCATCTTGTGTCCCCCCAGGCCAGGGGCTCCTCCAGCGCAGGCCTGAGTCTTGCAGCTTGCATTTCCCTTCCGTCCAAACTGCACTGCAGCTTGGGCCTGACCCCACTTGGAGGGAGGCGTTGCCCCACAAGGTCACCAGGAGCTGTGACCCTTTCAGAATCATGAAAGCAGAGTCCCCAGGACTTCAGGGTGTGTGTGTGTGACAGAGCACGACGTATCGGGAAGTCACGGCCACAGTGTCCATCAGCCAATGCGAACCAATCGGTCATCCCTACGCTCACTCGGGACCAGGTCCAGCAAATGTCAGAGCCGGCAGGGGTCCAGACCACCAGCCCCGCCCCTCCTCGTTCTGAGCTCTGGAGTCTAAAGTGCCCAGAGGTGGGGTGAGTGCCTCAAGGTCACAGGCCAGGCAGTGCCAAGCTTCAGCCCAGAACCCAGGGCTCCAGACTCCCGTCCTGGGCACTTCCACCGCCCCTGCTGCCCCGCGCTCTCTGCTCTCCGGCTGCTCCGGACCCGCCCACCGTGGCATCTTCAGCACTAACTCTGCACCTCCTGGAGCCCGTCTGCATCTGATTAAATAACCACCAGGGGTGGGGGGCAAGCAACACCATGGTCCCCAAGAGGAGACCTGAGATGAGTAGTGACAGCCCCACAATCCCGTCAGCACTCAACCTCCACACGAGGGAAATTCAAGTTCACAGAGGTCTCTTTTTACATTTCGAGAACGTTTTCTACGAGAACCAACTGGCATTTTCTATACTTAATGCATGATAACTGGTCGTATAAACCTAAACTGTCCTTGTAAATCTACATTAAATGCCCAGGTTTCAAAGTATTTAGGACACTTAATTAATGAAGTATTAGCACAAAACCACTACTAATCTGTTCACTTCATGTCCTCCCCCGCGCCAGCCCACCCTCCAGACAGCAGCCGCATGATCTTTCTAAAATGCACAGCCCACCAAATCTCTCCAGGGCTTCCTGTCCTCCGGGGCTCCCACTGCACTCGAGGTCAAGGTCAAGTCCCTTCTTGAGGCCCCTGAGGCCCCTTGGGACCCAGCCCCCACTGCCCCCTCCATCGTCTCAATCCTTCGTCACCCCCCACGACCTGCCTCGGCCACACAGACCCACTTGCCACCCTGCTAACTTGTGTCTCTCCCCTACTCTCTCCCGGGCCTTTGCACGAGCCTGTCCCTCTACCCTGAGAGGCCCCCTTCACCGACCACCTCCCCCGGGGCCTCCAGGTCTCTGCAGCAATGGCCCTTCTCAAGGGAGGCCTGCCCTGCCTGCCCTGAGCTCCCACAGCCCCACGTGCCCGTCCTCATGCAACTGGCCACCCAGAATGGAACCACCCAATTGCCCATCTGCCTCCCCCATCCGACAGGGAGCAACCTGAGGGCAGAGGCACAGCTCAAAATCACTCTGCAGCCCCAGCCCCTGGCTTCAGGCCTGGCCCAGTCCGGGGCTTCGTTGCACATTGACTGAGGGGTAAAGAATGTCAGGCTGGCAGTGTGTCCCCGCGGTTAGACTGTGTGTCTGGCCCCATTCATCACTCACCAATATACCCTCATCTGCTCAGGCTGTGGCTGGCAGTGGCAGGGATCCCTTGTAACCAGAGAGGGTGTTCCCAGCTCACCTCTGAGGAGTGGTTTTGATTGGACTAAACCAGCTATGGTGATCTCATCTCCTTGGCCGATAGTTGGTCTAGGAGTTGCTATCTTCCATCCAATGAAATAGAAGCAAATCCCTCTTAGATGAGGCTTCTAGGAAAGATTTCTTTTTCTAAATAAAAGAGACAGTCTCAGTTGATACAACTCTCTTGCTCTTTGCCTGAATCCTTCTTCCTGCCTGCTATCCAGATATGATGTCTGGCTGGAGCTACAGCAGTCATTTCATGACCATGAGGCTACCAACTGAAGGACAAGAAGCCACATATACTAAAGATGGCAGAGCAGAAATAACCTGAGTCCTGTGTGGCATCATGAACAGCTGAACCAGGGCCAGTGGTCACCCACATCTGGACCTTTTTTCAGGTGAGAAAAACAAGCTGCTGTTTTTTCAAGCCACTATTAGACAAAGTCTCTGTTACTTGCAGTTAAACACAGTTATAACTGATACAGACAGACTTGGACTCAAATCCCTTCTCTGACACTGATTAGCTGTGACCTTGGGTAAGACAGTAAGACCTATCCAACCTTTCCAAGTTTCTCAAAATGTAATTTATTCATCTGTTAAAATGAAGTTCATGGTCCCTACCCCATAGGTGTGTTCCATGATGGAAGGGACTGAGGCTGCTTTGTTCAGTGCAGGGCCTGTGACAATAGGAAAAATTGCTAAATGTATCAAGAGCTCACCATGTGCAGACATGGATCTAAACAGTTTGCATGAATCGTCTCCCTCAATTCTTATGACATTCCTGTAAGATAAGTACTAATATTAACATCACTTTTATTTTTATTTTTTGCAAATGAGAAAACTGAGGCACAGAGAGGCTGAGTCACTTGCCCTGGGACACACAGCTGGCAAATGGCAGAGATGAGATGTGAGCCCAGGCAGTCAGATCCCAGAGCTCACACTCTTAACCATTGTGCTATGCTGACCTGGCATATAGCAGGTGCTCAATAAATGCCTACTGACCAGATGAATGAATACATTGAGACAGGTGCTGGAGGACACATGGGCCTCTGATTCAGTTCCTTCCACCACTGCCTCAGCTTGTGAGGGGCTCCTGAGGAGACCCTGGACCCGGTGGGCAGTGGGCAGAGCCCCTGAGCCCACTCTCCACCCCCCACACACACCCCTACCCACACTCACACTCATCCCCACCCTGACCAACACACCCCCAAGGCTGAGTCTCCCCCAGGCTCATAGGCCCTTAGGTGTATCACTGGCACATCTCAGTCCTCAGACACCTCCTCAATTCCTTCTGTGATTGAAACAACACATTTGTTCCCATGTTAACTTTTATTTCTTATTGATTTTCTCTGCCCTGTCTCATCCATGTCCATTTTTATCTCCTTAAAGTAGAAGAAGCCATTCAGTGGGGGAAGCAAGAGAGTGTTCAAACAAAGACCTCTATTAATGGGGCCATCGCCCTTGATGGGGGCAGAAGGGGCCCCCCCATCACTCTGGCCACATTTGCTGGGCTGGGAGAGCCCGGGGAGGGGGCTGCCATCCAGTCTCCCATTGAGGGGGCGGGGTGAGCTTGGCTTCTGGCGAGCCACCCGGTGAAGTCCCGGGTCTGGGATGGGGGTGTCACCTGGGGTGACAGAGGAGAAGGCCCTGAGGGTGGCAGCAGGGGCATATCTGAGTGGAGGTCGGGGGAAGGTTGGGGTGGGAGCCTCAGCAGGGGTCAGACCAGGCAGGTAGTTACAGGGAAGGAAACAGAGGTGAAGCCAGAGGATGGGCCCCAACGGAGGCAGAGACTCTGAGCTGCGTTCACAGGGCCCGGGGCCTTGTTCGCCCCCCCGCACCCCTCCCCCCGCCGAGGAATGTGTCGGGCTCGGCGAGGCAGGGCACATTGGGCTGCAAACCCACCGTCTGAGTCCCCGTCCTCAACACCCCTCCTGAGGTGGGGCTGTTGGGTGGTCGACCTCTGTGCACCCCCAGAGGGAGGTCCTGGGGGAGAGAGCTCTGTGCTGGAGCGTGGGGGCCTGGGCCCACTTCTGGGTCCCCCATCTCACCTCCCTGAACTGCATTTCCTCCTCTGCAAGGGGAGAATAATAGTACCTGCCTTTGGGGGTGTTGGAGGAGGGCAGGTCATGAGGTCTTATCAGAAGCACTTCACACAGTGCCTGGTGCACACGGGACTCAGCGAGGGCGACTGTGACAATGACGGTGACGATGACGGTGATGATGGTTGTGTTAAGTCAGGGTTCCCCAGAGAAACAGATCCAATAGGATGTGTGTGTGTGTGTGTGTGTGCGCGCAGAGAGAGAGAGAGAAAGATTTTAAGGGCTTAGCTCACACAGTCGTGGAGGCTGGCAAGTCCGCGATCTGCAGGGCAGGCTGGCAGACTGGAGACCCGGGGAAGAGCTGATGTCATAGCTCAGATCTGAAGGCCCATCTGCTGGCAGGATTCCTTCTTCTTTGGAGAAGGTCAGTCTTCTTTCTCTTAAGGCCTCCAGCTGATCGTATGAGACCCATCACGTTATGGAGGGTGACCTTCTTTACTCAGAGTCTACTGATTTAAATGTAAATCTCATCAAAAATCTTCTAGACTAGCGCTTGATCAAATATCTGGGTACCATGGCCCAGCCAAGTTGACACATAAAATGAACTACTGCAATGGTGACGATGACAGTGACGGCAATGACAACAGCGCTGATGGTGACAACCGAGGAGAAGGAAGAGGATCAGGCAGAGAACCACGAGCACCAGCTCTGCCCAGTGGCTGGAGGGGAAGGCAGAGAAGCAGGAACCAGCCCCTGCCGGTCCCCATCCCTGCAGACCCACGAGCTGCTCTTTCACTGCCCCTCACTCAGCATCCCGATTCCCAGGTCTCAGAAGACACCACGAGGGCTTGGAAACCAGGACTCAGGAGTCTCCTTCTCAGGGTTTGGCCTTCCAGCCCCCTGCCTGCTCTGCTTGGTGGCAGCCCATGCTCCAAGGCCGTGAGTGAACCCTTGCTTCATGATGACATTGCTAGAGGGTGGCTACAGGGCTGGAAGCCAATTCCACTCTGCCTCGCTATTTAGGGTCATATCTTGTTCCCACCAGGAAAGCAGATGGGGCTGACAATCTAGAGATGCCGCAACTGTCCCCCCAACCTGTACTGCTACCCCACATTGCCTTCTATGTAGGAGAAGATATAGGAAGCCCCTGGCTCTTCTGAATTCCTTCGAGAAGGACTTGGGGGCAAAGGTGGCTGCTTCTATCTATAGGTATCAGCCGCTGTTCTGCTTTCCAGGGAAAGTCTTGGGGCAGAGACTGGGGAGACGAGGGTAGGCACAGTGCTTCAGGTAAGGCTCATCCTGCTTGCTTGTAGTGGGAGACAACAGCAGCTCTGCCCTGAGATCAGCTGGCTTCTCTGATCTAATTAGCAGTGTGGATAATTAAACTCTACACACTAACACGAGCCTGCTCCCCTGAGAGCACTTCAGCTCTCCTACTGCTTAAATACGAGATGGTTCCTCTCCTCAGAGGCCAGAGTCAGGGATGCAAAACCCAGAGTCAGAACTGTGATTACCAGTCTGATTACTCAGCAGGAGTTAATAAAAAATAAAATAGAAGCCATCCCCCGACAACAAATAAAAATAATTGACAACACTCTGAGTTATTTCTTTATTTCTGCTCTATTTAAAGAAACAAGGGCATTTTTATTCTTTACTCCTTTTCTGTTCTCATGGTTCCACTTATTCATTCAGGTCCTTTGCTGGGTGCAGGGAGGAGAAATAAACAAGTCAAACAAAGTACCCACCCTCCTGGGGCTCACAGTTCTTGAAGGACATGGCAACAGTCATACAGACAAATGTGTCGGGATGGGGCCAAGCATGCCATGTACAGGAGGCAACATGGGAGGATCATGAGTGGGACTAACTCAGATGGGGGTCTTAGGAGCTGATATTTAAGTTGAGACCTGAAGGAGCTGGTTACCTGAAGAGTGGGGGGCAGAGTGATCTATGGAGAAGGAACAGCATGTGCAAAGGCCCTGGGGTGGGAAGGAGGGTATCAGAGGGACGAAGGAAGGGCACTGGGGCAGAGTGTGATGAGGAGGGAGCATGAGGATGGGGAGGAGGAGCAGCCAGACCCTGCGGGGCTCATGGCCTTGGCCAGCAGGACTGAGTTTATTCAAGTTTCTTCAGGTGATATTAAAGGGTTTTAAGCAAGGGGGTGGCCTGATCAACTTGGGGCTACCGCTAACCCTGATTGACACAGTGGTGGTGGTGGGGTGCCTAACTGCCTCCTCCCTACCCCATCATCAGGAAGGTCCGAAGCCTTTGCGTGGAGCAGTCTGGGGCCATCTAGAAGAGGCATCACAATGTAATTTGGGGCAGAGACAGAAGCTGGACCTACAGCTACAAAAGCCACTAGGGATCCACGGAAATCATGAAAGAGATTTGGACTCCCCTGGGGTTCAACCCAAGAATATTGAGGTCCTAAGGGCCTCCTGGATGTCTAGCCTCACTCCAAGGAGGTTCCCAGTGCAAGTCACATGTATGGATGACCTGACCCTCTGTGTTTGAAATGAAGGATGTGCCTTCTCCCTGAGCAAATCCATCTGTCCTGGGGAGCTCAGGGAGGGCAAATTGCTCTCCCAGACTAAGCTGGCACAGCATGGGCAGGGCAGCAGAGGGAGAACAGCGTCAGACACACCTGGGCTAGGTCCCAGCATCACATCCTAACTGTGCAGATGTGGACAAAGCTCTCCCCTCCCTTGAGCCTCAGTTTCTCCATCTGTGAAATGGATACGACGTCTAACCACCACCTGGTGGCATTGTCCGATTCAAAGCACAAACTCACACACACACACACACACACACACACACACACGCACAAAACCACATAATAAAAAATACAATAAAACCAAAAAGGTACCTTATGATCCTCTAGATTGTCTACCCTGCTCTCTGGGTGCCCAGCACCAGGGCTAGGGGTGGGGGGCGAAAAGTGCAAAAGCTGGCTATTTTCAGCCTGGAGGAAAGTTTGTCCACAAAAGACGTTTCTCATTCTTAAAAATATTTCAGTGGCAGCCAGGATGTTGGATATTTTGATCTAGTATCTGGAATTAAGACTTCATGGGATTCCCCTCAGCTTTCTTCCCCAGACCCAACCAGGAGTTCTTCCCCAGACCCAACCAGGAGTTCAAAGGGAGGCTTGCATGAGACCTCATGCTTCCTCCTGCCCTGGCTTCACCGTGGCTGGGTCTGCAGAGCTGACTCCTCCTGGCTGCAGGCAGGCGGAGACGAGGGGTGAAAGGAGAGAACTGGTCCAGCACCATCACCTTCCATGCCCTGACCCTGCCCACTAGTGAGTGTGGCCCAAGCAGTGTCCCGCCAATCAGATCTGCATATCTTCCTTCCTTGGGGAGAATGGAGGGGCCTGAGAAGGACCATGGAGCGAAGAGCAGTTTCTCCACAAAAATAATGAGTCAGACTGTGATAGTGGCTATAGTACAGACTTAAAATGCACTGGAAACAGAGGTGAAGAATATTCATTTCATTTGGAAATTGGAGGAAGTTACATGGAAGGTCTGCCTTTGACCTTGGCCTTAATCACGGGGTAAGATTTCAATAGGCAGAGATGGGGTTCAGTATGGAGGCATGAGGGGGGCAGTGCAGGGCACAATTCAGGAACACTGAGGGTCTGGTATGTCTGGGGGAAGGGTACAATAGATCAGGCTGGATTTAGGAAAAAGACCCCAGTGGAATAGCAAGGGCAGGTGGGAGTAAAGAAAGAACACGTGAACAGGGGAGGGACAGAAACAAATGCTCCTAATCCATCAACAGCCCGGGACAAGCATTGATGTGTGGGGGAGAGGGGCTAGAGTGGGGTTCAGCGTGTATTATTTGGAGCAGCTTCAGATTACTAATAAGCTTTAGACAAGTAGAATCACAAAATCATATTTTCAATACTGAGGTATAACTGATACAATCAATTACACATATTTAAACTGTACGATTTGATAAATTTTGACATGTCTGCACTGTTGAAACTATCACCGCAATCAACATGATATCCATCACCTCCAAAGTTTCCTTGTACCACTTCCTCCCCTCCCCCAACCTCACCCTGTCCCCAGGTAATCACTGATCTGCTTTCTGTGATAGATAGATAGATAGATAGATAGATAGATAGATAGATAGATAGATGGATGATGGATGGATGGATAGATAGATGGATAGATAGATAGATAGATTAGCTTTTATTTTCTAGAGTTTTATACAAATGAAATTATATAGTATGTGCTCTTTTTTTGTCTGGCTTTTTTCACTCAGCATAGGTATTTGCGGTTCATCCATGTTACTGTATGCAATAGTTCATTCCTTTTTATTGCTGAACAGTGCTCTGTTGTACAGACAGACCACATTTTGTTTATCCATCTACCTGTTGATGGATATTTGAGTGTTTCTACGTTCGAGTTATTAAAAATAAAATTGTTATTACTATCTGTGTGCAGTGTAGATATATGCTTTCTTCTCTCTTGGATAAATACCTACTACTGAAATGGATGGATCATATGGTAGGTATGCGTGTATGTTTAACTTTTAATTTTGTTTATTTATTTATTTATTTTTGGCTGTGTTGGGTCTTCGTTGCTGTGTGAGGGCTTTCTCTAGTTGCGGCGAGCAGGGGCCACTCTTCATCGCAGTGCGTGGGCCTCTCACTGTCACGGCCTTCTCTTGTTGCAGAGCACAGGCTCCAGACGCGCAGGCTCAGCAGTTGTGCCTCACGGGCCCAGTTGCTCCGTGGCATGTGGGATCTTCCAAGACCAGGGCTCGAACCCATGTTCCCTGCATTGGCAGGCAGATTCTTAACCACTGCGCCACCAGGGAAGCCCTGTGTTTAACTTTTTAATATACCACCAAACTTTTCCAAAGTAATTGTATTATTTTACATTCCTAACCCCATTGTATTAGAGTTCTAGTAGCTCCACATCTTCAACACTTGGTATATTCAATGCTTTTAATTTTGGCCATTCTAATGGGTATGTAATGGTAGCTCATTGTGGTTTCAATTTACATTTCCCTAATGGCTAATGATATTGAACATCCTTTCATGTACTTATTTACCATCAATATGTCTCATTTAGTGAAATGTCCCTTCAAATCTTTTGCCCGCTTTTTAATTGGTTATTTGTTTACTTATTACTGTTTTGATAGTTTTTTTAATAGTATATGTAAAAGTCCTTTGTAATTTATATGCTTTGCAAGTATTTTCTTGCAGTCTGTGGCTTGTATTTTTTTCATTTACCTAACAGTGTAGTTCAAAGAAGAGAAGTTGTCATCTTGACATAATCCAATATACTATTTTTTTCCTATGCTTTTCATGTCATGTCTAAGAAACGTTTACCTGATCCAAGGCCACAGGATTTTTTTTCTCATGTTTTCTTCTAGATTTATAGTTTTAGTTTTATATTTAGGTCTCTAATCCATGTTGAGTTAATTTTTGCATAGGGTGAAAAGTATGGATGGAATCTTTGTTTTTGTTGCTTGTTGCATATGCATATCCAAATGTTCCAACACCCTTTGTTGAAAAATTTCCTTTCTCTACTTAATTACCTTTGAATTTTCATCAAAAAACAATTGTCCATATATGTGTGGGTCTATTTCTGGAATCTCTGTTTCATCCCATTGATCTATGTATCTATTATACTTTGGTGACAACATCACATTTTTGCTATTGCTGTAGCTTTATAATAAGTAATGAAGTTAGGTAGTGTTAGCCCTCCAACTTTTTTTTTTTCTAAGTCATGTTTGCTATTCTAGATCTTTTACATTTCCACATAAGTTTTAGAATCTATTTGTCATTTCTATTAAAAATCCTCCTGGTATTTTGGTTGAGATTGCATTGAATCTATAGATCAATTTGGGGAGGAATGACATCTTAACAATATTGAGTCTCCCAGTCCATGATCACATTTAGTATTTGGGTTTTCTTTAATTTCTCTCAACAACATTTTGTAGTTTTCAGAGTATGAGACTTGCACATATTTTATCAGATTTATCTCAAATAATTTTTAATTTTTGGTGCAATTGTAAATGGTATTTTTTTATCCAGTTGTCCACTTCTAGTATACAGATTTTTGTATATTGATCTCATAGCCTATAACCTTGCCAAACTCATGAATTTTAGTAGCTTTTTTTTTTTGTAGATTCTATCAGATTCTCTACTTAATCATGTCATCTGAGGATAAAGAGAGTTTTACTTCTTTTTTTGCAGTCTGGATGCCCTCTAGCCTTTTATTAATTTTCCATGTCTTATTGCACTGGCTAGAAGCTCCAGTATAATGTTGAATAGAAGTGGTGCGACCTGATGTCTTTGTTTTTTCCCTCATCTTAAATGGAAAGGATTCTGTTTTATATCTTTAAGTCCCATGCTAGATATAAGTTTTTTCATAGATGCTCTTTATTAGGATGAGAACATGCCCATATTTCATCTTTGGTAGAACTTTTAATCAGAAATGAATGTTGGATTTTATCAAAATTTTCTGATTATGTAATTTTTCCTTTTGGTTTATTAATATGGTGAATTATATTCATTGATTTTCAAATGTTAGAGCAACCTTGCACTCCTGGGAAAAACCTCTGCTGGTCATGATGTATTATCCTTTTTTATATTGTTGAATTTGATTGTTAAAATTTTGTTCAGAATTTTTGCATCTGTGTTCATGAGGAATACTGACCTGTAGTTTTTTGGTTTCGTTTTTTCTTGTAATGTCTTGGTCTGGTTTTGGTATCAGAAAAACACTGGCTTCATAGAATGAGTTGGAAAGTATTTCCTCTTCTTCTGTTCTCTGAGAGATTTGTGTAATTGGTATTATTTCATTCCTGAATGCTATGTAGAATTCTCCAGTAAAGGCATTTGGGCCTGGAGATTTCCTGGAAATTCTGGAAGATATTTAACTACAAATTCAGTTTCTTTTATTGATAGAGGGCTATTAAGGTTATCTATTTTTTCTTGAGTCCGTTTTGGTGTATGTGTCTTTTAAGTAATTTGTCTATTTCATTTAAGGTATTGAGTTTATGAACATAAAGTTATTCATGATATTCTTTTCATATCACTTTAATGTTTGTAAAACCTGTAGTGATATCACCTCTCTCATTCGCAATACTGGAACTTTATTTTCTCTTTCTTTTTCTCCTGATTGGTTGGGCTAGATGTTTATCAATTTTATTGATTTTTTCCACAAAAATTACCTTCTGGTTTTATGGAATTTCTACCTCTCTCTTTTCTATTTTACTGATTTGCAACCTGATTTTATTTTTACTTTTCTTTTTCTTGCTTTAGGTTTAAACTTTCACCTTTCTCTGGTTTTACAGTGAAAGAAGCTAAAGTCTTTGATTTGTGTCCTCTCTCATTAAATTCCAATATAGACAGAGTATGTACCATGTATGACGTTGAATGCATTCAAAAATTCTATTACTGTTTTATGGCCCAGAATATGTTCTGTCTTTATAAATGTTCCACATACACTTGAAAAGACTGTGTATTCTGCTGTTATTGGGTGGAGTGTTTTATAACTGTCATTTAGGTCAAGTTGGTTGATGGAGCTGTTCAAATCTTAGATATCCTAATTGACAATTGGTCTACTTGTTCCACTAATTATTGAGAGAGAGTATTGAAATCTCTGACTGTAGTTATGGATTTGTCTATTTCTCTTGAAAGTTCTATCAGTTTTTGCTTCATGTATTTCTATGCTTTTTTATTAGGTGCTTAAACATATGGGATTGTTATGTCCTTTGGAAGAACTGACCCCTTTTTCATTATGAAATGCCCTTCTTTGCTCGGACATTTACATTGTCTAATATTAATATAACTATTCCAGTTCCCTTTTAATTAGTGTTTGCATGATATATTTTCCTTCTTTTTTTGTTTAACCTATTTATGTATTTATATTTAAAGTACGTTTCCTTGTAGGCAGCATATAATTCTTTTGATATTTAAAAAAAATCCAATTTGACAATCTCTGCCCCTTTTTTGGTAGAGTTCAGATCACTTATATTTAATGTGATTATTGATATGGTTATGTTTAAGCCTGTCAGTTTTTTATTCATTATCTATATGTCCCATCTTTCTTTGTTCCCTCTTTCTCTTTTCTGCCTTCCTTTCAATATTTTTTATTATTCCATTTTATCTCCTCTGTTGGCTTATTTTCTATAACCTCCATTTTGGTTTTTTTTGCTTGCCTTACGGCCTATATATCTTTAACATGTAACAGTCTGATTTCAAGTAAAATTATACCATTTTGCATATAAGAACTTTACAATAGTATACATCCATTTCCCTCCTCCCAGTCTTAACACAGTTGTCATATATTTTACCTATACAGATGTTATAAATGTATGTACATTGGAACAATATAAATACATTGTTATAATTATTTAACAGTCAATTGTCTCTTTAAAAGAGTTAAACAATAAGGAAATATATATTTACCAATGTAGTTATCATTTTTGCTCTTTATTCCTCTTTTAGTCATTTTTGTTATGTGATGTGATTAGTTCTTTCAGCTTTTGTATGTCTGAAAGTCTTTATTTTGCCTTCACTTTTTTGGAAGGTATTTTTGCTGGGTAAAGAAATCTAGGTTGACAATTTTTCTTTCAGTACATTAAAGATGTCATCACTCCCCCCATCTTCAAATTTGCATAGTTTATGAGAAGAAATTGGCTGTTATCATAATCCGCATTCCTCTATGTGTTATAGCTTTATTCTCTGGCTGTTTTTGCTGTGTCTTGATGTAGTGTCCTTCATATTTCTCGCACCTGGATCTGTCAGATTGTGGTTTTCATCAAATGTGGAAAAATGTTTAGCTATTAATACATCAGATAAATTTTTGTACACTTCCCCCTCCTTTGGGAACTCCAGTTGTATGTACATTAGGTTTCTTGAAGTTGCCCCAAATCATTAATAATCTTCATTCTTTTTCCATTCTTTTTTTTCTCTGTGTATTTCATTTTGGATAGCTTCTATTCCTATATCTTCATAATCAGTAATTTTTTCCTTCTGTAATGTCTAGCCTGATGTTAATCTTACCCAGTGGACTTTACATCTCAGACATTATAGTTTTCATCTCTAGAATTCAATTTGGAATTTTTATTATGCATTCTGTGTCTCTACTTTCTAAACATCTGGAATACAGTTCTAATATTTGTGTCAGTTCTGGATTGGTTTCAGTTGATTGATTATTTTCATCATTATGGGTTGTGTCTTCTTGCCTCATTTTATGCCTAATAATCTTTGTTTGGGTGTCAGACATTGTGACTTTTACCCAGTGCATATTGGGTACTTTTGTATTCCTATAAACATCCTAGAGCTTTGTTTGGGGGCATAGCTAAATTACTTGGAAACAGTTTGATCCTTCTGAGTCTTGCTTTTAACTTATTGTAAAGGGTTGAATAGTGTCCCCCCAAAAACTCATGTCCACTTGAAACCTCAGAATGTGACTTTATTTGGAAATACAGTGTTTGCAGGTAAAATTAGTTAAGATGAGGCTATACTGGATTAGAGTGGGCCCTAAATCCTGTGACTGGTGTCCTTATAAGGCTCTGAAGACACACAAACAAGAATGCCTTGTGAAGATGGAGGTAGAGTTTGGAGTAATGCATCTATAAACCGAGGAATGCCAGGGACTGCCAGCAACCATCAGAAGCTAGGAGAGCAACATGGAACAGGTACTCCCTCACAGCCTCCACAAGAAGCTAACCCTGCCAACACTTTGATTTCAACTTTCTATCCTCCTGAACTTCAAGAGAATAAATTCCTGTTGTTTTAAGGCCCCTAGCTTGTGGTCATTTGTTATGGTAGCCCTAGGAAACTAACACACATGTGTTAGGCAGATCCAGTGCGCCATCTAGTCTAGGACTAATTCTTCCCACTGAAGCAAGACCCTTTTGACTATTCTACCCAGTGCTCCATGAATTCTGAGGTTTTTCAGTCTAGCTGGTGGGCACAAATGTTATTCCTGGTCATGTTCACCCTAATACTCTCGAATGGCTCTTTCCCTGGCACTTTTCTCACACATGTGCTCTGATCAGTCAAATACTCAAAGGCAAGCCTCTGCACAGCCCTGCAGTTCTCTCCCTTTGTGCAGCTCTCTCCTCTCTGTACTCTGTTCGTGCAACTCCAGCTGCCTTGCTTCCCCTGACTCTGTCCCTCTCCTCAATTCAGAGTCAGCCAGGTTCCACCTGGGCTCCTCCTCCCTGTACTGACTGAAAGCTCTCCTAAGGCAGTGAGTTGGGGCAATCACAGGACTCACCTCACTGGTTTCCCTTCTTCTCAGGAACCACTATCCTTCGTTGCCTGACATCCAGTGTCTTAAAAACCAATGTTCCATATACATTTCTTTTTTTGGTTGTTCAGGTGGGAGGATAAATTTATTCCCTGTTTATCCATCTTGGGCATGAGCACAAGTCCCAAAATCATAATATCTTAAAGCCCTAAAATCTAAAGGAGTCTTATAATATAGGGATATTTAACCAGAATCTCAGAGTCTTAGGCGTTTAAAACTACAGCAGTTGGAATCTTAGCTTGCTCAAGGGACTGGATACTTTCTGAATGATCACCTCCAATAGTTATCAAGTATAAATTGTTCCACGGACTGTGCTCAGTACTTTGCACACATTCTGTCCTTTTGTCCCCATGACAACCCTAGGGAGTGGGAACTATTATTTTGCCTGATTTTCCAGATGCTTAGTGAGTGTAAGTCATTGCTGAAGGTCAGACACCTTGTAATCAACAGGGTCTGGACTCAACCCAGATCTCTGGGCCTCCAAAGCCCATGAGCTCAGCCTCTCTGCTGGTTTGCCTCCTGCGGGGCCTCTCTGCTGAGTGCTCATCCTTCCTCTGTGCACACCTCCAGTGACGGGGAGCTCATTACCCCTCCCCAGGGCTGCCTATCCATCCTAACAGTGGACACATCTCTCCTGCTGTTCCTAAATCTGCCCTGGGAGACCCCACAGAAGAACATAACCTTCACCTGGGGCTCCTGTAGGGAGAAGGAGCAGCTACTTTTGAGGTGGGACAGCCATCACACAGGACGGGGGAGTCTCAGGTTAGGGAAGCCCCAGCTGCAGCCCCTCCCTGGCGACAGAGAGGGGGGTTCATCCTGAGGGAGGGAATCAGCTGGAGACGTTGGGAGCAGGATGTCTCAAAGACAAGTGAAGACGGAGCCCAGAACACTGGGTGCTGGGGGTGAGGGATGGATTATAATACAGAAACACAATTCTCCAGCAGTCAGAGGCATGGGGCCTAATAAGATTGGAATCATAAGTGCTGTGCCTTTAATTTCTTGGCTCTTCTCCCCGAAAACTTATTCTACAAAATATGCCTTTGTGCCATCCATCCTCCCAGATGGCTTTTTAAGTGAAGCTGTTTGTTAAGTGGGAGAAGAAAAGGGAGGGGTGGGAGGAGCAGGAAGGGGGTGGTGGAGCCACCGCAGCCCCCAGGGCTGGTGACAAAGGGAACAGCAGTGAGTGGGAGGGCGGGGCAGGGAGAGCCGGGGTGGTCCAGGAAGGGGCAGAGCAGGCCTCCCTGGATGGGACCTCGGCACAGCGGAGTCACATGACCAGAGTCCCAGTGACAGTCGCTGGCAGTGTCCCGGCCCCACTGTGTACCCAGCTCTGGGTGAGCACTTTGGACTCAATGACCCAACACGTTCTCACACAAGCTGTGTACCAGGTCCGGGGACCATCCTCATTCCACGCAGGAGGGGCTCAGAGAGGTGCAGGCCTTCACCCAAAGTCACACAGCTGGTGAGAGGCAGACTCGGGATTCGAGCCCAGGACTGTGGGACTCCAGAGCCCCACCTCTTAACTGAGATGTCACACAGCCCCTCCCAGACTGTCAGCTGGAAGAGCTTTAGAGGATCAGCCCCACCGCAGTGCTATCACCCTCGGTGCCTCAGTTTCTCCATCTGTACAGTGAGGCAGTTGGTGCAACTCCCTGATCCTCAAGCCTGACTCCACATCAGAATCTCCTGGGGCTTTTCAGCGATACTGAGGCCTGGGCCCCACCTCAATATCTGGATTTGTTAAAGCTCCACCCTATCCCAGGACATTCTAACTGGCACAGCGTCACACTGCACCCACTCAGGTGAATTCTCAAGGTGAGTGTTTCTGGAGCCGATTACGGGAGAAGGTTGAGGAGATAGGACTGGCTGTGACCCCACATCCGAGGCAGCCCAGTGGGAGGGTCCGTGATGGATTCCGTTTCCACCTCCACATCTGGAGGCCTCTTTTGTCCCCTCCTCCTTCCTCAGTGCAGCCCACCCCCTCTAAGCCAGGCGTCGAGGAGCCGTGATGAATCACGCTGTCCCTGGCCGCAGATGGCTCCTCCACCGCCCGGCGCCCCCTGCCCCAGCCCGGTGTCTACAGCAGGGGCTCAGTGAAGGGTTATGGATGAGAAGAAGAAGGGAGTGCCTGGGGACGGGAGTTCCGAGATGGAGATGTCACAGCAGAAATGCCAAACTGGCTTTCCTCGTGTGGCCCTTTTATAAGCCTGGCCTGCATTTTCCCAATTATGAAATAAATACACACACACACACTTTTGTTGCCTTTTCCTCCCTAAGGACAAGCTGGATTTGTCAGGTTCCTTAGCAATCCCCAAGGGAAGGTGGGAAAGGTAGGAATGGCTGGGAAAGGGCAGTGGCGGCGATGCAGGCACATCACGCGCAAACGGGGGCTTTGTCTCTCCAGAGGAAGGGGCGTCTGCCCATTTCCCAGAGGGGCAGAGCAAGGCAAGGTGTGAGGCCACGGCCAGAGGCTCTCAAGGTAGAGGGAGAAGCCTCCCTCCTGCCCACCTGGCCCAGGGGGCCTCAGAGCTCAGTCTGCCCCCACCCCTAGCATGTTCTTCCCTAGGGTTTCCTAACCCAGAAAAGCGTGTGGAAGCCCTGAGAAGCCCCCTCCCCTTCATCACCCCCCTAAAGTTGAATTAAGTCATTCCTACCCCCATTCATTCACCAAGGCCCGCTGTGTGCCCGCCCTGCTCTTGGGACACAGCCATGACCCAAGCCGCCCCGTCCCTGCCCTGTCACCTCAGGATCACTATTTAACAGGGAGCACGGGAGCAGAGAAGCGCACAGGTGATGAATTACAGCTGCACTGAGGGCTGTGCGTGGTGCCGGAAGCTGCAGAGCGGACAGAGGAAGGGAGACCCCAGGCAGAGGGGACAGGGGTGCAGAGCCCCACCCCCGGTGGAGAGAGCTGGGGGTGCTTCTCTGCTCCCAGCTCTGAGCAGCCCCATCAGCTTCACAGTGAGGCTGGGTCCTCCCGGTCCACGCTCACCCGACTGAATGCTGTGACCCCGTTTCCAGTCTCTAAAATGCTGTAGTTAATTCGCGGCCCCAGGCTGGCCCCGCCCACAAGCCGGCTGTGCCCCTCAGGCCCCCGTGCTTCCGCCCGCTGACCACCGCCTGCTGACCTTCTCCTTGTCTCCTGTCCCAGCCTCCCCTGCGGCCTGAGATCCCCCGCAGGGCCCCCCACCTCCTTGAGGGTCCCCTGGGGTCCGTGGGGATGGGCTTGGATTTGACACCCTGACGAGAAGCCGCTGGCGTCTCCCAGGCCCCTTTGGGGACAGTGTCCTGGTCTGTAACCGGACATCATCACCCACCACAGGGCGTCCAGAGCCGGGGAAGTCGTGCAAACCCTGACGCTGCGCCCTGCTGGGGAGGCCCCGCGAGCGGAAACAGTGTCACCTCGTGAACCCGCAAGGACTCGGACGGGGACCCTAAGAGGAGGACGTCCTGTCCCATGAGCCTCCATCGTCAGGCAGATGGGTCTCTGCCCACCCGTCCTCTGGTCCAAGACACCAGGCCTCCCTGGACCAGCACAATGTAACTGGACTGTAGTCAGAGCCCAGGAGCATGTTCTGGAAGCCCTGGTAGAGGCAGAAAGCTGGGGGAGGGGAGGGAGGGTAGAGGCAGCGGAGGGGGCGGGGCTCCAGTCAACTCCATCCTCGCTCTGATGCTGGTCCTGATGCTGCCTCTGGTTCTGGGTGTGGACAGGTGGTAACTCTGGGAAAACTCCGGAGGACGGAGGACGGGAGGCAGCCTGGACTCCAACAGCCCCGGGGGCATCCGATCACACTGCTGCTGCTGTGACAAGGACAGTGCTGGTAATAGTGTGCCAGGCACCGTGCCAGCTCTGCGTCCTCCATTTCCCGGCATCCTCACTACAGCCTCAGAAGGAAGTGTCCCATTTTAGATGAGGAGAGCAAGATTCAAAGAGGAGCCGTCACTTGCCTGTCCCCAGTTTAGGTCCCTCTTGGCTCTAGTGTTGCCTGGAACCTCCCAGTTTTCCAGCTGATACCACCTCATCTGTAAAATGTAAAATTTGCCCATGTTCTGAGGTTGGCATGGCAATGGTGACTGTCCCTCTTAGAGCAAGTCTTTGGAGGCGGGTGATGGAGTACCAGGTCCTCCAAGGCCAGCCTTGTCTGAGGCACCCATTAAAGAACAAATGTGGCCCAGCTGCACACCACGCGCTGAGGAAATTGCTGCAAGGACAATGAAATGAAGGGAGAATCCATCAGCCTGGCGGGGGGCAGGGGGGCGCCCACCACCTTGCAGCCTGGCTCACAGGGGCGAGGGGTGGGAAGACAGGGCCTCTCAGGGGCTCGTCCTGAGACAGGAACTGCTGGGTTCAGATGATTCTCCTGACTCAAAATTGTCCCGTGAGATCCAATTTCAGGAATTTTTTTAAACTGCTGGCAATAGAGAATATCTCTCTTGTGAACTTGAAATGGTAAGGTCAGTCTGCAACTATGAGGGCCTTCAGGAGAAGAACTGCCTTAAGTTCAAGCCTATGTGGATTTGTGACACCTCAAATCCACTTTGGAGTAATAATAATAATAATAATAATAATAATAATAATAATAATAATACCAAGAACAACGTAGAGGGTCTGTGTATGTGCCTAAGCTGTTCTGAATATTCTACACATACATTCCCTTATTTACTCCTCAGCATAGCCCTGTGAAACAGGCACTATTATTCCAATTTTACAGAGTGAGAAACTGAGACACAGAGAGGTTAAGTAAGATGCCCAAGTTCACACAGCAACTAAGCCCCAGAGGCAAGATTCACACCCAGGCTGTCTGGCTTCAGAGTCCCTGTCCTTAAGCACCTTGACACAATGTATCGATACCTTCATGAAACACAGGGAAGAGAGACAAAGCAATAAATATAAATGATGGAGAGTTTGAGCAAAAGATGTAAGCAAGAGAATTACACGGCCAGCTTATCTTTTAAAGAGCACTTGGTTATTCAGGCTTCAGCAAATAGTCACTCAACACCCACTGGGCATCAGGCCCTGTTCTGGGCACTGGATGGGCTGGAGAGAGGGAGACCAGCCCGGAGGTGATTGCAACAGGTCGGTAAACTGAGACCCAGAGGAGAAGGGACGCGCCATGAACACAGCAGGTGGGGTGGGGCCGGCTCCTCTGACTTCCTGCCCAGAAATGCGCCCCCAGGCTGCTTCTTGTTCTTGTCAAGAGGCTTCCTGGAAGCCCCAGAATTTGATCTGATTATCAAATTGCTGGAAAACAAAAACCATAGGCCAGGGCTCTGGGTGCAAATGACACATGAAGTATAAATTGAAGCCAATCAAATCAGTAAAACAACACCACCACCAGTAATACTCAGTGCTGTCCAATGTGTGGTGAGACAGGTATTCTCATGCAGAGCAGCTATGGGGAGTGTCAATCAGGCCAATCATTCAGGAAAGTGATTAAGTAATAAAGATCATGAGGCTTAAACATATGCGGTGATTCCGCTTTTAGGAATCTGTCCTGAGGAAGTGATCAGAGATTCGGGCAAAGATAACGTCCCAGGAGGTTCATCACAGCCGGATGATGTAGAAGAATGAAACACTGTAACCCTCTAAATATCCAACTTTAAAAGATGGTGATAAAGTTTGATGCATCTGAAGGTTGGTCTATTATGCAGTCATTAACATGATGATTTTGAGGAGTTTTTAATGATATAATAGTGAATAGAAAAGAAAACATATAAATGTATAATCTCAATTATATTATCACAACTATAATTCAGTATAATTTCAGTTACAATACAATTATAAAATTCAATACATGCATGGTAGAAGATTAGAAGATGATAATTAAAATAACAAAAATAATAAAGTCTGCTGTTTATGGAGTACCTGCTATGTGCCTGGCGCTGTGCTAAGTGCTTTACATGTATTAGCTCATTTAACTGCACAGCAACCCTGCATCATGGGTACTTTTATTTCCACTTTACAGATAGGAAAGTGAGGCCCAGAGAGGTTGAGTGACATGTCCAACGTTCACAAAGCTAAGAAGCTGAGCCAGGAGTTCACTCCAGGTCTGGCAAACTCCAGAACCCTTGTATTATCGCAATTAATTACTCTATTTGCCAAGCTGGGGAAACCAAGGCAAGGTGGCGGTCAGCAGAGCCTGAGCACCAGGGATCTTGTGAACCATACTAAGCCTTTGGACTCTTCATCAAGGAGGCTGTGCAGGGACTTAAGCAGGAGAGGAACATGGACCCTGGCTGAGCCCTTGAGGATCTCATAGACCAAGGCTGAGATGGGTTACTTATGAGCTGCTTGCGTCCCCCTGCTTCCTGCCTTGTACTTTATGCCCTAGCAACACTAACTTGCTTGCAGTTTCCTGCACACCTGATACTGTTTCTTCCCTCCATGCCTTTGCTCATGCTGTGCCCACTGCCTGAAATGCCCTCTCCTCTACCTGCCTCGATGCCCTGGTGAACTCCTCTGCCTCCCTCAGTGCCTCAGCTGAAATGTCACCCTCTCTAGGAAGCCTGCGCTCTTGTGCCGAGGTGGAGTGAGTGCCTCAGGCATCCTCAGGAATGGTCCTCGGTGCTAGGCGTTGCTGTGGTTTGTTTAGGTGTCCCTCCTCGTGAGACTCACGGGATGGGGACCGTGTCCTATTCCCCTGAGACGTGGTATAATCTGGTGGTCAGAGCCTGGGCCCTGAGGGCAGACAGCTCCAGTTCTAGCTCAGCAGCACCGCTTACAGTCTGACGTGGAGCAGATGACTTTTATCATTCAGCATCTCGGTGCCCTCGTGTTTCAAATGGGGTGATGCTGACACCTACCTGTCAGGGCCTGTGAGGAGGAAGGGAGTGGGTGCTTGCGGAGGGTTAGAAGGCACAGAACAAGCACCTGCTGTTATCTCTCCCTGACTCTCCCAGGCCCTCCCAGAGCCTGACCCAGAGTCAGGAAACATTTTTGAATGATTAAGTGACTATTTTGGCCTGACTGTGACAACCATTCAAAGCTCGCATCTCCAGGAGCCTAAGCCCTTTGCTCAGTGTCTCTGCCATCTTTACCCAGCAAGCTGGCTACGTCCCCTCACCACCGCCATCCTGCCTGTGGCCTTGGCTGCTGACCACACAGAGGCAGCAGTGGGGCCCCGGCTCTCCGGCTCTCTGGCTTCCAGTTGAGCTTGGCCGTGGGGAGGAGCCGCAGGAGATCAGAGGCAGAAGGAGTCAGGGGTTTCTCTCCCTGTCTCCCTCCCTGCCATGTCTGACGATCAGGTGCACCCCTCTCCCAAAGGCCACAGCGCTTGTGGGGCGCCCCTCCCCCCACGCAGCTCTCTAGCTGGGTTCTAACCGCCCCTCCTTCAGGCTCAGGCAGGGTGAGGGCTCCCGCTGTTGTCAGCCTGGGCCCTGCCCCCTCCCAGTGGGTTTCTCTAACTCCGCCCACACCCTTGTCAGCAGTGTCTCCTGAAGTGCCCGGTGTAGGGAACCCTCTGTCCCCTGCAGGGACCCTGACCTAATACGGCACCGCCCGCCTCTCCCCTTCACCACCCTGCACTCTGATCTGTGTGCCCGCTAACCTTGACGCTGCCGGTGCCAGAAGGGGCTGTGCCTCTCTCTCCAGCTACCCACACCCTCCCCTGGTTCAATGCATAGACTCACCACTGACCTCAGAGCCCTCATGAGTCCCACGCCAGGGCATCTCCCACCTAATCTGTGTGACCTCTCATGTTTGAGTGGCTGTCGGAGGGAAGCAGAGCTTGGTGTACTCGGGGCAGAAAGCCCTGGGTTCAAATCCCACCTCCACTCTGCACCACCTCTGTGAGCTTAGGCAAGTCATTCTCCTCTCTGAGCTTTGAGTTTCTCGCCTGCGAAACAGGCATGACCATATGGACCCTTCGTGGCCTTTGGGGGCTGAAATGAGGTGACAAATGCAAAGCCCCGTGTGCACAGCAGAGGCTCAGTAAATGGTGGTGATGATATTGCTGTTGAAATGGTGATGATGATGATGATTACGATGCATCTGTCCTCCCGTGCAGCGAGCCCCTAAGGGCAGGGGCCACGTCTGGTTCAACGCCGTGTCCCCAGGGCCTAGCTCAGGGCCCAGAACACAGTGGGTGCTCAAGAAAAGATGCTCGCCATACAGCCAATTCATTCCACAAAATACATATTGACAGGCGCTGTTCCAGATGCTGGAAATGCAGCGATAAACAGACAGATACAAATCCTTGCCCTTGAGGATCTAGACAGCTCTGGAGCGGAAGCTGGGATTGAGTTGCCTGGAAAGAGGCACAGATCCCAGAATGTTAGAGCAGCGGGAGGCTTGGGAGATGTAGCAGCCCTCCAGAGACCCCATCCCAGAGCCCCTCGGGCACACCTGAGCTCACCAGTAGCTGCTGTGCACAGTTCCTGAGAACTCTCCCAGCTTCCCTCCGCTGTTCTGGCTTTCTCTGCCTCACAGGAGCTTGCTCCGCCCAGGAGTATGATCGGCTATAGGGGAGGGGGATTTCATGCTCACAGAGGTGACCCTCAACCAATAAGGGGCAGGAGGCAGGTGAGACATGTACCACGTGGTTCCCCTGTGGGTCCCTGGCAGGATGGCCCCACTGCCCACAGCAGTATCCATGCTCCGTGCACCTTTATCTGACCTTCCTCCCTTCCTCTCTCTCTTCTCTCTCACTTGTGTGTGCTGAGGTCACCTCCCAAATAAACCACCAGCAATGCAAAACCTTGCTTCAGGCACTGTTTGTGGACAGCCCAACTAAGACAGAGGCCATCCGAGTCCAAACACATCATTGTACCTCTGAGGAAATGTGTCCAGACAGGACCAGTAACACCCAATTCACAGGGCAGTTTGGGGCAGAGCGACCACCCACCACGGCCACTACGAAGGGCAGAGTCCGCAAGCAGACAGGACTCTGCCTTCCCCTCCCTGAGACACATGCAGAGGATTTTAAAATTCTTTGGTTTTACATCTAAAAGATGAGGAGAACAGATATCGCAATTACTTTTACATAAGCGTGTTCAGGAAATGTTGAAATGCTGAAATATTCCAGTACCACCCCCTGCACCCTTAAACGTAGCCTGTGTTTACTTCCAAATGGGGTGCCTTCTCAGCATATTGACCTGGGCTGCTGTGCTGCTCCGTACAGCTGGAGAAAGACCATCATTTCCTCCTCTTCCTGCCTTCCTTTTCAGGGCTCTGAGGCATTTCACACTCACCTGTTCTTGGAAGGACCTCCAAGCTTCATCAGGCCCCACCCACTGAGTCTGGGAGCAGAGGTGTGGCTTCCTCCGTCCTAATGGATCCATGGAGCTTCAGGGAGGTGCAGTGACCTGCCCTGGGTGCAAAGCGAGACCAGGGCAGAGGAGGGAATCTAGTCACGGGCTCCTCCAGCTTCTGGCCTCACTGTTTTTCCTGTCCCATTGCACATTTAGAAGTCAAGTCTCACTGTTCTTCAAACACACAGAGTGCATTCCTACCTCAGGACCTTTGCACATGCTGTTGCCTCGGTCCAGACAGAAACACACAATGCCCCCCCCCCCACCTTTTAATGGCTTGCTCCTTTTCTCACTCAGGTCCTGCTCAAAGGTCTTCTCATCAGGATGATCAGGGGTCAAGGAGGGATGCCCTGAAGAGGCGGCCCTGGAGCCAATCAAGCCTGGAGGCCACTGCTTGGAACATGGTGGAGGAGACTCAGGAGCTGGTTGAGGGTCTGGCCAAGATGATGATTAAATCCTAAAATCTTGTGATTCTGACTTGAAATTTTATGGTCTTAAGAGTCTATTGAGTGACGATTCTAAGATTGAGGGGGCTAAGACGCCAGGATTTTAGGGCTGTTGAGTGCTGAGGTGCTGAGATCTCACGTGTGCGCCTCTGCTCTTGGAGGAAGGGGAGTCAGACCCTTCCTCTGGCCGAGAGTAGGTTTTCCCTCTCTCCCCCCAGTGCTGTGTAAATGTGGCTCTTTGTGGCGTGGAGAATGCAAATTGATTCTGCAGTTCCAATGCCAGGCACTTGCCTTATCTGCATGTTCCAGTTTCCAGAACAAATATTAGAAGACAAGTCTGTGGAGATTTTCTGTGTGTACACGAGTTAATTCCTCCAGCCAGGGGCTCGTCCAGACACGGATTTTAACACAGGGCGCCATTCCCGCACTCACTGCAAGGCAGGGCTGGTGACGGGGCTGCAGCGAGCCCAGCAGAGGGACGAGGGCCCCGTCTCCCCAGGAAGGGACTGAGGGGGCCCTTTGTGTGCAGAGGCTTCGGGCCGAGGTGGGACGAGGCAAGAGGGAGGGCAGCCCCAGCGGGTCTGGGCCGTGTGCGCGGGATGGGGCCGCTCTCCGCGAGCATCTGGGGGGTCTCTGCATGAACCCCGGGGTCGGGCTCACCCGGGGCTGGTGCCAGTGGAGCCTCACCAGCGGTGGGGGAGGGGCAGGGCAGACCCCACCATGGGTCAGACACTGTGCTGGGCCCCGGATGGGCTCCAAAGTCAGATAGACGGGGCAGCGCTCACCAGCTCAGCCCTCTGATCTCTTTAAGCCCCTTGGGATTCAGTTTCTTCAAGGGGACCAAGGGTCCTATCCTCCCCATCTGTCTGGTGGTTCTGAGGGTTAGAGGAAACCCCCAGGCTTGGAGCACGTAATGAGCATCAATCCCACAAAGACCCTCATCACGCCTGCTTTGGTGGGTGGGGGCGGGCGCTGCTTGGAGCACTTTACACAGGTTCCCTCCTCCCCCAGCCCTGGGAGGGGCGCTGTCATCACCCCACTTCACAGATGAGGAAACTGAGGCACAGGGAGGTTAAGTAACTTGCCCAGCATCAGGCTGTTGCTCTAAAAACCTGTGAACAGGTGCAGAAACATTTAAGTTTTTCCAGCAACCCTCCTAGCTGGGTGCCCAGGAACTGGCCGAATTTCAGCCTGGGCACCCAAAGGCCTGGCCCTCGCTCTGCTGTGACGGATGCTCGGGTTGTAGCTGGATGACAGCGAGATGCAGTTGACGCTCCCAGGCCTTTGCTCGTGCTGCGCCCTCTCCCTGGAACACCCTTCCCCCTTGTTTATCCAGGAAACTCCTACCCATGCATCAAAGCCCAGGCCAGGCCCCGTGCTCTGCGGACAGCCCCCCACCCCCTCCCTGCACCCTCCGCAGCCTCCTGGATGGCACGCAGTGTGCTGCGGGGCAGGCTTCAGTCCTCAGGACCTGCCACCCTCTCTGTTCACTTGTCCCTTCCTTCCAGCAACATCCGTCAAACCTGGCCCCTGCCCTAAGGCTCACATTCTGGGAGGGAAAACCAACCCCACGGTGTTGGTATTATTGCCCCATTTTAGAAAACCTCCCACCCACCAGGTCTGTCATTTCCTGAGGCCACAGGCCCCAGCAGGAGGCTGCAGTCCGGGAACTCTGAGCCCCTTCCAGGCTGCCAGGATCCCCCTGTGGGGCGATGGAGCAGCGGTTCCCTCTGGTGGCTGTACAGTGCCCCCTCCTCTCATCCACGTCTGTCCCTCCTTCCCGCAGCCCTGAGACACCTCCTTCTGTCACAAACCACTGCTGCTTAGTCGTGTTAATTATGAATGGATCACAAGAGGTTTACCTGAGATTTACGATGATACATTTAGGCACCAGGTGATTAACTCAAAACAACAGGCGATGCACGTGGAACATATTAATACACGAACCTGGCAGGCGGCCTTTCATTCCTGTACCCTTCCCTTAGAGACTCACCGGTGGCCGGCGGCCCAGCTCGTATCGATTAGCAAAGCGTTAAAAATTTACGACAAGTTGGAATTAATTGGCCACAGTGAGGGATGAGTTTGACTCAGGCCAAGATTCCATGGCCCCCATGAGGTGAGCCTGGAACAGGGAAAACTTTGTAAAGGAAGCACCAGCCACACGGACACTGCGGCCGTTGTCCTTCAAATGCTCTTACAGGGTCTCTCCTGGCCAGATTCAGGCTGCCGTCCTTGCTCACCTGCACCGTGGCCCCAGCTTCTCGTCTTGCATGCTCCAACCCACCCTCCTCGCTGTGTGGCAAACTGTCTGGAAACCCACCGTGGCTCCCTGTCTCCCCAGAAGGAAGACCTTAGCCTGGCACCCACCCTTGCATCAGGCCACAATGTCCCTGCCTGGCCTGGGTTGGACACACCCAGAGTTGACACCCATCCTATACGCAGAGCTGTCAGGACCCTCCGCCTACCTGGGGAGAGGAGCCAGGAACCACACGTGCGTGAAGGTGCTTTCTCTGAGTTGGGGTCACCTCCTTCACGTTCCCTGCCCTCTCCTCCATCCCAGCGTGAGGCCCGCCCCAGCTCACAGGTGCTGAGGGCAGGAGAGGGCTGGGTGGACCCTGACTCCAGGCCTGAGGCCAGACACTCCTTTGCGCCTGACCTTTACCCCCACATCTGACCCATCAGCCAGTTCTGAGGTTCTCCCTCCAAAATACATCCCCCTCTGGTCTTCTCCATTTATCTCCCACCCTGGTCCAGGCCTCCCATCTGCTAGGGTCACCCCTGCCTCCACCCCTTCCCGGTTCCAAGCCATGCCCCCCTCAGAGGGGTCGGATCACATCACTTTTTGCTAAAAACTCACCCCTTGCCTCCAACTAAACTTAAAGTAAAATGCAAGCTCCCTACCGCCCGGCCTACGGGAACAGGCCCCTGCCCGCCTCCGCTCCTTCGCCCCTGCTCTTCCCTCCACCAGGAGCTCCCTTCCTTCTGCTGGCTCTTCTCCTGGCCTGGCCCTCCTCGCTCTCAGGACTCAGCTCCAATGTCATGTCTTCCCCAAGCACCGTGCTAAAGTGGCACCTCCCCTGCACTGAGGGTCCCCAGTGTCCCCCTCCAGACCCTTGCTCCACCCATCCCCTTGCTCCGTGCTCCCAGGTGGCTGACCGTATCGTCCACATCCAGGGGCCCCTGCACCCCTCTGGCTTCCAGGTGGGTTTGGTTATGGGGAGCCCCAGCAGGAGATACGGGAAGGAGGGGAGGAAGGTCGGGTTGTTTATCCCCCCGGGGTCCATCCCTGCAGAGCCCAGGGCTGGTTCCATCCCCAGACTGAGGGTTTCAGCTCCAGTCAGGTGACCATTCCAGACACCCTCCACCCAGCTCTCTGCATCTCTGGGTTCAGGTAATTGCTCCTCCCCGCGCCCTGTCAAGCCTGAGGCACTAACTCGGCTCCTTTTCTGGGGTTTCCTTACTCCCTGCCCACACCTTCATAAACAGTCTCAAATCAGATACCTGATTTGACTGTCATTTCATCTGCCTCCTGCTGGGTCCCCAGCTGACAACGCTGTCCACCCTCCTCAATTCCATTTCCCCACAGAACTTCTCACTCTTCAAAACTATTGCTTGTTCATTATCTGTGTCCCCCCACCAGAATATAAACTCCATCTGAGACGGGGGGACTTATTACGTCATAGGTCAGAGGAATAGAACAGACACGCCCTTGCATCTCCAAAAACGGCACTCAGACTCACAGGAAAGCCCAGCCAATTCTGTGAAAGTTTCTTCTTAGTTCTCACTGACTTTTAAATGCCTTCACACGGCATTTCCCAAGCTGGGATCAGGTGACACTCATTTGGGAGGTGTTCACAGTTGGCACCCTAACACTGACAGTCCTTATTGGCCTGATTTTTCTCATTTCACTGAGAGCCTGTGATGATTTCATCCCAGGCTGCCCTGCCATCAGGTTCAGGTCTGTGCACTGGCTCAGTCAGGCCTGGGAGACCCTCAGCCACTGTTCCCTCCAGACCCCGAGGGGCCCAGCGTGACTGTGGGCTTCATTTCATCCCCCTCCCCCTCCACCCAAGTCCACACCTCCTGCCCAGACTGGCTCCTCCTTCGTCTGTGCCACGCTTGAGATTCTGGCCCCAGCCGCCCCAGGCCCTGGGATCCATGTGACTAAGACAGACAGGGTTTCAGCCCTAGGTCAGGAATTCAAACCCTGGTCTCTGTCTTACCACCAGCTCACTGTGTGACCTGGGGCAGGTTGCCTCCCCGCTCTGGGCCTCAGTTTCTGCAACTGCTTCTGCTTCTCCTTCTACCTGGGATTCCCTTCCATGTGAGTGGGTTGGAGCAGACACTCTCCTAGCACAATCCCTACTCCGGTGGTGAGGTCTTACCCAGCAGCACAGATCCTACTGAAAGTCATCTCTCTTTGGGAGGTGAGAAAGGAGGGAAAAAATGTCATCCTGACTATGAGACATAATTATTGTCATCAGAAAGCAAAAGGCGACAGCCTCATGCTGGTCACGGCCGGCCTGGCTACAGGGACGTTTTAGTTACCAGCGGTACTGAACTGCCTTGCTGAGCAAGACGAAGCCATGAAACCTTGGCCCCTCCTCCAAGATGTGGGTTTTAGGATGAACTAAGCCAGTGAGAAGGAATGAAGCCCCTCCTTGATGACAGAGCCTTGGGGATTCGACACCTGATGACAGGAGAGGGGATGCGGGAATGGGATCGAGCATCGCCATCACCAGCATCATCATCGTTATGGCAACTGACATAAATAGCCGCTTACCTCTGTCCTGAGGGCTCTCAGTGGAGTGACTCACCTGACCCTCACCACAGCCCAAGAGGAAGCAGCGTCGTCATCTCCGCTTCCCAGGTGAGGAGAATAAGGCTTCGAGAGGTTACGTCACTTGCCCAAAGCCACCGAGCTTGTAAATGACTATAAAAAGACTATGACGGGGCTGAGCCTGTCCCGAGCTTGTGCTGCTTGTTCCAATGATGCGCTGACACTGGCATGGCCCTCACTGTCCCCTTTTGATCAAACAAGCGAGACAAGGGCCCAGCAGCCATTAGAGTCAGGGTCTAGGAGGGGATCATCGGTATCACACCTGTCCCCTGGCACACCTGTGTCACTGGCACATCCTGACACCTGGCCCAGGTCCTGAGGGCCATTGGGTCATGACTAGAGGTGGGATGGAGGAGAGACTGTTGGTACCTTATTTTCCACGTCACCAGGCAAGTTGCCTGAGCTCCCTTCACAGACCTCTCTCCCCTTTTCGACAAGCCTGAAGCCCAATGGCTGGATTTGCTCGGCCCCGCGGTTGGGCCAGGTACCCAAGAATGAGCTTCTCTTCCTTGCCCTGGGCCCTGTTGCCGGATTCAGCATAATGTGAGAATGAAAACTGGATTCAAGATAATTCAAGGCGGCTCCTGGATCTAGAAGAGGAACCAACGCCTAGTGTTGCTGGGATCTGGGCTGGGATGTGCTGTTGGGATCTGGGCTGGGATGGGCTGGCCCCCACTCCTGCCTGCCCTCCTTGCCCTCCAGGACAGAGGAGAGCATCTAGGCAAGGTCAGGGGCCATGAGTTCCTACCATAGGGGTCAGTTGATTCTCCCAGTGGAAAACCAGGACACCATCAAGAAAAGAATACGGAATCAATGCCAGGTGGGCAGGAGTGCCAGAGTCCCTCCCCCAACCTCCCTGACTGGCTCAGGGGCCAGCTGGGTGCACATGCTGCTCTGCCCACGACCTCCCAGCCCCAGCCCGGGGTGAGCTCGCTGCTCTGACAGGCACTGGGAATGTAAGCGCCACCTACCTGGAGGGAAGCTGAAGTGGTCCAGAAACATTGCCCCAGGGGAAAAAATAATAACAAATTAATCCATCCTCTTACCACTGAGCCCCAAATTCTGATGATGAAGAAGGAGGAGGAGGAGGAGGAGGAGGTAGGAGTCTGTGTAAGGGTTAAATAAGGTAAAATGTATAAAGTGCTTAAAGCAATGCCTGGCCAACTGGTCTCATTCAATGAGGACCCCATTAGGCACAAAGCATGGGCTGTCATGTGCCCATCCCCCATCACTGCCTGTGTGTTCTTCAAGGGCACTGTTTCCGGTACCAAAGTCATTCAAGCTGAGGGGCATGAGGCTGATGGAGATTTCTAAATGTGGAGCTGATCTCAGGTGGTCTCGGCCAGCAGTGGCTTGAAGCAGGATCTCAGTTCCCCAACCAGAGATTGAAGCCAGGCCACGGCAGTGAGAACACTGAATCCTAACCACTAGACCATGAGGGCCAGTAGCTAGTGACAAGGCCCTGGCTTGTCTGCTTTGTAGAAATGAATTTCAACAAAGAGACGGAAAGAAGTGAAACAAGTAAGGTGTTTATTAGGAGGAAGAAGAGTACAGGTGAATAGGCACACGTGGACCAGATCAGAGAGAGAGTCGCACCATCATGGTAGTTTAAATCACGTATATGGGCATTTCTTCCAGGTTTCCTCTGGCCAGTCATCTTGCTTTGCCTGGCTCTGAGTCCGTGTTTGGTATAACTCAGGGTCCTCCCCTGTGTGCACGCACATCTCTTAGCCAAGATGGATTCCAGTGCAGAAGCCTTTGGGAAGGTTGACACCATCTATTATGGGGTGGCACCCCCTCCCTTTTTGGCCCCCAAGGAGCCTTTCTGCACTTGTGTAGTTAGGAAGTTCTCCTTGACCTCAAGAATGAGAAATATGCGGTCTCTTTATTTCTTATCTGGGCAGGACTCGGCTCCTCTCTACCCCTATCATTATCTTTATATTGGAGTATCTGTCCACAGGGGACAGACTTCAGCTGCTCAGCCTGGAGAATCCCCTCCCCTCCTGCGGAGTAGTCACCCCCAACCCCTGCTCTCCCTTTTCTCCACATCCTTGCCAACACTTGTTATTTCTTGTCTTTTTGATCATAGACTTTCTAACAGGTGTGAGGTGATAGCTCGTTGTGGTTTTGATTTGCATTTCCCTGGTGATTAGTAATGTTGAGCATCTCTTAATGTGCCTGTTGGCCTTTGTATGTATTTGGAAAAATGTCTATTCAGATCCTCTGCCCATTGTTTAGTTGGATTGTTTGGGTTTTTTTGTTATTGAGTTGTAGGAGTTCTTTATGTATTTTGGATATTAACCGCTTATCAGACATGTAATTTGCAAATATTTTCTCCCATTCAGTAGGTTGCCTTTTCATTTTGTTGATGGTTTCAGGCCCAACCTATCAGTGACTTCCATTCCCCTGGCCACAGTATTGGGCTCAGACCCAGGTTGATGCTCAGAGTTAGCCCTTGGATTTTTGATAAAAGTGGGTAAGAGGCCTTTGCTTTCCTTTGGGATTGCTAAATTGGTGAGGATGAGGATGAGAATGATTTGCTTGTGGCCATCTTGGGGATAGCCTGTCTGAGAATGAAGCCAGACAAACACAGCAAGAAAAGGTGGAGAAACAGAGACAGAGAGAGCGAGAATATATGTGTCCTAATCACATTGAACATGAGCCCCACAAAGGCAGAGATCCTTGTCTGTTCGGCTCTCTACCATATCCTCGGCACTAGAATGGCGCCTGTACAAACCAGGCGCAACTGCTTGTGCCCCCGGATCAAGGCAAACCTGCAGCCAGCACACACCCCACCCCCAGGCTTCCCAGTTTCACGATCTAACGCATTTCCCTTTCTGTCTCAGCCAGTTTGAGTTGTGTTTCTATCACCCACAACCCAGTGAGCCCTAACCCTGCTCTCTAGCCACCACGCGGGAAAACACAGTGCTTGATCCCTCTAGGAGCTAGGTAAACATTTGTGAAGAATAAAACAAATGAACCCAGAAATCTCTCCTGCCCCCTGACTCCCTCAGCTCTCTCCCCTTTCCCAGGAGCTACTGAGCTATAAATAGCCTAGCCAGGACCATGAATCAGAGATCTACAAAGGAGAAGGAGATCTGCTCTTCCCCCGTGCAGCACTATGTCTGCTCACTTGACGTTTGGAGGAGAGTGGCTGGGTTCAAGGAAGTGGCCTGCGTTTCTCTGTAGGAACAGAACCCCAAGGAGAGATGGGAAATGGGAAATTAGCTCTGGGCTAATTGGTCTGGGACTAGACTCACGCAGGCCAGAAGATGCTGGAGTAAAAGGATAATAGCATTAACTGCATGCACATCCCCAGCACATCACAATGTATGGGCAATAAGCCTAATGGAGAAGGCTGGGCTTTGGGGCTCCCCAGACCTGTCCGAAAATCCCAGGCTGAAATCTGCCACTGACCAGTCATGTGACCTTGGGCAGCTGCTATTATTATTGGCCCCGTGTCACAGAGGAAATAGAGGATGCTAAAGAGGATGTGACCTGGCCAGAGAGCTGCCACAAGCTAGGAAGAGCGGGATCTGGGGCCAGGGATCTCTGATTCCCAGGACAGCACTCCATACGTGGGGTCCTGGGCTACCTGGTGAAGGGTGATAGAGTTCTGCCTGGCATCTCCCAGAGAAGCAAGGGTCTGGGGGACCCCACATGCTTCCAGGAAGCAGCTGCCTGAACATGTGTCACTCAGGTGGGCCCCAGGATGCCCAGAAAAGCTGGGTGCTCTGCAGAGGACACTGAGGTCAGGTCCCAGGAGGGGAACCTGGTGCCAGAATGTCATCCCTCACATTCCCGCTGGACATTGTGCATTGACAATTACATTTATGTCTGTGTATCCTCCTGTTGACCCAAGAAATCCAGAAAAGAGTCAGACTCAGTCCCTGCCTCAGAGAATCTCATCATCCGATGAAGGAGTCTGACCTGGATACAAAGAGGGAACAGCACACAATCATCCCTGCTATTACTGACCCTGATTTAAATGGAAGTGATGGAGTTCCAGAGAAATTAAGTGATTTGCCCAAGGTCACAGAGCTCAGATGGCAGAGCAAGTCCAAACCCCAGACTTCTGCCACTAAGGCCCATGCTCCATCCTCTACCCCACCCTGCCCCGCAGAGCATGAGAGAAGAGTTAGGAGAGGAAGAGGCCAGCATGGGCTGGAGGCATCTGGGAGGGCTTCCTGGAGGAGGGGGAGCTCAAGCTGGGCCCTGAAGGACAAACTGGAGGAGAAGAAGAGCATGCAGAGAGAGAGGAGCCACTCACAGTTTGTTGCCCCCAGATCTCTAGGCCTCTGGGTCTGGAATTCTCCATGAGAAGGTTCAAGGTCTTCCTCAAGCAGGTACCCAGGAGCCTCTCCCCAGAGCAGGTGGAGCTGCCTTCCAGGCCTAGCTGGAGGCGGCCCCCAGGAAGGGGGTGGTGTGCAGGGCAGAGCAGGAGCTCCTGGGAACATTGTGTTCACTCGGTTTCTGTTCCAGGTGCTCCTGAATGGGAGCAAGGATGGCAGTGCCCTTGCCCATCTACCCTGAGAGGACAGTGGTCTCACAAGTGCTCTGATGAGGCCATTAGACCATATTCCATCAGCCAATCAGCGCCACCAGACACAATTCCCGCAAATGTCTCATCAGCCCTAGAACTGCGATGTCTACCGGCCCTGTGATTTCCCTTGCAAATTCCCCCATGGGATCAGCACCCTGCAAAGGTAAGACTCTCCCCATTATGTCCACAATTGGGGAAATGAGCCCTTTTCCCTCATATTCTGCCTCCGGAGCCCTTGCTGACAACCCATTTCCTTGTAATGAGCCCGCAGAAGCCAAACACCACCACACGGCATGAAAATACACATCAGCTTCTCTGTGGGGTGCTCTCCTCCGTGAAGCGGGTGGGGCCGGAGAAGCGGGGACTATTTGGGGAGCCAGATGCCTGCGTGCGGGGGTAGATGCAGCCGTTCTCCACACAGACAGCTTTCCAGATTGACCCCGACAGTGAGTCAGCGATTCTTTTAAATCTCAAATCCCCTCTCCCTCCCTCCCTTCATTTGACAGCTTATGATGCCAGTTAGGTGCAAACCCTGAGATGGCACCAGGCTATAGAGACGACTGAGACCATAGTCCCCATCTTGGGAAAAGAAGTGCACTAACAGAGGGAGGCCCGGCAGTGACAATATTCATTAGTTTATGCAGCACATTTGTTGAGCACCTGCTATGCAGGGAGCAAAGCCTCCATGGTCCCAGCCCCACAGAGCTCACAGTCCAAAGGGGGAGACAGAGGTTAATCGATCACACAAAGAAGCGTAAGTCCACATATGCAGTAAAGCGTAAGGCCACACGTGCAGTAAAGGTCACGCAGGGCTCAGTCAGCATGTCACCGAGCATCTCTGCAGACTAAATGGCGGAGCTGGGATCTGAAGGGAGAATAGGAGTTTCACGTGAGCTCGAGGAAGAGGGAGAGCATTCAGACAAAGAAACAGCATGTGCAAAGGCCCTGTGGGTGGACAGCTGTTGGCAACCGTGAAGAACTCCAAGGATTGTGTGATTGGAGGGCAGAAACGGGGGTGGCAAGAGGCAGACTGTGTGGGGCCTCAAATGCCACCTCAGGAATCTGGGGTTTTGTCCCAAGAATAGCAGAATCCCACTGAAGTGCTTTAAGTGGAGTACAAAAGTCAGAGAGGGAATTGATATGACAATAGTTGTGTTTCCAGAACAATCCTGAGGGCACAGTGAGGTGAATTGTGATGGAGGGAAGTTCGGGGACAGTAAAACCTGAAGGAGGGAGTGAGCACCTGGGCTTAAAGGGAGAGGAACATCTTCCCCAGGAGGATGTAAGAATAACAAACATCGACTTGACATCAGTCATTTAACTCATATTCGGCTCATCTGCTAGAATGTGGCCCATCTGAGCCACCCCCAAATGGAGCCTTTTCATCTGGGTCCCACCTCCACACCATCCGGAAACCTGGACACCTCAGCCTGCAGAAGGAGGCTCCCAACAACTCTGCAAGGCGGACATCTTCATCCCACCCTGAAGCTCAGAGAGGTGAAGGCACTTGCCCAAGGTCACACAGCTCCTGAGTGGCAGGCAGCTCCACGGTGCCAGGCTGGTGATAACATGAGGGGGAGTCACTGTGAACAGAGGGCATTGCCCATCCACATCTTCACTCTGATGACAAAGACAAGCATTCCCTGAGGGAAGGTCCACTGAGGGCTTACTGTGTGTCTGGTGGTGATTCTAAGCACTTTGAACCTACTAGCTTATTTTCTCTTCACAAGAACCCCATGAAGATGTATCAGCCAAAATAATGCTGCATAACAAACAACTACAAAATACAAGGCTTTAAAACTATAAGTATTCGTGTATCTAACAAGCCTGGGGGTCAGCTGGACAGTTTTATTCCGAGTTTCGTTGGCTGGCAGGCAGCCAGGGGTGAGCTGCAGGTCAGATTTGGGGCTGACTCAGCTCAGCTTCACGTGGTCTCTCTCTCATCCTCCAGGAGGCTGGCCCAGGCTTGCCCACCTGCAGGCCACAGGGATCCAAGAAGCTTATTTTGAGCTGCCGCATAACTTCCACCACATTCTGTTGGCCAAAATAAGTCGTAAGTCCAGCCAGATCTAAGGGATGGGGAAGAGACTTCACCTTTTGATGGGAAGAGTGAAAAAACCCATGTTGTGAAGGACGTGGACACAGGGAGGAATGGAGGCTCAGGGTCCTGTAGCAACCAACCTCCCATGAAGTCAGTATTACTATGACATTGACGCTCAGAGAGGTATGGCGACTTGCTCAAGGTCACATGGCTACTAAGGGACAAAGGTGAGGTTTGAGCCCAGGTCTGTGCCCTTCTCCTGATCTGCTGCTTCTTGGAAGCTGTGAGCAAACCCACAGATAGAGAAACCTAGGGCCTCAGGCTTTCAAGATAGAGAGCCCAGGATGTCCCCAAAGTAGAGGGAAGCTCCAGTCTGTCTGGCTCAGGTGGCCTGAAACCTCTGCTGACCTGGAGGCAAGGGACTTTTTCTCCCAGGAAGGCAGAGGGGCTGGCTGTTGGGGCCGAGGGGTGGGCTAGCCAGGTTGTGACAGAGCCTGGAGGGCACAAGACCCAACTCTGTGCCAATTGGAGGGTCTGGATTAGATTCATTCACTCACTCATTCATTCATTCATCCATTCAATGAATATGACCTTGGAGGTGAGTCCCCTTGACACCATCTGACCTGGCATTTGTCTGTTAAGACTCGACTCAGGAGTCTTCTCCTCCAGGAAGCCCTCCCTGATCTTCAGGGCCAGCCAGTCACCTTTTCGTTTTGCTTCCATAGTCCCTGGGAGTGTTTCCATGCATTGTCAAGGTGGATTCCTGTGCTGCCCCACCCCCACCCCCCAGGGTCCCATGAAGGAGCCAGACTCTGGAGGGCAGGCAGGGTCACGTCTTCATCTCCTTCTGTCATCTTCCCTCCACACAGGAAGCTCCAGGATGCTTCCCTGGGCCTGGAACAGTGAGGAACTCACAGCCCACGCTCACGAATACTGAAGAAAAGGAAGAAAGGGGGTACTGAGGGCCTCACTTCAGAGGTATGGAGTAGAACTGGAGGCAGAGGAGGAAACTGGAAATTAGTAGGTGGTGGGAGTGAGGAAATCGGAAAATATTCCACAGTAAAAATGGTCCGACGGTGACATATGACATTTGGCTCAATCAGGAACAAATTACTCCCCCCCCGGGGTAGATCTGAGAGTTTCTGGTGCAGAACAGTTCTTACATCTCTTACGTTTCATGCTGAGCTGGACATGTCCCAGATTCCAGGAGCCAGAGAGCGATCCTAGCACCAGGGCCCAGGGAAGAGCAGGGGCTCTGAGCGCAGCCCCTCCTCACTGAGTGAATGCAGACTAGTTCCCGAGTTGGTACTGCTCCTCCGTAGACTTGATGAAACCAAGGCTCAGAGAGGTCACGTGCATTGCCCAAGGGCACACAGCTTACCTAGGAGGGTCCAGGTCAGATCCCCACTGCTCTGTTCCCTTGATCCCAGGTTGCATTTCTGGCCGCAGAGGAGCTTTCTGCAGTCCCTGGGGTCATAACCCTCGGGGGTCAGAGGGGCCTCCCAGGCCATTCCACAGGACCCTGGCACTCAGCCCAGCCAGGCCACGGAGTTCTTCCTCCTCCCCCTGCCCGGCCCTGACCCCTCCCTGCCCCATGAGGGTGGGTTGATCCTGGCTGGGACCTTCCTGGCTGTGTGACTTGGCCCCCTTACTCCACACCTTTCTGGGGCTGCAGTCCCTTCCCCTGTAAAACAGGACAATGACAACCCTTACCCTCCCCCACCCCCGAGGTTGTAGTGAGGATGGAGTGAAGTAATTTGCATAACGTTGGGGGCACTTAGCCAGCAACCTGTTCTCTCTGCTGGAAGCTCCTCCCCTCTCCCCCCTCCTCAGGCACTCCCCAAACCCCTCCCAAGGTCCCCCTACAGCCCCCTCCCCAAATCTGGCATTTGTTTCTCATCATTGTTTTATTTCTTCTCATCAGTTTTCATGTAACTATTTTTGTTGTTGTTGCTAGTTTACTCACTTGCTTTGGCTCTTCCCCCAGCTGTCCCATCATTTCTACCCGCTAGGCCTTCAGGAAGCAGACTAGCAGAGCCGGGGCCCAAGTGGCCCGGGGTCGGGGGACGGGCATGGCACCTCTGTGAATTTTACATCCCCACACCAGACTGGGGCTGCTTGGAGCTGAGTCTTCTTGTTCCCAATGTCCAGCCCAGGTGTCCCAGAGCAGTTGTCAACCAACGCTTGGTGAATGAGTGATTGAATGAATGAGTGAACAGCGATAAAGGGTGGGGATGGGGAGGGGTCAAATGGGATGGTGGGAGCGCTGAAGACCGAGTGACGGTGAGTCTTATGCCAGGCGCTGACCTCAGAGCTTTAAACGGATTATCCCATCGAATATTCCCCGCAGCCTGGTGGGAAAGTAAGCATATTATCCCCTTTTGCAGATGGGGATACCCACGCACAGGATATGATGCGGATTGCCTGGTGCTGTGTGCCCGGTTCATTGTAGAGCTGGGATTCAAACCCACGTCTCCCAAAGGCTGCCTCCTGGGATCAGGCAGAACATCAATGACCCCAAAAACCTTGAAAAGATTCCCTTTGGTGTAAACTGCCCTTTGGGTCCCTTGAGAATCCTCCTTTATCACCATGGTCACATCCAGTGCTGATGTCAGCATCCTCACTCAGCCATGAATTCTGACCCCTCTACCTATGAAGTTTTAGACACTTGAGAGTCCTTGGTTCAGGCAGGTGGGATGAGGACCTTGAGGGACTAATGTGGCTACAGGAAAGGGGTGCATCAGAGCTCCCAGGCACAGGGAACTCCTGGGCCCTGCCTGCCCTGGGGGTGGGGTGATGAGTGTGGAGACCTCAGAATGCCTACAAAGACAGTTACAAAGAAGGACATCGCAGAAGCAACATTAGGCTCTGGGACAGGTTAGAGGGGAGGTACTCGGTGGAAGGACCTGGAAGGTCAGGAAACCGATGAGGCTTCCTGACCACCGCCAGGGCCCTGGGCTTCAGGAGTCCCCTCTCCTCTCAGCTGCTGCAAAGGCTGACCCATCCCCCCAGGTGGGTGATAGCGAGCCCCATGCTTGGAGCAGGTCAGCCTGGGTTAGGATCCTGGCTTTGCCCTTTTCTATCTGTGTGACCTTCGGAAAGGTCCCCTGCGACCTGCTTTCTGTACCCTGAGCTCTTTTGATCATCTCTTGCCTCCAGGCTTCTGCAATGCTGTTCCCTCTGCCTGGAACACTCTTCCCACCCTTCTTCCCCTGGCTGACGGCTAAGCATCTGCAACCTCAGTTCAACACTCCCTCCAGATGTTGCCCAGAAGCCCCCCAGCCTGCGTTTCCTCTTGCCATCATGTGCTCCTCCTTTTGGCTTCTAAATGCAGGGACTGACTGCATCTGGGCCACTGTCACATTCCCCATGTCCAGGATGTGTCCTGAGCATGGAGATGCCCAACAGATGGTGGACAGATCCAGGCATGAGTAAGTGACCCCCCTCTACTCCACCTCCTCCTTTGCACGGTGACTGTAATGATGCCAAGAGATATTCCAGGTGAAGAGCCCAGACAACAGGAGGCTCTCAGCATGTGTCACTGCCACACTATTGGTCCCCCTACGGCAGGAAAGATGGAAAAATCAATTGCCTCTGGCTGGAGGGAACTGCGCCCAGCTGCAGACTGCACGTGGTAGTATATGTCGGTTTGTGTGGAATGACTGTGATCTCGGGGTGGACAAGGGTCAGAGACTGTCCCATAGCCCAAACGTCAGGAGGCCAGAGGAGGTGGGGCATGAAGCCCCTCTCTACGCGCGGAGACAGTTTGGGGGGAAAATGAAGACTCTCCTCATCAGGCAGTGTTCACGGCAGCCTCGTTCACAGCGGTAGCACCAGATGCATTTTTAACCTTTTGGTCTCTCAGATTCTCAACATGGATCTCAATTAATGTATGCCCGGACTTTTTTCTCCTATCTTTTCACTCCTATTAAATGCTCAGGGACTAGTGCGGTGAAAGGTGAGGGGCTGACACACATAGAAAACTCATTTTTAGAGGATTTGATCAAGCTCCATCTGAGCTGAGCCACGGGGACAGGTGCGTAGGGATGGGCAGGCCTGGGCTGGGCAGCGGAGGTGGCCTCCCTTGGTGGGGCTGAGCTGAAGGAGATGAGGACGGAGACTGGGCAGTTCTGGCAGGGGGCACCCACCAGAGTGGGCTTCTCTAGGTCTTCAAGCTTAGGGCAGGGGTTGGGGAAAGGAGGTGACAAACATTTCTTGGATTCAAAACATACTCTGCATCCTTTAAAAGAGAACCCATCTTCTCAGGGCGTTGTCTCCCGATTGGCTCCACAACTGAGTCTTCTGTAGCCATTCCACTTTTCAATTAGACCAGCCACTTCCCGGTGTGTGGTAAAACCAGGTAATCCCATGGACACGAGCTGATGGCTGTGCTTCCCTTGCTGTGACATGAGTTCCCTGATCAGAAGCCGTGCTGTGAGGAGTGCCGTGATGGCAGATAAGGCATTCTGGAGTTCACGGGTGATGATGCTGGAAGAGGCATTATGGGCAGGAAGCACAAATCCAGATCCAGAACATGCATCTATTATTGTGAGGATGAGTCTCTATATACTCTGATACAGACACTGCAATCCAGTCCCCAGGCTCACAGCAGCACAGGACACCCTCTAGTGCCTGCCCACCAGCCTCGGCTGAACTGAACCCCAGAGGGTTTTTCCTTCTTGCCTGGAAACTGTGGTAAGCAACCCAGTGGACTTCTCTGTCATCCAGGGGCTGCAAGCAGACATTCTCCATCGAAGTCTGAAGCCCAACTTTACCAACGGAGCCCCCTTCCTAGAGTCTCCTTCTCTGGATACTCTCCCTCAGCCCTGGTGAATTCTTTAGAGTTCTCTCTTCAAGTCTATCATCACTCTGCTGTCGGAGTAAATATGATTTTTATATTAAACTTCCCCTGTTTAAATGACTCTGTGGTTTGTCTCCTGAGTGGACCCAGACTGACACAGGTACCTCCCTCATAGTGATATAGTGCGGAAAGAACGATATAATTTGTATATAGCAATAGGCTCGTGGAAATCAATCTGCAAATATTTGCAATCCTTATCCTCTAATCCTTGAACTAGAAAACCTATTTATTTATGTTGCAATGTACCCAGTGGGTTGCAATTTGATTCTTTATGTTTGGGTTGGTTGGGGGTTTTTGTTGTTGTTTTTGTTTGTTTGTTTTGGTCCTTTGTTTTTTGTGCTTTTTTGTCTGTAAGAGAAACTATTGAACCATGGACATGAAGGATGGCGGGACTTAGAGTGGGTGGTTTTTCTAAGTAGCCCAGGGCCTCCTTGGGGGAAATAAACAAGAAGATCAATTCCTGTTCTCTGAGACTCAAAGATCTTAAAACACATCAGGAAGGTTCAGTTTACTCTGACTGAGGCCCGTGGTGAGAAAGTCCCCCGAAGATCTCCACTTGAGGGAACGAGGAGGAAGCACAGGGTTACTTCCCACGGAAGCAGGTCAAGTGGCTAAAAATGCTGAGAATGGTTAGAGTGTCAGGTAGGGGCTGGGAAGAAACACGTGGTCCCCCTGCTGGTAATTGTGTCCTGAAAGTGCCTTTAAGTGGGGCTGACGGATTGTCCCACTGGGAGCCCATGTGTGTCAAGAGGCAGAAGCCTCTGCAGTAAGCAGAGCACTGAGGGCAGGATGGCCCTGCTCCGAGGAGCCCCTTGGCCCAGGCAGAGACTGAAACTATGGGCAGAGTTGGGGACAGCAGCAGGAGGCCACGTTCATGGATGTGACCTATAGGGCAGAGACAGGACCTTTGGGACTCTTCAGGGTTCAGATGCCCTCAACTCTGGGATCAGAAACAATGCCCAGGTTGGTCCCTTAAAGAATAACCAACTTCCTGCTGTGACCATTTCACAGATGAGAACGTGGAGGCCCAGAAAGAGGAAACAATTGACCAAAGACCACTGAGCAAGTTAGCCATAAGCCTTGGGCTCAGATCCTTCCACCGAGCTCCTGTGCCGGCCAGGCAGGAAGAGGGGCATGATTAGAGACTCACTGGAAGCAAGACGGTACCCAGCACAGTGCCTGGCAACTCAGATGCGCACAATAAATTATAACTCAGGGAAAGAGCTGGAGAGGCACAGATACAGATAAAAACAAGGGAAAAGTTTCTAAAACATAAAAGAAGGGGCTTCCCTGGTGGCGCAGTGGTTGAGAATCTGCCTGCCAATGCAGGGGACACGGGTTCGAGCCCTGGTCTGGGAAGGTCCCACATGCCGCGGAGCGACTAAGCCCGTGAGCCACAATTGCTGAGCCTGCGCGTCTGGAGCCTGTGCTCCGCAACGGGAGAGGCCACGATAGTGAGAGGCCCGCGCACCGCGATGAAGAGTGGCCCCCACTTGCCGCAACTAGAGAAAGCTCTCACACAGAAACGAAGACCCAACACAGCCATAAATAAATAAATAAATAAATAAAATTAAAAAAAAAAAAAAAAAAAGAATTTCTTTAAAAAAAAAAAAAAAAAACATAAAAGAAGAAGACAAGGACCACAATTTCTGTTATACAGACAGAGAAACGAAGAACCAATTGCCTAAGGTGGTAGCAGTGATGAGATGTCTTCACAACTTTGTTGATGGTGTATCTTCAGCTTAGAAAACTCTGCAATTACAGAGGCTGAGAGAATAAAACAGGATAAGTGCTTCAAATAATTGATTCTGTTGCATAGGCAGCAAGGCAAAAATAAGAGACAAACCATGGGAAGCACAAGCACAGCCGCCCAAAATCCAGGCAGCCCAGGGCACAAAGGCCTTGGAAGGACGCCACCTCTGCTGCTCACCTGCTCTGACACTGGCTGGCCTCAGCCAACTCCCTGGAATTTCTCTCCAGGTTTCTCTCCATCGGCTCCCACAACCCAGGAAACCATGCTCCAGGCAGCGGACAGAGTCCTCAGGGCTCCTCTCTCCTCCTCTGGCCCCATCATCTCACATGAGGAGAGTCCAGCCAAATCCTGGTCTCCCTGTTCTGGACTGATTCTTTCCTGTTCACCCTCAGACATTTGATCCTGTCATTTCCAGTCTCAACACCCCCCTCTGACACACACACACACACACACACTGAGAAGCAGTAAAATGAGTGGTAAGGGCAGAGCTCTTAAGTCACATAGACCTAGGTGAGACTCCCAGCTTTGCCATTTCCTGGGTGATGTTGGACAGGTTACTTAAAGTCTCTAGACATTAGTTTCCCTGTCTATAAAATAGGCATATTACACAGTTATTCATTTTAGCCAGGAATCCTCAGCTACAAACGACAGAAATCTAGCTCACCCTCACCCACAGCAGATGGGCCTCTTCCAAGTTCTATATTGGGGGAGGGGGCAACAAGTATGGCAAAGACAGCTCCAGGCTTATGGAATCCCAGCCAGTGATCCCAGGACAAAGGGCGGCCTTTCCCTGCCCAACATTCATTTACCTAACCCCAGGGATAAATTCTTATTGGCCAGACTTGATCCATGTGCCTACTTCTGTATCAATCACTATGGTCATTGGGATGGCAGTCACTTCCAGCTTACATGCTTACCCTTGTGGTCAGAGTTACAAGCCCCTCCAGGAACACAAAGACTGGGAAAGAGGCAAACAGGAGAAATGAGGGTGATACTAAATAGTGGAAGAAGAGGGGGAGTGTCCTCAGATAGAACTGTGCAGCAGAGGTCCACTGAATGCCTCCTGGCATTATGGTAAGATTTAAAGGATGTGAAACATTTCTGTCCATGGTTAAACACTCAATAAATGCTAACTCTCAAAATGACCACTGTTACTTTCAATGTAAATCCAGAAGACTTCCACTTCCCACTACAATGGAGTACCAGGGACTAAACTTACCTGTCTATCTTAAATAACTTATAAATCAGATAAAGCATATGATATGACAGTTTTCAGGTATAGAAAATAGGCAGCACAGCAAAGTGATCCTTGAAAGAAGGAAAACAAAGGAAGTGAGGACTACAGAGTCCCTGGCTAACTGTCTGGAGAGCGTTTCCAGGCCCAGCACAGGAAGCGGAAATCAAGCAGAGCCCAGAAGTCTCCCTGAGCAGAGGAGACAGTTGAAGATTCTAGAGGTGGAGGTGGCTGGAATTTGCAGGGAAGAGTACTGGAGAGGAGCAGACTGCTCAGAGAGGAGAGAGCCAGAGAGAGAGAGAAAAAAACAAACAAACTTCAGAGGGTCCCCTTGAGCTTTTAGCTGATCAGCACATGCATTTGAGTAAACTACCCATGACTGGGAAAAACAATGGAAAGGAGGGGGTAGAACAATTCACCTGGAATAGTTCATTTCCCAGCCAACTGGTGTCATAAAACTTCATAAAACACAGAAGAATGAGGCTAATTATTCAGAGGGTATCATCTAGTAGTGGAGGTAAATTAGCCCTAGGATGGAATGTTGCTCTGGTCCTGGCAAAAAAAGCTTAAAAGCAAGTCTCAAAGAATCGAACTATTTTCAAGCAATTTGACTGCAACCCAGAACAAAAATTAAAAATATTTAAAGGAATAGAAAAAATATCTAGCACTCAACAAGGCAAAATTTACAATGTCCAGTGTCCAAATAAAAATTATCAAGTATGCAAAAAAGTCGAATCACACAAGCCATAGTGAGAAAAATCAATCATTAGAAACAGGTCTAGAAATGACACCATTGATAGAATTAGTAGAGAGAGATATTAAAGCCAATTATCTAATTATGTTCCATATATTCAAGAAGTCAGAGGAAAGCTTATGCCATATGAAAACATATTTTTCAATGCCTAAATAAAACTACTAGAGAAGAAAAATACACTGTCTGACATGAATTATACACTGGACGGGATAAACTGCAGAAGAAAATGCTGGTAAACTTGAAGACATAGCAATAGAAATTATTCCAAATGAAACACAGAGGGGAAAAGCCTAGAGAGAAGTATAAACCGAGCATCAGTGTTCTCTGAGACAGTTTAAGCAGCCTCAATAGATTCCCCCAAAAGGGGTGAGTGTGAGGAAAAAATATCTGCATAAATATTGATCAAAATTGTTCCAAACTTGATAAAAAAATCTATAAATGCACAAACTCAAGAACCTCAAAAAAGTGAAGCACAACAAAAGTGAAGAAAACTATCCCAAGTCATCATAATCAGATTACCTAAAACCAGTGATAAAGAGAACATCTAAACAGCAGCCAAAAAAAAGAGACACAATTCACAGAGGAACAAAAATGACAAGAACAGCAGACTTTCCCTCAGAAACACTGCAGGCCAGAAGTCAAAAGAGCAACAAATAAATATACTGGGGGAGGCAGGGGGGGCGGGGGGGGAAATAAAACTGACAAGCGAGAATTCTGTACCTAACAAAAATACCTTTTGAGAATGACGGTGAAATGAAGATTTTTTTCAGACATAGAAAAGCTGAAAGAATTTATCACCCATACATAAACATACAAAAACAAAAAGTTTAGAAGAAAGCAAATGGACTCATACTGCTTTAAGGTTCTTTTACAAAATGAAAAGTGACATAATATTACCTAAAAATAGACTGTGATAAGTTAAATTTGTATAATACAAATTTTAATTTACTTTTTTTAATAAAAGGCACAACTTATAAGCCAAAAATGAGATAAAATGGAATCATAGAAAAGTACCCAATTAGTCTAAACAAAGGCAGAAAAAGAGGAAACAGGGAACAAAGAACAGATAAGACAAATAGAAAGCAAAGAGTAAGCTAAAAATTTTTAACCCAACTATCTCAATGATCCCATTAAAGGTAAATGGTCTAAACACCCTGAATTAAAAGACAGAGATTGTCAGAGTGCATTTAAAACACAAGGACCAACTGTATGATGTATTATTCTTCTCAATATTCCCAATGCCTTGCACATTACCTGGAATATGTTAGGCATCAATAAATGTTTGTAAAAGGAATGAATAATGAAAGAACTGTAGTTAATGGCAGAATTGGTCTTTTGTTTTCTTTGGAAGGGCAGGTTCTTCCCATATGCTATAGCTTTAAGGGTCATGGTGCTATAGCTTTTGGCCTTACCCCCAAATATATTCCTAGTAAGATTCCTGAAGAAGCCCCTTCCCATCTTTGGGTAAGTGTCCTCATCTGTAAAAGGAAGTGTTGGGCTACCCTTAGCATGGGTCCTCTTACTTGAGTGACAGGAAAGGGTCAGTCTTGGGCCAACCTGGGGGACCCAGGCAGCCAGAAGAGTGCTGAGAGCCTTGTTTCCTAGGAATCTTGAGACAAGAGTGGAGAGGTTTCTGGGTGTATAGAAGGGGAATTTTGCTGAATTCACAATTTTTCCTAATATGATACTATGGTAAGATTCTTCTAAATTTCAAGTAGAGTTTCTAAATACTGAAATTACATTTTTACATTTTCATGGGTAATATTGAGAGGTTTGTCTTTAAAAGTACAATAAAATCTCATTAATTCAAATTAGTCATAATTCTGGACACCTCTGCATTATCTAGAAAAAGTGTTTTGCTAAACCTCTTAATAATGTAAACAAGACAGGAAGTATGAATATTTACCCTATTTTGGCGAGGAAATAGTTTTCAAGTATTTTATTCAGAAATTCACCAGCCCGGAAGGGACCTCTGTAATCGTCTACCTGGTCTCCACCCTCTGGTCATGCCCCATGTTATCTGTACCCAAGTGAGCTCTCAGAAATGTAACAATAGCTAACATTCATGGAGCACCTACTGTATGCCAGGAATTGGACTAAGCATTATACATGGATTACCTCTTTAACCCTCACTACAAGACTATGATTCTATTATCATCCTCATTTTACAGATTTGGAACCTGAGGAACAGAGAGGTTGATAACTTGCCCAATGTCACACAGTTAGTCAACAGCTGAGCTGGGATTCTATCCCAGAAAGCGGTACTCAATAGCACACTCTTTTAATTACTCTCCAGTGCCACCTCCCATTACAGAGCTAACCAATTCATTCTTCTGCATAAAAACGTTTTAAAACCCACCTCCTTTCTTTAAAAACCCACTTCCAGGACTGTGCATTTACTGATCCCTGCCTGGTGTTCTCTGTCACAGATCCACATGGCTAGGTCCTTCCTACCATCCAGGCCTCTACTCAAGTTTCACTTCAACCTACTGAACTTTTATATCCCCCCACCCACTCACACCAGGCCCTCTTCTTGCACACGGCCCTCATTTGTTTCCTTCAGGTACACCGTCACTGTCTGAAATCAACCTGTTATTGTTGACTCATTTATTAGCTGCCTCCCCTTCTGGAATGTCTCAGCAGGGTAAGACGCTTGCCTGCATTTCTTCATGGCTGTATTCTTGGTCTCTAGAATAGTGCTTGACACAGAGCAGGTACAAGATATCTATTAGTTGGATGAATAAATGAGTAAAAGAATAAATGAATGAATTTATATATCCCCAATCTTACCATACTGCGTAGCGCATGATGGTTTCCACTAAATGCTAATTAAATGGACAAATGGATGGATGTTGGAAGTACGAATACCTCAGAAGTTACCGTAAATCAGGTATGAAGTTAATCTTTGATTTGTCCATGAAACAAATTTTGCTGAACTATTTGAAAGAGTCATTAAGATGGTTAAGGAGATATTTCTCCTGTTTAAAGGAGTGCATTATTTTCTGGATATTTCCATTCACAAATTCATTGGCCTGAAAGGATCTTCAGTGGTCACTTAGGACTACAGTCTCTTAACAGATGAGAATACTGACACTCTGAATGAGGAAACAAAAAAAACTCATGCAAGATCATGCATTGAGTCACAAACAGATCTAGACCAGAAGCCAGCTCTCTTGCTTCCTTCATAATTATTTCTGAAGCACTCAGGGGGAGCTCTTAAAATCTGCTCGTGGGCACATAAATACACAACTTTTCCTGAAGACATTCTAATCACAACAATAATAACAATTTTAAAACCAGTAATGGGAAATGCTTTCATCCTCATGACAACCCTAGGAGGTGGGTACCATTATTATCCCCACTTTAAAAGATGAGGAAACTGAGTCCCAGGGAGGTGAAGTATTTTGCCTATCTATGGTCAAATAGGTTACAAACGGTAGAGCCAAGATTTGAACCCAAGCAGTCTGGCAGGGTGTATCCAAAGCATTTGATTTGGTAGATCCACTTCTAGGACATTCTGCTAAGAAAAGGATTATGATGCAGGGAACAACACATTTAAAATGAATGACACTGTATTTCTAAGAACACAGACCTATTCCTCTGACCCAGACCAGACATGATATGTCTCTACCAATGAATAGATACCTGCTCCTGGTCTGCTGATGCAGGCATTGCTGATGTGGTTTGCCTCTTTCTCTGAGATAGAGCATTTCAAGACACAGAATCTTGTCTCTCTCAGGGTCAGGACCAAAGACGTTTCTCCCTGATCCCAGTGCTGTCATCCCCCCAGCATGCAGCCTCAGGATGATGTGATGCCCTGAGCACCTTGCTCAACCCCAGCCTGGCACTTCCATGCATCTCTCATTCATAACATGCCTCTCACTATTTGTGGAAAATTGACACACAGACAGAGAAGAAAGGAGGATGGTAGGAGGCACATTTCTTCAGCCTAAACGGATCTGTTTTGCAGGCAGGAGATGGATGACAAAGAGACGAGCTGGCAGGGCTGAAATGGCAAAAAGGCTTATAAGGAAATGTGGCAGTCTTGGTGCTTAATGCGGGACACCAGGCGTGAGGACACAGGGGCAAAACTCCTGCCTTCTCCTTCTCCCTGGAACAGGGATGCATATCAGGGATCCTGTAAACATTTCGCAGCAGGAGAGCCTTCTCTCCTCAGCCGGTTTCTTATTTCAAGACATTAAGGAGGCTTCTATTGTGAGTTCCCTAAAATTTCTCCATTCTACGGTTTCCACTGAATATTACGTTTCTCTCATATATGTCCTTTTTTTTTCCTTTTCCTACCACCTTAAGTGTCAAGTATCTCTTCTCTAGAAGCACTGAACTGAGATAAAGATGATTAGGGGATATTTTTATCTCACTTAAAGATAACCGGGAGCAAATGGGAGTAAACATACCTACCTGGAGATTTCACCTCAGTTCACTTCTTCCTTCTTGGTTCCTGCCCTCCTGCTCCCCCTTCCTTCCTCCCCAAAGGCTGCCCTGGGAGCTCCCAGCACAGGGAGGTTTGATGCATCCTCCAGGGCCTGCCTCCCAGAAATTGTGTTCCCACATTAACCCTGATCAGAAGCAAGTTACCATGAAAGGCTCTGATTTCCTGGAAAATTGAAGGGAGGGGCCTGGTGGGCAGAATGTGGAGGCTCTTCTCGCCTTGGAATGAGATTCCAGTGGCAGCTCCTCTGTAGCAATACCTTGAAGTCACCTACGGGCCCCTTGGAGCCAACTGAGAAGACACCATGCTTTGACTGGTTCAGCAGCAGAATGTAAAAGTCAGCTGACAGGAGCTCAATAGAAACTTATTAACTTTTAATGCAGAGCAGCCAAGGCTGCTTAAATATTTAAAAGTACAATTCATCACTTGAAAGACTAGTGAGGACTGCAGAGAGATGCTGGTCTTCTGGGATCTTCATTACCAGGATTTTAGCTATCATAGCATCTTGCACTAAGTACTGATTCATAATAATGCTTCTCATTTATTGAACACATATTATATGCCAGGCACTATGTGATGAGTTCTACACACATGATGCCATTTCATCTCCACAATAACACTGAGAGGCAGAGACTATGTTCACCATTTTATATATGAGAAAATACAGGTTCAGGGAAGCTGAGGGGCATGCCCAAGGTGGCACAGCAAGGAAACGGCAGAGTCAGAATCTCAACTCAAGTGCTTTAGATGCTAAAACCCACACTTCTGACTTCTGTGTTGGTCATGATGGCACGTCAGCAGCGTGCACGCCCCACCACCACTGCCGTAAACAAATGAAAAAATGGGTAGGACACATGAAACAGCTATTCCAGACACTGGAGAGCAGACAGTGAGGAACCGTGATCTCTGAGAGAAGAGGACACATGAGTTGAGCCCCAAAGCACACCGGCTTCAACCTGGAAGCTTTTTCCAGGCTACAGCAACAGAGGTCGAAAGGGGCCGTTTCTCTGAGTTGAAGAGGCAGATCTGAGATTGGGGAGACAGAGGTGACTAGAATCTGCGGACAGAATAGCAGAGAAGAGGGAGAGACACAGAGAAAAAGCTCCAGAAACCTGCGTAGAGGGCCCCTGATTCTGTTGCTGAACAGTAAGCTGTGTAGACATAGGGTGAAAGTCCATGGAGCCAGACAAAGAATGTCCAAAAGGCACAAATCTCAGAGTCCACAGGGCTGTGCAACTTAAATCTGACCATGTGGAGTAGAGACCCCCTCAATGAACATTCGGGGTAATAAGTGAAGCCTTTTAAGGATAATGCCTTAGAAATGAGGCTAAATTAGCCCTCAAGTAAGGCTACTCTAGCCCCATCATAACAACACTACAAAACAAGCCCAAATGGATCAAGCTGACTTTCTAGCTGACTTTTTTTTAACCACTTGCCAAAACAACTTCAATACTCCTTAAAGGAAGATAATGAAATCCAGAAACTCAAAAACAAAACATCCAAAATGTTCAGCATACAATCATGAGCTACCAGACATGCCTAGTTATTATATTATACATAATAACTATATGGAAAAGAGTTCATTCTCCCACTTGAGTGGGGGGGAGGAAAAAACTGAAAAAACTAAAGGAGGAGAAAAAAATCTATTTACCTATATCTATAGATAGATAGATAGTTTTTATATATATAATATATATACTGTAGATTTATATCTATGAAGTTGTTATATATAAAGTATATTGTGAATATCATATATATATATATATATATATAAATTCACAACCATAGAGTAAAATGTGTACCTAGTGAAGAGAAAAATGCAACATTTAAATAATAACAATGTAGTGCAGGATCTATAACTTGGAGAAGCAAAAAGTATGAAAGCAACAACACAAAGGATGGGATGGGAGAAATAAAAGTATTCTGTTGTGAGGTTCTTACATTACATGTGATGTGGTATAATATTATTTGAAGATACACTGTGCAATGTTAAAGTTACCTATTGTAAACCATAAAGAAGCCTCTAAAAAATAAACCAAAAAAGAAATATAACTAATAAGACTGTAAGAAGTATAACTAATGAGAATATAAGACAGAATACTAAAAAAAAATGCACATTCTGTTCAAAAGATAGCAGGTAAAGAGGAAAGTGGAACAAAAAACTAGTGATACAAATAGAAAATAAATAGCACTTAATAGATAAAACTGATAGACTTAAATCTAAGCATATTGTAGATTTTATCAAGTGCAAATAATAGTCTAAACATTCAAATTAAAAGGCAGAGATTGTCAGATTGGATAAAAAAAGAGACAACTCTCTGTTGTTTATAAGAAACACTGACTTTGTATGCTAAAGACACAGATTCATTGAAAGAAAAGAATGAGAAAAGATATACCATGGAAACACCAATCATAAGAAAGCTGGAGTGGTTATATCAATATCAGCAAAGTAGACTTCAGGACAAGGATATTACAAGAGATCAAGAAGGACATTGCATAATAAAAGGGCCAATTCATCAATAATATATAACATTTCTAGATGTATATGCATCAAATTACCAAATAACAGAGCTTCAAAATACAATGAAGCCAGAATGAAGAAAACCAAAAGGAGAAATAGAGAAGTCCACGATTAAATCAGTAAGAATATAGAAGACTTGGACAACACCATCTTAACCTCACTGATATTTTTAGAACACTTTACCCACCAGCAGGAGAACATACATTCTTTTCAAGTGCACACGGAATGTACATTAAAACAGACCACATTCTTCACCACAAGTCTCAAAACATTTTTTTAAAAGGATTGAAAACCTACAGAGTATGAACTTTGACCACAACATAATTAAACAAAAAATCAATAACAGATATCGGTGTTATTCCTAAATATTCAGAAGCAAAGCAACTTACATCTAAATAATCCATGGGTCAAAGAAGAAATCACAAGTAAAACTTTCTTTTAATTTTTTAAGGTGAATGACAATGAAAATTCTACATATCTAAATTTGTAAATTTTTAAGTCATAAAACACCACTAGAGAGCAATTTACACCTTTCAGTACTTAGAAAAGGATAAGGAATAAAATTACAATAAAAGCTAAAAGAAAAAAGAGTAAGTTAAACCCAAAATAAAGAGGAGAGAAATAATAAATACAAGAGTTGAAATCACGTTCTGATAATAGATAATACTAGAGAAAAAGTAATAAAACCAAAAACCGGTTCTTGGAGAGGACTAATAAGCTTGATAAATCTTTAAGTAGACTAATCAAGAAAACAGGAGAAAGTCTCAAATCACAAGTATCACGAATGAAATAAGGGACATCACTACAGATCTTATCAAAACTAAAAGAATAATAACTAAATATTGTTAATAATAATATGCCAATAAATTTGACGATTTAAACAAAATGGTCCAATTCTTTTACAGACACAAATCACCAAAACTATTACAATAAGAAATAGAAAATCTGAACAATCCTGTATCTATTGAACAAATTGAATTTCTAATTAAAAATTTCCCACAAAGAAAACTCCTGACCCAGACTGATTCACTGGTGAATTCTAACCACTTTTTCTCTTTTAGATAAGAAATGATAGCAATCTTACACCAATTGTTTTGGAAAAGAGAAAAGGGCATACTTCTCAACTCATTCCTTGAAAGCAGTGTTACCTTGATAACAAAACCAAAGACATTTCAAGAAAAGTCAACTAGACTAATATTCCCCATAAACGTAGATGGAAAAATCCTTTTAAAGACATTAGTAAATCAAATTCGGAAGTATGTAAAAAGACATCATGTCCAAGTGGGGTTTAATCTCAGACAGGCAAGGTTGCTTTAACCTTGGACCAGTTCCCTCAACCGCCAGTACACGTTGTCACATCCATCCTATTGCTCCTGATGAGCAATGAACTTCTCCAGAAATCTCGCCCTCTTCCTCTCGTTCACTCTACAGGTATTTGTGGAGCACCTGCAATGGGCCAGGTTCATACTAGGCAGCAGATATAAGAACGGAATAAAACACCACGGCTCTCCTTGAGTACCTCGTCATGCAGTGTAGAGGCCTGGTACGGATGTAAGGACGTGCACAAAAGAGGGGAGAAGTCAGAACAAAGGGTGGGGGAGGAGTCATTCACCTGGGGGGCACAGAAGAGGAAGTCATGCATTGCCTCCAAGGGAGGCCCCGGAAAAGAAGACATTTTATTGGAGTAGAGTTGATCTACAATGTTGTGTTAGTTTCAGGTGTACAGCAAAGTGACTCAGTTATACATATACACATATTCATTATTATTATTTTTTTAAACATCTTTATTGAAGTATAATTGCCTTACAATGGTGTGTTAGCTTCTGCTTTATAACAAAGTGAATCAGTTATACATATAAAATATGTTCCCATTTCTCTTCCCTCTTGCATCTCCCTCCCTCCCACCCTCCCCATCCCACCCCTCTAGGTGGTCACAAAGCACAGAGCTGATCTCCCTGTGCTATGCGGCTGCTTCCCACTAGCTATCTATTTTACATTTGGTAGTGGATATATGTCCATGACACTCTCTTACCCTGTCACATCTCACCCCACCCCCTCCCCATAACCTCAAGTCCATTCTCTAGTAGGTCTGTGTCTTTATTCCCGTCTTGCCACTAGGTTCTTCATGGCCTTTTTTTTTTTTCCTTAGATTCCGTATATATGTGTTAGCATACTATATTTGTTTTTCTCTTTCTGACTTACTTCACTCTGTATGACAGACTCTAACTCCATCCACCTCATTACAAATACCTCCATTTCATTTCTTTTTATGGCTGAGTAATATTCCATTGTATATATGTGCCACATCTTCTTTATCCATTCATCTGTCGATGGACATTTAGGTTGCTTCCATGTCCTGGCTATTGTAAATAGAGCTGCAATGAACATTTTGGTACATGACTCTTTTTGACCTATGGTTTTCTCAGGGTATATGCCCAGTAGTGGGATTGCTGGGTCGTATGGTAGTTCTATTTGTAGTTTTTTAAGGAACCTCCATACTGTTCTCCATAGTGGCTGTATCAATTTACATTCCCACCAACAGTGCAAGAGTGTTCCCTTTCCTCCACACCCTCTCCAGCATTTATTGTTTCTAGATTTTTTGATGATGGCCATTCTGACCGGTGTGAGATGATATCTCATTGTAGTTTTGATTTGCATTTCTCTAATGATTAATGACCAAAAGACAACCATCAGAATGGGAGAAAATATTGGCAAATGAAGCAACTGACAAAGGATTAATCTCCAAGATTTACAAGCAGCTCATGCAGCTCAATAACAAAAAAACGAACAACCCAATCCAAAAATGGGCAGAAGACCTAAATAGACATTTCTCCAAAGAAGATATACAGATGGCCTACAGACACATGAAAGAATGTTCAACATTATTCATTATTTTTTAGACTCTCTTCTCATATAGATTATCACAGACTATTGAGTAGAGTTCCCTGTGCTATACAGCAGGTCCTTGTTGGGAGAAGGAGACATTCAATTTGGGCCTTGAAAGACAAGCAGGTTCGGGATGTCCCATCACATGTCATTTAATGTATGTGCCTGCAACTATATATGTTTAGCAATAAATAAATATCTTTTAAAATACCAGAATACACAGTGCTCACAAATATGCCCAAAACACTTCTGCACGAGCATGTGATCTGAAAGGATCCTGAGTGAATTTGTGTTTCCTCAACTCAACTGCATGCAACAACTTCAGAACCAGGTCGTCTGTGGGAGGCTACTCTCTGCATTTGCCAGGTGGAAAAAAGCTGAGGGTGGGTGGCAGGGTGTTGGGGGGCAGTCTAGGCCAGTGGAACAGCATCGGCTAAGGCACAGAGGCATGAAAGTCAGGTACAAAAGGAAGTCGTAAGGAGCTCCATGGGGCTGGAGCACAAAGTATAGGCAAGAGTTGGAGAGGGAGGGGCAAAAAGCAGACCTTAAACTCCAGGGGAAAGAGATGGAAATGTATTCCAGAGGCCGGAGGTGTTCACTGACCTGCCAACCTTGGCCTTGAGATGCTTAAGGAGCCAGAGCAGTGGGGGCAGGGGAGGGCAGCACCAAGTTGCCCCCCCGCACTTCAACCTAAGAAGCTCTGCTGCTATGACTTTGAGATTTGGGGGATCCATGTCAGATCCCATTTGAGACAAAGGGAGATGATCCTTAATGATAATATAAAAATGTGAATAAAACCATTTAACAAATGATATTTAAGGTCCCTTATCTTGGCACACAAGATGCAGGCTGGGGAGACCAATGTCCTTTACCCAATCTCCCACACAGAGACTCATCCCCCATATGGAGAGCCCTGAGGTAAGGAGGCAGGAGCCAGGGCTTAGAGGGCTGACTTACTGCTTATTAGCATCTCACCGCCCTCCCCATCCAGGGGCAGCTGAAGACATCCAGCCGGATTGTACTGTCCTGAGGGAGAGGTGCCCTTTCAGAACCCAGCACCCTCTGTAACAGAGTAGGTCCAATAGAGACACGGCTCGTATCACCTGGACGAGGCTTTGGATGGAGTTCAGCCCACCACTCACTGGAAGCTCAGCTCCCATGGGTGGGCCCAGTATCAAGGCTGCTATTTAAGGACAATGATTTCATTTCTGGGGCCTCTGGCCTTCCCCTGCCAACTTCTTAGCCACTTACTCCAGGCAGAGTGCCCCAGGACAAGGGCACTGAATCACCCTCCCAATAACTCCCCCTCCTGCAAATAAATAGGCTCCAACTCACTGCAAGAGGCCAAGGGCCCTCATCAAAGGGAGCTTGCACATAACTGGAAATATCTTTAACACCCTATGGGTGGCTGTTTCCCCGTCTCGCTCTGTGACAAAGTTGAGAGAGTCAAAGGCATTGATTTTTCCGGAGCTGAGCTGTGAGCCCAAGATCAAGATGGGGGGTAGGGGTGGGCATAGTGCAAGAGGGTGGCTTTACAATGAAATTATGGTTATTGCTCTCCTGGTAGCATTTCTTCTTCTGTGCTGCCATGGCAGACGGTTCTCTGAGTGACAGCAGATCTGTATTTCATTAGGACACTTTAGTCAAAAGATCAATGATACTCTTGGAACCGCTCTGCCAGTCCACGGGGGCGGATGAGCCCGCTGACAACCCTGCAAAGATCCAGCTAAATCAGGCAGCTGTCGACAGATGCTGGATTCGTAATCATAGCGCATCGATTTCCTAAGTGATGCTAAATCCGAGTGACTTTAATTGGTCTCCTTGTTTTGTCCTTGTGAAGAGGGCCCTTCTGTAATGAAGTGGTTCTTCTTTTGTAATGAAGTGGTTCCCTCTCTGGGGAAAGGGAGCTATTTGAAGGCAGGCTCAGGATTTGACAGAGAGCAGGGTGGGAGGATGGTCAAGACCTCTGTGGCCTGAATACCCTTCAGTGGCCTGGAAATAGTCTTTAAATTTCCAGCCCCTAAGGAAAAGCAAAGTGGACTCGCCCAGCTACTGAGCAGCTGAGTGACCTCTGAGGTCAATCTCTCTGGCTCTATTTTCCCCATCTATAAAATGGGCATAACGATGAAACCTCATCAGAGGAATATTCAGAGATTTGGTTATTTAATTCATGCAAAGCGATGGGCACAGGGTCTGGCACAAAGGAAACTCTCACTGTCTGGAGATGATTATGGTCATCATGAGGCACCATTTTCTACTGGACACTCACCGCACACCCCAAGATACCGTGTGCCTCCCATACCTCATCTCATTCAGTCCTCAAGACCACCTCACAGGGGGCAATTTCCATTTCAGGGAGGAGGGGACTGAGGTCCCGTGAGCTTCAGCAAATTCCGAAGTGGGCAACACGATAGCCGGTCTGGGTTTCAAGCTCAGGTCTGTCTGATGCCTCTACACCTCCTTCTTGCTACTCAAAGTATGGTCCTTGGACCAGCAGCATGGGCATCACCTGGAAACTTGCACATTTTTCAGTGGACATGGGGAAGCCAAACCAAGACTGTCACTCCTGTTTAGCAGCTCCTGCCACATAATTTTTCATCTAGCAGAATTCTTATAGCATGCCAGTGTAGCTGGGATGCATCTCCCACTTTAAGGATGGGAAACTGAGGCTGAGAGAGGCTGAATGACTTGCCCCAGGTTACCCAGTGACTGGGGGAAGAGCCCAGGCCAGAGCACAAGCCTCCAGTTCCAGTGCTGTGCCTGCCACCTGGAGCCTCCTGGAAATGAAGGGCAATCACTGAGACCAAGATAGAGAGATCACATGATGGGAGCTGAAATGTTCCTGTGTCCATTCGCTCTGCCCGTGGCAAAGAGTCTGAGGAAAATGAAAATCCTTACTCTCCAAAATGACTCTCACTCCCCCTGTTGTGGTGCCTGAAATTCCATCAGGAAGTCAGCACTGAGATCTTTTAAAATGCAAACGGCCCTGGGAGAGGATGCTGGGAGTGACTTCAGAATGCTCTGCCTCATAAAGAGAGTCCAGTGGCGACCAGAACCCCAAATTAGGACGCCTGCTTCCTGGCATCCAGCTGTTTCTTCCATCCTTCCTACTAATGACATTAACAACTGTGGACAAGGAAAGTCACCTGCCATTTCAGTAAACAAAGGATGCTGTGGCCATCAAACCACTAGCCACTCATGATATACTTAAAGTGATGAAAGGGAAGAACCTACAACCAAGATTACTCTACCCAGCAAGGAGCTCATTCAGATTTGATGGAGAAATCAAAAGCTTTACAGACAAGCAAAAGCTAAGAGAATTCAGCACCACCAAACCAGCTCTACAACAAATGCTAAAGGAACTTCTCTAAGTGGGAAACACAAGAGAAGAAAAGGACCTACAAAAACAAACCCAAAACAATTAAGAAAATGGTCATAGGAAAATACATATCGATAATTACCTTAAACGTGAATGGATTAAAGGCTCCAACCAAAAGACACAGGCTTCCTGAATGGATACAAAAACAAGACCCATATATATGCTGTCTACAAGAGACCCATTTCAGACCTAGGGACACATACAGACTGAAAGTGAGGGGATGGAAAAAGATATTCCATGCAAATGGAAATCAAAAGAAAGCTGGAGTAGCAATACTCATATCACATAAAATAGACTTTAAAATAAAGAATGTTACAAGAGACAAGGAAGGACACTACATAATGATCAAGGGATCAATCCAAGAAGAAGATATAACAATTATAAATATATATGCACCCAACATAGGAGCACCTCAATACATAAGGCAACTACTAACAGCTCTAAAAGAGGAAATAGACAGTAACACAATAGTAGTGGGGGACTTTAACACCTCACTTACACCAATGAACAGATCATCCAAAATGAAAATAAAGAAGGAAACAGAGCTTTAAATGACACAATAGACCAGATAGATTTAATTGATATTTATAGGACATTCCATCCAAAAACAGCAGATTACACTTTCTTCTCAAGTGCGCGCAGAACATTCTCCAGGATAGATCACATCTTGGGTCACAAATCAAGCCTCAGTAAATTTAAGAAAATTGAAATCATATCAAGCATCTTTTCTGACCACAACGCTATGAGATTAGAAATGAATTACAGGGAAAAAAACGTAAAAAACACAAACACGTGGAGGCTAAACAATACATTACTAAATAACCAAGAGATCACTGAAGAAATCAAAGAGGAAATCAAAAAATACCTACAGACAAATGACAATGAAATCATGACGATCCAAAATCTATGGGATGCAGCAAAAGCAGTTCTAAGAGGGAAGTTTATAGCTATACAAGCCTACCTCAAGAAACAAGAAAAATCTCAAATAAACAATCTAACCTTACACCTAAAGGAACTAGAGAAAGAAGAACAAACAAAACCCAAAGTTAGCAGAAGGAAAGAAATCATAAAGATCAGAGCAGAAATAAATGAAATAGAAACAAAGAAAACAATAGCAAAGATCAATAAAACTAAAAGCTGATTCTTTGCGAAGATAAACAAAATTGATAAACATTTAGCCAGACTCATCAAGAAAAAGAGGGAGAGGACTCAAATCAATAAAATTAGAAATGAAAAAGGAGAAGTTACTACAGACACCACAGAAATACAAAGAATCCTAAGAGACTACTAGAGCAACTCTATGCCAATAAAATGGGCAACCTGGAAGAAATGGACAAATTCTTAGAAAGGTATAACCTTCCAAGACTGAACCAGGAAGAAATAGAAAATATAAACAGACCAATCACAAGTAATGAAATTGAAACTGTGATTAAAATCTTCCAACAAACAAAAGTCCAGGACCAGATGGCTTCACAGGTGAATTCTATCAAACATTTAGAGAAGCGCTAACACCCATTCTTCTCAAACTCTTCCAAAAAATTGCAGAGGAAGGAACACTCCTAAACTCTTTCTATGAGGCCACCATCACCCTGATACCAAAACCAGACAAAGATGCTACAAAAAAAGAAAATTACAGACCAATATCACTGATGAATATAGATGCAAAAATCCTCAACAAAATACTAGCAAACAGAATCCAACAACACATTAAAAGGATCATACACCATGATCAAGTGGGATTTACCCCAGGGATGCAAGGATTCTTCAATATATGCAAATCAATCAATGTGATACACCACATTAACAAATTTAAGAATAAAAACCATATGATCATCTCAATAGATGCATAAAAAGCTTTTGACAAAATTCAACACCCATTTATGATAAACACTCTCTAGAAAGTGGGCATAGAGGTAACCTACATCAACATAATAAAGGTCATATAAAACAAATCCACAGCAAACATCATTCTCAATGGTGGAAAACTGAAAGCATTTCCTCTAAGATCAGGAACAAGACAAGGATGTCCACTCTCACCACTATTATTCAACATAGTTTTGGAAGTCCTAGCCACAGCAATCAGAGAAGAAAAAGAAATAAAAGGAATACAAATTGGAAAAGAAGAAGTAAAACTGTCACTGTTTGCAGATGATGTGATACTATACATAGAGATGCCACCAGAAAACTATTAGAGTTAATCAATGAATTTGGTAAAGTAGCAGGATACAAAATTAATGCACAGAAATCGCTTGCATTCCTATACACTAATGATGAAAAATCTGAAAGAGAAATTAAGGAAACACTCCCATTTACCATTGCAACAAAAAGAATAAAATACCTAGGAATAAACCTACCTAGGGAGACAAAAGACCTGTATGCAGAAAACTATAAGACACTGATGAAAGAAATTAAAGATGATACCAACAGATGGAGAGATATACCATGTTCTTGGATTGGAAGAATCAATATTGTGAAAATGACTCTACTACCCAAAGCAATCTACAGATTCAATGCAATCCCTATCAAATTGCCAATGGCATTTTTTATGGAACTAGAACAAAAAGTCTCAAAATTTGTATGGCGACACAAAAGACCCCGAATAGCCAAAGTGGTCTTGAGGGAAAAAAATGGAGCTGGAGGAATCAGACTCCCTGACTTCAGACTATACTACAAAGCTACAGTAATCAAGACAATATGGTACTGGCACAAAAACAGAAACATAGATCAATGGAACAAGATAGAAAGCCCAGAGATAAACCCACGCACCTATGGTCAACTAATCTATGACAAAGGACGCAAGGATATACAATGGAGAAAAGACAGCCTCTTCAATAAGTGGTGCTGGGAAAACTGGACAGCCTCATGTAAAAGAATGAAATTAGAACACTCCCTAACACCATACACAAAAATAAACTCAAAATGGATTCAAGATCTAAATGTAAGACCGGACACTATAAAACTCTTAGAGGAAAACATAGGAAGAACACTCTTTGACATAAATCACAGCAAGATCTTTTTTGATCCACCTCCTAGAGTAATGGAAATAAAAACAAAAATAAACAAATGGGACCTAATGAAACGTCAAAGCTTTTGCACAACAAAGGAAACCATAAACAAGACGAAAAGACAACCCTCAGAATGGGAGAAAATATTTGCAAATGAATCAATGGACAAAGGATTAATCTCCAAAATATATAAACAGCTCATGCAGCTCAATATTAAAAAAACAAAAAACCCAATCCAAAAATGGGCAGAAGACCTAAATAAACATTTCTCCAAAGAAGACATACAGATGGCTAAGAAGCACATGAAAAGCTGCTCAACATCACTAATTATTAGAGAAATGCAAATCAAAACTACAATGAGGTATCACCTCACACCAGTTAGAATGGGCATCAGCAGAAAATCTATAAACAACAAATCCTGGAGAGGGTGTGGAGAAAAGGGAACCCTCTTGCACTGTTGGTAGGAATGTAAATTGATACAGCCACTATGGAGAACAGTACGGAGGTTCCTTTAAAAACTAAAAATAGAATTACCATATGATCCAGCAATCCCACTACTTGGCATATACCCTTAGAAAACCATAATTCAAAAAGACACATGCACCCCAATGTTCATTGCAGCACTATTTACAATAGCCAGGTCATGGAAGCAACCTAAATGCCCACTGACAGACGAATGGATAAAGAAGATGTGGTACATATATACAATGGAATATTACTCAGCCATAAAAAGGAACGAAATTGAGTCATTTGTTGAGACGTGGATGCATCCAGAGTCTGTCATACAGAGTGAAGTAAGTCAGAAAGAGAAAAACAAATATCGTATATTAACGCATATATGTGGAACCTAGAAAAATGGTACAGATGAACTGGTTTGCAGGGCAGAAATTGAGACACAGATGTAGAGAACAAACGTATGGACACCAAGGGGTGAAAGCCGCAGGGGAGTGGGGATGGGGGTGTGCTGAATTGGGAGATTGGGATTGACATGTATACACTGATGTGTATAAAATTGATGACTAATAAGAACCTGCTGTATAAAAAGATAAATAAAATAAAATTCAAAAATTTTTAAAAACAAACAAAACCACTAGCCACTGCAGCCACTCCCAGCAGTGCAGCCTGAGGGGATTCAGGATGGAGAAAAACAGGATACTGTCCCTAGATAGCTAAGGTGCATATCAAAGGAATAATTTCAATGAGCCCAGACTCTCGCATCTTCCCATACATAGAAAAGCACTAAAATCATTAACCTGAGATGTCCGTTTTTTGTGATTAGTGGTAATCTTTGATATTTGACTTTGTGTTTTTCAGTTCGGAGGGTTTTTTTTTTTAGCAAAAAATCTTATGTATCCTAGCTCCTCCCTTACCTTTGGAACAGTCTCTCAGAGCTCTCTAAGAGGTTGGTTCCTGGATTATAGTTCTCAGTAATGGCCCAAATAAAACATAATTCTCAACTTTTAGGTTAGGCTTTTTTTTTTTCCAGTCAACACGACAATACCAAACACCCACGTGGCACAGACCACAGGTAGGCACATTTTTAACCTCTCTGGGCATAACCCATTTGATCCTCACAACCATCCCATGAGGCAGGAACTCTTCATAACCCCATTTTACAGGGGGAGGAAACTGAAGCACAGAGGGTAGGAATGTGACACATGAGGTTACAGAGCTCGTAGGGGATGGAACCGAGATTTGAATCCAAGCAGTGAGTCCAACCATGACCCCCTCTGTTTTGCACCCCAACATATAACTCATCTGCCTGGGTGCTCAGAAACCTCACACAGCACCTTTGCCCCCCACTTCTGGCTGCAACTCCCACCTGGGCAGCAGAGGGTGAACCATCAAGCTGCTCACCGTCTTTCCACCGATTATCCTGGATGGCCAGCTCCTCCCCAACCCTGGCTGGAGGCCAACCACACCCCTTGTAGCTTTATGGGCACCTTTAATCTCTATGATCAACGTGCCAGCAGAGCAGGTTCACAACCCACTGTACCTGCGCCACAGATTACCCTGAAGGTACCCTCCAGGCCAGTCAGTCGATATGCCTGCAATGCTAGTGGCCCCTGGAATCAATGTTGTGTGTGGGGATGGGGGAGGACGGGAAGGCCTGTGGTTTCTTTTCCTCCCCTCATATCTTGTCTGGAATAACCAAGCACCTCTCTTGCAAATAAACACCTCACATCTGGCTGGCCCCACAGGCCCTGGAAAGCTGGAGGGCTCTTCTCTCAGGTAGCACCTTTGGTATCTTCTCGCCAGTTTTACACGTGGACCAAGCCTTGGGTGGGGCGCTTCACATGCAGGACTTCACCACCACCCCCTGACAGCAGCCCTGTGAAGTGGGGGTCCTTATCCTCTATTTCATTATCTGCACTGAGGTTCAGAGAGGTTAAGTGAATTATCCAAAAATGCACAATAACAGCAGCGGTTAAACTACCCTCAGTCTACTTGCTACAGGTAACACTGGGGATAATTTAACCCCTGTATGCTTCTGTTTCATCATCTGTAGACTGGGGATAACCATAAGAGAACTACTTCGAATGGTTATGAGGAAGATCCTCAGCTCCATCAATGTCTGCTGTTACTGCCTGTACACTATGGGGGCCAGGATTTGAAGCCGGGTGCATCTAGCCAGAGATAGGCTCATCACTCTCTTTGACTGCTGATGGCACCACAGCAGAACCTACACTGCTACTACCTTCCTGAAACTTCCCAGGGAGAGAAGTGTGGCCATTATTCATAAGGGAATCTGGCCGGTAGACTTATCCTTAAAAAATAAAATGTGAAAGCAAGAGTTTGGGCTTCTATGTGGTGAGTTATGTCCCCACAGGGCAGCTGGCCCTTTCTCAGGACCAGGACTGCAGGGAAAAGCCATGCTCGCCCACCAGCTTGCTGCCTGTGATGTATCAGTAACGCCTATTCTGCACTTACCCGGTGTAAGGCACAGCGCCAGTGGCTCTGATTTAATATGTCCGACAGCCCGAAGATGGAGAGATTATTGCTATCTCCACCTTACAGGGGAGGAAACAGGCACAGAAGAGAGAGGGAACATGTTGGAGTCTCCATGGCGGCAGAGCTGAGATACAGGCCGTGGGCCTCGTGGCTGGCACAGATTACACGCACATGCAGAAAGCCCCGGATGCTTAGCCCAGGCTGCCTGGCTGGCTCCTGATGGCTTCCTCACCTCCAACCACTTCCTACCTTCCTTGACATCCGTCGAGCAAGTGCCCAACCCTGGCACATAGACCCTGTCCCTGGATGATCCTTCCAGCAGTTTCCAAGCTCCCATAGAAGTGTCAGAAAAGCACATGCCCTTTGGTGTCAGAGCGACCAGGTCTCAAGTCCTGGCACTGGCTCTAATCAGCTAGGAGAGCTTGATGGGGGGAGGTCACGAAACCTACCTGAGCCCCTACTTCCTTTTCTGCAAAGTGGGATAGGGAAAGTTCCCTGGCACTGAGATGACTCAGAGAGAGAGCTTGCTTGGAAATGCTTCACATAGGGTCAGGCAGGTGGTCGAATCTCCATAAGTGCTCCTTCCCGCCTTCCCTGGCCCAGACTCCACCATATAGGCAACGCTTTCCCCAGATGGCAGTGGTACGGTCCCCAGGGTGGATAAGGCAGGGGGCCTCTGGGTTCTTTTAATGAGGCTGATGAATTCAGAGAGAATGCATGAGAGAAGTTGAGGAGCGATTCAAATTCACCAGCTTATTTGAGCACAAATTTGTGTCGGGATGGTGACAAGCACTTGACATGTAGTATCTCATCTAATCTTCACAACAGTCCAACAGGCAGGTTCTATTATTGTGATTTTCCATGAGGTGGGACCGGAACTAACAGACACAAAGTGACCTCCCCGACGTCACCCCCTGGTACTTAGTGGAGCCAGAATTTGAACCCAGATCTATGTAGTAGTTAAGCCTATGGTCTTAACTACTCTACTGGGCTATCTCCATCAGCCTGAGCCTAGTGGCTGAAATTCTGCCATTCATTCCTTAGAGAAGAAATAAGATAAGAAGTGGGAAAATGCTACCAAATGCCTGGGACTTAGCAAACCCCCCACCAAAGGTTTGTCAAGAGACTAGTAGACCTGATGATGTGCACACAGAAGGCTTGTGAGCAGCATTTGAGGTTACACCTTCATGAACTGGGGGAAAACCCCACAATTTTGTTTTGGTGTTTCGAGGAACTCTGGGCTGCTTAGCTGCCCCTGCAGCTGAGACCTGGGCAGCCCACCTGGCCAAAGGAATTACTGCCCAGTGCCTGTTTCGTGCCCCCCTGGACTCCCACCCAGGCCTTTGCTCGGCAGAATAAACGCTGCAGGTCAAACCGTGTGACTGAAGACGGTGTTTGGAATAAGTCTCATTTCTGATGAGGAATGAAAATAAACCAGCACCTACCTCCATGGAGAACAAGTCTCATTGACATGGCTCAGAGGAAGCAGGGTCCCATCTATCTGTCCATAAAAAGCAGCATTTTAAGGTTAGTTGGAGTCAATGCACTTCTGTTCTTTGGAATCAGATTAAGTATGGTAGCTAAATGAATCTGGCCCTCTCGTTGGATGGGAATGTGTGATGGGAGAGTGCCTACCATTAGCCTTTATAAGGGCATAAGCAAGACGTACTCATTATTCTTGGATTCAGAACAGATTCCAACGCATCATTGCTCTGACATGTGTCAATTTCTACATACAAATTCAAATGCAATGTTAAATCCAAAACCACAGAGGAAAGCGTTGAGTTCCCAGGAAAACAGCGAAAGCTTAACAATTTAAAACTTTAGAGTATGTTGGCATTAAATTAGCACTGCTCTACAGTAACAATAGAGGCCCCTTCCCATGTACATAAAGAAAATCACAAAAGCTTTTGCTGTTACCCAATATTTTAATGGCGCTAAAGATTTGCTGAATCAAAATGAAACCTCTCCATTCCCCACCCCATCCTTTTTCTCTAGATCAAGTTTAAATCGATTCTTATTTTCAAGGTAGAGTTTTAAGAGTCCATATTCCTTAAGACCTAATTAATGACATCAGATCATTACTAATTTTGGCTACTGGCTTCCCTTCCAGTCTTGTACACAAAATTCTGCAGATTTCATATCGAGTCACATTCTTCAGATGATCTTCAAACCAGTCAAATTTGATGTTCTCAACATTATCTGTCAGTAAAATATGGAGTGGAATCGATAGACTCGATGAGGAACTGTTGTCTTCCTTCCCACACTGGACATCCAGAAGCCGTTTGATTTGGGTTTGAAAAGATGAATTGGAACAATAAAGCTATTTCTCAGCCTGAGACTCTCAACAGTAGAGCTGAAAAAGGAGGGCAAGTGACAGCAAGAGGACATTGACTGTAGACTGCAAGGCGCTGACGCCTCCCTTGGCGGTGCTTGCCCTGAAAGTGGTTTCAGGGCCGGGTGGGCTTGGGGTGGAAACCTGTGAATAAACCTGCTGGAGCAGGAGCAGTGCCAGAAGCAGCAGCCCCAACTGGAGCGTGCTCAACATCCCTCTTCCCATGTCTGCTCTGTGCTCAGCGCTCCGCAGGCTGAAGGACCCTGGGCTCCAGACGAAGCAGGAAAAGCAGCAAAGGCGATCTCCAATCTCAGAGCTCCCCAAGGGCCTTTTATACCAGAGAGCCGCGGCGCCGCCTCTGCTCGCCCACCCACTGTCCGAACGCGCATGCTCCACCCCACCCCCCTCCCACCCACTGTCCGAACGAGCATGCTCCCCACCCTGCTCCCACCCACTGTCCGAACGCGCATGCTCCCCCATCCGTCCGCCCGCAGCCCCCCGCACGTGCACCCTCATCCTCCAGCCTAATACTTTGCTTTTGAAACAAAACATTTATAAGCTGTTTAGAGCGCCATTAGTTAGAAATATAAGGTTCCTATTGCCTTTCCTCCAAGTGGCATTAATTTTTTCCTGATCCTTAAAAGTGATACATGTTTGCTGTTCCAAGTTGGTAGTGCAGAATATAACAAGAGGTTTATACCCCGAGATAATCACGATTGATGTTTGGTATGTTTTTATATAGTACATATACATGTCTTGCACTCAATAGACGTTTTTAGACCCAGAACGTTTGCTTAACATTTATCATGAGCCATTTTCCTGCCATTAAAATCTTTTTTTGGAAACGTAATTTGTTCTTTAAAATATCGCACAGCGAACTGTGTGTGTAGAGTTTTATCCTCATCTTGTTCTGTTTTTATTCTTCTGCATTTATAGAAAAAAAAGAAAATATGCCATAGCCTTGGTTTTTCTAGGTGATAAGATTTTTGTATTTTCCAACTTTCCTACACTGGTTAGATCTTTGGAATTTGAACTAGCTATTTTTGTTTTTGTTTTTGTTTTTGATGAGTGGGGTTGGTAGAATTCAAGCTGGAATAAACCAAAGTGGAAATTGCTTTTTAAAAAATTAAAGATAGAAAGTTGGCAGTGAAAAAGGAAGAATAATAATAGGAAGTTCATGGTTAATCACGGAGCACTTATCGTCTAAATGGGAACTGATCCTCTTTGAAGGATTGGAATGGGATAAAAATAATACATTCACTGATGTTTGAAATTGGGGGTATAACCTATAACGTGACATTTAATTAAGTTTTTAAAACCTTTGGCTTGGATTCTCTTTTCAGAGAAACCTTAAGGTTACTCAGTATCCTTTGTCCTGTGTTTCCAAGAATGAAAATATTTTCTTTACATTCCAGAAAATTAAAACCCACTTTTTTGTTGTTTTTCCTAAGCCACTGCTTCCTGCCTCTTCAGGAATCCACTTCCTTTTTCTGAATCTTTAGTGGAAAGAATTCCCATTCTTTTTGCCATTTGCAGAAAGCAATATAGAGGTAGTGGCAGACGTGCAGAAGGCTGGAGAGACCACTGCATTTCCACAGGTGCCTCTGTGCACTTTAGTCCATGGCCAAACAAGAGCTGAGCGCAATGAAGTGATTTAGGGCATTTCAAGACCAAGGACCCTCAGAGACTGATCTTTTCTCAGAACTTCTTTTGACTATTTTTTAACAAACACATTAAATCCACCTGCCCAGGCTTTTCTAACAACACAGCAGGGAGCCATGATGCATGTTTTGGTTAAGACAGAACCTTGTGTTTTTGTTTTCCTGCTCTAGCCAAACAGTATCCTCCAATGCATCTAGAGCTTCCCCCCACCCCCTCCCCCATGCACCCTTGCATTTATGATTTCTCCGCTCAAATTCCTCCATTACAACGTGGACTGAGTGAGCGTCTACCATTGTTGGTTGTCACCCAGTAACAGAAACCTCTTACTCAGCTTAAGGAATTCCTGCTTTAAGAGACAGAACCTAAACATGCCAGATGCTTTCTTTCCTAATCTTCCCAGCTTGGATGCCATCCTGTGATGAGTGTCCTGCGATCAGATGCACTCCAGCCCACCCCTTGGAAACAAAGTTTCCCTGAAATTGACCAGAGTGAGTTTGTGCTGTGTGAAATAACGGTCCTGACTGGTAGGTTACAGTTTTGCCTATTCAAAAATTCCCCACCTTTTAAGACTGGGTTAAAATGCTGCCTCCCCAGGGAAGCCTTCTCTGGTCCCTACAGCCAGAAATTCTCTCCCTTCATCCGGTTTTGCCCATGGATTTTATTTTATGGCTTTGCAACTCCCTCAGAGCAGTAACTGCATAGTTATCTCCTAGAATAATAGTTAAGAGTATGGACTTAGGAACTATTGCCTGAGTGCAAGTTCCAGTTTTGCCACTAACTTGCTGTGTGACCTTGGGCAAGTTACTAAACCTCTCTGGGTCTCATCTGTAAAGTAGGATGCTAACAGCACATACCTCACAGCACTGTTGTGAGAATTATCGCATGTGTCCATGAAAAGCACCGAGGACAAAGCCCGACCTGTCATACACCATGCAGGTGTTTCGATCACCTCTGCTCACATCCCCACCACTGTCACCTGTGGTCCCCAGACCTGTGAAGAGCTCCCCACATCGTTGTGAGTGCAGAGTGGCCCTTCAGGGACATGTCTGTCTTTCCTGCTGGTGGCCCATGGAGCAATTCACCAGCGCTTACTATCAGCTTTTCTACAGCTCCCGTGCCCTCTGACCAGCGTCGGTGCTGTGCCCTTCACTGGCACCAAGCCCTCTCAGTCCCCCTGAAGCCATTCCTGTCCACCCATGCCTGCTGTCTCCACCGCAGCTGCTCTGCTCTCAGCTGAACCACCACAGATGCCTCTTAACTGATCCCTGTGTGACTGCGTCTAGACACTTCTAAAGACCCTACTAAGGGCAGAGGAGACACACCAGCTGCATTGTCCTCAGCTCCTTTAAAACCAACCCTTTTAGCTCTTTAATGAGGAGCCTGAGGAGTGTCCACACAGGCCTCAGGCTGGACCCAAACCATGTGGTTAAGAATCACTCATCCCCTTCAAAGGCTCCCGTGTCCTCAGCAAATGAGGCCAACACAGATCAGAGCCTCCGGCGCCTCCCAAGGGCTCCTGCCTACATGGATGGATGTGGGGAATTTGGGGAAAGCAAATCAGCTTCTGAGCCTGCGGGGAGGGCCAGGGCAGGAGGCAAGTGGAGCGCGGGTCACTGAGCGCCCTGGGCTGGACAGCCTGTGACTGTGAAACAGACTTGGGGAAGAAGCATCTCTTCCAGCTCTGACAAGGCCCCCGGTGGTGGTGGGGTGGGCAGGGCACGAACTCCCTGGAGGCGGCATTTCTGGGCGGCCTATGGGGCTGGTGGAGCCCAGGGACTGACCCCGACGGGCCTGGGTTTGAATCCGGCTCTGCCGTCTCCAGGCGGGTGGCCCTGGGGAGTCTTGTCGTCTCTCTGAGCCTCAGTTTCCACACTTGGGTCCGTGTGGGTGGGGCTGGAGGGGCCGGGGCAGGAGCTGGCCTCACGGGGGCCTTGAAGTCAAACTCAGTGTTGGGGTCTTTGCTTTAGGAGTAGGGGGCCCTCTGTGGTGGTTTAAGCAGCTGGAGGACAGGAGAGTTTGCATTTCAAATGGATCACCCAGGAACTTTATCTCAGCCCCTCTGTGGGTTGTGAGGACAAAGTGGTAAAATGCTGATGAAAAGCTTAGACCAGTGATGTCTCAGCAGAGTCTCAGGAAATGGCAGCAAATGTCCTGGGGTGGAAGTGGGTGGACGGACACCCTGCCTGCCCCACCTGTCAGGGTGCCAGCGCTGCACCCGGCATCTCATGCACATCTCACTGCGTCCTCACAGCCAGCCCTGGCAAGGTGGGGGGGTGTTACCACCCTAGTTCAAAGAAGGAGAAATTGAGGCTCAGGGGAATCCCAGGATGGGAAAGACCTTAGAGAAGTGCCCTCCAGGCCCACAACCATTTCACAGAGGGGGAAACTAAGGCTCAGGTAGGTTATTGATCTACCTGGTATACTTCAGAATCCTAGAGTGGGAGGGTCCAAAGAGACCTGGCTCTGGCCAAAACCCATTTCACAGAGGGAGAAACTGAGGCCCAGAGAAGGGCAATGGCTTGCTGGGAGAGAGCTGTCCTAATGAAACAATTAAATGTATTATCTCAGGCAAACCCATGATGTGGTGCGGGCACATACCTGAGGGTCCATAAATGGGTTTTCCCTCTGATTCCCTGGCCTCTCCAAGGTCAGTGTCACTGGTTCCAGCTGGTGAGCATCCTTTGGGCACCATCAGGACGTCACTGAAATGTGGATGGATGATGTGGGCAGTCAGTGACCCCAGCATCCTGAGCCCCCGTCCATCCAGGCTGTGATCCGAGCCTCTGGCTGATGTACAGCTGGGTGATCCTCCGTTGGTTCCCAACGCCCAGGTGTCTCTCGGGCCTCTGGGGGCAGAAGTTGGGGCTGGACCCCCTGTTCCACCCGGAACCCAGATCCCAGGGAGGGGCAAGAGTAAGCCTCAGGGAGGGGGGCCAGGCCAGGAGCAAGGAGGGCTTCTGCTCCCAGGCTGCACAGGGAACTGGGATCCCACTGTCACTGGGAAGCCGGAGAAGGGAACAGGGGGGCAAGGGGCCTGGGAGCCAGGTCACAAGGGCCAGGTTGGAGGAACGGTGGGAAGCAGGAGTGCTGAGGAAGGACTTCAAGGAGCTGCCCCAGGTGGCCCCCTGGAACCGGCCGGGAGGCAGGGAGGACTCGGAGAAGTTCACTGGCACCGAGGTTCTTTGGAGTTTTGAAGGCATCTCCCTGCCCATGCTCTGCTCAGCAGGTCCTCTGCTCCCCGAGAATGCTCAGAGGACACCCATCTCCCTTATCCCTCAGTGCCTTGAGGAAGGAGCTTGTGGAAACGCTGCTGCTGCTGGAGATGGGCTGGGAGACAGATGACATCCTCTGGCCGGCCTCAGGGAAGGCGTGGCTTTCTGGGATTGGGGAGGGGTCTAGAGCGCACCACTTACAACCACCCAGACCAGCCCTCCTCCTCGCATTTTTCAGAGGGGAAACTGAGGCCCAAAATGGAGAAGTGTTTTCTCAAGGTCCCGCCGCAATTCGGAGACAAGATGTCTCTTCCTCTCACTTCCTCTCTACCCTTTTCCTCCTGCCCATGTCTTTCTTCCTGCTGTCTTAAATCTGTGTCTTGCCCCAGGTCACACAGGGGACTGTGTTGTGTGTGATCAAAGGCCTTGAGGGTCGGCCAACCTGAGTTCAATTCCCAGCCCCCCACCTCCGGCCCTGTCATCTGACAGGGGTCTCTGAGTGTCTTGGAGGCTTATACCCTCCCTGGGAAACAGGGCTAATCCAAGAGGCTGCCTGATAGGATTCTGGGGAGAATCAAACGAGGTAACGTGTAGAAAGGGCTTAGCACTGTGGCTGCTCTACCTTGTGGAGAGAGATGGGGGAAGGGAAGAGACAGACGGACGAACCATCGGAACAGAGCCAGAACCGGGCCTCCTGAGCCCTCTTCCTCGGCTGCCATGATGATGGAGTGATGATAAGGGACCCACTGTGTGTTGGACCCTAGGTTGTGTTTAAAGGACAAGTGAAGGTGACTGCAGGGTCTTCTGGCCAAAAGAGAACACAGGTTGCTCTAGTGATCGCATATCGGTGTCCGAGTTTTTGCAAGACCGCTGTGGAGAGGGGGGAAGCAGCATCCTGCCTTCTGCGCAGCCTGGCCTGCCTTTGACTGGGAACAATTCCCTCTGTGACACAAGCGTGAGGACAGTCCTCCACCAGCCACTGTGAAGCCTGGCCCAGGGACAGCAGTCCATCCACTGTTGGCATTTCCTGATGGAGCAATGGGATGAAGAGTGAGGGGGGTGGGCGGGGACTCTTTTGTCTCGGGTGGTCAAAGAAGTCCTCTCCAAGGAGGTGACATTGAGCTGAGATGGTCATAAAATCTCAGGGCTTTCTTCCACGTATTAATATGTCCATCCCTTGTCTGATACTATCCTCAATTCTTAGAGACCGAGCACAGGATTTACCCCAGGACTCCCTCACTCTGTACCTTACTTAATCGAAAAATGTATTAAAGAGAAAAAATGTGAGTAAACTATGCCAGCAACTCCCTTATATCGAATGCCATATACTTAGTTTACTACTGTGTGACAAAATTTCCAATTAGTGAGGCTGTCAGTGAGAGCCCTCTGGGAGGGATCACCTTTGCTCCCCAGGTTTGTCTTCATAGGTGGTACTGGAATTGAGTCACCTTCCCAAGGATGGGCTCATAAACGTCTTAATAGCTGACAAATAGAAGGTGTATGTTTATTAGAACCTTCTGTTGCCCCATTGTCTGTACATCAGGAAGGAGAGGAACCTCCTTTCTCTCTTTGTGACAGAGTCAAGAGAGTCATGTTAGCAAGATACCAAGATACCTGGTGGGAAAATCTTTTGAGAATCTTGGTTCCTAATGTAAGAGTGTATGTAAACAAAGAGATGTCAGAAATCTATCAGCCATCTTTGGTCAAATAGCTAAAAAGATTGCAAAGAGCGTTGCATCTTAACAGTCATCCCTCAGTTCCTTAGCCCAAGTAGTATTAGGTAACAGGATTGCCTTAGACTTTCTCCTGGCCAAACAAGAAGGTATCTGTGCTATTGCTCATACTACTTGCTGCACTTATATCAATACCTCTGGAGATGTTGAGATGCACCCAGAAAGAATTTCCCAAAAGTCAAGTGGGTTACAAGATGTAAGAAAAACTGACCCTTTAAATGACTGATTTAGTTGACACCCTTTCAGGAGTAAGCACTGTTTTTGCTCTGTTTTACAGATGATTATTATTTTCATAATATGTATTATCATTCTTTTCCTTACCATCAAGCTATTCATGACATGTATCCCAGCTTGCTTTCAGTCTACTGCTAAAAGCATGCATACAATGTTTGTGTGTTAACTGGATATGACTGATAATGTGTATAGCCTATAGAATGCTTCCCTGACAGTGTATACCACTGTGTTTGTCCACTACTTCAATAAATTACCCCTAAACAAGGATAACTAGGCAAATCTATTACTATTTAAAAAAAAAAAAGGTAGAGAGAAAGAGGAAGGAAGAAAGATAGAAAGAAGTAGTCATAATACATAGCACCAAGGGACAGATGGAGCAGGGCAGCCCACAACTACCCTGGCATCAAGGGACAAATATTTTAATTATCAATGCTTTCTATCAAAAGATTTATGACCAAAGGGGGGAAATGATGAAAGAAATTTTCACATATTGATGTATGGGGAATCATTCTGGCTTATACGTGAGTTAACTTGAAGTTTATGCTAACTAGAATAGCCTGTTTGTGGCCTAAAACATACATCGTATACCTGCTTTAATTATTAAAGAAAAGGGCACACTGACCAGAAGTAAAGAATATCCATATTAAAAATAAAGATTAAATGCCTTCTTTCCTGGAAAGCCGAAGCTGATACTCCTTCCATGATAAGATTCCCTTCCCAGGTGCCAAGGCCATACTGACTCGCTGTGTATGTGCTGACCTGCTTTTTTTTGAAACCTTCAAGGAATGTATCCCTGACTCGTTTGATGTTCTTTGTTCTGAGAGGAAACCATGCTTCTCCAGAGCAGTTCCTCAGCATTATCTGAGAGGCTGTCTTCTGGTCTAGAGTCCTCACGTTGGCTCAAATAAAACTCTTTTCTATTCCTATTAAAAAAAAAAAGAAAAAGAATCTCAGGGCTGACCCTCCAGCTCAGGGTCACCCGCTGGTATCCTCCTGAGGCCAGGGGCGGTAACATGTTCAGGGAACAGGAACACAGCAGGGGGGACATGATGCTGGTGCTCAGGCCCAGAGCTGAGGGACCGTCAGGAGTGGTGGGGATGGAGTCCGGGCAGAGAGACTAAGTGAGGCCCATCGGGGGGGCAGAAGCCACCCAGCTCCAGCGACTGACCAGACCATACCCGGGATGGTCAGATCTCCTGATTTTTCAGGAGAAAAGGAAATCAGATTTTTATGTGTGCTACCCCAATTCTTAAACATTGGGCCTCCACTTCCACCCCCTCCCCTCTCTCCCACCTTCCTTTCTTCCCTTCCATACAAAATGTTTATTTTCAGAAATCTTACCAAGCCTCTGATATTTACACTTTGGAATGAGAATATTTTCTATTTCTCTTTCCCAGAGCGAGGCTGCCGAGTGAGATTTTTCTGGAGGTCATGCCTGCCCTTCTGGAAGCGAAGTGCTTTTTTGAGCCACTTACAACCACCAATATTTATTGAGCACCTACTGTGTACCAGGCCTTTTCTCATGAGAATCAATTTAATCCATTAAAGAGTTCTGTTAGGTTGGTTCATCTGTGTGTTCCTGATGAAAATCAGAGGCTTGGAGCAGGTCAGAAACAAGTCTGTGGTCACACAGCAAGTAAAGGGTGCAGCAGGGACAAACACTCACATCTCTGATCCAAAGTCTGTTTTTGCCCATGCACCTGTGGTTATCAACTGGGGGGTACTTGGCCCCCAGGGAACATTTAGCAATTTATGGAGATATTTTCAATTGTCATGACTCAGGGGGTACTACTGGCATCTAGGGGACAGAGGCCAGGGATGCTACAAAACAGCCTATAATACATAGGGCACCGCCCCTCCCCCCCCAAGAAAGAATTATCTAGAAAAGCAACCTACCAAATGGGAGCTGCAGCTGCTTGGCCACGCCTCCGCCACTATGGATACAGAGGATGGGCTGCGTGGACCAGTGCTCAGGAAGTTCCTTTCACACATTTGTTCTCCACTGTCCAGCAAAGGTGTGTGGAACCCCCTGCCTGAGCTGGAACTCCAGGGAGGCCACTTCCCATCGCTGTGCCTTTGGGCAAAGTGCTCCACCTCTTCGTGCCTCAGTCCCTCACTTGCAAAATGAGACCTGAGGGAGGTAAGTGCATGAACCTCGTGGCACCAGGCCCGGGAGGAGGGAGCACCATCCATGTTAGTAATCCTCAGTGTTAAGAAGGACCCAGAGCCCCAGCGTGTCCTCCTCCAGTCAGGAGTCTCACTGAGCAGATGTGAAATCTTCACCCCTCTGGGAACTGGGCGTCTCCTTTGGAAATGCCTCCTCCCAGACAACACTCCAGAGAATTCCCCACCTCGACCCATTCACGGCTGCCTCAGGTTGGGGCACAGCCATCCACAGAGCAGGGGAAAGGGAAGGAAGGGAAACTCACGGTCCCACTGTACTGATGGGGATGACAGTTCTGAACGGGGGGATGTCCGGCCACACATCCATCACACCCACCGATTGAAGCCTCGGGCAGGCGGGCTCAGGGGCCGATTCCTCCTCGCTGCAGGGTTTGCTCTGGCCCCCACCACCAGGCCTAGTGGAGTCATCAAATAAGTCCAACATTAAGAAAAGGGGGGCAGACACTTGCCTGAAATTCAGTGGTAATAAAGGAGAAAAATGGATCAGCTTGCTCCAGATAACCACCGCAAGAGAAGTAATTTCTCCGTCCTGAGCGAGGATGCCGGTAGCAGAGGCAGCTGCTCAGGTAATTCGACAGCCTCAGATTAACACACTCCTTGGGAGCCATCTGCACACGTCTCTATTGGGTGTCTCAGGACACCTCTATTTAGATTTCATCAGGTCTGTTTTTCTCTGTCATTCCTGAGCAGGGAGGCAGGTACCACACTGGGTGGCACAATTGAATATTGATTTGCCAACAGTGACCCAGAGGAAAACATTGCATTCAAGTGAACCAATTGTTTACAACTGCCTGAGCCCCCGCAGGACCTTGGTTTCCCCCATGAGTCGCTGAGCTACTAGTGTCACATCAGGCAAATGAGAGCCCAGTTTTGTGCTCATAGGGAATAAACGCCTCAGTTTCCTCATCTGTAAAATGGAAATAAAGACATGAGCTGAAGGACTCTCTCACTTTATTCCTCGAAATCTTTTAAAATGAGCATATGTTGTTGTACTTGTCTTTGTACTAAGAAAAGAAAATAAAGGACCACTTCCCAGAGCTGCCTGTGCCTCAGCGGCTGCCCTGCTCTATGACCAGCCCCTCCCTGCCCAGACTGTGGCTCTGCTTATGATTCCATCCCTAAACCTGGGCCCTGCATCCAGGGCCTGCTGCATCCTGAACCCACTGTGATGCAGCCTGTCTGTGGACCCCTCTTTCCTGTGCTCAGTCTGATGAGACAGCCCTGCTGTTTTGTCTGGAGCCTCCAGAGCTGACTACACTCTGAGCTGCAAATGGCTGGTGTCTGGGCCTTTCCCTGGGACAGGGCATCTCCTGCCTCAGTGTCCTTGAGGGCCAGAGTTCAGGCCTGTCCCATCTTGCTGGAAAAAAAAAAAAAAAAAAAAGGATGGATGATGTATGGAAAATGCATATATAAGGGACAAAGTGTGTCAACATGAAGGCCCTTCTGTCTTAGAACAAAGCTGTTTCCAGGAGAAAAAAAGAAACAGAGCAAAGGAGGTAACAGCCATGAGTGAAGGACCCAAACTTTGAAAATATTGAATACAGTAGTCCCCCCTTAACCACAGGGGATACATTCCAAGACCCCCAGTGGATACCTAAAACTGGATAAAACAAAACCCTATATATACTATGTTTTTCCTAGACACACATACCTATGATAAAGTTTAATTTATAAATTAGGCACAGTAAGAGATTAACAACAATAACTAACATTAAAGTAGAACAACTATAACAATATTCTGTAATAAAAGTTATGTGAGTGTGGTCTCTCTCTTTTTCTCTCAAAATATCTTATTGTACAAGTTTAATGCCTTTTCCATCTTAACTAAGCAGTTATCATGCACTGTGGCCATAATTTTTGCAGTTTGAGGTGCAATAGCAAAACTAGCAAGCATTTCTTTTTTCTTCTTCACAATTTCATGGATAGAAAATTCATTCTTGCCATGGATTTAGCAACCTCAGCATACAATTTTTTTTTTTTTATTAAGTCAAGAACTTTTACCTTTTCACTTAAGGAAAGCAATTTACGGCTTCTCTTGGGCACATCCAAACTGTCAGCATCACTACCCTTGTGCTTTGGGGCCATTATTAAGTAAAATAGGGGCTACTTGAACACCAGCGCTGCAATATTGCCACAGTTTATCTGATAACTGAGATAACTGCTAATTGACTAACCGGCAGGATATGCTGGACAAAGGGATGATTCACATCCTGGGTGGGCCAGAGCAGGGTGGCTCAAGATTTCATCATGCTACTCAGAACAGCATACAATTTAAAACTTATGAATTGTTTACTTCTAAAATTTTCTGTTTAATATTCCTGGACTGCAGTTGTCCTCGGGTAACTGAAATTATGGAAAGCGAAACCACAGAAAAGGGGTGACACTTATAAAACTAACCATATCAGTGTGCCCTGCCATGGTTGGCTAAGTAGAGAAGAGGGCAATAACTCATGAGCAGCATTCCTTGCCTCTGTCTTATCAGCTCCAGCAGCTTTTGTTTCAGTCTAAGAAAAAGAACAGGAGGCAGGGAGCTTCGGTATCTTCTCCCCCTTCACTGGATGAAGGGTAACTGCCAGCTCAGCCTGGGCTTCACTCCCATCACTGAGACGCTTTTCCACCGCAGACACACTGACCTTCTTTTGGCATCTCTTACTGGCCAGGCTCCCTCCTACCTCAGGGCCTTTACATGTGCTGCTCCCTCTGCCATAAACATCTCCTGAGGGGAGGGGTAGGAATACAAGCTACAGATAGGGAAGGAACAGAAGAAATGAGGCCACATCCCAAGACCAGGGACATGGCATGTGCCTAAGACTGAGGCAAATTTCCCCCTGCCCCTGCTCCCCACCACCAAGCTAATAAGCTTTCAGTAACAGATAATGGCATAGTACTATTGAGAGAGGGACAGCAGAGGAATAAGAGCAGGCAAAAAGGCCAACTCTGAATCACAGGGCAGAGGAAAAACCTGAAGCTGAGGGTTGAACAGACTTTGTACTGGCAAAACAACCCCACACAAGGTATTGCTACAAGATTTTAAAGTTATGCACTGAGGGTAAACACAGCAAAAATTCAGCCTTGCTCTTAACTAGATTAACTCAAGTCTTCTCACCAAAGGCCTAACAGAAGGTAAGCTGTGCCCATTTCCAGGCATTAAGGATATTTACCTCAGACTCTAATGTCTTACCAAGGTGTCTGGCTTCCAACCAAAAATTATGAAGCATACAAAAATCAAGAAAAAACAAACACAGTCTGAAGAAACAAAGTAATAAGATACAGATGTTGGAAGTTTATGACATGAAATTCAAAATAACTACTATTATTTTTTAATTATTTATTAATATATTAAAGGCTCTAGTAGAAAAAGTTGACAGTATGTAAGATCAGATGGATAATTTCAGCAGAGATATAGAAACTCTAAGAAAAAGAACGGAAATGCTAGAAATAAAAAACACAAGAACAGAGATAAAGAATGACTTTAAAGGAATCATTAGTAGACTCAATACGGCCAAAGAAAGAATCAGTAAATTTAAAGGTAAGTCAGTAGAAATTGCCCAATGGAAACTCAAAAAGAAAAAATAGTGAGAAAAAAAAAAAAAGTAGAACAGAACAACCAAGATCTGTAGGACAATATCAAACAACCTGGCATATGCATAACTGGAATTCCAGAGCTAATAAAAGCTTCGTCAAAGCGGGTAGGAAAGTTTGTTGCATCTGCCTGCCCTAGACCCTCCCCATGCTCAATGCAGCACAGTACAATCAGGATAAAACGTCTCAGCTCCCATCTGCTCCCTCAAGAAGGAAAAAAAAGAGTGGAACATGCATCCAACATTCTGGCCTTTCAGGGCGCTGCACAGGGGACTGGTTTATGTCTTGCCCTACTTGGAGCACTGACAGGAATAGTGGCATAGTTTAGATGTCAGGTTGGGGGCCACTGAGAACAAAGGTGAGTGCCACTGCACATAGAGCACCAGGGAGACTCCAGTACCGTAGATAGACACCAGAGGGGAACAAGATATTACGAGTTCCTAATAAGAAACGGGGCAAGTCTATTTAACTAGAATATTACAGACACAAGCCCAAAAATACATCCCCAGAAAAGTCTGAGAAGTATTCACAATCCCTAGTCAAGTTGATGGGTGAAGGACTTCCTCTGTGTGAAGCCAGTCCATAAAGACTTAAGAGGTGGCTGTTTCTTCAAATGTCCAAATCCCAGCAAAAGATCACAAAGTATACAAAGAAAAGAGAAATATGACTCATTCAAGGGAACAAAATAAATATCCTGAAACTGGTTCTGAAGAAATGGAGATCTATGAATTACCGGAAAAGAATTAAAATAACCATTTTAAGGATGTTCAGTGAGCTAAAAGAGAACAAAAATAGACAACTAAACAAAATCAGAAAAATAATGCATGAACAAAATGAGACTATCAACACAGAGATAGATTCTGGAGCTGAAGAATACCATAACTGAACTGAAAATTTCACTAAAGGGGTACAACAGCAAACTTGATGAAGCAGAATAAAGACTCAGCAAACTTAAAAGACAGATCATTTTCAGACATTTTCAGGTCAAAGGATCAAAAAGAAAAAAGAATGAAGAAAAGTGAAGAGAGCCTAAGGGATTTATGGAACATTGTTAAGCAGATCAATATACATATGGGAGTCCCAAAAGAAGACAGAGAAGGAGGGCAGAGAATTTATTTGAAGAAATCATGGTCAAAAACATTTCAAACTTGAGCAAGAAATGCAAGAATCTCAACAAACTCCAATTAGGATAAACCCAAAGGAACACAAACAGAGACACATTATAATTAAACTGTTAAACTTCATAATGAGAAAATCTTGAAAGCAGAAAGAGAAAAATGAATTGTCATGTACATGGAAGATTTTATAAGATTATCATCAGATTTCTTTGCAGAAACCTGGCAGGCCAGAGGGATTGAGACGATATATTCAAAGAATTGAAGAAAAAACTACCAAACAAGAATACTATATTTGGCAAAACCATCCATCAAAAATAAAGGTGAAATTAAGACTTTCCCAGATAAACAAAAGTTAAGGGAGTGCATCAGCACTAGAAATTCCCTATAGGAAATGCTAAAGGGAGTCCTTCAAGTTGAACAATGATACACCAGCAAATTTGATAATCCAAAATAAAAGGATAAATTTCTAGAAACATACAACCTATCAAGACTGAATTATGGAGTATAATTTTTGTGACTTTCTGTCTGAATTTAAAAAAAAAAAAAAAAAGACTGAATTATGAATACACATTTTTCCAAAGAGGAAATGCAGATGGCCAATAGGCACATGAAAAGATGTTATAAGCAAAAGCTTATAAGCTTTTGCACAGCAAAGGAAACCATAAATAAAACGAAAAGAGAACTTACAGATTGGGAGAAAATATTTGCAAATAATGTGACCAACAAGGGCTTAATTTCCAAAATATACAAACAGCTCACACAACTCACTAACAAAAAAACAAACAAAAAAAACCAATCAAAACATAGGCAGAAGACCAAAATAGACATTTCTCCAAAGAAGACATACAGATAGCCAACAGGCACATGAAAAGATGCTCCACATTGCTAATTATTAGAGAAATGCAAATCAAAACAACAATGAGGTATCACCTCACACTGGTCAGAAAGGCCATCATTAAAAAGTCTACAAATAATAAATGCTGGAGAGGGTGTGGAAAAAAGGGAACCCTCCTGCACTGTTGGTGGGAATGTAAATTGGTGCAACCACTATGGAAAACAGTACGGAAGTTTCTCAAAAAATTAAAATTGTGTTACCATACGATCCAGCAATCCCACTACTGAGCATATATCTGGAAAAGACAAGAGCTCTAATTTGAAAAGACACATGCATCCCAATGTTCGTAGTGGCACTATTTACAATAGCCAAGACATGGAAGCAACTTAAGTGTCCAACAACAGATGAATGGATACAGAAAACTTAGTACATATATACAATGGAATACTACTGAGCCATAAAAAAGAATGAAATTTTGCCATTTACAGCAACACGGATGGACCTAGAGATTATCATACTAAGCAAAGTAAGTCAGAGAAAGACAAATACCATATAATATCAGTTGTATGTGGAATCTAAAATAGTTTGGAGGAGGTAGGAATGGGGTTTAATGTATAGAGTTTCAGTTTTGAAACTGAAACTGAATTTTGAAAATTCAGTAAATTTTGTTACATTTTTGACCATAATTTTAAAATTAAGTAAATAAAATGAAGGAGAAATAAAGACTCTCTCAGACAAACAAAAACTGAGACAATGCCACTGGCATTTTATGTTCAGTATATTTTACCAACATGCTTTAAAAATTTTTTAAAAACCCACCCTCAATCAATGTTCTACACTGTATTGATAAATTAGAAAAAATATCATATGATCATCTCAATAGATGCAAGGGGAAAAAAAAGATTTGACAAATTCTATGCAAACTAGAGAATAGAAGGGAACTTCCTGAAACATAAATGGCATCTACAAAAAACTTACAGTTAACATTATACTCAAGGACAAAGGACTGTTTTCCCCTAAGATCGGGAAAAAGGTACATCCCACTCCATTTCAGGCTGTTCCCAACATCCTCATCTCCACCTGTCTCAGCTGCACTCAAGGCTCATTGACGCAAACCCACTCTCCAAAAGGAAAAAAAAATAGATTAAAGGAAAGAAATAACTGCAACCTGCCCTAGGGATTCACGAGCCCCCAGCATCAGAGGTGTAAGCAGGTTCGCAAGACTGGTGGATGATCCTGGACTTGCTATCACAAGCTCTCTCTTTCATGGTAGCTTCAAAAACCATCATGTCCACATAATTGCCCCGTTTTATTAAAAAATGGCACTTTTGTGGAACAAACCCAGTGATGGAGGAAGAGAACAGAGGAGGTATTGTTTCTCCCCTCACCCAATCACAGACCTTCCTGGCCTCCCCACCAGCCTGGGACACCAGAGGCACCTCTCCAGCCTCAGCTGCTGGTGGGATATTTGGACGATGCTGACGAATTTGCAGAGTTATCTCTGATGACAGCTGGCCAGGCACATTCTGTAAGAGCTGCCTCTGTGAGCGGGTTTACAGAGTCTGTCTCCCTTTGAACACGGATCTTATTCATCTTTGCTCCTCCACAGTGCCAAGCACAGTGCCAGGACTTAATCAGAGCTTGAGAAAATGCTGGTTGGATCAAACAGAACTTGAAACAGAAATCGAGCACACTTTTAAGGTTGCATCGGAGCACGACAAGAAAATGTTTGAAAATCAAAATCCTTCTCTGTCCCTCCCTGGAGAGCACAGCACTTCAAGGAAGCCTTTGGCAAATCCTCTTGTAAAGTGCAAAGTGTAGAATTCCTTTGTATGGTAAATACCCTTCACTTGTGACACTGTGAATTTATATATGTATGCATATGTATATATATATGTGTGATATTAATTTTAATGTTAAATATAGAATAACGATGTATAGATATTAATATTAAATAGTTAAATATTAAAGTCTACAGAGACAAATGAAGCTTCTCTCTGATCATTTCTCCAGCCCCGCTCCTCCAGGGGTTTTATTTAGGAATTGCTCAGATTAGAAATAATTCCTCCTCTCAGGATCAGATAAAATTTGTTAATTTGTTAATCATGAGACAGAAAATTCAGGAAATCTGGCCCAAAGAGCTTTTCTGTCCCTCTATTCCGTAGGAAAAACAGTGTCCAAAAAATGTAGCTATGCTCCACTGTCCCCACCCTCAGTGCGCAGTGGGGAGTTACCATCTATCTGATTGGTCTGAAGCCCAGAATTGCTCACATTACTAGATTTGGGGGTGGGGGAATGGGTAACTGGATGGGTGGGTGGGCCGTGACCTTCAACTGATCCTCACCAGCAAGTTTGGACCACTCCCCAAAGTGGGGTTCTAGCCTCAGGGTAGCTCAGATCTCTCATCTCATTCAGGACACTGAATTTTTCTATCCTTGATAGAAATGTCAAGAAGCAGGAAGACTCTCAGAACTCTACACAACTTGGCATGAGAATGATCTGTATGGTCTCTGGCAGTTTTAAAACATGTCTGCAAATTCTCTGACACTCCTCCCATTAAGAGGTGAGTCCTATGTCCCTCCCCCTTTATCTAGGCTGAGCTTTGGTGACTGTTCAACCAGTAGACACAGGCCAACCATCCTCATTGCCTCTCTAGACCCCTGAAAAGACTCATCAAGGATGTCATCGGGCTCAAGGCCCAGGATCATCTAAACCTGGTCCAGGTGCAGAAAAGGCCCTGGGTGCAGCCACTCGGGTACCACCCAGGAAGTACAGGTTCCCTTGGGGAGGACGAGTGGAAGAGAACAAGTGTAAAACCTCTTTTGAGGAATGTTACAGTAGCATGAAGAGTGGCATGGGGTTGTGATGGAGAGATAATGACATGCCTACAAACTGATGGGAATGACCCCAGGCAGAAGGGACCTTTGATGACCCAGGAAGGGAAGTGTTGCTGGAGTGATGTCCTTGAGCAGGTGAAAGGGGTGGACCCTTGTGCACAAGTGACCTTGATGGAGCACAGAGAGCTCCTTTCAGAGAGTGCCAGACCTATGATGGATTTCCCCCAGGATCTCCCAACATAGGAGCACATCTTCCCTTTGACAAGATGCTGATTTTAACTGGGAAACCCAGGAGAACATCAATAATGCAGAGCCATGTGGAGCCATGTGGAGCTGAGATCTGAGCTGAGAGGGGATTTGAAGATCATCTAGTTAAAGCCCCTTGGATGTGAAGTCCAAGGCCACTCAGTGGCTTAGAGGCAGAGTCTGGCCCAGAACCCAATCTCCTAACTCTGAATCCAGTTCTTCTTCCTCAAAGATTAGATCTGCTTCCTGCCCAGCTTCCCCAGCCTTTCTCCTTCCCCTTAGATTCTTTGATTGTCTCTAGAGTAGGTCCTAAGCAGCAACTCCACCCCAGGAAGCCTTGAAAACTCTGCATCCACACCACACGGACCCCCTCCTGGGATCCATCACGTCCTCCCGTTCTTTCTCCAATGTGTCTCCTATCGCCCATTCCCTCACCCCAGCCCTGTATCCCTGTCCCAGTGACAGCCCTCGCGGGACCATCACCTTGCATCCTTCTGGCCTCCTAGCCCCACCGCCACCTCCCCAGCCTTGGGGAATGTGGCTTATCTCTGCATCCGCAGGGAGAGGCTGGGGCAAACGGGAAATTCCCGTACAAGCTGGGGCTTTGCGGCTCTATACAGCATGTCCTGAAGCTGGTTCCAGAGTCCAAAGAGGTGCTCTGGGCAGAGGGTTCCTTGTCATACATGTTTGGGGAAAGCTGCAAACTACCTGGTTCTCTGCCACAGGGCCTCTCAGAGTTTTTAATGCAGCTGGTAACCAAGGACGTGAAGCCCTGAGTCTGCCTGGCTGCCGCCCTCCACCGCTCCGCAGGCTACTCAACCTCCAGGTGCCTCAGTTTCCTCCTCTGTAAAGTGGGGCAATCACAGAATCCACAGCACAGGGTTGTTGTGAGGTTGGTATGAGTTCATCTACGTGTGAGCCATGCCTGATGAAGGAGGTGCCTATGACACCTTCCGCTGTTCCCACCTTTATCTCCATCTTCATCACCATCCTTGGGGAAGGGCGATGGGCTCCTGCCTTGTTCCAGAAACCAAATCCCCACCTTGGACCCTTGCCTGGTACCAGGGTCCCCACAACTTGTGTCACAGCCTTGCTCCTCTGGGGCTCACTCTTCCCCTCTCACCCCCTTTCTCAGCTTCCCCAGAAGCAGATCTTGCCACAAGGATTTGAGGGTGAGTAGTTTATTGGGGAGGTGGTCCAGGTAAGCATCAGGACAACTGGGGAAGTGAGACAGGGAAGGGAAGGAAGCCAGTAAAAGGTGCGTATTTAGCAGGTGACTGCTGCAGGTGGCAGGGCCTCAGTCCCGGGGGCGGGGCCATCTGGGAGGTGATGCAAAACACACCTCAGAGCTGCCCCACCAGAGGGGAGGGGTGAGGAAACAGGAGGGTTTACCTCCAGCTCCAACCTTCACTGGCTGAGGGCTGGTCCTGGACATCAACTCCTCGGTGTTCCCAGGCCCATACGATGGATGGAGCAGCTCCTGTCTGCAAGGCGCACCTGCATACTACCCAGTGATGGGACACCTGGCCTGGCCAATCCAATGATCTCTTACTTGTCACCAGATTCTGCAAATGTCTAGTTCAGCTTCTCATTCCCTATGCCTGGGGCTTCCCCCCCAAACCCTTTCCTGCCTAACTTGTGAGAAAGTATGTCATCCAGACCCTTGTTCTTCCACATCCAGTTCACCTCATGGTCCACCCACCTTCCTGCCCAGAGCATCCTCAGATGATCAACGATGGGACGGACAGGGCTGGAAGCCAGGGCTCCCCATCACCAACCCCACCTGACTCAGCAAGTCATCTGGGCACCCAACCCAAGTAAAGGCTGCTCACTTATCTGAGCTTGTACTGTGTACCAGGAGTCATGCTGAGAGCCTCCTGCAGCCCCTTCCCTGTGACCCTCACAACCGCCTGTGAAGGAGGATTCATCAGCTCTACCTTTTGACTGGGGAAACTGAGGACCTGAGAGGTTGTGTCACCACTCCAAGGTCACCTTCTGTCCTTAAGACACCCTGAAAAGACTCTTGCGGGAGTAGCAAGGGGACCTCCACACATCCCCACCCTCCCACTGTCCCTGTCTGCAGGGATGTGGTTTTCAGTAACCCCCAGGTACAACCCGCACTGCAGTCCCTCTTCCTAAATCCTTCCTGGCTGTTGTTTGCCTGGAATCATCCTGTTGATTCCCACCGAGTAAATGTCAGAGATCATCTCCAGGAACCAGAGGCTGGGACCTACGTGGCCGGCAGAAGCTGTGTGAAAGCCCAGCCTTGCTCCCAAGAGGGCCTTGTTTAACCACAGTCACCAGGGTGATGCATCTGCAGAAAGCCGGCCTCACTTTGGACTTTGCCACAATCACAAGAGACCTTGTTATCCAAACTGATCTGTGGGGGTCAAAAGGCTTTGGGTGAAGATCTCCATGGTGGGACTGCTGGACTCAGGTGAAAATGCAAGGCCATCAGCTGTTTGGGTGAAACACAACCATCATGAAATTTTAATTAAATTCTTATTTGTGTTTAATAACTGAGCACTGACTGCCCAGGCCTGACTCTGGAAGCAAAGGCAGGGCCTGCTTGCTCTGGTGGAACACTGCAAACTTCACAGTTGCACGAGGGGTAAATACGAGGCTGCCACCTCACCCATGGCCCCTGAGTAAACTCTCTTCTTGGGGAAGTCAGCTTTCCTGTCTTCTGCTCTGGTCATCCTGGCAGAAGTGAGCAGGCTGGAGGAGGAGATGGGGGCAAGCAGCCACAGAAGAGCGCTTGGAGGAGGCGGGGAGAGTTGGGGGAACTGGGGAAAGACCATGGAGATCAGGGCTCAGCAGAACAAGGTATGAATCCTGAGTCTACAACTCACAAGCCAGGAGATCTTAGCAGGTGACTTTGCCTCTTAGAGTCTCATTTTCCCCAACTGTAAAACAGCCACTGTTAACTCCCATCTGGGTAGAAAGGCCAATTATTTTTTCCTTGCACGTTTCTCCTTGTCAGCCCACAAGTCCGGTAAGGTTCTCCTCCAACCCCTACTGTTTAACAGGCCTGGAGGGTACACTCGTCCAGGTTGGAAAAATCAGATCCCTTCTCCTCTGTTTGAAACGTGGGGATAAAGTCAAACAGCTTTGGAGAACCAATCACATCAGCCCAAGGGTCTGCTCATTATTTAGGTGTGGTCATGCTTGGTCATGAGAGAGCAGAGAGGCCAGTCTGCAAAGGAGATGAAGAAGATGGGCAAAGGGAAATACAGATGAGTCATCCTGCAGACCCAGTCAGGGAGAAAGGCAGAGAGAGGCATGGAGGGTCAGAGAGGGTCTCTGCCATGTGACTTTCAGCTCCCAGATGCCTGGTGGGTTTCTACAGTTGGGATCTGAGGCATCCTCTATAGTCTCACCCTAAGCCCTGTTTCTACTTGAGCTTTTTTTGCATGGGTTTGTGAACCAGCTCGGACTCATTTATGGCTCATGCAGAAAGAGAATTAACTCAATGTCTGGTGTAATGTAAAGCTTGCAGGGTTAGAGTTGAGTCGGGAATAACTTGATGGGGCCTCCAATGATGTCATAAGATCAGAATTCTTTCTATTTCTCCTCTACACGTTGTCTTCATTCTCAGGCTACACTCAAGATGGGAATAATAGCTCTAGACTATGGACTTCCAGGTTCAAGTTCAGTGGGAAGAATCTAGTTCAAGTTCAGTGGGAAGAGCAAGAGTAGCCCCAGTAAAAGTCTCATTGTAAAACAATGGCTCTTGTTTGGTCACAGGCCCATCCCTGAGCCAATTACGGTAGCTAGAGGAATGGTCTGAATGGATTGGTTTAAACCTAGGTCATGTTAATTGCTACCAGGAGGTGGTATATGTCAGCAGTCTCAGTTACTGGTGAAACTAGTTCTTTTCTTTTCCTTTCTTTTCTTTTCAAGCTGTATTGTCAGTGGCATTATACCAGAAGGTAATGATATTATATGCAGGCACACTGTATCAGAAACATCTGGGCTCTGATTCTGGCTCCAACATGTAATAGTCTGGAAATTTTGGCAAATGACTTAGCCTCTCTGAGCATGACTTCTCTAAGCCAGAGTTAACATCACCAATATCATTGGGTTGCTGCAAAAATTAAGTACATTAACATATAAAATGTATTTAGCACAATGCCTAGCACACAATAGGTACCTAATGGATATTAGTTTTTTCTCCAACAATTTAGAAATGCTGTGTTCAAAAAGTTTTTTGGAACTCAGAACATACTGTTTCATTAAACTCTGCTATAGATTATGGTTAGTCAAAACAGAAGCTCTAATAGCTTCTATTACTTATAACTATGAATAACAATGTTTCTTTGGGAAAATGTAGTCCAAACACCAGACACACGCAACACATCCTCCCTTCCCTAAGCCATTCCCAAGGAAGAAAATGTATTTGGGGCAGTACTCACAGCAGAGAGGGCAAAGCACAGTGGGACCAAGCTCCACAGACATAGGGAGTCAGGGCTGATGGAAAGCATGAATGTTTCAGATTCTTTTATTCATGGCCATTATAACAGTAATAATAATACCAATAATACCACTGGTTGGGGCTTACTGTGTACCAGGCTCTGTGTGCATCATCTCATTAATTCTCACAACCACCTTTTACGGTAAGGACTAATACTATCCCCATTTTACAGCTGAGGGAACTGAGACCCTGCGAAGGTAATAAATTTGCTCGATCTCACAGGTTGGAGTGACTGACTCCAGCCCCAGCCCCTGACCACTGCCCTCACTGCCCCTCCACTCCTGAGTGTCCATTTGTGCAGCTTTTAGGGCTCATTCTACAACCACCCTGGGAGGGAAGGGTTGATCCCATCTACAGATGAGGAAACTGAGGCCCAGAGAGGGGAGAAAACTTGCCCAAAGTTGCACAGCAGGGAAGTGGGGATCTCTGTGTGCCTGACTCCTCCTCTAGGGCTCCCTCCCCGGCTCCCCCCACTCCCAGCCCTCACGGGGGAAAGTGCAGAGATGAGACGGCTGGGGTGGGGGCTTCTCACTGCAGGCAGCAGCCTGGGCGACTGAGAAGCCTGTCCATTTATCCCTCAGCTCGTCCTGCCCTGACCGCCAGGCCCTTCCTGACATCACACCCCCTTCTCCCCGCACGAGCATGCAGCTGGTACTTCCCTAATGTGCCTGCCCTACTTATTACCTTCAAGGAGGGACTCAATCCAGGAGGTAAACACAAAAGACTTGCTTCTGCTAACTGATGATCTCATGTCTCCCTTGGATGTAAATGGACCCCATAATAGTATGTCATTATCCTCTGTCGGGGACAAAAAAACCCCAAACATCACACCTACGCCTGGGTCACAGGTGCTGGTACCCACACAGGGGTGCCGGCATCATCCAGAGGAAACAGGCTGAGGGTAAACAGCTAGAGCTTCCAGAGTCACTGGGTGGCTGATGGAAGCTCCTGGATGTAGGACATGTGGTGAGTAGGAAGGGTGGCCACCTGTAGCCCTTGAGATCCAGCCAGGCTGAGGCCGGCCTCAGCTCTACCTGGCCCACAAGGTGAGCAACAGGGGCCTGGCCAAGTGCTGGCCATCTCTCCAGACCTCCATCCCTGGCGCCACCTGAGCTGCTGGCTGCTGACCGGCCTCTGTTCTCCACACGGTCCAGCTTTAGTCCCTCTGCCTTGGTCATGGGATGTGGTGTCCCAGGCCTGGGCCTCAGTGTCCCCCTGGTCTTGCCAGCCTCAGCCCCATGCCCTGCCCCAGTGGGAACTGTCCTCTGGCCATGGTCCTATGCGGTCCACCACTATGGCCGGCCGCAGAGCTGGGCCCAGTGCGGACTCCGCACCCCCCTCCCCCCATAAGAGCCCAACAGCAAGGACGGGAGAGCCTGGGGTCCCCTGCAGGCTCCCTGTAGGAGGTGCCCGGGGTGAACACTGGGCTTAACGCACGGGCTTGGGGTGCTTCTAGGTGTGCACCTGCTCCGCCACTTACTGTCTGTGTCATTCAGGCAAGTTACTAACCTCTCTGAATCCCAGCTCCCTCATCGTAAAATCCTTTTCCCTCTATAGACCTCAGTTTCCCCTCCATAGACCTCAGTTTCCCCTCCATCAACTGCACAAAAAGGATACATGTCACTGGCTCGTCCCCGTCCGTGTTCTCGGCAGCGTGTGAGCTCCACAGCGCAGGGCCGAGCCTGTCTTGCTCACCACCGTGTCCCGGTGCCCTGCACACAGTAGGCCCTCAGTAAACACTTGTCACACCGATGCACGAATGAGGAAGTATATAAGCTTGAGTCTGGCCACTGGCAGACTCTGGAATTCACCATGCAGCCCAGGCCGGGAGCGCACCTTCAGAGGGCACCCAGGTCCCGGCCACCAGCTGAGACGGTCTGCTCTCCTCCAGCAGTGTTGGGGGACCCAGCGCTCACCACACACCTGCTGCCCACCCGCCTTTCCTGCCCGCCACTGCGGCCCTTTCAGAGCCCCACCTGCTGCTCTAGAACCCCTTGTGTGCCTCCCTCTGGCCAACCCCTTCCATGGGGAAGGTTTCCTCTCTCCTCACTGCCGGCCTGGCCCACCTGACTCTGTGTCACCGCTGTCCCCTGCACTCTTGCTACCCAGCCCTCCCCTGCCTCCCAGCAGCCCCTGGCTCGTTGGGTGTCCAGCAGGGCTCAGGCCACTCCTCTGTGGGCCCTGCCTGTCCAGCTGCCCTCTGAGCTGTGTGACAAAGGCCCATCTGTCTCTGAGCCCCAGGAGCAGGGATGTTGGGTTCAGCCAGAGCAGCCCGGCAGGGCCCCTTCCACATCTGCAAGGCCAGTCTGATTCTGGCAACCCCAAGAGGGGCCAGAGAAGCCAGGGAAATTCACCTAATGGGGGTGGAGGCTGGTGAGAGCTGGGGCGGGCTCAGCAAACCTCCAAGTGGGCCAGTTCTTGTGCGCTTGGACGTGGGGCATTTCCCTGGGAGACCTTCCTTGTTCCTCAGTTTTCTGGAGCTTGAGAATGTCCTCCTCTCCCAGCACCAGATGCCTCCGCAGGCAAAGGGCTGAGCCGAGGGCAGTTACACGGAGGAGTTAAGGGTCTGAATGGCCAGTGGGAACCAAGCAGGACTCAGCCCAGTCGTCCCTGGGGCTGGGGACGACCCGAAGATGAGGGGAACGTGTGTGTTTCCTCTCCTGTGAGATCAGGGTGGGCCTGGACCACCTCCAGGTCTCCGCCTCCCCCAGGATGCCACGATTCTCCTCACTCCTCCCGGGGTCCCTTTCCCCTCACAGAGCCCTTGGGACAGCAGGGGGAGGGGCACGCTCCCCGAGGCCCCAGGGCCACACGTGGAGGGGCCAACGCCTGAACCAAGGCCGCCTGACTCCCCTCCACAGTGCTCCCTGCCCCGTCCTCCGGGCGATCTCAGCCCCCACGGCCCAGGTGTCATGAACACAGTGAGTCCAATCCCACAGAAGCCAAGCCTCAGAGAGGTTTTCACAGAGCTGGGAACCAACCCTGCTCTAAAGCCCATGTCCTCACTCACTCTGGAACTGCCCCCTCATTTCCTGATTCTTTTTTTTTTTTTTTTTTTTGTGGTTCAATTTATACCAAATTTATTTTTGCTCTTGGGATAGAAAATTACGTGGGTAGAACATCAAAATATAAAAATTGAACTCTTTCAATTTTTAAATGCATTTCGCTTATTCAAATTAAATTGTCCAATAAAAGTCAAACTTATTGGCTTTGTTGGACATATCAGTTTCATTAATATTTAAGAAACAACTTGGGTACAGTATGTCTACAGGGTAAGGTTCACCCAACCCACACACACAATACATATATATATATATATATCTGTCCTGACAGTAATTTCCATGTATCCCTCTCTCTGCACACTATCACTTCCTTTATAAATCTCAAGTCAGGCAATATCACCATATGTCCCTCTGTCCTCAAATTTACTCTTTTCTCTGGTTATTCACTCCATGTTTGATACGGGCATTTCCTGATTCTTGATCTTGATCTCCTCTATAGTAGTCACCTGCGGTTTCCTCCCCATCCCTGCCTCCATCTGTCTCTTCCTGCCAATTATGGACTCCTGATTTGAGGGATTTTTCAATTTTTTTTTGGTGGAGGGGAGGATCTGCCCCTCTCCATTCTCCTTCCGTGGGGCTGGGGTGGCCTCCACCCTCATTTCCAGGGCTGGACCGTGTGACCCTGTCCTGGACAATCAAAATTCTGCATTCCCCTAGCCCTGTAGGGCACCTATTCTGGTGAGAATAAGCAATGAATAAACAAATGAATATGTAGCTTAGTGTCAGATTAATGCTATGAAGAGAAACAAAGAAAGGTAGGGGTAGAGAGCAATGAGAAAAGGACCTGAGCCAGGGATGGGGATGAGAAAGCACTTGATAGGGACCTGAAGAAAGTAAGGGAATGAGCCATGGTGGGAGAGCATTCCAGGCAGGGCGAAGAGTGAGTGCAAAGGCCCTGAGGCAGAAATATACCATTGACTGTAGAAGAGGAGGGGAGTAGGAGGAGGGCTCGGAGCAATGGGTGGCAGGAGGCCATCCAGGGCCACTTACAGACTGTGAGCTTTACACTAAGCAAGATGGGAACCCTGAGCAGAGGATGGACATAAACAGTTGTGAATTATAATCACAATAATAATGGTCATCCCCTATATACATGGTTACTGTAGGCCAGGCCCCTCTTCCAAGCTGGTCAAATACGCATTCATGGAGTCCTCACAACAACCCAATGGGCAGGCACTATTATCTCCACGAGTTACAGATGAGAAGTCCAGGCTCAGAAAAGTTACATAAACCGCTTCAAGGTCACATGGTTAATAAGAGGCAGAACTAGGACTGGATCCCAGGAAATCTAGTCTAGCTCTTTGTTGCTGCCTCCATTTGAAAGGTTGATTATCCCTATTTTGCAGATGAAGAAAATGAGGGTCAGAAGTGATTGGAGGTTCAAAGGTGGCAGAGCTGGGATTTGAACCCCAGTCTGTGTGGTTCGGTGCCCAAGCCTGGACGGCTGAGCCTGGAACCTGGCTGGGACCCTGCTGCCTTCACCCACCCTGGCTGGACCCAGGCAAGGGAGCCGCTCCCCCTGGGTCTCTGGAGTCCCCTGTCACTGTGGCCTTGAGCTCCGCCCCAACCCACAGGACTCGGCTCCTGCACCAGCCTATCTCCTCCGTTCCTGACAAACCCCAAGACTGCCCCTGACCTGGGCCCTGGGCCCAGGCACGTCTGTGCTCCACTAGGTGCCTCCTGGATCCGGCCCTGGGACACCAGCTGCTCTTGCTAAGTCTTATTAGTAGGTGTCTCGCGTGCTCCAGCGGTTGTCAGCCATGAGGTTCAAAGCACACAGCTAGTTCATCAAAGCTCCCCTGTGGGGAGGGGGAACACTGCTGGGTTTCAGAAAGGAGCGGCCCCTCCGAGAGGCTTGGGGACGGCCAGGCCAAGTCTCCCATCACCTCTGCCACCACCTCATCAAAGGGCGCAAAATGGCAGGCTCTACCAACAGGGCAGCGGCCCGGCAGGCTGAACCTTCCCTGAGCAGAGCAGGAGGTCAATGACCAACGGCACAGACGCCCCAGCCGAGCCCTCTCTCCACCTGTGGGGAGGGCCGGACTGAGGCGGGAGGTGCGCAGATCCAAGTGGCCTGGTGGCAGCAGGAGGACAGCTGTCACCGACGGGGGCTGGGTTGGCCTTGGTCAAGAGAGAGTGGAGTTTGCTGGTTCGGAGCCCCGGTGCTCCGTGCACGGGATGCTCTTATGATCATAGCAGACGCTGTGGCTGACCTGCCCGTGTCCCCTGGGCACTCGCCCTCACACACCAAGGAAGGCGGCCCCCTGAGGACACCCGCAGCTCTGTGCCTCCTGTTTCCTCCACTAGAGCACGTCCAGTGACATTCACTCACAAAACAGAGTGTCCACTACGCGCCGGGAGCTGTCCCAGGCTTGGGGACACAGCTCTGAGCGGGCCAGGAAAAGGCCTGTCCTCGTGGAGCTGACATTCGGTGGAGAGACGGACGGGAACAGGCACAGCCACGTCCAGAGGCAGGTGGTGACACTCACTAAGGGAACACAAAGCAGGGTGAGGGAACAGAGGTGACAGCGTGCGGGTCAGAGGCCAATGTGGCCTCACTGTGCACAGAGCGAGGTGGAGACCAGGGCTCGTTCTGCCTGAATCCCCGGCCCCACACAGAGCCGGGCACGGGCTGCCCTCTGCCAACGCCTGCTGACTGAGCATCCAGAGGGACGGAGCCCCCTCCCCGGGCCCTTGCGTGGGGAAGGGGCGGACAAGAGGGGCGGGTGGGGCTCATCTTTGTCCTCCGCCCCAATGAGATGTCTCCACACGACCGCGTTCCTGGAGAACTGGGGCCCCTGCACCCCGTTTTCCCAGGATCTCCGGGCTCATTTCAGCAGATGGGGCCCAGGAGGGAGGAGGCAGATGGGGGGAGGGGGGAGGAGAGAGCAGGACCCCTCCCCACCTTCCTTTCCCAGGCAAAGCCATCACCCCCCAGAGGGGAGGAGAGTGGCTCAGAAACCCCGCTCCCAGTGGGGGCAGAGCTGGGGTGGGGACTCAGGAAACACCACATCACATGGCCAAGAAAGCGACCCAGGACTTATGTTCCCCTGGAGAACAGCTGCACACGGCCCCCTCCTCACCCTCCCTGCCCGGAATCTCCATAGCCCCCCATTTCCCTTGGAGTACGTGTTTCAAGCACATTGTTTTCTCCTCTTGATGAAGTGTGATTTATTTAAGGTTCTCTGATGGTTGCTTCATGTCTCCAAAGCCTACTTTTTACTGGAAGATCAATTCCAAGAAAACACCCCAAGCCCATGGAAGTTAGACGCATTAACAAGCGCTAAGTGACCAATCACCCACGGAGGGGCCTTTGACTAAGACCAGGAAGTGACAAAAACTCAGACTGGGCAGCTCTGCTGGGAGCCCTGGAGGGCCGTTCACAACAGGGTTTTACAAGTCTTAATTATTTCTCCTCCAGGGAAAATTAAACTTCATCTGAGTTCAGAAAGGATGATTAAAGAGACCCATCAGAGCGCAAATCAGTCCTGTGTGGTGAATGGAGGGGCCCCTCTCAGAACAGCCTCTGGTTCCCACAGTCTCTCTCTCTCACACACACACACACACACACACACACACACACACACACGGTTTGAGCATCGGGCATGCTCACAAGTGCAGGGGCAGCGAGGAGTGAGAGGACCGAAATGCCACCTCAATACCACAATCCATCAGGAAAGGGGGCCAGGCGTGGATCTGAATCAGCAGAGACCATTTCTAGAAGCCAAGAGAGGGCTGGGGGTGGGGGAGGGGACAGTGTCCTAATTCTAATACATTAATAGGGATATTGTTTCCAAAGACTCTGATTTCTGGGAGTGGACAAGGGACCAGGGCCTCATCTGATGCCAGAATGCCCTTAAAATATATATATATATATATATATATATATATATATATATATATATATATATATATATATATATATACAACATGGATTGCAGTATTGCCATCAGCTCTCAGCCACTGGGAACTTCTATGTGCCAGGCCCTGTATTATCTTATTCGCACCTTGCAATTACCTAATGCAGTAAGTAATATTATTATCCCCATTTTGCATGTGAGAAAACTGTGGCTCACAGAGTTAAAGTCATAAAACTCTCAAGCTGCAAATCAAAGTCAAGTCTGTCTGATGCCAAAGCAGAAACACTTCACTTTACTATTATGCTTCCCTCTGTTTGCATACTCCCAAGATGGGGAGCTCACCACCTCCCAAGATAGCCCATTCCCTCTCTGGACAGATTGAAATGTTGGAAAGTCTTTCCTTTAGGCCACACTGAGGGCATCTACTTCTTCTTCCATATTTGAAGATAATGCTCTCATTCTCTAGAGATGTTTTACCCCTGGGTTCTACAACCCCACTCCTCAGCACTCCTGGTGATTCTTCCTGAACAAGGGGACATGGGGTTGGGCATGGATAGCTGAATGAACTCTCCTGGATTCCCTGCCCTGATTTTTATTAGAGGTGTGAATGATGAGATTTGAAAACACTCATGGTAAAGCGATTACAAAAGTGGCCACAGTTCCCAACACTTTCTTGTGTCCATGCCCTTTGCAATATGACTTTGCAGTTCTTCCCAGCAGGAGGTAAAATCTATATCCCCACTTCTTAGTCTGAGCTGGCCTTATAACATACTTAGGCCAATACAATGCTGCAGAAGTGACACTGTGCCATTTCTGAGCCTAAACTTCGAGAGGCCCTATGTACTTCTGCTTTCTTTTTTGTAACCTGTCTTCATTATGAGAACAGCTCTGGACTAGCCGCTGGAGGATGAGAGAACATGAGGAGCAGAGATAAGCCGTCCCAGTGGAGGTCATACTAGACCACTCAGCCTCCAGCCAACACACCCGACTGTCCTGAGATACTAATGACCCCATCCAGGACCAGCCAAGCCCAGCCCACAGCAGCAGAACCACCCAGCAGACCTACAGACTCCTAAGCTAAATGAACGCTTGTTGTTTTAAGCCTCTAAGTTTTGAGATCACTTGTTATGCAGCAGTAGCTAACTGATACACCATACCTCTCTGATCCTGAGGTAGTTGTGCCCAGCCATCTTTCAACACTGTATCTAGTACATTTCCTCTTCCAGATTCTCTCTCCACCACCATCTTTACTCCTGAAAAACCAGAGGAATTTCTCCTACGTGTAGAAAGACAATAAATAGATAGTTGCTAGAACCCATGTCTCCCTTCAGGCATTCCTTCATTCAGTCATTCAACAAACATTTATTGTATGCAATGTTCATGATCCCTGCCACCACAGCACATGCAGGGGATACCAGCACTAAAGAAATCACTGCAAAAATAATGACATTGGAAAGAAATAGCATTTCATTGAGTTTGCATGAATTGCCCCAGCCTGACATTAAGTTGCAAGCTCAATGCTCTATGAAAGAGTAGGTGCTCACAGAGGGCACCTCACACCAGTAAGTGAAAAACTAGCTTGCCCTGCATGGTGGGAACATCCACTCCAAATCACAGGAAGAGCTAGTGGGCCTTGCCAAGGTTCTCAGAACCGGGCTGACACACACTGGGGCTTCTGCCAGCAAGACAGGCAAGAGCTCCATGAGTCCACATGCCTCCCCCACAGGACACATCCTAACTGGGAGCCAACCCGGAGAGGAAGAGGAGGCGGCAGCCAGAGGTCAACAAGGAGAACAAACACTGTCCAGCAGGACCTGCCAATGTGAGAGGCACTGTGGCAAGCGAGGAAACCACGGCCGTGAGAGCCAGACACGCAGGGAGTGAGTAGTGTGACCCTTGTCCAGGTACTCCACCACCAAGAGACACATGCAGATAGTAATCACCCATTCTCAGGGGCATAATTTTTTTTGTATGAGAATCAAGTAAGATCGTAAATGTAAAGGAGCAGACTCAGGTCCTGATACATGTTTAACAAATGTCCACTCCCTCATTAATAAATTTGTAGAAGACAGAGCATGGAAACTCCGAGAGGTGTGGGAAAGTTGGAGACTGTAAATCTGAATGTCCTTTTTTTTCCTCTCACCTCAACCTTGGACCAGGCTTCTCGCTGTCCAGTCCCCTTTACACTGAGCGCTCTCCTGCCCCCAGGCCCAGGCTCCCTTGCCCAGCTTACACAGAGAAGCTACCTCCCCGTGCTGCCTCCAAAATTGTCTCCTGGGCCATTTCCAGTGGTTTTCCCTTTATATCCAGAGGCTTCCCTCTCTTCCCTGCTCCTCCCTTGGGCCTGGATTCTCTCTGATGCCATTTTCCCATCTTCCCCACTAGGCTGTGAACATCCAGGGATCAGAGAGCATGTCACCTCTGTGCTTCACGCGGTACCTGGCTCAGGGCAGGCTCTCAGGGGATGGTGTGGACCAGGAAGGGCAGCTCTGCTTTTCTACCAGTCACCAATGGGGGCTCCTCACCAAGGACCAGATCCCAGCTGGATGGAGCAGGGGCCCTGCATAGAGCAGGGGGTCCCTGTGTGTCAGGAGCCTTTCTTTATCAACTCATCTAGGTGCCACAAAAGCCGGAGGGCAAGAATTACCCTGTTGTGTTGAAAAAGAAACTGATTCAGAGAGTAACTTGGCCAAAGGCTCGTGGCTGGTAAATCTCTGGGCTGGGTCTGTATCCAAGTCACAATGTTGCTTCTTGTGTAATCACATAGAGACCGCCCAGTTATAAGTGTGGTTCTGCAGATTCTCAGAAGATGGAAGTACGGAGGGGCTTTTATTAAAGAAAACGCACCCAGGAGAATGGGTCGGTGTGGGAACGTGAGAGGTTCTCTCCACCCCAAATGATGCCAACCTGGGTTCAAATCTCAGTTGTCAGTATGAAGGATCCTCAAAATATTAAAAATAGAATTACCAGATGATCCAGCAATTCCATATCTGGAAGTATATCCAAAGGACACAAAAACACTAACTCGAAAAGATATCTGCACCTCCACGTTTATAGCAGCGTTGTTTACAATAGCCAAGACATGGAAACAATGTAAGTGTCCATCAATGAGTGAATGGATAAAGAAAATGTGGCATATATATACAATGGAATATTATTCAGCCATAAAAATGAGGAAATCCTACCATTTGAAACAACATGGATGAAACTTGAAGGCATTATGCTAAGTGAAATAAGTCAGGCAGAGAAAGACAAATACTGTATGATCTCACTTACATGTGGAATCTAAAAGAAACAAAGAAAAAAATCAAACAGAAAAATAGCTCAGATCAGACTCGTGGTTCCAAGAGGAAGGGGCTGGGGAAGGGGAATTGGAGAAAGGTGGTCAAAAGGTATAAACTTCCAGTTACAAGATAAATAAGCACTAGGGAGGTAACGTACAGCATGACTATAGTTAACACTGCTGTACGGTGTACATGAAAGTTAAGAGAATAGATGCTAAGAGGTCTCATCACAAGAAAAAAAGGATTTTCTTCTTTTGCATTCTCTTTTTATCGTATCTATGTGAGATGGTGCTTGCTAACTAAACTTATTGTGGCAATCATTTCACAGTACATGTAAGTCCAGCCATTCTGCTGTACACCTTAAACTTATACAGTGATGTATGTCAATTATATCACAGTAAACCTGGGGGAAAATCTAGTTGTCTCACTTATAACTGGGTGACTTTGGTGCATCACTTAATGCCTCTCAGTTTCCTTGTATTCGATACCGGGCAAAAATAGCTGACTGGATGTCCATGGAGCTTCCAAATGTATGTTGTTCCATTTGTATATTCCATATGTATGCATGTTCCATGACATTTGTAAAAGCATGTTGTTTGTCTCAATAAAATCTGGCTGAACCTGGGATTGGATGCCCAGGCCACAACCCCCGCAGCCTTCCGTCTTGTCTGGTCTGCTTCTGTCCTCCTGGAAATAACAGAGAATAACATCACACAAGGATCCTCCATTACCCATATGCCCTTTCTCAAGTGACCAAAACTGCCTGAGTTAGGCACCGTCATTCACAGGGATGGCCGTTTCCAGAAGCATCTTTTGTTCCCCCTGTCTCCTTTGTCCTCCCTCTCCCCACATGTCCCTCTCTCCAGTGAGGATTCCACATCTCTTGTACGATAGCTGAGCACATTTGCAGAGAGTTTCTAATGGCTGGTCAGGTCCCTCTGAGGACTAATGCATATTCCCTATAATGACGTTCATTAGTCTATCCGACATCAATACTGTTCTCAGGTTAATGTTTGGCTTAATGAGGCATCTATTTTCAGTTTGAAAACTATTGAGGAAGCATGTTTTTCTCCCCGTGAGCTAAGCTGATGAATAGATTAATCCTAGACTAAGAAGATGAATCTAACTGGCTTGTTTTTATTCTAATCTAACTTGTTTTTATTCTTTAGTAATGGCTGCCTTGAATTCATTTGAGTTCACCTGGTTCTTTCTTATGGAAATAAACAGGAAGATGTTCCCTGATTGGTTCTGTGATCTGTCCCCCATTCATCTGTGTTTTTCCCTTTCTATCAGCTCTCAGGAAATAAAAAGAAATAGTACCAGTGTATGAGGAGGTGGGGAAAGCATGCCTGAAATTGAACAGGAAGAGGGGGCTAGAGTGTGAAAGGGAAGCTCTTGCATGGGGACCAAGACAGCAACCACAGCAGACAGAGCAGGGAGTCTGGCTGGCCCATCTCTGTCATTGCGGGCTTTGTGGGGTTCACTGTTGTGCCCAGCATCTAATCGACACTCAGTAGACATTTGTTGAATGGGTGAAATAGATACTCAACAAATGGCTCTTACTGTTATTCAAGGAATCACATGATCTCCAGAAGGAGAAGGTGCCCACTGTCTCAGATACATAGAGCGGGTGAGCCGGTGTTCATGACTCTTGGCCCAAAGCCAAGGATGACCTAAAGGTCAATTTTCTTTGCTGACTGGACCAGTGGTAACACCACGTCTCTCCCCCTGCAGCTTCTGAGAGCTACTGCTAGCCACGAGATGCCAGCCAGAACGTACTACCCTTCCTCCCAGGAATGGGCTACCAGGTCATAACAATTTGCCTGCGCCTGGCCAAAGTCCGACAGCACAGAAGGGCTCCACACACTTCTGTGCCCCATCCCCTGCTTTCTCAATGACCAGAATTCACTCTGGTTATAAGACCAGCCCTGTTTTTATTGTTCTGGTAGGTGGGGGAGGGGTGTGGTTAATGAGTGTGGGCTTTACAGGCAGAGACAGCTGATTTCCAATCTCAAGTCCCCCACGTGCCAGCTGAGAGGCCTTGGCAAGTCCCTTCACCTCTGAGGTTCCATACCCTAAATTTTAAATGGCAATGACATTTTCTTTCTCGGGTTGCTAAAATGTTTAAATGAAACCACATGTATAAACTGGCTGGCACAGTGAGTGCTCAGTGACTGTGGAGAATGGGATTGAAAAGAGGAGGATTTGATATCATCAAGCACAACTGGCATTCTACCTTCATCGTCTTCAAATCTGTCTTCCCTGCTGCTGGTCTGTTCTCTGACTTGGGCTGATTCCAAACTGTGAGTCTGATGCATTGGGTTCTCCCTGACCTTCCTGACCCGGGTCCCCCATCTTCCAGGCTGCCCACCACAGTCCTGAGAGTGCACCTAGGATCTTAGATGACAGTCTGACCATGACCCCTGAATGTTACTTCTTCCTAATATACCTAACACCTATTCACCGCCAGTTGACTCCACTCCTTTGGGAAGCCAACTCCCCTCCCCAAACAGAGTTCACATGGAGATGTTGAGGCCGATGGGAGAGACCTTGGCTTTGGTGTCCCCGATGCTAGACTATCCCCAACCGAGGACAGACACAGCCAGGTAAACAGTCCAGGAGCCCTCCTCATCCACCATTTGGGAACTGCAATGTATTGTGGTGCTTCTGTCCTGTTTCCAAAGGCACCTGCCATCTGCGGTTCTTAAGGCTATGGGAAGGGGGGATACAGTAGTCTGGTAGGGTGGGTCAGGAGAGAAAGTGATTTTAGGGTAAAGGAAGGGCCTCCTCCCCTTCTTGGCCTTAGATGTCCTGTTGCAGGCCCTGTTGTCTCCTTCAGGACCATGGACAGCAGCCACAAAGCCCTAAGCTCTTACCCAACACCAGAGATTAACACGGTGGAAAAGAACCTCAGAGACCATCTCAGGTCAATAGTACATTTTGTGAACAAGTCCTAGGAGAATTGTTTAGAAGTGACGTGGTTTAATGAAAACATCACTGGACTAGAAAGCTAAAGCCTTGGGTCTGCTGTGTGACTTTGAGCAAAATATTTCCCCTCCATGAACCCCAGCACCCCCAAATCCATCATTCTAAGATGTCTGCTTGGAGACACAAGAGGTGGGTAATTGTTCACAATTCTTATTCTGTCCCTGTATGAGAAAAAGTGTCCCAATAGCCTGGTAGACCTACTGATGACCTACTGTGTTTTTGCCTTGCAGGCATTTTATTCCTCCTCTTCTACACAGTAGTAGTTTGATGGATGGCTAATCAACATACCCATGTTCACAACATCAAACTAATTAGAGATTTCCCGTAAAGCCTGTTTGTAAAGAACTTCATGAAACATCCATAAGACCTCCCAGCTCCCAGATTCAGAGAATATTCCAGTTAGAAGGGCATTGGCAATTGTTCTATCCACCCCCTTCATTTTCTGGTTGAGGAAATGAAGGCTCAGAGAGGGAAAATGAGTTAATGGAAGAGCTGGGACCAGAAGTGGGATTGACTCTTGGCTTCCGGCCAATACCCATGACCACTTCCCTCTGTGGGTGGTGAGGAAATTGACCGAAAACATTTTGGTCATGTCACTGAGCTGAGAATCTTGAAAGTGTACAAAGCAATGATGCTGCCATTTACTGACCATTTGCCATACAAGTCTCATGATAATCACAGCAAGGGGACACCGTTGTTGGCTCCACCATAAAGCTGAAGAACCTAAGGCTCAAAGAGATTTGTGGATAATTGGAAAGAAAAATGAACAAGACACCTGGGTCTTACTTATAGCAAACCTCACATTTTTAACCACTCTGTTCTATCCACTCTCAAGGGGCTTGTTTTCTAACTCTAGTTTCACCCTTACTCTAACTGCCATCACTAACTCAGCCTACTTTATCTGAGACTTGTTTGGTTTTCACACAGGGGGTCCCGCATCCCAGGAAATCCCTCAGTCCCAGGCAAACCAGGACAGTTGATGACTCTACTATATAACTCCAGACTGCACCAAAACTGTCACCCATTCCCACATCTCTGCTTTTCCAGCTGGTGGAATGCCAGGCATGGGACATCACCCCAGGGTGTAAGTATTACTCAAATATTTGGATGGCAACATTCTTACTAACATAAATACAACTATGTTATGGAGTCGACTGCAAAATTCACAGAGCTTTTAGAGATAAACCATCAGTCTTTAGTATGTTTTATTCATGGGGGGAGCATTTCCATTTATGCCTCTAGAGCCCTGGAGGAGCATTCACCCTGCCTTTTAGAAGTATACTCACACAAGAGGTCACCTTGATCCTAACCTTAAACTTGGTCTTTGCATTGACCGAGCCCTTACCACTGTCTTGCATTAACCCCAGTTTAGAATATTGAACCTAAATGTAACCCCATTTGATCCATGAAACTGATCTTGACTTTTGGTCTTTGAGCTGATCCTAATCTGTCTCAACCAAAAGCCATTCCTGGACTCCTAAGCCTAAGAAATAGACACAGTGTTATGTCTGGTGTTAGATATAGTTGGATTTGAGGACCAGCTTTTCTACTGACTAGTGATGTCACCTTGCTCAGTCTCCATTTCCACATCCTTCAATGTGGATAATGACCTATGTCAGATGGGATTATTCACACAGAATGCTCAGGACAGGGGCTGGCACAGGGCAAGGAGTCAAAGAATTCTTGATGGGAATCTAACCTTTACTTTAAACTTACCTAAGCCTGCTCCAGCCCTTCCCAGCCTGTCCCCAATGCTCACTGTGATGGTGACCGAAATCCAGACCTAAGCACCTGTCCCGTGCAGCCTCTGGATTTATCATGCTGGGGGACCAGCGCCCCATGCTGAGTTAGGACACTTCCACTCTCTCCTCACATTATGTCTTGTTAAGAATATTTCCAGAAATAAAAAAAATCCCCCAAAAAGCAAGTAGTTTTGAAAGAGCATCTGCAAAGTGACTGGAGAAAATGGATGTCAGGAGCTCAGAATGGCAGCAGAAGGCTGTGTGGCTGTTTTGGTCCTTGAAAGCCTCTCACCTCGACAATCTGGGCCAGACTACAAGCCCAGTCTGTGCCCCAGCTCTGCCCCCAACTGTCGTGTAGCCTCAGGTCAATCACTTACCCTTTCTGACCTCGGCTCCCCGCTCTTTAATAAATTCCCTGGGCCAGAGTCTAAGGCTCCTCCAGCTCTGACCTCCAGGAGACCATAGTTGGCTCTGACTCCAGGGCATGGGTCTTATCTATTTGTAGGTCTCTTGGGACTTCATCTGCAAAGCCTCATTTTTATTTCATTTGCAGCCAGTGTGTCCTCACATGCTCCCGAGAGAAGCAAGAGCCCTAACTCTCTGAGTCACTTGGATTCCTGTCTCTGAGGCCAGGCTTCCTGAGCCCACGTTTCTCAGGGCAGGGGCATGGGAAGGACCGGGAGCGGAAGACCAGTGTTCAAGTCTGGATGAGGGCGCCCACTAGAGTGACCTCAGGCACACACCCTACCCTGTGCCTCAAGTCCTCCGTTTTGATAAAATGAACTCAGTTTTCTCCAGAACTCTCACAGTTTGATAGTTCGTGAAGCTTACACTCTGCAACACCCTCACCTGAGAGTCATTCAAAACCCATCTGCAGAGGCCCCCCCCGTACCCCAGGCCCTGCGGTTAGCCCTGGAGATAGAGGATGCACGAGGCCCTGTTGATCCCACTGAGTGACACTCTCAGCCCCATGGGGAAGGGAACCAGATGGAGTAATGACACAACTCCGTGGGCAGAAGGCCAGCGTGAGGTCAGCACAGCGCACCGCAGGACCCGGGGCTCTGTCCACTTTGGGTGTTCAGGAGGGCTCCCCAGGGGCCTGCACACACCTTCCCTGTGGCCTCCAAACCTGCTCCACATGGATCACCACCTGTGAGGCCTTGGACACATCATCCCCCCCAGGGCCTGTTGCCTGGTCTGTCTCATCCAGGTCTCAGCTCAAACGCCACCTCCTCCAGGAGGCTTTCCTGGACCCCAACCTGAAGTAGCCCCAGTCACTGTCTTCCACATGGTCTGGAAATTACACATTTTTAAAATATGTATTTATTTGGCTGGATCTTTAGTTGTGGCATGCATGTGTGATCTAGTTCCCTGACCAGGGATAGAACCCAGGCCCCCAGCATTGAGAGCACGGAGACTTAGCCACTGGACCGCCAGGGAAGTCCCTGGAAATTACATTTTTGTTTGTTACTTGTTTATTGTCTGAAAGTCCCTGACCCCACGCATACCAGATGAGATCCTTTTATTCATTCACACAGTAAACATTTCTGTACCAGGCCATGTTCTAGGAGCCAGAGATTCAGCGGTAAGCAAAACCGTCTAAAAACCTTTCCTCCATAGAGCCTGCATTAGATTAGATTGCACAGAGATAGCAAGGTAAATAAGTAAAATATGGAGAATACGTCAGACAGTGGTAAGTGCAGGAGATTAAACTAGGCAGGAGGAGGGGTGAGAAGTGCCAGGAGGCTAGGGTGCAGTTTCACACGGGGGTCAGGAAGGGCCTTTCTGGGAAGGACTCATGTGAGCACACACCAGGAGGACGTAAGCCTGTGGGCCATGAGGGTCCCTGGGGGGAGCGCCCAGGCCACGGGAGCCACAAGCAGAGGTGGGAGGCGGGAGTGTGCCCAGTACACCCGAGGGTCAGCAAGGAGCCCATGTGAATGGAGCGGAGTGGGGGAGGGGCCCCGGGGGGTGTGGGGGTCGAGGAAGGGCTCTGGCTTTACCCTAGAAAGATGGGAGCTGGGGAGGGCACGAGCAGAGGAGAGAGGTGGGTGTCCAGCGTTGTTAAAGGCTCTCCTGCTGCTCAGTGGAGAAGAGACCATAGGAGGCAAGAGTGGAATCAGGGAGATGATTGGGCGGAATAATCCAGGATGTGGGTGATGGTGGATCAAATCGGGATAAGAGCATGAGGGTTAGAGATGCTGAATTTTTTTTAAGTATTCAGCACAGCTCCTGGTACACAGTAGGTCCTCAGGAGATGGCAGCTGTGATGATCAGTGTATAGAAAGTGCTGAGAAATCTGAAATGAAATCTTCCGGCTGCCTGCCCTCATCTCTCTGAGACCCAGTAACTGTGTTTTCAGTCTCTCAAAGGGGATTAAGAAATATCCTCAGGCTACAGATAGAAACTGCCAATGACACAGTGAGGGTCTAAGTCACTTGCCAAGGTCTCTGAAACCGTGGAGAAAGACGAGAGGGCCAGATTATATAAGTGATAAAACACTAACATTCACACATTCAACATGTGCTTGAAAGATGCACACCCAGAATATTTTTAAGGGAAAGTTAACCTTTAAAAATGATTTGGTCTTTCTTGGTTTAAAAAAAGTTTGAGAGGTAAAATACATACTTGTGTGCTGACTTGAATTTTCCCAGATGAAACCCTTTCCTCTTGTAATATATTCTGTCTTTGGGATTTTAACTGGATGTAATTACATCAAGAGCCATGCTATATTCGCGTGGGCAATAGATCACATGCATTTCTTTAGGAGTGAAACTGACAGCCAGTTTAGAATAGAAAATCTGGTTGGGTATGTGTGTATGTGTATAATTTAAAATGAAAAAAAATTCCTAGAGCAATTCAGCCATTCAAAGCCAGCCATCCAGTTTGTTGAGTTTTATTTTTGATGCAAATATCTGGAGAGAATTCGAGGCAAGGTCAGAGGTGACCTAGGAGAGTGGAGAGATGGAGCCCAACAGAGCAAGAAAATGAAGCTGGGGTTAGGCTGGGACTCATGTGTGGGCGTCAGGACTCCGCCCCAGACTGGCAGGGTTACCTAGAGCCCATTGCTCCTCCTCTCTGGACCTCAAAACAAGGGATAATTTCATCTCTAAGATTCCTTTTTTCCAACTTCTAAAATTATAAATAAACCAAAGAAGAAGGAAGGTAAATGAGGAAGGAGTGGCGAGGAGGCAGGAAGGATGATCCTATTGTGTTGGCAGTTTGATTGAAAGAACAAAAGTGAGGTGGAGCAGGAGGACCCTGAGTTCACTTCCCCTCACAAACATATCAAAAATACAACTATACGTGGAGCAACTCTCGCTGAAAAAACCTGGAGACTGGCGGAACAGCTCTTCTACAACCAAGGCTGGGAGAATGATCCACTCCTACCCACGGAGTCTGGTAGGAACAGAGGAAAAGTGATCTCATTGGGACCCGCACCCCTGGTGGGGGACCCAGAAGAATAGAAGGATATCACAGGCTCAGGAATCCTTCCTGGGGAGCGAGGGGTTTGAACCACATATTAGGCACCCCAGACCTGGGGGTCCCACACCGGGAAGACAAGCCCCTTTAGCTGGTTTGGAAATCAATGAGGCCTACTGGAGGGCTGTCAGAAGCCTAGATTCTGCTCTTGAAGAGCGCCCACACAGTCTTGCTTACTCCCAGTCACAGCATGGAGGCAGCAGACTGAAAACTGCCTGGGGCTCTGGCCAGCTTGCCAGGACCACCCCAGTGGGCCCCCCAGCCAGCACCAGGCTCCAGCTCCAGCCCTCTTGTTCCAGCACTGCTCCCCACTAAGGTGGAGGCTGCCATTGCCAATGAGAGTGTGCACACTTAGAGGGAATAGAGCCAGATCAGACACCGCCTGGCCTCTCACCTCCCTGCCCACATTTAGAAGGAGCGAAACTAGCTCCTGGGTGGAGACCACCATCACAGGTAGGAGCAAAACAGGTCAGTAGTGTGTCGCCAGCCCCTCAGGTGCCAACCTAGCCTCTAACCAAGGCATACGCACTGGGGAAAAAGTGAAAGCCCCAAGCCTTCAGGTGCCGGCCATGACCCTAACCAAGTCAGAGACTGCCATCACAACTAGGAGAAACCCAACTCCCTAAAGGCTCCTGCTCTAGCCCCACAGACCCCAACCCCACCCCCCATAGGGTGGTGATGACCATTGAGCATAGGAGAAACTCCAGCTCACACCTGGCTCTGGTTCTGGCTCTAGCCCCTCCAATTCCAGCCCTCCCTCCAGCTACAGGTGGTAGCTGTCAGCAAACCCCCAGAGAAGACATGACCTGTGCTCATTTCAGATCCAGCTCTTCCACCAAAGCCACTGGGCACATGGAGCCTGCATAGGGATGCTCCCACATAAGGACATACAACAAGACCAGGACAGGTAATTGTTTCACCTAATTTCATAGAGACAGAGAAAGTTTTTAAAAAATTCAAAACCAGAGGAATATGTTTCAAATTAAAAAGCAAGAAAATCACCCTGAAAAAAAAACCATAATGAAACAGAGATAAATAATTTCCCTCACAAAGGTTCCAAGGCAATAGTAGTAAGAATGGTAACTGAACTTGGGAAAAGAATACATGAACATAGTGAGAATTTTAACAAAGACCTAGAAAATATAAAAAAGTACCAGTCAGAGCTGAAGAATACAATAAATGAAATGAAAAATGCACTAGTAAGAATTAACAGCAGATTAGGTGATACAGAACAATGCATAAGTGACCTAGAAGATAGAATAATGTAAATCACCCAACCAGAACAACAAAAGAAGAAACAAATTCTTTTAAATGAGGATAGTTAAGGGACCTCTGGGACAATATCAAGCATACTAACATTCACATTATAGGGACCCCAGAAGGAGAAGAGAGAAAGGGGTAGAAAATGTATTTGATGAAATTATGGTTGAAAACCTCCCTAACCTGAAGAAGGAAACAGATATTCAAGTATAGGAAACACAGAGAGTTCCAAACAAAATCAAACCAAAGAGACCCACACTAAGACATATCATAATTAAAATGGCAAAAGTTAAAGAAATGCAGAAACTTTGCAGGCTAGAAGGGAGTGGCACAATATATTTAAAGTGCTGAAAGGAAAAAACCTACAACCTATGATTCTCTACCCAGCAAGGTTATCATTCAGAACTGAAGGAGAGATAAAGAATTTTACAGACAAACAAAAACTAAGAGTTCATCACCACTAAAGTGACCTTACAGGAAATGTTAAATGGTCTTCTTTAAGTGAAAAAGAAAATTTTAAAATATAGGAAGAAAAAGAAATAAGAAAATATAGGAAGGGGGAAATCTCACTGGTAAAGGCAAATATATAGTAAAGGCAATGGATCAACCATTTAAGCTAGTATGAAGGCTAAAAGACAAAAATTGTAAAATCAACTATATCTATAATAAACAGTTAAAGGATAGGCATGAAGATGTAAAATATGACATCAAAACATAAAACGTGGGGAAGGGGAGTAAAAAATGTAGAAATTTTAGAATGTGTTTGAACTCAAATAACTATCAGTTTAAAACAAATAGATATAGCTACAGGTCAATATATATGAACTCCATGGTAACCACAAATCAAAAACCTACCACAGATACACAAACACTAGAGAAAAAGGAACACAAGCATAACACTAAAGAAAATCATCAAGCCACAAGGGAAGAGACTAAAAGAAGATGAAAAAAAAAGAGAGAATAACTACAAAACAACCAGAAAACAAGTAACGAAATGGCAATAAGTACATACCTATCAATAATCACTTTAAATATCAATGCAGAATTTGCTCCAATAAAAAGACATAGGGTGGCCGATTGGATAAAAAAATGAGTACCATTTATATGCTATTCCAAGAGACTTACTTCAGAGCTAAAGACACATACAGACTGAAAGTGAGGGGATGGAAAAAAATAATCAGTGTAAATGGGAATGAAAAGAAAGCTGGGGTAGCAATACTCATACCAGACAAAGTAGACTTTATTTTTTTTTAAGATTTTTTGATGTGGACCATTTTTAAAGACTTTATTGAATTTGTTACAATATTGCTTCTGTTCTAAGTTTTGACTTTTTATCCCTAAGACATGTGGGATCTTAGCTCCCTGACCAGGGATCAAACCCACACCCCCTGCATTGGAAGGTGAGGTTTTAACCACTGGACCTCCAGGGAAGTCCCCAGACAAGGTAGACTTTAAAACAAAGTCTATAACAAAAGACAAAGAAGGGGGTTATATAATGATAAAGAGATCAATACAAGAAGAGGCTATAACATTCATAAATGTATAGGCACCTAATATAGGAACACTTAAAGATATAAAACAAATTTTAACAGACGTAAAGGGAGAACTCAACAATAACACAGTAATAGTAGGGGACTTCAACACCTCACTTACATCAATGGACAGATCATCCAGACAGAAAACCAAAAAGGAAACAGTGGCCTTAAATGACACACTCTTTCAATTGGACTTAATAGATATCTACAGGACATGCCATCCCAAAATAGCAGAATACACATTCTCTTCAAGTGCACATGGAACCTTCTCCAGGATAGATCACATGCTAGGCCACAAAACAAGTCTCAACAAATTTAAGAGGACAGAAATACATCAAGCACTTTTTCTGACCATAACAGTATGAAACTAGAAATCAATTAGAGGAAGAAAAATGGGAAAGCACAAACACATGAAGACTAAACATGCTGCTAAAAAACCAGTGGGTCAACAAAGAAATAAAAAAGGAAATCAGAAAATATCTTGAGACAAATGAAAATAAAAACACAACTTTCCCCAAATCTATGGGATGCAGCAAAAGCAGTTCTAAGAGGGAAGTTTATAGCGATGCAAGCCTATCTCAAGAAACAAGAAGAATATCAAGTAAACGACCTAACTTACCATCTAAGGAATTAGAAAAAGAAGAACAAACAAAACCCAAAGTCAGCAGAAAGAGGAAATGATAAAGATGAAAGTGGAAATAAAATATAGAACAAAAGAACAATAGAAAAGATCAATGATAAGACTTTATCCAGACTCACTGAGAAAAAAAAAAAAAGGACCCAAATAAACAAAATAAGAAATTAAAGAGGAGAAATTACAACCAATAACACAGAGATACAACTAATCGTAAGAGAACACTGCAAACAGTTTTATGCCAACAAATTTGACATCCTAGAAGAAACGGATAAATTCTTAGAAATACACAATCTTCCAAAACTGAATCAGGGAGAAATCATCTGAATAGACCAATTATTAGTATCGGGATTGAATCAGTAATCCAAAAACTTCCAACAAACAAAAGTGCAGGACTGGAGAGCTTCACAGAGGAATTCTACTGAACATATAAAGAAGAGTTAATACCTATACTTCGCAAACTATCCCAAAAACTGAAGAGGAGGAACGCTCCCAAATTCATTCTACAAGGCTACCATTACCTGATACCAAAACCAGACAAATACACAAAAACAACAAAAAAGAAAATTAGAGGCAAATATCTCTGTTGAATATAGACGCAAAAATCCTCAACAAAATGTTAGCAAACTGAATTCAAGAAGATATAAAAAGTATCATACACCATGATCAAGTGGGATTTATTCCAGGGATGCAAGAGTGGTTCAATATTTGCAAATCAATGTGATACAGCACATTAACAAAAGGAAGAATAAAAATCACATGATCATCTATAGACACAGAAAAAACATTTGACAAAATTCAACATCCATTCATGATAAAAGCTCCCCTCAAAGTTGGTATAAAGGGAACATACCTCAACATAATAAAGTCCATTTATGACAAACCCACAGCTAACATCATACTCAACAGTGAAAAGCTGAAAGCTTTTCCTCTAAAATCAGGAACAAGACAAGGATACCCACTTTCACCATTTCTATATAACATAGTAGTGCAAATCCTAGCCACATCAATCAGACAAGAAAGAGTAATAAAAGGATCCAAACTGGGAGGGAAGAAGTAAAACTGTCACTATTTGCAGATGACATGATACTATATAGAGAAAATCATAAAGTCTCTACCAAAAAAGCTATTAGAACCAAATTCAGCAGATAGCAGGATACAAGATTAATATACAGAAACATGTTGCTTCTCTATACACTAATAGTGAGCTATCAGAAAGAGAAAGCAAGAAAACCATTCCATTTACAATAGAATCAAAAAGAATAAAATACCTAGGAATAAATTTAACCATGGAGGTGAAAGACCTATACTCTGAAAACTATATGGCATTTATGAAGGAAAGAGAAGATGATAATAAATAAATGGAAAGATACCCTGTGTTCATGGGTTGGAAGAATTCGTATTGTTAAATGTCCATACTAACCAAAACAGTCAAGAGATTTAATGAAATCCCTATCAAAATACCCATGACATTTTCCACAGAACTAGAACAATTATAAAATATATGTGGAACCACAAAAGACCCCAAATAGTCAAAGCAGTTTGAGAAAAAAGAACAAAGCTGGAGGTATCACATTCTCTGACTTCGGACTTCACTACAAAGCTACAGTTACAGTGTGGTACTGGCACAAAAACAGACATATATTAGATCAGTGGAACAGAATGGAGAGCCCAGAAATTAACCCATGCACCTATGGTCAATTAATCTACGACAAAGGAGGCAAAAATATACAATGAGGAAAAGATAGTATCTTCAATGAGCAGTTTTGGGAAAACTGGACAGCTATGTAAAAGAATGAAATGAGAACATTTTCTCACACCATATACAAAAATAAATTCAAAATTGATTAAAGACCAAATATAAGAATGGAAACATAAAACTCCTAGAAGAACACCTAGGTATCACACTGTTTGACATATGTCTTAGTAATATTTTTTTGGATCTGACTCCTCAGGTAAGGGAAACAAAAACAAAACTAAACAAATGAGACCTAATTAAACTTAAAAGATTTTGCACAGTGAAGGAGATCACTGACAAAATGAAAAGACAAATAAATGAATGGGAGAAAATATTTGCAAAAGATATATCTGATAAGAGGGTAAAAACCAAAATATATAAACAGCTCATAAAATTCAATATAAAAAAAAACAGATTAAAAAATGGCAGAAGATCTGAATAGACATTTTTCCAAAGAAGACATACATATGGCCAACAGGCACATGAAAAAATGTTCGACATCACTAATCATCAGAGAAGTGCAAATCAAAACCACAATGAGACATCACCTCACATCTGTCAGAATAGCTATTGTTAAAAAGACAACATATAATAATAAATGTTGGTGAGGATGTGGAGAAAAGGGAACCCTAGTAAACTGTTGGTGGGAATGTAAATTGGTGCAGCCACTGTAGAAAACAGTATGGAGGTTCCTCAAAAACCTAAAAATAGAGCTACCATATGATCCAGCAATTCCACTCCTGGGCATATATGCAAAGAAACTGAAAACACTAATTTGAGAAGATATATGCACTCCAATGTTCATAGCAGCATTATTTACAGTGACCAAGATGTGGAAGCTACCTAGTGTCCATCAACAGATCAATGGATAAAGAAGATGTGATATAAATATACAATGAAATATTACTCAGCTATAAAAAAGAAGAAATTTTGCCCACATGCCTCCAACCCTGAGAGCAGGGGCCCTGGGAGAGGGATCCACACCTGCCTAGAGAAGGTGAACCCTGGCCCACATGTCAGGGAGGAAAGGTGGTGGTGTGCACCACCTCAAGGTCAACTTTTACATCTGTCTCTTCCAGACCTCCCCATGATGACCCATTTCAGCCTGATCCCATCATCTCAAACTCAGTGCCGTCCACACAGTAGGTGCTAAGTGAGATCTGAAGCAGCTCTGCAAGGCAGTAAAGTTCAACTTGGCCAGTTTAGGAACCCCAAATCAACTTCAAAACCAAGCACATCATTGACAATCATTGACTCAGACATCACTGTTTCTTGCTTACACCCTGTTCAGGGTAGAGAGGTGCAATTAGATGTGGAAAATGGCAGGAAAAGTGGATTCTGGGATTTTGCTGACTACAGCCTGGAGAAGTGAGACTCATCCTAGGTTTTCTCCTCCAACCCCAGGCCTTTTCCATTGATCTCTGCATTTCTAAGTGTCAGACACCTCTTCCTGGGTGTACCATCAGCGCCTTCAAACTCAACATGTCTAAAAATGAGGTCATCTCCTCTCCACTCCAACCCGCCCGTCACTTGTATTCTCAGTCTCCAAGATAGGAACAACTCTCCCATCACCCACACTTGGGACATCAGTGTCACCCTGTTGCATCTTAACAAAGACTTTACTTAAGAAAACAGCACAGGAGAATTTTCTATGGGATGCCTTAAAATGCTGGAGGGATGAGAAAGTCTGGATCACATCAGACGAGGCACTCAAAAGACCTAGTTTATGAGCAAACAGTATATGTTTGATGAATGGATTTTTTAAAAATAAATGAATGAACAAATTCATGGTGAATGAATGAAGTAACGCTTGAAAGAGAAATTCATAAGCAAATGAATGAATGAACCAATTAAAGAATGAATGAATAAATAAGTGATTGAATGAGTGGCTGAATACACAAATGATCAACTGAGGGAAAAAAATGTATGGACAAAGTACAAGCAAATGGAAGAAGAAACGAGTGAACTAATGATGGAAGGAAGAAATAAATTCACACGTGAATGAATGTGAGAAATGATTTTTTCAATGGATTTTAAGACTGGCTGAAGAGGTGAGGAATGAATGAATAAGTGAATGAATGGACATAAAAGTACAAGGATTAACCAGTGACTGAGCAAACTTATAAATGGAAAAGTAGTGAAAGAGTTCCAGCTGGATCCAAGGAGATGGTAGGGTTACGGCAGGACTCTGCTCAACTCCATGGGAATCCATTCGGACACCCTGGAGCTGAGGTCTTGGCAAACTGACCACACTCCTCTCAGGAAAGGCTTTTAATGTGACTTCCATTTGGATTTGATAACTACATTATTATATAATTTTATGAAATAATATTAGCTGAAACTGGATGCTCCCCAGAATTAACTCTGGATTTGGTAGGAAGAGCAAAATAGAATCGACTTCATTGTTTTCCCAATTGTGTTGCAAATAATTACCCATTATGTAGCAACCCCCCAGCATGACTTTAATAATCGCTATTAAATAACTGCTTCCACTACCTCACTACAAATTAACCTCAGGAGGTGTAATTAATGTCGGCATGGTAGGTTTGCTCCATGGCCTGGTAATGAGGAACAGGGTTGAAGCTGTCACCGTGACCCTTCCGTGAGTCTCGGCAAGGAGGCCGTGTGGCACAGGAAGGAGGCGGGGGACTGTCTGGGGACTCAGATCCTAGGTCCCAGGCCCTGTCCACTGTCATGTGACATTAAACAACTCACTTGCCCACCTGGACCTCGGTCCCCTTCCCTGTAAAATGAGGTCAGTTCCCCAAATTCCCAACCTCTCTGGGGGAATCGGGGGAATTTTGTTCTAGTAAAATTCCTCAGTGTCCCCTGTGCCCTCACAGCTCGAGCATATCCTCATCACAGGGTAACAGCGTCTCCATTCCTCCCCCACCAGACTGAGGGCAGGACCCATCTGGTCCTCTGCATGTGCTCAGCTCCCAGTGCAGGGCCTGCACACAGTAGGTGCTCAGCGAACACTGGGAGAGGAACTCATGGATCTTGCTGTGCAGTGTGGGTTTGAGAAGCCACTTCAGTCCCTTTCAGAACCACGAGGTTTGATGAGCAGGCGGCCTCTCACCACGTCCTCACGGAGCTTCTCACGGTGGCCCCGTCACTGACGCTCTCCCAGGTGTCACTCCTTCCCTGGACTCCGCCTGCGTCTGCCCGTCTCAGCCCCTCCCCCACTCCCTGTGCGCTGCCTCTAGTACCTGGTGGGCCTGAAAGTATGGAAACTGGGGTAATTGTGCACAGAGTGAGTATCAATGGGTTTTGATGCGGGGCTGGGGCTCTGCCCTGATCAAAGTGCATGAGGGTTAACGTTTCTCCCGGTCCCCACACTGACCCTGACCCGGCACCAGCATTGATGAGAGGTCAGCATGGGGTCTGACCCCCCACAGGGATGGGGGGGTCTCCCCATGAGTGCCTGGAGGAAGGGGTGTCAGGGAGAAGCCAGGTCCCTTGACAATGGACTTGGATGTCCCCCCAGTTCCATCACATGACACTGGATGCTGGCTAGCCACTCTATTGGCTGTCACTCTGGAATTTCTTTCTGCTTCCAGAAGCCTGGTTGCCCAAGTATTTTGCTCATTCTAAACTGTCTTCTCTGTCTCTAAGATTGGCATAGATAGGCACCCACCTGCGGGCTTAATGAGACTTTTCTCTTGAGTTGAGCCTTTTCCCTGACTCAGTTCATTTCTCTGCTCAGTGCCCCTCTAGGTGACAGGCATCTTCTTCCAATTGGACCTGATGAAATTGGTCTTGTGTGTGTTGGGGGGCGCTGGGGAGTAGGTAAGATGAGAGCTAGAAAGGACCAGTCTAACTTAGAGAAGACTCAGAATATTATTACAGGGCTACTCAGTGATTCTGATTGTATCCTTACTAGCTAAGCCTGGTCTGGAACGGGCAGTTTTGTATAATCTGTTGATTCATTCAACAAACACTCACTGAGCATCCTTTATGTGTCAGGGCCTGGACTGAGGCCAGTGTGGACACTCCCATCCCCTCACTAACAGAGGAAGACCGGTGAGACTGTGTCACCACATTCACCTCGATCTTTCAGCAAATATGTGTTCAGTGCCTACTCTGTGCCCTCAAGCAGCCCACTGTCTGGCAAAAAAAAAAAAAAAAATCTTTAAACACACCTCACTGGATGGTGGGTGCTCTGATGGGGTAAACACATGATGCTCTAGAGACACAGAGAAAGGCATCTGAGTTCAGAGGCACAGTGGAGACAAGAGCAAGTCATGGAGGATGAGGATGGGGTGCTTACCTGGCAAACATGGGGTGAAGGAGGGCATTCTGGGAAGAGGGCAGGATTTGTGAGAAAGTGGAGAGTTGGATGAGAGATGGGGGTGTTTATAGAATCATCAGCAGCAGATGGATGTAGCTGGTGTGTGTGTGTGTGTGTGTGTGTGTGTGTGTGTGTGTGTGTGTTAAGACAGAGGAAGACAAAGCAGAAGAGGGAGTCCCGGTCAGTCATAAGGCGCCCTGATGCCCACACTGAGGAGTGTGGTCTTTATCCCACGTGAGCAGCAGGTGGGTTTCTGAGGTGGAGAGTGCGTGATTAGTTCTGCACAGCCAGGTAATCCCTCCACTGGGCAGGGCCCTTTCTCCATGCTCAGGAAGGTCAAGGACCTGGAGTTGGCCTCTTGGTAGACCCCAGGGAGTATGGTCCCAGGTTGACTTGGGGCATCTTGTCTGTAGGACCCTCCACCAGTTCCGTAACCTACCTGTCTCCCATCTCAGCCAATGATGTTGGGCACAGAGACCAAGTGAACTTCACAGCTGGTCACCTCCACAGGTTCTGCCCAGAGGGCCCATTCCAGCTGGACTCTTCCACACCCTCTGCTCTTCCACAGCAAGTTCAGACTCACAGGGGCAGCCCTAGGAGGTGACCCTGAAACTAGATCAAGTGATTCCTGCTCACATTAGGTACGAGATGGTTAAGGACACCTCCAAAGACACAGGCAGCCAGACAAGTAGCTTCTTAAGTTTGCTACATTCTCCAAATTGTCCTTGATTATTACAAATTACTTTTAGAGATAGAGGAAGAAGTTCTAAAAAGAGGAGAAAAATAGAGTTGGCTCTTATGAAAAAGATCAATAATTAAACATGAACATTTTTAAATGTCCTCTTCATGTGGTGCACTAACTCCTGGTTAGGATAAATTCTTTAATAATTGACTGGGGGTTTCTGGCTATTTAAAGAGCAAGAGAGCTGGGGGCTTCAGAGTCAGACAGACCTGGATGGTCTCAGCTCAGCCGTGTCCTTGGGCAGATTTTACTTCACCTTCCAACCTCCATCTCCTCTTTTCTAAAGTGGGTGATTGCACCTCTCTCACAAGTTTGCTAGGCAAATTTAAACGAAAGAACATGGGTAAAACAGCAGCACCTGGGACACTGCAAACATTCAAACCATGATTGCTGTTGTTATCGACTAAGTGAAGAATAAAGCCGAGGTTGTCTTGGGAGATATGCTTCCTGCCTCTTCGTCTCTTTGGAAATCTCCCTGATGGGCTGTTTAGCTAGTTTGATAATCTCTTATTCTTCTGATAAAGCTTGACTGCAGAAAGCTTTATCATCAAAGGAAAAAAAAGAAGATGCTCACATTGTGATGTCCGTAAAACCCATTTCTTACACTGGGTCCTTGGTTGCAAAGAGGCAAAGGGCAGCCCCTCACCCTTGCCTGTGTGGCCAGCACTGGGGACAAGACAGGCAGAGTCTCACTGTGTTCCTGCAACAGCTGCAAAGGGGCATTACCCTCCCATCGTGCAGATGAGGAAACAGGCTCAGAGAGGGTGATGGCATTAAATCCTTTGCCCAGAGTCCCAATCAGATGTGAACGGCAAAGTCCGGATTCTGCCTTCTTCTTTGTACTTTCAACTTACAAGTACTTCCTCTGCTGCTTTTTTTTTTTTTTTTTTTTTTTTTCCATTTTGGCTCATCTCCTGCCATCGTATCAATCAAGTTTTTACTCCTTTTTTTTCACTCTACTGGTTTGGAAATTGTTCATTCCACTTATCTCCTTTATTGGTTAATATTTACATTTTAATAAGCACATTTGACTTAACACTGTCTAAAGTAAATCAATATCTCTCCCCTCCCTCTGAACAATACACAGAGCTTAGAATATATCAACTCTAATCACCCCTCTCATCTTAGCGTTATGGTTCCACCCTCCTTTACACCTCAAATTAGTTCCATCATGTTTATTTGTTCTTGCTTTTGTGTTACACGATCAATGCAAGCTCACGGGTTTCTCTGTTCAGCATGTGATCTTCCTTCTCATAACAATGTCCTCCCTGAAGTGTGTCATTTATCTGTCCTCTCAGCAAGACCCTGTGAGTGATATCTCTCATACTTTGTCTGAAAATATCTTTCTTTCTCCCTCAATTTTTTTGTATTTCAGATATTTTTTTTATTTCTTCAAATTTGCTATTTACCAGGAGAGACTGAAAGTTTAAAAATATAATTGAGTCCCACTGAGGCAGGAGACAGATGGGCCCTCAGGGCAAAAGGTTTGAGTTCGTTCCTTGTGGACCAATACTCCAAGATGGGAATAACAGGACAACTGAGAGAGGAGGCTAGGCCCTGCCCAGATAGAAGATAAGAGAACACATATTCTTCAGTCTCGAAGTCAGGAGACCTCCCCGACTGCACATGCACAGAAAGGCTCCGTGGAGGTCAAAAGGGGAGTGATGCCAAGTGGCCAAACCTACCCATGGGCCTCTTCGGTAGAATCCATCTTGGCTGTGAGATGCACGCAAACACATGGGAAAATCCTGAGATACACCAAATATGGACTCTGAACCAGGCAAATCAAATGACTGGCCAAAGGAAACCCGGAAGAAATGCCCCATAAAAGTGATTCAAACTGCCACGAGGGCATGAGTCTCTCTGAGCCCGCCTGTGTGTCTATCCGCATGTACTGCACTCTTTTTTTCTCCTAATAAATACTTTACTTGTTTCACTACTTTCCATCTTTGTGGGAATTCTTTTTCTGCAGAGCTGTAGGACCAGGACCTTGTCACAGACCAGTGGTCTAGCGACTAGGATTCGGTGCTCTCACCGCAGCAACTAGACCTCAATCACTGGCTTAGAACCGACACCCTGCTTCAAGCCGCTGCAAGCTGAGGTCACCCAAGATCACCACCACCATCATCAACATGGAAATGGCTTTAAGAGAAAACTGGTCAGATGAGTATTATTTTTTCCAGTATCAACCAGTATCTCCCTCAATTTTAAATGATAGTTTAGGGGCTTTTTTAGATAGAATTTTAGATATTTCAGAATTCTACTTTGACAGTTATTTCTCTTTGCATTGAAAATATCATTCCATTGTTTCCTGGTCTCTATTGTTGCTGCTGAGAAGGCTGTTATCAGTCTAATTGTCTTTCATTGGTGTAACCAGGTCTTTCTCTGATTGCTTTTTTTTTAATGCAAGTGTTTTATTGGTGCATAATATGAATATAGAAAAATGTTCAAATCATAAGTGTTCAGCTGATGAATTTTCACAAAGTAAACATAAAATATTACTAACAAACTGAGAAGACCCCTAATAATCCCTTCCAGTTACTATACCTCCACCACACATAACCACTGTCCTGACTTCTAATAGCCTGTTTTTGAACTTTATATAATAATGTACTATGTACCCTTTTTTCTCTCAACATTGTAATTGTGATTATCATCTACAGCGTGTGTAGTTTCAGTTTGTTTAATATTGTATTTTATTTATCCGTTCTGCCATTAATTGACATTTGGTTAGTTTCCAGTTTGAGGCTATTATGAATAGGGCTGCTCTGAACAATCTTGTCCATTTCTTTTGGTAAACACATAGTACATAGATGAGAATAGAATTTGCTGGGTCATAGTTCTTTTAATTCAGGCCTGTGGCGTGTCTGACTGAGGTTCTGATGTTTGCTTTTTTTTCAGACTGTTGTCTTGCCTTTTGGCATGGCTTGTGATTTTTTTGTTGGAAGCTGGACATGTTGTATTGAGTAATAGTAACTGAAGTAAATAGACATCTAGTGTGAGGATTTATGTTAGTCTGGCAAGGGTTGTGTTTAGTGCTTGCTGTAGCTGTAGGTGTCAAAGGCTTCAAATTCCTCTAATGTCCTTGTCTTGACCTCCTGATCTCCCCTCTTGATTTCAAGCTTCCCTAAGTCCTCTCCCTCAGAGAGAGTCTGCATGGCAACGCTTTCAAATCCAATCCATTATTATTGTACTGAAACCCTGTTTGTGTGGTGATAAGGGAAGGGGGGTGTCTATAATCTTCCAATTAAATCTCAGTTTGAGTGGACCTGTGTCTCTGGCCTGTGACATTCTTGTATAGCTTCCCCCAATGCCAGTCAGGTGAAACAGGAAGGCTAATGGAAGCTGAAGTGAGAAAAAAACCCTCTCTTCATGCTGCTGGAGAAAGGCTCTGGTTAAGTCTTTCCCCCTGAACAGTAAGTCTTTGTTATGGAGAATATTCTGTGTATTTCACAAAGATTACTCTTCCTTTCTTTCTGCCAGAACCAAGAGGGGATCTTCTTGGAGTTTCATCATGAGAATCCAGTGGAGTTCCTGGAGGTAAACCCCATGAAACCTTGTGTGCCCCCAAAACTGTGGCATCCAAGGAGTTTCTCACTTTCACACTCAGCCTCCAGCAATTGTTAGAATTATCATTCAAGTGTTCCTACCTGTTTATGACTCTATTGGCTTCTGCTCCAGGCCAGCAGGTCTCATCTGTGACTCTCTCCAGATTTGGGGGTAGCAGTTTGTTCTGCAACTTCAGTTCTCTGATGGAGCCAAGAAAAGTTGATTTTCCATATGCCCAACTTCTTCTTGTTGTAAAAATGGAAATAACCATTTCCAGGCTCTTTCCATGTCAGAGCTAAAGAAGGAAGTCCTGTGGCTTTATTTGTAGTGCAGCTGCTCAATTTCTTCATGAAACTATGAATTCAAGTCTTTCATATATTCTATAAAAGTCATGGTCCTTACTGATTTGAATATTAATTTTCCTAATTCTATTTTGATGTTCTGGAACTTCTAATAAAGATTTGTTGGACCTTCTCATTCTCTCCTTTATATCTCTGAACCTCTTCTCCATATTTTACTTCTCCATCCCTTTCTGTGTGCATTCAGGGTAATTTCCCCTTGTCCACCCTCCAGGTAACTGATTCCTTCCCCAGTTCTACCTAATCCACTACCCAGTCCATGTTTTGAGAATTTTTTTAATTGCAATAATTATCATTTTCATTTTTAGATTCTCTACTTTTCTAGTCAGTTTGTTGTTTTTTAATAGTTCTTATTCTATTTTTTGCTTCTGTATTTTTAATATATTTTTGATCACTTTAAATGTATCTATGTCATCATTTTGATGAGAATTGCTGTATTATTTGAAGTTCTTTGGATTTTTATTGTTCTGGCTTACATGGCTGCTGATTCTCACTGATGGTAAACTGTTTTCTCATTTGTTTATAAATTGAGTTTTTTTTAGCCCATCTTCAGTGAGGCTTTATCTGTGGGGATTCTGAGCAGCCTGAGTGGGAGGTGTGCCCCTCCTGAACTACCCTGCATTAGCTTCTGCCACAGACCCAAAAAATCTCATCAGCCTTGGATCGATTATGTTTATTGCTTCCTTTGGGGGTTTACAAACAATACCTGCAATATAAATTAAAGCCACAAACCCAAGCAAAGCACAGGCCTATAGTCACCCAAGGAGTTTCTCATTTTTCTCAGAGCCCAAGCAGAAACTGACAAGCTCCCCTAATGTTTCCCATTTCTAGGGAATGGATTCTTCTTCTTGTAGACTCTATCTCTGAGATTCAGCACTTTGAAGGTCGCAGCTTTATGCAACTTTTACATTGCACTCAAAACATCATTTCCCGTCCCTGGAAGGACTAAATCCAACCCCTTAGCAGATGACTGTCCACCCCCAAACCCGAGACATGGCAGAAGCTGTACCAGTTCATGCACTTAACCATCTGGTTGTCAGTTTCTTTCCACCTCCTGGGGATGTCCCTTGCCCTCTTGCTATATTTGATCAATTGTTCCTCAGGTTTGTAGAAGGAAGGTTTTCAGGGGCAGAACTCTGAGCCCAATCTCTGTGTTAGGTCCATCCCCCCCCCCCCCGCCTTGCTTACCCAAAGCCCACCTGTGTTCACTGTGTCTGAGGATCCCATGGGTTCTCCAGGTCCAGGTGTTCAGGAGACAGATATACGGGTCAGGACTCAGCACATGGGGTTGGGGGATGGACAGATTTGGAATACAGTGGATGTGCTTACTAACTTCCTTGGGAAAGTGCAAACGTCCACTTAGATGTGTTTGGGATTTTGTTCCTTTGTCTGTGTGCGCCTGGGCTTGTGTGGGTAGAAGTATGTACTTTTGTGTCTGAGACCGGGATCAGTGACAAATATAAGTGTGAATTTAGGAAGCACCACGTCCTGCTGCCTTTAGGAAAGGAACTAAGTGGATTCATATGAGCTAAAGTGGAAAGGATGCAGCTCGGGGCTGTGTCAATAGCCCAGGCTCTGGCATTTATTAGATATGTAACTTTGAGCAAGTCATTTCTCATCTCTGAGCCTCAGTTTCTTCATCTGTAAAATGGGAATAATACAAATCACCTTACAGTGTTGCTGTTAATATTAACTGGAAAGACAGGCATACAGATGTACCAAGCCAAGCACATAGTAGGGGCCTAGTAAGTGCATAAAGAGCCCCTACTCTGTGTTCAGAGTCAGGTCAAATAGATCCGAACTCAAGGTGTGATCTAGAAGATGATATTTGAATTGGGCCTTCGAAGATAAAACTCCACTAGGTGGGAAGTAGAGGGAGAGGCTTCCCAAGCAAAGAACACAACATGTGCAACGGTTGGAGATGTTAAAGGGTATAGAATGTTCCAGGAGCAGTGAGTTGTGACAACAGCTACCAGGGAACTGAGAGATCTGTCCTCAGAGGAGTCATACCTCGAGGCCAGGAGGCAAACCCTTGCTCTGCACCTGGTGTTACTCATACTCATGAGAGTGTAGGGACCTGCTGGATTCTTCTCTTCAGATGGATGCAGAAAGTCTGGACAGAGTCTAGAGTGGGATGCAGATGATTGCAAAGGTAGAGCCAGGTGATCTTAAGGAGGGAGGGAGGAAGGTAAAGGTGCACAGTGATATTATTTATTATCTGAATTAATGAATACATATCATAGCTACTAGGAACTATTAAGAGATTTCTGCATACCAGGCACAGTTCCATGTATTAACTTATTTAAGCCTCACAATAAACTCATGAGGTAAATATCATTATTATCCCCATTTTACAGATGAGAAAACTGAGGCACAGTGGAGTTGAGTTGACTAGAGGAAAGGAAGGGGTCAGCACTCAACCCCTGCCAGGCAGCACCAAGAACATTTGGGATCAGAGATGTCCCAAGGGTCACTGAATGCCCAAAGGATGCTGGATCCTTAGTGACAGGGGCTGACTGAGCGGCCTTCTGGAAGCTTTCCTGGAGACCTGTAATCCATGTCACTTTAGGGGTCCATGGCCACCTGACCAGGGACAGTGGGCACTCAACGCCAGCCCCAAAAACCTTTCAGCAGAAGAGCTGAGCTCCCACTGTTGGAGGCTGGACTCCCAGATGCAAGTACCTCTTTGATTACTTTCTAATGAAAAACACATTTGCATCCAAACTGAAATTATATTGTCAGCAGTTAATTATCACTTGTCAAACAAGTGTGTGCCCAGTTTGTGGGTTTAATTTCCATATAGGTTTGCAAAAGCCTTGTTCCTCTTATTTGATGAGGCCTCTCTGAGCAAGAGACACTCATTGTTGGAATTGTTGCTTTCTTTTTCTTTGAAGCAAGTTTTTTTTTTGATAAGCAGGTTTCCTTGCTGTCTGAGTTGGGGTTCTTTGCAAATAGCAGAAAAGCACTCAGAGGAATTTAAGCAAAGAAAAATGGCAGGGAGGGGGGTGTTCCAGGCTCTAGGGATGTCTCTGGGGACTGAGGGACACCTGGACCCGATGCAGGACTGGAACTGGGAGCTGAAACCAGCGCCAGTGGGACCCCAGGCAGCTGCCCTGCCCGCCTGCTCTCAGGGGCTCACGATCTCCCGTTACGGTCTGTTTCTTTCTTCCCCTGTTTCCTGGCTTCTGTTCTCACAGTGCCCGAATGGCCTTCCCTCCTCTGTTTGAATCAGTGGCACACCTCCTAGGTCAAGGACCCGGCAGATCTGGGTTCAAGCCTTGATTCACAGGTGCCCTTGGGCTGGTCCCTCATTCCCACAGAGCTGTTACTTTGCCTGTGAATTGGGGCCAGTACCCGCCTTGCCCATTTCTTGTACTTTGCACATTGACAGTCACATGGTGGACTCTGCAAGGAAGGGTAACTGTGCTGTTTCTGCTGCTACCATGGTTATTAGTGTCATAACAATACAGTGCCCTGAGCAGAGTGGGAACCCCTTCTGATGGAGGTAGAGAAAAGATGTCGCTGTCTGGCAGGCCCTCCTTGGGTGGCCAAGAGACCCAGAGCAGGTGCGGTGCAACCTCTGCCCTGAGCCAGGAGCCCTGGTTTCCTTGCCTGCAAAGTGGGGAAAGCAATGTTCACCTCGCCACGTGGTTGTGGGGACAGAACGAGATGAGAAGGGGGTCCGAGATGAGAAGGAGGTCTCAACTAACCCTCCTTTGCTTTCTGGCACATGCCCTTGACCTGGGAAGGAACAGTGAGTACCTAACGGATGGAGGAAGGAGGGAGAAAAGATGAATGATATTTTTAATGGGATTATAGATCACATGACAGCTCAACTTAGAATCCTTTCTGAAGGCCTGGACCAGAAGCTGGAAACTTTTGTAATTTTCTCCTTTGTTCTTTGGCCAATGTCTGTTTTCTCCAGGGAAACCGGAAGCTCCAGGAGGGCGAGAGTGAGTTTGTGTTTTTGATTCTCTCCAAAGTCTGTGGCACAGCACGTGGCACACAGAAAACATCACATACATGTCGTGTGGGTAAATGCAACGTCGCTCATAAAGTACTCAGTTCAGCACCTGGAACATTCTAGGTGATGTCCATGGGTTATGACCACTGACTTTCTCGAGTTCAGTGTGACTGAAGCCTGAGGTGGGGAGGAGGAGAGGAGGTGAGGACGGGGCGGATGAGGCTGGAGAGCTTGGCCGGCCACCGTGCCTGAGGGTGAGGGAAGCCAGAAGGAGGACTGGGGAGACGGGGTGGGGGGGAGCCTCCACTTGTAACTCATGGAGTGAATGGGAGGGAGCCACTGTGTGAAACAGAAAACTGGGCTTGAGAACAAGGATTCGGAGCCTAGCTCCATGAAGAGAGAGTGGGGAGCTGCTCAGGCCTCAGTTTCCCTGTGCACGATCTCTGCATCACCCCCCAACCCTGACACCCCAATAAGCCTAGCAGATACATTTCAGGGCAAAGCACAGAGCTACGGGGGACCTGGACACTTCTTGTCCAGCGAGAAGCCAGAGAGGGTGATGTCTGTGCTCATCACAGGGGCTGTCGATGGGAGGGCAGGGGCAGGAGCTCAGGGTAGGGGCTCCTCTGACCCGAGAGCAGAATCCCTTCTCAGATCCTGAGAAGATAGGGTGGCGACACCAGCTTGGCTTTGCGTGTCTCACGGGCTCCTGTCCAGTCAACTCCACTGTCACCATCTCCCTCCGAAGAAGGAGCGCTGGTCGAGACAGGGGCATCCTGGGGGGTGTGACCCACACGTCCCCCACACACTTCTCCCTCACACAGCCTCCCGGGCTCACCCTCCCCCCAGACCCAGGTTCTAGAGCTGCCTCTGCCTCTCACCTTGGCCAGGTGGCTTCTGCTCCCCGGGAAGAGGGGCACCAAGACTGTCCCTCTGGCATCCACTCTGGGCCTCCCCCCTTGGGTAGTAGCCTTGACCTCACCTCTACCTCCAGGACTGGTCCCTGATTCAGCCAAGCCATAGCCCAGACCAGGGGTAATCAGCATAGGACTAGTTTGATGATATGTTACTTAACATGAGCCAGCCAGAGAGAAGCCCAGGACTTTTGTGTTCTGTCTGGAAGAGGCATGTCTTCCAGTACATGGCAAACAGGAAATATGTGACCCACGCTGATGCTGCAACCACCTGAGAAGCCAGACTGAAGATGAAGTGGAGGCCCTGGAAGGCAGAGAAGAGGATTGGAAAGCACTGGGTCCTTGGCCACGCAACTGAGATGCTGGATCAGTCCTTACCTGAGACCCAATCCACCGCTAGTTTGATAGTTCAAGCAAGTGCACGCTGAGTTTTCTGCCACCTGCACTGGGCCACGGCTCATCCTTCTGTTAATAGGAAGGAGTTCTTCCCTGAAAGCTCAAATGTCCACTGGCTCCATTGGGATGAAATGGCATTGGGATCCCAGGAGTTAGCAAGGGCCCCTGGCCCCCGAACAGAAAACCTCCAAACATGAAGCTCAGAGAGTAGTTCTGGTTTCAGTGCTAAATCCATTTATTCATTCGTTCATTCAACCAGAATAGGTAAAGCACCTACTATGTTCCAGGCCCTGTGCAAAGTGCAGCGTTAACCTCCAAGGGAAACGAGACGGAGAAAAGGAAAACAAATAATGAGGAAGGAAATCAGTAAATAAACAAGACAATTTCAGAGGGTGGTAAGTGCTTGAAGAAAATAAAACATGGCAACTCAGGTATCTTTGTCTTGGTGGCCAGGGGGGGCTTCTTGGAGCAGGTGGCATTTGGGCCGAGACATGAATGATGAGGAGGAGCAGTCATGCTAAGATGTGGAACAGAACATTTCTGAAAGAAAGAACAGCAAGTGAAAAGGCCCTGAGGCAAAACAGGCTTCTTACATCCAGAAAAAGATAAGAAGACAGTGGAGTTGACTCAAGTTAGCCTCAGTAAGATTTGAGGGCTATTTGTTATGGGCCAGTTACTATTCCAAGCACTTTGTGTTAACTAAGTTAATCTTCTGAACAAGCCCACAGGATATGTATCATTATCCCTATTTTACAGATGTTTATTCATGAGTCCCTAGAAAGGTTTATTAATGAGTTTAAGATCCAAGAACTAATGAATTTCAGAGGGTAGATTTGAGCTCAGGTTTTCAGATGCCAGAGCTGGCACCCTTAGCACCATCCTGTACCTCATCTGGGGAATGATAGTAACAGTCTTTCCCATGGTTTCCTGTGAACTCACCACGGCCTTCCCTCACTCCTCAAATAGACAGGGCCTCCTCACGCACCTTCAGCCATGTGATCAGCTTAGTGTGCAGGCCCCTGGTGGGAAAATCTGCTGTTTGGGTGAATATATTCAATTCAGTGGAGTGTTAGCACCTCATTGTCACTGCTCCCCTGTGCTGTGTTCTCCAACCAACTTTACCAGTATTTAAGAGTTGTTTTTTTTTTTTAAATCAGCCTGGCTCCTGTGTCTTTATCTCAATTCCTTCCAAACTCGAGTGGGGAACAGAAATGCCATTTATTGGCCCCTCAAACCCCAAGAGTGATCATCGAAGTTGGCAGGGGTTGGATCAGGTAGGGGCTCAGAGGGTGAATTTTATTCTAAGTGCAACTGGATAGACTTCCAGTTTCAGTCTGAAAGTTGCTTCTCCTGTCCTTATAATAAGAAAAACTGGAAAACTGAAAACCAGTGACTTTTCTCAGATTCATCAGAGAACTGAGATTGCAGGGCAAACTGCCACGCCAAAATCAGGAGAGATGGGGGCATACAGAGAGTCACCAAGACCCACTGGAGCCATTGTTAAAGAAAAAAATGATTCATGACACTTGTTATAAAATAGTAAAGCAGACTTTCTTCCGGAGGTGAGGGTGCTGCCACAGTGGGATTTTGTAGTAGGGGGGAGAGAGATTGGGCTCAACCCCAAATCCAACAAGAAAAAGTGGAAATTTATAGGCAAGGAGCAGGGTGAAGGTCATAGGATGGAAAATTCCTAAGAGGAAACATCAGGGGCTTAGAGGGGATTCCGGCTAAACTGATCTAACAGGATTCTTGCTGAAGGCAACCTGGGTGATCAGACATCACGTGGGGGCTGGTGAGGGTGAGGAACCCACTCAGATAAGCAGGGTGATCAGATGTCAAGGGCAGAGGATTCTGGTTAAACTGACTTGGCAGGAGTCTTGTTAAATTGGACGATGCAGGGGTAAAAACGGAACCCTTCACTGAGGGTCCAGTTGAGAAGAGAGTTCAGAGGAGCCTGAGTACAGTTTGGTCAAGGAGAGACTCTTTGTCACCATAATCTGGCAGGAACACTTTAACGCAACTTAAATTGCTGGAGGCTGAGTGTGAACTAGTGTGAGGGGTAGAAACTCCTGGGGCCCGCACGGTCTTTCATGGGCTTTACCCCTGGAACCCCAGCAAATGCACCTGGAAGGCCCTGGAGTTTTGAGCAGGGGAGTCACCCACATTGGGATTATCTTTGCCCCCAGCAAGCTCCAAGGAAGGCAAAGCAGCAGACTCCGCACATGGTGATCTAAAAGAAACTGGAAGGAACTTCCTCCCGTACCAAAAATGTTGTTCTGACTTCTTACCCTGCCTGGAATTCCACCGTTGAATTCCTCTTTCTGGGTCCAAAAGACCCAAATGCAGGGACCCCCGCTGAGCAACACCTTGGCTGCCTTCAGAATGCTGAGCTTAAGGGGGGGTGGGGGTCAGAGTGAGCTGAGCACAGGGGCCTGGGGAGGACTTCCAGGGTGAAAGCTTGGGGGGAGGGGAGGAGTAGAGCAGGAGCCAAGCAACAGGGAAGGGACACGCTTGGCAACCACCTTCTTCCTGATTCATGCCCTGAAGATGAACAAGATCCAGCCCTGCCCTCCAGGAGTTTACAGTCTGAGGGAAGAGGCGGCTATGTGTTCAGACATTGAGAACAGAGGCCCAGGGACTCAGATGGTGGGAGAGCCGGACAATGGAAAAGCACAGAGAAGAGGAAGTGACCAGCCTGGGACAAGGGGTAGTCAGAGACGCTCTCCTGAAACAGGGACACTGGAGCAGGCTGGGCAAGTTGACATGGAACTGGAACAGTGTTCCAAGCAGCAGGAACAGCATGTGCAAAGGCTCAGAGGAATGAGAGCACACAGAGTGGCCAGAGCCCAGATGGTGGGGAGGGAAGTGGTGGGAGATGAGCCTGAGCGTCGGATGTGGGCTGTGGGAGGACCAGGGGCTTGAGGGCAGCAGGCTGTGGTGGAATGTGACCTCCATGAAGCACTCCCATCTCCCAAGGGCCCTGACAGCTCCTGGCACATAGGAAGGGCTCCACGAACATGTAATGAATGAATGAATGATTGTGGCAGGGTAATAGGAAGACAAGGAGGGTATTGCAGCGGTCCAGGTGAGAGCTTGATGGAGGTCACACAAGGTCATGGTAGTGGGCGCAAACTAAACAAGTGACTTGAGAGGAATCTAAGAGGAATGGACTGGATCGGGTGGGGTGTGTACCTGTGTATACGTGTGCAAGGGGGATGTTTGTATGTCTGTGTCGATGTGTGTCTGTATGTGTGTCTGGGTGTGTGCTATGTGTATCTGCACACCTGTCTGCACATACAGAGGTTCTGGGTGGAGCCCACAGGGCCCGCTAAAGCCCAGGGTCCAGTTGGGACCTCCATCCAGTGCCACCTCCACTGCCCATTACCAAAGAGGGGTGTCCACCCCAGCCCTGACCCCCCAGACCATTTTTCTGTCCATCTCCAGCTGTGATTGATGTAAATGCTGTCCTAATTTCTAATCATTTCCTGCAATTTGCAAAATGGTTTCTTCGGTTCCTGCAAAAGGGGCTACACAGTCAGCTTTGCTCCTTCCTTTCTTGTTCTGTCGTCTTGTAGTCAAGCAAAAAGAGAAGAATAAGAAAAGTGATAAAGCATCGTGAGGGGGAGGAAAGACAGGGAGAAGAAAGGCAGCCGCGAGGCCAGAGGGTGATCACAGGAAAATGATGTGAGCAAGTCATTTAACCAAATTGTATTTTAACTAAGGATGAGTTCTGTTCACTTCCTAATGCACCAGCCTCACGGTCTCCTGTGACATGTGCCCCAGTAGGAGGGTACGTGACCTGATTACTCATGACTGCCAGCCTACCAGTACCCACGGGGTTTGTTCCACACTGGCCCACATCCCCTGTCCTGTCACTGTCTCCCTCTCCCCACAGGGGTCTGTTGCCTCTCAGTGCCAAGTACAGAGCTAGGTGCTGGGGTATGGGGTGACTAGGACAGACACAGTCTGTGCCCTCCAGGGTTTCCAACTGAAATTGAAATTAAAGCAATCACTACATAAAAAATCCGCTGTTAACATGATGAAGGCCACAGGGGACCTACCTTATCAGGGGGAGGTCAGGTGGGCTTCCTGGAGGAAGCGGCAGTACTATTCTGAGACCTGATAGACACATAAGAGTCAGCCAGGTGAGATGCCCTGGAGGCATCTCCAGGCAGAGGGAACAACATGTGCAAAGGCTCAGAGGTTCGAGTGTCAGATGAGAGGCCTGTGTGACTGGACTCAAGGAATGGGGGGAACATGGCAAGTGTTGAAGCTGCAGAGGTGGGCAGAGTCAGACTGCACTGGGCTTCAAGGCCTGTCAGAGCAGGTGACAATGGGGCAAAGACCTGAAGGAAGGGAGAGAAGGAGGGAGCCAGGCAGACATGGGAAGAGGCTCCAGCTGGAGGGAAGGGAAAGGTCCTTGAGGCAGGAACAGGCTGAGGGCTCCTGGTCCAGGAAGGATGGAGGGCTGGAAGGGAGTGACTGGTGGGGGATGGGCTGGGGGGATGGGGGGACACGCAGGGCCCGGGGCCACTGTCAGCGGGCCACTGTCACTTGGACTGTGCCCAAGTGAGGCAGGAGCCGCGGGGCGTGGAGCAGAGCAGGGGTGGCCCCACTCTGAGTCTCACAGGGCCACGTGGCTCTGCCTGGAGAGTGACGGGAGCAGGGCCAGGGCAGAGGCAGGGACCAGGCCGGAGCCCACTGCCCCGGTGCAGGCGTGATGGTGGAGAGGGACTAGGTGGGAGCCTAAAGAGTAGGAGAAGATACTAGATCTGGGGTTTCATGAAGGTCGAGATAACAGGACTTGAGAATTATTCATTCCATAAATATCAGGCTTTATTCATTTTTAAAACTTCATACTATTTCCCCCAACATCTTCTTACAGGAATCTCTTCTAACAAAATAGAAATTTGAAGGAAGATTAAAGAATAAGGATATCCTTTGTAGTATTATTTATAATAGTCAAAAAAAATTGAAACCATTCACATTTCAAAAGTGAGAGTTTAGTAGGAATATTAGTCAAATGGACTATTTCCAAGAACATATAAAGAGACAGAAAACTGGTCAGACTGGAGAGTCAGGTAAGAAAGACCCAAATCTGCGTGTGCAGCACGTGGATGGCACAGCTGCAGCTCGCCAAGGTCTAGTTCCCCTGAGCATCCCCCCAACCCCCTGCAAGGGGGGGATGGCATGTCCCCATCACCTTCATGTCAGGGGTGCCGGTGACACTTGCTTTGGCCAAGGAAACATGAATGGAGGTGGGGAGTGGCCCTTCCAGGAGGGAGCACCTAAGGGTCAGAGCTCAATTCTCCCATCCCATCTCCCCTGTCACAGTGACTGAGACGCACATGTGGAGATGCTGACCTCCTGAGACAGTGGCGCCTCCATCAGCCTGAGTCCCTGGGGTCTGTGACAAGCAAAGCCCTCCCTGCTGATCACAGTGGGCATGTGACATGAACGAGAATGACCTCGGTTGTTTTGTAGGGTTGTTTGTTATTGCATCATAACCGAGCTTATCCTGACAGTCACACCATTGTGAAATCAATTATGAAAATATATACTCATATATGAATAGAAAAAGAAGAAAGGTTGTTAGTAGTAGAAACTACTGTCTCTGGGAGGGGAGCTATCAGTGATTTATACACTCTTTTATATTAATGTTTGCACTTTTCAAACGCTTCACCGGAAGTAGGCATCACTTACATTAAGGGGGAAAGGTCAGTGTTATTAATGAGAGTGCAGGGCCCTGGCGAGGCCATCCCTATCTCAGGCTGCATCTCAGGTGCCGGGCACACCGAGTGTCTCTCCCGCCCAATTAGCCCTTTATTACAGATGGTTTTGTTCTCTAATTGTCCACCCTGCACAATTTAGAAGGTCATATACTGTCTTGTTCTCAAACGTTTAATTTAGTGTCCCTTGGCCTCAGTTTCTCATCTCTGAGTGCAGTGGTGGCAGAAAGGGAGATCTTTAGAGGCCCCTCAACACCAGCACTCCCTCGGGGCCTGGAATAATAAAAGCTTCCTACAATGCAGATACTGCTTTACAGCTGAGATTCTGAGGCACAGAGAGGTAGAGAAATTTGCCCAAAGTCACAGCCTCACCTGATTTGAGCCCAGGAATCTGTGTCCAGCAGGCATACCTTCTTCATCAAATCCTCATAATAATCCTGTATGGTCAGTATTATTGTGCCCATTTTTCAGTGGGGAAAACTCTGATGAGGCTCACAGAGGTTGATTCACACAGTGAGTGAGCACTGGAGGCTGAATCTGAAGACGGATCTGTGGGATCTGAGGCCTCTCTTTTCTCACTGCTCCAATGGTGAGAAGCCCAAGCAGGGACAATGCCCTCCAGGTGCATGAGGATGTACTACACACAATGCACTTGAGTGCAAAGAAATCACCAGCCCCGACACAATAATAACAATGGCAATAATAATAACAGCCCTCATCCATGGAGTGTTTACAGTGATTGCTGAGCCTGTGTCTGTATTATCACATATACTACGTATCATGTACGATACCCGATAAGGCAGATGCCATTTTTTTTTATTGGCCACGCCATGCGGCATGTGGGATCTTAGTTCCCCAACCAGGGATCGAACCCACGCCCCCCACATTGGAAGCGTGGAGTCTTAACCACTGGACCACCAGGGAAGTCCCTTGACAGATGCCATTATTATCTTCAACTCACATGGGAGAGGACTGAGCTCAGAGACGTTAAATAACTTTCTCAAGGTCTCACAGCCAGGAAGTAGCAGAGCCCGGACTGGAGACCTGGTTTGGCCAAAGCCTGTGGTCAGAACCATTAACAGGGACTGAGCCTCCTCCATCAGGGTTTGGAATCAGATGCAGCAACACCCCCAGGAGGGGCCCCAGAGATCAAAGGTAAGATGCTGTCCTGAGAGCAAGAGGGGAGAGAGCAGGAGGCACAGAGTAGGGAAGGGGGGAGGCTGGAACCCAAAGGGCCAACATACCCTGTACCCGGGCCTGGGTGGGCTCCCTGCAGGGGCCCGGGTGCTGCAGGCCCCGCTGTTAGCGGCAGCGTCACTTCGTGACTGTGGCCGAGCTGTCTGCCGGGTGGAGACTGTCAGGCACAGCGGGGTGGCCGGCAGCCGTCTCAGCTCCAGAGGCGCGACTCACTGCAGGTCCTAAATCTAGCAGGAGTTTCTCGCCCAACAGAATTGTCCTAATTGTCATTGTCATGGCAGATAACATTTTGTGACAGCCATAAACTCAGAAAGTCTGGAGTGGGTCCCGGAGGAGGGAGAGGCCTGGGATGGTTTGGATAGAATTTAAAAGGGAAGAAAGGGTGACTTGAAGCCTTGGGGAGACTCAGGTTGGGGGCCTGGCTTCCTGTCCCGCAGGTGGGGCGTTTCACAGTCTCAGAGGCTGCACTTGCTGAATATTAGAATCAGACTAGTAAAGTGAAATTATCATAGTCATCAGACATAAAAATGCCTAACACTGGGGGGGCCAAGGGGACAGGCCTGGATTTAAGTCTTGGCTCTGCCACGTATCTCTGGGACCAGCACCCAGTTCTCAAGCTCTTTCCAGAGCCTGGGAGTTGGGTGGGGATTCGTTCCCTCAGCTCCACTGTGAGGGTGCAGGGACAGAGAGAAGCTGCTCCTCACCCCCCTTAATGCAGCTCACCTTCCTGGGTCGTCCACACATTGCCCCAGCCACAGTTTGTCACAGGTCCTCCAAGTCAGTGACCGCCCCCCCCTGCCCCCGGAGCCCTCACCAGTACTGCTCCCTCTGCCCGGGTGCCCCACACAGACCAGGCCATCTGTCTGGGAAGCTGGGAGGACCAGGAAGGCTGGAGACAGTGGGGATGGTGCAGGTCTGAGTAGGGGGCTGGCAGGGGTGACAGCCAAGGCCCCCCCCCCAGGGCTGAGCAGTTTCATTTCACACTTCGTGCCCAAACTTGCATCATGGTGCTGGCCAGGAGCCTTGTGTGCAGTTATTAAATGTGATGTGCTGTAGGTGTATAATTGTCAGAATAGTTTTGCATATTTTGATAAATCTATAAATATGGATTGTAATTATCCGTCATTAGCATATGCTTATGTTCTGCGTAAGTACATTGTTTCCCAGAGAATGCAAGTTGCCAATTCACGACCAAGACACAGGGACACCAGCCTGATGGTCATGTGTCCCCATCACCCAGGACATGGAATGTGTCCATTCATCCTCCTGGGGAGGAGGGGCAGCGAGGATGCTGGGCAAATCTCCCCACACCACGGGCAGGTCCTGGGGTCCTAGAGCTCCAGGAGGGACAGAGAGCAGGGTCAGGAGAGAGGTCAGCCCCAGCCACCAGCCTGGACCAGGTGACAGTCGGGTGGAGGGGTTACCTGAGCACCTGCCTGTGGCTCCACCCAGAGCCCTGCAGGGGGTCAAAGCACAGAGCACGGCAGCTAGAAGCTGAGGGTCCTGGAGCCCCACCTGCCCTCACTCACCTGGGGTCACCCCTGAGCCTCAGTTTCCTCAGCTGTAAAATGGGGATAAAAGCAGCTCCTTCCTCTCAGGGTGGCTGTTAGGATTAAGGGAGCGAGTGCAAATGAAGGGCACCCAGCAGACGCAGGAAGGGTTCACTTGTGTGAAATGATGTTCCTGCTGTTGTCGCCTCAGGACTGTGACAAAGGAAGCACATGGGCCCATTTCACAGATGCGGCTAATCGCTGTGATGCTCCCGGCTGCTGACATGCCCTTGGGTCAGGCAGCTGCACACCTGACCCCACATCCCCTTCACAAGCACCCTACTCGGCAGGTGTTGTTCCAGCCCCCTCTCCACTGGGGGAAGGCTGTGCCCCAGGCGGGTCAAGCGCTTCCCAGATCACACGGCCTGCAAGGGCAGAGGCTCAGAGCAGGGCACTCTGCCCACAGCGCCCAGACTGGGCCACCACCCCAGACGCCACGTTGCCTGGGACACTCAGTCACAGCACTGATGAGAAGGCGGCGGACACTCGTGGCTGCCCGCCCAGCAGCCCACCCCTCCTTCCTCACTCACAGAGCCCTGGGTTTGCTCTGCAACAACAGGCTCAGGCCTGGTGGGCCTCCGCAGCCCGAGGGTAAAGCCGTGACTGGTGCCCCACCCCCCTTCTCTAGAGATTGTTTTAGGGGTGAGAGTGTGACTCAGATCTGGCTATTGAGGTGTGAGAGAAAATCTGCGGCTAGAGGGACTGCTTCTGGGAAATATTTTTTCTGCCTCACCCCACTCCCTTCCTCTCAGCTTGAATACTGTAGTGTGAGACATTATGTTTGGAGCTGTGGCAGCAATCTTGTAACAATGAAGCCAAAAGCTAAGAACATAAAGTCAACACAGCCAAGGATGGTAAAAAGGAAAAAGGTCTTTGTTGACATCCCTAAGCATCTGGCCAAGCTGGAACCACCTCACTTGAGAACAATCAACAAATATTTTCTGTAGAAGGAAAGATAGTAAAGAGTTCAGGCTTAGCCAAAATCAAGGATATTATGTAAGTATTTATTTAACAAGAGAGAAAATAAATTTCCACAAATATTTTATTGATGAAATTCAAAATATAATAAGTGCAATTTTTATAACATAGATTTATTAATGAGAATAATGGCGTTCTTTTTCACAGGGGGGATAACATTTTACTTACTTGGAGATCAAAGTTAGTGTTCCGTGTCATCAGATTGATTGCAAATGTTCATCTGTAAAAATCACCCTTAGCTCGAGGGCCATGCAAAAACAGACAGTGGGCCACATTGGCCAATGGGCCATAGATGCTAACCCCTGCTCTAAAAGATCTGACTATTCATGTCTTAATTGCTTGAGCCATTGTTGTTGGGTTCCTATTACATGCTTCCCAAAACATTCCAACTGACAGAAGCACCTACTATGTGCTGGCACACATCTCTCACAAGAGTCATGAGCATTTGATTATACCCTTCTCCCCCAACAAACCGGGGAATACTGGAGTCAGAGGTTGTGTCTTGCAGGTCTCTGTAACCCCAGACCTTCATACAGATCACGACCCACGGTGAGCTCCAATTACCATGGTATGAATCATATGAATCAATGCATGAACAAATGAAAAATTAAATACTTGGTAAATTGAAAAGTGGTGAGCCCAAATGCAGGGTTAGGCTCTGGGAGGGGCACAGATGGGGGATAGGAGACGTGCAGGGTGCAGATCAGGGATTAGAGGAAAAGCAGCAGCCCCTTTGCTCCAGCAGGAATGAGGCACCGCTGTCTTCCCAGGCGTCCCCCTGCCTCTCCATCCTGCTGGCACAGACGTCAGGTCTAAAATCCCTACCCTGCGTGCAGTCACTCCCCTGGGCTGCGGGAGCCTTTGACAGCCAGCACCTGCTTCCCCAAGCCGGAGAGACAGGCTTTGTGCTCTGCCATTTTCCCCCTAAAAATTGTTGTGAGAAACCAAATGGTTATCTTTACTTCAGCGGCAATTCTTTGCTGCGTTATTTTGTAAGAGACGGAGGACGGGGCATGGCGAGAGGAGGCGGCGGGAGAAGTGAGGAAAACCATTTAGGGTGAACAGGCTCTAAAATTTCAGCTCCGGGTTTTGCCAGGAGACTGGGTTGGAGGATGATTTCAAACGAATTTTGCCATCCAACTAAGAAATCTGTCTCCCCCAAAATGCTTTATTTTGACAGTTGGCTTCAAGAGATTTGACAGAATTCATTTCTCTAGCAGACAAGAGATCAAGGTATTAAACAAAATACATTCCACCGTGAGAGCGCTGTTAACCATTTGACAACATTATATTCATCCAGAGTCTGAGTGTCTCGGCCTCTTTCTTCCCTTTCCTTCTTACTTTCATACACCAGCGAGAGGCGAGGCCAGTAAAGGCACTGGATCTCTCTGCCCCCAAGGCCCCCGCTCCCCAAGATAGCTCTGTGAGGGGTGGGGACTGGAAGGGGCGACCCTGGAGGCAGGGGGTCCCTGGGGAGCTGCTAGGTGTCCACGGGGCCAAGAGCAAGCAAGGTAGAGGCGGGGGGAGGGGAGGTGGGGAAAGAGGTGGAGGGTGAACGGGGGTCTGTCAGCCTGAGATCCCAGGGGACTCACAGGAGCAGAGTTGAAACCCAACAGACACGGGGAGGGGTCTGGAGGGGGCGTGGGGACAGCTGGGCCACATTGGTCACCAGAGTGAGCCTCTGATGGACGGGCTGGGAGTCCTGGTCTCCTCTGCTGAGGCCCCGCCAGGTCCCAGGGAAAAGCCAAGGAGGAAACCTGAGCTGCGGTTGACAAACTCTGCTGCTCATCAATTGCTAATCCTCAGGAGGGCTAATTAGCTTTGCATAAACTACCACTGCAAGTAATGACTGTCTGGTTAAACACTCAGGGGTGCTGAGGGGACCCTGGAACCATCCCAAGACTCAAGGAGGACAGGGACTTCGGAGTCAGGCAGACCCGGGTCCCTGTCTTGGTTGCAGCCAGTTACCAGCTCTGGGACTTTGCGCTTAACCTGGCTGAGCCCGTTTCCTCATCTGGTAAATAGACCAACACTGGCCTCTCCCTCTGAGCTGTGATGAGGAGTGAATGAGAGCCCATCCTGACCTGTGAGCAGTCACCAGTCCCCCTCTAGCCCTGCCTCACTCCCTCTCCCTGCTGCCCGCCCCACCTGCCCTGGCTCCAGCACACGGGTCAATATAACATCAATAACCAACTCTCCTGGGCCCCCCTTGCCAGGCCCTGTGCTGAGCTCTCCCTGTGCTTTTTCTCATTTATCCTATTGGTTCTGCTATATGTTCTGCTATTGGCCCCATTTTACAGATGAGGACACTGAGGTTCAGAGAGTAAAGTAATTTGAAAAGTCACCCAGCTAGAAGAGGGCGGATCAGGGCACAAACCCAGTCTGACTGATGGTAAAAATTATGTTTTTCCCACATGCCTTTCCCAGGCATCCCACCTGGCTCATGCTTTACTTTTCTTTCCAAGTTGGGGCTGGCAGACCCTGCAGTAGCTGACCCTGAGCAGAAAGGTGGCTTCAGAGCTGGACAGGGACCCGTCACAACCATCCTGGCTGCCCAGGGTCAGTCCCCTCCCCTTCCCTGGTAAATTCAGCTTCAGTGTCACTCCAGCCTATGGTGGTGCCAAGTGGGGCCCCAGCCCCGCCCATCTCCCCACCTCGGCATCTCCAGGCCTATTAAACAGGAGAGTCACAGGCTGACATGTAGGCTTGTATGAGCTGCACCAAAATCAATGTAATACCTCCCATCACCCCACCACCACTAAGATGTCCTTGAACAGCTCCTTCCCCTCAGAGACCTAGCTCTCTGTCCTTGTCAATTACCCACCCAGGGGCCGTGTCAGCCACTGCCCCAGGCCTGTCCCCTCATACCTGGGGCCTGGGGGAGGCGGGACAGTGGACTGTGCCAGGCTGGCCGAGGACTCCTCGGTGCCCCTCACCCACATTCTCCCTCCTCAAGTTCATGATTGGGAGCCGGACTGCGGAGCCAGGACTCCTGGGTCCAAACCTCAGCTGTGTGATCTTGGACAGAGTACTTAACCTCTCTGTGCCCAGTATCCTCATCTGAAAATGGAAGTCTATTAACTCTTGCTACTGTTACCAATGTCCCGTCCCTCCTCCCCCACCCAGCTATCCCCCGCCCTCACCGCATCCCACCTCCGAGACCCACACCTTGCTCCTGGAACCCTGCCCCCAGTCCTCACGGGACACTGGCTCACAGGGGTCTTGGGGCAAGACCCCAGGGATAGTTGCACTTCTCAGGAGCCTCTGGAAACCTGAGTAGTCTTCAAGGCCCAAAGGGCAGTGTTCCTCAGAATGAGTGACTTTCTCACCATCTCCTTTAGGGACAAACTGACTGTTCTGACCCTAAGGAGACATCTCATCATGGTGCTTGGAGAGCAAGGACACAACAGTCACCAGGTATCCAGAGTGAGCCAGGTGATCAAGCAGGGCAGCTCTGGGAGGTGGGGTGATGGGGCCCATTTCCCTATGAGAACAAAGGCTCCAGGGAACAAAGTGCCTGCCCAAGACGACACAGTGAGCAGCTGAGCAAGGATTCAACTGCCCTGGTCCGTCTGACTCTAAATTCTAAAATCTTTCCACTGCGCCACACTGAGGGCTCCTGGGTGACTTTTATATGTCCAGCACCAGGCTGGGTGCCAGCTGCAAAGATGAAGCACCCATGGGAACATGAGCATCATGAAGCCAGGACCACCCCTTCCTCATCCAGGGAAGTTCTGAGCTCCTGCCCAAGCCAACCTAAGCCTTTCCCTTGGGCAGCCGTGAGGTCCAGGATTCCCTGGACAGCCTGCCCTCTCCTGCCAGACTGCACACCTCCCACCAGCTGACGCACCTCTGACAGTCTGCAGAGTGACTGAGCATTCTTTCACTGAGAAACTATGATGAAACATACATAAAATAAATGTCTGTGGAGGCAGCAGGATCGCTCTCTCTCCAGTTCCGCTGCCTCTTCCTACCCCATCATCTCCCATCTGAAGCTTTCCGCAGCCTCCTCCCAACCTCCCACCCCACCATCCTTTCCTGACCAGCACCCAAGAGACTGGTTCACTGCAGGAGACTTCTTGGGCCTCCCTTGCTTATAACATTCAAGGACTCCCTGGAGCTCTCAGGATGGAAACAAAAATGCTCCCCACAGCTGACAGGAGCCTACAGGACCTGGCCTTGCACGTCCTCCACCTTAGGGTTCTGCCATTTCCCCATGTCTGCTCTGAGACTGTGGGACCCAGTCCGATGCCTCTCGCTCTCCTCCTCACGGTCACGTGCAGGGCGTCCCTGCAGATCCTGTGCTCAATGAGCAACCACAACGGCTGCACCGAGACTGGGTCTGCCCAGGAGGGTCCCTGCGTCCTCAGGAAACCCTTCCAGTCCCGCTCGTGGGCCTCCACACCTCCCATCATCAGTGAAGACCGCTCCCAGGCCACCCAGATGCTGGCGGTTCCCTCTTCTCAGGAACGCTGTCATCCATCACGGGGACACAGGCTAAAAAGTCGGGATCTTTCACAGATCTCCAATGAACAGGTGCCACAAAGCTATTGGAATCCCAGAGATATTGGGAAGGGAAGGGAGAACTCAGACAAAAAGTGGTGGGAGTGAAGAGAAAACAGAGATGTGTCAGGGAGATTAATCCGCTGCTCAGACATGAAAGAAATACACTCAGTTATTTTGTATTGCGTTTCATTGGAATGTACACGTCGTACTCAGCTGCCTGAAAGCCTCGGATTACCCAGAGAGAGAGCACAATGAAAGACAAGGGAGAATAAAAATACCGACAAACATGTTCCTGAAATTGGAATTATTTTGAGAGAAATAAAAGCCGGGCTGGAGACAGTAGAGACCACTTGGCCTCGAGGCCCTTGGCACTGATGCCTGGTCCCCCGGCCAGATCAGCCAGAGTCCGGGGATCGAGCTGTCATCTTGGACCTGCCACCTATGTGCTGTGTGACTTTGGGCAGGTCACTGCCCCTTGATGACCCTCATTCTCCATAAGCCCTGTGGGGCTTCTGAACAGCAGCACTATTGACATTTGGGGCTGGACACTCTTTGTTGTGGGGACTGTCCTGTGCACTCAGCAACATCCCTGACCTCTACCCACTAGATGGGTACCCACCACCAGCACTCCAGTTGTGACAATCAAAAATGTCCCCAGACTTTGCCGAATGTCCCCTGGGGAGCAAAATCACCCCTGGCATCTGAACCAGATACTTTCTGAGTTCATGTGGGAGAGGGCAGAGCAAGAAGGGGTCACAATAGACCCCAACCCAGGGCCAAGGACACCCCAGTGTGGCGAGCTGGGGATAGAGATGAGGCCTGGAGGGAGAAGCTGGCTCATGGAGGGCCCCACTGCTGAGCTGGAGTGTGTGGACCCCCCATCGTCACTGCCGGGGCCAGAGGACAAGGGACAAAGGTTTGTACACAGCACATTGGACTGGTGACTCTTCTGCATGTCTGACCCACCCCCCGGGGACTGTGTCACTGTCATCTCTGGGTCTCCCGCTCCTGGTGCAGGGTGAGGCATTTGCTGAAATGAACTGAACTGAAGGGCGTTTGCTTTCACCTCCGAGCTCAGTCTTGGGAGGGCATCAAGGGGCCATGACATGGACCCTCACCCTGGGGGCTCTCGGCCCAGCAGGGGAAAAGCATGGGAGTCCTCAGCCCTATTCCCCAACATCCCCAGCTCCCTCATTCCTGATTCAAGGTGGGGTTGCCCTTCCCACCACTTTGAAGGCAGAAGGCCTGTGACTTGCTCTAGCCAATGAGATGTGAGAGGCAGTGGCGTCTGTCACTTCCAGGAGGGAGCTTTAAGAGCAGCACCCAGTTTGCACAGTGATCTCGGAAAGGCCACACGGAGGTGAAGTCGCATCAGCCCAGAGCGGCTGCGGGGAGCAGAGCCGGCCACCTGCCCTGGGCACGTCAGCATAGAGAGGGGGCCTCCTCTCGAGTTGGGGATGCTGCAGCCACTGGTTACAGCAGTAACCCGGGCCCCCCAGAGTGATGCCACCGCTGGAACCAGGTCACCTGAGAAGTCTTCCCTCCCCCTCCAGCCCCCAGGCCCCGATGGATGCTGGTCTCTGTGGGACGGGACACTCCACGCCACCCCAGTCACAGGTCTGGAGGGTCCTGCCAGTATCTGGGAGGCCGGCTCCCCAGGGTCTGACTTACCCAGACCTGGGCCAGACACACACATCCCATAATGATGCACAGATCACCCAAGAGCATCTGGGCTCCTTGCTCCTCTCTGTTAACTCGTCCCTTCAACAAAGAAGGCCCTGGACACTGAGTCTGTGCCAGGCATGTGCTGGGCGCTGTGAATATCCAGGGAGCAGGACCGATGCAGCCCCTGCCCTCCTGGAGCTCACAGACTAGTGCAGGTGACAGTTGGTACCAGTGAACACCCAAGAAAAGAATTACAGAGTGCTGAGTGGGGCCAGGGGAACAATCAGGGGTGGGGAGAGGGCACGGGGGAGGGGACGCAAGTCTGCAGCTGGGGTGGGCCAGTCACAGTTAAGCTGAGACCCAAGGGTGAGAGGGAACAGCCAAGTGAAGGGAGGACAGGAAAAGACATTCCAGGTGGAAGGAACTGCATGTGCAAAGGTCCTGTGGTAGGAAAGGCCTTGGGTAGAAACAGCAGAGCAGGGAGAGGGGAGGGAGATGCGGGGTGCACAGGGCCGGACCACATAGGCCTGCTGGCCGCAGGGAGGAGTCTGCACTTGATCCTGGGGTCAAGGAGAAGCCACTGAAGGAGCCAGGAGGGGAGGGTCATGACCAATTCACATTCAGAACATTCTCTGGGCCCAGGGCTTAGCACAGGGCCTGGCATACAATGGTGCTCAATGAATGCTTGCTGACAGTGACGTCACATGCAGGAAGTAAGGAGATGCTCTTTAGGGCACTACTGACTCGCCCTGGTCAGTGTGCATGCTCCCTACACCCAGCGAGGGGTCCACTTGAGGACCGGGAGGAGCTGGGGCTTGTGGAGCAGCTGCCGCTGCCTGGAACCCAGGCTTCTCACGTGTCAGCTCACATGTCATCTCACATGTCATCTCACATGTCAACTCACATGTCTTCATTGGACCCCATGAGGGTGTGCACAGACGTCCCCATTGAGGCATTGATGTGGTTTTTACAATAAAACAGGTCAAAATGTTCCAACCTGATGCTAAGATGCATGAAACAGGATTCTCAATTTAAAAAAGCATCAAGAAATATTTCTATCTGTAAATCAAGGAAAGTTCATGAAAAAATATCACTTGTTCAATAATGAAGTAGGACAAGTCTGCAGAACTGAGTAATGGCAGAGAAGAAAAGTCTCAGCTCTTCCCCCAATTACAGGGTCTAAGTCATCAAGTTGACAAAAGAATAATATTGAAATATGAGGAAGCATGCAACTTCCTAACAAAAGAGACAAAAACTAGCTAATGTGACAATAAATGATACCCGGGAATCATCTGAGCCTGCGGCTGGGTCTGAGCACTTTCTAACCACATGCATCATCCCCAAAGGCCCCGCTGGTGTCCCCAGGAATGAAACTTGCCCCTGGACTCACGGTCTGGCCCTGCACGGCCTCTGCTCAGGGGCACGGAGCTCCACATTCCCAGCACTGTCTGTGCAGCCTATGCACCTAGTCCAGCCAGTCTTTTTAGCTCCGAGCACAGTGCACCAACTCCAAATGGTCCCCTGGACCACCCAGGTCCCTGCCATCACCCCAGCTCTGAGCTCATCCCCTCCATCTCGTTGAACCAGCTGTTCAGGGCCTCCCATCCCAATCGTTGTACTATTTGGTGACAATATGGGGGCAGCACATTGCCACAGGGTACGCCTGGACCTTGGAGTCAGACACCTGGCTTCACATGCCCACTTGTGTGTGACCTTGGCCAAGCTGCTTTACTAGTCTGAGCCTCAGTTTCCTCACCTGTAAAATGGGAAGATAACAAAAATACTGACCTCATAGGATCATTGTGAGGGTTAAATGACTTAATATATGTAAACTATTCATAGTCTGCCCAGCATATGATAGTTATTCAGTAACATCTGCCACCTTTATCATCCTCCCCATTTTACAGACAAGGAAACTGAGGTTCAGAGAGGGGACATGGCCTCCTGTGTCCTCACAGCCAGTGACCTGGCCAGGCCAGGATTCAGACTCAGTGTTGTGACTCCGTCTCCAGGCACCAGTGTAGGTAGGGGTTGCACTACCTCCAGCTTCATCAGCTTGGACATGAGGGGACGAGCCTGGAATCCTCGCTCTTGTCCATGCTGGCACAGGGCAAGGCCTGCAGCTTCTGCCCAGGCAATACCAGGCACCCAGGAGAGGGGAGGTCAATAAAAGCGTCCATGATGACAGACCACATGCCCGATAGGGGACTAAGTGTTAACCTGCTTTGGCCCTTTTAATCACAACCACAACTCTACTCCCTCTTCACAGAAGGGCAAACTGAGTTTCAGAGAGGCTAAGGCACGTGTCCAGGACCACACAGACGACGGCTGTCAGAGCCAGCTCTTTAACTCAGATCCATAGTGTCTGGACCCGCATCCCACCTACCATGTGTCAAGGGCTGTGGTGCTCCCTTTACGCCTCATCTCGTCCCACAGCTGTCCTCGGAGCAAAGTTTCCTCATCTCCCATTTCACTGGTGAAGAAACTGAGGGCCAGGGTGCACATGGAACTGGCCCGAGGTCCCACAGCCAGTAAGAGAAGAATTCCCTAGAATTCAGACCCAGGGCTCCCTGTTCCCAAACCCGCAGTGAAGGCGGTTTCCTCCTCCCTTCTTTGTTCCCAGGCTGCAGGACAACCGATGGGCCCCAGCTGAGGGGAGGGGGCTGCAGGGACAGGGGACCAGCTGGGGCCTCTAGGGACGGCAGGCTGGGCAGCCACCCCCAGGGCTCCGGAGATCGCCCGAGTTCCGAACTTTGTCTGCCGGAAACTCTGCAGACTTCAATCCCTTTGCAAAGCCAGAGCCTCCTCTAAAAGCCGGAAGGAAAGGGGAGAAGGACTCTCACCTTGGCATCTACAGAGCTGTGCACGTGCATCAGAATAAGAAGGTACATCTTCAAGGGTCCCAGCATGAACCCCACACAGATAGATTTTTCTGAGCCTCATTATCTTTCCCTCCCAGGATCCCAGGTCACATTAGTTGCTTCCTGCCCACTGCCTGGCACAGATCTGCGGCGAGGCTGCCCACCTGTTTTAGGAGCTGTAAATCCATTCTCCTTCTCCTTGAAAATCAACTGGAAACCCAGTTGCTAAGTCCACCTAAATCCAGTGGTTCATGAATCAAAGGCCTCTTCTGGGCTCGTGCTTGGCTGTTGAGGCTCCATCTCCACAGACCAGGTTCTATCCAGGGTCAGGGGAGCCGCAGGACCCACCGAGGCCAGGCCCAGAGAAAACCCCCCAAACCATGTGGCAGTTGCTGCCCTAGCCTGCATCAGCCCTCACCAGTCACCCTGGGGTGGGTGCTCTCACCAACAAGACCAGGGAAAATTCCCAACGAGTCTGCAGGGAGAGAAGCCACCTGGTCCCAGAGCTTCACCCTCAGGTCCGTCTCTTCTCTCAACAAGCACTTGTCAAGCACCTTCTCCAGAGAATGAAACCAAGCAGGATCCTGTGGGGTTTTCCTGAGGGCAGACTCCCATGTTCCCTGCCTCTTGCATGTAGAAAAGCTTTAGCCTTCTAGCATTTTCCCCAGTTCCAAAAAGCAAATTTAATCAGAGAAGTGAAAAAAATGCAGAAACAAAGAAAAGCAGTCAAGCAAGACAAAATAATAATAGTTTAGCCATAAAACAAAGTCAAGGACCCTTAGTTCCTCCTCAAGGGCAACAGATAATATCCTGAGCCATATCCTTGAGTCATTTTGCCGATACTAAAACCCCCACCAGGGACGTCCCTGGTGGTCCAGTGGTAAAGAATCCACCTTCCAATGCAGGGGATGCAGGTTCAACCCATGGTTGGGGAACTAAGATCCCACATGCCGTGAGGCAACTAAGCCCACGCACCACAACTACTGAGCTCATGTGCCTCAATGAGAGAGCCCACGTGCCGCAAACTACAGAGCCCACGCACTCTGGAGCCTGTGTGCCACAACTAGAGAGAGAAAACCAGCATACCACAACTAGAGAGAAGCCCACACACTGCAATGAAAGATCCCACATGCCACAACTAAGACCTGACGCAGCCAAAAAAAAAAAAAAATTAAAACTCCCACCAGGTGGAGGAAGTTAACTGTATGCTGCCCACCAGCATGTAGACCCCAGATCGGTTGGAACTCTGAGGGTTGATGATTGAGCTCCCCAAAACATCACCCAGTTACCTCACCATCAACCAAGCAGAGAATTGTACATGAGCTGATCACACACCCTGTGGACCCCACCCTCACACTGTCTTTAAAAGCTCTTCCCTGAACACCATCAGGGAGTTTGGGTCTTTTAAACAAGAGCTGCCCATTCTCCTTACTTGGAGCCCTGGGATAAACGCTGTACTTTCCTGCACCACAGCCCAGCATCAATAGATTGGCTTTGCTGTGTGAGCAGACCCAAGTTTGATTTGGTAACAAGAACACTGTGGTTCTGAAGTGGCCTGGGAGTTTGCCTCAAAGTCCCATTGCTTTACAAATCCAGAGGGCTTAAGGCAGCCCTCCTCCAAGAGGGAAGCCGGAAGTGGAGTTTACTTCCCGCCCCTCTTCCTGGTGGATGGGAGAGCTGTGTGGTGCAAGCCGGCAGTGGGCACCAGGGGCTGAAGAGGAGAAGCTCTCCTGTGTACAGGGCACGTGCACACCCCATCTCCTGGCATCTTGGACCTCTGTAGAAGCAGCAAAACTCTTTCCTAATATACCAACTCATCCATCCAACCTGATCCCCCATCTCTCCCCAGGGCCAACCCCTTCCTCCTGCATACCCCCCAGCATAATCCTCTCCAGACTCACAAACTACATGCTTCCTAGAGCACAGGTCTCTGTTCCCTCTGTAGGAATTCCCTTCCCACCCATCCCTGAGCCCAGGAGAGCCAGAACCTATGACCAGGTTTGCCCAGAGCTGGAACTGGTAGGTGCTCAACGTGTGTCTGTGAACACATGAATGAGGGAGGGATCCAGTGATCAAAGGAATGCAGAGGCCACATTTGCCCTGGATCACATCCTGTGAAGAAACTTGGCCCCAAACAACTGCCATCATAATGCTGACGACTGCCCCTTACGTGTGCCCAGGCTAGAATTAAGGCCTTTTCCCTCGTTTCCTCGTTGGATCTGTACAATACGAAAGGTAGGTGCTGCTATCATCCCTATTTGGGAGCTGGGAACACAGAGGCCGAGAAAGACTGAGTAAGTATAGCATGTCAGGACCAGATCTCAAACCCATGTCTGCTCACCCAAATCCTTGCCGTTTCCATGGCTCCTGCCTCCCCAGGCCCCAGTCAGGTACTATTGTGGTGTCAAGAGCTTGGTGTTAGAACCTCCCACTCCCCAGAAATTGAGGCCTCTGTTGGGTTCTTTTAATAAAGATTTAGCATCCAGATTGAAGGAGGTGAAGGTCCTAATCAGACCCAGAGTATGCTGTCTGCTGTAGGCTTGAGAAAGACCCAGACTAATGGGGCTATGTACTAAGGAGTAGACCATGGGGTACCTGGAACCACCCCCTGTACCTCACCCCACCTTCCCCAAGCCCAGAGTAGTGTCCCACGGCTGGCACACAGCCTGTGGGAAGCAGCTGCTATTAATCCTGGATTTTCAGGATTGGTTTTGTTGAAGTGACAAAAATCCAGCTTGCCCTGGCTGAGACCAAAGGGGGCTTTCTCAGGAAGAATGGAATGAGGTGCAGCAGGGCCCGCTGGAGGCTGGAACCAGGCATCAGAGGTCTCCATGGCTCTGCCTCTCATCTCTGCACTGGCTCCTTCCACAGGCTGTAAACTCGGGGCCCAGTAGTTTTTGGAAATCACATCTTCAGCCACCAGAGAGGGACTAACTTTCTCACTGCAGTTTCAGTGACGGATCAGATGTCCATCACTGTGGCCAAAGGCACGGGGGGCCCAGATTGGCCCAGCTCTGGTCAGTGCCCAACCTAGTCCACCAATGAGTGGCCAAGAGTGGCGGTAAGGTCAAGTAAGACCATGGGAGCCCCTGCTATTGTCATGTGGAAAGGGATGAGATGCCAGGAAGAGGGAGGGTAGCTGGGCAGACAGCAATCCCCATTTTACAGAAGAGGAAACTGAGGCTCCCAGAGCAGAAGGAACTTTCCTAAGGTCACACAGTGAATAAGTGGCAGAGCTGGGACCTGAACCCAGGCCCATGGGGGCTCCGGAGTCTGTGCTCTAACCACTTGGCAGCACTGCCCATTCTGCAGCCTGACATCCAGAGAAGACAGAGGCGGGGCTGAGCCTGAGAGCCCCCAGTCCCAGGACATCAGGGAGGGCAGGCACTCTGCCCTTGGCTCCCTGAGCCCCTCTCGGAGGTCAGGCTGTGTGTGAAGGCTGAGGTGGGGACATCACGGACCCTCCATGCCTCACAGCCCAAGCCAATGCTGGCAAATTCCTCCCGGTAATGGGGATGTTTGCAGAGGGAATTAAAGAGGCAATAAACAGATAACAGAGTAATTAGACATAAACAGTGGGCGTGCCAGGCTTCTCAACACCACCAAGCCACCACCTCCATGTACCCTCCCCTCCCCAGGGCAAGAAGAAGCCACTGGGTTGTTCTGTTGGGTTGAGCGGTTGAGAGCTGGAGAATCAAAGAAGAGACTGGAAGGGAAGGGGTAACCTTGGAAATCTCAGTGTCCAGACAGCGAGGCTGAAGCCCAGGGAGAGAGGAGGAACGTGCCCAAGGACACAGAGCAGCCTAGAGGAACAGGTGGGCCTGGAGCCCAGGTTTCCCGGGAGGCGGGTCAGGGCAGTTCCTAGCACAACTGGTTTAATGCAGGTCAAGGTCATCTGAGGGGAAGTGTTGCAGCTGACAGGCAACAGAGGCACAACAGATGACAGTGGGGCAGACAATCATTGGTTCATTTGTGCGCCATTTATTTAGTGCCTCCTGTGTTCCAGGCCCTGTGCCGGGCTCTGGGGACAGGACAGCCAACAAGACAGGCTGTGAGTTCAGTCCAGAGCCCAACACCAGCCCTGCTTCGTGTTTATAATCTGCACTGGGAACCCAAATGACAGCAGGCGAGCCTCAGGGGACTGAGGGCAGGGCCGATCCTGCCCAAACTAACTGCCAGAATTGGCAAAGGGGAAACTCTCTAGAGCAAGGTCAGAGCACAGGACAGTCAGTCTGGCCACATGGCCACCCTGGGGAGCAGGGCCTTTGTCTCTTGGCAATGGAGGGTCATACAGCAGGAGAAGAGCTGTGCTTTAGAATGTTCTCTCTGGGTCAATATGCCACATGGAATACTGGGGTAGGGAGGACTTGGGCAGGGGGGATGGGGAGTTAAGAGACTGTTGTAATGTTCCCAGTGAGCCCTGATGGGGACCTAGGACAAGGAGGCACAGGGACAGGGAGGGGGTGGGGTTCAGGGAGAAATGCACACAGGAACACCCTCTCGCTTCCCCATGACCTGGGAAAGGGACCAGGATACCGGAGGAGGCGTCTGACCCCATGTGGTTCAGGACTTGCCTCTTGGGCCTTCCAGACCAAGTAGATAGATAAACAGCAGCTGTGGGAAGCGGGAACTCAGTGCCAGGGCCCAGAAGCACACCCGCAGCTGCATCCCAGCCAGGAGGACAGGGCCCCGGGGGGCCCGAGCCACAGGTGGAGCGAAATGAACCACTGCGGGCTGTCCTGCGGCAGGGCAGCAGCCCGCGTGGGGGAGTAGGAGGGTTTGCAGGGAGACAGCAGGGCAGGGGAGGCCCTCGGCATCTCACGGACCTGGGTTTAAATCCCAGCCCTGCCACTCACTTGCTCTGCGGCCCTGGGCAAGTTATTAATCTCTCTGAGCCCCAGGTTTCCCATCTACGGAGAGGTTAGAGCTGATGGTCTGTAAGCTCTGACCTTTGTGATCCTTCAAGCAGCAGACAGTAAGCAGGAGGATGAAAGCGAGAGCCACAGCAAGTACCACGTGCTTCCCATGAACCAGGCCAGACAAGTGAGGGGCACTTTCCGTATATCACATCATTCCACTATCAAAACGGCCCCCTGAGGCTGGAGTGTCCTCAGTGCATGCAGTACCTCGGCCGCCTTTTCCCCCTTTCCCCGTAAACCCCACCCATTCCTCAAGGTTCTGCTTAGAATAGGCAGTCGGTCATGGGTCAGGAGGCTGAGGTTCTAGGCCAGCATCTGACTCTTCCTTATTATGTGACCAAGGCGAACTGTCTTGGTTTCCCTATCTGTGCAATAGGTGCTCATCTTGGAGATCTGTAAACAGCCTGTGTGACTTTGGAGAAGTTACTTGAAGTCTCTGGGCTGGGCTGATCTGCTCACTCAGCAGCCCTGCCCCTTGGAGCCAGGTGCCCTCTCTTACCCACTTTGACTGGCCTCCAGTGCCCCAGCTTGGACAGAGACTCCAGCTCTACTCCAGGGCTTCTCAAGGTAACAAGGAAACTCATGTGGCCTCCCCCAGCCTGTCCTCCAGGACGGGAGACAGGGACACATCTGTACTCCAAAACTGGTAAGTCCAGAAATAGTAGTCAGAGCAGTGGCAGGAGACCAGAACGCCAGGACCACATCAGCACTGTGGAGGGTGAGGAGAAATGCATCTCCCCAAACCGTCCAAACTTCCACCCTGGATATGAGTCCTGGGGGCAGGAAAGTTGAGACAGGATAACAGGTGGGCCAAAAAGCCAGGCCCTGAGCACCCATTGCACAGATAGCGAAATTGAGGCAGGTTGGCTCAGGTCACACAATGAGGAGATGACAGAGGCTGGCCTGGAACCTGGGCCCCCTGATTCATGGCCAATTGTTTACCCTAAGCAGAACCTTGAGGAATGGGTGGAGTTTTGTGGGGGGGTTTCTGATTTAAAATATTCTTGAATCACTTGCCACTTAGTTGTCATATAGCAATGAAAAAACTGAACTGTATTATTCTGATGTTCATGGTATAAATCTGTGAAATGCCAAAAATTATTTTAGAGAAAGAAAAAGTAGAATTTTTCAGACTATATGTACATGATAACCAAAAAGAAAATGATCAATTCTGCTATATTGGCCCATGTTTAAAATATGCATTAAAATGTACATCATCTCCCTATAAGTAGGTGTCTTAAGGTAAATTGTTGAGTGCACTGTTCAGCATCAGAATGGAGATCTGATGGCCTGGGGCATCCCTGCAGCTCAGGGATTCAGAGCCCAGGAGATGGAAGCAAGGGAGCTTAGGGGCAATCATTTAAATTTTTTTAAAAATAATACTCAAGTTTATTGTATTATTCTTGTCTCCATTATAAAAACAATAACCAGGACCCCTCAGACAGAGCTGGTGGGAGTATAAATGGGTACAGTATTTTGGAAGGCAATTGAACAACGCTGATCAAAATTTAAATGCTTATACCCTTTGGCCCAGGAAGCCCACATCCAGGAATTTATCCTATAGAAGTATACACATAAATACTGGAAAATGTACATACAAGCATGTTCCTAGCAGCACTGTTTGTACAGAAAGAAACTGGAAACCTTAAATATCCATCAATGGGGAGACTGGCTAATAAATCATGGGTCGTCCACACACTGCAATGAAATACGGTGGTTGTTTTTTTTAATGAAGTAAATGTGTAATGCTGTCAGAGAGACATTTCCAAGACAAATTAGAAGGGAAAAAGAAAAGTTGAGAAACAGTGTGTAAAGTATGATCTCATTCTTATAAAAAGAAAAGTCTCCAGAGGCCTGAAAAACAAACAGCCAGCTCCTGAACCTGGAGGAGAGAGAAGGTGAGGGTTTTCACTTTCTATAAGGGGCAGAAGGAAATGTGTGAAAGCTTCTATTAACTGTTTAGTCAGAAAAACAATAACAATAACAATATTCATTTTTAAATTAAATCAGTGTACGCTGGTAATAAAAAAAAATAAGTGTTTTGTTTTTTCTTTTGAATGTGTATTCTCAACACCCAAAGGTGTATTTTTAACATTTTGTTGTATTTCTTTCCGTATTTTTTAATCAGTTTTTCAGGCAGAGTTATTATTGATCTGTATGTATAATTTAACATCCTAGGGTCTTTTGAACATTTAATGTTATACCATTAAGCACTTCCCATCCCATATGAGTGTAAACAATATTTCCATCACTTGAGAAGTATCCCAGAGGGGCCACAATTTAGTTAACTAAACTCCTGTTGTTGAGTTTAGATTGTTCCCATTTTTCTTTTTTTTTTTTTGCTATTATAAGTAGCCCTGCAGTAAATATATTTAGGCCTGAAGGCTTGTGGGGAGAGGCATATAAGAGTCCCTATGCGTCATTAAAAAATGCAAAATATATATGTAACCAGAGTATTGACTGGGCTGAATTTGATGGAGCCACAAACAAATGATGCAATTCTCCTCTAACTCCGCTTCAAATGTGCTCCGCCTAAGGACCACCTCACCCTGCAATGACATCTCAGGTGGATCCCACAGCTCTGCAAACCCTACAGACAGACCAGCGCCCCATGGAGCTCATCCCGTCCACTAGCCAGCAAGGAGAGGTCCAGTCCGATCCAACCACACGCCTGATCCTGCTCCCGCCCAGGCCTGATCAGGGTTCAAGGACCCCTGCTGGGAAGATGGTGGGAAGGTGGGGCTCGAGTCTGCTCGTTCCCTCTTCTTCCCTCCTGCCCTGCCTACTTCCAGCCCCTTTTCTGGTCATGCAGCCCAGAACGTGCATGCAGCCTGTCAGCTTCCGGAGTCTGCGAGTTCAGTCACTGCACTTCATTGGGTGGAAGGGCAGAAGGAAGGGAGGAGCAGAAAATGAAGGAAGCCTTCCTCTCCAGTCTCTGCTGGAAAGAATGATGCAGTCCTCGTTCACACCTGAAGTTTTCCACTTTACAGGACAGGCTCTGCCTAATTCTGCATGCTTGGATGCTAATTTCTCTGCCCACTGAGGTCTTTATCATGAACCTTTTATTTCTGCAGGAGCAATACCTTTGAAATAGTAACCAATGCTTTGTCTGTTACTTTCAGTCACCTCTTGACCCTTTTCAGGCCTTGGTTGGTCACTCTGGCCTCTTTGTTGACTCTAAAAAAAGAACTTTTAACAGGAAACTGAGTATAAATTGGACCTCTTCTGACTTTTGAGTAGCAAAGTCCTAGGCCCCCAGGGTGTCAAATGGATGTGAAAAGACACACAAGGATGGTGAGCTGGGCTCTCCATGGGGGCAAGAGAAGGATGCGCCTGGTTAGGGGAGTGGGGGGATGGGAGGGGACCCGAGAAGAGCTCAGATGCAGCCCCACCGCTGCCACCCTGGTCGGCTAAGCCTCGTCGTCTCTACCCTAGGTTATTATTGTAGCCACCTCACTGGCCTCCCTGCTTCCACCCTTGCCCCCTACAATCTCCTGTAGACACAGCAGCCAGAGTGACCCTGAAAACACGAGCCACATCATGTCAGCCCTCCTCAAACCCTCCACTGACTCATTCCTCACTCAGAGTCAAGGCTAAGTTCTTAGAGGGGTCCAGGAGACCACCCGTACTCTGGATATCTTTACCTCTCAGCCCCCATGCCAGCAGAGACTTTCCAGCTTCTCATTACACCTGAGCCTCATAGCTCTTCACCATGCCTTGAACCATTAGATGCGCACCTGCCCCAGGCTCTTTGCACTGGCTATTCCCTCTACCTGGAACACTCTTTTCCTAGATTTCTACCTAGCTCACTCCTTTACCTACTTACAGCCTTTGCTTAAATGTCCCCTTCCCAAAGAGGCCTTTCTCAGACATTCCTTTAAAATTACACTTCTATTCTCCCTCAATCAAGCAATTTCAGCCCTCCTTACCCCACACTAATGTCTCATGCACTCACTTCCAATATAATATGCACTTTTACTTTTTATTATATTTGTGGTCTGTCTCCTCCTTAACTAGACTGTAAAGTGTGCAAGGGCAGGGATTTTTTGTTTTCTTTTGTTTTCCATGAAGTAGGTGCTCAATAAATACTTGTGGAATACAGAATGCATTCCTAAGCAGAAGGGTCCTCTCAGCCTGCCCCTGGAGTTGTGTCCCAGGAAGGAGAGCACACACACATCCCCGGACAGTACGTGAGAGCTGAGAGCAAAGGGGTCCTGAGCATCTTTCCATGGAAAAGCCCCAGGAAGGGAGAAAAGACCCCAGAGAAGAAAGGGATGATGGGAGTATCCAGTGACTGGGGCTATTGATGGTTTCACAAGATTCTCAATTCCCAGCCAGGCACAAGAGAAGTCAGAAGAGAGCTAGCTCAGAGCAGTCCTGCAGACAGACAAGGTCCAGCTGCATGTCTCTGCAGCCTAAAGGAGGGCAGGGGATGCTTCCACAGATACCAAGATGGAGAACAGGCCCTGGAATTAGACACAACCCTGGGGGAGGGTGGAAACCTGACTGAGATCAAATTTCCACCACCCTGAAGAATGGGGCTCCAGATATGTCAGACAAGTTGTGATAAAAAGGAAACTAGCTGTATCTCTTGTACCTCTGAATTTGTACCTGTTACATGCAGAGTTTTTCCATCCCCTCCAGGGCTCAACCTCAGCACAGGGGGAAGCCCTCTGAGTCCCTTCTCAGGGGCATGAACAATGCTTTTCACACTTTTTCTCCCAAGAACCTTAGAGGAAAAAGAGAGAGTGGCCCACACAGGGCACAGGGGTTGTAATCCAAAGCTGACGCACTGTGATAGTTAATTTTATGTCTACTTGGCTAGGCCACAGTGCCCAGATATTTGATCAAATATTATTCTGGATGTTTCTGAGATAGTATTTTTGGATGAGATTAAAAGTTAAATCAATGGACTTTGAGTTAAAGCAGATTGCTCTCTATAATGTGGTAGGGTCTTGTCCAATCAGTTGAAGGCCTGAATAGAATAGACTGACTTCCCTCGAGCAAGAAAGAATTCTGCCAGCAGAGTGCCTTTGGACTTAAACAGCAACTCTTCCCTGAGTCTCCAGCCTGCCATCCTACCCTGCAGACTTTGGATTTGCCAGGCCTCCATGATCTCATCAGCCAATTGCCCTTAAAAAAGGATTAAAACTCCCAGTGGTTCTATTTCCCTGAAGAACCCTGACTAATACAAGTACTGAGTGTTATTTTATTTCTAATACTATGAAATATTTGTGCTCCATTCCATAAGATATTCATATTTGTTTTAATATAGAAGTGTGTTCAATGTCCTCAGTCAGCAGATAATCAACAAATGCTTATTGAGCACCTACTATGGACCGAGTCCTGATGCATTTGCCTTTTCCAGAAGATACTATATGGCTTCTAGCTCACATGCATCATTGTTGCACAACCCCGGAGTTCACTTTCTCTCCACTCCTTTACTTGGTAAATTCCCATTCATCTTTCAAAGCCCAGCTCAGCTGTTGCACTTGAACTGCTATTCCTGGCAGAGCGGTGGACCAGGTACCATAAAGAACGGTTCCCATGCAAATAACCTTGATTCTTTTTAAACTCGTTAAAGGCATAAATGCACTGACATAAAATTATGAAACCCTAAGAAGTGAAAAACAAAGAAATAGCAGGATTCCTAGGAGGTAAGAAGCACCCTAACTAGCTTTTCCCAAAAAAGTTTTACAAAATCTTGGAGACCTTGATAAGAGACGAAGCCTAGAGCCATCCAAGGTGATGGGGCTAATAGGAAATTCCTGCATAAAGATGAGACCACCAAAGGGCTACACCCCTAGTGAATGGCTGAATAATGAATAAACACAATGAAAAGAGAAGAGCAGCAAGAATACATATCTGACTCAAACTCAGTGCCAGGTAAAGGGGGAAACACTGTACAAAGGGTTGTAACTACAAGCCCATTCTCGTGTGGATTTGGAGTCAGATTTGTGATATGTATCATTCAAACAACTTCAAATGAAATATTTAGTGAAAAGTGGTTTTAGGTTAGTAGTGACCCCATGTTGATGGGCGACAGCAAATGCAAACTGAAAGAGTGCAACCTCTAAGGACCATAAATTCACAGGACACACAAGGAAACAAAGCACTGTGAGTGAGAGCCCACAGAAACTCCAGACTACAGAATCAGACCCACAAAGACTCCAGATATCAGCATTATTGGCCATGAGCTAGAAGAGTTTTGTCTAATATGTGTAATGCAATAAAAGAGAAGCTTGAAAATATAAGCAAGCAGCAAGAGACTATAAAAAATTGACCAAGCAGATTTTAGAATGAACTAAGGAAAAGAGCAGTTTAGAAATAGTTGAAGAGAATATTAGTGAGCTGAGCGATACTGTTGAAGAATGCAGTACAAAAAGACAACGAGATGGAAAATATAAAAAAAAGAGGTTAAGAGGCAATGGGAATGAAGAACTATTTGAAGATAAGTATCCAGAATTATTGGAAGACAACAATTTTCATCTCCCAAACATTAAATGAGATGAATTAAAGGTTAGTCACTCCACACTGAAATACATATAATAAAACAACAGAAAAGAGAGAGAATTAATATTTAAAAACAGCCAGGGACAACATCTCTCCCATTCCATTCCCTCACTCCCCCCAGGGAGAGATGTTTAAGGGTACATACTTGCAACTAGGAGATAAGTCCTGGAAACCTAATACATAGTACAGTGATTATAGAAAATAAAAAATAAAATTGTAAAAAACAAAAACAGCCAGAGGGGGAAAAAAAGATGCCTACAAAACAAGGATAGCTAACTTCTCAGCAGCAGCAATGGTAAAAGCTAGAAAAAGACAGTGAAATACTATTTTCGTTGTGCTGAGAAAAAGTAGCTGTCAACATAGAAGGCTAGCAAACCTACATTTAAGTAGGGAAAAATAAAGATATTTTCGTACAAACAGAAACATAGAGTCCACCACCAGCAGGAGATAAATTCTAAAACATGCCTTTTTCAGGCAAGAGGAAAATTATTCCACTCTAAAGGATGTAGTTTAGGCAGAAGGAAAATGAGTCTCAGTATAAGCACTGAGAGACAAAATGAAATGGTGACATGCTGATTATCACGTGGGAAACCTAAACTAACATTAAATGTATGAAACAATGATAATAATCTCTAATATCAATAACGATAATGTAATAACAATAATATCTCATTTCAGAGGTTAGAAATAAACAAGAGAGAGCAAAAACACCAGATAAGAACCCCAGGTAAGTTGGGAGAAGGTAATCAGAGTATTCCAGTGTTCCTGTGTTGTTTGGGATCAATGTAAAAATACCAATTAACTTTAAGCCTTGCTAATTGAAGTAGGCATCTTAAAGCAGCTAGAGTAACTGCTAGAAGAATAGATCAAGTAGACCAAAGGCTGGACTATGTGTCAGAACCAAATGCAAGCTCTACAAATTTCAAAGGATTAGTACAAAGCCTCAGAGCATGAAGCAATTAGGTTAGAAACTAATAGCAAAAGTGATAATGGGAAAAAGTGACCTAGTATTTAGAAATTAACCATATTTCTAAACAATTCAAAACTAAAAGAGAAATAATGGAAATGTTTCAATACACAGAAAAATAATAATAACACTATATTAAAACTTGTGGGTACAGTGAAAGTGATATTTAGAGGATAGGAGCCTTAAATACTTAAATGAGAAAAGAAAAGAGCTCAAAATGAATGAGATATGTATTCAAATTAAGAAGTTAGAAAAAGAACAGAATAAACCTAAAGAAATACAAGGAAGGAGTCGGAGGAGCCAAGATGGTGGAGTAGAAGGACGTGCTCTCACTCCCTCTTGCGAGAACACCAGAATCACAACTAGCTGCTGGACAATCATCGACAGGAAGACACTGGAACTCACCAAAAAAGATACCCCACATCCAAAGACAAAGGAGAAGCCACAATGAGACGGTAGGAGGGGCGCAATCACAGTAAAATCAAATCCCATAACTGCTAGGTGGGTGACTCACAGACTGGAGAACGCTCATACCACAGAAGTCCACCCACTGGAGTGAAGGTTCTGAGCCCCACGTCAGGCTTCCCAAACTGGGGGTCCGGCAACAGAAGGAGGAATTCCTAGAGAATCAGACTTTGAAGCCTAGTGGGATTTGATTGCAGGACTTCGACAGGACTGGGGGAAACAGATACTTCACTCTTGGAGGGTGCACACAAAGTAGTGTGTGCATCGGGACCCAGGGGAAGGAGCAGTGACCCCATAGAGACTGAACCAGACCTACCTGCTAGGGTTGGAGGGTCTCCTGCAGAGTTGGGGGGTGGCTCTGTCTCACCGTGAGGACAAGGACACTGGCAGCAGAAGTTCTGGGAAGTACTCCTTGGCATGAGCCCTCCCAGAGTCCGCCATTAGCCCCACCAAAGAGCCTGGATAGGCTCCAGTGTTGGGTCGCCTCAGACCAAACAACAAACAGGGAGGAGACCCAGCTCCACCCATCAGCAGACAAGCGGATTAAACTTTTACTGAGCTCTGCCCACCAGAGCAACAGTCAGCTCTACCCACCACCAGTCCTTCCCATCAGGAAACTTACACAAGCCTCTTAGATAGCCTCATCCACCAGAGGGGAGACAGCAGAAGCAAGAAGAACTACAATCCTGTAGCCTGTGGAACAAAAACCACATTCACAGGAAAAGAGACAAGATGAAAAGGCAGAGGGCTATGTACCAGATGAAGGAACAAGATAAAACCCCAGAAAAACAACTAAATGAAGTAGAGATAGGCAACCTTCCAGAAAAAGAATTCAGAATAATGATAGTGAAGATAATCCAGGACCTTGGAATAAGAATGGAGGCAAAGATGGAGAAGATGCAAGAAATGTTTAACAAAGACCTAGAAGAATTAAAGAACAAACAAACAGAGATGAACAATACAATAACTGAAATGAAAACTACATTAGAAGGAATCAATAGCAGAATAACTGAGGCAGAAGAACGGATAAGTGACCTGGAAGACAGAATGGTGGAATTCACTGCTGTGGAACAGACTAAAGAAAAAAGAATGAAAAGAAATGAAGACAGCCTAAGAGGTCTCTGGGACAACATTAAAAACAACAACATTCACATTATAGGGGTCCCAGAAGGAGAAGAGAGAGAGAAAGGACCCGAGAAAATATTTGAAGAGATTATAGTCGAAAACTTCCCTAACATGGTTAAAGGAAATAGCCACCCAAGTCCAGATAGCGCAGACAGTTCCATACAGGATAAACCCAAGGAGAAACACGCCAAGACACATAGTAATCAAATTGACAAAAATTAAAGACAAAGAAAAATTATTGAAAGCAGCAAGGGAAAAACGACAAATAACATACAAGGGAACTCCGATAAGGTTTACAGCTGATTTCTCAGCAGAAACTCTACAAGCCAGAAGGGAGTGGCATGATATACTTAAAGTGATGAAAGGGAAGAACCTACAACCAAGATTACTCTACCCGGCAAGGATCTCATTCAGATTCAATGGAGAAATCAAAAGCTTTACAGACAAGCAAAAGCTAAGAGAATTCAGCACCACCAAACCAGCTCTACAACAAATGCTAAAGGAACTTCTCTAAGTGGGAAACACAAGAGAAGAAAAGGACCTACAAAAACAAACCCAAAACAATTAAGAAAATGGTCATAGGAACATACATACTGATAATTACCTTAAACGTGAATGGAATAATACTCCAAACAAAAGACACAGGCTTGCTGAATGGATACAAAAACAAGACCCATATATATGCTGTCTACAAGAGACCCACTTCAGACCTAAGGACACATACAGACTGAAAGTGAGGGGATGGAAAAAGATATTCCATGCAAATGGAAATCAAAAGAAAGCTGGAGTAACAATACTCATATCACATAAAATAGACTTTAAAATAAAGAATGATACAAGAGACAAGGAAGGACACTACATAATGATCAAGGGATCAATCCAAGAAGATATAACAATTATAAATATATATATGCACCCAACATAGGAGCACCTCAATACATAAGGCAACTGCTAACAGCTATAAAAGAGGAAATAGACAGTAACACAATAATAGTGGGGGACTTCAACACCTCACTTACACCAATGGACAGATCATCCAAAATGAAAATAAATAAGGAAACAGAAGCTTTAAATGACACAATAGACCAGATAGATTTAATTGATATTTATAGGACATTCTATCCAAAAACAGCAGATTACACTTTCTTCTCAAGTGCGCACGGAACATTATCCAGGATAGATCACATCTTGGGTCACAAATCAAGCCTCAGTAAATTTAAGAAAATTGAAATCATATCAAGCATCTTTTCTGACCACAATGCTGTGAGATTAGAAATGAATTACAGGGAAAAAAACGTAAAAAACACAAACACATGGAAGCTAAACAATACGTTACTCAATAACCAAGAGATCACTGAAGAAATCAAAGAGGAAATCAAAAAATACCTACAGACAAATGACAATGAAAACATGACGATCCAAAATCTATGGGATGAAGCAAAATCAGTTCTAAGAGGGAAGTTTATAGCTATACAAGCCTACCTCAAGAAACAAGAAAAATCTCAAATAAACAATCTAACCTTACACTTAAAGGAACTAGAGAAAGAAGAACAAACAAAACCAAAAGTTACCAGCAGGAAAGAAATCATAAAGATCAGAGCAGAAATAAATGAAATAGAAACAAAGAAAACAATAGCAAAGATCAATAAAACTAAAAGCTGGTTCTTTGAGAAGATAAATAAAATTGATAAACATTTAGCCAGACTTATCAAGAAAAAGAGGGAGAGGACTCAAATCAATAAAATTAGAAATGAAAAAGGAGAAGTTACAACAGACACCACAGAAATACAAAGCATCCTAAGAGATTACTACGAGCAACTCTATGCCAATAAAATGGGCAACCTGGAAGAAATGGACAAATTCTTAGAAAGGTATAACCTTCCAAGACTGAACCAGGAAGAAATAGAAAATATGAACAGACTAATCACAAGTAATGAAATTGAAACTGTGATTAAAAATCTTCCAACAAACAAAAGTCCAGGACCAGATGGCTTCACAGGTGAATTCTATCAAACATTTAGAGAAGCGCTAACACCCATTCTTCTCAAACTCTTCCAAAAAATTGCAGAGGAAGGAACACTCCCAAATTCAGTCTATGAGGCCACCATCACCCTGATACCAAAACCAGACAAAGATTCTACAAAAAAAGAAAATTACAGACCAATGTCACTGATGAATATAGATGCAAAAATCCTCAACAAAATACTAGCAAACAGAATCCAACAACACATGAAAAGGATAATACACCATGATCAAGTGGGATTTATCCCAGGGATGCAAGGATTCTTCAATATACACAAATCAATCAATGTGATACACCACATTAACAAGTTGAAGAATAAAAACCATATGATCGGGGTGGGATAGGGAGGGTGGGAGGGAGGGAGATGCAAGAGGGACGAGATATGGGGACATATGTATAACTGATTCACTTTGTTATAAAGCAGAAACTAACACACCATTGTAAAGCAATTATACTCCAATAAAGATGTTTAAAAAAAAAAAAGAGGGCATGAAATAAGCAATCAGTTACCTCATAATTAAAGACACCCAAAATTACAGGGCGTTTAAAAAAAAAAAACCATATGATCATCTCAATAGATGCAGAAAAAGCTTTCGACAAAATTCAACACCCATTTATGATAAAAACTCTCCAGAAAGTGGGCATAGAGGGAACCTACCTCAACATAATAAAGGCCATATACAGCAAACCCACAGCAAACATCATTCTCAATGGTGAAAAACTGAAAGCATTTCCTCTAAGATCAGGAACAAGACAAGGATGTCCACTCTCACCACTATTATTCAACATAGCTTTGGAAGTCCTAGCCACAGCAGTCAGAAGAAAAAGAAATAAAAGGAATACAAATTGGAAAAGAAGAAGTAAAACTGTCACTGTTTGCAGATGACATGATACTATACATAGAGAATCCTAAAGATGCTACCAGAAATCTACTAGAGCTAATCAATGAATTTGGTAAAGTTGCAGGATACAAAATTAATGCACAGAAATCTCTTGCATTCCTATACGCTAATGATGAAAAATCTGAAAGAGAAATTAAGGAAACACTCCCATTTACCATTGCAACAAAAAGGATAAAATATCTAGGAATAAACCTACCTAGGGAGACAAAAGACCTGTATGCAGAAAACTATAAGACACTGATGAAAGAAATTAAAGATGATACCAACAGATGGAGAGATATACCATGTTCTTGGATTGGAAGAATCAATATTGTGAAAATAACTATGCTACCTAAAGCAATCTACAGATTCAATGCAATCCCTATCAAATTACCAATGGTATTTTACGAAGCTAGAACAAAAAAATCTTAAAATTTGTATGGCGACACAAAAGACCCCGAATAGCCAAAGCAGTCTTGAGGGAAAAAAACAGAGCTGGAGGAATCAGACCCCCTGACATCAGACTATACTACAAAGCTACAGTAATCAAGACAATATGGTACTGGCACAAAAACAGAAACATAGATCAATGGAACAAGATAGAAAGCCCAGAGATAAACCCACGCACCTATGGTCAACTAATCTATGACAAAGGAGGCGAGGATATACGATGGAGAAAAGACAGTCTCTTCAATAAGTGGTGCTGGGAAAATTGGACAGCTACATGTAAAAGAATGAAGTTAGAACACTCCCTAACACCATACACAAAAATAAACTCAAAATGGATTCGAGACCTAAATGTAAGACCAGACACTATAAAACTCTTAGAGGAAAACATAGGAAGAACACTCTTTGACATAAATCACAGCAAGATCTTTTTTGATCCACCTCCTAGAGTAATGGAAATAAAAACAAAAATAAACAAATGGGACCTAATGAAACTTCAAAGCTTTTGCACAGCAAAGGAAACCATAAACAAGACGAAAAGACAACCCTCAGAATGGGAGAAAATATTTGCAAACGAATCAACGGACAAAGGATTAATCTCCAAAATATATAAACAGCTCATTCAGCTCAATATTAAAGAAATAAACACCCCAATCCAAAGATGGGCAGAAGACCTAAATAGACATTTCTCCAACGAAGACATACAGATGGCCGTGAAGCACATGAAAAGCTGCTCAACATCACTAATTATTAGAGAAATGCAAATCAAAACTACAATGAGGTATCACCTCACACCAGTTAGAATGGGCATCATCAGAAAATCTACAAACAACAAATGCTGGAGAGGGTGTGGAGAAAAGGGAACCCTCTTGCACTGTTGGTGGGAATGTAAATTGATACAGCCACTATGGAGAACAATATGGAGGTTCCTTAAAAAACTAAAAATAGAATTACCATATGATCCAGCAATCCCACTACTGGGCATATACCCAGAGAAAACCGTAATTCAAAAAGACACATGCACCCCAATGTTCATTGCAGCACTATTTACAATAGCCAGGCCATGGAAGCAACCTGAATGCCCATCAACAGACCAATGGATAAAGAAGTTGTGGTACATATATACAATGGAATATTACTCAGCCATAAAAAGGAACGAAATTGAGTCATTTGTTGAGACGTGGATGGATCTAGAGACTGTCATACAGAGTGAAGTAAGTCAGAAAGAGAAAAACAAATATCGTATATTAACGCATGTATGTGGAACCTAGAAAAATGGTACAGGTGAACCAGTTTGCAGGGCAGAAGTTGAGACACAGATGTAGAGAACAAACGTATGGACACCAAGGGGGGAAAACTGCGGTGGGGTGGGGATTGTGGTGTGCTGAATTGGGCGATTGGGATTGACATGTATAAAGTGATGTGTATAAAATTGATGACTGATTAAAAAAAAAAAAACCAAAAACAAAAAAAAGCAACCACAAGTACATAACCAACAAGCAAACACGTAAATGTATAGACCTCCGTGCAGGTAATGGTTGGTAGCTGAACAGTTTACTGCACTTTCCCCCCTCAACCTCTCCTAGAGCTAACTAGTAGAAACAGACTAAAAACCACCAAAATGGACTTCCCTGGTGGCACAGTGGTTGGGAATCTGCCTGCCAATGCAGGGGACTCGGGTTCGAGCCCTGGTCCAGGAAGATCCTACATGCCACAGAGCAACTGGGCCCATGTGCCACAACTACTGAGCCTGTGCTCTAAAGCCTGTGAGCCACAACTACTGAGCCCGCAAGCCACAACTACTGAAGCCCGTGTGCCTGGAGCCCGTGCTCCACAACGGGAGAGGCCACCGCAATGAGAAGTCCGCGCACCACAACAAAGAGTAGCCCCCGCTCACCACAACTAGAGAAAGCTTGCGCACAGCAACAAAGACCCAATGCAGCCAAAAATAAATAAATTAAATTAAATTAATTAAAAAAAAAAAAGACACCAAAATAACTAGTCAGTCTGGATCAGTCAGTACAAGGAGGAAGAGAGAGAGAGTCAGACAGTGTTTGGGGCTGGCCTCACAGGCAACCCACAGGGCTGTTCTGACAATTCTGTCCAAAGAACTGCCAGACAAAGATCTTACTAGAGTCGGCAGTGTCACCAGGAGCTGTCCAAAATCAAGGCCACCGTGAGTGGACTATTAGGCAAAGGCCAGATCCCCCGCCAGCCTGCCTCAAGCTGCCTACAATAAAGAGCCACCTGGAACCCACAACCCACCTGCATCTTCCCCAGCCTCCTGTGGCCTCAGACAAGACCTGGCTTAACCCTTGAGCCCAGCAATTCCACTCCTGGGTATCGATTCCAGAGAACTGCTCCCACGTGCACACAATGAGACATTCGCAAGAATGTTTATTGCAGTACTTTTCAATAGAGAGAAAAAAGGGGAAGGAACCTAAGTATCTATCAATAAGGAAATGGTTTTTAAAAAAGATGATGCATCCGTGCCATGGAACATGACACATGACCTCATTAAAAAGAATGAGGAAAAAAAAAAAAAAGAATGAGGTAGCTCTCTATGAGCCGACATAGAAAGATGTCTGGGATGCTACTAATGGAAAAAAAAAAAAAGCCAGATGCACAAAAATGCATATTGCATGATACCTTTTACGTTTTTTAAAAGACCCATAGCAAAAACACATGCATATGTATGTATATAAATGCACAGAAATGAGTCTATAAGGATTATATGCCACTCTGATAACAGCGGTTACTATGGAGAAGGGATTGAAGTATAGGGGTGAGGTGTGGAGGAAGGTAGCCCAAGGAAGTTTCTCTTTATCTAAGCTGTTCAACTATCTGACAAAGAAAATAAATGCAGATAGTACTTGCATAGTCAAAGTTAATATTTAGGGAGAAAATCAGGGGGTTATGTGCATTGTAGTGCTGCCTGTAATAGCAGGAAACCCAAAAACAACCTAAACATTCACCTGAAAAGGACCAGCTAAACAAATACAGGTGCCTCTGACAGAAGGACACTTGGCAGCTGCTGAAAAAAATGGGACAGAGCCACATAGGAAAATATTCTCTGAAAATGAAGAAGCCAGCTGTAAAAATGATGCTTAGAGTATAACCTCATGTTTGTAAAAGAAAGACAAGTTATTATACACTCAGAAAAAAAAAGACATATGCCGAACCACTCACAGTGAGTGGAGGTCGAGTGGGAGAATGCTCTTAGAGTCACACAGATGTGAGTTCAATCCCTGCCCTCTAACCAGCTGAGTGGTGTTTGAGGGAAGGGCCACTCTGCTGCTCTGAGCCCCTTTGCCTGTCCTTAAAAAGAGAGAGGTTCAGAATCGACCCTTAGGGGCTGATTTCAGGGTTGAGGAACAGCGAATTTAAAAGCCTGCAGGCACATTTCAGCAAGCTTGTTGTCATTGATGCCTGCAGTGTTTCATCTGGAAGTGGGTTTTGAGCTGGGGGAACAGGACAGTCAAAATGCACACTTCTACAATGCTTGGATTTTTACAGTGAGCTGGCATCACTTCCATGTTCTAAAAAACTAATAAAAACTAAAGGGAGAAAACAACCCAGCCCAACAGCTGCCTGTGACGCGTCCGTTCAGCTGGACGCTCCACCCCAGTGCTGTCCAGATGTGAAGTTCCTGGGCCCAGCGTGCGGCCATCGCTGGCTACAGGCTGTGAATGCGCATGCTCAGCCCACCAGCTCTCACCTCAAGAAAACTGCTTGCAGTCCCAAGACTGTGATTATGGAGAAATGCAGGTAAAATGAGCCAGGCCCTCAGAGCATGACGATCCCTCCCAGCCACGGGCTCGGGACCAGGGGGACGGGCAAGAGGTGGGTGACAAGTGTTCTGTCGCCTGCCTGCGTCCTGTGATTTAATACGGTTTGGATATTTCTCCAACAGAGTGGCAGCCAGGGCTCCAGCCACGTGAAATCAGGCAGATAAAAGCCGGAGCAAAGGGCACCGAGACCTTGGCTCCCTGTCATTCTGCCGCCAGCTCTGCCAGAGCCCAGCTGGCATGTTAAATCGCTGAATCAATAAGGAAATGGATCAGGGCCAAAGGGAAAAGAGAGGCTGAGAATTCCACAAAATTGCTCCTCCTTTAAGAGTCACTTGGTTCTGCTGTTGTCCCTTCAGGTGTCAGGGAGGCCCATCCAGCGACACAGAAGAGACCCCCGGCCGCTGACAGTGGATTCCGCACACCTACTGTGGGCCAGGCCAGTGCCGGCCCCAGGGACACAGCAGCGACAGGACAGGCGAGGCCCCACCCACGGACACCATCACAATAAACAACAGCAACTGCTAAATAATAACGGTACTATTACCATTCCTTGGTTGCCTACTACCTGCCCAGCTCTGTGCTAAGCCCTCCACAAACATTTTTTTTCATTTAACCGTCGCAAACACCCTCTGAAGTAGAATTTTACAGAAAAGGAAGCTGAGATTCAGAGCAGTTGAGACGTCGCCCCCTCTGACACACTTTGTAAAAGGAGCTTCTGGGATTGAACCCAGATCTCCTCTGTCCCCAGAGCCCATGCCCGACCACTGCAGAGGCGGCATCTCTCATTCTCTAGAACTGCTCTGGGGGCCCAGGGACCTGAGTGCCAGTCCCAGCTGGGTGCTGTGTGGCACTGGGTGAGCCGTGAAACCTTGCATGATTGGTCAAGTCACCCCTGCCCTGGGAACACACTGGAGTGAATGTGGGCGAGGGCAAATGGTCTGACGTTTGCTCCTTCATCCACTACGTGCTTCGCACCACGCAGAGCATGGGCATGAGCTGGGAACAACCCGGACAGGACCTGCTCTCAGGGGGATATGTTCTGGAGGATGCAGGGACCTCGGGAAGTGAGGCCATTATCCCGGGCAGCCAAGGCAAGCCCAAGGGGCCTTTGCTGCCACCAGCCCCTCTCTGCTCCGTGAGGTGATCAGCCACAGAGACCTTTGTCAGCCCTTCCCAGGGTTGGAGAGTGGGAGGATTCCCAGGGAGGCCAGGGTCCAAGCTGCCTCCATCCCCGCAGTGACTTTATGCCCGGCACTGGGCCCTCCACACTCCCTCTGTCCCTACAAAGTGGCAACCTCCCAACCCTTCACTTTTAGAAAGTTCTAGGTCTCCAAAACAAACCAAATATCATGTTGACAGATAGTTTGCCAAGTCAGGGCTGTTGTTGCTGTGATTTTCTGTCATTTATTTATCTTTTCCACCACCTGCCTCCACATCACGTCAACATGACCTAAATTCATGCCGCCTCTCCCCTCCATCCACCTCCACGTGGCTGCCCTGTTAATCCCCCTGGAGCCCCCCATAGATGACCAGGCAGCTTCCCAAGCCTGCGCTACGCCCTGGACAGCAGCCCGGGGTCCAAGCCTCTTACCCCAGCATCCTCGGTGAACAAACACCACCCGACTCACCCAGAGCTTCTGACCTTCCCCCCTTCACCTCACTTCTTCCTCCCGGAGAACCCAGAGGCTCTGTCACAATGGACAAGTCCCTGCCCCAATCTGGGCCTCGGTTTCCCCACCTGCGGAGTGAGATCCAGACAGGAGAACCATTGAAGACAACATTCTTCATTCTCACATACAGCTCCATCTCCCTGACTCATGGTGGGATCCTCATGGGGCAGGACAGTGTGTCCTTCATCTCCAGGCCCCAGCGCGGGGCCTGCACGCAGTAGGGCAGAAAGCGTGCAGTTCTGAGAGGGACCTGGAGTCCCACAGTGGGGGGGGGGGGGGGTGGAGGGGGTAGGGACAGGACCTCAGGTCCCAGCTTTGCTCTTCACCAGCCACAGCTCTGGGGTACTTTGCACCCGAGGGTCCCCTGTCCTCCCCTGTAAGACCTGAGAGCGCCCTCACCTCCTCCAAGGCTGTGGCTGGAGATCAAATGAGGAAACGGGTGTAAAGCTCTCAGCACAGCCCCAGCACTTACCAAGTGTGTGATGGAGATTCCTTGTTATCATTAAGGATGACGATACTTAAAACAACTGAAACATAAAACCAGGGGTCGTCATTTCCTTCTCTTTTGAGACTTACCCCTGTTAACATTTATTCATTCATTCATTCATTCATTCATTCCACGTACATGAATTGGGGGCCAGCAGGGCTCCCTGGGGACTACAGGGGTGAAGGGGACAGGTGGGGCTGCCCTCCTGGGACAGATGTTCCCATGGGGAAGAGCAACCATCATCAAGTAAAGAAATAAACTGAACAACTGCGGACAGTAAAAGATCTTTCTGAAAATGATCTTTTAGTCTGAGAACAAAATGAAACAGCACTCCCTCCAAATGGCTCACCCTCCCGTCTTCCCTTTCTCTGCCAAACAAGCTCCCATTTATTTCCCAGCCCCCGGGTCCCCCTCACTGGTGAGCTGGCAGTTGCGACCCTTCCCAGACGCCCGCCCAGCTCACAGCAACCCCTCTTCTCCTCCAGAAAGCATCCTCCCTCCCCACTGGGCCTCTGGGCTCCACAGAGTCTGCAATGTGCAACCACACCTCTGGCCGGAGCTGCTTGGACCAGGAGGGGATGCTTGACCCAAGCCGTAGCAGATGGGGTCTAGGCCTGGGAGCCTTGGAGGCTGGTGTTCTCGGTCTACTGGGTGGCCTGGGAAAAACGAATCCTGGGCTGCAGGGGGAGGTGGGGACAGAGCTGGGAAGAGCAAGGACAGGGAGGCTGGATAGTTTCCCCTCCTCTGGGTGCGTGTGCCCCCCACTCTCACCCATGTCTCCCATCCACGTGGTGGTGCCTAGTTGTTCATTTAAATGCACTCCAGGGTACTTTACGTCCTCCCCACCTGAGAACCCAGCAAATGCCTCAGAATCCTTCTCATAGTTTCCTTACTGCCTGGGCAGTAAGAGATCTGCTCGGTCACTGGAGGAGAATCTTTGGTTGGCCATCAATGTGGACCTAACTACCCAGGGTGGGAGAGGATGGCTCCACGGGTGACCCTGGGCTTCAGGGACGCGATGAAGATTGTGCCCCTTGCAAGTTCAAAGGGAACAGACAACCAGGTAGGGAGTGGCCGGATATAAACACCATGGAAGGGGCAGGGAGGTGGGGAGGAGTGGCAGAGGGAAGGGATTTCAGAGCTGCCATACCAGGAAACTATCCTTGGTGCTCTGGGACACACAGAGGCAGAGGAGGCACGGCTACGTGTTGAGCAGCTACTATGTGCCCAGCACTGTGCTTCGAGCTAAGCGTAGCTCAATGGGGCGTGAAGAGGATTGTAGGAGGTAAGCATGTTAAGTGCGTACAGGGCTGTTGGTACCTAGCAAGCTCTTGGTGAAAGGCAGCTCTTGGTATTATCTTGTCATCTTTTCCTCCTCTTGACAGCCTCCTGGCGGCAGGATTAAGATCCCCATGTCACAGGGGAAGCTTAAAAAAGTGACTCAGTGATGGAACTGGGACTTGAACCCAGGTCTCTGTGGCTCCAGAGCCCGGGCTCTTGACACGGCCTACCTGCTCTACCTCAGTCCTCCAGAGCCCGGAGCCTCCACTGGTGCTGTTGGGTCAGGACTGACCTGTAGGCAACAGAGCTTGCGGCCAACCTGAAAGAGTGTCCAGGGTGATGGGGTTGGATCTAGCCTGGCAGACAGCACATTGCTGGTGTCAATATGCAGCAGACAGGTAGGGGCAGAAACAGGCCCAAGCATGAGGGTAAGCAGAGACCCCCTTAGCCTGGCATTCCAGGCCTTTCTTGACCTGACCCACCCTCTCCCTGATGGACCTACTACCCAGAACCGTACCCGGTTCCTGTTTCCACTATGCATTCTATTCTTCTCAAGATGCCTTCTTCCTCCTCGTCCACCTGGCAAACTCCTATTGATCCAGCAAAACCCAGATTAGAGACCTTCTCTTCTGGAAAGCCTCCCTGCCTTCTCTCTATCCCTGGAAAGTAAATCTTCTCCTCTCTTCTGCTTCTGAAGCATGTAGCTTCCTCCTTTTCAACTACATTGTGATCTATTTATCTCTGTGTGCCTCCCCTATCTAATGGCACAGAGATACTTAAACATTGTGGGAGGCCAACAGGTATCCTCCAGGGCTGGAATGATCAGCACACAGTGGGACACTGTGCTTTCTATCCCTGGGAAGCTGGCGGGTGGGGGTGGTGTGCCGGGGAGTGGCCAAGCCTGGGAGATGCAGGACTAAAAGCAGATCTTATTTATCTCTGAGCCTCACTGTCAGCGTATGGGAAGCTCTAGGATTTTAAGGACACAGCCTTCTTGGCACGGACACTGGCATCCCCATGCCCACTGGGGTACCTTGAGGCACCCCTAGAGGCTTCCCCAGTAGAGGAGGGAGGAGTGAATTGACTCATTAATTAGTAGTCACTGAGCACCTACTGTGTGCCAGGCTCTGCACTGGGCATTTCACACCCACTCCTCATCAAACCTTCCCAGCCCCCAGACGATAAGTCAGGGCATCTCCATTGAGGAATCTGGAGCTTAGTGAGGTTGAGGATGTGTCCACAGTCATCCCCACTAAGCAGCAGAGCCCACGTCCAAACCCAAAATGGTTCAAGGGATTTTCTGAGGCAGAATGCACCGGCCTCAGTGACTGTCCAGGAGTGAGGTGAGCGCCCCCCGCCACCCGTCAACCCCAGCCTCGGGGCCTTCCTGTCCTAACACTGCCCTCACTGCCCTGTGACTTGGTTCACTCCTAACAGCTGACCCCATCTCCAGCCTCTTGGAAAGTGCCCTTGACTGGGAGCCCAGTGACCCAGGGCCAGATCGTACCTCAAAACTTTCCAGGTTGCCTTCAAGTTCCTTCACCTCTCCCAGCTCCAGCGTCATCCTTCGTCATACAGGGATGACGGTGTGCTCTTGCCCACGTGGCCGTGAGAATGAACGTAATCCATGCGTGAAGGAAGCCAACCCAGAGCCCAGTGCCAGGCGATGCTCCGCACACAGGTGTCAAGTTGGTCCGTTCAAAGCCCTTAGAGAACGCTGGATTTTACTAAATTGGGGCATTCCACGTTGTGGCACATAGTTAGACTCTGATACATGTTTCTTACATGAGTTAATTAGTGGGTTTGAATACTGGCTCTGACAGTTTTTGCTCTGTGACTCCCACCAGGGCCCTCCCTCTCCGGGCCTCACTTCCCTTGTCTGTGACTCTTTATAAAGCATTGTCATTCGCTCCTTGAGTTCCAAATGCACGTGGCAGTAAAACCGTCTCAGATTCAGGGAGACAAAAAGCCAGGAGGGTAGAAAGAGAGAAACACTGTCAGGGAGAAGCCAGGTGTCACAGCGCTTCACACCCACCAGGGCTGGGAGGCTGCGTTCAGAACCCCTGTGTGAACAGGACCCGCTAATTAAGCACAGAACTTCAAGGATGTGAGTCCTGGAGGAAGTTTCTAATTACCTTTGCTCTGAAGGTAGGGAGAAAGTAGGCGGTGGGGAGCCCTTGCAGGGGAGAGGAGCCCTGGGTCCCATCAGAGGCCGAGGTGAGACTGGAAAGAAGTGCGGCGGGAGGGAGGGAGGGGGCTGGTGTCTGGGGAGCACGCACTGCTGTGTGCACCCGGCCCCGTGCTTTCCACACGCGGCTCGTTTCATACCACAGCCATCCTGGGGGATGTGAGTTCACCCCTTTTACAGATGAGGACACTGAGGCTCTGAGCTCTCAGGAGATGGAGGCTGGCCCTGTGTCAGCCATGGGGATGGAGACACAGTCAATGCTCTCCAGGCCCCCAGTCCCGTGGGAGACAGACGATGAGGATGCAGTGGGATCGGATGGGGAAGCACAGGTGGTGTGGGAGCCAGAAGGGAACCCTAACCAGCCTGGGGTGTCAGGGGCTCCCCGAGGAGGGACAGTCTGCTCTGGGCCCTGAAGGTGTAAGAGGGGTTTATCCTGCCAGGAGAAGGAGGAGGAGGAGGAGAGAGGGGAGGAGGGCGAGGAAGAACTGCTGAGCTGGAAAGAACAATCAGTACAAAGGCCCTGGGGCAAGAGGTGCAAGGCTGTTCAGGAAACAGGGCCAGGCTGCTCCAGCTGGAGGAGGGCAACCCGTGGGTGGGTAGTGGGAATGGGCAGGTGAGGAGGCTGTGGCCCCTAGGGGAGGTGAGCGCAGCTACATGCTAAGAGCCCAGACTCCGGCCCCCACCCCGGGCCCTCGTGCTCCCCAGCTGGGAGGCCCTGCGCAGGTCACTAACCCTCTCTGGGCTGTTCCGTCATTGACTGGGGACATAATAAGCCATCTCCTCCCAGGACAGTTTGAGGATTAAAGGAGCTGAAGACCGTGCCGGGGCCACAGTAGGGCTGTCTGAGCGTGAGCCTTTCCTGCAGCCTGGCCACCTGGGCACCTTGGCCGATGCTGGATTCACCCTGGAGAGAGCAGACCCCAGCAGCCCTGACCTTCTCCCGGAGACAGAGGCCTGGGCTTTCAGAGGGTGACTCCCCATTCCCTCCTCACCCCTCCCTGGGCTGAGGTAACAGAACAGAATTTCCCTCCACCTTCCTCTGCTGAGTCACTTTCATTCTTTCCCTGGGGAGGAACCACCTTAAATTCATTGTCGTGTTGACACAGACACCCCAAAGGCCCCCAGACCCATGCCCCCTCCCTGGACTTCCCCTCTCCCTTCTCCCTCTTTACCCCCTCCCCAAGGGGAAGGCAGCCCCTGGGGTCCCAGAACAAGACCTGCTGTGTGTCCCTGGGGAAGTCACTTGCCCTTTCTGAGCTTCAGTTTCCCTATCGGTGAAGTGAGGGGCTTGGACAGGGGAAGAGAATTCACCTTGATGAGCCCTCATGTGTGCTGGGCTCTGACCTTCCACCTTCCCCAGAGCCCTGGGCACCAGGACAACTGGTGCACCGTCATGAGCTCTGATGTAGAGACTCCACTCCCGCTCCTCCCCTCCCCCTGCCTGACATCAGGGGTCACCGAGCAGAACAGCCGTCCTCCACATCACCTGCATGGCTGCTCTAGGACCTGCTGTGGCTCCCGCTGTCGGCTGCCTCAGGCCACCATGCCTCCGTACTCTTTAGCACCCACCATCCCTCCCATCCTTCCCCCGCCAAGAAACTCCAAGCAAAGCAGGTCTTCACTGTGCGCCGAACACCCTAACATCATCCCCACCCTGCCAAGGCTTTTCTCCAGCTGTATCCCCATTCCCCTCCTCCCTCTGAGAAACTCCTATGCATTCTTCAAAGCCCAGACTTCATCTCTTTGGTGAAGCCCTTTCCAGGCAGACTAATCGCTCCTTCAACTCTGCCCCAGAGCAGCCGGTAGAGAAAATAACACGTGCTCACCCGTCACCTGTGTCATCTCGCTTAATCTTCACCCCTTTGAGGCAGGATCATTATTATCGCTGCTGTACAGATGAGGAAACTGAGCTCAGAGAGGTGTGCAACTTGCCTGAGGCCACACAGCCAAGAAGCAGTGGCGTCCCCACCTCTCCACTTTGGGTGATTAACAGTGTCCCAGTTTGTCTCCCCAACTAGGTGGTGAGCGACTCAAGCGAGAGTCATCCTGGGTCCTCCCTCTGTCCCCAGAACCTGAGAGAGCGGGGCCTGGCTGGGTCGATGAAGGTTTGTTCAGTGAACACATCTGCCCCTGGATTCCCGCCTCCCAGCTGTGCCCTGAGGCGCCCCTCCCCCAACGCCCTTCCCAGTCTGTATGCGGCCAGTGCGCTGCGGTCCCCAGAGCCGGCTCTTCAAGGAGGCCTGAGGTTCCCCAAGAAACCCCTGAGCGTCTCTCCCCAGCTGCATGTTTGGAGGTTGGCCCCCGATGAGGTGCACGTTCCCAGGGGCCCAGGACCTGCCTCTCCCGGATCCTCCTCAGAGCCCGGGCATCACAGGAAATGCTCAACACTCAGCTGAACAGAACATGGGTCAGTGACAAGTCCCACCATTCATGTCTGGGTCCCAGTTCCCCCGATGCACACGTCACCGTGTCCCTCCTCCACGGGGCCAGGGAAAGAGCCGGGACCCCGGGGTCAACAAGGCCTGGGCTCTCATCCCCTGCTGCCACTGGTGAGCCGAGTGACCTGGGACCAGTCAGCTCATCCCTCAGAGCCCAGACTCCCCTGCAGAAAAGTGGGAGCAGCAGTGCCCATGGCGGGGGGCGGTGCGAGGCTGATGGGGTTCAGCATGTGCCCCGCCCTGCACACAGTAGGCCCCACCCCCATCCCCTGCAAAGGCAGCAAACTGTAAGTTGCATCCAGTTCAGAGCTTCGGAATGAATCCTTTATCCAGCAGCCTCCGAACCCCCGCAGCCCCACCCCTCCCTCCCAGACCCCAGCCCAGCTTCCAGCCCACCTCAGTCCTGCTGCTCCGAACATAATTTGTGTGGTATTTGTTCCATCCATTACATAGAATAAATCTTTCAGAATGTTTAAATTCCAATCTTTTAAAAAAAATTCTTCCCACACCCAAAGAGGAATGGCTGTGTTTGGCAAAGGTCACACGTAAAACCCATGATACAGGACAGGAAGAGGAGGCCAGGACTCGATTAGGGAGCAGGTGCCGTTCATTAGGGAAATCCCAGCTCCCCTTCCAAGGAGCACACGCTCTTCCAGAGCTGCAAACCCAGAGAGAAGGCACTTTTCTCCCCGAAGCCTCAGAAATGCGCCATGTGGGAGCTCCTAGCTGGGCGGCTGCTACAGCAATACCCTGAGCTCTGGGTGTTGAGCGCCTGCTTCCTTGGGCCCCAAGCCCCACACAGCCCGGAGTGTTACCCCCCCCCCTGCACGGTGGGGGCCACGCGACGCTGAGAGGAAGGGACTCGCCCAGGATGGCGCAGGGCACTAAGAGGTGGGGCTGGGATTGGAACCCAGGTCTGCTGGCTCTCGGGGCCCTGCTCCTCTCTGGATTCTCTGCTCCCTGGGAACGTGGGAGGATCGCGATGGGAAAGGTGAGCAGATAAATTAGCCCTGTCTAGGCGGACGCCCACCAGGCTTTGGATTCAACCCACTCCTCTGGTCATTTGAATATACTGGCATGCGGGGCTCACAGGGCTCAAATGTGGGCAATAAAATCGATTAGTGGCAACCAACCAGTGGGCACTTAGCTGCAGGATACCCTTAACCAAGGTAAAAAGTGGAATTGGTTTCGGAAATGATCCATCTCATCGCCTCCCGGGTCAACAGCGCCAACCCTGAACTGGGCTCTGCCTCCAACCGTCAGCCCCCAAGTCTGGGAGGGGGATACTCGAGGGAAAAGGACTCTTTAATTTTCTGGAATAAAGAATCTGCTAGGTTGTGTTCTTACACCGAAATGCACCTCAACAAAATGAGTAACAGGATGGATGACAGGCCTCTGTTCTCTGCAAACACATTACAGGCAGGACTGTCTCCTGTCCCAGAGCTTGTGGGCGCTCAGACAACCCTCACCAGTGGTGAAGGGACTCCTGGGACAGAGGGGTGGCAGGTGGTCTGGTCCACGTCACACAGAAACCCTCCAGATAGGCTGCTCCGACCAGCCCTCCAGGGTCTGCCATTAATGGGTCACTCTATCCCCACGTGACAGGATGGAGGAGGAAACAGGGTGGGGATCTGAGGCCATGAGAACCAGATGGAGTCATGCCCTAGATCCTTACAATTCTCAGCACCTTTAAGTGACATGGAAGTGGTCACAGGTTTTCTACCAGCCCCAAAGCCAGGGTCCCTTCTTGGGCCCCAACTGTCCACCCACCAGCTGGAGAAAGGCTGGACAGCGGGCCTCAGCATGCCAGGATGCACGAATGAATCAATGCACTGAGGAGTGGAAGAACAAGTGAACTGATGCCTGAATCAATGAGTGAATGAATGAATGGCTGACTGGGGTGAGTGGGTGAGAGCAAGAGTGAATGCATGCATTGAACATACGAGTGTGGATTATTGGATGGCAGGAAGTAAGCCTGCCTGAGTGACCAAGGCTAGGATCATACTGGATACATTCCCATTATTCTTTCCTCAGAGGACAGAAAGCTGAGGCACAGAGAGGTTAGGAGCTTGCCCCAGGTCACACAGCTAGTGTGAGGCAGAGCTGGGGCTCCAACTAGGTAGTCTAGCCACACTTACAGCTCTGCTTTGGGCCAGTATCATGGCCAAGGCTCATCAGCAGGATGAACCTTCCCATCACACCCCACCCCACCCCACCCCCAGTCAACATTCAAAACAACCTAATGATATCCAGCTCTCATACTCAGAATGGTGTTTGGTTTTACCATCAAATCACTCTTCTTGCTGTTGCCTGGGATTTGGCTAGGAGCAGATCTTGCCTTTTCGATGATTGTTTCCAGTGGCTTTTAGCTTGCTCAACTTTCTGCCTCTGCAGAGCTGGAGGGCTAGGATGAGGACTTGCAGGTGGCGATGGCTTGCTCTCACCCGGGCAGGACACCAAAGGAAGGGGTGAGTGTCATTGCCAGTTGTCATGGCCAACGCCTTCCAGAGCCCCAGTGCCCTCAAAAGTCATTATTTTTAGCCAGGAGGTAATTCCGTTTCTGTCTCAGTGTCTATGTTACTGGTTCAGCCCATTCAGTGTTTTGAGGTGAATGAAGGAAGGCCAGGAGTAGGGCCATGGAGAGAGGGGTGAGTGACTCACATGGGGACAGATTTAGGCTCAGCATCAGCAGCCAAATCTGCTCAACAGTGAGACAATTTGCCCTGTCAGATGATGAGCTCCCTGTCCCTAGAAGTGTTCAAGTTATTACAGCAAAGAGAGCGCTTCCTATATTGCAAGAGGGAGCTGGACTAAAGTTATTTCCTGTGCTAATATCCTGGTTCCAAAATTTCTATTTCAACTCTGTTTCTCTGAATGCTTTTATGTTATTCCAAGTCTTTTGTAGAGATTCCTAAATCCTCAGATTCTGTGGGCCTATGAGTCTATGAATGCATCTGTGCTCCTATAATTCTAGGATTCTATACAAAGACAAGATGCTCAGATCTTGCAGTTTAAAGATTCTATAAAATGCATCTTGTGAAAGACATTCTAATCCCAAGATTCTGTGCATGTCAGATGCTCTGAATGGTACAAGCATATTCCAGAATGCTCCAGCTACATGAGGGAAGTGAAGGTTCAGAGACCCTGGGCTTCTCACATTTGTGTCTTTAGGAGATTATTCAGTGGTTTCTCTCCAGGGACCGCTCAGCATTGAAAAGTGGAGTCCCTGGGTGTTCCCGTTCCATTCGCTTCCTTCTCTCATCCTCACCTGGCTCACCCCGTTCTCGCTCTTCAAGGATCCAGAGCCCTCAGAGTGGAATGAAACATTCCAGAAGTCCTCCCCCTCACGTCCTCCCCACCTCCACCTGAGCCTGGTTAACCTGCCAGCAGAGACAGACCTCTCCCTTGGTCCTTGACACTAATCCATAAACTGCTTGTTTGTTTGTTTGTTTGTTTAAAGGCCCACACATATGTAGGAGTAGTTTTTTTTTTTTTAATGTGGACCATTTTAAAGTCTTTATTGAATTTGCTACAATGTTGCTTCTGCTTTATGTTTTGGTTTTTTGGCCTGGAGGCACGTGGGATCTTAGCTCCCCCACCAGGGATCGAACCCACACCCCCTGCATTGGAAGGCGAAGTCTTAACCACTGGACCACAAGGGAAGTCCCATCACAAACTGCTTCTTTGGATTCTCCCACATACACTTCCCCTGGGGACCACCCCCCAGCTTGGAGCACCAAGGCTGGGATACCCCTCGCCCCACCCCAGCTCCTCTCCTCCTGCCCTCCCCCAGCTCCCTGGGCACAAGTGTGTGCTGCACCCCTGCTGCCCTGTGGTTGGGACCTTCTCGGTGAGGGTTGTCACCTGTGATAACCCAGGTAAGGTCACCACAGGGATCCTGCACACACTCCCATGTCTTGGGTGGGTTTAATAGATAACAAAAACCATTAGAAAAATCTTTGGGCAGATGTGGTCCCAGACGAGCACCTCAGAGACTTTTTCCTCTAGTGTTAATTATGACAATAGTAGGGAAGCAGCCTTTGGAGGCCAAGTAGAATTTTTCTGGTGAGTTTCACTCAAAATAAACACCTTAGGGAGCAAGAAGCCAGGAGCCCACTTTCATTTCAGTTCTGTTTGTGTTTCCTGGTCCTCTCCGCCTGCTCCTCGGAGCTCTTCTCCTGTGTTCACTGTTTAACCTGGGCGCTCTCAGTGGGCTCTGAGCACCGGATGTCCTGTCAGGTTCACTCTGGCTTCTCTGGAAGGAACTGGATCCCAGGGAGGGAGAGATGGGAGACAGGCAGGGAGGGGCCGGAATTCTGGAGGCTGGGTCCACAGTCAGTCCTCCAGGACGTCCCAGGGCGGCCCCCTCCCACCCACCCTGACCTCAGCGGGCAGGTGGGGGTCCTGGGCACCTGCGGCAGAGAGGGAACCCAGAGCCCAGAGCCCAGCAGACTTGGCTGTGGAAGAGAGAACCAGGGGTGGCTGGGGTTAAATCTACCGCAGCCTGGGTGCAGAGGCCTGCACGTGAGGGAGGGGGAGTCCCTCGGGGCCAGGTGGCGAGGGCACCCACCAACCTGCTCCCTGTGGTCCAGACGGCAGGAGCATCTCTGGCAGCTGCTGCCCGGGCCCCTCTGGTCAGATGTGAACAGAGGGGAGCCCGCACCCACCCCAGGCCAAGGCAGGACAGGCCTTTGGCTCAAGGACCAGAGCCCGGGCTGCCTCCCTGTGGAGAGATGCTGTGAGGCCAGAGCATCAGGGGGCAGATCAGAACCGTGCAGCCTCATTACCCTCCGGCCTGTTTCCCACCGCACGGGGCTGAGGTGGCGGCTACACTAACCGCACGGACAGCCGGGGTGACACAGGCAGCTGGGGTCAGGGCCGAGGGGAGAGAACCCAGGGCCCAGGGGCCTGAGGGAGGGGCTGGCCTGGGAGAGAAGGGGGGCGGGCAAAGGGGGGTTGTGTTCAGAGCCCCCACCCCTCACCTGTGACGGGCACTTCACACACTCTGTCTTCTGTAATCCTCACTCACAACAGCCCTGGGAGCCTCTGTTATTATCCGCATTTTTCAGATGAGAAAACTGAGTGTCCATGGTGATATGACATGTCCAATTCACCAGCCGTTCAGTGACAGGGCCAGAATTCCCACCCAGGCCTGTCTGGCTCCAAAGCAGGTGGTTTTCCTTGTGCCCCAATCAAAGCAGACATGAAATAACCAACACTGACAGGCTCCATCAGGCACAGGCATCAGGCCCGCAGGTGTAAGCTCCAGGAAGGGCCCTGGACTGAGAGTGGGGAAACTGAAGCTCAAACCGTGGCCCGTTCACTTCTTAGATGTGTGTGTGTTTGCCTTGGGCCTCTCTCAGCCTCAGTTTCCTCATCTGTAAAATGGGAGTGACGACCCTACCTATGGTGATAGCAGGAGGATTAGAATGAGCCCTGTGTGCCTGGCACACAGTGGGCCATCAATAAACATGAGCTGAGGCAGGATCTGAGGCTGGGCTCTGAGCTCTCTGCTGGCTCCTTTCCTGGAGCTCTCTGGTTCCTAACTCTTAGTGAATCCATCCATCTGTCTGTCCATTCATCCATTCATCCACCCATCCACCCACCCATCCATCCATCCAGCTGTTCTCTTGCTGATTTACAGCATGAACCTAGAACTGCTTTGTGCAGGAGGGAGACACTATGAGGGATAAGACTGTCACTGATGCCCGAAGGCCCTTCCAGCCCAGTGAGAATGACCACAGGTAGAGGTCTGGTGGAGTCCCGAGGGAGCACTGGGGAGGGAGCACTCTCCCCGGGGGAGTCAGGGAGGACTGCAGGAGGGAGGGGCGAGGTCATCACCAGCCTCAGCAGAGGAGGAAGGGCGTTCTGGGCTGAGGCACGGCATGTGCAGAGGAAGGGAGGAGCAGAAGAGCCTGGCTCATGTGAGGAAGAGCTCAGTGTGGCTGGATCCCAGGTCCAGCACCCGGTGGGCGTGTCATGGGGGAGCAGGGAGAAGACACAGCCTGAAAGGAGGCAGGGCCAGACTCGGAGAAGCCTTGAATTCCAGGCCAAGAAGGTTGAACTTGAGCGCACAGGCAGTTAGGAGGCACTGAAGGTTCTCGAGCTGGGGCATGGCAGGAAAATTCACATATTAGAAAGCACCTTCCAGCAGCAGGACAGGAGTGAGGGGACCTGCTGGGAGGCTGGTGCATCTCCTGGGCCCGGTACTTTAGGGCCCTCCTCTCACAGAGGGTCTCCTGGCACACAGGGACCGCAGGTTGGATGACTCGGGTGCAAATAGGGCGGATGGGCTGAGCAGTGGTTCAGGGTCAGTTCAACCCAGAGCCCAGCGCGTGACCCAACCCACAAATGCACAGCTCACACAGCCCCACAAGGTCCGAGGGATTCCCGGAGTCAGCGCCTCCCCCAGTTCCCACCCACCCCCAACGGCCTCACCATCAAGGGGACTGTTTCAGCCCCTCACCCCTCCTCCTGCTCCCCTCCCCCTCTCCTGTCCTTCTCAGCAGGTGAGCTCACTCCTCTGCCCAAAGAAACCCCAAGCCTCAAAATAGAAACTCCCTAGATTTCCTGACACCAAACATGCAAAGCCCCCGGCAGCCACACAGCCCTCCTCTTCCTCCTCCTGGAGATGGAGATTGTCCCCTCCCTCTGTCTGGGCTCAGACATGCTCTGTCAGGGCCCTCCCACCCACCTCCTCAATCTGTCCAGGGGAAGAAGGAGGGGCACCTTTAATCTCTTTATCTATCTGTCTGTCTGTCTATCTATCTATCTATCTATATTTATTTCTCTCTAGCTCTATCGTCCCCTCCCCTTCACACCTGATTCATATTTGGTTATATTCAAGTCTCTCTCTCCTTATAACAAACAGCAAGCAAACCTGAACTCGACGTCCCTGCCAGCTGTGTCCCTCTCTTTCCCTGCCGCCACCCGTTGCTGCCGCATCTCCGGGCCAGCCCTCCACCCGCCTCACCTGCTTTAACCCCCGCCACTGACCCGCGAGTTGCTACCACTCATCCCCGCGTTACAGAGGGGGAAACCAAGGCTCACGAGGTGCAGTGAGCTGCCCAAGGCCCCCCGTCCCCCCACCGGCAGAGCCAGGCTGGAGCCCGGGGATCTCGCTCAGGCTCATGGGCCTCCTCAGTGCCCCCCGAGCTCCAGTAGCTTCTCTGACCCTCCCGTGCATTCGCCACCTCCACCCTCCACCTGCACGACATGGATTTTGATTCAATCTGTCCCTTTAAATTGACTTGAAATGACCTCCCTTTTTCAATCTGCCTCACCCCGAGCAATAACATCCATGAAATCAAGGGTTTAATGCATTAATTGCGTGTGAGTATTTTTCCTGATACCCACTAAAATAAATACATGACTGGTAAAATATAAAATACTAATGTTTGTCCATGCAGCACCCGCAGTCACCTCTCAGACCCCCACTCCCTGGGATACCCCGGGGCTGCTGCTGGAGAGGCCGAGAGGAGGGGGAGAAGGCGGCATCTGGGCAGTGGACGTGGCCTGGCCGCTCCCAGCCCAGCCCAGCCCAGGGCTGCGGCAGTTTCTTTCTCCTGGGGAGGCCCCACCCTCATCTGCTGCCCCAGGCTGGGTCTTGGAAAGGGTAACACCATGGCAGCTGGACGGGGCCCACTGACCACAGGCCCCAGGAGGGAGGACCCTGGGGGAAGGGACCAAAAGGCCGTGATGGCTCCAATGGGATGTCTATGCGGATGCTCACCACATCCGCTCCCCCCAGGCTTGGGACAGAATTCCTGGCTCTGCACCAAACACAGGAGACAGGCTGGGAGGGATTGCTGTCCATGGGCCAAGGGCTCCTGCCAGGAATGAAAGCAGGAAACTGCAAGGGAAAATTTGATACCAATCCTTCCCCAGTGTGGCCACATGCCCAAGCAGCAGCTGTGCCAACCAAGGGGGGGAGGGAGAAGGGAGGCGGCAGGCAGAGAGGCCTCCAGGTGGGAGTGGAGGCTGCAGGACCAGGCAAGGAGTCTGTTCCAGTCCAACTGAAGAGGGGATGTGGCCAAACTGGTTGGGGTCCAGAGGCGGAAACACTGGGGCCAGGACCCCAACCTATGCAGGGGTTTTCTCCTGGAGGAAGGAAGACTCAGGGATCATGGGGGGCAGACAGGGTTCAAGTCCCAGAGCCTCTTCTTGCTTCTGCAAGTCCCTTCTGCTCTCTGAGCCTCATTTACCCAACCTGTACAATGGGGATAATCTTGTCGCCCAAAGTGGTTGTGAGGAATAAACGAGGTTAGCACTTTTAGGACAAGGCTTAGCCCATAGTAAGGACAGATATATGTTAGCTATTCACAGAGTTATATTTATAATTACTATTTACAGTTATACTGTAAGTATATTATTGTATAATAATATATTTACTTATATGTTATATCTATATTACTTGCATGGTCATATTATTTATTTTAATTTAAATGTCATAATGTGTTATATATAAGTATTAAGTATATGTAAGTATAAGTATAGAGATATACTATATACACTGTAATATACCGTAAATCGTTGTTTATAAATTATTTTTTATTACCACTACAGGGCTAAGGGGACCAAGGGAGCAGATATGTTCTGAGTGGCCCAGATGCCTTCGTTCCTTCCCACATTCATTCAATACACATACTTATCAAGGCCCGGGAAGCAGAGTTGAGCTCATTCTGGGGCATGACTGAGCAGAGTCACACCCGCTCCGGTGGGTACCTTGGAAGCTGTTAGGGCGCTGGGGTTCTAAGTTCAGTTCCCAGGAATGATGTCCCTCCTGCGGGCCTGGTGCGGCCCGAGGTGTCATCCATGAAATGAGGCTCAGGGCCGTGGAGGACGTGCCACAGTCACGCAGGGCCTAAGTGTGGGGCCTCACACCCAGGTCCGGGCACAGGCAGGGTGGCCACCCTCTAGGTCGTCCCCTGCAGACCCCACGGGCCCTGTCACTGAGTAGGGCAGCCGCTCACACTTTACAAGGAGGGGCGCAGACAGAAAGGAGCCACTTCAGGCCCCGGGACCTGAGGGGGACATGGGAGGCGACATGTCCTGACCTGTTAGCAGATTTTCTATGAGGGAGGAAAGGACCGTTCTTGATGTGAGGAGATGCAGCTCCTCCGTGAAGCCCTGGGGGAGACCAGTGACTGAGGCGGGGCTCCTGGACCCAAACCCTGATGAAGATACAGCTTCTGTCTTGAGCCCCTCAGGCCCCTCGCCCTGTGCTCGGCACTCACACACTGTCTCCTTTCGGTCTCCACGCCCCAGCCAGGTGGGAATTGTTCTCCCCATTTCCTAGGTGAGCAAACTGAGACCCAGAGGGGCAGTCACATGCCGGAAGCAACACAGCACGTTGGGGACAGCACTGGGACTCACACCAGCTCCTTGGATTGTGAGGTATCTTGGGGCCCCCAGTCACCTCTACTCCAGGGTCTCTAATACGCACCCCCTTGCCCCCAGGCTGCAGTTATTTTTGGCTTGAAGACACTTATATCCTGATCTGGGGACAGAAGACTTGACCGTTGCCCAAAGGAACAAGGGAGGGTAGGGGGACAGGAAGATGCCTGCTGGGGGTGCTCCTACTTAGCCCCTACCCTTCCCCAACATTCAGGTCTGAGCTGCCACCCCTAGTCCAGCAAAGCCCCTGGACAGGCCCTGGGAGACCAGAGGTGCCTCCAGCCCAGGCCCTTCTCAGGGCACCCAGGAGCAAGTGATAGGAGTGGGAAGATAACAACCACCTCTGAGCAGACTTACACCCACAGTCTGCCCTGGAGAGTGGCCGCTAACCTCCTTGGGAGTCTCTGTGTACAGGAGGGAGGGGCAGTTTAAAGGGATTAGATTAGGTGCTACTGAGTGTGACAAGTGATGGAACTAGCCCAGCTCACAGTAAGCATTGCTGAACCCCAGACCCCAGCCAGTCTGGCTACCCCATTCCTGAGCTGATGGTGCCATCCTGCGGCCAGATACTGCCATAGCAGTCCCAGGTCTGCGATTTCAGCCCCACTACAATCACTTAACTCCAAGGTCCAAGACAATTCTTGAGATCTTCTTGCCTGGTGTCAGGGGTCCATTTCACAAGTGGGGAAACTAGGTCACCCATGTAGTAGCAAAGGCTGAGTGGGAATAGTAGGAAATTTGTTGTCCAACAAGTCTGAGCAACAAGCAGACCATACAGCACCTAGAATGTTCAACTACTTTGAATTTTATCTTGGAGATAACAGGGAGCCAGAGAAGGTTCTTGAGTGGGAGTGTAACCTGATTAGATGTGCACTGTAGGACCATCACTCTGGTATCAGGATGCAGAATGGACTGAAGACAAGGCAGGAAAGCCAGTTAACCTGCAGTGTGGAGAAAGGACTAGAACCCCCTTTCATCCTAGTGAGCCTGAACCTCAGAGAGGGAAGGTCCTGGAAAAGGCCCTAACTTTGGAGCTGGAGATTCCAGAGTTCAAATCCCAGCCCTGCCACTTATCGGCTGGGTGACGCTTTATATCTGGCAACCTTGATTTCCCCATTCGTGAAAAAAAAAAAAAAAAAAGTATTGATATTAAAAAGATCACTGAGAAGTTTGAATTAGAAATTGTGGGTATATTATCATACCGAGCACCTAGTGGATGATCCAAAAAAGGTAACTCAGTGGGTGAACTAAATCTGATTCTGACCCCAAACATGCAAAGGTTGCCATGCCCCCGTGGGCAGAGCTGTGCCCTCCCCAGGTCAACATACCCTGATGGTGGCAAGCCCCCTCCCCTCCTCCTCTCCCCCCACCCCACCACGCAGCAGCTCTGAAAGGAGGGAGCCACGCTCCAGTAGCAGCAGGCCTCTGAACACCTCCTGCCTCCTCCTGTATTAACTGCAATTGCATCTGGAACAGATGGGGTGCTGGGACTTCCCCACCCCCTGCCATATTTCACAGTGCATTGGTTCAGGAGAAAATCATGTAATTAAAAGAGGAGAAATGCAAAACAAACCCCTTAGCGGACTTTGCCATCTTCCCTCCCTTGTAAATCCATTAATAAACTGTAATTACAAAGACAAACCCCTTTATTGAAACCTGGTAACCAATTCACTTAGGGGCCAAGAGACTCCCATTGTCCTCCAAGACCTGAGGAAAGAAAGAAAGAAAAACAATCTTAATTAGTTTAGTCCTGTTTATCTATACAAAAATCAAAAAAAACAAAAATATCGGTTACAAAGTAACTTGCTGTCTGCCAAAAGACCGCAGCTGCCCTGGGGAGATGCAGTTTTCCTTCTTTTGGGGACTCGTTTATAACCTTCTGTTAATCGAACTGAAAGCAGAGAGAGACGGGGAAATCACGTGGAAAGGGGGAATGGCACGGGGACCTGGAGTAGCTGTGGGCAGAACTGAGATGAGCTAGCAGTAGGAGTTTGGGTTTGAAAGATCCCAGGATGCCAGCCCCTGCCTTCCTTGGAGACTGACGACGTGGTCCCTTAAGAGCTCATCTAACAACCCCTCCCCCTAAAGAACCACTGATCAGTCTTCTCAGACCTAGAGAATCCTGTGCAGCTGGCTCCACCCATCACCCAGTGATAGGCAGAGCCCCCAAGCCTGGCCAGTCACAGCCTTTCATCTCCCTGGCCACAGTGATTGTTCAAGGATGAGCACAGGACCCAATCAGAGCCAAGGGGACTGAATTATGGGAATGTCCACACCCTTAGAGTTGACAGGGTGTCAGCCTGGAGCTGTGGGGCCTTCTGGAGGAGAGGACCAGCCTGGGCCTGAGGCCGTCATGGTGGAAACCAGAGTCAAGAGTGGAGGGAGACGGAGGCCTGAGCCCAGCGCCATCCCCCAGCACCTTCAGTCACCAGATCCCATCAACTCCCTTCTCAGGCTTAAGCTGCTTGGTGTGGAGTTTCTGTCACTTGCAGCCAGGAGCCCTAACTCACCCCATTCTGACCCACGGTGCCTGTGGTCTGGTCTTCGAGTGGTTGATCACGCTGTTTCTCCCGCCAGCTGTGTCTTACTCTCCCTCCTGGCATAGAATCCCTCAGGCAGGAGTGCTAGAAACAGGAAGCAGCCCTCCCCACCCACCACCCCCCGCAGAAATGCCTGTGTCCTGGGCCCACACACCGCTCGATTTGTTGCTTTCCTGGAAAACCCTAAGGTTCAGCCCCAGAGACCCCGGATCACCAGCCCACCTCAGCTCAACCTGGACTGGGGCCTGACCAGGCAGGAGGCCCAACTGCAGCCTCAGGCCCACCTGTTCTAGCCTCTGAGCTGTGGCCTCCCCCAGCCTTCACTCTGTGGCCCTTCCCTGGCACTGGGCTCTGTGCATTCTCCGTGGTCGTCGCCTTCTCCAACCCCAGCCTGCCTGGAGGAGGCCCTTACTCCCTACCTGGCCCCCACTAGTCCCCACCTTTGGGGTCCAACCCTGCCCCCTCTGCTCAGGCTCTTCCAGGACCAGGTCTACCCTCTGCCGGAATGAGAGCCTGCAGACTGCCTGGGGGTGGGGGAGGGGCGAGAGAGGCCACTAGGGTCTGCTGAGAACCTACTGCGTGCCCCCGGCTTGACATCCATAATCACAGCAGCAGAGCTAAGTATGGGCTGTTATTGAGAAAGCCCTTAGCCTCAGGTAAACTGAGGAATCAGCTCTTCCACTGACTCGAACAAGTCCCATCACATGGAACATGCATCACACTAATGCTGCCTCCTAGTGTCATTGGACGGCTTCATCGGGGCCCTCAGTGCCACCCTCAGGAGTAGTTTCTCAACTCTCCTTGCAAGTAAGGGTTTGAACCAGCCCAGGTCTCACTGCCTCACCCTGACAGGCGGGTCAGCTGCCTGCACCTGACCCAGCAGGGCCAGCCTCAAGGTCACAGCCCCTGCTCGGGGGTGCGACATGGATGTCTGGTCCCTGCCCATCCCAGCTGAGGCCTCTTTGCAGCCTGCCTTACACTCCATCCAAGGGTTTATGGAAGAAACATGCGTCTTATTGCTAACTGGGAGATCTGGTCCTTTCACCTCCTTACTTAAAACCCTTCCACAGCTTCACATCACACCGCAGATGAAGCCCCTGCCCAATCTGGTCTTGGACCTCCTCGCTGCTCCTGGCTGCTCCCTGCCACATAGAGCTGCATGCAGACCCTCGGAGGACCGCAGGCATTCCTGCCTCAGGGCCCTTGCACGTGCTGCTCCCTCCCCTTGACGTGCTCTTCTCCACCACCCCCTCCCTTCACCTTCCTCTTAAACCAGCTTCAGATCCATGCTTAGGTCCACCTTCCAGGATGCCTCCCTACCTCTGCATGGCTTGATTACTGTCTGTTACAAGCCCCTGCGGCACACCCTTGATCAAACAAACTTTCACATACTGGGGTTTGGGGAAGTCATTCTGGTTTATCAAACATTGTACATCTGCTTTAATTATTAAAGAAAAGGGCATGTTGACCAGAAGTAAAGGATGTCCATGTGAAAAGTAAAGATCAAATGCCATTCTTCCTGGGACCCCAGTGCCGGTCCTCCCTCGATGTTAAGACTCCTTTACCAGATGCCAAGGCCACGCTGACTCGCTGTGTATGTGCAGGTCTGTTTTTTTGAAACCTTGAAGGAATGTATCCCTGACTTGTTTAATGTTCTTTGTTCTAAGAAGATATAAAACTGTGCTGAAAATCATGCTTCTCCAGAGAAGTTCCACAGAGTAATCTGAGAGGCTGTCTTCTGGGCTATAGTCCTCAGTTTGGCTCAAATAAAACTCTTTTCTATTCTTATTATGGATTGTTTATTGATTATTTTTGTCAACACCCTAATTCCTCCGTCCTGTTATCACAGCCGGGCTCTCACTGCAACTTTCTATCCAATGTCTGTCTGCCCCACCAGACTGTAAGCATTTTGTCCCTAGTGCCTGGTGTATGTTTTGGCCTTTGGTGATGCTTAATAAACGCGGAAGGAAGGAAAGAAGATAGGGAAGGAGGGAGGAATCAGACCAGAACTGTCCCTGGAGCCTCACAGCCTGACTCACGGCTCCCTTCCCCGCCCCCAGCCACGTGCCCCTTTTCACTTTCCAGATTTCCCCTGCAGATCCAGCCCTCCTGCTCCCTGCAAATCCCCCTCTGCTGTCTCCTCCAGGGAGCCCTGTGGGGCTGGCCACACTCATGCCAAGCCCTCTGTCTGTCTAGGTGATGACCACTGCGAGGCCCTTTTACTGCTGAGGAAGCTGAGGTCAGAGGGTGAAGGAGTTTGTTCAAGGCAAGGGGGCCGTAGGGGACTCATACCAGGGCTGTGTGACTCCAAAGACAAGGCCGCTCACCCCTCTGCTGTCACCTCCCTGTGGGAAATCTCCTGGAAACTCGAGGCCCGATGCTTGGTCTCTGCCAGGCCAGACAGGTGCCCCCGGGCACTTGGCTAGCTTTGTTCCTTTGATTTCATCAAAGAAGTGTCGACAGCTTTTGATCCTTGAGGGCACACCACACACTTCTTTGGAGATTTCTCCTCATTTACTCCTTCTTTCTGGATCATCTCTCCATTCAACAGATGAAGAACTAAGGCCCGCAGGGAGGTGGGATGACTTTCCCAGGCTCACAGAGAAAGAAATATGAGAGGCTGGAACGTTAGCCCATGAACACAGGGACCTCGGTCTGTTTTGTTCTCTCCTCTATCTCTAGTGCCCAGAAGAGGGCCTGGCATTGGTGCAGTACAAACGTTTGCCATGTGACCATGTGATGGAGCTGGCTGCTGTTCCCAGAAGTCTTCAGGCTTGTCTACCCTTCCCGCCTTGCCTCCTGAGCCCTGGCACTCAGGCGGGCGCTGCTCGA